>NC_132787.1:9956218-11206218 GCF_048418805.1 Vulpes vulpes | reverse complement strand
AAAATAAAGCAACCAGGTTTAAATAATTGGATTGTCTTTTTTTCTCTTTAACAGGCTTAAAGTATTTTCCTGAAATGTAGATTTTTATTATTCTCTACTGCAAGATTATTCAATGTTCATTTCACCCACTCAGCATCAGGATGGAAAGAACTGGGAAACCATTAACTTTGGTGACTTAAGGAGTCTTGATAACTAAGCAAGCAATTAACAAGATAAGATTGAGCACACTGAGTGCCCAGTAATTGTGTAATTATGAATTTAAGTTTCAGAGAATACTAGGATTAAAATCCTACCTGCAGAACGACGTCTTTATGACGTGGTTCCTAGCATGGTTTGGAATGTTGTAGGTACTTGTATCTGTTGGAACTTAAAAAAAAGTGACATTTGACCCCTAGGTCTTTGGAGGACTAGGACTTATTCAGGCAGAGAAGGGGAAGCAATAGAAGTCTAGGAAGAAGGAATGGTATAGAGAAAGATACAGGCCTGTGTGACCAAAGCTGGCTGGGAATGATGGGGGGGACAAATGTAGGAAGATAGGTTGACAGCGGAATGAATGATTCTGAATGTTTATAGTTTTATCCTTTCTCTCCTACTTACTCAAGAATAATATTTGAAAATCGTACCTTTGAAAATACCTTTGTATTTATTCCTACCAAATAGATTGATTTCTCACAGCCCCTCAGTCACTTACCAACTCTGAGCCGGTTTATAGACCCAGAACCTCCCGAAGAAAGAGAAAGCCAGGTACCCTTAAGAAAGGACTCCATCTGCACTGTCCAAATACACAGTGGTTTCAGTTTCATTTCAGAGTTTCCTGCAAGGGAACCTAAACTCCAATGAAGGCTGTAACCGTTCTTTTGCCACAACTTTGGAGACAGTGATCTTGTTATCCCTGAAGTGTTCATACCGACGGTATGCAGTATTGAGGGCAGCCAGCCACCAAGGTGACGTTTCAGCTGTAACACTGCTCAAATTGGCACCTGTGAGTAATGCCCACATTCTGCTGACCAGATCAAGGTTAGCGGGGTATGCACAATACATTTACCATCCTCTTCCTGCCTGTTCACTTGAGAGCACTGATGTTACTCAATTCAGTGAAGAAAAGAAAAAGTAGGGGAGGAGGAGGAGAAAGGAATGACTAATAATGAAGGCAGTTAGCAGAATCTCTTCTCCCCCTTTCAATGGTAATAGAGTTGAAATTGAGTTATATGACTGACTAATTAGAACTATATTTGCTGTGTTCCCCTTTGCAATTAGGTGTGACCAAGTGACTAAGTCCATTCCTATGGAGTTTGTGTGGAAAGTACTTCTACTTCTGGCCTGGGGCCCTTAGACAGTAGATGTGCTCCTTTGTGATTTTTTTTATCCATTCCGCCGAAGTGGTAGCCATAGCTACTCAGCCTTGCTTTGTTGCAGAGCCACAAGATGGAAGGAAATTGGACCCTGCATGACTGCATGGACTATTAAACTGTTATGTAACAGAGGAATAAATGTTCTCCTTGTTTAAGCCACATTGTTTTTTTGTTAGCAGCTCACCTTTTGTTCACATTAATGTAAGTGGTATTTGAGGGTTAGCTTCACTGAAGTTGGCGCTCAGTAGGCTGTACTTACATTGTAATAATTGATCTTGGGATAATGGAGACTTTTTATATAAAAGGCTTTGCCAGTCCACGGAGTTAATCCCAAGTAGTATTTAAAATCTCACTTGGTAACAACATCAAAGTCTGGTGCATATTTGTATAGCAGTAGAGACCGCTCGATAATACAGCACATCGTTTTTCTGAGTTCTGTTCCCAAGGATTTCTTTTTTTAAAGATTATATTTATTCATGAGAGACAGAGAGAGGCAGAGACACAGGCAGAGGGAGAAGCAGGCTCCATGCAGGGAGCCTGACGTGGTACTCAATCCCGGGTCTCCAGGATCAGGCCCTGGGCTTGAAGGCAGGCGCTAAACCACTGAGCCACCCAGGGATCCCCTGTTCCCAAGGATTTCTAACCTTAGACCATTATCACTAAATTTGTATAAGGTTTTAAAGTTTTTTTCACTGTGTGTGTGTGACAGTGAGTGAAAAGGCAGAGATTTATTGAAATACGAACATTTGAGAACATATAAGATAGAAAATAATCACAACATATACAGACACTTGCTTCAAGGGGACATCTGAGGTATGTATCCACTACTTCGGCTACCCATGTGCTAGCACATTTTTCCTGGTTGGAATACATATAAGATGGGGAGGGGACAGCTGCCCTGGCTGACTGGCCATACTACCTGCAGGTCTGCACTTTCAGGAAAGCTGCTCTTGGCCCAGGGCCCAGTTCTTGGGCTGCCACTGGTAGCAATCTTATTCTTGGTACCTGCTGATACCCCCATTCTTGGTAGAAAGGTGGAGACCCTACCATTGTCCTTGGTTACAGCAAGTGTCCACTGAGAGGATAAAGCTGAGCAAGCTACCTGGGTAAAGGGAGAGTATCCAATGACCAGAAAGTGTGCTGTCCCTTCATCCTCCAAGTGGGAAGACACCCATCCTTTGTGATCAACCCTCTGAGGAAGACACACTGGCCAGATGTCTGCAACACCTTTAAGCAGGCCCAGCACCAGCCAACTGGGTTCCTCTCTGGTACCGGATCCCAGGTACCCTTCTCTGCCCACATTGTGTTTGCCTGGTAGGGAAGGCAGGAAGGCTTCTGAGGCCAGAATAGGGTCAGCCCCCCAGTGGATGGGAAATTATGTGTGTGATAAAGGGGTGTTGGAGGGGAGAGAAGATGCAGTCCAGCAGAGCTGTATCTTACCAGGCCGAGGTATCTTTTATGCTCAAGTTTTTTACTTCCTCCCCTTTCCTCTTCGAGATAGGACTGACAGCGGCCCGAGGGTTCCCACCAGCATGCTCTCCCACTACCACCACAGCCTGACGACACCATGGTGGATGGTGGTCTTTGAATGCTGCAGGGCTTACTCATTTGAGAGGTGAGCCCTGTATGAGAATCACATTTTCTTTACCATATAGGAACAGCCTGCTCCCCACCAATTTGACAAACCAATTTGAAGCATATGCACTGGTGGGTCCAAGGGTCCAAGAGGAGAGACCGAGTTTCGTCAGCATCTCCTCATCCCTGGAGACGGCTTGATCTCTGTAAGGCCAGTGGCCTCCATGGCCTGCCCTTGTCCAGAGGTAGGAATGTCGAATGAAGGGGAGACATCTTGCCCACACCTTGATAAGCTGGGGTTAGGGGTACAAAACTAGCCCTGCTCTGGCAGAAATTTCCTATTCTTTTAAACTTTGTATTCTGCTACTTCTGTAGAGTAGAATCTTAGTAGACTATATTGGATGTAAGTTAAAATAGATTTCAGGTTTAATATATCAAATACTTCATAAGATTCTGAAAAAACATGTAGTTATTTCACTACCTGAACAAGATTAGAACCACCTTTGTAGTGTTTCTTCATTCATGCTTTCACATATGATAAGCCAATGGAGATTTTATTCTCATTTTACAGTCAATGGCAGGAGAAGTTATAACTTGCCTACGGTCATAGAGCTGGAAGTGGGAGAGCCAGAGTTTTACCCAAATCTTCCAACTCTAAAGTCAGTGTTCCTAGAAGTGAAAAGCTTGGTGGTCATTCAGCACTTGATTAAAATCCTGACTCCCCTCCCCCCCCCCAAAATCCTGACTCCCGCACACACTGTTTGATACATGTGCAGTTAATATGTAATGTAATGGGTAATATAAAAATAGCTTTACCAAAAGCCTTTCAGAAAATTCAAATCCTAGTTCAAATTTTTCCTGTTTTTTGTTTTATCCTCAGTTGCTACCACCTTCCATATTGGCTCCTATGACTTGTGTTTTGGAGCTCTTTTATAAAACACCTTTGAGATTCATGAGGGGTAGTTATGAGGAAGTAGCATATAGGGTTACAACCCTCATGGCAAGTGTAGCCTAGGAATTGGCTCTTTGGCTGCTGTATACCTGGGCCTATGGTGGAGTTTGAGAAGAGCCGTTTGAGTAGAATGAACTTGGTAATTCAACTCTCATTCTAGGAACCAAGATTAATTAAACATAGTTAACACCTTTTCAGCTTTGCTTACAACATGTTTAGAGATTCAAGAATAAGATTGCTACCAGTAGCAGCCCTGTAAGATGTAGGGAAAAAAATCTTATCCTTCTGGTAATTGGAGAGAAATAACATGAGGGAGGCAAATATCTTGCCTTCAGCATACTGTATGTAGTCTCCCAACTGTCTGTTTGGTAAAGACAAAAACAATTTGAAGCATATACACTGGTGGGAAAGTAACCATCCTCAGACTTTTTCCTCATGATTTGGTTTATCCCATGCCCACCGAGAGTCTCAAGCATTAATAGAAAAATTAATAGAAAAAAGCTCCAACCCTTTAAAAGTTCCCTACTCCCGTGAGTTCCCAGCTCCCTCTTTGAAGAGATCATCCTTTCAGGAATCATTTACCAACAAATACACTGATAAAGAGTTAAAAAAGGGAAAGACACTTTATGCCGAAAGACTTTTCTAACCTATAAATTCAGTTCAGTCTCTAAAGAATACTGAAGCTGGAAGGAAGCCTTTGAGATGGTCTAGCCACTCTCGTTTTACAGAAGAAGAAACTGGGTCAGAGCACTTAACCTGCTTGAGTTAATGAGAGAGGTGGGTCTCCTAACCCAGATCTCCTGAATCCTGGCATCCAGTGGGCTTGGCACCACTCTGCAAGATCAGCCTTGTGTTGATTTGTATTAGATGAGTAACCATCTTTTCCATTGTCGGTTGCTTGGTTCATTTCTCTAGAAACACTAAAACAAGTATTACCAACCTAAGAGAATTGGCTTCATTTTCTTAAAGATTGGAATCAAATGTTTTCAGAGAACGGGCTGCAAATTACATCTAAAGTTGGCATAACAGCTCTTTGTACACACACAGCAATAAAGAGACGGGAGATTTCCTTTGCAAAAAGAAAAGCTGAGGCTAAAATTGACCCCGAAGATAGGAATAGTACTTGACCAACTAGCTGGTTCTGTTCAAAAAGAATGAATCGGCTCTCGTCATAGCCAAGTCTACATATACGCAGTGTTTTTGTTCCATGTTTTTCCCAAAAACCACTGTTAAACTTGATCCCCCCATTCCCCGCCCAGAAGTTTGATTCTGTGACCTCAGCAAGATGTGAGCTCAGAGGTGCAAAGTTCAGCTGCTCCTGCTCATTTTTCCATGGCCTAGTTCACCTGGGAACCTTCCCAGTGTGTCAGCAGAAAGCCCATGTGACTGAACAGGAACACGGCTCCAGTTTTTGGATAACTCCAAAGAATGGCTAGCAAGTGGAACTAGGCAATAAACAATTTTCTCATTTGACTTATTAAAAGGATTTTTATCATTGTGTTAGCATTGACTTGATAATGAGGCTCTTAGATTATTTTTTTTATCTTAGTTTTTCTCCTTTGTGCATCAGAAAAGGTCACAAATATTTCTGTAAACAGTAATTGTGCCTCTTCTCATCAGCTCTAAGATATAGGGGAATCACCTTCAGGCACCTGAATATATAACTCATGCACTGGAGATCTGCTGACAGCAGGCTCCTTTTGTTCAGTGTTTCAGAAATGTCTGAATTAGTTGCTGGCATTTAAAAGCTAGAAGATTTGGCAAAAGTTGAAATTCCTGGTTTCTAAAAATGTGAAGGAGGTCTAAGCAACACTGGTTCTCCTCTGCAGGGCAGTAGGAGTCAAGTGCACATTAGAAAAGAGAAGCTCAAGAAACCAGAGTACACCTGTGCTGTGTCAGTAATCCCTGCGCTAACGTTCACTGGGCACTCCTGAAACTTATGTGCCCCAATACTTTCAGGACCCATCACCCAAGAACCCAGTTTGGCAGCAATGCGTGCCATACCTGGAAAGCTAGCTGACTTGGGTGCCTCTTCCAACTTTACTACTCTTTTAAAGGCCCGCGATTTGTATCTAAAGTAAGAGGGTTAGACAGCAAATGATACCTCCTTTGACTTCTGGTGCTTTTTATTTAACTCAGGAACTAGAAGGCAGAGCATAAAGTATAGCAAATGCACGCACAAAGTGAATTCTTTTCTTTTAATGAGGGCTTGAAAGGAGTCCCCGTTGATGTTTTATCGGTGCCCCTTCATGGGCTGTCAGCAAAATGTTCTCCAGTTTGCTCTGAAGTGAGGAAAATGCAACAAGTGGGCATCTGCCTCACACATGTAGAGATCAGAGACATCGATTTAACATTGGATATTTACCTTGAGACCTGACCAGATACTCTGCACTCTTGTTAACTAAATCTATGAACACCTTTTAGTGACTATGCTTAATTTTCTCACCTAATTCTTCACAGAACTGCAAGGCCCTTGCAGTCCCTTCCTTTGTGGCTAGTTGTCTCTGTCTTTGCTACTAACCAAGATTTAAAAGCTTTAAAGGTTACATTATTACCGTGAATAAATATTTCTGCATTTCCTTAAGCCTCTAGCAATCTATAGAACCCTTACATAAGGAAATGAAAAAAACGAATAGGGTAACCATTGCCAGAAGCAAAAGGAACTGATCTTTTGACAAGGACTTGAAAACTACCGAGGACAGTGACTTCAGCTTCCACTTATGTGTCTCCAGGCTGAGTTAGTTTACTCTTTATTATTCATCTTTCATAAGCAGCCTATCACCACAGTCTTTTCTAAAAGGATGCCCCCTGTTTGCAGCACAGGTTCGGAAAAGGTCTTTCAGAAGCAAGAAATTTGCTAACGGGATGTGAGATTGTGATGGAACAAGCACTCTCATACCTTGTTAGTGTAAATGTTAATCAGGCAGGTTACTTCTGGAGGAAAATTGGTGATATCCATCAAAGTTTTAAATGCATAACTTCTGTCCCAGGAATTCTGCTGCTGCTTGGAATTTATGCGCATATGTGCCAATGCAGGATAAGATATCTACGGGAAATTCAAGTCCATCACTAAGGGACTGGTTAGGTCCACTGTGGTGTATTATACCATCACTGAAAGAATGAGGTAGACCTATTTGTGTTCATGTGGAGTGTCCACATATAAAGTTAAAAAAGCAAATCTAAGCATATATAGTTCACTACCACTTTTAAGAGAGATACGTATTATAAATATGCTCTGAACATCTAAGGGACATGCTAGAGATGACTAATAGTGGTTACTTCTGGATATGGACCTGAGGGACTGGGGATGGAGAGTGGAAATGACACACTCCACTGTCTTTTGAGTTGTTCTGGAGGTTGTGTGTGTGTGTGTTTTGACCAGGGGCGTGCATTTCCTTTTCACTGCTGATATATTTTTCAAAATGAACCAGACCAGGGAAATAGTGATATAGTTGTTGAGTAAGGGGCGCTCTCACCAAGTGTATGCTTCGGAAGGTGCTCTATCTAGCCCAGGTACAAAGACCTATCCCGGGGTGGGTGAAGGGGATGCTGGACCAGGGCTTTACCCACTGGATTCACGTCCCCCTTCCCCAAGGCATAACAGCTTTTCCCCATTCCAGTAAATGAGGCACAGAGGCGAACTTGTCCCTAAGTCCAATTTCCCACCCATTAGTAAGGGCGTGGGGATATATGCAGGAGACAAACCGTGGCCTGGCAATGGCAGAAGAATGGCAAAATCAATCATGCCTGAACAGAGGAGCGAAATATAGGTCTGCAAAGATCTGTGTTCGGAAAGGTGGTTGGTCATTTAGTGAGCATTTATTAAATACCTTCCCCTAAAGGTCCAAGATACCACTAGGACCTTAGGACCGAAATGTACGTGCAAGAATGGCACATAACAAAATCTCAGCCCATTCGTTCAAATCCAAGATAATTTTCCCTTGAAGAGAACCTCATAAGCTTGTAGTTAGTGGCAGAGCATCCTCGGAGGATTTTAAAAGAAAAACATAATCGCTGTTAAAGGGCAACAAATTAGCTGAAAGAGATGGGGTAAAAAGGAACAGCCTCTCTTCAGATAATAAATCTACAAAGTCCTCTGCCCTATAAAGCAGATCCTTGTAGTTCTGGTCTCTTCCCAGGAAATAATCACCACTCTGTTGAAAATGGGAAAGGCACCCCCTTCTATCCCCAAAGGGGAAAAAAAAACATTCACCCAAACAACTTCTACTTGTTTTTACCATATATTCCAGGGATATGTATGGGTTTGTTTGTTTTTACATTTATACAGTTTACATTGCTTGACCCATAAATAGCACTCGTAAGATTAATAGGGCCATAGTTTTTAAAGAGTATTTACATAGCCCCACCATGCATACAGAGCCTTTTTAATATTGAAAAATCAAAAAATTTGAACTTTCCATCACTAGGCAATATAAATTTGACCATCTAAGCTTATAAACCCTGACTAAAATACAAGCAATCATTTCATCCATAAATGCTGTTTCTGGTTCCCCAACAAATCTAGCACTGCAGTGTAACAAACATCTTGCAATTCAGGGATATAAAAATATCAGCTTTAAAATCTGAACTGTACATATGTACATTAATATTTGCACCGTTAAATTAGGAATACACTTAAGTCTATGAAATACTACATTATAAATAGCAATGTCTTTTTCAATCTGTAGCTGGAGCTAATACAATGCAATGTTTACCTGGCTAATTGAAAGGGGACGAGGTGGTCTCGCACGATGGAACGCACAGTATTGGCTGGGTCAGTTGTGACTACGTGCATGCCGCACAAGACAGAGTGATCAGGACCTGGGCCAACCCGGTGTAGACAAACGACAAACACTATCGCTTTACAAAGGTGGTGGAAGTTCTCCGTTGTCGAAAATCAACACCCCCGTCCAATCACCTCATGACAGTTTCTTGAGGCTTCTCTTGACTGGAGACCAAAGCCGCTACATGGAACTGTAATGCGCACCTGACGGGCACAAGAGGTCACATCAACCTGGCACCATCCAAGGAGGGCAAACTGGAGAAATCACACCTTCCAAATGTTAATCTGACACTGTAAACAGCAGCAGGGGTCTCATTTACATGGGCAAAGCACTTTAACTAATTTTAGCAACTTTCCTATGGAAGAAAAAAGATATGATTCAAGATGGTTAATGGCAAAGTTTAAACAGGATGTCCACAGCTACTAGGTTAAGAAATAATACAGTTTTTGCCCTTGTGTCCCTTTTTCTTCTTGGATTTAGTTGTCCTCTGACCAAACTGAGGAGTGGGGAGTGCAGAAGTTGGACTCGAAAGGTCGTCTGTATAGTAGGCGTATCTCTGGGGCCGGGGTTGAGGAATTGGTTGTCCAAGAAAATATCCTTCTTCTTCTGAGTCGGAGGAAGAGGAGGTAGAGGAACACCAGGAATCATCATCCTCACCGTAGAGTCCCAGAAACCTGGGCATGCCCGGGTTCTGCAGTGCGTAATCAGAGGTGGCATGGGCATACTGTCCATACAGATCAGCATTCTGGATGTATGCTTGGATTTCCCGGGCACTTTTATTCTGTATAAATTTCTCGTAGTTATCAGGGGTGTAAAGCCGCAGTCTGTCCTTGGGAGAGTACTTTCTTTCCGTAACAAGATTCAGAGCATTGTCAGAGCGGGACTTCCTACTTCTCCTGCGGCGATGGTGATGAGACCTGGATCCCCTCTCTTCGAAATGGTAGACCCGTCTTCGAGTCCTCTCACTCATGGGAGGCTGCCGAATTTCGAGGTTGTCATAGTTTCCGTTGTCAATGACATCATCCGAAAACTTGACCTGCTGTGGTCTGGATTGAGACTTCGATCTTCTAAGCACTGGCAGGTGGACTGGTTTTTCCTCAGGCATAATTTTTTCTGGACACAACTCTGAACTTAGACTCTTTAAGGACTCTGCACTCCTGTGCAGCATGGAAGAGTTCAAAGTCCCCATGTTGCTCATTTTCTCACAATCTTCTGCCTCCATCTCCTCAAAGTTTTGCAGGGAATATAATGAGGGTCTCGGCTTGCTTTCGCCATCCACTGAAGCCCCTAGAAGAAAAGCCAAGACGAGATGTGATTGTCTCACAATTACTGCAAACAAGCTACCGAAAGGAAGAACTTCAAAGAAAATTCTCCCAAATTTCAATATCTGATTAACACGCACTAGGTAAGAGCAACATGCATACACATTTAACTGAGAAGGTTTGACTTTTGTTAATGATACAAGAGGGCACAGCCTCTTACAAGGCCAGCTCCTTGGGAGCCGAACATTAGTTATAGCACAGGTCATGAGCAGCAGAACTTTGAGCTCTTCATAAAAAACCTCATTAGTTTGTGTAGCACATGACACGTAGAAGCTTCTGCCTCTCAACACCTTAAAGCCAGACTACTTCACTTGAACATCTCTCAAATCAATCCCTTCCTTTGCCTCCACATGGCCACCCCACCATTATGGTCCTTTAAACCCAGATTAGTGGCCAGCAAACCACAGCAAGGGCCACATCCAGCCGATGCCTATTTGTGGGTCAGGTCTCACTGGAACACAGCCACCCCATTCACATATACATCACCTATCGCTGCTTCCTGGTAGCTGCAGCAGAGACTGTGGTCCAAAAGGTACCATCTAGCCCTTTAGAGAAGTTTGCCAACCCGAAACCTACATCATCCAGTCTTCTTCCCCCTTCAGCTACATGAACTATACCATTTTCAGATTAATCTTACTTTAATAAAGCTTTTCTCAAAATAGACACTGCCACTGCTTTTTTTTTTTTTTTTTTTTTTTTTTTTTTTTAAACAGGGCTCAGACAAGTTAAAATAAATGAATGAATTGAACATAGCCCAGCCAACAGTAGGTGACTAGGGCATGGTACAGACAATTGTCAGCTGGAGACTACATAACTTCTACTTCCTACAGGGAGTCTGTTTCTCAGCCTGCTATTGTCAAGGAATGTTTAGGCCTGACACCTTATGTGTCTAGTCTTGATACTAAATGTTGAAGCACCTACCACAGGGCCAACAAACAAGATATGCTCAATTTAGTCCCACTCACATTCCTCAACCCCCCACTTTATGTAGGCCTCATCTTTAACAAGTGCAACAGAAACCAGGAGGGTAGCTGTCTTCTCCCTCCTGGCACAGGGCAGCCACTAAAGCCTTTCCTGTATCACAGAAACATCACTTCTTTGAGAGGACTAAATATCATTAGTTTGACTATAAAACTAGCCATAGCCTTTGCTAGCCGTGGGCCAGTAACATTTCTATATCCAAAGACTTAACGCAAATGTGAGATTCACGAGGGGTGGGTCCTAGGCTCAGCCTTGCCTTTCAAAAATGTATGTCAAGTTAAGCATTTAGCCTCTTGGTAAATCAAGTTTCTTCACTTGTAAAACACAATAAGTAATATCCCACTGCATACCGCTCAGGATCATTTTAAGGATAAAATGTAGATAACTGATAGGAATAGGCTTTGAAAACAGTGAAATTATAATCTGCGTAAAAAAACTTTCAGCTATTTTTGAGCTATTACCACAGGGCAATTCAGGAAAATATAAAAAGATGCTAGGAGCTTCTAAAGTATGCAGGCTGATTTTAGTATCTTGAAATTCAGACAGCATAATCCAAAGAGTACAAGATCTTTCAGACCAGATGCGAAATCCATTATCCAAATAAATCAATCTCCCCGCTTAAAATTCGCATAATACCTACTCGAAAAGCTTATATTAAAATGTATATAGATGCACACATTTGTTAATGTTCGGCATTTAACATAAACTCCTTCTTCCTTCCCTTGGTCTGCAGTTTTAAATAACCTAGCCCCTACTGTTGAACCATAGTTTTCGAATAAATTTTTTAGTGGCTCTTTTATCCAAATACTCCATAATCCCCAGATTACCTACCCGTGATATTAGATAAAGCCAAGGAATCCATAGAATCTCGAACACTTTGCTCTGGTTTCAAGTCTGACAAACACTCCAGGGAATCTTCATACCACTGTGTTTGATCATGATTATATCCTGAAGCCCCATGGTCCAGATCTAATTCCTGGAGCCGCCTACTGCTTGCAGGGCCTGGGTGGCTGCCATAAGCAGAATCCCCCAGTCCATCTTGTGACTGTGCCCAATACATATCAGATTGGTATTTTTTACTTGCAAGGCTCTGGTTATTTTGCTTTAACTCAGTCTTATTTTTAACCATGTTATCAGATATCCAATGCTCACTGGCTCGAATATCTATCTCATTGGGCTGCTGCTGAAAGAGGCTTTTATCACCAAACTTGAGGAGGAGCTGTGTCATATAATCTTCATGCTCGGCCCATTCTTCAGGGTCTTCTGGGGTTTCGTGCTCCACTCTGCCTTTCCAAAATTCTTCATTGACAAAACTTGCCCCCTGCCTGGAGAGACTCAGATCATCCAACTTCCGAGAAAGGGTATCATCGGCATTGCCTGACAGGCCAGGAAACTTGTAGTTCAGAGCGGGGGACAAGAGAAGAGACTGTCTACACTGATCAGCTGACCGACTGCTTTTGCCCATCCGGACACTTCTTCTGGAGTCTCTGGATCGAGCTGACTGAAACGCAGAGTCAGAAGAATCAGAGGCATGGACGTCTTCACCAAGGCTGCATGTTTTTGAGCAATAAATCTGGCCTTGTTTGGGAAGGAAGGGACACCCCAACAAAGAAGCTTTACATTGGGCACAAGAAAAGCAGGCTTCTGTGGCATGCCAGTGCTGCCCGTCGTAGGTCATCTGGGCATGGTCAACACCTATTTTGAAAAGGACAGAGGAGGGAATTATAATTCAATCCTGAAATAAAGGAAGAAGAAACAAGACTGTTTGTATATGGGAACTCTATGGGGTGATGGAAACGTTCTGTGTCTTGAAAGGGCTGTGGGTCACACAGGTACAGTTAATTCTCATTATTTGCAAATTCCATATTTTGAAATGTGCCTACTTGCTAAAATTTATTTGTAACCCCAAATCCTCACTTGCAGAGCTTCTAAGGAATTTGCAGGCATGTGCAAAAGGATGAAAAATTTGAGTCAGCTGATGTGCATGTTCTCAGTTGAGGTCAAAGTGATGCCTTGTCTTTTCTCTCAGCTCTTTAAACAACTGACATAGCCTTGGTCTGTTTTCGCTTTCTTCTGCTTTCTATTATGTTTTCTTCATATTATTGTGTTTTTTTTGTTAACTGTGTTTAAAATGGCCATTAAGCGTAGTGTTGAGGGGCTATATGGTGTTCCTAAGCCCAAGAAGGCTAGGATGTGCCTTGTAGAAAAACTGTGTGTGTTAGATAAGCTTCATTCAGGCATGACTACAGTGCTGTTGGCTAGGAGTTCAATATGAATGAATCAATGTATATTAAGTAACCCATCTATAATCTAAAACATACATGAAACGAGATCATGTATTAATCAGCTGATGATAATGTGACCAGAGGCTTGCAGGAACCCAACCCTATACTTCTTCTAGTGTTCAGTACTCAATAATTCAGCCAACTTTATAGAACAGGACTATTGCAAATAATGAGAACTGACCATATATCCATCTGTCAAAACACAGCAAACAAAACATATAAGATATGTACATTTCACTGTATATAAGTTACAGAAAAAAAAAAAGACATTTGCAGACAGACTGTTGGGCATGTGACAGAGCGGACAGGCTGGCTGTGGACTCACCGATATGCTCCCCACAGGCTTCACAGTACTCCGCGTACAGAGACTCAAAACAGCCACAGCAGAATGGGCGGCCATCCTTCATAATGTACCTCTGTCCTCCTAGGACGGTTTCACACTCAAGGCAGCAGAAGTGTTTCATGTGCCAATGGCGACCCTCAGCCTCTGTGCACTCATCAGCAAAAATTATCTTTAAAGACAAACAGGATGAAGGAAAGTCTTAGTGAGCTATTCTAAAAGCCAAATAAGTAACTGCATATTTTCTGGACAACTGACAGCCACTGGCTCTTCAGAAAGCCACTTAGCTAACCTTGTTTCTTACAGCCTCAAGCTTACATCTAACTCGATTTACATATAAAATAAGAGCCACAATTGAAAATGTTGAAAAAGAGGCGCCTGGGTGGCTCAGCAGTTAAGCTTCTGCCTTTGGCTCAGGCCGTGATCCTGGGATCTGGGATCGAGTCCCACATCGGGTTCCTTGCAGGGAGCCTGCTTCTCCCTCTGCCTGCGTCTCTGCCTCTCCCTGTGTGTCTCTCATGAATGAATAAATAAAATCTTCAAAAAAAAAATGTCGAAAAAGAGAAACTTAGTGTGTGCTTAAGCAAAAAAAAAAAAAAAACCACCACCACAGATTTCTACATTCTACAATTCATTGGTCGTATTTTTGCTCCCCAATCACATTTTGTTGGCATAATCTGGCAAAGAATACATTCGCATTGAAACAATTTAATGGTCTGTGTTTTAATAGAAAACTCATAAAAATGTCTGCAGAATCAACAGAGTTATCCAAATGCTGCACTGTGTGAACAGCACTTCATTTGACCTGGTGGTCATCACCAGATTAAAGACTATTTTTTTATATTCTTGGCTTCAAAAAAACCTTTTTTTAAAGACCTAAGAGAGAGCACGAGACAGCAAGCGTATGGGGGAGGGAAGTAGAGGGAGAGGAAGAGCGTCTTAAGCAGACTCTCCATGGAGCCCGACACAGGGCTCAATCTCATGACCCTGACCATTATGACCTGGGCTGAAACCCTAAAAAAAATATTCAAATGCACATTACTGAAAAAAACCGTAAAAAAATGTATACGGTCACTGACTAAAGGAAACTGAGGAGATATATAGAATAAATGCAATGAGGTACCCTTGAGATTAGATCTTGGAACAGAAAAGAGACATTAGCAGAAAAAGTAGAAATCTAAATAAAGTCTGTAGTTGCACTAATCGTATTAGACCAGTGATGCACACACCAAGGTGATGTAAGATATTAACAGTAGGGAAAGCCGAGGGAAGGGTGTAAAGAACTCTTATCTCTCCAACCCTTCCATAAATCTAAAATTACTTTAAAATAAAAAGCTGAAAACAAAAACAAAAATAAAAATAAAAAGCTGAACGAAATAAATTCCTTTCATACCACCATCCCTTCCCACAAGCCCTGGTAGTAACCAGGGTCAACTCAGTGTAGGTCTTTCCCTACGATTTCTGAGTGTAAATAGATACGCATGGAGTCTTGACTTATTCTCCCTTTATTTAACAAAAAGATGATCTACTACATACTTTTCTTGCAATCTGTTTTTTTCCCTCTCTCGATCCGTTAAGGACGCCCTACTTACCAATGCAACAAAGACACCTGCTGTCTTCTCTTTATTAAGCTACGTATTATTCCATTATGTGAATGTATGGAGTTATCTTTAAAATAAACAGCAAAAGCAGGAGATATTTTCCTTAGACGTGAACAGTGGAATATTGGCTTACCAGAAGCTTATTGTTTCCAGTGTTAAGGGATAAACTTTTTTACCTCATCACATGCAGAACACCGCGGTTTGAGCAGTTCAGCATGGTGCCTGCCACAGTGAATTTTTCCATCCTGATAAAAATAGATGAGGTCGACCAGCAGCTCGTTACACGTGAAGCAGACAAAACAGGAAGGGTGCCAGCACACTCCAGGGCCCGCGCGAGAGGCAAACACTGCAATTTCACCTCCATTTATCTTCAACCCACACTAAAAACAAAAGGATTTGAAATTCGGATGATCCTTCTTTGATGACTGGATTCCCAGCCTTTCCCACTTTACACTAAATCCCATTTTGTCAAGCAAGCTTCTATTTTTGCCTCCCCCCTCCCGTTAGCGATTAAATAGCTCTTTAAGGCTGGATTATGGGTGATGCTCAACTGGAATGAACATGCCTCAGACACACTGCCACACTAGATGGTCTCTAAGAATGGTTCCTTCCAACTCGCATCAAGAATCGTCTTCCTGAGCCAGCCTCCTATTGGATACATTTCCTACTCTGAGCCAGCAAGCAGCTGAATGTCTTCATTATGTCTCTGCAGTTTTGAACACTAGATGTACCCTGTGCCCCTCTCCCCCGCCAAGATCCTGGGAAAGGCAGGATTTCACCCGATGTTTGCATAAGGGCAGACTGACTGCCACCCACCCCCCCCCCCCCGCCCTATCACCCCCCCCCCCCACACACACACACAGCAGTGTAGCCAGTTATAAACATGAATATCCATTTAGTAAAAAGCTAGGCTGCCTTTCAGTGTTTGGAGGCGACTAGGCCTGTGCTCACTCCGTCCCCATCCCTGCCCCGAGCTGCTCCTCCGGGGAAAGGGCTACCTGTTCGCACACAGCATGCATTACTGCTCTGGACAAGAGTTTGATCGTTCCTCTTCCAAGGGCTTCTTTCTTCCGTTGAGCACTGAACACTTGCAGTTCTTTTTTCTCCTCTTCGCTCAAAGACTGGCAATAGCGCACCTTCAGAGACAGGGAAACAAGCACCACACTGGAGCGCGCGGTCTCCCTCACCAATTCTTCACTTCCAAGGTTAGAGTTTCAGGAAAGAGCAAGTTTGACTGGCCTGCCCCCCTGAATCCCTGCTTTAAAAATGGCACCCTAGGGGATCCCTGGGTGGCTCAGTGGTTTGGTGCCTGCCTTTGGCCCAGGGCATGATCCTGGAGACCCGGGATCGAGTCCTACATCGGGCTCCCTGCATGGAGCCTGCTTCTCTCTCTGCCTGTGTCTTTGCCTCTCTCTCTCTCTCTCTCTCTGTGTGTGTGTGTCTCTCATGAATAAATGAAAAAAATCTTTTTAAAAAAATAAATTAAAAATAAATTAAAAAATAAAAATGGCACCCTACCTTTAAAATGACACCGAATCTTGCAGCCCCTCTGGCACAAGGGAAATGCAATTTGAAGGATTTTCTTTTTTTTTAATTTGGGAATGTTTAAACTTTTATCAGGGACACCTAAAAAACTGTAAGACATGAACCTTTCTACAAAAGGTTTAAACTTGTTCATTGCCACATTCGCTCTACATTTTACCGGCACTCGACTGCAGGCCTGAACTACCAGAAAGCATGAACTCTGGACGAAGGGGCAGGGAAATCTCAAGAATTTGGAGGCTCCTGGCAAGTGGTGGGTGGCTGCAAACACTATAAAAACCAACTCGTTGTTAAGTTTATTGCACGGACACCCTTTTCTCTCTCAAAGAATGGAAAGCTGTCTCCTCAAGCCAAATTTTAACTGAAAAAGGCAAAAGAGCCCTAACCAATGAGGAGGTAGGGTTTATGAGAGGCATCTCAATGTTTAGAGTGTGGGTGGGGTTTTTTTTTTTTTTTTTTTAATTAGCCTTCTTCCTGTGATCTTACCTCATTATCATGTGGTGGCAACTGGTACAAAAGCTGTTTAATTCGATGTTTCTCTCCGGGGCTGTTAACATAAGGAACCTTTTCCTCTGGTAAGCAAGCAAAATAGAGCTGGATCTGAGTAAGAGATGGAAAGAAGGGCATCAGCGAACAGGAAGTGAACATCTTACCTTCTAGTCCATCTTACAAAGTTACCTTTCCCTTTAGGTACAGGGTTTGGCCTCTTGTAGCTAATGAGGACACCAGCTGAGCCAACTCAGCAGAACGGCAAACCTTCAGACAGCTAGCATCCAGCTGCTAAATTGCTCTTCAGGAATGTAATTTGTAGTGACAATTAGGAGCATCATAAATTACGCACCATAAAATGTGCACATTTAATGCTACTATTCCTCAGCCAGTCTCCCTAGGGTCAGCCAAGAAAGAGCGCGGGGGGGGGGGGGCAATGCTACAAATGACCACACAGGCTGCGTGACACTGGCCACAATCCAGCCACTACACAAGCACACTGAATTTGCTTTCTGAATTTTACACCTTACAAAGACAAAGGCTGTTTTGTTAAACTCTGTAAACTCTCCCTTATCAGGTTCTCTCAAGCATCAGCTTTCTCTGTTTCCATGGGTGTTATTTTCTAAATACCTGGAGTCCATCTCCCCGCCCCCAACCCAAGGAACCCGGAAGGGAGCTGTGCTTACTCCGAAAGGAGAACTCAATTTTTGTTTGGGGTTTCCTGCTGTTGTATTTAAAGGAATACCCCTTAAAGAGGGCTGCAGAGTCCCGAGAAAGAATGAAAAAGTGATTCGCGGTTTGAAAAGGAGATCAGGGAAGTGGGGGCCTGTCTGCTTCTTACCTTAGTATCACACAAAACCTACCCAACCCAAAGCTGAGAGAAGTGGTTTTCTCTTAGGGCTTTGTCAAAATTCTGCTTTCCTAACCCTTGGACCCGCACCCCGCCCCCTCCCCCCAATGTATCAGCCACAGAAGCCTTTCCAGCTAGAAGTGCTTGCTGAGCACCAGCTACACGTGTGGCGGGTAGGCCCCAGGTGAACCAGGAGCCCCTACTCTCAGCGGGTTCCCCACCACAACTCAGGAGCAACTGCACACCCAAATGGCACCTTTTATTTCAAACTATGGCTTTACCCTTATACTAGTATCTGTCACTAGCAATTTTTGCTAAGTTCATCATTACAAGGATATTGGGAAAATAAAAATACGCAGATACAATGTTCTCATCTTACTTAAAATAACAACACAATGCACAAAATTAGCTCCTCCGCCCAAGCCACACTGTGGTGACAGGTTCTTTTATGTGTAAGGTTATCAAAGGTCAAATGTCTAAGCAGTAACACTTCAGATGGTCTCTTATAGCTCTGTATTTCCTCTTTTCCAAGGCAAAAGCGTTGCTGAGAACCAGCATGGAAACAGTCCTCTTTTATTACCTTTTTTGTTGTTACTGTTTTTTCAAAGGGTAAATTCCTCTCACCCTCCAAAGAGACCTGTCAGATGGATATCCACAGAACAAATGCATAAACAGCACCCTGGATGTCATTCATGAGAGCACACATAGCATCACTGTAGGACTTCTGGATCCATGAGAACAAAAGGACTGAAAACGTTCATCAAGAAATGAGGTATGACCCCAAAAAGCAAAAATGCTGACGATCCAAGGAGCGAGGACCGAGGGCAGCATGTCAGTGTGGCAGGAATGTCTATGTGGTTTTTTCTTTCTTTTTTTTTTTTTTAGCAAGTCTTAAAAAATCTTCAATCCCCTTGAAAAACAGAACACATAGGATGATTAGGTTCTCACCTGCTCTGGTCTAAGGCCTGGGGGCACCCAGGCATACTCCTCCAACGCACAGCCAGAATCATCATCGGACGTGGAACTCCTCTGGCACCCAAAGGCGAGTTTGCTCATTTTGGGCTCCATCTCCAAAGGCATAATAATAAAGTGAAAAGGCCGGGTTTCTCAGTCACAGGACATCAAACAGTGGCTGCTGTGGACAATATAGGAAAAACAAAAACAAAAAAGAAATTAATACACGAAGGCACTATTCTTACCCTCCAGGAACTTTTATTGAATGTTGCTTACACACAGCTGGGGCCCAGAGAAAGTAACCGAATTACTGGTGTCACCGCCCCCCCAACCCCCAGGCCCACTGAGACTTAAAATCTAGAGCTACACCATTGGGAAACCGCCCCCCTCATGACTCAGCATTTCAGAAAATGCTACCCCAACTAGCTTAGCCCCAGTAGCCTTTAAAAAGTGCCTCCTAACATACTATTCATTAGGAAAGTTCTCAAGAAGACTGCTGTTGACCTTCTAACCTTCCCCCAAATGCCATCCTGTGACGTCCCAAGAGCTGAAGCAAGAAGTGTGAGGGGCTGCACCTCCTCCTGCCTTGCCCACCACAGCTCTGTGCCATGAATAATGGCTCCAGAGCCCCCCCACCCCACCCCAGCTCGCCATGTTGCTCATGAGTTTTCCCAACAGGCAGAGTAGGTCCACTGGGCCAAACCATTTAGGCTTCCGGTTTCTAATCCAGCTCTGGGAGACAGTAAACTTAGCCTACTCACTGAGTGCGGGCGGCAGTTAAACCCTTACACAGCACAGTCAGTCCAAAGCCTTCCCTATCGATGGGCTAACGTCAGCCAGACAGTTCATTAAGCAGTTCCTCCAACAAAAAGTAATTGAACCCAAGCACGAGGCTAGAGTAAAAGGCAGGTGGGTGGCTGTTAGTGCTGAATCGCAATAGTGGCAGGCACTCATTGAGAGGTCAACACGGTACCTACTAGGCGTGACATGTTCTGAGCCAGCTACTGGGCAAAGCAAATCCAGTTCTGGATGAAAACTCTTCCTCGCATGGAAGGTCTGTGAGAAGTGTCAACGTGACAGTCCCCGTCCTACAGCCCAGGGACCTGATCAGCCCTGGAGTTCCTTGTTAAGTTGCTTCTGATTCTTAAACATCATCCCTCATCCCAAAGCCCCAAGAAAACTAAAATTCAAGACTTTCAGAACCAGATGCAGCTTTTTATACCTGCCCCTTTCTCTTTAAGAACAAAAGAGAGAAAATATACCATGATTAGCTTGACCCCAATTTAAAGAAAACAAGGCTCCCGAAAGTTAGGTGACTTGCCCACGGTCGCAAAGCCCAAAGCCAGGGTGCGGTCACACTACATGCCTGACTCAGACTTCCACAAGTTGTTCTGCCTTAAAAAATTCTCTCACTTGTGCTCGCTTCGGCAGCACATACACTAAAAAATTCTCTCACTTGCTATAAAACAAGTAGGAAAGACAGTGGAACCTAAACATGCTTCAGCCTGCGACGAAGTCTTACTCCAGCAACTAGGTCAACAAAACTCTAAATACTTCCAGTATCACAAAGTGTTACCTATCACAACCTGATTATTAAAACGTATGGTTTTTTTTTTTATAAATCAAAGGACAAGAAATTAAAATTGTAACAGTCAACAAATGGAAGGCCAAGCACCCAGTGCCTACAATCTGTACTAGAAGGAGCGATGCCACACAGTAGGTATTATTCCAACTAAGAGACTTAACTATCTTTCACCCAGAACAAAAAAGTGATGACCTCACTTCCTCCACCATCATTGGGAGGTTACGACCTTTTAAACAAGGCAGGTCGTCATTTCACCCAGGTGCAATTCATTCCCATCTTGACTTAAGAAAGGCTCTCCAAACAGGCACATTCCTTAGTCCTCCGTAAAAAAAAAAAAAAAGAAAAAGGATGTGTTAATGAAAGTCAGAAAATTTCTTGGATCTAGTCTTTCCCTTTTGTTTTGGAAAAAGCAACTCCCACATGTCAAAGGAAGAGAAGGAGAGGTTAAGAATTTAATTAGTAACTCAAAAACCCCCTCCAGGAGAAGTGGGGGGGGGGGGCTTCAAAGCGATTTTAACCCGAATCATGAAATATGTATATTTGGCCCTTGCCAAACCCAGCTGAGGGAGGAGACAGTACGGTGCTGTCTCTGCAGAAACGGAACACAAATATTAAATAGAACCTAAAAATTAAATGTCAGTGTACTATACAACACGAGAAAACACCACAAATTAAGACAAACCGTGGATTTCCCAAACTAGCACAAAGATGCAGACTACCAAAGACCTGATGACTTCTACAGCTGTTTTCCTTGATTAGCCTTTTGCAGATGAAATGTACAGTGAATTACGATCCTAATCATGGTGCATCATGAGCACTAAATGACACTGTCCCCCTCCTCCCACTCATCTAGACCCGCTGGCCGTGCCTTGAGCCGACAACTCCCACGTGCTCATCCCAGCCTTTGCACGCTCTACACGGGGGACTGCTCTCCATCAACAATGTGAAGGGTCCCCACTGCAGGAACCTAAGTGACAAAGTCCTTTTATCCCAGGCAAGGCTTATGGTTTTATCTGCTGGCATTCTGACAGCTAACATTTCTCTGTGCCTCGCCTGGGATGATTAGGGTTATGACACTTAATCCCCCCATCAAGCACCCCCAAAAGGGTGTATCCCCGCTCACAGAGGGGGAAACTGAGCCTCCGAACCACCTGCCACAGGACAACTGCCCAAAGGTCAGTTAGTTAGCGAGCAGGGGCCTCGGAACTGGGCCTGTGAGCCTAAGCCCCTAACCTCCCACTGCCTCCTAGAGGTGGAATCTGACTGAGCCAGTTCCTTTTCTCTGGCCAGCCAGTCAGGCTACTGCACCACAGCCCCAACAAGTGACAAGTGACACACTGCAGGGAGACAGGCCACTCTGCCCAGAGCAGGTGCTGCAAGGAGAGCGCACAAAAAGGATTATAAAAATTCAACAGCCTCATGAACTGTTGATTCAGAGTTTTTCTCTGGACAAAGCCTCTTTTTTGCTTTTTAGCAGAAGATGAGAGATGCCTGGATGGCTCAGTGGTTGAGTGTCCGCCTTTGGCTCAGGGTGTGACTGCGGACTCCTGGGGATCGAGTCCTGCTTCTCCCTCTGCCTCTCTCTCACAAATAAATAAACTCTAAAAAAAAAAAAAAAAAAAAAAAGATAACTTCAAATGACAAAACATCACATTCCTTAGCAAGGTCTCAGAGATGACAAAAAAAAAAACATTAAAAAAATGAAAGTCCCATAGCATGACCTCCACTAACCAGGTGTGGTAAGAGACACCACATCACCACCAGCTACTTTTTTTTTACTTGATAACACACAAATTTGAATATGGATTTTTCTTTTCTTTTTTAAAAAATTACCTTGTTAGTAGACCCTTATATTCTGAAGTAGATCACTGTCTCATACTGCGTCATATGAAAGCAGTTGACTGCTGAGCATGGTTCTTGCATTTCTAAAACATTAAAGTCATAAAAATGATAAATACGATCTCACATAGATATGTTCCTGTAGGCATTTACATCACTCGATGGGGTTTGACAAAGAAAGAGGGGAGCCTGGCCATGACTTATGCTCTGAGTCATGATGCAGGGTCTTTCTGATGACATGTAAATGCTGTTATGTCTCATCTGCCAAAATACCACCTTTTAGACAAAACATGAAACCACGTGTGATTGGATCTAATAGAAAAATTTCATGAATTTCATTTCCAAGTGTTGTCACTTTAGGTAGATCGTGTGAAACAGGGACACAAATCAGGTCGACAAATGAGTTGCATTTTAATGGGAATAGAACTATTGGAAGCTGGGATTATGATAGTTTCTCAAGATTTTCTTTTCTTTTTTTTTTTTTTGGCAGAACCACACTTGTCCTGTGCCCTGTCCTTCATTAATTTTGTATTTATTTTTGTAAATTTTTATGTTGATGTAGTTTCAAACTTCAGAAGAGGTGAAAGAGAAAGGAACTCCTATCTAGCCTTTACCCAGATTCATCAGTTGTTTACATCTTGCCTCATCTGGTTTATCATCATCATCGTCATTATCACAAACTCTATACACACTTTTGTGGGAACCATCTGGGAGTGTGTATTTTTTACATTCTCTTACCCAACCACAGCTAAATTAAACATGATATATTTTTTTAAATGTTTACTTAAAAAAAAAAAAAACAACTTTGGGCAAGACATCATGTTAGATGCTTGAGACAAACAGAATAAAAAGCCAAAATAGCTAGTATTCTGGGATTATTGTGAGGCAGGCCTATTGTCCTGATGTCGAAATGCTGTAATTAACTGAATGAACTTTATCATAAGTGAATGGCAAGTATGCATTAACCAATCCTGTGCTAGGTTTCCCCTGTTGGGGGGAATATATCAGCAGACACTTCTCCAAGGTCTCTCTATAATTCTACAGGTAAGTCAGTCTCATCGTGCGGAAAAAAGAGGAAAAACAGTTTTCAAGAATGGGTTTGTTCAGGTTTCAGAGTCTGACTCTTAAGGAAGCAACACCTTAAGAGCTAAGAGCACTGCCAAAGGGGTCATCGAGGTCAGCACAGCGAACAGGTATGTGAATTAAACTAGAGCAGGCGAGGGGTTACTTGCAGATACCATTTTGAAGAGGAGACTAAAAGCCTATTAGAAGAATCAAGGAGAGAAGCGAATGACAGATGAAAAGAGCATGGATGTGAGGGAGGGGAGGAAGCAGCCCGAGGTTGGGTAGAGAGACAGGATATACCTTTTTCTTATAAAGACAACGATTGCCAGGCGGTGCTCCACGCAAGCCATGCGACAGAAGGTGGAAGGGTTTCATTTCCCTCCTTTCTCCCCTTTCTCCCTTTTTCCTTCCAAATAGTTAAATAGCTACTTCTCACCATTTAAAAAAGAGTCAAAGACAAACAGCTCACAGATGTAGGACTTCTCAATCATCATATAATTGTCAGGAGAACATCTGACCCAAGGGATAGAGCAATACTTAGGCAAGAGGATTGGGGGCTTCGGCATTCAGTAAACTCAGCCCGGAAGGCCTCATACCTTTCACAAGTCCCCAAACATCACGAGGCCTTACTCTTGACTGC
Source organism: Vulpes vulpes (assembly GCF_048418805.1). Lineage (NCBI taxonomy): Eukaryota > Metazoa > Chordata > Mammalia > Carnivora > Canidae > Vulpes > Vulpes vulpes. Next base: position 11,182,062 of record NC_132787.1, on the reverse strand, counting down.
AACTATTTTCCTTCAAAAGGTGGTCTAAATATGCAAAACTTTTGAAAAAAGGAATTACATGAATATAAAGAAAGTTACCATTGACACATGTCATTTGGCATCATTATTTCCACCGTTAATTACTGAGATTTTCTTGAAGCTGACCAGCAACATCCAGAACAAGAACTATTGTTAATAACAAAACTGAAGGTTGGCATGTGAATTTTATCTTGAGTTCAGGAGGTTCTCCAGCCTCCTGAAGGGCAAACTATTAGCCTCCATTCCTAGGCTCCCTTAGAATCAGCTTCTAACCAGTCCCTACTTAAAATCTCCAATACCACGCATGCATCCACCCACCCACAGACGCACAGCATGCATACAGAGCAGGGCAGGGCATTTCCAGGTGTCTTCAGTAGAGGAACAATTGAGAGACCCCAATCTATGACTGGCTCTAAGTTGGCCTTTGTCCCCCAAATCAGAGTACGGCGCCATTCATCCAACACAGTGATGTAAAGAGGGGTCCCTCATGGAATTTACTCTCCGGATTCATTTACTCCATCCATTCACTCATCCCTATATTTAAAGGCCATTACTGAGTGGTTCTAGGAAATACCAAAAAGAGGCAACTGATTTGATCCCGTTAAAAGCTAGAACTTAAAAAATAAAAACGTATACACCATGATAAGAGGGCTTCCAAATTCCATTATACAGTTCCTTGCTTTCTTGCCTGGTGGTGTGTGTGTCTACTATACGTGGTTTAGCCTTGCATTCTTAGCAGAAAATGAACAGTAGAAAGAACACTGGCGTCAGGAATCTAATCCAGCCACCCAGCTGGGCGATACCTGGGAACCCAGTTCCCCAACTAGAAAGTAAGTTTTAGGGCTCTCTCACAGCGTAGAGCCGATGTCTAGAATCACGTGGCCCCAGACTCCTAGTTTTAAGATGGTTGACAAACCTTTTATAGTTTTTCCCTCCCTGCTGTCATGATAGAATTTTGAATTCCTGCTGCTTTAAGTCTCTTATTAAGGAAGTAGCCTTTTTTCTTTGCCCACAACCAACAACCTCCAAATCTTTTTTTTTCTTTAATTTGTTGCTTTCAACCTTCCATAAATTAGACAACTACAATTTGAAAAAAATTCGCCTAAAAGTATACAGAGTCATTATGCTATGAACAAGGGCTTACACATTCCTTCTGTGAGCACAGTAATCACTGGCGAAATAAGATAACACAATATGTGAAGGTGTTATGCAAACTCAAAGGAGCTTTATTATTCTGCTGTGCTATTTTAGTCATTTGAGAATCATTTATTTTCTATTGTGCTATATGCTGCATCCAGGACAGCTAAGGATTACTATTTTGATTGACCTTGACATGTACATAAATGAGCCTTTATTATTTTTCCCCCAAAAGCTTAATAAGTCAGCACAGTATGTGAAGGTCCAGAGGCAGTGAAGAGTCAAGAGTTTCGCTGGAAGACAGAAGCAACAGTAGATGGCAATGGTAACACCAAATGACATTTTTAAGAATTAAGACGAATCAAGCAGAAGACTTCGTGCTTAACTCTCAAGGCAACAGGAAAAGAAAAAAGGCATGTGAGCAGAGTGCCACCATCAGTCTTAAAATTAATATACAGTGATGGTCAGGAAAGAGCACAGGAACCTGGGAGAGGCCTATTAGCCCACCGTCACTAAGAGAGCTTAAACACGGTGGCTTGGGGAGATAAAGTAAAAGGAACCCACAAGAAATGGGGTCAAAGATAGGTGACTGCAAGACGATGTACTAAAATGGAAATACTGGGATGCCTGAGTGGCTCAGCGGTTGAGCATCTGCCTTTGGCTCAGGACGTGATCCTGGGATGTGGGATCAAGTCCCACATCAGGCTTCCTGCGAGGAGCCTGCTTCTCCCTCTGCCTGTGTCTCTGCCTCTCTCTCTCCGTGTCTCCCATGAATATATAAATAAAATCTTTAAAAAAAATAAAATAAAATGGAAATACTACATGGGCGGGTCAGAGGAGAGTGGGGATTTGAGGGGGTTGAGGAGAAGGAGTTCAATCAGAGACATACATGCAGAGGTTATAAAACTGCATCAGTTCTGGTATGGTTCCTATTATTAATCATTTTCTTGGACCCAGTCACCAAGTCAAATCAAAATCTGGCAAACAGAAAACAGGATAATTTTCAGCGTCTGCCATTGAATATGAAGTCTAAGGTCATACCCCTAATTACAACAAATACTTTTTCCCCAAATTCCACTCTAGTTCCTATGTGAAGATTACCACGGCACTGCAGGATCCCTAGGAGAAGGTATTTCTTGTGTGAACATGCCCAGGGAAGTTAGAAATCCTTTGATCACCAAAACCCAGAGCAGATACTGATTTGTGAAGTCACTTGGGCTAACATTCCCTAGGTGTCCCCTGCTGCTAAGTGTCATCCTACAGGCCACCAACTGCTTAACAGCTTCTTTGTTAAACTGCTTGTTAACAAGGCCTTAGCACACAGAGGATGCAGATCGCACATTCCCATTCAGGAGCTACTCTCGGTCAGGCTAAATATGCAGGTGAAGGAGGTTTAACAGCAAACTTACGTGGCCGTGCAAAAACCTGGAACACGGCCATTCTCCGCAACCCACGGGATGTACGAGCCTATGGATACGGGTATTCTCTTGTTCATGGAGATGGTTTCCAAATGCCAGAGACCAGTAATCGCCGTGGGTATCAAAACTATGATAACCAAGGTTTGGGTTTCACAGCAGAGCCCCTAAACTGTTGTCTGTTAAAAGTTCTCACAGCCACTCAGAGAGCGCTCAGGGCCTACCTCTGCTGAAGACAGAGGCTCAGGGCCCAACTCGATTTTATTTACATTGAGATGAACCGCGGAGGCAGCGGGGAACTAAGAGCATCCTGAAGGTACCCAAACACCTTGCCTGGCCAGACATCCCTTTACTAACATTTACCAGCAGTTAGTGGCATGAGGCATTTTCTCTATTTTGCAGGTAAACCTCCATCCAGCCTGTCCACTTTCCAACAGCTGAGTGGCCTGTCGGGTACCATCCAAGTGCCAAGAAGCTCTTGGTTTTTTTCCAGGAGGAAATGTGGGACTCTGGGGGGGTGGGGTGGGGGGCTTCCAAGCATTCCGATTTCATGCACAAAAACGTCCCACGACAGTGAGACAGAGCGCTTAACAAAAGGAGGAAACGTGATGACAAAGCATGGTCCTCTGCCAGGAGCGGCGCTTCTGGGGTCGGGAGTTCTGGCTGCAAACCGGTCTACACGGACAAAACCCGAACCGCACCCTGGGCACCGCGCTAATGAACCCGTTATTTTCCATAACGGGGGGGGGGGGGGGCGCAGATACTGCCGCACCCCGCGCTCCAGGCGGCCTCCCGCTGGTCCCTGAACGACTCGGGCACGCGCGGCCTCAGGTTTCACCCCGTCACCTGCTGGCTCCCCAACAGCACTGCTCTTTGTGACTCGCGCTCACTGCAGACTCGTTTCCAGAGAAAACACTTCAAGAGACGCTCTGAGAAGTCCCGAGGCTCGTGTTGTAAAAGCAAACTGCACACCCGGCCTGCTGCTCCGGGCCGGGCCGACGTGCGGACCCCGGGCGCTCAGCGAAGGGGGCGCGGGGCGGAACCAGGTCACCCTCCTGCGGGGGCGCGGCAGGTGCAGCCGGGACCGCGACGCCCGGGGGCAGCCCGGCCGCGAGGGGGCGCCCCGACCCCCGGCCCCCCACACCCGCAGCTGGGGCGACCCCTGGGCGCAGACGCGAGGCTCGCGGAGCATCACCCCGTCCCCAGGGGCGTCCGGACCCCTCCCGGTCCCCGGGGGGCGCCCGGACCCCCGCACCCACCTACAGCGAACGCCGCGCGGAGCACCCAGCCCCGTCCCCAGGGGCGCCCGGACCCCCCCGTCCCCAAGGGCGCCCGGACCCCGCACCCACCTGCAGCGAACGCCGCGCGGAGCACCCAGCCCCGTCCCCAGGGGCGCCCGGACCCCCCCGTCCCCAAGGGCGCCCGGACCCCGCACCCACCTGCAGCGAACGCCGCGCGGAGCACCCAGCCCCGTCCCCAGGGGCGCCCGGACCCCCCCGCCCCAGGGGGCACCCCGACCCCCGCACTCACCTGTAGCCAACGCCGCGCGGAGCAGCCCCCTCGTCCCCAGGGGCGCCCGGACCCCGCACCCACCTGCAGCCGACGCCCCCGCAGAGCACCCAGCCCCGTCCCCAGGGGCGCCCGGACACCCCTCCCCGTCCCAAGGGGGCGCCCGGACCCCGCACCCACCTGCAGTGAACACCGCGCGGAGCAGCCCCGTCCCCAGGGGCGCCCGGACACCCCCCCCCATCCCCAGGGGCGCCTGGACCCCGCACCCACCTGCAGCCGACACCCCAGCGGAGCAGTCCCGTCCCCAGGGGCGCCCGGACACCCCCCCCCCCGTCCCCAGGGGCGCCCGGACCCCGCACCCACCTGCAGCCGACGCCGCGCGGAGCAGCCCCGGCCCCGCGGCCGGACGGCGCCGAGCAGCCCCGCAGCCCTGGGCGTCCAGCCCGGGGCCGGCCCGCGGCTCCCCCCCCCCGCGGCCGCGGGGCCTCCCAGACAGGCAGGACCGGGTGCCCCGCGGGTCGCCGTCACCCACCCGCTTCCGGAGCCGACCGGCGGGGCGGAGGGGCGGGGGCGGCGGGCGCAGGCCCCCGTGGGTCCCCGCCCCGCCCCGCCCCGCCCCCGGCAGCCCCGCCCCCCGCCCCCCGCCCCCTTTCGGCGCCCGCGGCGACCCTCCCGGCTGCAGCTCCCTAACCGGCCGCGGGGGGCCCGGCGCCGCGTCCCTGGGCTCCGGCCGCCCCCGCCTCGGGGCCACCGCACCCCCGCGCCCCGGCTCCGCGTTTCTCCGGAATCCTCCACCGGGGGAGGGGAGAAAAAATAAAAAAATAAAAAAATAAAAAAATAATAAAAAAATAAAAAAAAACCACCACCAGCAAACCCGCGTCCGCCTCCGCGATCTTCAAAAGTAACCGGAGCCCGAGCTCAAAAAAGTGACCATCTGGGGCGGCCCGGGGGCTCCGCGGCTCAGCGCCGCCTGCAGCCCGGGGCGTGACCCTGGGGACCCGGGATCGAGGCCCGCGTCGGGCTCCCCGCGTGCAGCCTGCGTCTCCCTCTGCCTCTCTGCCTCTAATTTAAAATAAATAAATAAAAAACAGAAAAGTAACCGTTTCGCCTCCTGCCGGCGCCCTCGCCGCCCAGGCACGGTCCCCGGAGGGGTCGCCCGCAGCCCCAGCCCCAGCCCCAGCCCCAGCCCGCAGCCTTACCTCGGCCCCGCTCCACCCGGGAGCCGCGAGGGCCGCGGCGGGGACCCCGGGACGCTTATGTGCCCCCCCCCCCCCCGCAGGTGCAGCTCGGCCACGAAACGCGCGGAGACTCGTGCAAGGCCACCCCCCGAGGAAACCCTCCCCACTGAGCCCCACAAACACGAGGTCAGCAAATGGCACGTTGAGCCCAGTTCTCACTCCCGAGGGCTCATCAACATATGAATCCCCCTCTTAGGGCCTCCTCTTGCACTTCGCAGGGAGCCCGGCCGCTCAGCGCAGGGCATTTATTTTTATCGGTAAATAACAGCGAAAAGAGAAGGGGCCGGGGTCATGGGCTATGCTTAATCGACCCCGTGAAGAAGAGATTTCTGGAAACGGGTTAAGTGAGTATCGTTATCCAGACGCCAGAACGTGCCTGAGACTTACTCTAACCCCGTCTTGGAGCTAATTTCTAGAGGACGCCCAGAAAAAAGGGAAGTTTGGCGTTCGTTGTCTTACAGAAAGGGGCAAAAAACAGGCAAAACCAAGGCCTCACAGCAAGCCAAGAGAGGTGAGGGATGGGGAGCCTCAGCACCTGGGGTGTGGATGCGTCACTTCTGAACCAGGGTTCAATTCCTACAGGAGCCAAGGGAGGGGGGAGAAAAAGATGCCATATTTAAGTATTTCAGACTTTGCTCAGTTTACAAGGTGCTATTATTACACAAACACAACTTGAAATGATCACCGGCTCCTTAGGGATCCTACCTTTTCTTTAAGGTAAAAAAAACACAAAAAATCCTCCAACCATCAGGATTCCTTGCAATATGTTTCTACACATAGAACCCAATAGCTCCCTGTCACTGCGACTTGAAAATGCGCAGACAGGTCGCCATAAATGGAGCAGTCGGGTGTTTAACTGTGGCCAGTCCCGGTTATCTCTGCCTTAAAGCACGGCAGCCGAAGAGAAGCTCCTTTTTGTCCTTTTTCTTTTTCTTTTTTTTTTTTTAAACCTATTGTTTTCCAGTATTGGAGACAAAAATTTGTGGCTCTGCTGGTAGACTAATTTGGAAACACTGATCCAAACAACAGGATTTGTAATTCAAATGGACTCTCTGTTGGCCGACACGGATTTCCAGTTTGGAAGACTGATCCTGCCCAGTTCCAACGCTAGAGCCCCCTCCGACCTCCCGATTGTGGGGGGACTCACGGGAGGGTGGGCGGGCGGGGGGGGGGTGCTCGCAAGGGGACCAGTGAAATGAACCATGAGGGCCTAGGGCAGGTTTCCTTTTGCCTCTTTCACTCTGGGCTTCCCCGGGGGGGAGTCATCAGGCGACGGTACCTAGAGGACAAAGGTGCACTTAGTGGCTTCAATCAAACCCCTAAACTACTGTATCATTATGATAAAGGGAGGATCAGTGGACCGGTGCTTTGAGCCAGGTGGATCCTTCTAGAAACAGCTTTTAAAGGAGAGCTACACATTAGCCAGGGCCACAGAAGCCTCCCAAACTACAAACCCTAGCGACACTTATCAGTATTAAATGTCAGCCATTGTGACTGTGCTTCCTCTAAGGCGGTTCCTTGTAAATACGTTTTTTTTTTTTTTTTTTTTTTTTTTTTACAATTTCAACAGGTACTGTCAGCTTTATGGCCTATTGTCGGTGTTTTTAGTGATGAAGCGCTTTGGAGAGAGTTAAAAGCTCCCCACTAACGTTCAATCTAAATGCAACAGACTTCTCCTCTGGCCTGAAAGGCATTGCTATTGTCAAGGGTGAACTCGGGCAGGATGGGGAGCAAGGCCCCCCACTAGCATCCTTTTGTTTCAGCCCGGTGGAATATTCATTGCTTGCAGATCACACTTAGGGGAGGCTGAGAAAGGCAGCCCAGAAATTCACAGGCCTTGGCTTCCTCGCCCCATCCGGGTCTCTGCTCCACAGTAACCTCCGCAGAGGGGCCTCCCCAACCCTCCTGGTCCCCCAGGATCGCCTCTCCCTCTGGTTGGCCCTCCTTATCTTCATGGCTCTTAGCTTTGCTTGACATGATGTGTCTGTTCACGTTTTGCTCTTTCTCCTCCCCCCCCCCCACCCCTCCTCCAGGCAGGGACGTTGGGGATTCGCTGCTCTATTCTCAGCACCTGGAACCATCCCTGGCGCGCAGCAGACAAGCTCAATGAACATGAGCTACGTGAACAAGGGAGTTGTGGACAGTCTTCTCAGGCCCTCACACACCTTACTTGCACAAGTAAGTCTGTTTCTAACCTAAGACCTTACTGAGCCAAGAGGTCCTAGTGGAAGAGACTATGATAGAAAGTCAGAAAACTGCCAAGGGCAAAGAAATAAAAAGGCAGCATTTTGTCAACCGCCTGCCAGCTCCACTGGATCTGGAAGAAAGAGATAAAATACAAAACAGAAAGCAAAGCTTGGTGCTATTTCTTGGTTCTCCTGCGATTTGTATATAGTGACCTTGAGATCTTCTCCTTGCCTCTGTTTTTTTCATTTGTAGAACAGACCTGCTTTTTTAGTTTTAAGAGGGAGAGTTGCTCTTGGTCTCAGACATTTGGAAGAATTTGTAGCTAAATACCAGAAATCTGGGAAGAGTCCATTTAAATGATTGCATGTCTCAGAGTTTCTTACGAGAAAAAAAGAGATCCAGGGCGCTAATATTCATCAGGTGACATCTCAACAAATTCGAGGGTCAGCTGGCATATGTAACGTTAAGTAGGGTGACGGCTTTGGTCTTCAGTGACACTTAAGTCTAGGACAGCAGTTTGGCTGTTCTGACTGTATACAGACAGGTAGCCAGAGTCTCAAGTAACACCTGTATGCAGGATGTAATTTCTAATTCAAATGGCTTTTAAAACCAAAAAAAAAAAAAAAAAAAAAAAAAAAAAAAAAAAACCCACAAAGTCATACAAGCAGACAGACAGTACAGTTGACAACCTGTGGGATCCCACATCTTGTCTAGATTAAAAAAAAAAGAGAGAGAAAGATCCAGAGGAATAATCATCATAATTCATCATGCTTGTTACCAAATGTTAGCACTGAAACTTTATGTTTTCTTTTTCTTGTTCATTTTCAGCATTTCTGTTGTGCCTCAGATTGGGCCAGCTACCCTGGTGGGTTACTGAACATTTGCAAATTCTGAGTCTGTAGCCCCCCCCAGGGGAGGACCCCACCCCCACCCCCAGGCAGACACCAGCTCTTCCCTGCCTTACCAGGCATTCCGCTGTTTTATCATAGGTTAGGGTTTCTCTAGGCCTCCAATTACTTTCCTCGCCCTCTGATTATATTTAAAGCAATGTGATTAGAGAGCACGGGCTCTTTAACATTTTCTGCACCCAACTGCTCTCTAGGTTTCCTACTCCCATCCTCCCAGCTGTCTGCCCCCCCCCCCCACCTCCGGGAGCACTGTCACTGCTCCTGTCCCAGTCCCCAGGGGCGCTGGGCCTGCAGCCCCGGGCTCCAAGACTCTTCTCTGCCCATCACTCACTGTGACTTTGGGAGAGGTCACTTCTCTACCGTGTTAGTTGTCTTCATGTCTAAAAATTCTAGTGTTCAGGCGAGGTCAACGACTTAGAACTTCTGAGGAGGGAACACAATGCTTGTTTCAACTAAAATAAGAATCTCAGTATAGAAACGGAGGAAGGAGGGGCGCCTGGGTGGCTCCGTGGCTGAGCAGCTGCCTTTGGCTCAGGGCTTGATCCTGGGGTCCTGTAGGGAGCCTGCTTCTCCCTCTCTGTGTCTCTCATGAATAAATAAAAATCTTTAAAAAAAAATTAAAAAGCTAGAACGAAAAAAGAAACAGAGGAAGGGGAAGCTGCTCTGTTGGAGCTCTGGGTTGGTCTCTTCCCAAATCCCTCCAGCAGTACCTTCCCCACCCTCACCCCCTCTCATTCTTTCAGATGGGCGCTCAGGCTCCCTCACCTCAAACTAGATGCTTCTGGAGACTCCACCAGTTCCAGTATTTTCTGAGTCTCTTAAAACTCAACAGCTGGTTAGGACACTCACAGATAGGTGTTTGCAGCTGTGCTGGGTTGAGTCCACAGCCCAAGCTGGGTGGGAAAATGGGGTGGGGGGCCAGGTCCTTCCTTTCACTCCTGCTCAGGATTCTAACTTCTGGTAAAAACTGGCCGCTGTCTTTGCCCATCCCACTTCCTTTCCCAACTTTTCTGGAATACTCCTTCCCCACCCCAGGAAATGTTCGTTGTTTTCATGGACAGATAATTATTATTATTTTTTTAAAAGATTTTATTTATTTATTCATGAGAGACAGACAGACAGAGAGAGAGAGAGACAGGCAGGCAGAGGGAGAAGCAGGCTCCATGCAGGAAGCCCGACGTGGGACCCGATCCCGGGACTCCAGGATCATGCCCTGAGCCAATGTCAGGCACTAAACCGCTGAGCCACCCAGGGATCCCCCATGGACAGATAATTAAACTAATATTCAAGCACCTTGACCTTAAGCTCTTCACCTCTCTCTGCTTCTATAGACGTGTGGTGTTTTTTTGTTTTTTTTTTTTAAAGATTTTATTTATTCATGAGAGACACAGAGAGAGAGGTAGAGATAGAGGCAGAGGCAGAAGCAGGCGCCACGCGGGGAGCCCGATGTGGGACTCAATCCCAAGACTCTAGGATCATGACCTGAGCCAAAGGCAGACGCTCAACCACTGAGCCACCCAGGCATCCCATGACGTGTGGTTTAAATACAGACTTCACTACTGCAAAGCTACCAAAATATAAAGGAATGAAGAATAAATCTTGCAATAACTATCGAGAGATCTCTCTCTATGCATGAAGGATATCCAAGATATAGTAAGATTCAAACCCCAATATATAGTCTGATCACATTGTTATAACTAAAAATATGTAGGCTACTATATACCTAGCAAAACTATTTAGAAGAATATAAATACCAAACCATTAATGTGTTTTCTAGAGGAAGACAGACAATAAGAAACTCTCACTCCTTAATTTATATCTGTAAAATAAATGTCTTTTCATAACTTCATGTTTATAACCCTTTTCTATTTATAGTGATCAGATAAAACGTTTACAATTTAAGAGACAACAGAGAAAATATACCACAATATTAATATAAGGAAGAACTCTCAGAAGCAGAAAGTGATGCTCGTGATTTAATTACTGGTTGATACGGGAAAACACAAGAACACACAAGTCCTCTCCCTGTATCTTCCTCTCAGTCGCAAACTTTAATAGTGGATCTCCGCTGTATTTATTTATAATACTTTGGGAAGGGAATGCAGCAGCCCCACATTTGCGAGAAGTCAGATGTACTGGCTCAGGAACCACTCCAGTTGATGCCTCCTACATCCATCCATCGATTCACTGATATGTTCCTTGGTTGACTTAAAAAAGATCTCTTGAAGGGCAGCCTTGTCAGACCTAAATCCTCCCCTTAAGTTAAGGATTTCATATTCTACTTATGTCTTGATTTATTTCAAAAAGGCACAGAAAAATGTACAAGGTGAGTGGGGAAAATAATTTCTTTTCTCAAAATACACAACAAGCCATGATATACTTTGATAATACTACACTAGAGGGGTGGTTAAAATTATAATCCAGGAATAAGGGGAGCCTGGGTGGCCCAGGTGGGTAAGCATCTGCCTTCAGCTCAGGTCATGATCCTAGGGGTCCCCGCTCTCCTTGCTTGTGCTCTCTCATTCTCTCTGTCAAATAAATAAAATCTTAAAAAAAAGGAAAATCCAGGGCAGCCCTGATGGCTTAGCAGTTTAGCACCGCCTTCAGCCCATGGTGTGATCCTAGAGACCTGGGATCGAGTCCCATGTCAGGCTCCCTGCATGGAGCCTGCTTCTCCCTCTGCCTGTGTCTCTGCCTCTCTCTCTGTGTGTCTCATAAATAAATAAAATATTTAAAAATAATAATAATAATCCATAATCCAGGAATAAGAGGAAATGTTGATCAATCAGTTCTGGCTAGAAGGTGAAGATTAAGGAAGGAAGTGGGAAGGGTAGGGTAAGCTTGTAGGTCTTTAAGGAATAGAAGCAGTTGATCATGGTAATTCTTAGAGTGGAGCTGGGGCAGGGAATAGGGCCCAGGTCAGACTGAGCCAATCAAAGCTTGAGAAGAGTGAGCAGCTCTTAGTAAACCCATGATAAATGCGACAGGAGGACAGGAAGATAGGAGGGAGGGCCGGAGACTGTGCCCAAAGGCAGGCAGGATCGCGAAGCTACTCTGAGAGCTACGGGAGCCACAGAAGTTCAAGCAGAGAAGGGTGACGTGATTGTATCTATGCCCTAATTAGAGGGAGGGCAGAGAGAGCAGCACAGAGGGACTAGGTGGGAAGGGCTTAGAAACTGTCCCAGTCGAGGGCAGAGAATATAAGAGCGTGTGTCTGAGGGTGAAAGAACTGGACTTGTGGCGGCCCGGTGTGTATGCTGGGGGTGGGGTGGCAGACGGGGTGCAGACCTTCCTTAATCAATCAGCATTCCCATAGTCCTTGAAAGACAGCCAAAAGTTTAGCCCTGATGTGGGCTCTACCTTGAATCTGCAAATACCTTCCACTGCCCAAGGGAAATAAAGGCTTTACATTTTTCTTTCTAATCTCCACATCCAAAGTGGAACTTGAACTCATGACCCAGAGATCAAGAGTCCCAGCCTCTACCAATTGAGCCAGTCAGGCGCCCAGGAGTTGCGTTGTTTGCTTGCTTGCTTGCTTTCATTGATCCTTTCCTCTCTCTTCCTTCCTTCAGATTTATTTATTTGAGAAAGGGGGGGGGGGGCAGGGGGTGCGCAGAGAGAGAGAAGCAGGCTCCTCGCTGAGCCCGATCCCGCAACTCCAAGATCGTGACCTGAACCGAAATCAAGAGATGGACGCTCAACAGACTGAGCCACCCAGGCGCCCCAGGATTTACATTTCTAGGCTCAACCTTTATCTTCCTGTTGAAAGTCACCTTTAAAACACAGTATTTGGGCAGCCCGGGTGGCTCAGCGGTTTAGCGCCGCCTTCAGCCCAGGGTGTGATCCTGGAGTCCCAGGATCGAGTCCCAGGATCGAGTCCCACGTCAGGCTCCCTGCATGGAGCCTGCTTCTCCCTCTGCCTGTGTCTCTGCCTCCCTCCCTCTCTCTGTGTGTCTCTCATGAATAAATAAAAATAAAATCTTTAAAAATAAAACACAGTATTTACATCCTCTAGTGTTAAAGAGCTCGGGGTCATCACTGGGAAAGACACAGGCCCAGGATTTTCAGGTGGGAAGCTAAACTATCTAGAACTCCCCAACTGCGACCACAGACGTCAAGATGGTATTGAAAATGCAGCTGCAATGTCAAGGGGGCCCCGTCTACAGACTGGCAGTTCGTGTTTTACCCCAAACATCTAAGTACTAGGTATTCATTCCTTTGTCTTAAACTTTAAAATTATGGAGTATTTGGGCAGCCCTTGTGGCTCAGCGGTTTAGCGCCGCCTTCGGCCCAGGGTGTGATCCTGGAGACCCGGGATCGAGTCCCACGTTGGGCTCCCTGCGTGGAGCCTGCTCCTTCCTCTGCCTGTGTCTCTGCCTCTCTCTGTCTCTGTGTCTCTCGTGAATAAATAAAATCTTTACAAAAAAATAAAATTATGGAGTATTCGCTGCTGTATTTCATGAACTACACATGCAAAGCTATTTTGCTCACCTGCGTACCTTCCTACGCTACTCAAACTCTCCACCACCTAAAACGGTTGATTCTCCACGAGGGAGAATGTGGACCCAACAAGAGGCAGGGCAGCTTTTAACACTGTTACTCTGTGCTATAACTAATCGAGGTGTTCTTAGAGAGGTGTCAGCAAAGAATGGTTTCGAGCAGCCAGAAGCCTCTTGCCAAGAAAGAAAAAGGTCAGCAAAGCTCTCCAGACCCTTTCTTTATCTTATCTGCGATCCCGAGGTCCTCTCTGCAACCGTGGGAATTTAAACGAGGCGATCTTTGTAGTGGAGACTGGCTTGCAAGCCTTAATTAGATTGTGCCAGGGACAGGATCTGGAATTCAAATTGTTCTCTTGGTCCTGAATCACGCAGTTCTAGATGAGTGACCGTCTTTTGAGACGAGTTACCTGCAGTATTTCCTTTCTCCTTTATGCTTGCAGCTGTGGTCTCTTCAGCCTGGAGTTGCTGCTGAATCATAGAGGGGTGAAGGCCACGGAGCTCCCCTCTTTTGTTTAGGGATCGACACACAGGCCTGGAATATCGGGCACTTCGCCTGGCACGCACGGGATTCTCAGGAAATATTTGCTGAGTGTCTTGCTCACATTTGATTCTCCACGGAACCTGACACAGGCCTTGCACAGACTAAACTAAATACTCCTTCTTAGACCTCAACGACCAGTCCGTTGATTGTTTTTATTTTTTATTTAGATTTTTTTCTAAGTGTGCCAACTAATTTGAGGTTAAATTTTCCAGGTTTTTTTTTTTTTTTTTTTAGGGATTTTATCTATTTCTTCATGAGAGACACACACAGAGAGAGGAGGCAGCGACACGGGCAGACAGAGAAGCAGGCTCCATGCAGGAAGCCCTACGCGGGACTCGATCCCGGGACCCCAGGATCACGCCCTGGGCCGAAGGCAGACGCTAAACCCCTGAGCTACCCAGGCGTCCCAGATTTTCCAGTTTTACTGTTTAAAGTAATCTCATGAAATTTATCGCTTAAGTCATTTATTCTCTCTGGCTTCTGAGATCTGATAGGGACTAACTGGTTAATTTGAAGTCTCTTTAGAAAGCTCCAATTTCTGGGGGATCCCTGGGTGGCTCAGCGGTTTGGCGCCTGCCTTTGGCCCAGGGCACAGTCCTGGAGTCCCGGGATCGAGTCCCGCTACGGGCTCCCTGCATGGAGCCTGCTTCTCTCTCTGCCTCTCTCTCTCTCTCTCTCTCTCTCTCTCTCTTTATCATGAATGAATAAATAAATAAATAAATCTTTTTTAAAAAAGCTCCAATTTCCAACTCCTGTGCTCCACCCACCTCCAAAGCAACATCCTACCTCCTCCTCTAGCTCCTCCCAGTCTCACGATGGTCCCACCAGTACTTCAAGTGGCCAATACTCCAACCCATCATCCCAGAGCCTCCCTCAAGGGGCTGTCTATCCTCATTCGGTTACTTCTCAGGTCTGTGTCTCGTAAGCTTTCCTAGTGGCCTGTCTCCGTCGTGTCTGTGTGGCTGGGGCCTCCCCGCCCCAGGGTCACCACAGCAGCCTGACTCACCTTTTCACACCCTCTCACCTCCGCAGCTTCTCCTCCACTTGACCATCACCAATGGGACTGGGTTCATTCTGCTACTTCAAAATCCCTTCTCCATGGGTTCTTTGCAGTTCCAGCCCCTGTGGAATCTTCTAGCTCTCTCACCACCACCTGGCCTAACTCACCTTGGGCTCTATCACTGGTGGTTTCCAACCATACTAGGCTGTTTCGTGACCTCTGACTAATCCAGCTGGTCCCTCTAGTTGGCTAGCCACTCGCTTTGATCTGCCCGACTCACTGGCTTCCCGATTGAATTTGAGGTGGGCTGTGGCCATGTGCCAGGGCATCTACGCTGTCCTTCTTCTGCCCCAGGACCCTCCATTAGTCCCAAGGCTCCCATCTTATTCAGGCTAATCCCCCCCACCCAAATTACAGCTTATTTTCTTTCTCAATCAAAACTTTTATTCCCAGGCCTCTGGGTGGTTCAGCAGTTGAGCATCTGCCTTTGGCTCAGGGTGTGATCCCAGGGTCCTGGGATCAAGTCCCACATCGGGCTCCCTACAGGGAGCCTGCTTCTCCCTCTGCCTGTGTGTCTGCCTCATTCTCTCTCTCTCTCTCTCTCTGTCTCTCATGAATAAATAAATAAAATCCTTTTTCGAAAAAAAATTTTATTCACTACAACGACATGACTCTCTTCTTATGTGCACACAGCCTTGAGATAACCCAGAGGCTTTCCTTTCCACCCAGCGGCTACACCAATAAGGACGGGCTACAGCCACTACTTTGGTCAATATTAGTGTATGGAAAAGCTCTATTTTTGAGGAATAGACCTTCTGGTGTTCTTAGCTCCTTCAAGAGCTTTCCCAGATGCTTCCATTCTCCTTCTGCCAAGCCCATGCCAAATAGTTCCATGAAAACGGTCATGTGCCATTGCTGGATTAACAGAGACCACAACAAACATGGTGCCATCGCCCAAGTTGTCAGAATTTTGAGTGCATTAATCTCATCACTAGATTAGATGCTTCTTGAGAGCAGCATCTGCCCCCTTCCATTATGGCACAGGACACAGCATAACAAGGATGATTTGCTGGAGGCCATGTCGGTTAAGTACAGTTAACTTTGGCCAGGTGTGGAGACCAGGGCTGCAGGGGGTGGGACCCCCCCCCCCCCCAGTCAGTACCACCCCTGGGAGTGGCGCGCTCTGTGGTTCCATGGTTCCAGAAGCAAAAGCGCCTGATCCCACATCCATTCACCCTGCTTCAAACCCAACCCTTGAAGACACAACCAAATCATGAAGACCCTGCTGTGGGCCACACTGAAGAAACACGTTTAAGACCCAGAAACAAATGTAAAGTGATAGGAGATCTACAACTTGGGAGTGTGCCGGGTAGTGAAATTGGAAGTGAGGTGAGTCAGAGACCAAACACAATCGCCGGGCTAAGGGTGGAAATGGCTGAAATAGAGAAGAAAACCAGGACTTTCCAAGGAAAAGCTGGGTATGCTCTCTCTGAAGATAATCAGGGTGAAGAAGCTGTTTGTAAGGGATAGAAGTGAGGTCTGAATGGATCTGGAGGCTGCAAACGTCCATAGCCCCCTTGAGGGGAGGGGGATGCGGCCTTAGAGCATTTCACCCAGGACCTGCCATAGGGCCTGCCTTTCAATGAATATTCAGTATAGAATGAGGAGTCAGGTGTGAGAATTGTGTGTCATTTGATAGTGTGACGTCACTCTATTTTCTGTGGTGAAGAAAATAGTGGAAGATCATCATTAACGCCACATGAACCTCCTTATTATTATAGCACCTATAACATTAGGACCACTTGGTTGCTGGGCACTGTGCTAAATCCTATACAAATATCTTTTTTTTTTAAGATTTTATTTATTTACTCATGAGAGACACACAGAGAGACACAGGCAGAGGGAGAAACGGGCTCCATGCAGGGAGCCCGACGTGGGACTTGATCCCGGGTCCCCAGGATCATGCCCTGGGCTGAAGGCATCCTTGTGACAGCAGCAGGTGGATCCTATCTTCCTCATTTTACAGGTGAGAAAAGAAAGGCGACTTGCTCCATCTAAACCATCAGCAAGTTAGTGCAAGAGCCTGGAATCCAAATCTGGTCTGATATCAAAACCTAGAGTCTTAAACCACTATATTATTTGTTTTCAAAGCACTGAGCTTCTTGGAGCACCTGGGTGGCTCGGTGGGTTAAGCATCTGCCTTCGGCTCAGGTCATGATCCTAGGGTCCTCGGAAGGAGCCCTGGGTCAGGCTCCCTTGCTCAGTGGGGAGCCTGCTTCTCCCTCCTCGTTCCCCCTCCTCCTGTGTGTGCTCTCTTAACCTCTCTCCATATGTCTGAAATAAATAAAATCTTTTAAAAATTAAATAAAATTAGAGCTTCTTATAAATAGCAAAATAAAATGCTTCGCTTTCCCCACCTTGTCCCTCAGCAACATCATCAGAAAGTGAGGAAATATAATTCTAGAAGTTTCAAATCCCATGCTATTTGGGATGGAAATGAAGCAGTAATTGTCAGTCAAAGGGGTGCTCAATGAGCGTATTAGCTATGCTGGTCTCAAGGACCAAAGCCTTACGTACCTCAAAGGCGTTGGAGCCCCAGCCCCCAACCCTGGAGGATCACCAGACTAATGAGTTCTCTGAAGCAGTTCATGGCACCATTTTAATTTCTACAGATACAAAATCATTTTATTGTTCAAATACAACAAAACGGGCCTGTTCCTGCAGATCATATATATAAGAGTTGCTCTATTGCCTGTTAGTCATCACCCGTACCGGGGTGTACTAAGCTCTTACTCAAACGGGTTCATTCTTAGATGGGTTCAGTAGCCCAACCATCACCTCCTCAACATAATGGCAGATTATGCTCAACAAAGGGCAAACCATGAGAATGGTTCAGCTTCTAAGTCTGGGGGTAACGCATCCTACTGAATGCATCTGACGCAGCATCCTCAAGGCAAAGGCACAGAAGCAATGTGGCCATTAATAAACTTATCAGACAAAACTGATCACACTTCAATTCCTAGAACCATAAGACATTTATATATATATTTTTCATATATATATATAATTTTTTTTTTTACCAAGGTCCTTCAGTTCAGGTGCAGCAAATGAAAAACGAAGACAAAAGAACTGCTACTCTGGCAGCATTTCTGGGTGATTCTAATTGCCAGTATGGCCCCCCAACAAAACTTTCTTGCAGGTGGGCCCAAATAATAGAGGACTCATATTACATCACAGAGGTTTGGAAGGACAATCTGCTTCCTAATGTTGACATAACTCAATGGGAGTTCCAATTTAAGGCTGCTGGCTGCATTGTTGCTCATGTAATGGACCAAATCACATTTCCATTATTGACTGTTTCTGAATTTTTAGCTTCTCTTCCAATAGATTTTTTTTTATTTTTTTAATTTTTTTTTTAATTTTTATTTATTTATGATAGTCACAGAGAGAGAGAGAGAGAGGCAGAGACATAGGCAGATGGAGAAGCAGGCTCCATGCACCGGGAGCCCGATGTGGGATTCGATCCCGGGTCTCCAGGATCATGCCCTGGGCCAAAGGCAGGCGCTAAACTGCTGCGCCACCCAGGGATCCCCAATAGATTCTTTTTATTATTATTATTATTATTATTATTATTATTATTATTATGAGAGAGAGAGAGAGAGAGAGAGAGCACAAGCAGTCGGAAAGGCAGAGGAAAAGAGAGAAGCCGACTCCCTGCTGGGCAGGGAGCCTGACATGGAACTTGATCCCAGGACCTGGAGATCATGACCTGAGCCAAAGGCAGACACTTACCCATCTGAGCTGCCCAGGCGCCCCTCTTTCTATAGATTCAAACGAGACTCTAGGAATCTTTGAAATGCTTCTCTCTTCCCTCTGGCAAAGCACATTTTGGGGGTGCAATTTAGTGAAAACTGAAAGTATCATCAGAAAATAGCTTTATGAAATAATCATGTTTTCGGGATCGGAAGAGTCAAAGGTTTTTTTTGAAAGAACACAATGCTATGGTGAGACAACCTCTTCAAATGGGGCCACCACTCAAAAGATAAAAGAGGAAGGCAAATTCCTGTGCAACCAACACTTATGACCTCTTTCTTGTCTTTCCAAGAACCTTTAAAATGACTTTCTCAAACGTGGAACTGTCTGATGCCTAAGACGACCTTTTGTGAAGTGCAGCTTTTTTTTTTTGCACATATTAAAATCTACAGTATCTAAAATCTAGTAAAATCTAAAATATTCATCACTGTTTCTTTTTTTTTTTTTTTAAGATTTTATTTATTCATGATAGAGAGAGAGAGAGAGAGAGAGAGAGAGAGAGAGGCAGAGACACAGGCAGAGGGAGGAGCAGGCTCCATGCAGGGAGCCTGACGTGGGGATCCTGGGACTGTAGGATCACGCCCTGGGCTGAAGGCCGGCACTTAAACCCCTGAGCCACCCAGGCTGCCCTCATCACTGTTTCTCATGCTTAATTAAGAGAGTTCTTAGGGAGAATAAATATGATGATGGCACACATAAATATTTGGAATTCTTGAAAGCCTATAATAGGAATATCTTGGCATTATGATGCTGATGCTGTGTAATAATGAATTTATTTTACAGTAGAATTATAAGGGGAAGAGAATTCCAGATGACCACCAGCGTGTCAGCTAGACTGCATATCTTTCTGGGCATTATAAGGATGCTATTCACTGTCATCATCAACACCGCCAGGAGACATCAGGAGAGGGTGGGCTGGGGCCTCTGCCAACGTTAGTCCTGGGAGCCTGCCAACGGGTATGGCCATCATGACCATCGCTGGGTAGATTCCTGGTGGCAGGTTTTGTTTTGAGTAGGGGAGGAACCAACAATTAATTAACAGAATGGCCTGGGAATGAGTGGACATGAGTGGACATTTACAGTTTCATAAGTTTTTTTCCCAAATGGTTTTACATCTCAGTTCTTAAAGGCAAAATATAGGGACTACTTCACCACGGTGCTTCAAAAGTACGATTTTTTTTTTTTTTAAGTATTTGCTTCTCTGCTCCTTTCTATTTCCAACTATCAGGGACCCACATTGCTCACTGGAATGTATTTTTAGGGCAGATGGGGGAAAGAGGCCAAGTTTCAGATGTCTCTTTTCTCTATTTCTTTCCTTCGCTGTAAGGTTTTCTTTATGGACCTTTCAGTCTTCCGTTTTCATAGCCTCCTAATGCAAAACAGGTTAAAAAGAGCAATGAATGTAACAAACCACATGTTGCTTTGCTTGCTTGCTTGCTTTTCTTTTCTTTTTTTTTTTTTTTTTTTTTTTTGGAGGAGAAAAAAATCCAGTTTACAAGAAGAGTATGCAACTTAGCAGTTAACTGAAATTAAAGATGTTTTAAAGATTTCTTAACCCTAGTCTTGGCCATCTTGTAATATTTTAAAATATAAACTGAAACATATGATTATGATAAACTCTGAAGGAAGCAGAAGATGTTAAGACTATGGGTGAGAGTTTACAAAATTATTTTTGACTTATGAGGCACTCTGAGTATTTTCACCTACACCAAAGGTAAGAGACGCAATAAAAAATTGACTTTCAGGATTTCACTGTGAAATTGACACTAGTACAACATTCTAGACCCCAGATTAACAATCCATATCTGGGCTTCCACAGACTTGCATAAATTATTCAAAAATTTTATGGCTCAATTCAGCTGTCAAAGAGAAGAGCCTTTTGACAACACTTCACACCTGTTACTTATCTAGTAAAGTCCTGGGCTGAGTTACTCCCACCTGGGATGAGCATGTCCAGACTTCCCTCACACTCATTTTACACAGGGGACAGATTCTTTTGGAGTGCCGGGTAGTAAAAAAAATTAAGACACACTAAAATCCCTGTTATTTTCCCCAAATAGATGATCACAACGCAGATCTTAACTAAAGTAACTGCTGAAAAAGAAGCACAAGCCTTACAATTCCATCACAAGAGATGGTCTGTTTACAGCTCTCCCATGCAACACATACACACACACACAAAAAAAAAATTAAGAGCCACTGACTTCATTATCTGTTCTGAGGAAAGGACTAGACAACCAAAAATAAATAGAAAATAACAGAAATTATGCAAGCTAACTTTTCTTCTGGGTCTTATAGGAAATGTGAATGCCTAAAATCAGAATGCATCAGAATATTCCCAGCTGCTGGCTAATTCTCACTGTGGGCATCTCTGATTAAGCCCAACACCTTCTTTATTTTTTTTTTTAAGATTTTATTTATTTATTCTTGACAGACACAGAAAAAGAGGCAGAGACATAGGCAGAGGGAGAAGCAGGCTCTCTGCGGGGAGCCCAATGGGGTACTTGATCCCAGGACCCCAAGATCACACCCTGAGCCAAAGACAGGTGCTCAACCACTGAGCCATCCAGGCATCCCCCAACACCTTCTTTATACCTTAACTCAACTCACTTAATAGAGAGAGGGATGAAGGCAAGGTCACATTTGAGGTTCCTGCCACGTCCACAAATCCCTCTCCATAGTCCTCCCATTGTCTCTTTGCTTATAATTCAAAAGCAGGAGTGGGTGGGTGGGTGGGGCGGTTCTGGTTATTTAATTATGTGAGAAAGGGAATTCTTGGGGAAAAGAGGTTTGAGAAAAATATCTAGTTTAAATTCCAAGTCCACAGCAAAGACCAGAAACAAAACCCCACTTCCTCAGACAAATCATACGTGGATTTGAGAAGTTCCAAATACTAATCCCACTGAAGTGGGATCTGCTGATGGTTTTCTAAAGAGGGAAATGAGATGCAAAGAAAAGTGGGGTCTTAGGAAAAGTCTACATCATACAAGATGAGGGCACTTAAAAAGCAAGGGATGGGAACACTTGAACGCAGATTTCTGAAAACAGAGCCAGGATCAGCTCAGAGGCTTGTCTCCTGGACAGGAGTCCTGGGCATGGTGCCAGGAAAGCAAACCTCTTGTTCAGGGAAATTTGGTGGGCAGAGTGGGAAAGCTGCTCTGTTAGAATTCAAGTGTCTTTAAGGAGAAAGTCCTGATGAGGAACAAAAGGGTACCTGCCTCCAGAAAAGCACACTTAATGGGCAGAAAATATGGTCACCCTGGAACTGATTCCACAGATGGGTTACTTGTCCCTTTGGGGGGCATCGGAGCTGGGCAGGTACGTGAGGAAGCTATGCTAATATGACCTGGACTGTGTTGAAACTACTGAATAAGGTTTGTATTTGGTAGGACGCTAGGGCTGCAAGTGACAGAAACCAAACGAATGTAAGGAGGACCAGGGTGGGGAGTGATAATCCACTGGAAGGGTACAGGAGTGTCTCAGAAAGCCACATGGTAGGAATGTGGCTCAAGCTCAGAAAACGGCTGCAGTGCAGAAATGGGAGTCCCTCCAATGTCCCAACAACACTTTCCCTCCGTTTCCTGTCTCTGCTTCTTTCTAGGGAACACTTCAGTCCTTGCAAAACAGGACTCTGTGGCTCCTCAGTCTATGAGGTTAAAAAATGGCCACATCCCAACTTTTGGGCTGAGAATCCAACGTGACTGCCAAGGATCCATCCTGGACCATGGATCCACGGGGATAGATGGGTTTGAATTTGGGTGTGTGTGTGTTTTAGGCTGCAGGCCAGTAATTCCCAGTGAAGGTGGAACCGTTTTGTCCTACACAGATACTCCAAAAATGTCTATTCCATGGGTTTTAAATTCTACTTGTAGAATGGGGCAGGAGGGCTTGCCATTACATATTATGGATGGGAATTAGGTTATCCATACCACTGGTGATCAAAGAGCAACTGATGCTGTGCTGGCTGGCAATCTTCTGGAAAGCCTTAAGATGTACACGTGTGGGACACCTGGGGGGCTCAGTTGGCTAAGCGGCTGACTCTTGATTTTGGCTCAGGTCATGACCTAAGATTGTGAGATCAAGTCCATGTGGGGCTCTGCACTGGGTATGGAGCCTGCTTAAGATTCTCTCTCTACCCCTCCTTACCCCTGCTTGGGCTTTCAGTCACTCTTAAAAAAAAAAAAAAAAGATCTACAGATGCCTGGATTATATACCTATAGATTTTGATTCCGTAAGTGTGAGTTAGGACCCAGAAATCTGCATTTCATACTGCCTCTCTGTAACTAGGTTTAGGAACCACCGATCTGTAGGACACCACTTTGGTCAACTAGCTCTCCTAAGACAACGCTAAATTTGTGGAAGGAGAATGAGGAGCTATATTAAGTTTTTATTGAGTAGTCAATGGGAAATTCTACTTGGACACAACAAGGTCTTTGATCCTGCTCATGAAGCAGTCATGCTGATGAGTGAACCCTCAGATCTCTTTCATGAAAAGTTCTGAAAGGATAAATGCCATTTTGGGGATGTGACCTACTTCAGTTAACAAGCCTTTCTTAAATGAAACATAACTCCTCTTTTATTATATTAAGTGTATATATATATTAAACTGGTCTTTTGGTGTGGCTGTGCTGCTGGTTTTAATCCACAAAACCTTTGAAAAACCATGGTTTCTCATGAACAAAATTTTGTAGAGTTTTTTTTTGTTGTTGTTGTTAAAAAAAAAACCCCATGAAATGAGAAATATAAAGCCATTGCACATCTAATATTTAAACACATTATTTTGGGGACATGCAATGCTTAATTTTAATTATGCATGTTTTTTTGTAGTTTCAGCACATTTCCTATGCATAAACTGCACTTTCCTGAAGCTTTTGAGGCAAGTGCTATTCCCATTGATGTAAATTAATTACTGTCCCCCAGTTAACTGTTTTATTGCACGGGAGAATTTTCTGCAGCGAGCAGTAGATTACTGTAAGGAAAACTTCTGGAGGGACTAACATCCCTTCCCCATCACACCATCGATGAAGGTTGCACCGCACTGAGCAGGAAGCAGAACATGAATGATGTTGACAGATATTTCGAAAGCCAGCACATCTGTGTTGATTTAATGCGGAGAAAGAGAAGATGACTATAGGCTAGTCATGTGATAGATGATATGTAAGCTTATCACCAGGCTGAATCGCAATATTGACAGTATTAATTTTTCCTCATTAGCCAGAGAACAAGGTAAAAATATATCTGAGGATACACAGTAGGATTAGATTACCAGTCCTGTTCCCGTGTGATTTTTATCAGGGTATGAAATGCAATTATGTCAATCTCATTGAATTAATCCATCAATTTGTCACTTGGGGGTTTTACAAAAGTTAACTGTATAAACAAATGAGAGTGCAAGTATATTTTGATGATGATTGAGAACACTTTTTACATTTTTAAAAAGGATCATCACATGGTAATAGTCCTTCTTTTGTACTGGTTACGGTGGAAAATGAAAAGTATGGAGAATGTGGCTCCGACAGAGGCAACAGGAAAAGGGGAAGGGGTGGAATGTTGGCCCTGGACTAAGTATTTTTATAAAGGATCCTCCATACTCATACTGCTTAAGGGCACTATGAAGTTTATTATATGGCAATAATCTTAGCACAACATATTTTCCTGTTAGAATATCCTGTACCATTACCTTGAACTTTTTTTGGCTTAAAACTGAAGTATGTCTGAACATTATGTGTAATGTAATTCCCACAAATGAGCTACTGTTTGAGGGGGGAAAAAAAGGCAAGTGGTAATAAATCTGTAAATCCCTACTACGGTTTTCAGGATAACCTTTATTGGTCTGGGCTCAACAGTTTAATACGAAGGTATATAACATCTACCAAATTAGAAATGTAAAATCCATCAACGGATCTCATTGATACAGAACTGTGGCATAAATAGCTTTATTCTTCAGAGCGCTGTGTACTTATTATTTAGGGAGCTATTATAAAATGGCTTTATTGTTTATTTGCTTGTTGTTTGTTTAAAGGAAAAACAATAGGGAGAGAAATATGCTCTAAGTTAAACAACTGGGAATTATCTCAGAGTTGCCTGGCTTGAAACACAGTTGGGCAGAAAAGTATCAAAAGCATTAAAAAAAAAAAAAAAGCATTGAAAAAAGGAAAAGGATTAATTCAGAGGGGGGAGTGGGTACACTTTCAGGGCCCCAGGGAGGCTGTGGTGCTCCAGTCTGGAGTGTGGGATGGAGAGGAGGACACAGGGCTTGTCATTGTACTTCTGCTTCCGCCGACAATTGCCTGGAAGATCTTTACCCTCTGGGCCTCAGTTTCTCATCCTCAAAGTGGTAGATGATCTCTGAGGTCTTTTGACTGTGATATCCTGTAATTCTCTGATTTCTCCAGTTTAGAAAACCTAAGACTGGAGGTCAGCTGTATACATAGGGGGCCATTTTAAACCAACAGGCTGTTTTAAAATTCATTGCTATACCCCAGAGGGGTGAAGTAAAAACAACTGCACTTATTCCCTTTGAAAGCAGCAGCCTGCTGGCGGTGAGCACTGCTCTTGCAGAGAAGACCACAGACAGGGATGTGCCTGGAAGTCTGAGCAGACACACCAACCCTTTTTGTCTCTTTTTGGTTTAGACAGTTTAAAACTTCAAATGAAAGTTCCCAGGCATGGACCCTAAATCCTCTAACTCATCTGCAACTCCTTAGTCTGAAATGGAAAATTCTATTTTGGGAAACTGTCTAGAGATGCATTTAGGCTAACGTGAAGGAAAAGATGGAAAGCAAACTTGAACATAAAACATGGGAACTCTCACAGAACTGATGAAAAAGGAAAATGAAATTCTTTCTTTAAAGCACACACCAGAATAAAGTTCTAAGGGACTCAAAAAGCATGTTCCCACAGCACCTGTCACTTCCCTACTATATTCTGTTCACCCCTTAATTATTTGTGTGATGTCTGTGGTCTCTTTTGGGCTGGAAGACTTCTGAGCATGGCAAATATGGCTGCTTTGCTCAGTCCTATATCCAAGAATTAGCCTAACACCCTCCAGGGAGAGGAGGACAGAGGTTTGTTGAGTGACTGAATGGCTGAATGATGAATACAAGTAATTTTAGGAGACTATCCAAGATGTGGAACACTCAGGATATTAGAATGTCAATTAAAAAATGACCACCATTTATCCCATTTTTTTTTCTGCTTCCCGTTCTACCAATGGCCTTTCCTAAGAAATAATTCATGCTTTTTGGTCTGAAAGATAATCAAAATCATTTTCCAGTTGGAAAGCATAACATTTTCTTTTCTTTTTTTTTAAAGATTTTATTTATTTATTCATGATAGAGAGAGAGAGAGAGAGAAAGAGAGAGAGGCAGAGACACAGGCAGAGGGAGAAGCAGGCTCCATGCAGGCTCCCAGGCTGCCCCAGCATAACATTTTCTTGAAAAAATCTTTAATTGGCTTTCATCTGTATTTTATCCTTGGTATAATTAATTTTTTAAAATGTGGGTAAACAGGGCAGCCCCAGTGGCTCTGCGGTTTAGCGCCGCCTTCAGCCCAGGGCCTGATCCTGGAGACCTGGGATCGAGTCCCACATCAGGCTCCCTGCATGGAGCCTGCTTCTCCCTCTGCCTGTGTCTCTGCCTCTCTCTCTCTCTCTCTCTCTCTCTCTCTGTGTCTGTCATGAATAAATAAATAAAATCTTAAAAAAATAAAATAAAATGGGAAAACAAATGAATTCCCTGAATCGATGCTATTTTCCCCAAAATCTTTATTGAGATGGGCACTTGCAAGGTTTGCATTTTTGTAAGAAAAGGGTCTGTGTCCTACGTCTCTGTGTTATTACACAAGAGCCTATAAAACCTTTATCTACACGTCTAGCAATGACACTAACCTGCTCCGTTAAGAGCTCTAATAAAAAGTTGTGTGATAAAAATGCCAAGGCCTGCTTATCTGAAAAGATCCTCCCTGGTTCAAAGGGTCAGTTTCACACCAGGGTCCCAAAGTCTTATCAGCTGGCTCTTCAGAGCCTTGCCATTGTAAAACAAAGGATTCCTCCGACTGGCATGACAATGGTTCAATCACCAGACACTTCAAAAGAAGCAGGCCCTGCACAGGGGATGCCCTGAGTTTGCCCCTCACTGTGCTGTTTACACACAGGGTCCAACAGCTCATCCCACAACAAAGGCCAGGCAGGATAGTCAAGGGCACTGTGCCTGCAGAGTAGTCAAGGACTCTCTGGCTTTACCAATAAAGTCAGGGGAAAGCTTCAATTTAAACACCATTGACTCCATACACTGTGTTCTCAAAAGACAGGGTCTCATTACTCTACTAGGGTGAGGAAGCTTGCTGGGGTTAGGTGGTGGGGGTGGGGTGGGAGGATGGGGGGATGCAGTTCCACTTCAGGGGTTGCATGCTTAGTCCATAATTAGAATGGGAGAGAGGGAGAGAGAAAGAGAGAGAGAGAGAAAGAGAAAGAGAACTATGTCCACAAATAACCCAGAATAACCTACAGGTGGTCCACACGGATTTTGCGGATGGGGATAAAAATCAGATTACAAGACTATACTGGCTTGCAAGATGCAAAGGGAAAGCCTGCAGGTATGAGGTTAACGGAAAGAAGAATTTATTGAATTCTCTACAAGGGTCTGGCCTTATTGGGGGAGGCTCTGACCTGTTGGCTTCGTTTGTCTCACTTCCCTGAAAATCAAAAACAAATGCCTATATTCCCAAATCAGGGTCCATGGGGGTAAGGGTATGGAAATCCAGTATCTGTAAAAATGATTTAAAAGCTGACCTTTGAGATTCCCCAGCCTTTTTGGGGAGATATGTAGTAGAGACATCTATAAATAGCAGTATATCAAAGAAACTCAGGCACCTCCATGCTGGAAATAGGACGCTAACTGGGGGAAAGGAGGCTACATGGGGATCTCTTCTGGATCAAAGGTTAAGTTGTAAGGTTTTCTTTCTTTTTCAAAGCTAGTGCCTTGGCTTTGTACACTCTAGGATGCCAGGGGTGTTTCAAAAACAAGCAAACAACTTCCCATGATTATAGGGAATCCTTTGTACATTGCAAAGGGCCCGGTGGCCTTGCTAGGGACCAAAAAGACTGTGAGGTCTATGAAACTGGAATCTGTTTCTTCTCCATAGGATCACTCGACCCTCACCAAGGTTATGCTTTTCCAGCACCAGTGCCTTGGTTCTTTTTAGGTTCCTGTCTCTGCTTCACCCCTAATGATGTGCTAAATGCCCAACAAGATGGTCCTACTATAAACCAAACAAAAGGTTCAAAGTTCCCAGAGAGATAGATGGGTCTCTCCTTGCCAAGAAATAATGTCAACATTTCAGTGTACGTATTACACGTCCACCCCATGTACAGTGCATCCCCCGCCCTCTCTCTGCTGCATGCTCCTCAGCTCTTTCTCTGGAGTCATTTATCTTCATAGCACCTCGCCCCATCTGACGGATTATTATTTCACACCATCATTCCATTTGGCCCTGGCTCCTCGCATCGCCCTCTGCACCCCTAGGTATATAAACTCCACAAACAAAAGGGTTTCTGTCCCTTTTGCTCACTGATGTAGCTCCAGAACCTGGAACATGGTAGGTACTCGATCAGTATTTGTTACGTAAATGCCTATAAGAAGCTACACTGGGCACTGGTGCCAAGGAGGGTAAGAGCTGCTCTTTGCCCTGAAGTGACTCACGATCTATATTCCCTGTAGATTTTTCTGCATCTTCAATGGTTTCCTCATTTGTTATGCCTCTCTCTCTCTCTCTCTCTCTCTCTCTCAAATCTTTACTGGGTCTCTTTTAAAAAAAATTATTACACAATAAAACACAGCTACAATCTCATTGTATATTAGGAAGCTATTCAATTTAGTGTATGCAGTAGCCCCCAGACTATAACCATTCCAAAATACATTTGTTGCTTTTCAAAATCCTTTGGGGCGTCATCGTTGCAATAAAATAGCCGAACAGTTGTATGGTATACAAATATATCCCCAAATCATGAAACATTAATGATCTAATAAAAGCAATTAGTTTCAGGTTGCAGCAACCGAAACTACATCTTCTATTCTGGGATTTAAGAACCTTTTCTTTTCTTTTCTTTTCTGCATTTCATATTTTCCTCTGTGGATTCCAAGAAACTATTAGATCCCCCACCAGATAGTTCTATCTCATGGCTCTTCAACAGAAGAAGAAACCTTCATCTTTTTTTTTTTTTTTATACCCCTGAATCTCCTGTCAGGCTTCCCATAAGAAATGGTTATCCAAATACAGCTTAATTGTTGCCACAATGAATGCTTTTCCTAACGCACGCAGACCAACAGAAACACCTTGGGAAATTCAAGGGCTGATGAGATAAAATGAAACCTGAACAATTTATCTGTTACATACTACCAAAGGACTTATCAAGTTGAAAGACCCCCATTTCTTTTTTTTTTAAGACCCCCATTTCCAAAATAAAATGAGAACAAAGTTTCTTTGCCCATCCTGGCCGATTCCATTTTTGAAATTTAGTTTCATTGAAATTACGCAAGCACATAGTCTAAAATTTAAACAATTCTAAAAAGGCTTGTTTCGAAAAACATCAGTCCCCCTGTTTCTCTCCTGCTTTGCTTCCCCAAAGCAACCACGTTCATCTCTTTGTATTCTTTTACTATCTATCTCCACTTACTCTGGGTAGCACAGAGATATTACTATTTTGATTTCTTTTTAGATTTCATTTACTTATAAATTTATTTGAGAGAGAGCACGCGCATGTGCACACACGACAGAAGGGGAGAGGCAGATGGGAGAGGAAGAGAGAGAACCCCAGGCAGGCTCCACATCCAGCCTGGAGCCTGATGCTGGGCTCCGTCTCTTGACCCTGAGATCGTGACCTGAGCCGCAATCAAGAGTCAGACCCTTAACCGACTGAGCCACCCAGGCAACGCATTTCTTTCTTTCTTTTTAAAACACATTATCGAACTTCAATAAAAAAAAATTAAAAATAAAAATAAAACACATTATTTATTAACTTCTACCCTCACTCTATTCCATGCCCCTTTCATGGGAGGTAAACTTGTTGAAACCTTGCACACCTGCGATTCCATTTTATCCACCCTTAACTTCAAATGATGGAAGTTGGTGGATTACTGAATTCTAAGCCTGAACTGATTTCTCCCGAGAATTCTGGAGGCACTGCTCTGCTATCTTCTAGCTTTTAGTGTTGTCATTCTGATTTTTCATCCTTTACATGAAACCTGTTTGCTTGTTCCTCCTTTGGGAGGAAACAGAAAACCCTTTACGTTCCCCACGTTCTGAAATTACCTGCGTCAGCACCTTGGCCTGTGCCTCTTTCCAAACACTGCACTGGCTATTTGGTGGGCCTTTCAATCCAGAAATTCATGTCCTACAGTTCAGGAAAATTTATAGAATTATTTCTTTGGTGACATCCTTCCCTTCATTTTCTCCTCCTTTTTTAGATGCTGGATCCCCTGAACCAGACTCCCAACTTTCTCACCTTTTCTCTTCTGTTTTGCATTTCTTAGTGTTTTTTACTTTCTAGGAAATTTCCTACATTGTAGCTTCCAAGACTTCCAGTGAATGGTTTCAATTTCTTCTCTTATTTTTAATTTCTAAGAGCACCTTCATTCGCCCATGAAGGTTCCTTATTTGCAGCATTCGGTTCCTGCCTGCTGGGTACAATATGTTCTCCTTTCCCACATGATATTACATTTATATTTAAGTGTTTTTCACCCTAGGTAGTATCTGTCCTACCTGTTCTCTCTCTCTCTCTCTCTCTCTCTCTCTCTCTCTGCTCATTTCATATTAGATATTTCTTCCAGTATCTGATGATCCTTCACTATCTGTTCATATTTCACTAAAAAGCTGATTGTAAGCTATCTGTATTTAGGAGGTTGGGGCCAAGGAAAGGGAGCTTTTTTCATTCTGTTTTCACTCTAAACTAAGATACTATAGGTTGGGGTGTTTCCTTGGGGAACCCCCAAAGTCAGTATCTTTAGTTTTGGGGGTTTTTAAAAAGATTTTATTTATTTATTTATTCATGAGAGACACAGACTGAGAGAGAGAGGCAGAGACACAGGCAGAGGGAGAAGCAGGCTCCATGCAGGGAGCTCGTTGCAGGACTCAATCCCGGGTCTCCAGGAGCACACCCTGGGAGGAAGGCAGGCATTAAACCGCTGAGCCACCCAGGGATCCCAGTATCTTTAGTTTTGTGTCATCTTAACCCACCGTTCAGCTAACCAGATTCCTGTCTACAGGGTGAAACCTGGATGGAAAACATGGAAGCCAAGTTGAGGCGTCTTATCTGATTCCTCTGGTTTTGGTTAGGTACCTCTCCCTCAACTGCCTCAGAGGCGAGACAGACTCTGTTCCACCCTCACCTAAGTATAGTTTTTTGAGCCTTTGGGGAGTTCTATGGTATAACTCAGACTGCTTCTCAACTTTCTCCATTTCTATATTAGGATATCTGCCTCCTTGGGTCCCCCACCCCGCACCCCGCCGTACCCTTTTTAAAAGATTTTTATTTATTTGAGAGAGTAAGAGAGAAAGAGAGAGAGTGTGTGTGTGCACATAAGCTGCGGGAGGGGCAGAGGGAGAGGGAGAAGCGGACTCCCAGTGAACAGGGAGCCCAACACAGGGCTCGATCTCAGGACCCCGTGACCATGACCATGGTCAAGGCAGATGTTTAACCGACTGAGCCACCCAGATGCCCCCACCTTGGGTCTTCTAAGTCAGTTACTAATTATCCTGTTTTCAGCCTCCAAATTAGTTATTGTCTTCTTTCCCATTCTCCTCAGTTGTGTGGGTCATCTCTTTTTTAAAAAAGATAATTTATTTACTATTATTTTGGTGAAATTTTGAAAGAAGACAGAGCCAAATATGTGTACCCAATTTGCCATCTTTAACCAGGGGTCCTTATTTCATTTCTTCCATGGGCTGGTTTTTAAGGCCAACTACCAGCCTCACTGCCTCCTCCTAACTCAAGGACACCTTGCAGTCCCTGAGGTCTGAGTTTGAAGGGAGAGGAGAGGAATTTCAGTTGATAAAAGGCAAATGTATCCTTTGATACTTAACCAACCGGGCACTTGAGAAGAAAAGTGGGTTATTTT
This sequence comes from Vulpes vulpes, assembly GCF_048418805.1. Taxonomy (NCBI): domain Eukaryota; kingdom Metazoa; phylum Chordata; class Mammalia; order Carnivora; family Canidae; genus Vulpes; species Vulpes vulpes. Next base: position 11,150,682 of record NC_132787.1, on the reverse strand, counting down.
CTTTGGTAGTCTGAAAGATGGTTTTCCTCTACATAATAGATGCATTTCTTTCTGCCCACCAGATAGACATGAATTTCTGGATTTCAATGCAGGAGTTGAGAAGTCTCAGGACGGCTCTTCTAGACTTGAGCTTGTAATTCTAAAAATAAGAGATTTAAAAACCCAGCCTGATACCATGCTTTCATTTAATTAGCATGAAAACTGGCTTTACTGTAAATATTGGTTAAATTAAAAGCATCAAACATTTTTGAGGATAGATATCTTGATAACACTATGATTGCTTGCCTGCTAACTAGAATGATTTTTTGGACCCTGGAGAATTTCTCATTTTTTTTTTTTCAACTGAAGTGTCTCTCCCTAATAAGTACAAACAATAAGTATACAACATGCTGAAATCCATATGTTATGGATTTTTTAACGAAGCGAAGTTATTTAAGTTCTGACACTAACAACAGCTGCCGTCTTAATTTGAAAGTGTTAAAAATAGCTCAGTCATCCTTAATTTTCCTATATTTGTCCTTGCATCTGTCTTCCAATTTTAAAACTAAAATACTGTCAAATTCACCAATATAAAAGTTATAAGATGAATTTTAATCCTATTTTTATTTAAAACTTAACTATACTTACTATTACCATCCAGTTAAATGATCTTGAAATTTATTTGGCAATCATCTTCTCACTGAGGCAGGAATAATACATCTTAGACTTTTCAAAAAGCTCGCAATAATATCCCTGTAGGCTCTGATAAACTAGAAGTTGCACTTATTCACAGGATAATCTTGGTTCATTTAACAGCAATGCTGCTCACCAGCTGTGCTAGCTCCCAGTACCTCCGTTTCCCATTCTCTAAAATGGCAGCAATAATAGCACCTACATCATGATGTTGTTGCTGTGGGCAATAAGGTGATTAACACGTACAAAGCACCAGGCCTGCAGTGCACTGTGGCTTCATAATTGATAATTTCCTGCTTTATTTAGGAAAGTCAGATCCAAAATGTTGCAAGAAGGGTTACATCATTTCTCTCTTGTGGTACATGACCCTCAATTAGTAATCATTATCATCTATAATACTGAAAACTCTCTTCAACATGACAAATTCTTTTTTTTGTCGGGAGGGGGATGGGACAGAGGGAGAGGAAGAAAAAAAATCCCAAACAGGCTCCATGCTCAGTGTAGAGTCTGACTTGGGGCTCGATCTCATGGCTCTGAGCCAAAATCAAAAGTTGGACACTTAACTGACTGAGCCCCCCAGGCCTCCCAATATGACAAGTTCCTAGTACCACTTTTCTCATAGCACTTTCCAGGGAACTAAACTGTTGCCTCCATTATGTGGTTAATAGGTATTTACTGAATTTTCAGAACTAGCTGTAGACTTTTATCAACTAGAAGAGATTCTTCAGACCTTTGTGGCTCAATGTCCTTGATCAACTCCACCCCCTCCTCTGATCTGGGTGAGCAAATATTGACCAATCGTGGTGAAGGTAACAAAACAGCATTCCTACACTTAGTAAAATGGCCTATTCTTTGACTAATCCTCAGCTGGACGAACATTTACACAAAACTAGTCTCCATAATTCTTTTTTTTTAAAGTTTATTTTTATTTTTTTAAAGATTTTTTATTTATTTATTCATGAGAGAGACAGAGAGAGAGGCAGAGACACAGGCAGAGGGAGAAGCAGGCTCCATGCAGGGAGGGAGCCTGACGTGGGACTCGATCCTGGGTCTCCAGGATCACACCCTGGGCTGCAGGCGGCACTAAACCACTGAGCCAGTGGGGCTGCCCCAGTCTCCATAATTCTAAACCAGGGATACGGTAGGTGAGGAAGCACCTCCAGGAGTAGCCAAGCTAAAAGGGGTGGGGCAAAGTTGGAGACCTTAAAAACAAAGCTGAACTCTGAACCATGGCTGTGACTGTTTTAACCCAACATTTACTTTATTTAGCAATTCAAATTACATTAAAGGAAGACCCATGTGTTTAGCAACACAGGCATATGATTTAAAAAAGAGTTGAGAGGGACGCCTGGGTGGCTCAGTGATTGAGTATCTGCCTTCGGTTCAGGGAGTGATCCTCGGATCCAGGATCTAGTCCCGCATCCGGCTCCCTGTGGGGAGGCTGCTTCTCCCTCTACCTATGTCTCTGCCTCTCTCTCTATCTCACATGAATAAATAAATCTTTTTTAAAAAGTTGAGAAATACTGATCTAAACCATAATTTATCAATCTTCCTTGTCCCTACCAGTAGCAGTAGTGCAGCATGGTGTATTTCTACCTGCAACACTGCCTGCCCCTACTGCTGCTGTGGTGCCCCTTCCTGCCACCGCTGTCTTATAGGGTAACCATATGTCCCATTTCACCCCAGAAAAATTTTAGTTTGTGCCTCTTTTCTAGGCACAATTATTGACAGCACCTTCTTTTACCCTCTCAAGTGGCCAGGTCTGGATGATAAACTAGAAGGTCACCCAAATCTATGGGTTACCAGATTTATGATGGATCTGCTGTCATTGAAGTAAGAAGGTTATATGGAATCTCCACAGGAACACAGATGGGTCTCCTACTACACATTGGGCACTGAGTCTCTCACCACACTCTTCCAACATAATCTAAAATATGGCAAAGAAACAGATAGAGCCTTGGCGGACAATGTCCATGAGAAAATTAACAGATAGTGGACTTTGCAGTAGGACAATTAGAATGCGGATTCTCCCATTTACCAACTTTATGATGTGGAACATGTCATTCCATTCTCTCTTAGCCTCTTCTTCCTCAACTATGCAATGGAACTGTAAAATTTCCTTCACCAAGTTGTGATGGGGATTGAATGAGATGATGCATGGAAAGTGCTTAGCACAGTGGGGAGATGATGTGAACAAGGCCAATGGCAAAGGGCTCTTCATATTGTTTTAATTTAATTTAGGCCTCTCTTTAATTCATGTGCTGTCTACATTAATCTAACAATACATTTTCAATTTGAAACATTTTTAACTTAAAGTTCTTTAATTTAGGCAGAACATCAAACTATTGATCAAATTTGGCTGGTTAATAATACAGTGAGGTATCTGAGGTATTGCAAACCTGAATGAGAGCTTCAAAGAAATTTCAGTATGTGCACAATCTGAATCAGATATAATATCATGATGTGTGCTGACATTTACTGGGAGAAGGATAAATGAGTTAAAGATATATCTTACAATCCATCTAGGCAATTTCTATTACATTAGTGTAAATATTAATTATATAATTGAAAGTCAAAAGAATGATGGCGAAAAACTTTAAAGCCTTATTTTGAGAAAAATTGTATTTCTTTACTAATTATATATTTAATGGATGAAGGAAAATACCTTTCAATTAGGATCTAATTCAATCTCAAAATGGTTGTAAACAGAATCTAGTTGAAAGAGGTAACAGGAGAAATTAACCAGCCAGGCAAAATTCAGAAGAAATGCTTTTCTTGAAACCTATCCCATTTCTTCTAGAACTGAGAATGTCTCCTATGAAGACCATATCTACAAACCAACAGTGAAGAGTAAGATAATTACCCTCAAAACAAGCTAATTTGGTTTTAGTTATATAAATACTGCAAGTGAAATCAGTGGTTTTTAGGACGGCCACTTTCTACTTCACTTATACAACTAGAATAATGTGGAATTATAAGACTATAGTCCATCTGTAATAGAATCAGAACAAAGTGGCACAAATTTGACTGATTTTTTTTTCTCCAATAATCTAGGCTGTATCTTAGCCTTGAAATTTGCAAATTAGGTACTGTCAATCTGGTTTCTAAATTATATCACAGCATGATCCACAAAATTACCATCTAGATGTGCCAACAGAAAGGCTATTTATCTGAAAACGTATCTTGTTTTAATAAATGTAACACACAGCCAAAAAAGATTCTAAAAACTTTAAAATAAGAGCTGTGTACATCTGAAGCTAAGATGGCCTCGGTCATGTTAATAGCACCGCATGTGGCATTTTGCCATGGGAAACCCACCACTGCCTCAAGTGAGTTTTATTATTTTGGTGGCTGGACAAAGTTTTAGTTTTTTTTTTTCATTAGCACATAGAATCTTTCTTTAAAGCAAGAAATTGGCAAATTTATTTTTAAAGTGGATACGTTACATAAATTTGATCTTAAGGGATCTAACAATTTTCAGTGAACTCTCCTGAAGAAAGCAAGCTTTGTGCTCCTCTGTCCATTTTATCCGCAGCCACTTTAACAGAAAGGCTACCCAAGTCCCAGAGCAGTTCATAGGAGTTTAAAAAACAAAAACAAAAACAAAAACTTCTTAGAATAAAAAAAAAAAGTTGATTTATTCTGAAAGTCCCCTTCAAACTTAGAATAGCCATTTAAAGGTTACCCAAGATGCCCATTTTCTGAATTTTCTTCAAGTGCAGGGCAACTCTTAAATTTTGGACAAGATGGGGGGAACCAGGTCTTTTTTGTGCTACATCATAGCGAGGTCACCTGGTAAATATTCCAACGGACTATTTTTCATGCTACTGCATTAGTTCTCAGCTCCATTTGAAACATAAGTTGATATTAACCACGTCTCTTGAGTCTTCCAACAACCAAGAAAGAAAAGGAAGGACACTCTGATGGAGGCAGTGGATTTTCACACATTTCGTTCACATACTCAGTGCTTCAGATGGCTCAAGAAATGCCCAATTATAAATATAAGCCCTCAAGGTGTATTAAAGGGTAAAAATCTAGGGTCACATTATGTAGTACAGGTGGAAATACAGCTATAAACACCGAACAGGTGATTTGGATAAGCCTGTAACTTTTATCTATATGCAAACTTATCCAGCAAGACTCTCCCATCCCATACTTAAACAAAATTAAACCTTGTCAACCACAAAGTTCAGAATAAAGATCTTTGATGTCAAACATAGCATTCTGAAGCAAGTTTTTATTAACTAGGCATTTTGTAAACAACATTTATCTTCAAAGTACCAAACACAGTACCCATTCCCAGGCAAATAGAACGTGGTTAGGAACAACTGTGTTGAATTAATTTACGACCCTAAACATTCTTTCCCCTGAAATATATTTTAACACTTTAATTGAATTGACCATGGCTTCACTGAGCTAATCAAAGGCACTTCCTATCTTTAAGCTAATTTTATTTCCACTAAAATGACCTATGCAATACGTGTAATTTGAAACAGCAACTACATCTGAAATACAGAAGCTCTATAAAATGTTGTTTTGTATAGAGTATTTGATTATGAAAATCAAGGCTACTCTAGGGCACTGCATGTTATAGAGAAACAAAGGACTGGTAAGTGCAAGCACCTGAATTTTAGCTATGTAATCTTGAGGGTTTTTTCCCGTAATTTTTCTACTAATCCAATAGATTTAAAGTGTTCCTGAAATACTGAAAGATGAACTGAAGTTAAACCACTGAATAAAAATTGTCAGTGCTAACCACTATTACATTTTTAGAATATTTATATTAAAATTCTTCTGTATCAGTTGTGATCCTTTTTAAATAGATATTTGTTTGAAAGATAGTGAGACACAGTGGTTAAGGACATGGGTTCTGGACACTGGAATGGGAATAGTAATGTAGAGGGCAAAAGAGTGATGGAAATGTCCTTTAGGAATAAGGAGGACAAATCTGGGCATTTTCCTACCTGGAGAGTAGTGAGGAGGTTCCATGGAGCACAAGTGCAAAAATGGTGTATAGAGACACATGCAGGAGTGGACTGGGACCACTCTGCTAGAGACTTGCCTGTGAACTCTCCTGAGTAGTGACCCACTGGCATGTTCTGACAGGGCCAGGCCATGATCAGAATTGCCTCTCAGAATGATGACCATGGCCACAGTGTGGAAAATGGTTCAGGAGAGTCAGAAAGACCATGTAGGAGGCTGTGAAATAATGATGATGATGCCTTAAGCATGGCAAGGAGGATGACAGGATGATTGGAAGGGCAGTTCCCAGATAGAACCAATAGTCTATGGTGCTTGAGGTGACACAGGAGTGACAGTCAAAGATCGTGTGTCCAATGTGAAACTGTGGACAAGCATCATCTCTACACATTCAGGAGACTAAAACAATTAAGAAAAGAGATGAAGGGAGCCCCAGTGGCTCAGTGGTTTAGCGCTGCCTTCAGCCCAGGGCCTAATCCTGGAGACCTGGGATCGAGTCCCACGTCGGGCTCCTTGCATGGAGCCTGCTTCTCCCTCTGCCTGTGTCTCTGCCTCTCTCTCTCTTTCTCTGTCTCTCATGAATAAATTAATAAAATCTTTTAAAAAAAGTATGTTGGGAAAAAAGTTAACTAATTCTGTATCTAATGATACATAATCTGTGAAATATTTTATATATACTCTGTACTATTTCATGTCTATCTAAACTTTTACTATCTTTTTTTTGCCATAAAGCAATTAAAAAGAAAAAAGTGCAAGTTTTCTCAAATTTATATGGGAAGGCTACATTTGTACATAAGTCTTAGCTGTGGCAAGGAAAAATACTTGTTTCGAGAGGGCTCCTAAATTTTGAGAAAAACAGCATTTGCAAGAAGTCTTCATACTTCAAAAGAAAAGAACGTAATACTGACAGCCTGGCTTTGTATCTGCCTTTAAATGTCATTTCATTATAAAACATAGTCTATGGTGCTTGAGGTGACACAGGGGTGACAGTCAAAGATGATGTGTCCAATGTGAAACTGTGGACAAGCATCATCTCTACACATTTAGGAGATTAAAACAATTAAGAAAAGAGATGAAGGGCAACCCCAGTGGCTCAGTGGTTTAGTGCTGCCTTTGGCCTGGGGTATGATCTTGGAGACCCAGGATCGAGTCCCACGTCGGGCTCCCTGCATGGAGCCTGCTTCTCCCTCTGCCTGTGTCTCTGCCTCTCTCTCTGTCTCATGAATAAATAAATAAAATCTTAAAAATTTTGTTTTTGATTTGCCAGAAATTTTTATATTCTATCAATAAGGTAGAATTTGATGTATTCAGAAACGTCTGAAATACAGCAGTCCCCCTTTATCTGTCATCTGTGGTTTCAGTTACCCAGTCAGCTGGGTCCAGAAGCAGATGATCCTCCTTCTGACACACTGCCAGAGGGTCAACAGTCGCCTCATGCTGCTTCACACTGCCCACATCCTACACCTCACTTCACCTCGTCATGTACACACTTTATCATCTCATATCATCACAAGAAGGGTGAGGACAGGACAGTGAGATATTTTGAGAGAGACCACATTCACACTCTTATTATGCTATGTTGTTATCATTGGTCTGCTTTATTATTAGTTGTTGTTGTTAATCTCGTACTGTGCCCAATTTATAAATTAAACTTTATCATAGGTATGTATAGAAAAAATAATATATACAGGGTTTCATACTCTCCACGGTTTCAGCCATCTATTAGGGTCTTGGAATGTATCCCCCATGGAGAAGGCTGGATTTTTTTTTTTTTTTAAAGTATCATTCTGCAGTCATGACAGTATGCTGTTCTTCTTTTTTTTTTTTTTTTTTTAATTTTTACTTATTTATTATAGTCACACACAGAGAGAGAGAGAGAGAGAGAGAGGCAGAGACACAGGCAGAGGGAGAAGCAGGCTCCATGCGCTGGGAGCCCAATGTGGGATTCGATCCTGGGTCTCCAGGATCGCGCCCTGGGCCAAAGGCAGGCGCCAAACCGCTGCGCCACCCAGGGATCCCGAGAAGGCTGGATTTAACTGTATAACAGCTAAACTCCATTTGTCCTTTTTTTTATATTTAGTTTTTTTAAAATTAAAAAAAATAAAAATAAATTTTTAAAAGATTTTGTTTATTTATTTATAGAAAGCAAGAGTAGGGAAAAGGGCAGAGGGAAAAGGAGAGGGACTCTCAAGCAGACTCCAGGCTGAGTGTGGAGCCTGATGTGGGGCTCAATCCCACGATTCTGAGATCATGACCCGAGCCAAAATCAAAAGTTGGGTTGGACCTAATGAGCCACCCAAGCACCCCAACAGCTAAACTCCATTTGATATCCTATAGTCCATGCTCAGAAAATATCCCTTGACCTATTAGAATGGCCCAAATCCAGGACACTGACAGCATCAAATGCTAGTAAGAATGTGGAGCAGGAGCTGTCATTCATTGCTGATGGGAATGAAAAATGGTACACTCTGGAAGACAGTTTGGTGGTTTCTTACAAAACTAAACATATTCTTACCATATGATCCAGCACTAGTGTTTCTTGGTATCTACCCAAAGGGATTAAAAATTTATGTCTACATAAAAACCTGCACATGGATATTTATAGCAGCTTTATTCATAACTGCCCAAACTTGGAAGCAACCAAGATGTCCTTCAGTAAATGAATGGATAAATTAATTGTAGTCCATCCAGGCAATGGAATATTATTCAGAGCTCAAAGAAAGGAGCTATGAAGCTATGAGAAGACATGGAGGAAACTAAAATGATTATTACTAAGTGAAAGGAGCCAATCTGGAAAGGCTACATACTCTATGATGCCAACTACACGACATTCCAGAAAAGGCAAAAGTACAGAGACAGCAAGTAAGATCAGTGATTGCCAGGGGCTTGTGGGGAGGGACAAATTGGCAGAGCACAGAGGATTTTGGGGACAGTGAAAAAATTCCATATGATACAAATGGATGGATACATGTCATTACACACTTGTCTAAACCCATAGAATGTACAACACCAAGAGTGAACCCTAATGTAAACTATGGACTTTGGGGCATGGCAAAGTGTCACTGTAGGCTCATCAGCTGTAACAAATGTCCCACCCTAGCAGGAGATGCTGGGGGTGGTGGTGGTTCATTTGCGTGTGTGGGGGCAGGAAGTATATGGGAAATGCTTGTACCTTTCTCTAAATTCTGCTGTGATCCTCAAACTGCTATGAAAAAAAAAAGTCCTTTTTATAAAAAAAAAATCTATCGAATGTGTGAATGAAATCAAGAAATAATAATCACATACCTAATATGTATGTGTGAGCTATACGATAAGCGTGTGGATGGGCTGTGCTATAAAAAGGACTGCACGGCTTCTTCATCATCATGGTTAGAAGACAGGTCTTGTAACATCTCAAATAAATCTCCACGAAGAAGCTGAGAGATGATTCTCTGCCCCTAGAGTCCCACTACAAAGAGAAGCCTATCTTGAAAATAGCCTCTTTTCCTCTGCTCCCTTTTTTTTTTTGTAGTGGACGAACGTGTTAGATTTAGACTTTTTGCTCTGTGGCAATACACATGGAAACATTTACAAAATTACACTAAAATAAATGGCAGGGTTTTTTTTTTTTTTTAAATTAGGAAAAATACCTAGTCCTTCAAAACTAGATATTTTACTTTGATTTTATTTGTAATCAAAATATTTCTCTGGAAGCATTTTCTGTAGTCTTAATTACTCAATTAAACATGTTCCTATGGAACTTTTATGTCACTAGGGCACGATAATCCTGCAGATGGCAAAGGTTTAATACCGAATTAAACTAAGCTATTAATTATATACACAAGTTAAAAGAAACCTAAATGAACGACCTTTTAAATTTTTTTTTCATGCTTCTAATAGGCAAAATGGCAGCTGCGTGTCTGCTTACCCAGAGTCAAGCTAGAATAAGAGTAAGGATGAAGCTTTTGTGCTTTGCTACTTGTTTACTTGAAATAAAATGTTACTCGTTTATTTAAAATGTCACCATTGAATATCACATAAAGTGTGATTCTTACAGAAGCCAGGTCATCTCAGATCTGCTGCTACTATATTTGATCTGAGATTGAAAACTATCCCATGCTACAACCTACTGTACTTTCATGTACATTCACTGAAAGGCCGACCATGAAGAGTATAGATTGTGTTCAATGAAGACACATTTTAAAATTAATAAATGGAAAGAAAGACTTTCTCAATCACATGGCAAAGTGGGAAAAGTTTACTGCAAATTAGAAATAAAAGAGCTCTGTAAACATTTTTTTGGATGATTACCTATTCCAGAGGGAAGATAAAGCAACTAATGATCCAAAATGTATAGATGGCAGGCTCTCAGACAACATTATCAAAAGCAATAGTTCTTTTTGTGTGTGTGTGGTTTTGAATACTCTTCTATTGAAAATTAGTCTTTTATTCTCACTCATAAGGAGAAAAATCCAGCTTGGAATATCTGCTTAGAGGTTGGGGAGGTTGATTCTTCAAATTCTTTAGACTCAAAGTTAGGAAAAAGGAAGAATGTGCCAAGTGGGATTACCTTATGGATTTTTCTTTCTTCTTCTTCCATTGGTGGACAATGTAATTTATTAATTTTAAAGAAGACTTTATTTATTTATTTGAGAGTGAGAGAGAGCACAAGTAGGGGGGCAGAGGGAGAGGGAGAAGCAGGATCCCCAAGGTACAGGGAGCCCAATGTGGGGCTCGATCCCAGAACCCTGGGATCCTGACCTGAGTCAAAGCCAGATGCTTAACCAACTGAGCCACTCAGGCGCCCCTGAAATGTATTATTTTAAATCAAACACTGACAGAGAACCAGAAACACTTCTTTTTATACTTTAGAATGCCATGAATCATTCCCCCTAAATTATATTCAAGTCACTATTTAGTTCAATAAATCCTCAACAACGCTAAATTATTGAGTCAAACATAAGCTCTATTTCTTGAACTGGCATTTTCTTCAATAATACCCAGAGGATGAGGAAGAGGGTTCAGCAACTCCTGAGGTTTCCTGACATTTTCCCTGAGAATCCCTGAGACACCTGAGAAAAATGCAAAATGCAAAAATCCTAAGGAAGGAAGGAGGGAAGATTTTACAGAGGCTCTACTGGCCAGGTGATGCAAAAACTTCAGTATATTTTATCCAATATTACAAGAAAAGTACAACTTTGTTCATCAAATATATGCCCTAATCGAATCCCACGTCGGGGTCCTGGTGCATGGAGCCTGCTTCTCCCTCTGCCTATGTCTCTGTCTCTGTCTCTCTCTCTCTGTGACTATCATAAATAAATAAAAATTAAAAAAAAAATATATGCCCTATTGCTAAATATCCTAAGGTTTTGTTTTTAATATGCAATGAAAAATAGTGTTAAATAGTGTTAGGTTATGCCTTTATGCAAATAATAGATCAAATATGTTGGGCCTCAGATAAATGGTCTGTTAAGCTCCTCGCCATTGCATCATAGTATGATAGAGACAAATCTGAAAGGTTTCAGACTCTGTATCTTGTCTACAAACAACAACCTCAAGTCTATGTGTTATTTTTTTTTAAGATTTTTATTTATTTATTCATGAGACACACACACACAGAGAGAGAGAGAGAGAGAGAGAGAGAGAGAGGCAGAGACACAGGCAGAGGGAGAAGCAGGCTCCATGCAGGGAGCCTGACGTGGGACTCAATCCAGGGTCTCTAGGATCAGGCCCTGGGATGAAGGTGGCGCTAAGCCGCTGAGCCACCCGGGCTGCCCAGAGTCTATGTGTTTTAATTTAGGAGGGAGTATAATGCTGAATTCCAGCCCTTATACTTAGCAATTCACATATAACAGGTAATTTTAGAGCAGACTTTTCAGAAACTTAATCATAGCTAAGTTAAATTAATTTGAATATAGTTGTTATAGGTGTTTTTGATTCAGTGTAACATAAGCAATTGCTAGTGACCAGAAATCATATCTTTCTCTATAAGGAAAATGAGAACTAAATAATGAGAAGCAAAAAGATTACTTATTTCTTCATTTATTTGTAACATTATCTCTCATCTAAAAATTTCTGCTCTCCCAGTAATTCTACTTCTAGCAGTAAATCCTAAGGTAATAATCAGAAATGCGTAAAAGGATTTGTATAGAGGGTGTTCAGAAAGTAATTTTAATACTGAAAAATAAGAAGTAACCTGAAGATTCAACATAATGGAACTGAATTGGTTCAATAATTATATTCATGAAATATAAATTTATGCAGCTAAAAATGACACCACAGAACCTGTGCTATCCAACAGAAATAGCATGTGAATATTTGTAACTTAAAATTTTCCAGTAGACACATTAAAAAAGTAAAAAAAAAAAAAGTAAGATTAACTTATTAACATATTTTTTTAACTTATTAACACATTTTTATCTAACTCAATATTGCAATGTGTAATCAATATAAAAGTTAATAGTTTTAGGGGCACCTGGGTGGCTCAGTGGTTGAGCATCTGCCTCTGGCTCAGGTCGTAATCTCAGGCTCTGTTTCTCCCTCTGCCTTGTGTCTGTGCCTCTCTCTCTGTGTCTCTCATGAATAAATAAATAAAATCTTTAAAAAAATAATTTTAATAAATTAAGATATCCTCCTTTCTGTACTCCTTTCTGTACTGCCTTTGGAATCTGGTGTGGTTGTACACTTCTAGCACATCTTAATTCTAACTAGCCACCATTCTACTGCTTAACAGCCCAAGTTTCGTTTTGTTTTTTTTTTTTTAAACAGCCCAAGTTTCTAGTGGTTTTAGTATTGAACAGTGCAGCTACAGACAATGTTTAGACCTAGAAAGTCATAAATAATGTATTAACATTTGAAAACATCATATGACATATGTACAGTACGATTTGAATTGTATGCCTGAAAAATTCATGAACAGGAGAAAAAAAAGCATAAAAGAGTATACACCAAAATGTTCACAGTGTTTTCTGGGAAGCAGGATTATGGTTGTTCTCTTATTTTCTTTTCTGTATTTTTAAAATGTTTGACTGTATTATTTCGAAGCTAATAAATAACTCTGTTGACACCCTTCCATCAGCATTGATTAGATCAAGTTTATGACTTTAGACATTCCACTCTAAGAATGTGATCCCTGAAAAGTGAATTTGTTCTGTTATTTCAGACTAGTGAATACAAATTTCATTGTCCAAAGAGAATAATTTGCCACTATGAACAAGACTTATATTTTCAGCACAGGCCCTAACATTTGCCCCATAAGTGTGGTGTGTGTAATTATAGCATAAGAACTGTGAGTAAATTATTTCGTTGCCTGTTAAATAACCGTTTGTTAAGTCTAGACAACAATTATAAATAGCCATTATTTATAAAGTTTCCATTCAAAGTACTTGGGGGATTGTATAAAAAATAGGCAATGTGACCTACACCTCCTTATATTCCTAAATTGTACTAAAAAGGAGAAAATACCTAAAATTGTACTAAAAAGGAGAAAATACCTAAAATAAATAACAGACAAAATCCCCTTTGAAAAGGAGCTAAGGGATGGCCTGGGTGGCTCAGTGGTTGGGTGCCTGCCTTTGGCTCAGGGTGTGAGCCCGGGTCCTGGGATCGAGTCCTGCATCAGGGAGTCTGCTTCTCCCTCTGCCTGTGTCTCTGCCTCTCTCTCTCTCTCTGGGTCTCTCATGAATAAATAAATAAAATCTTAAAAAGAAAAACAGTTTAAAAAAAGAGGACGCACCCGCCCGTGAGACCCGACTGAGGGGAGGCAGTAGGCCGGAAGAAACACCTTCCTGGCCCAGGGTGGCGGGTGGGGGGGGGGGGGTGCGAATTCAGGAAGTCGGGTGTTGGCCAGCCCTGTGAGGGAGGAATGCTGGAGCCACTCAGCCTGCGGGGTGCCCGCAGAGGGGCCAGCAACCCTGGCCTGGCCCTGGTTTTTATTATGATTATTAACAACAGTAGCGACAGAGAAGGTGTAGTAAGCATTTTCGAGAAGCCAGAGCCAGGCTGAAAGCTTCAGACATAATAATGGATCAGCTCCTCAAGCAGCCCTTTGAGGTAACGATTACTAAGTGCCTGAGAGGTTAGGTTAGTAACTTGTCTGGGGGGTGACAGGACTTATAAAGGGCAGGGCTGGGAGCCACTGACACTCGTCAGAGCTCTTACCGGCTTTGCTGGACTGTCTCTCCTTCCAAATTTTACACCCTGATGTCTGCTGCCACCGGAGCTGTGGGGAAAGGAGCAGTGTTTTGAAAGAGGATGCTGGAAAAACAAAACAAAACAAAACAAAACAAAAACAAAGGAACTGAGGTTTCTAGTCCCTGGAGGATAAACCTACCTCATGGACGGGAAAGACCAAATTCACTGACTCTAAACCACAGAACAAGGCCAAAGAAATGTGTACAGCACACTGTGGTAGACATCTGTGGGTTTTGTCTTCCTGACATCCACTTTCCTTTTTCCTACTAAAAAAGGTCTTCTGTGGGAACAGATGCCCCCACCCCACTCTCACTCTGTGGTGGTTTTAATGGGGCAAAGCCTCCTGTTGGCTTTAGAACAGAGCCCATGACCCTTCAAAGCCAGGCAACCGGAACATTCCACCCCCTCAGCCAGTAGCTGGTGTGACTGATGGCATATGGGCTCAGTCTGGGACTTTCCTGAACTACGGAGAAAGACAGACAGGTACAGCTGCTGGTATGCACACCTGCCTCCATGTTGGACAACGCTGCCTGAGCACGCATCCAGCACACGAGGCAAATGGGCCTCGAGTCTTTACGGATCCCTGAGCACAGGGATTCCAACACGCCAGCAGCAAGATTTACTCCTAAACTCTTCAGCTGAATGAACCCACCAATCCTTTCTCAATTCTCCATGGATTTTCTGTCATGGATCAGAGGCAGAGCAGACTGGATAGAAACTGGGGTCAAAGGCAGGCCAGTGTTAGGAAACATGGCAGATAGGTGGTCAGGAACATCCTAAATTCTATGGCCTTTGGAAAAACTGTCTGAGCACTCCAGTGGTTGGAGTGAAACTGTTCCTCCTCCTCCTCCTCCTCCTCCTCCTCCTCCTGGGAGGGAGGCAGCTGACAATGTGGGAAGTGCAGGTGCAGACCACCAGCCATCAACATCCCCTTACTGCTTACCGGCTGCTCAAGGTGTGCCACCTGGAGGGATAACAAACATGACCCCGTTCCACACCCCCCCCCCCCCCCCCCCCGGCCCCAGGGAGCTCATCAGCTACTTAGAGGGCAAAGGCAGGAGGCACAGGTTAGCATGCCTGCATCATAATTTACCTACACACTGAACCCAGTGCAGTAAAATCAGCACTTGATTAAAAAGAAATCTCCTGGTTCTCTGGTCTAGACGTAAGTATCTTCCACTGAACTGCATAACGCAAGGCCTGGCTGCGCAGAGGTCGAAAGATAAGGAGGTCTGAAAGATGAACACTCAGCCCGAGGAGCTGTACCAGGAGCAGCAAGACTCAGAACTGGCACCGAGGGAATCGAAGGGCACGCTGGCCTACTGCCAGAAAGGAAGTTGCTAAAGAAAGAAATCAAAGCAGGAAACTGAGGACAGAATGGAAGGGGGGACACCACAAAAGAGGGCCAGCATTAACAATGCCTCTAGCTGCTACAAAATCACCTCAGCTCTGGGAACTTTCTTGGCCTCTACCAGCCTGGGCTCCCTGTGGCTAATGTCTCCTCCTGACCAGTGACTGTATTTTCCCCAGGTTGATTGTACATCAAGCAATCTCCTTACTGAGGTTGGACCTTGACCGTCCTCCCAAGCTCAGGCTCTGGGGCCCAGGAATGAAAGCAAGAGCTCTGGAGTTCTGGATTCCCTCCATTCCTGTGGGGTCCAGTCCTCAGCAATGGGAGTTCTTTGCACCCTCTCTCCTGAATCCCTAAAAGCATGTGTAGAAGGCCCTGGCTCCTGAGTTCCTGAACTCTGTACACCTGGTCGAGGTGCCACTGATGGGGCCATCTGATGCACAGTTGCCTCAACTGCCCCTGAGCTCGTCATTGTCTCCTACCTCTTCCTGTTTTTTGCCCACCGCAACCCCCCGCCCCTTTCGCCTCTCAAACCCCTTCCTCAGGTGGTACGCACCTAGGTACGTCTCTTCCCCTGTCTAGTAGGAAGACTCTAAGCTTCACGCCCAAACCATGGAAAACTTAATCCATTTTTAGTCGGGATGGGGGTACTCTAAGTATATATATGATTAGCAATGCTCTTTAATCAACTGGTAAAATTGTAAGTATTTACCTATGGAGTTGTTTTGGTTCTTCTCAGTTCTTTTTCTTTCTTCTTCTTTTTTTTTTTTTTTAAGATTTTATTTTAAAGTACTCTCTATGCCCAGTGCAGAGCTCAAACTCACAATCCCAAAATCAAGAGTTGTGTGCTCCAATGACAGAGCCAGCCAGGCACCCCTCTTGTCAGTTATATTTACAAAATCTCAACACAAAGATCTTATTTAGGATGCTGTTAAATTAAAACACCTCACTCGGGGCACCTGGGTAGCTCAGTGGTTGAGTGTCTGCCTCTGGCTCAGGGCGTGATCCCAGGCTCCTGGGATGGAGTCTCACATCAGGCTCCCCACGGGGAGCCTGCTTCTCCCTCTGCCTATGTCTCTGCCTCTCTCTATGCGTCTCTGATGAACTAATAAATAAAAATCTTTTAAAAAAAATAAAAGTAAATAAAGCTCTTCACTCAATACAAATATGCCTACTGAATTATTTCAGTTTTGCTCTAGCTGGGGCCTGAGAGGGGACTATTCTTGAACAAATTTACCAAGGAACAAAGAAGAAAAGAGAATAAAACAAAAACCCAGTGATACACACCAAATCTAATGGACTTGAATAACAGCTCTGTTTGGTTATTCCAGTATTCATTTAAGCATCAGATTCATTCATGCAGCAAGTATTTAGTGAGTGTCTACAATGTACCAGACAGTGATCTAGGCCTTAGGGATACAGTGGGAACAAGACATTTTCTGAATATTTCATACGGGCTGATTATCAAACCTTGCTCTCCTCCTTGGGGAGCCACTAGTTAGTAAATCCATCTTTCATTCCTTCCTGCCTTGATGACTTGGCCCACAATGTATTCTAAAAATGGCATGTCAAGACTTGGTTGTTCAAAGAAACGTTCTTTCCACAGAAACAGTCTGTGACAGTCATTACTAAAATAAAAACTGAGATAATCTAATCCAACCCATCATCTACAGATGAAAAGGTGGTCCATATAGATAGTGTGTGTTGAAACACTGTGATACCTTTTGATTCTTAATCCAATGCTCTTCTCCTGCACTGTCCAAAATGGTAGCCACTAGCCCCACGTAGCTACTTAAATTTAGATTTGGAATTAAAAACTCAGTGCATCAGCTGCCCTACCTACATTTCAAGTGCTCAGATGCCACATAAGCTAGTGGCTATCATGTTGGAAAGAAAAAAAAAAGCTATTTCCATCACTGTAGAAAGTTCTGTTGGACAGTGCTGTGGGGTCTAAACCCCTCTGCTTGTATTATTCTAGCTCAGGGTTCCTCCAACTTTAATATGCAGAGTATTCACCTGGGGATCTTGCTAACATGCGGATTCTGATAGAGTAGTTCAGGGGTGGGGCCTGAGATTCTATAGTCCTAATAAGCTCCAAGCAGGAGACCTGCTTCCGGCTTGAAGACCACACTTGGAGTGTGGAGTATTAAGGTGCCAGCTCTGTACTGCAGTTAATACTGGTTTAGTGCCCTGATACTTTAATGGTTAAATGATTTTTTTTGTCTTCCCAATTATGTTTTAGTCTCCTTAGGAGAGAGCACCACTCCTTCTTCTTCACATCTCTCATCAGAGATGCAGGGGTGCATGGGTAGTCAGTTTTCCTGTCTATAGGTACATTACATTTGGTAAATTGCTTTAGTGTTACATACAAATACACTTTTTCTTCTTGAAAGACATTAGGTCCTGAATCTAGCCATTTGAATGCTTCAATTTCTTAAAAGGAAGACACTGGTAGCTATACAATGTCAACTTCAAGAAAACACATGGGAATTAATCCTTTTTAATGGCCTTAAAATGAATCTTAAATTTTACTAGAGCCTACACACTTGAGATAACTTGAGAAATAGTTGAGAAAAATCTAAGATGTATATTTGATAGCTGAAGGGATGCTAAATAATCTATAATTACAAGCAACCGAATAACCAAACTTTATCATAAAATTAGAAAATGATTAAAATACTTACAAAACAATACAATCAGTAATTTTAAGTGTGTCATTATATTACGGAGACCCCACATCCTACCCTGAAAATAGTGAGCAAAACCCTTCTTAATGGGACAGCTGACAGTGGTTGTGGTATGAGCAGTCACCTCTATAAATTCTTTTCATAGCTTTCTATCAGTTATTTCCATTTTTCTAGAAATTTCAAGAATCACTATTTTTAATCAGTTATTAGTTAAGAAGTTCATAGTTAAGTTTAAAAGATCAGTCATTTTCGTATTGAAAAGTCACGTCCTGATGCATTAAGTTCTTAAGGAAATAAGAACCCTTTGTGCCTTCCTAAATGTATTCCTTACAAAGCAGCAAGAAAAAGAGTTTTATTAATGCACAAGACTGAAAGAAATGTCAAGTATGCTAGAGTTCTGGTTTTGATTTTGGCCTTCAGAGAAAGTTAAAGAAGCAGTGGAGCAGAGCTCTTTAATTACAATCCAATGTCCTGGAGAAGAATATTTGATATATCTTCCAGTTGGTGTTCTAGCTGATATGAGAAGAAAATCAACTATGACGAATACAACATGAAATCATTCCACCTAGTCAAGTTAATCAGGATTATCCTGTGTGTGTATCACGAACCTCCCTGGTTGTGTTCAAGACCTTGTTTGACAAATTATAAGATGTAAATGTTTTAAGAGTTACATCAGTACTTTTTTTTTGTTACATAGCCTAAGCCAGTACAAGTTTGTGCTAAGATTCCTCAAACTCCCACTTCACTTTAGGAGGGTAACTAAATGACAGCATTTTTTTCAGCCAAGAGGAGAATAAGCAGCTCCGACAGGAAGATGGCAGGATGATGGTGGAGAGCTTGGGTCTGGAGTTGCTGCCTGCATGAATAATTCTCCACTCAGTCACCTGGTCAGGCAGGCCTGAGGAACATTAGCCTTTAAGACTCAGTTTCTTCATCTATAAAATGGGAATGAGAATAAGGTTGCCGGGAGCACTCAATACAACACTGACCGCAGGACACTTAACCACAAGAAGCAAATGCTTAGCTAGTAAGCTTCAAATGAACATTAATTACTTATATTAGATCTGAGAGGGATTTATCATAACTTAGTAGCCGTGAAATATCTTCCTTCACCTCTATCGTGCCCCTTTAAGACCCTTTACTTTGTGTTTGTATTTAGAAAACTTCCTTTAAGATACACAAAATACCTGTTTAAGAAATGAAAGAGGTGTTTGGGGATTTTTTAAAAACAGTGTATTATCTGCTTGCCCAGAATCGTTCTATAGCCCCCATTCAGAGATAAAACGGTTCAAAGTCTCTTAACAAATGGAGTGTAGAGGGAACATATCTCAACATAATAAAGGCCATAGATGGCAAGTACACAGATACTCAAAGGTGAAAAATTAAAAAGCTTTTACTCAAAAATCCGGAACAAGAAAAGATTGCCCACTCTCATCACTTTTATTCAACAGTTTCAGAGGTCCTACCCACAGCAATCAGACAAGAAAGAGAAATAAAAGCCAGCCAAATTGATAAGAGCAAAGAAATGGAAAGATATTCCATGCTCATAGACAGGAAGAATTAATACTGTCAAAATATCCCAAGCAATCTATAGATTTAATGTAATCCCTATCAAAATACCAATAGTATTTTTCACAGAACTAGAAAGAATAATCCTAAAATCTGTATGGAACCACAGCAGCCAAAGGAATCTTGAGAAAAAGAACAAAACTAGAGGTATCACAATCCTGGATTTCAAGATATATGACAAAGCTACAGTAATCAAAACAGTACGGTACTGGCACAAAAACAGACACATAGGTTAATGGAACAGGATAAAGAACCCAGAAATAAACCCATGCTCAGATGGTCAGTTGATCTATGACAAAGGAGGCAAGAATATACTACAGGAGAAAAGACAGTCACTTCAATGGTGGTGGGGAAGCCGGCCAGCTACATGCAAACGAATGAAACTGGACCATTTTCTTACACCATACACAAAACTAACTCAAAATGGATTAAAAACCTAAATGTAAGACCTGAAACCATAAAACTCCCAAAAGAAAATGTAGGTGATCTCTTAGACATAGGCTTTAGTAAAAATTTTTCTGGATATATCTCCTCAGGCAAAGAAAACCAACAAAATGCAAAGGCACCCTACTGAATGGAAGAAGATATCTGCAAATGATATATTTAATAAGAGGTTAACATCCAAAATATATAAGGAATTCATACAATTCAGCACCAAAATAACAAATAGTCTGATATTAAAATAGGCGGAGGGCTTGAAAAGACCTGTTTCCAAAGAAAAAATACAGATGGCTAACAGACACATGAAAAGGTGTTCAACATCATTAATCATCAGAGAAATGCAATTCAAAACGAAAATGAGATATCACCCTAGTGCTTGTCAGAATGGCTGGAATTAAAAAGATAAGAGGTAACAAGTACTGGCAAGGATATGGAGAAAAGGAAACCATGTGTAAATTGGTGAAACCACTACAGCAACAGTAAGAAAGTTCTTCAAAAAATGAAAAGTGTAAATACCAGATGACCCAGTAATTCCACTCCTGAATACCTACCCAAAGACGATGAACACTTTAATTTGAAAACACACGTGCCCTATGTTTATTGCAGCATTATTTACAAAAGTCAAGATATGGAAGCAACCCAAGGGTCCATCAATAGATGAATGGATAAAGAAGATGTGGTATATATATATATATACACACAATAGACTATTACTCAGCCATAAATGAAATATTATCATTTGTGATAATATGGATGGACCTATGCTGTGTGAAAAAAGTCAAAGACATATACCATACATTTCACTGATAAGTGGTATCTAAACTAAAACAAAACAAAACAAAACAAAACAGAAACACTCTCATAAATACAGAGAACAAACTGATGGTCCTCAGAGGGGAGGGAGTGGGAGGATGAGTAAAATAGGTGAAGAGGACTAAGAGGTACAAACTTATAAAATAAGCAAAAAAAAAAATTCGAAGATTCAGTACAATTACAAGAAATATATTAATATCCAGATACAGCCAATAACATAAGATTCACTCTTCTAGAAGATAACAAAAGTCATGGAGTTGGTGAAGTAAGGTCTGGACAACCCGGAACAAAGTAGAAGTTGGCAGCTAAATGTATAATTTATATGGTACAGAGGAAATTTTTTAATTCATTCAGGTCAAAAGAGGATTGTGTTTGTCTTTCATTATCTAGTTTGGTTGTTGCCTACACAAGAATTGTGCTAACTCTTCTCTCTTCTACTGAGGGTAGAACTGACTAAGGTAGAGCAAGAAGGATTTCCTTCACTGGGGAGAAGGGACATGGTCCCAGCAACAGTCACAAAGGCTGGTCAAATTCCTGTCATCAGCCAAAGAGCCTGTGCATCAGCACAGTCAGGCGAGAAGGGATCAGATGCGCACACTTCCCATTTGAGGTTGACCTTTCTCTGGAGGGAGAGCAATGGACATGTTCATGTTTAAGATGTTTAGCAGCACTAGTCAATAACGGAGAATCCATATCCTTCTCCAGTCACAGGGTGTAGGGAGTCTGGAATCAGGAAGAGAAAGGCTTGAAACTTCCCATGCACAGAGCGCTTTCTCATCTGGTCACCCCAGAACTCAGCTGGACACATCTTCAGGAGGTTGGTGCAGTTACTTCACACTACCAAGAAGATGAAGCTCTGAGGGGAAGACGGCGTATTCAGGAAATATCAGCCACCTAGTAAGTGGCAGATCTTGAAGCTACGCCCCTATGGGCAGAGTGTGAGGAAAGTTCTAGAGAGGGAAGCACCGAGAACCTGGCTGTGACGCTGCTACAAGGTATGGTTCCTGGGGCCCTTGTTTTCATTTTTCTATACTGTCAAAGCAAGTAAGCTTACAAAACTAGGGTTCTCAAAGCCTCTGTTCTAAATGTTAAGATTTGTTTTAAAAATGGTTTAATAGCAGTGTTTTCCCATCCAAGCCAGAATCCATTAAAGGCTGTATATTCTAGGTGGTCATTTTTCAGTCTAGAATAGTGCCTCCTTTTTTTTTTTTTTCTTCAAATGACGATGACTTTTAGAACAGTCAGAACAGTTGCCTTGTAGAAGGGCCCATGTTCTGGATTTGATGGTTTCCTTAGATTGTCTTTCTTCATGTTCTGCTAGCCCCTCTATTTCCTGTTGGCTGGACCAGGCTACACGGTCTTGGAAAGATTTCACTGCTTCACACCAAAGAACATATCCCGCTATCACTGAATTCAGGAGAAATCATTTGGTTAAATTGGTGAGTACCAGATTTCTCCATTACACGTTTTTTTCTTCTTTGCTGACGGTTAGTAGATGTAATATTTTTGGTATCCTGTTGATATCCTATGTTCCTCCACAATCTTTTCTATTTTTGTAGCTAATTCTTATGCAGTGTTTGTAGTCTGTCGTGTTTCACCAACTGCAATCCTTCCACAACATTCATTATTTGGGTTGGGAATCCGGTGAGGCCAAATCTCCCCACTCTCATTCCCCAATGTTACATTCATGGGCTGAACTCCAGGTAAAGACAGAGTTATTACTCTACTAAGTAAGATGGTGGGCCCTTGGCAGGATGGGAGATTGCAGAAGGCCTAAGGAGTAGATGTGATCTCTCCTCAGAACTCTAAGAACAAGGCTAACCATCTGATAAAATGAGTTATGCATTAACATTTTTTTAATTTTAAAAAAGTAATATATATGCAATTGTTTTTAAGAGTAAAATGGTGGTAAAAGGCTTACAACAGAAACCATAGTGGCTTGGTTAACAGAGTCAACCACTTTTTAAAAGAATTTTATTTATTTATTCATGAGACAGAGAGAGAAAGAGAGAGGCAGAGACATAGGCAGAGGGAGAAGCAGGCTCCATGCCGGGAGCCCGACGTGGGGACTCGATCCAGGTCTCCAGGATCATGCCCTGGGCCCAAGGCAGGCACCAAACCGCTGAGCCACCCAGGGATCCCCGAGTCAACCACTTTTAATCTTTGTAGTTATTCCTTTTGATACTTATCTCCATACTTAAATTTTAAATAATTTAAAATTTTTACTCATTATCTCAGACTTCCTGTTACAGAAGATGAGGATGAGCTGCTTTTCCTGTGTCTTGCTTTGGAGGAGAAATAGGTAGAAATTCCTAGGGCTACTACATTGAATTCTGACAGCAACCAGCACAGTTACGAAGCCTTAAAAACACTAGTCAAATGAGTCAAATGTCACTGGGTGGATGACACAGATACCCAAATGCACAAAGCCAGGATTCATTCCGCTGTTTCTCATAGCAAGTGTGCACCAAGCAGAAAAGAGGAGAAATACATCATCTCTCAAAGTCACATATGTTAAAATGGTTATTTGTATCTTGTTTCGCTATGTTCTTTAAACATTAAAGTTCAATAGATTAAAAGATTTTTTTAAAGGACTGTCATGAAACTAATTTGAATGACTTGGTAAAAAAAAAATATCTACAGCCAGAAAATATTTCTCAAGTAAATTCTTAATCAGCAGTAGAGAAAAGAAGAATTTAGGTGTAAGAAAGCAGTCTTTTCTAAACATCGATGAGCAAACAGGCCTGAAAATACATGGGAGATCTTCCCCGGAGTCCTGTAGGCTTAGGAATTCAGCCTTTCGCCTTGTAGAATTTCAAAGTTTGATACCAAGCCAAAAAAAAAAAAGTATAAATTATGAAAACTCTGAAAAGACTCCCACCTCATTAATATGTCTCAAAATACATTGCTTAAGGGTAAAGTTAATTAAATCACAGTGTACATAACTTTGAAATGGCCTGGTAATCAATCACAGACAAAACTATGTTACACAGACACAAAATGGGGAGTAGGGGACATTAATACAAGTTAAATAAAAACAGATTCATACCACGGAAGGAACTTTTCACCTGACTCACTGTGGACTCTCTGTACCATCCAGCTTTCGGGAATATTCGAGGCAAGTTGATGAAAGAACTACATATTCTTCTTCACTTGAGACCCTTTCAAGTAGTGAATCTCCCACCTGGTACTCAAGAATTTCTAAAGCCAACTTCAGTGAGCATCGAGTTTTCTAGCAAGGCAATAAAAGTCCTAAATTTCCTGGCTAAAGTATGTAGTTTTATGAATTTTCCAAGAACTCATTTCTTTCTTTGGTTGTTGTCTGTCTTTGGGCCCTTCACTTTCACTGCATTTCAGCTCTTTTGCAAGAAGGGGAAAGAAAGAAATTCAAACTAGCCATTTTAGTTTCTTGTTAACAGCCTGATAAAATAAAACCTACATTTTTGGTTTTGTTCCTTATAATTAGCTGCCGGTTCCAAGTAGTCATGCAGTCTCACTACTGAAAGCAATCTAGAGCAGGTTCCTTTGTGTCGCTGGAATAATTTCTATCCCTGTAATAGTATTTCCTGGATATACCTAGCTTTCATTGCACAGAATCCTAGAATGGGAAGGTTCTTAGAGATGAGCTACTTCAAACCCACAGCCAAGGCATCTTCCCAGCAAGTGCTGTTAAGAGGAAATGATGTGGGGATCCCTGGGTGGCGCAGCGGTTTGGCACCTGCCTTTGGCCCAGGGCACGATCCTGGAGATCCGGGATCGGGTCCCACATCGGGCTCCCAGTGCATGGAGCCTGCTTCTCCCTCTGCCTGTGTCTCTGCCTCTCTCTCTCTCTCTCTCTCTGTGTGACTATCATAAATAAAAAAAAAAAAAAGAGGAAATGATGTGCAGTTGACAAAGCAAGGGCTTGGGAGCCAGAAAGACTTAATCATCTATAAACAAGGCTAGCAACAGGTTTCCAGAAGGTCCTTGGGCAGATAATATAATGCAATAGATGCACAAGAGCCTGTAGCACAATGCAACAGATAAAACCCCGGGGTTTGGAGTTGGAGCTGAACCCAGCTGGGCACATGTCCAGCTCTACCTCTTTACAGCTGTGTGTCTCTGGGCAGGTTGCTTACCCTCTCTAAGGCCCACGTTCCCCATCTGTAGAATGGAGGAAATAATACACCTAACCCACCATGTTATTTTTAAAGACTGGATTGGATAGTTGCCAGGATAACTGCATAAGGCAGTGTTGGTTAAGTGACACAAAAGGGGTGTACTGAGGTCCAAGGAGCAAGGGCACCCTCACTTGCAGGGTGAGTGGTCAAAGCAGGAGGGGGTGGGGTTTGAGCTGGCCCCCAAAGGCTGGTATTTGCAGAGGAGGCGAGGAAGACGCAGGTCATTATGTTAGAATGTGTTGTCCTGTCCAACCTCCATCTCCAGTTTACACTAATGATAAGGCTGCAAACCTGAGTCTAAGAAGGTTCTGGGATTTGGCATAAGAAGAAGGGAGAGAATTGTGAGGCTTCTGGCTTTCTAGGTAAGGGTCACCTCTCCCCAGGGAAAGCTAGACTAGAGATACCATAACCCAACAGCTGGCACCCACCCCAGTGGCCCTCGTTTCCTGGTGTTCCCAGGCAGGTGTGGTGGCACCACGTGTGCTGCTCAAGCCTGGTCACGGGTGAGAGCAGACGCCACACAAGCTAGAGCAGCATCCACACCAAAGGGGTTTCTGCAAACGCAAAAACACAACACTTTAAAAGCCCAAGGTTGGGCAGCCCGGGTGGCTCAGCGGTTTAGCACTGCCTTCAGCCCAGGGCCTGATCCTGGAGACCCGGGATCAAGTCCATCGGGCTCCCTGCTTCTTCCTCTGCCTGTGTCTCTGCCTTTCTCTCTCTCTCTCTCTCTCTCTCTCTCTCTCTGTGTGTGTGTGTTTCTCATGAATAAATAAATAAAATATAAAATAAAATAAAATAAAAGCCCAAGGTTAAAACATCCATCGCTGTCAAGCCCGTCTTGCTATACGTCCAGAGCCACAGGTGGAGCTCTCCAGTTAGGGCCCTACTGTGTGTAGAAGCCACGGGTCTCCTCTACGCTCTGGGACCATGTACCACCCTCCCCCTCCACCCCCGCCCCTGCTACTGACCATCCACTCCTGATGCCTCAAAGGCACCCTCTGCTTTCTCCTCCCACGGTCCCTTTCTCATAGAGCGCACATGCCCCCTCCAACAGTTGTCCAAACCAGAAACCTAAGAGTCACCACAGACTCCTTCCTCTGTCTTCCCTAGGTTTGGTCATAGACTGTTCACTCATCTCCCCAGTCTGGTCTGGTCTCACCTCCTCTATCATCTCTCTGGACTGCTGCCTCAAAGAGTGTCACCCACAGGATAAAATCTTAACTCCTCTTAGCAAGACATAAAGGGCATCATTATCCGGCCTCAGCCGACCAGTCGGACCTGAGCTTCTAACACTCTTTCCTTAAAATTTGCGTTCTGGCAACATCTAATTACCTGAGAGGTCTCTGAGCCTACCCAGCCTCGGAGCCTCCCTGACACACTCTTCCCTCACCACCATGCCTCCAACTGGGAGAACTTCTACTCATCCTTCTAGCCTTGGCTGGAGCACTATTTCTGCTCTGATGCTTTCCTGACACCTGCCCATGTACTGAGGTGATGCCTGTCTGGGTATCTCATGGACCTTCCTTGGTTTACCTACTTTGTAAGGCCTTGAAATCAGGAACACAATCCTTTCTCCTCCCAGCCCTGGCCCGTCACAACACAGCAGCCCACCCAAGCCAAAATTCATTGAGTGGATGACTGAACTTTAAAATGAAGAGAGGAATCAATATTATTTCGTTAAAATCAAGTTTGAAGAAATCCTCTGCAAACGTTAGTTTACTTATTGGAAGGGTGGGGGAGAGAGTGGGCTTGCATGGGGATATTCTCCACAAGTTTATCTTCTCTTGGAAACTGCCAATGAAATAATCTCATCCAACGTGCCATCCAATAGGGCGAAGAATCAAAGTAGCATTTGTTTAAGAGAATTAACCTCTGTGGTACTACCTGAATTTAGGGAGTTTTTGAACTCTTTTCAGCTGGCATTCAAATTTATCTAGAATATTTTCAACCCCTTCTCCACTACCAAGACAACAAAAATAGATGAAAAACACTACAAAAATTTAGAACCAGCCAGGCAACAGAACCAGCCAGGAACAAAGCTCTAATCCAGCTTTGAAGACTATCAGAATGACTTTCAAAAGCCTCTATATAAAGTGGGAGATATTATGAAATTGTCAGAAGGGCTCCTCTTCTCTGCATCCTTTTGAAAAATAGGATGACACACAGGTTCATGCCTGAAGTCGTAGGACTGAACTCTAAAATCTTCGAGTTTTGACTATTTAGTTAATTGCAATCATTTACTTTCTTTGGGAATTAATAGAAACCATCTGCTTAATGATAAAGCTGAGCTCTGCAATTATTTGAGGAAAAATGTGCCACAGTCAGCATAAAAGAGGCTTATTGAGGAAGCCTGCTAGACATATGTATTTTTTTTTTATAATTAAAGCCAATCGCATTCATTAATTTAGAAACGCTGTTGTGATCAGCTGCCCCTATTTCTTATTTATCAGCACCACCCTTGTTAATATGCACCTATGCAACCTTCAATTTTGAACTTACAGAGAGGTTAAATAACTATAATTGTACAGATGGTTGCGATCACACATCAGAATGTCGAGGCGATCATGAGAAAAAAATAAAGATGGGGAAATAAACGTCTACCGTCAACCACACATCCGCCTTCTGGGTCTCATACCTGTGTGTAGCAGGATGATTTTCCTTTTCTAGCAAACAGGAAGACGGCTGGGAGTGCTCCAAACAGGATTCCTTTGAACTGGCCATCTCTCAAAGCTCCTGGTAATTCTAACTGCAGCTCTGCTAGCAGCTGGGAAGAGCCCCCAGAAAAACAGGCAGCTTTTGTTACACAGCAGCCTAGGGGACAAGAAGAACCAACATCTCCCCTCGGTGGCTGTAAATATTGATCCCCCTGGGAGGAATGAGGGCGCCACCTCTGTGTGGTGGCAAATAAATAGAGGAGGAGGAGAGCAGAGGAAAGAGAAACACAACAGGGCCAATGGCCCCAGTGGCTTTCTTCTCTCTGTGTGTGGCCCGAGGGCGGAGATGTTTATTTGAACATCCTCCCTTTGGAAAAGCAGCCAGTTGACTGCTTTGGGATGGATCCAATGCAGTTAATTTCACAGGCCGAGACCATACCATTTTTAACCAACATAGTGAAGGATTTTGAATTTTTATTTTTATTTTTTTAAAGATCTTATTTATTAAAAAAAATTAAATAAAAAAAAATAAAGATCTTATTTATTTATTCATGAGACACAGAGAGAGAGGCAGAGACACCGAGGGAGAAGCAGGCTCCTTGCAGGGAGCCCGATGCGGGACTCGATCCCACGACCCCGGGGTCACACCCTGAGTCAAAGACAGGTGCTCAACCACTGAGCCACCCAGGCGTCCCGGATTTTGAATTTTTAAAGCTAGTTGGTAAGAAGCTGCTGATCCACACCATCCCAACCCCCAAAACTCCCACTCCGGTGCCGTAATATTTTAGCTAGACATTCTGATGGTCCTTAACCCACTGAATGGCATGCGAGTTAAAAAAGATGGATTTTGTCAAGTATGACAGATACCAACTGAAATCTCCCTTAGCCCCGCAAATGTGAGTTAGGGTACGGCCAGCCTCAGTGCAGGCACTAGCAGGAGAGTCACAGAAGTCATCAAGGTTCCCGAGGGACCACCAGCCCCAGGGGCATCAGTGCCAGGAAGGAGGCAGCCTTTCTCCTCTTTGGAAAAGGGGTGGAGGACTTTAGGAGAGCTGGGCCCAGGCAGCTGCCAGCAGTGGCAGCCAGCAGCAGCTCCATCAGGATGTCTGTAAAGACCCCATTCTAGGGACGCCTGCGTGGCTCAGCGGTGGAGCATCTGCCTTTGGCTCAGGTCATGATCCCAAGGTCCCGGGATCGAGTCCCACATCGGGCTCCCCGCAGGGAGCCTGCTTCTCCCTCTGCCTGTGTCTCTGCCTCTCTCTCTGTGTGTCTCAGGAATAAATGAATAAAACCTTAAAAAAAAAATGACCCTGTTCTAAAGCCGAGTAAACACAACAATTTTATGGCAAACAGGCAAGTGATGTCTTAGAAGATGAATATTTGTATGCCACCCTCAGTTTCTTTTTTTTTTTCCTCTTTTTTCTTTCTCTAAACAAATATGTCCATTGTAATACGTTATTGCAAGGTATCTGGGCTCTTGTTGGGGTGTCTGTCCAGCTCTGTCATCGCCAGCCTGTTAGTTACCCTGGGTCCAGTTCCATCATCTATAAAATACAGGCAATATCAGGCAACCTGGATGTGATGCGCGTGAAATGTGCCACGGCCCAGATGTGAGAAGAGAAGAGTGGCTTGGATAGCTGGACTACCTGGGTTCAAGCCTGGTTCTGCCACTTACCCTGAGTGATGAGGGTGGCCCAAGTCACTGAACCTTTGCCTCAGTTTCCCTCCTTGAAGAATGGGGATAATACAAGTCCCCCATTCCCCATCAAGTTGTGGTAAGCATAAGTAAGCTGATGTTATAAAGGCTCTTAGAAGTGGATCCATTTTGCTTATTATTGTGAACATTAAAAGAGATGATGCTCATAAGCCTTGCATGTATTGAGCGCTCATTACATAGCACCCATCATGCTTACTGTAAAGAAACTAGAAAATACCAATGAGAAAAAAAGTAAAATAATAATCTTTCAATGGAAACTTGTAGAAGTAAGTGGAACACTATAAAAAATGGCCAAAAATTGTACTTAAAGAAAGGTGCTATTTCCAAGAAAACGATGGAAACATATTTCCCTAATTATCTTTTAAAAAGGAGCCTTGGGGATCCCTGGGTGGCTCAGCGGTTTAGCGCCTGCCTTTGGCCCAGGGTGTGATCCTGGAGACCCAGGATCAAATCCCGCATTAGGTTCCCTGCAGGGAGCCTGCTTCTCCCTCTGCCTGTGTCTCTGCCTCTCTTTCTCTCTCTGTGTCTGTCATGAATAAATAAATAAAATCTTTAAAAAAATAAAAAAGAACCTGGAAGACGACACAGATGTGTTCCAAAGGTGAAAGGTGACCTCTATTTCCCTTTAGACTCGTTAACAGTGCACAAGTTACACCATGGAGGAGTGACCAGGCTCTATGACAGCACGAGCATCCCACGAGGCCAGCCAAACTCATATTAAAAAGACGAAAATTCTGGGGTGTATGGGTGTCTCAGTTAGATGTCTGACTCTTGGTTTCAGCTCAGGTCATGATCTCGGGGTCATCAGATCAAGTCCCGTCAAGCACAGAGCCCAGTCGGGGCCCAGTCTGCTTCTCCATCTCTCTCTCCCTCTCCCTCTGCCCCTTCCTCTACTCATGTTCCCCTCTCTCTTTCAAATAAATAAATAAATATTTAAAAAAAATAAGAGGAGGGATCCCTGGGTGGCGCAGCGGTTTGGCGCCTGCCTTTGGCCCAGGGCGCGATCCTGGAGACCCGGGATCGAATCCCACATCAGGCTCCCGGTGCATGGAGCCTGCTTCTCCCTCCGCCTGTGTCTCTGCCTCTCTCTCTCTCTCTGTGACTATCATAAATAAAAAAAAAAAAAAAAAAAAAAAAAATTAAAAAAAATAAGAGGAAATGTCAAGTTTAAACAAGGTGTTCAGCCAAAACCAAGAGAATAAAGGGAATTAATTGTTAATGCCGACAATTCAAAGTTCATAGTGGAGGTTTTAAAACATAGACTTTCCCCCCCTAAAACCTAGAAGCAAGTTTCCTTCAGCAACTCTTTTCCTAAGGCACTTGGCAATAATGGGTATGAATATGAAAATTCCTCTAGTGTGATGAAAACAGAATGGATCTAGAACTTTTTTTTTCTTTTTAAACTCGAAGTACCGAGACCCCTGGGTGGCTCAACGGTTGAGCATCGGGCTCAGGACATGATCCTGGAGTCTCAGGATTGAGTCCCACATCAGAATCCTTATATGGAGCCTGCTTCTTCCTCTGCCTATGCCTCTGTCTTCTGTCTGTCTCTCATGAATAAATAAATAAAATCTTTTAATAAAAATAAGTAAATAAAAATAATAAACTCGGAGTACCTTACTAGTAGTGCAATTCAGAGACTTAGACTGAATGGTCCATTTAAAAGTACCACTTTTGGTGGATGGTTTTAAAAAAATCTCCAAATTCCGGTAGAATGCACATATTCCAGTAGAATATAGAGGAAAATAGAATAAACTTAGCTCAAATACTTTTTGGGGGGGATTTAAATAGTATTATTGTGTTTAAATATGTAGAAACCAAAAATCTTCATGTGGGAGTATAAAATTGGTTTAGCAAGGTTTCTTTCCTTTGCTTTCCTTATTCCTACCTCTAAATTTAATATCTTTCACAACATATATCTACCTGAGTGCTACATTTACATAACTAATTTTTTAAATAAGGAGGCACAAAAATAATAATCTCCAATGTTTCGTCAAGTTTCAAATGATAGGCCCAGGGTTGAAATTTTTCTCATTATGTTTCTTTATGGTTTAACACATAATTATGAAATAAAACGAATGGATATCTGTGACTTATAAAACATTCCAAATATTTTAGCAATAAGAAATGAAGTTTACTTATTAAAGAATGGCTTTTTAAAGCATTCTAGAATCCTAGAATGATTTATTTTATTCAATTTATTACATGCATCGTCTTCAAATCCTACCTGTTTACTCATAATTAGCAATGACCTTACCCCTATTCCCAGTGCATTGAAGCCTTCCATTATTCTAAGGGGCCCTGGAAGTAAAGAGAATTACACCTTTCAGTATTTAATCACCAAATTTGATTTCCTTTTCAAAGAGCCTGAAGGTAAGTCTGAGATACTATCTATCTCTTAATTCTACTTTGCAAGTAAGCAAACATTTACCACCCCACTCAGTTCATGAATACAATCAATATCCTTTTCTGTGATTCAAATATAAAATCCTATTGATTATGTTTAAGTGGTCACTTACAAGGGTGCCCTGGGCAATTGCTTCTTGAAGTCCCTAAATGAAGTTCTCTGGCCTTGGCACAGGCAAAAAGCCAATGACTTCATCTCCATGGTATCCCAGCTTAAAAGGTTTCAGTGGCTTCTGGGGGCAGATGAAGAAGTCCCCAAATGGGAAATGGGGGTCCTCTGAACTTTCCAGCTTCATCCCCCAACATGCTTGTCTTTGCTCTTCCTAATAACCACCACTACCATAGACACAACGACAGTGATAACTAAAACTTCTACAAGGCCCGAGCGTTATATAGTAAGTAAGGAATTTAATCCTTACAACCACCTTTTAAGGGAGTGACTATAATTACCTCCACTTGATGGAAGAGGTTAAGTCAACTGCCTGAGATCATCCAGCTAGCAAGTGTAATAGCCAGGATTCAAACACACAGTCTGGCTCCAGGTCTATGCTCTTGCATCAGAGCCAGACCCTTCCGAGATAGGGTCTGGCACAAAATAGCACCTCAATCGATCTTATTAAATGACTGGATAAATAAGTTCTCTAATTAGTCAAGAAATCTATACAGTTAAACTTGACTTCTTAATTTTCTACTGCATATAACCACATTATGGCCTTCAAAGAAAGATTCAAAATGATGATACAGAAATTTGTTTAACAATTTTGTTTTTAAAACAAATATTTCTAAGCAACTACAATGTGCCAGGGAGCCAGGCTAGAAGGTAATACTGCCCTGACTTCAAAGAGCTTACACTCCCAAAACAGGCCATTAATTTCTAGGCCTAGGGACCAGAAGCCTTGCCCTAGCTGCATTGAGTTAAGCCTTTAAGATAATGATTGAATCCTTTTTATTTTTTTAAGATGTTATTTATTTATTTGAGATAGAGCAAGAGTGAGAGCAAGAGAGAGAAATCACAAACGAGTTAGGGGGAGGATGGGTGGGAGGAGGGACAGAGCTCCGGAGAGGGAGGAGCAGGCTCTCCAGCCACCAGAGAGCTCAATGCAGGGCTCCATCCCAAGACCCTGAGGTCATGACCTGAGCCAAAGGCAGAGGCTTAACCGACTGAGCCACCCAGGTGCCCTGGTTGACTGCTTTTTAAATAAAATCAGTTTATTTCAGACATATGCATTCTACTTTAACCTTTTGTGGACTGAGCTGGGAACAGTGTCTGGAATGAGGAACAACCCAGTAAGTGGACAGATAGATAAAAGAAGGGACAGATGAAGGAGGCAAGCAAACTGGACCTGGTCACACTGTTTAGGAAAAATGCATTTCAAATTCTAAATAGCTTTCAAGCTCAAGTAATTCAAACTAGAGCAGGGGATGAGCTCTAGTTTGCAACTCTCCCCCGAGATGCTTCCCTCAAAATTGGGGGACAAGTCAATAATCAAAATAGCAAACACAACTCCAGATTTTATAGCACCTGTTCACACACAATACTCTCTTCCTTTCTGAAATGCTCTATTTTTTAAAAATTTTTGTTTATTTATTCATCTATGATAGTCACACAGAGAGAGAGAGAGAGAGAGAGAGAGGCAGAGACACAGGCAGAGGGAGAAGCAGGCTCCATGCACCAGGAGCCCGACGTGGGATTCGATCCCGGGTCTCCAGGATCGCGCCCTGGGCCAAAGGCAGGCGCTAAACCGCTGCGCCACCCAGGGATCCCCGAAATGCTCTATTTTTAAAGAGGTTCGTGTTTGTTTAAAAGTTGCCTTAGGCATTGGAAGGACTGGATCTATCCTTATGTTATGTCACGCACAATTCGTAGAACACTTGAGTTATTACAATCCTGAGGTTTCTGTAGGAGGCATCGTGTTTTTACCAAATTGGCAAATCCAAATTCTAGGTTTTATGACTGTTTTATGTAACCATGCAAAGTTTTTCTATGTATAAAAAAAGGTTCCTCAAATACTCACTAAGCTACTCATTCCAAAATCATCACAGTTTTTTTCAATCAAAAAGTGAACAGCTTTGACATTTTAAAATAAGAAACTGTCGCTTTCAGAATTTGATTAGACTACTCTAATAGCAGGCTGAAGTCATTAAAATTGGCTGTTAGAGAGACAGTTCACATGCTTAGTAATTGGCATATTGTACTGATGACAGCCTCCCAGTCAGGTTTTCATAAAGACTGGATAAAGGCATGTCACACACAAGCCACTCAGTAGAAATGTGCTTCAATATTGTTTAATCCTACAAACTCCACATTTCCATAATAAAGTAATCCTATTTTTGCACAAATAAAATGTAATATTTATGCCTTAGATTAGTATATGCACATTCTTATGGAAGTGTAGGAGATACGCTGTGAAATATTAATACCACCTTAATTCAAAAGTAACACACAAAAGAGCATTTCATTAGTCTTCTCTTGGTCCATTATTACTTAAGGGTGAAAAAAAGGGAGGGAACAACCCATAATTTGTTAATAGTTTAGTAGAGAAATGCCAGGTTAATTAAAACAAAAAAAGGCACAATGTTTCCTAAGATTTACTGCCATTTTATTGAAGGGAAAACTTTCTTTAAAATTCCAGATGTGAAACTGCCTTAGGACAATTCCGATGCTGTTGTGGAAAATGCAGTGAAGTTCTCCAACAGGACGCTGCTTGTCTGGGCCCCCCGAGTCTCCACCCGGGGCCAGCAGATGCCAGCCAGGAGTGGGCGCTGGATCACAAGCTTGCGGGGACCAGCACCCCCTTTGCCTTTGGGTCACTAAAGCTACAAAGACACTCTCTGTTTTAGAAGTCGTCTTACAGAAAGGAATAAAGTGCTATTTCTTGGGCTTTCTGACCTTATCTTCTTTTAAAGAACTTCGTTTTCTCATGCAAGAGCCAGAGCTGATATACCCGGTTGATACGGTATAAACTGCAGCCAAGGGAAGCTGTGCGGAGGAGTCAGGAGACTGCTGGAAGTGCAAGTATATGAATTAGTTAATTTTCTTAGTGAAAGAGCTAGCAAGCAGGCAGGACATTTTTTTCTTTTCTTTTTTTTTTTTAAATCTGACATTCAACCAGGTTTTCTAAATTGCATGATTGGCGGTATACACTTCTCACTTGTAAGCAATCCTAGCTTCTGGGCTACCATAGGAGAGGGTCAATTTCCATAGAAAATTAAGAAGTTGGGAACAGTAAGGAGTTTGAAAAAGGAGCATCGCTCCCCGCCCAGGCAACAATGAATGGACAATGAGTTCAGGCCTCCGCGAGGTGTGAGACAAGCACGGAAACTCCTACAAAGAAATCATTTTTTCTTCCTTGTCATTGGATCATATCTCATTTCAAACTGTTATCTAGTGGCTTCTAGAAAGCCACGTTAACCTACATAATCTATTTGAGCTGCAAGAGATCTTTTTTCTTTTTTAAGATTTTTTTTTAAGTAAATACCCAAGGTGGGGCTCGAACTCACACCCCAAGATCAAGAGCCACACACTGGCTGCCGGCTGAGCCAGCCAGGCCCCTGCTGTCTGAGATCTTATACTCAGAAAAGTTATTTCGATATCAAGATGCTTAAACACACCCTCTTAATTAAAATGTACCAAAATAAAACCTACCTACGACTTTTCACGTGAATGGAAGCATCCTGGGCTCTCTTTCCTTGGCTATAGGCAACCCCCCTGCCCTTGGTTCTGGTACCGATCCTACCTGATTGGACTGATGGACTGGCCGTAATGAGTCTTTATCATGTGCCCACAGAGGGGGCAGCAGCTCCATTCCAGGGGTGAAATTTGGGGCCCGTGCTCAAGGCCTTTATGCAATCCACAAATGGCAGGCAAGTAAAACAATTTTATCCCTGTTCCCTGAACAGTACTTCACAAAATTAATGTGCAAACCGACCATTCTATACACACTGGAAAAGGAATGAATAGGAATAAATTCCTCAAAATCAAGGTGGAGAATTAAATTTTTGGATGCCACAGATAATATGGGAAGTCTTTTGACATTTATATATTCCTAATCTTCAAACTCAGTATTCCAACTTATTTTAACCATTTTTATTGTCCAGGACTATTTAAGTTGTAGATAATAAAACATCAGAGTGCGAAAGAAAGAATATGCGATCCAATTTTCCATGGAAGGCAGGCATTTCTTATTTCTATATTTTATTCTGGACGAGGCAGCTATTTAGTTACATTCGTACTTTACCATGGCTGAAGCCAGGTTCCCCAGCCCCGGCCAGGCAGCTTATATAAGGCCACCACCGTTCACAAGGAAGGTTAGGTTACAGTGAGTGAATGTGCATGTGATTCTGGAAAATATACCCCCTAACCGGGGCAGGTCAAAAGCACCATCTTCATGTTAAAAAAAAAACCACATGTGCTATCGGCTGTCCTGATAACCAGTAATAATACTGCTAACTTGAATTAATAATATAAAACCTATTAATAGAATCCTATCCCCCAAAAGAACAAAAATGTCTTACAGGATCTGTGATGCCTGCAATGCTATAAATCTCTGAAGACAGGTTATATCCTTCCCACTTCCCTGAGGCATTTGTCACATTGCCAGACAAGATTAGAACTAGATAAGCCTCAGAAACTTTTTTGAAGATATTAGAAAGATCATGTTAGGGAAGTGGCTTAGGGGTTACACTTTATCAAACCAACATCCTTCAAATGCCTACCACTGATAATAAACTGTCATCTTGCTAGAGCAAAGTGGTGGACACTGAGCCAACAATGGGACTATATATTTAGTAATAACCTTTATTCTGTTTTCCTTTTGTGTTTGTGAGGGAAAGACCCATTTAAAAAATTTATAACACAATAGGAAAGTCTTAGGCAGACAAAGGCATTTTTCATTAACAAGGTCCTTTCTCACCACTCCCGGTCACTTCTCTGACCTTCTTTCTTCTACTGGACTTTCCCATCACCCCCACCCAAGTTTTTCCGGAGTTGTATTTTTTCCTCCTCCATTCAACTTACAGATTTTGTAACACTCAGTCATAGAATAGCTTCCTGATGGCATCTACCTTCTGGGAATGTGTTCTCAAAAGTATTATCTTCTGTAGAAAGTTAACTCTACTCTGTCCAAGAATTAATGAGCTCATTTGGTTTAGATTTACAAGTCATATTTTTAGAAGCCCCCCAGTAGTTTTCAATGGCAGGCTAACACCCATGTTATAAATCCTCCCTAGGGGCTTTATCATGACATAAGATGAAATTTATCTTATTTTCCATTTCAGAGGTTTGTTTTTAATGATAAGGACTCACTGTGTACAGCAAGTATGAAAAGTCGTCCCTAAGAATGGCCAAGATATATGGCTAATTCAAAATCATTCTGGGAATTTGTCACCGTCATCGAACCACTCTCCGTGGCTGCTGCAAGGCAAAAAGGTGAAAATGTAATGTCTCACTCATTTTCAAATCAACCACAGGCAAAGCTATCTCATTTGTTGTATTGGGAAATTCAAATATATGCTGTCATGGTAGTATTACAAAGGGAAAGTTTAGAGAGGGGATGGAAACCTCGCTAGAGATTATGTGAAAGACGGCAGAATTTGAGGAGGTTAAAAAAAAAAAAACCAGGGGATCCCTGGGTGGCGCAGTGGTTTAGCGCCTGCCTTTGGCCCAGGGCTCGATCCTGGAGACCCGGGATCGAATCCCATGTCAGGCTCCTGGTGCGTGGAGCCTGCTTCTCCCTCTGCCCTGTGTCTCTGCCTCTCTCTCTCTCTCTCTCTCTCTCTCTCTCTCTCTCACTCTCTCTGTGTGACTATCATAAATTTAAAAAAAAAAACACCTATTTTTAACTTTATTTTTAAATATTTCATTTTTTAAAGTAATGTGTATACCCCATGTGGGGCTCGAACTCACAACCCCAAGATCAAGAGCCGCATGCTCCACCGACTGAGCCAGAGAGGTGCCCCAGGGATGTAAAATATACTGATAACCTTTTTTACAAGGCAGATCAAAATTATATTATTTACATATTAACACTAAGGAAAGTTAAGAGAAGTTGCTACTGTACTTGAAATCGGCTTGATACAGTACTAATGGCAGTGAGCTGTGAAATAAAGAACCTCTGGAAGAGATCTTAAAAATCAATAAGAAAAAATGAGAAATGAATAAATGAACGAATACATGTAAGAAAAACAAAAGATGTAAGGGTTCAATAACAAAGAGACAAGAAGCAAAGCAAGGCAAAAGACCTGCAGGCAGATACACAGAGATAAAATCAAAATATCAACTGTATAATGTGCAGAAGAGATGTGAACATCCTCCTAAGTGGCTTCAATACCCTAAGTTGCAGAAGGAAAAGAGGAAAAAAAAAAAAAAGCCTCATAGAAAGGTGGAAGAAACTTTACTGCCAAGACGGTTGGAGATTATTGCTCAGAAATACTGGATCACCAACAAAGACATAGCTCGCATCCAAATTTTAGTAGATTTAATTAAAAATTTTAAATTGCGATCAGGACAATTTCATGGTTCTGGAAGATAGAGCTAACTTACTGCCACAAATAGAAACTTGCCTGTGGCAAGCCAAGTTCAAGCAGGATGAGTAAGAATACTAACTGCTTCCTTCTCACACTACAGAAATATTGGAGCTTTTAAAAGTGCAGTAATTTCTTTTTTTTTTTGGTATTTCTTTATGAAACTTAATTACAGACCCCTCCCCAAATCAATTGTTTGATAAATCGAATACAGACAGGAAGTCACATAATTTATCGTGCAAACCAGGGCACTTTTAGAATGCAATTAATAATTATGTTGGGACAATGGGCGTAAACCAGAATGTAATCTAAATATAGAGTAATATCTTAAGTGAAATAACATCAAGGAAATTGGACTCATTGCGTCAACTCTCTCCCACTATGAAAAATGTCCTTTTCCAAAGCACCATTGAAATAAATCTTTCTTGAGGTCATACTTTAAACCTAGGAATACCAATAGTTCCCCAACTTCACTGCAGTATTCAGAGAAATATCCTTGGAAGGGTTCTTGGAAGAGGATTTAAATTTTGGGGGTGGGGCGGTCAATTTCAGAAACATTGGGAGTCCAAAGTCCTACTGGAATGTGAACAAAAGCAAAAGGTTGTATTTACTGTAATGTATCCAGATGTAGAGCTCAATGTCACCTGTAATAAAGCACAATAATTTGATTATTGCAAAGGGGATTAACTTAAATTTAATTTGCATTTATTTAGATGCATTTTATTTGGGGCAAGAACACCAGCTCCAGCAAATGAAAGAGAACAAAGAATCCAAAATGGAGTTAACATAGGTATCCGTATGCTTAAAAATATTCACAAGCATCTGCCTCAGTACAGTCAAGGGCAAATACAAAGGTTAATATCTTAATTGGGGTTCCCAGATTCACCGAAATGGGAATTGCCAGTGGCTATCACCAGATTTCTGGGATCAGCAGCTCCAGCTGTGGGGAGAGAACATTCGGCCAGCACTCCAGGACTATGGGTGACGTCTGAGGGATGGCCATCAACAACGCAAGTTTTAAAATGGGTTCCTCCAGGGCACATGGGTGGCTCAGTGGGTTAAGCATCTGCCTTCAGCTCAAATCATGATCCGGGGGTCCTGAGATCGGGGTTCCTGCTCATCGGGGAGCCTGCCTCTCCATCTGCCCCTCCTTGCTGTGCTCTCTTTCTCTCTCAAATAAATAAACAAAAATCTTTAAGAAAAATAAAATGGGTTCTTCCAAACTTATCAGGCAGGCAAGTTGAAGAGAGGGGAGAGCAGTGGGTGGAAGGAAAAGTTTGGGGTCACCTTGAGAACCAAGACACTTCAGGAAGTGTCACTTCTATCTAGAAGAGGGTATGTTTTGGGGAACAGAGCAAGGACATGGGAAGTAACTGTCCCACCTCAACCCTCTGCCATCCCAAAGTGGTGCTTTTCCAAAGGTCATAAAGACAATGGTGAAGGGAGACTACAGAAAGCAGCATGGAATATACGATGGGCATGGGATGATGGCATCACAGGGGCAGAGAGGAGGTAAACCAAAAGGGAGCCTTTGTTAGGGGTTTGCTGCCCCCAGCAACCAAAGCAGCAAATCCTCTGGGCCCGGCCAATCCTGTGGTTTTATCCATTTGTTGTGTGCATCTGTTTGCATCTGCTTCTTCTGCTAAGTGCTTTTCACCCATGGCCAGTTTCTCTAGCTGTTTTCTTCTTTTTACACCAGTGCTGACTTCAGGATCCCAGAAGCTGTTTAGGGGAGGGTGCTGGAGAAAGACTGAGCTATGGGAACTCATGGATGAGCTATAACTAAGCTCTGGGTAGCTTTTTCCCTCAAGTCTTGGGCTCTGAAGGCTGATTCCAAGATTGTGTTCACCAAAAATGGGCCAGAATAAGGAACAGGGCATCGGGGGAGGGGAAGCAAAAATGTAGCTCTACTCTGGAAAGAGACAACTAAAGCAAGATATGGGGACACTCTAACCCAGCCCCCCTTACTGGATGGTTGAAGGCAAGGGAGAGAGCAGGGAGAGAGAGCAGAGGAGATGCGGGAGAGGACGTGAGACCACCAGGCCACAGGTTCAGCGGGGAGCACAGTTTGAACAAAGCGTCGCATAATCAGATTTTCATTTTAGACAGGTCACTCTGCAGTGTGAAGGGGGCCAAGACTGGAGGCCAGAAGCCTGGATGGTGGATTAGTAGACTACGACAAAACACAGAGCGTTTGAGACAAGAGGATGGCTGGTCCCAGAAATGTCCAGGAGGCAAATCAGATGGGTCTTGTAGCTGAATGAATGTGAAAGAAACAAGCAGTCTGGGTAACTTCCAGGTTTCCAGTTTGATTGACTAGGTGGTTTTTAAGCTATTAACCTAGAAGGATAGACCCAGAGGGTAGA
This sequence comes from Vulpes vulpes, assembly GCF_048418805.1. Lineage (NCBI taxonomy): Eukaryota > Metazoa > Chordata > Mammalia > Carnivora > Canidae > Vulpes > Vulpes vulpes. The sequence continues at coordinate 11,110,172 of NC_132787.1, read as the reverse complement.
GAGGATTTGAGGGTGGACAGTGGCCAACAGAGAGCCGGAAGGGGAGGTGGCCCTACAAGAGTAGGCTTCTCAGCCCGAGTACTCTAAGTGTTGATCTCAAGCAAACTGGGACTGAGTGTACAGACCTGTGTAGGATGACCTGGATCCTAGTCTGGTGCTAATGTGTATGACTGTGGGTGAGTCTCTCAACCATTTGGAATTTGCTTCTTCATGAAATTAGATAGCTAACCCACAGCTTGTGACCAAGGCTCAGCTGAGAATGTGTGTAGAGGCAGTCCTCAACTCTGAAGTGTTATGGAGGCTTAAGAACTTCCCTCTCTGCTCCTGTCTCTCCATTCATCAAACATTTTGTATTGTTTTCAGCCAGACACCAAGATACAGAAGCAGACAGGGAGGGATCCCTGGGTGGCTCAGCGGTTTAGCACTACCTGCAGCCCAGGGCGTGATCCTGGAGTCCCAGGATCGAGTCCCACATGGGGCTCCCCGCATGGAGCCTGCTTCTCCCTCTGCCTGTGTCTCTGCCTCTCTCTCTCTCTGTCTCTCATAAATAGATAAATAAAATCTTAAAAAAAAAAAAAAAAAAGAAGGAAGCAGACAGGGCCTCTCCCTGGGGTTGTTATAGCCATTAGCATCTGGTGTCCCAAACTTGGCTTTTCACTTGAAAAACACTTATTTACTCATTAAGTAAAAAAAAGTTTTGAGCCCTATGACATGCTTGATTTTAAAAGCAGACACACTGGGGGATCCCTGGGTGGCGCAGAGGTTTAGCGCCTGCCTTCAGCCCAGGGTGTGATCCTGGAGACTCGGGATCGAGTCCCACGTCGGGCTCCCTGCATGGAGCCTGCTTCTCCCTCTGCCTGTGTCTCTGCCTCTCTCTCTGTCTCTCATGAATAAATAAAATAAAATATTAAAAAATTTTAAAAAGAATAAAAGCAGACACACGAGTGACACACAATTGTTTTCTTTAAGGACTTCAAATTTCAGGATGCAGAACATAAAATATAAAGAGAGGAGTTATGTGTTCAGCACTGTAATGGAGAAGTGAGGTTGAGCAGACTGGATGGACTCACGTGCCTTCTCTGCCAAAGGGTTAGCTAATCTCCATCCTAGTCCAGTTCTGTATGTAAGGGGCAAAGAGATTATTATTACCATTTAAAATATTACATTTATTTATTTATTTATTTATTTATTTATTTATTTAGATTTTATTTATTTATTCTTGAGAGAGACAGAGACACAGGCAGAGGGAGAAGCAGGCCCCACGTATGGAGCCCGACGTGGGACTCGATCCCGGGTCCCCAGGATCATGCCCCGGGCTGAAGGCAGCGCCAAACTGCTGGCCACCGTGCTGCTCAAAATATTACTTTAAAAAATGGTATGTTATTTAAGTTCATTTTATTAACAAAGAGTGTATTACTAGTTTCGGAGGTAGAGTTCAGCGATTTATCAGTTGCCCCTAACACCCAGTGCTCATTATTTGCAATGGAACTAACTGGTCTCATGGGGGATCAACATACCTTAACAAAGTGCTTGGTAGATTTAGACCTTGCTAACACTCTTCTCTAAAGCCTTTTACATTTAGTATATACAGATCATCAGTCCAAATGATGTACTGCACGCTAAAAATGCTCCTGAGGGACGCAATCAACTGACGGACAAATATGTACTGAATACCTATATTCTGTGCCAGGAATTCTATTAAGGGCAGGATGCAGTCTTTCACAATCTCCAATATCCCCCCGAAGTCTACACTGACCCCTTCCCAATGAAACTACACTTCTTGAGCTTTCATTATAAAAGTTATTAGGGAACAAATAAGATCTTTTAAGAAAGGGGGGACACCTGGGTGGCGCAGCAGTTGAGTGTCTGCCTTTGGTTTAGGTCATGATCCTGGGGTCCTGGGATCGAGTCCCGCATCGGGCTCCCCACAGGGAGCCTGCTTTTCCCTCTGCCTGTGTCTCTGCCTCTCTGTGTGTCTCTCATGAATAAATAAATAAAATCTTTTAAAAAAATAGACACGCATTAATGAGGAATAGCACAGAGAGAAATTCATTATAACCTCTGCAAACCTTCATCTTTCCCATCCTTACAACCCATTATTTACAACTTCTAATAATATGTGATTTATACATCTTTGCTGTGTAATAAATGTTCACTGTGGATGGAATCTGGTCTAGTAAGCAACCACCTAGAGATGAAACTAAAGAAAAATAAACATACAAATCATCCTCGAGATCTGTATATAATTTGCTACTACATATAGTATCATGTTCACTATATGGCACATGAGGGACATTTTTTGCATTGTTTTAAATGACAAAAATCCTACAGGCAAATACTATGGTATAACATGGAAAAGCACCCAAAGTAAGGTGGCAAATATACTTGATGGAAAAAATGAAGTGACAACTAAGCATCCTCAAGAAGTTCATCTTAGATCAGGAAGGCAATTTTGCTCTATTGTGTGCATTTTCACAACTGTGTTGTACTCCAGAAAAAAAAAAATAGAGTTTTCAGCAGAAAAATAGTAAGCAGAAGGAAAAAAAAAATCTACCAACTTCTTCCAGAGACCAACCAGACATACAAACACTAACACAGATGAATATTCACTTTTCTCCCCCAAAGACTGAGCACACCCTACTCTACAATTTTATCATCTGCCTCTTCCTCTTAAAAATACCCTGAGTATCTGTTCACACAACTTTACCTTTGTACCTTCATTTTTAACAGCTGCATAATTTTCCACCCTCTGAACATGTGATCATTTTCCCCCTAGCCTTTAATGTCTAAAAAAGCTTTTCTGGCCATGTTTTAAAATGTGAGGTTGAAACAGGCATTAAGATAACTCAGTCAGTAAATCAGTTCAGCAAAGAGCCTTTAATATACCGTTTCTAATTTCAAAAACAAAATTCTGTAATGTGACACGAAACTCCATAATGCCCTTAGATTTGCAAGTTTTATTTTATTTATTTTTTAAAGACTTTATTTATTTATTCATTAGAGACACAGAGGGAGAAGCAGGTTCCATGCAGGGAGCCTGATGTGGGACTTGATCCCAGGACTCCAGGATCACACCCTGAGCCAAAGGCAGATGCTCAACCGCTGAGCCACCCAGGCGTCCCAAGATTTGCAAGTTTTATAAAGCAGAGTTCAAATCTAAGTTCCTTTGAGGGTGAAATAACTGCTTTCAGGGAATGCATTGGTTTGAAGAGAGGAAAGGTCATTTCAAGTTTAAGACTGCCATCTAGTGCCTCCTTCCTTCCTGTTGGATGCGGGAGCCTTTCAGTTTAAGGATACTCTACAGTTAACTTTTGGGAACTGGTTAAATTGGGTTTTCAACAGCGGTGATCTTTTTCAGCCTCCAGGTCATTCTGCGGTACCAGCTGTGCCGATGAAGGAAATGGACTGCACTGTGCAGCCGTCTTCGAGAAGAAGGGAGGCACAGACTGGAAATTAAAAAGCAGTCATTTATCATGCTTTTGCCGACCTGTGCAATTAAACTTGACCCCCCCCCCCCCAACAAGACAGATTAACCCTTTGTACTGATGTAATCCCTGGAACAGATGGATGGATAATGGGGACATAGCAGTCCGCCAAGGTTCATCACGTTTAAGATGAGCAGTGTGGCACTGGACATGCGGCTCTGGCTGGCACGGCTGATGTGTCATCAGCTGAGCGGCACAGATTCCGAAATCAGAGTCCCGCAGAGCCACCTGCCAGATACACTAGCTACTCCCGGGGTGACCCAAGGCGTTCCTCTGAATCCATGTAAAATCAATGTCCCAGCGAGATGTTAGGTGGCACCGAGCTAATGGACAAGGAAAGTAACCAGGGAGGCACAGCAAAGGAGGCTTCAGCCCTAGGAGCTCATTAGCCTTGGAACAGGTCCAAGGCACCTGGGTGGTTATGTCCACCTACCTGAATTACCACGCAAGTTTCAATTGGATTCAGTCCCCTTCCATGAGTCATAAATTATTTAACTTTTACTATGCACTGTTAAACAATTGTCATGTTCCATGCATAAGTGGCTGCCTTCCAAATGGGGTATGAAATGACTTTGTGATAAAATTCACAGGAGTCCTAACGTATGAAAGAAGCTGGATTACTTTTAGATAAAATTCCATCTGGCAGCTCAACTGATCAAGATATTTATTCGATTTCAACCAGTCACCGACTTCTGATTAAGCAATTCTGAATGGCACCTGATGTATCTCTTCTAGAAGACATCTAGTTGATGCATAAGAAAAGTGAAAATTAAAAAAAAAAAAGAAAAATGAAAATTTAAGAAAGGGGTTTTATGTTTATCCAAATGTGCATCTTAAATAAAAAATTCCATGTTCAGTAAGGTCTTGAAAATTATTATAGAAACTTTAATATATAGATAGATCAAAATAAAGAAAAATATTTAACTTTAAACTATCTTGTATGTTGGGAGATTATTTTCACAAGCATTTACACACTATTATCAATAATAACTTAATTTAATATGCAATAGTTGGTGTGAATTTTAACCTTGACCCCCAAGGTTGTTTTAGCAAACACAAAATCTTTTCATTTCCTAGCCTTTATCATGCAAATCATGTCACACAGCCTCTTAAATTCCACCTTTATCTGGCCCTGAGGAAATGTAGAGAAAAACGGTAGCCTATTTGACCACGATAGGGGGTAAATAAAATGAATTGCTTCATTTTTGCAGGCGTTAATATAAAAGAAAAAATACGAATATTTGGGGCTTTTCCATATTATAGATTCAGTGTAAGTTTGAAAGTAAAAAAATAAATGAATAAAATAAGAAAGGCCAGCAAAAGAGATGTTATGAAGTGGTATTCTGAGAAAAACAAAACAAACAAACACAGGCCATTTCCTCCTCCAAGAGAATTAAAAAAGAAACTAATAGAAAAAAGAAAATGCCCCTGTACCTCATGATATATAGCTACTTAAAAACAAATCCCCTGCCTATGGGACAGTGAGCCATGCAGCACAAATCCAGGCTGTGTCTGAGACTGGTAGGGAGAAGCAGGTGAACTTCCTAGGCCCAGGCCTTGTGTTAGGAAACAAGCAGGGATTCCTTTTTTTTTTTTTTTTAAGATTTTATTTATTTATTCATGAGAAATACAGAGAGAAAGAGGCAGAGACAGAGAGAAGCAGGCTCCTCGCAGGGAGTCAATCCCCAGACCCAAATCACGCCCGGAACCAAAGGAGAGGCTCAACCACTGAGCCACCCAGGCGTCCCACAAGCAGGGATTCTGATGGCTTTTCTGATCCAAATCCCAGATTTCTGATCTCAGATCCAGATCCCTATTCTTGTTTACGGTACAAGAATAAGAACACCTAGGGTTGCCTGGGTGGCTCAGTGACTGAGCACCTGCCTTTGGCTCAGGTGGTGATCCCGGGGTCCTGAGATCGAATCCCACATCGGGTTCCCTGTAGGGAGCCTGCTTCTCCTTCTGCCTGTGTCTCTGCCTCTGTCTCTGTGTCTCTCATGAATAGATAAATAAAATCTTTTAAAAAATTAAAAAAAAAAAACAAGAATATGAACACCTTACAGTCACTTGGGTGACCTGGGCCTTTGGGCTCTGATGGTGACACGGAGCTTCATGAGTGTCACACTCACCTTCACTGAGCATCAGAGGGCGCATTTGATAATTGAGGGTGAAAGTCTTTTCTCCCTATTTCAGCTATACCTGTAAGAGTGTGGTCCCCAGGCCGGCTCAGTTACATAATAAAGGACGTAGAGCATGGGGTCCTATCTTGGGATCCCTCAAACCCCTTTTTCCTTCCTTCCACCACCCCCTTTCTTGTGATTTTTAGGAATTATGTCTATTACCATGTTTTTTTAGTAAATATTGATTGAATTAATGGATAAGAGATAAATTTTAAGTGTAAACAATCTGGGTAGATTTTATGTCACAATTAACTTTCAAAATAGGTAAACATTTGCAACTTAAAATACTGGGGCATCTGGGTTGTGCAGTCAGCTGAGTGTCGTCTGACCCTTGCTTTGTCTGACTCTCAGGTCGTGATCTCAGAGTTGTGAAATCGAGCCCAGAGTTGGGCTCCCCTCTCAATGTGGAGTGTGCTTGAGTTTCCCTCTCCCTTTGCTCCTCCCCACCACATGCTCGCATGCATGCTCTCACTCTTAATTAAGTAAATAAATCTTGAAAAAAAAATTATCCATAATCCAGATGATCGTTATCTATACTTTGGAACGTTTAGACACAGAAACACTGTTTATGGGCTTTTTTTTTTTCCTTTGAGAAATGTTAAACTATATCACTAACACTTGTTTTTCTTATTTTTAAAAGGCACACAGCATAAATTTTAGAAAAATTCAAAGTGGGACAAAGAAAAAAATTACACCCATTCCTAATCTAACCACTAGTAACATTTTGCAAATACAAAACACATACATAGAGTCAAGAGGACACCCATATTTTGCATCAAATCCAAAACATCCAAGTTCCACAGACCTAGGAGAGGGGCATCCAGGGAGTCTTTGGCCATTAGAGGATTGTTTCACCCTAAAGAAAGTTAATGGTTTCTGATCACTAATCAGACTGTACCCAGTTACACTGAGAAATATAACAGTTGAAAAAATAAGAAAATTCTGTGGGGTGGTCAGCTTGAGAAATAAAAGCAATATCCAAGGACTGCTTAAATGTTACTATTTAAGAGTAATTTGCTATTTGAACAAAATGACTGAATTACTTCCATGGGTACTTTCATCAATCCAGGACCACCAAAACATCCACACCAGTCAAAAGACAAGGATAAGCCCATTCGAGATACTTCTCCCCTGGGCTGTTTTAGAATCACACTCCTACCCATTTTTCTCTTTATGGATTCTATCTGGCCCACCTGAGATTTTTTTTTTAAGATTTTATTTATTTATTCATGAGAGAGAGAGAGAGAGAGGCAGAGACACAGGTAGAGGGAGAAGCAGGCTCCATGCAGGGAGCCCGACGTGGGACTCGATCCTGGGTCTCCAGGATCAGGCCCTGGGCTGAAGGCAGGCGCTAAACCGCTGAGCCACCCGGGCTGCCCCTGAGATTCTGATTACATCATTAGCTCTCTGTACTCGCAGGAGTCAAATTCTTGACTTCTACAAATTGGTGACTTAACCAACATTGCTGTCAAAGATTGTGATTATTTTATCCTAAAAAATAAGAAAAGCAAAGCAAAAGCAATGATCTTTACAGTTATCATGTGTAGCAGGAGAGGCACGATCACAGAGATTCTCTAAGATAGCCTTCATTTGGGGAGCCTGGGTGGCTAAGCCTGTTAAGTGACTGACTCTTGATTTTGACTCAGGTCATGATCTCAGGGTCCTGAGATGGAGCCCCACCAACAGCTTGCTGGATGTGGAGCCTGCTTAAAATTCTCTCTCTCTCCCTCCATCCCTCTGTACCACTCCCTCCTGGCTCAAGCTTGTGCTCTCTCTAAAAAATTTAAGACAGCCTTCATTTTATTTTATTTATTTATTTTTAAGTAGGTTCCACACCCAGTGTGAAGCCCAACGTGGGGCTTGACTCTGAGATCAAGACCTGAGCTGAGATTAAGAGTCAGATGCTTAACGGACTGAGTCACCCAGGTGCCCCTAAAATAGCCTTCAAGGTGATACTATCCTCTAAATTTCAGCTGAGAAGGAAAACATATTATTAATTCTCTCTTAGCATTGGTATAGATTTTTTTCAAACTGTGTCCAGGAACTGGGTCCCCTCCACCTGGCTGGGGAGGAGACAGGGGCGCTGGGAGTATGGAGCTGTGAGTTGCCAGGTAAAATACACGATGCCCAGTTAAATCTACATTTCAGATAAACCACCAATAATTGCTTTAGGGACATGCAATATTTGGGACACACTTATACTAAAAATTATTAATTATTTATCTGAAATTCAAATTAACTGGGCATCTTAAGTGTTTTCTTATTTTGATAAAATCTGGCGGTCCTATCATGAGTCCTTTTCCTACCTCCCAACAAGAGCAATCCTACTTTACATGCTGGAGTTCCAGATAATCTTGTGCTTGAGAAAAGGGTTCACCTATCAAAAAAAAAGTTTGAAAACCATTTTGCTAGAGGAATCCAGGCAACACTCTGAACTCCACTGTCTGTGGATTTCCCATCAATAAAGCAGAGTGCGTCTGGTTGTTGTGAAAATTAATTAAAGCTTGTAAAGCCCTTTGAAATTGGCATGTTCAGCTGCATATGCTACAAAATATTTATCACATGCCAGACTGCCTGAAAACATCCTGATTAACAATAAGATGGCAAAATTCTAAAAGATGTAAAATCACAATTTTAATATCACCATATTGAAGACGCGCATATTGAAACGCAGTGGAACCTTCTAACCTAAGATGCGAGTTTATCTTTGAAAAACAAACGTACACGATTTGCTTTTAAAATTACAGTGTATTGTTATGGATTTTTTTTTCAGCTGAATCACAGTTTTTAAAATAGGAGTTCAAGAAAACAATCAGGAAATGAAGAAAATAGTTCACCTCCTATGAGTCTATTGTCTGCTATTTCTGCTTGGTAAGGTTTTTTTAAGCTTGAAAAAAGTTCTTATGAAAACAAAGCAGAGATACCAACACAATAAAACACATCTGGAGGCCACTTGGTGGCATTCAGGGTTCTTTTCTTTCCCCCCAACCATTAGCTTTCACGGAAAGCTCTTACAGTTACTGAAAGCAAATGTCCTAAGAGTATAACACTCATTATATAATGTTGTCTAAACACTTGAGGCTGAAGTTGAAGCCTCGCAGTGAAAATGAAGAGTAAATAAATTTAGACTGTGGCAACATAACAATGACACGGCACAGTGTAAATACCTGGTAGCCTGGGCAGGTAAATGCACCATTTAAGGAGGAGAATGGAGAGCTTTCATTCAAAGAGGCTCAAAGTCAACCACAGGGAAGAAAGACAGGATCACAATTCAAGTTGTCAAAATTCCTATCTTCTGCTGGAGGTTTGATAAAGGTGGAAATGAGTGCATGACCAGGAGCAATCATTAATGTGAGGCCACATAAAAAGCCTAGCAATTCTCTGAGTACCCTGGTTGTCTCACCTTTCCTGCCTTTGCCCCCCACATTTCCTCCTGCCCAGAATGAGTCATTCTCCAATTGGGATGGCACAGCCCACTCCTGCGCGGTCATTAACATCCAGCTCGGTCACCTCCCCTTCTCCGAGGCCTTCCTTAATCATCTGCACAGAACAAGTGACTTCTTCTGCTTTTGCCTCTGTGCTGCTGTGACATTTCACTCTTCCTGCCTCTACCATATTTCCCAAGGAGTTGCTTTGACGTCTTCCTTCCCTACACAGCCATGAGCTCTGTAAGACAAGGGCCACTCCTATCTAAGGTCTGTATTTCCGCAGCCCAACACGGCGCCCAGCTTGACCACAGGGCTCAACGGAGGTGTGCTGAAATGAAAATGATGCCTCTAGATTGAAATAAAGATGGGAAAGTTTACCATTAAACGGTTAATGCGTATTTGTAAATGCCATGTGTCTTGACTTGCTGAGAAATGAAAAAAAAAAGGCACAGAAAATGCAAAAGAGCTACCATCACTTAAAAGCAAATAAATGGTCAGCAGAAGAGGCAGAAGATGAAAGGTTCTGTGTATCCCCTTCAGGAGCCAGAACAACAGAAACCCCTGTGAACTATCCCCAAAACACCTCTGCAAAAGTGTGCCAACTGTGACCTGGAGGGCCAGCCTCCCAACCAAGGACATCTGCGACTTTATTCCTGGCCCGCCCTCTAACAGTCTGCTGAGAAGGCCCACAAAGGTGTCATTAAGCAGTGGAATGCCTTCCTGCAGCTCTTTCACACACTCATTACCAGTTGATAGCGTTTGATCTGGGAGTCATGGCTGAAGTGACCCAGATTCAAACTGGTGATTATTAATGTCACATTTATATAGATAGTCCTTCCTATTGGAACAGCACTTCATAGTCACTTATGAACCTGCCAGGAGATGTGCCACGGCTCATTGCTATGTTCATCTGAACAATTCATAAACTCCATCTTCTTAGATATAATACAGATGGTACACTGCTTCCCAGTGGGCCATTTGTAACTTCAGGCTCAGCCTAATTAGAATGTGAATGAGATCCAAGGCCCTAAGAATTTGCTTAAAAGTTACCGAGTTAATTAATCACAGTGCTATAAAAATGGAACACCCAGGCCAGTAGGTGAGGTGACATATGCCAACATGTAGAGTTTAAGAGTAATACAGAAAGGGTTTCACCACTTGCTGCATATTTTCACCAGCTTTTATTTGGGGAGTGAGGGGAGAAAAAAAAATAGTATTACGGTTTCAGAAAAGAGTAGGAATGCAACTAAAATGGGTATTAGGCTATTTTTAATAAGCCCTCTCTAAACCTCCCTAAATTAATTCCAATTTGGTCAGTGGACACACACATGTTAAAAGAGTTACAATCATAATGTGATTACATAAGCAAGTGAACATACTGCTTGGAGTTCTACTTTATAAGTTTTCCACATTTCCCATGCATCAACACAGTGCTCACATTTCTAATTCCTGGTATGAATATAAGTATGCCATTGTTGTAACTATATTAGATTAATAATTTGCCCTTAACATTACTATATTTTTTAAGTTCCTCATATTAAACTGTAATATAACCTAGTAAACCAGACTTTTGGTAAGGGGAAGTATATATTCTCTTAGGTCTTTAAAATATGGCTATTGTTGAATTTTGAACTGGCCACACTGAATCATGAATAAGGAAACCATTTTTTAAAGGGTCACCTGGCTAATATGAATACTTTTGAGTTGACTGTTAACTAACTCTAACCGGGGACTTAGGTAGGGATAATTAAGGATTTTTAAAAAATCAGCTCCAATTTATTATCAATCCTCCTTGAAGTTACAGCTTCCAAGTCCAGTATTTTAGAACTAGGAAATTTTGAGCCTAAAAGTCATCAGGACCCTTTTATGATTGAGGAAACCAAGGCAGAGAGTTGATAAGAAGTCCAGGTAATTAAGTGACTTATCCAAAATCATATGCAAGTTAGTAGTAGGAGAGGCTATAATTATCTAAAAACACTTAATATAGAATGAACACATGGGCGACCGGGTGGCTCAGCTGGCTAAGGGACTGACTCTTAATTTGGGCTCAGGTTGTGATCTCAGGGTTGTGAGATCAAGCCCCCTCATTGGGCTTCACACTGAGTGTGGAGCCGTCTGCCCCTCCCGCTGCCATGCACACACTCGCTCACGTACTCTCTTTCTCTAAAAAAAATTTAAAAAGAATGAATATGAAAACAGCTATATCGACAAAACAATGAAACATTGTCAAACAATTCTGTATAAGTCACAAGTGCTTATTTTCCCTCTTTTCTTTTTTTCTGAAAAATTCAACTACAGATGTCCATTCATACAGGAACCGCCAAGCAGAACTCCTTAGGAAGGTGTATCTTGTCCTAACAGGCAGCTTCTTCAACGGTTCTGGGAAAACTTGGTGAAACCTCCAAAGATGCAGCAAAGGCAAACAAGATGAATTTGCAAGTGCTTTGTGTATGTTGGAGGTATTAGTCTTTTTATTAGTAAAGACGCCCCCCCCTCAGTTAAAACATGTAATTTCTGGACAAATAAGTGGGTTTAGCTCATTAATTGGAGGGTTGACCCACTGCCCATTTAGCCCTGGAACCTAAGACATTAAAATAATCATTTTAAGCAACCAGGTTTCCTAGTAAGCCAGTTGAAATCACTTAGAGGATTAGCTTTGCACCTCTGGAATTTAAGTCAGAGGATTTCTTGAGTGAAAGATGGCCCATTATCCTTGTTTTAATTTAACATACAAGGCAACACCACAAGTCTGTCCGAAGATATGGCCTCTATTTTTGGTAAAGATTATCAAGTAGCATGGATACATTATGAAGAGGGACGACACATAACATCCCTGCTTCAAATATTCAATCTTCCATTAATATGGAATCTGCCTGCTATTTGGTTACATTTCACTGATCACTTTGTGGGAGAAGGGGAGGGGAGGAGGGGGCATTCGATCTATCTGTCTTTTTCCTCACACTCTTATCATATTCCCCTGGCTTTATTCAGATAAGGAAGGAAACAGCTCGGAAACTTTACTTTAACTGCAAAAAGAAAACAAAACAAAAAATCCACACAGACTCAAACAACACACAGAAGAATCTTTGTTCTGAAATTTTTCACTCAGACAAAAACCAAATACTGGGTTCTATTTGTCTTTATTTTTTTTAAAGCTTTTATTTATTTATTTATTTACTTACTTACTTATTTATTTATTTATTCATGAGACACACACACACAAAGAGGCAAAGACACAGGCAGAGGGAGAAGCAGGCCCCATGCAGGGAGCCCAATGTGGGACTTGATCCTGGGTCTCCAGGATCACTCCCTGGGCCGAAGGCAGGCGCTCAACTGCTGAGCCACCCAGGCGTCCCTTGTCTTTATTTTATATATAACATTAAAACAGTCCACAAAAAAACAAACAAAAAAACCCCATCAAAACACGATCCACCCATGCCTATCCTGTAAAACAAGGGTGGCCATTCCCTAACTTTATTATAAAAATGAGAATATAAGCATAAAGCTCTCTAATTTGCTCAGCCATACATACTATCAGATTGGAGAGGGAGGGCCCTAATTTGAAGCACAGCTAGCTCCTTATACTTTTGCAGTCATTCATTCTGCAGGAATTTATTAAGCACCTTCTGTGTGCCTCTAAGACTGATGGTAAAGCAGTAGCCAGCGTAGATTTGTTCATGGAACAGACGGCTATAATAAGTAAGTTTGTCTGATAGTGCTAAGTGCTACGGAGAAAAGGGAAGCAGGATGAGGGGTCTCAGGAGTGCTGGGTGATGGCTGGGGCAGGCAAGGGTGCCGCTATTTTATACAGGGTGATTAGGGAAGGCTTCCCTGATACCAGATGCCTGTTGAGCAGAGACCTGAAGGATAGGGTGAGCTGTGATCCCACCTGGAAAAACCTGCACTTGTCCTTTTATATTAGCTTGTCAAGTCTAGTCAAACAAGATTAGCTGTGAAGCGTCAGGAAAGTGAAAACTACAAATAATAAAGCTTTATACAATACTTTGACCCAGCTCTCAATTTATCTCCAATGATCCTTAAACCCTGTTTAGCTACAGCTTAATCTTTTTCCTAAAATGCATCATGGTATCTCTTCACATAATGACTAAGAGAAAGAGTTTTCCAGTTAAATTGTGCAAACACCCCAAGTAGATAATGCAGGTAGAAATTTCCACTCTGAGGTCCTGATTATTTGATTTGGCAATGGGCATACAGTAGAAAAAAGTGAGCTGAGGTTAGCTGATTTTGCCACTGGTCATGCCTGTGCAGCGGAAGTTCAAAAACAAATTGGACAGTTATCCAGGTTTTATTATTTTTATTTTTATTTTTATTTTTTTTTAGTTATCCAGGTTTTAGAATGGTGAGTTTTTAAAGTCCTCCTTTTAACTAAAAATAAAACCCCACCCATAAAGAATGGCAACATGTAACAATAAAAAAATCAACTAAGCTAGGTAAGTATAAATTTCTGATTTTGTTTATACTATATAGACGTAGCCACAGATACTGACTGATTTAAATTTTTTTAATTTACTCTATGCTCTACGGATTAATTTTTAAAAATTTACTCTATGCTACTAACAGATAATGATAGGAAATACTCCAACTTTTCAAAGACCAAAGAAGAAAAGGAAAGAAACAAAATGGACAATAAATTCCTTTAATCAACTTCTATAAAACTATGCAACTAAGAATTTTTCAATGCTTCGTAATAAAACTTTCAGATGCATCAGTTATTTGATTCTTATCATATTTTATTAAGAGTCTCTAATTTATCTTACTTAGAAATATATATATACTTTATGAGTATACATATATACTCATATTTTATTGAGAGTCTCTAATTTATCTTACTTAGAATGAAATATATATATACATTTTGGTCACAAACCTCTGTATAGTATGTATCTGGACACTTTTAAAGCACTTCAAATGTTATGAAGTATCTGATATGGAATCATGTCTATAAAAGGATCAAAATAACTGTTGGCCACAAAAATATAATAGTTATAATTAGCTGGCTTACTTCACTGAAAAAAAAAAAGGAATTGGCATTTTTGTTGTTGGAAAGGACAAAAGGCTTAATCAGGCACAGCTTTTATTAGGAAATTTGTATTGATAAAAATCTTTCTAAAATGCTTAGCCTTTGTAATTAAAAATATTTTAAAAATAAGACTTAAAATTGTAATGCAGTTGTAAATCTGTTAGATAAGCTCTGAAATCTTTATGGTGATAATGGCCGGGTTAGATTTCTTAAACTAACACACACTAAGATGATCACAGAAAACTGGACAGTCATTCATTCTTTCGATACACATAAGCGCCAAAAGGGAAGGACACACAGGAAAAACTATGTTTTTTGTAAGATAAACTGTTCTTTTAACAGAATGTTAATTACACTTTCAAATAATATACTCTTTTTTTTTCCCAACCTCCAGTACCTTTTTCACTAGTACCTCTGTATTAATTTTTATTTATTCATTTTCCCCTTGTTGTTTATTATTAAATTGTTCTTTGAATCTGGTATATCTGACACACAACGTTACATTAGTTTCAGGTGTATAACTTAGTCACTCAAATTCTATATTTGTCGTGCTGTGCTCATCACAAGTGTAGCTGCCATCTGTCACCATACAAGGCTATTATCATACCACTGGCTGTATTTTTCCTATGCTGTGCCTTTTATTTCTGTCACTTATTCATTCCAAAATTGTAAGTCTGTGCTCCCCCTTATCCATTTTTGTAATCATTAGTTTGTTCTATTTATTGCTCTGATTCTGCTTTTTGTTTTTTAAAATTCCACATAGGAATAAAATCATACGGTATTTGTCTTTCTCAGTCTAATTTATTTTGCTTAGCATAATACCCTGTAGGTCCAACCATGTTGTCAGAAATGGCATGATCTTGTCCTTTTTCATGGCTCAGTACTATTCCATTATTTATATTATACATTATATACACACACCACATCTTCCTGATCCATTATGGCTGAGTAATATTCATACGTGTATATATATATGTGTGTATATATCTAAATACATTATGCACACACACATCACATATAAGTAAGCTTATCCATTCATAGATCAATGGACACTTAGGTTGCTTCCATATCTTGCCTATCGTAAATAATGCTGCAATAAACATAGAAGTACACACATCCATCTTTCTGAATTTGTGTTTTCATTTTCTTTGGGTAAATAAATAGTTACTAGATTATATGTTATTTCTATTTTTAATTTTTTTTAAGACCCTCCTACTGTTTGCACAGTGGCTGTACCAACTTACCACCAACAGTGCACAAAAGTTCCTTCTTCTCTACATTTTTACCAAGACTTGTTATTTCCATACTTCTGAATTTAAAGCAATGAAATCAGCTGTTAATCTGGACCCAGAAAAACCAATCAATCACTGTGGAGTATCCCAAATGTCTGGAAACATAAGGAGAATAATGTATTATGTTGTTTCCCGGATGAACAATTATATCCATTGTTTTAAATTTGGAAAGGTATCTGAAAGCTGACAAAAAACATATTGACCGTGTTATTTGAAAATATAATACTAGGGATGCCTGAGTGGTTCAGTGGTTGAGTGTCTGTCTTCAGCTCAGGGCGTGAGCCTGGGGTTCCAGGATCAAGTCCCACATCGGGCTGTGAGAAGCCTGCTTCTCCATCTGCCTGTGTCACTGCCTCTCTCTCTGTCTCTCATGAATAAATAAATACACTCTTAATAAAATATATAATACTACAATTTCAAGAAGTCTCCTGACTTCTTGGGCTCTCTGTATTTGTCAAGAATCTACCGTGTGCCAGGCACTGTATTGGGCACTGGGTTCACAATGGTGAACAAACATGGCTCTCCTTCACATTAATTACCATCTACCCAAAAGAGATATTCCTGGAAGTGGGTGAGAATGACATCTATAAATTTTTGACAGCAACATTAGGAATAAACAGAGAGGTACAGGAAGGAAGGGGAAAGATGGAAGGAGAAAGGAAGAAGGAAGGAAAGTAGTTCAGCCTCCTAGGATTAGAAACATAACATTTTAGAACTAGAAGGCAATCTTAGAGATCATCTAATTTGGTGGCTCTTAACCACAACTGTGCATCGAATTACCTGTGAAGCTTTCTCAAGCTAAATGTGCAAGACCCCACCTAAAACCTACTGCCTTAAAATCTCTGTGTATTTGTATTCTGAAAAGGCTCCATGAGTGTTTAGGATTCAAACCTTCAGTTCATATATACTGATCTAACCTAATTCCCTCATTTACATATGTGGAATTTGAGGCTCAGAGAGGTTAAGAGGCTGACCCAAAATCACACAGCTCTATTACAGTCCAATTTTTCTGATTTTTCAGGAAAAGACTGTAGAATAAACTTTTTCTGCAGTATTATGCCACTGTCCATTCTGGAAGCTCTGCTTGAGAAGAAACAGGATAAACTGACCAGTACTTGCTAAAAGTTACTGAACCAAAGTAAAAAGCCTGGGTCTATGGACAACACATACATATAAACAACAAAAGACCCATCATACACCATAGTAACCTTGGTTGCTTCCTCCTTAAACAGCCAAGTCAAGCTAGTTTAAAACACCCTCAAATAAATATCATTATTCCCGTCGGTTCCTCATTTCAGCACTGCACTGAATCATAATTGTGGTCTTCATGGGCAAGGAGGTGAAGAAGAGAGGGACTTTTCTGGTTTATTCCTTAAAATTCAGAAAGTTAAAAAGGAACACAAACAAACCCAACCATCCCTAATACCTCACTATGAAGAAAGCCTGGTCTGCTTTGAACACGTTTGGCAGTACTTAAGGACATGTTTTTGGCTATTAGCCTGGCAAGCTGTTTAAGCTTATAGAAGGCCCACAAAGGGAACTTATATGATTAAGTTAGTTAAACACAAACATCTTCTCTGTATATTTTATTCCCTCCCTTCACATTCACAAAAACATAAAAGGCTAAACGTTTTAGAGCTAGGTGAGGGAAAGCAAGTTATTTATCACTTCAGCTCTTTTCTCAAGGCCTGTGTAAATAAGAACTAAGGAACTCAATGAAATTATTCAGATGATCCTTGCAATGAACAAAGCTAAGCGTCAGAAAGCAGTTCAAAATTCCTCTGAAGCATATGTATTTTCTTACAAGAAACATCTGTGATCCTCTAATGTACTTCAGACCTAACTTTATCTCTTTCTAAAAATTATGTAACATGCATACACTTCCAGCACCAAACATACTTATTAATTACATAGTCACAGAGGAATTTAAAACGCCGTCTTTTTTTTTTTTTTTGACACACACTATAACAAGTATCTCAACACTGGAGCACTAAGCAGTCTTCTCACATAAAAATCTAACAGTTCCCTAAATTGTTTGGAAGTGATGTTTTAAAACAAAACAAAATGCCACACTATCTAGCTCTTTTTCACATCCTAACTAAAGAGCTTAGATTATTCAAGCATGTAAATAACATAGTTGGAAATATCAATTATGGTTAACAAGTCATGAGTGTCTTCAGAAGATTACCATATTATTTGCTTATCAGTGAGATAAAAGGGGAAAAAAAGAAGTGCAAATGCTTTTGGTGAAACTGTAACATGATTTAAAGCAGTTTGCTATTTTTAGCCTGAAAGAGGGGTGTGTACACATTTGTACTGTGAGTGCCTGCGTGTGTGTGTGTGTGCGTGTGTGCGTGTGTGTGCTTGCGCATCCAGAAGACAGCATTTTAACTAGGGCAGAGGAGCTGGCCAATATAGAAAAGGGTTTTAATAGCCTTTCTATTTCAACCGTAGTTACTGTGGGTTTTGTCACTATAGCAATGGGGCTGGGTGGGGTGCATATCTGGCAGGCTGGGGTGCTCAGCTGGTAGAGCAACATCAACCTCATTTTACCTCAACCTGAGCAAATTTCTCTAAGAAGGTTTCCTTAACTGAAAGGCGGTTTTCAAGGATAAAGGAGAAGTCTGAGCATCAGTTGGTGGGCACTTCTTCCAGTATACTGCTATCCCAAGGCCCACCTCATACCCCCTACACCGGATCAAAGTCCTTCACCCATTAATGGTAGCACCTTGGATTTAGCCAGTAACCTAACCTCCAGGATCTCAATGATCCCTAGCAGCCTGGGCTAATTTCAGCTGTCTCTACAGGGGCTACATGAAACATGGCATTTACAAATTTGGATTATACAGCACTATTTATTACACTATGGAAGATTTCCAAAAATGCCAGAAGAGATGTTGGCATTTATGCAAGTCAACTACTGTTCAACCCAAAGAAGCACTATATTCTATAGGATGTTTTTTGCCCAGTACTGAAAGAGCCTATGTAAAAACACCTTAATTAGGACCATCTTAGCACCTCAGTCATTGGATACCCTCTAGCTCTAGGTGTTATGTTTCAAATGGGCCAACAAACCATCCTGGAAACAGAACCCCCTACCCCCCAGTCCTGTAACCAATCCCTTCGCTCCAAATCCTGAGAGTGTATATTTTCTTATTTTCAGATTTAATAAGTCAAGTATATCTGGTAGCTATTAAAAGATTTAAACCACTACCGTTTTAAAAGGTTTCAGTGTTCAGAAATTTCAAGCCCACAGAGGGGACGGAGCTGGAGGGTTTGGTTGCTGCAGAATGGTGGAATTATTAGCTGGTCTCCCCTACCCCCCTTTAGAGAATATTCTTATTGATCGCTCTCTACTCTTCTAATGTGTTTTTAACACATGATCATGGGCTCACAAAGTAAAATAGAAGAATCTGAAGAAAAGACGGTGTATCACATAGTCTCCAGTGACCGAAAAACATAATGATAATGATAGATTGCTAAAGAAGGGGGGGGGGGACTTGAAAACGTTAGCTGCTTACAATATGGGATCAGATAACCTTTTCCCCTCTTACTCTTTGGGGAAATCCAAACTACTGTACAATGTTTCTTTAAAATTTCCTTTAATGAACAGCTCAGTTATGTTTGCTCAAAGCAAAGGGCCATCCTAGAAAACCACCGTCAATATTGTATCACGTTAAGTGGGGCTACTTTATATCAGACTTTTTTTTTAAGGCAACAAAAATGGGGTGGGGGGAAGAGGTGGTTATAAAAAACTTCACAGGAAACCAAATAGCCTTTATTTAAATTAAAAGCAATCACAGCCTGATTCTTGGAACATGCTTCGAAATGCTTTTTGGCATGCAGCTGCTACATGCCGCCAATATTGTGTGTAATTGGAAACATTTCAAACAGAATTGTTACCAAAGTCAAAGACCATAATTGCTAGCGGTGGGATCTGTGTCTCAGATAAAAGAAGGGCAGCTGAGTGAGAGCGCACTGCACCGAGGAGTCTACTTATGGGTCTGCATCTGACTGCAATATTTCCACTGTATTATTGACAAATCTTTGCTTCCAGAGACCCAATGAGAAAAGAAGTAAACAGAGAAGCATACACAGACCAAAAGCTGGTGGATGCTATAAATCAGCAACTGGGACAAAACTCTTAGGAGTATATGACTTCAGGACTGGAACAACTGAAATAACACAGCCTTGACTTTTTTTTTTTTTCCCCCCTGAAAGTGCAATCCGCTAGATATAAAAGGCACCTCCTCCAAGAGTTTACCCCCAAATCAACCAGGGAGAAAAATGCAACCGCAATTTCACTGGTCACTAGGCTCACTTAGGGCCCAACTTATGGACTGGGGTGGTGGTGGTTGGGGGGAGTGTTAAGTAAAGGTAAACGACAGCTGCTTGCTAGTTTACAGCTTTAAGTTTTCCAATGTTTACTCTGGCATCTGCTTTGCTGACATTTTTATTTGTATTTTAAATTTAAAATCTCTCTTTACAGGGAAATGAAGCTGGAAAGGCCTAATCAGTTCAGGCTGGGCAATCATTCTTGCTCTTGGAGAGGTCCCTCCAAAAGTGACCAAGATGCATTGAGGGTTTAGCCTAAACAAGCGAACGAAACGGAGACACAAGAGGCATTATTACATTTGCTCTGAGACGTCTGATCCCCCCCCACCCCCCAACTTAGTAACTGGAAGTAGAGCCCCTGCACCACTGGCGCGGGACTGGTTCTTGGAAAAATCGTGTCATTCTGGCACACGGGAAAGGGATCCCATTAGCCTGTCGTACCTCCGCGCCAGAAGTGTCATGACATCAGCCTGCTGCACCTTGTAAAGCATGTCTCTTCCCACCATCCCTCCTTCAGGAGCGAGGGAATGAGGGGAGCCCAGGCTCAGATGGACCCCCCAAGCAATTTCAGGCCAGATGTCTTCCACCGCTGCAAATGTCCCATCCCCAACCCGTGTGCAGTTACCCTCCTTGGTTTCCATTGGGCACAGCCGTCAAGGGGCATCCTGACCATTGCTGGGGGGGGGGGGCTGCAGGGGTACACCTGTGTGCATCTGAGATGGGGAAGTGGGGGGGTGCTGCTGCGGCTCCCGGTGCCACCTCCGTCCCTGGCACCTCTCCTGGAGCGCTGGCTCCATAGGCCGCCTGAGGTTTCGAGGAACTGCAACAATACACGACTTGGCACCCAGAGGACTGCACTTTCTTCTCCCAACGTGTCTGCTCTCACACCAGCCTTCCAAAGATACTAGCACACGGTATGGAAATGCTTTTATTCTGTGACCAGAAGAAAAAGCAGTCATGGTCCCCCTACAACACCAACCAACCAACCAGCCACCCAAGAAATGCAATCCCCTCTCGTCCCTAACTCCTATTATGGAATGATTGCACATGGATTTAAGCAAACTGAATATTCTCACACTCATAGGAGTTAAACAACTGGTATTGTTTTTACATAAAACGAGGAGAAAAGAGAGCTAGTTTGGTAAGAGGAGGGAGTCCCTCCTGGGCAAGTGGCATCTTTCACATTTCTATGCACAGACAAGAATCACTTTGACTTTTAAAATTACTTCCCTTTTTTTCCAAAGGAAAAATTTACTTTTATGAACTACTTTAGCCAGGAAAGTAACTGCAATTAACTAGAACACTGATAATGACAATGTTTTCTGAAAATCATTTCTCGTATTATTGGAAAACACACACACACACTATAGGTAGAGGCCATTAAAAGAATTACTTAATTACCGGCAAATATTTTTTAAGGATTTTTAGTCCATTTCATGAGTACTATGAACAGTTGCTCCTAATATTCAACTTCTGTGTTTTGCTTTCAAGAAATTATAAAGGTTTTTGGAAAAATTCTCTTGCAATACCACTTTTTAAAACAGCTTACTTTGGAAAGTCCTTCATTAGAGAAACCTCAACTTTTAACCTTTTTTCTTTTCTTTTGTGTCTTCTCATTATTATCAAAGGAGAAGATATTAGTAACAAGCAGACTTTTATCCACATCTGACTCTGAACTTAATAGTTTAGCTATTAACCCTCTAAGGGGTTTTTTTTTTCCTTCCCAGATGATATTAGATTTTATTTGCATGACCAAAGCTGTCTCACTGCAGAGACAAATGGTGGTTCCATGGAACTTGATTATAAAAACATGATAAACTTTTAAATTTTCATTGGCATTGCTAGCAGAACTGATTGAATCTGTCATTTTAGTAAAACATATCACTTTTCTTTTGAGAAAACCTGTAA
This sequence comes from Vulpes vulpes, assembly GCF_048418805.1. Taxonomy (NCBI): domain Eukaryota; kingdom Metazoa; phylum Chordata; class Mammalia; order Carnivora; family Canidae; genus Vulpes; species Vulpes vulpes. The sequence goes on along the minus strand of NC_132787.1, from coordinate 11,088,503 downwards.
ACCAACAGGGCCACTCAGTGATAAATCAACAGTAAGTACCAAATTAAAGATGGAAAGGAAAAAAAAAAAAAAAAGATGGAAAGATTAACTTACCAAACCTATTTGCTCACATCAACATGGCTACCCTCTGTGTACCATCCAGTTTTTTCCCCTTTCTTCTTCCTTCCTTCCCTCTCCCTCTCCTCCCCCCTCCCTTCCTTCTTTCCTTCCACCCCTCCTTCCTTCTAGGTCTATCCACAAGACTGAGTCACTATCATTAGCCATGACTTATTAAAACAGATTTTTGAGTTCATCAGCAAGTGTGCTAACTCCTGACTGTGGGTAACGTCCATTTATTTCCAGAATCTTTAGTTTTAATGTGTGGAGCACATGCATTGTTAACCTTTAAATCCTTTGTATAAACATTTCTGGTAGGGCTTGTAAAATATCTCCTTCTGTGTTTCCTGACTCGCCAGTTGATGGCATTTAGAAACCCTCTGGTACCAGCAGGTGCTGTATTTTGCTTTCTTCAGGCTCCAGCTGGGCTACAATGACAGATTCCTGTCCCAGGCCAAACCCCACCACCTAGGCTAGGACCACATTGGAGGCAAACTGAACCGGGCCCCACCAGACAGCAAGATAAATGGCTGCTGTTTAAGTTTAAAATCCCTTGGTGGGAGTAAATATTGTTCCAGGGAAAAAGGCTTGACAAATATTGCGTCATCCTTCCAGAGCTGTCTTGATTAAAGCAGAATCTTTGGATTAAGTTGGTGCTCAATTCCAAATGTATCTATCTTGCTGTCGTGGGATTCTCCCCCCCCACCCCTCCTAGAGTCTGAAAACACATATTGTTGAGGATGGTCAAACAAGACTGCCGCCTCCCGAGGGGCTGGAAGTCCACTCCTGATAATAGAAGGCGGCTGAACAGTGACACTTCACTGAGGAGAATGGAGACAGCAAAGGCTTAGTGGGAAAAGGCCAGTTGTCACCTAAGTGACAGGCAACAGCTGAGCTCACACATCTGGAGCCAGACCAGGGCAAACACTCAGCAACCCTTGCCCGTCTACACCTTGGGCCTGTCTGAAAGGATAGATAGAAGTTCCTTTTCCTCCGAAAGTACCTTAAAAAAAAAAAAAAAAGCCAATCTGCTGGTGTGAACCCCCTCAATTATGTAACGCCAGCTGCACACACAGCCTTCGGAAGCGTGGATTAAAACGAAGAGGTACCCAGAACTGTAAGGCACGCTCAGCTACAATTTCATTAAGTATCCACTGGTCCTTCATAAAATCCATCGGAAAGTCGCATACACACGCCTGCTTTTTTATAGCACAAATGCATCTGAACCCCTCCGGAGAGGCAACAGCTTTACATGCTTTTTTTTTTTTTTTTTTTTCCTCTCCTTTAGGCAGGTTCCCAGGGTGTGCTCTTCACCTTGTTCACGGCCGCAGCCCGGCCTCCCTTTCTCTGTTTAACATCAGCCACCAAATGCGTTTGGGTTGTGATCCCGAATCCTCCTTAGGCAAGCTGGACCTCAGCGCGGTGCCAGCCCGGCTCCCTCCCTCCACCCCCCACCCCTGCCCCCCATTTCATTCTTCAGCCTCCCGAAGACAATCGGTGGACAATTTCCCCCAAAGTCCCCCAAATAATACGGCCCTGCGGATCCTCACAGGCGATGCCGTTTGGCTTTTCTTAGAGGGCAATGAAAATTTAACAGCTTTCTGCTGCAGCCCTGAGCCCCGGGTCCTGCTAATTATGAACATGCCCAGCTTCTCCAACTTTTTCTGCCTGAAGGGACGAAGATGCTCCCATTCTCTCCCACATACGTGCTACATTCAGAAAAACACCTTTGTCGGGGCGGGGGGTGGTGGTGGTGGGGGGAGCTGCTGCAGCACCCCTGCCAAAAAAAGCAATGGGCCCTTTGCGCAGAGCGCTTGGGGCGAGCATCAGCACCCTCCCTCCAGACGCCAGTAGGTGACAGGCGATCCTAAGCGGCCGACACATGCCAGCGCACCGTCGCCTCCCCGCGCCCCCCTTCCCATCGCCCCGACTCCGGGGCCGCTGAACCGGGTTCCACGCAGGAGAGAATCAGGGCAGACTTGGTAGTGATGCAGCACACGGGAGCCATGCGGGCGGCCGATCTGGAGCCCTCTGGGTGCTGCAGCCCAGGACCCGCTTTCCCCGTCTACGCAGCCCCCCAAAGCCCGGCTGCGCCCTTCCTCCCCGTCCTCTGCTCCGCAGACCCCGTCTGGGTGTCACAGCCCCCCCCCCCACCTGCAGGGGCACCCCGGGCGCCCGCCCTGCCCTGCGGCGCTCGCCCCCCTCCGCGCCGCAGCCCCCCTGCAGAGCCGGCCGGAGCCCGGCTGCCACTCACCGCGCGACGGGGACCGAGGCGGCTGGACGGCGCTCCGCACCGCGGCGGGCTGCGGGCTGCGGGCTGCGGCTCAGCGGCGGCCGGGGGCGGGCGGCGAGCGCCGCAGGGGCAGCCCGCGGGGCGCCCCTCGCGGAGGTGGGCTCGCTCCGGGGCGCGCTGTCGGGCGGCGGCGGCGGCGGCGGCGGCCGCGGGAGGCGGCGCGCACAGCGGGCTGCAGGCGGAGTGCGCTCCGGCTCCCCGCGCCCCGCGCCCCGCGCCCGCGCCGCCGCGCACCCCGCCCTCGGCCGCGGCCGCCCGGCGGCAGCCAAAACGCGGAGCGCGGAGCCGCCGCGGGATCCGGGACGGGATCCGGGACGGGATCCGGGACGCTCTCCCGGACGCTCTCCCGGACGCTCTCCGGGACGCTCTCCGGGACGCTCTCCGCGCGCGCGCGCACCCGGGCGGGGGTCCCGATCGGCGAGGTCGCGGCCGGGCTGGGGCGCTGCGGGGGCGCGGGGTCTGCGGCACGGAGCTCGCCCCGGCGCCGCGCGGGTCCCCGAGTGCGGCTGGCTCGGCCCCGCCGCCCCGCCCCCGATGTTATGCTCCCTCCCCCTTTTTGAAAGCAGCGATCCTGGTGGATGGAAAGGCAGGAAAGGTGAAGGGTGGTGATGGGGGTGATGATGGGGGTGATGGGGGAGGAAAGACAAACCCAATTTCCTTCGATCAAACGGTTGGGGGATTGCCTCTTTGGGCGTCTTTGCCCTCGGTGTGTGTGTGCGTGTGTGTGTGTGTGTGTGTGTGTGTGTGTGTGTGTGCAGGGGGAAGGGGGAGTTAATGAAACTCTTAGATTCCTTCCGGCGCGCCTCGCCTCGTTAGGGACCCACCTGGACTCGATCCTATCTCGGGTAGACCTACAGGCCCGGCTGCCTGCGCCCGCGAGCGAGAGGGAGCTGAAGGTTCAGGGTCCAGTGCCTTCCCCTCCCCTCCCTTCCTCTCCCCGACGGCCCTAGCGGCCCCAGGGTGGGGGGTGCGTGCAAGGACCTCAGCCCACGCCGGTGTCCGGAGCCCGACCCAAGCTAGCAGGGCTCACTTCTTTTTTTTTAATCTTAAGTATTTTATTTGTTTATTTTTTATATACAAATTTATTTTTTATCGGTGTTCAATTTGCCAACATACAGAATAACACCCAGTGCTCATCCCGTCAAGTGCCCCCCTCAGTGCCCGCCACCCAGTCACCCCCACCCCCCGCCCACCTCCCCTTCCACCCCCCTCCCCCTAATTCGTTTCCCAGAGTTAGGAGACTACTTAAAGTCGTGTTCATGGGTATGAATTTGGTCGCGATGATCCTTTTTTTTTTTTTTTTTCCCCCATCGGCCAGCGAACCCTCTCCAGGTTTTCTCTCTGCCCGATTCCCAGGGCCGGGCTCTCGGGCACGTTCTCCCAGGATGGACTGGGGAGTTAGTTCTCCCCCAGACATTTGTGTTGCCTTAGAACCCCTCACCGCGTCCAGTTCCAGATCAGTGGAGTTCGATTTCTTTGTGTGGGGGTACGATTTCCTCCGAGGTTGCAGAGGGCAGGCCCGGCGGCAGCTGCTAACCCCAAAGCGACAGGTGTCTCTGCAAAGCTGGAGCCTGTCGGTGTGTCCAGCGCTTTCAGCAACCCTCTAGGATACTGTATCATCCCCCCATGTGTCCACCGATTTCAACAACCCTCTAGGATACTGTATCATCCCCCCATGTGTCCACCGATTTCAACAACCCTCTTGGATACTGTATCATCCCCCCATGTGTCCACCGATTTCAACAACCCTCTAGGATACTGTATCATCCCCCCAGGAAGATGAGGATGTGTGTGTGTGTGTGTGTGTGTGTGTGTGTGTGTGTGTGGTGTGTGGGGGAGTTGTAAGGACCATTTTTATTCCTTTAAGACAAATCAGAATTTCCAATCTCAGGATTTTTCAGAGCACCGAGTCTCCTCGATTTTCGCTGGAAGTAAAAGCAAGGGAGCCCCCAGCAAAACACAGGGTGGACGAAAGAGAGGATGTAAGGAAATAACATCTCAAGGCAAAGCGAAGAGGAAACAGAACAAATCTAGGGAAATGTTTCGCCTTGGCGCGGTGCTGCGTGATTCCAAGTCTGACTCACATCCCCGGCGCTAACAGAAACTCTCTCCCTTCTAGACACACAGGCTGAGTTTCTCATTCTCTGAGCACGAGATCACTCAGGAAACAAGGCTGTTGCTTCTGAAATAACTCCCCTGGCTGGTGGTGTTTGGAACCGATGGCAATCTGAGGGGAAGCAACCTCGGCTGTCTTGCTCCTCAGCATTTTATTGGAGTTAGCCCTTTAGGTTGTGTCTGTTTATCTTGCCATGGTTACAAATGTTTCTGTGAAGCTGTGAGCCTTTAGCTCCCATCTAACCTCCAGAAGGGCCCAAGAAGGTGGACAACGGTGACTTATTTCCACCCATGGAGAGGGTAAGATTAGTACTTTTAAGGGGGCAGAGAGTCCACTCTCTCCGTTAGTATAGGTGGGTGTCCATCTGTCTGTTGTCTCAATCAAGACCTTCCAATGGAAGCAGTCTCCCAACAAACTGAATGATGTAGTGGGAGAGACTCCGAGGAGGGTGGAGCAGAGAATGGCATCACCCATAGAGCAGCGTCTTCATGAGAGAGTCCTCTTCAGTGGACCAGCAGGCATTTGTAGCAGGCCGGATTGGTGGAGAGAATATTTACAGTGCCTGCAGTTGGACCTCCCTGATAATTGGGGAAAATGATACTTTCTTATGATAAGAAATGAATCTGTTATCAGAGGACTTATGGTGACGTCACAAAGGTTTTGTTTACTAAGCATCAAACACGTTGGGCATGGTAGGACACATCCAGTTGTTCCCTCCAGAGACTTATTTCCTCTCTGGACTGGGTGGGCCTGGACTGTGGTCCCAAGGATGTGTGCAGAGATTCACCCTATCCTCCATCCCTTACACACCTGCCCAGTCCCCTCAGTCTGCTCCCCACCCCCCATCCTGGGGCTAGAACAGTCTCTTACTCCAGGGCAGAAGTCCCTCTGGTTGTCTCCCTACCACCCTATACACACTGACAGAGACAGCAACATCCCCCCCCCCCCATATTAAGTAAATGTGTTCACCAAGGAGGGAAAAAAGTGCGCTGGGCAGCGTCTTTTGGATCCAATGTGAGTGTGAATGCTTGGTCTTCAACCAGGACCCTCATAACATCACTTTGGGTGGTGCATGTGATGATTTGCAGTCAGAGAATTCTGAATTCAAATCTCAGCCCCACTGCTCACCAAATGCAGCTCAGGATAATGCAGCTAATCTTGTGATCCTTAGATTCTTCATTTAGAAATGGGAAGAGTAATATCTACCTCAGAAAGATAGATATGGGGAGGATTGAATGCTAGGTGTGCAGAACACTGGGATCTCAAACTTCTAGCCCCCAGTACTGTGCTACGATAAATTTCTGTTGTTTAAGGCACCCAGGGAAATTCAGTTTTGACCCTATAATGAGGGTCATAGGCTTAACTGTAAGGCATGTTCCCCTGCTAGAAATCCTACAGAGGTTCCCCAGGGCCTTCTAGGTTGAGCACATCCTCCGTGGATTAACCTAAAAGGTCCCTCATATTTGCACTCTATCTAGCTTATTTTCTAGCTTATTTTCCTACCAGTCCCCACCCTTGTTTGCTCTAACCACGTTAAACTGTCTACAGTTCTTGGAAAGCATCGAGCTATTTGTTGCCTCTGTGCTTTGAAAAGACCTAGAATGTTACCCTCTGATAACTGCCCTCTTTCTTAGCTAATTCCTGTTTATCCTTTACAATTCAATTTAGGCATCACCTTTTTGATGGTCCATTGATATGCATATGGTTGTTTTGTCTTCCTAGCATCCATTTCTCCTTCGCAATGCCCCAGATTTTCTTTGGGGAACCACTTTCCCTCATTGTCAGTGCCCGTTGGTTTCCTTGGAGACTTACTCCTGGACCAGATGACGCAGACCTGGAAAATTAGAGGTCTGGTTGCTCCTGATTAAATGATTGGTCCGGGGATGGGCATGTGATCCAGGTCAGATCCTGGGATTTTGCAGGAGGAACTTTTAGGAATTTCGCAACAAGAAATTCAAACAAATGTCTATTAAACATTTATATACCAATGTCCTCTTTGCTGGAAATTCAACAGTAAACCAAAGTCTCTATCCCTATGGATCTTCTTTGAGCCCCTGGATCAAACCATGCCTGAAGACAAACTTCCAGTGAATGTTTCAGATTAAATTGATATTTTGCTGTTGTCTTTTTAGCCAGTTTGGGGTTTAAGTGACTTGCAAATTAAAGAATATTAAGTGTACATCCCTTCACCATTTAGATGCTACTTTTCTTTGTTCAACTGTCTACCATTTTATCACATCGTTTGTTTATTTGATTAATTATTCCTGACCCTATTCCAAAAACATTTAAGGCCACTTAAAATCCAGCAACAAAAACATATACCAAGTTAACTTGAAATTTTAATTTGAAAGTGTGAAACGAGAAACAGAAAGGAGACAGAGTCGTCAAATTAATTCCATAAAGAGTGGGACCCAATTTAGCTTTTAGGTTTCTAGCAGCCAAGAGAACAGGGGTAACATGATTCTTTACACAATTGAAAACATCTCTAAGATAAAACACCCCTTCCAGGAGAAGCACAACGATTGCTGAATCGGTGGAATGAAACACCCACCCGAGGTCATCAGGAAGAAGGTTCTAGACCAATGATGCGCAACATCCTCACCAGCATCCTCACAGAGTACACAGCAGTGCGTTTCTTGGCGCTGTTTCTGAGCGCATCCCTCAATTCACTTTGAGAACACACTCACTTTTCAGAAAGGGAGATTTAATTCATTTTACTTGGTGGCGGGCACTTCCCAGAGTTGTATGAACATTACAGCAAAATTAGTCGTCCAGGGCGTCCTGGTAGTGCACAACAGGGGCAAGCCACAAGCAGATGTAGGGTCAGTGAAGTCCTCCTGGGACAAGAGGCACCTGAAACATGAACACACCTAAGGAAAGGTGTGTGTGTGTGCGCACGTGCGCACGCGTGTGTATGCACCCCCGTCCATGTTCAAGCAATTTAGGGAGAGGGGACATGGTGTGTAAAGGTGAGGATGTGAGTGCAGGTATGGTGAATCTAAGAAACCGAAAGACGTCCAGGCTGGCTGCAGTTCGGGGTGCCAGGGGAGAGCGAGGGTGGAGGCCTGGATGAGCCTGGAGAGATGGGCAGAGGCTGGGGCGTGACTAAGCTTTGGTGGGGGACGTTGGTGGGTTCAGTTTTGGGTGCCAAGAGAAAGTACTTTCAGAAGTGACTAAGAAGCAGTCAAGGATACAGAAAGGAGCTCAGGAGAGAACAGTTTGGACGAATTCAAAAGAAGAGGGCATTTCAAGAACAGAGTAGCATCTATCTACCCTCTTCTGCTAAATTCTGCTAAATTTTAGCCTGCCCAGAACAAACTGTGTTCCATGGACCCCTCAAAGTTCTATCAAACACCTAAATTATAGGTTTGCTGGAGTTCCTCAGATGTCCTGAGGGATAGGCCTCAGGGACCTCAAGAAGGTTCCACGGTTCATAGTAGTTCTATGAAGTGCTAATCTGCTTGTCCCTCCAACAATCCTCCGTAAATATGCACGAGGCTTTTGGGAGTTTGGCCAGTAGTGATCTTGAAATTATTATTCCTTGATAATACTTGACCATTCTATGTTGCTCATTTAAAAAGGAATTATATGTTTTAACAGTCCACTGAGCCCAACGGGTCATCTCTTGTGAAAACTGGCCCAGAACCTGTGCAAGAATTGAAGACCACTTCAAAGGTCAGCGAGAGGAGGAGAATGTGGGGTTACTAGGGTCCACTTCCTTATCACAGCAATCCTGGTAATCTTTGATTTGTTTCTTTTTTTTTTTTTTAAGATTTTATTTATTTATTCATGAAAGACAGAGAGAGAGAGAGAGAGAGAGAGAGAGAGAGAGAGAGAGAGGCAGAGACACAGGCAGAGGGAGAAGCAGGCTCCATGCAGGGAGCCCGATGTGGGACTCGATCCCCGGTCTCCAGGATCACGCCACCCAGGGATCCCCTGATTTTCTTCTTCTTCTTCTTCTTCTTCTTCTTCTTCTTCTTCTTCTTCTTCTTCTTCTTCTTCTTCGAGAGGGAGAGAGCGGGGGGGGGGGGGTCAGAGGGAGAGAGAGAGAGAGAATCCCAAGCAGGCTCCGTACCCAGGACAGAGCCCGATGCAGGGGCTCTATCCCATGACCCCGAGATCATCACCTGAGCTGAAATTAAGTGTCAGACGCCCAACTGACTGAGCCACCCAGGCACCCTGTTGTCTCTTCTACTAGTCTGCTCCTTGAGGGCAGAGTCCTGCCTAATCTAATGTTGTGACTGCAGCGCCTTGCACAGTGACTGGAACAGAATAGGTGCAGTATACATGAAATGACAAGCGATTACGTGGACCTCAGGAGAGGGGGTGAAGGAAGGAATGAGGTGGGGGTGGATAGGGCTGGTCAGCACATCCCCCAAGCTAGTGTGGCCCACAGTCTGAAGGAACTGAGGAACAGATATCTAGGCCGTAGAGACAATGGTAATGGGAAGGCAGCGGGCCATGTTGAAGTGGCAGTTAGGATTTGGGGGCAAGGCCTAACCTTCCAGGAAGAGGGAGCTGGAGTTCAAGTGTGGACCAGAGTCCCAGTGGCCAGATTAGAAGGCAGGGTGAAATCCAGTGGTGTCTACACATGGTCGGGAGCATAGCTGCTGCTTGGGGGAGCCCCATAGCAAATCCCCAGCTTTGGGGAACAAGATTAATTGGACCTCCACCGCCAAAATGGAGAGGCTGGGACTGGAGAAGAGATTGGGATTTGCGTGTTTCGGCTCTCTGATTCTGTCTTCCTTGTTTATACTTCGAACCAGACATTATCAATTTTACATACCTGTGAGTTCGAGAGGGAAAAAGAAGAAAGATAAATGTGCTTCTTGCTCATGGCTTTTAACCCTAGTTTCTTTCAAATCTTCTTTGTGCAAGATAGAGACACTCCCAACTCATGTCTTCACTTGGACAGCTTATGAAAACTAAAGAGAGTGACATGATGGCTTCTAATGACCTTTCTGGAAATATCTTGAGTTCAATGGTGACTTATTTTCTCTTTTTTTCATCTAAAAAGAACTTTGGAGCTTTCACTTGAATCACTGAAGGAGGATTAAAATCAGTCCTCGGCTTCTCAGACTCTAGATCTCAGGCTTCACTACATATTCTCTCCTTTTTTATAAAAAGTAGCAATTCCTGCTTCAGAATGTTGCCTATTCTCTTGGCAGTAGGCTTGAAGATTTCCTATAGATAGCACATGGCGTTCCATAAATATCTTCCAGAATGACCTGCGGTGTCTGAATTAGCTTTCCCCCTCCCTCATGCTTTGTCTGGGGCAGGAGTTTCCAGATGTCAGAGTTTAAATAATTCCACAACCCCCAACCCAACCCCCGGCTCCCACCCTGAGCCCAGGATTTGTGGGGGCATTAAAAATAAAACAAAACTCAAGCAAGCATAAGAAAAAAAAATTACATGCTCGATAGTGTGGTTATGGGCTGTAAGTATAAAAAAAGGAACAACTTTCAAATAGAGATTGCTAAACTTACAGTCCATCGTCTTCTGGGGATTAATAAGATGGGCAATTGTGTAACTGTGCCTACGTGTCATTTCATGAGCAGAAAAAACAAAAACAAAGCGAAACTACTGCCCTGTGCTCACCCACTCTGAACATCCAGATAGGGAGTCACATGGTGGGAAGGTGTTGGGAGCAGCCTGGAGCAGCATTCCTGATCTCCTGGGAACTGACTCCCCCACCAGCGCCCTGCACCAGGATGTGGTTTTCTGGTGAGTGAGACCCACTGATGGGCCTAGAAATTAGCTTTTTATGTTAGCGTGCTTACCTTGTGACTGGAGCACACTCTCCTCTACATTACTGTCCTAAAGCATTAGCAGAATAATGTGTCACTCATGATGAGATTGAGTGAAATGTATAAAGGAAATTAGTTTACTAACTCCATTAGGTTAAAAGGCAAGTGGGAGACTAAACCAATAATCAAAGGGTAATATTTTAATGTTCAGGGTTAGTTAACTGACAGGGAGTTTCTCTTTTAATTTAGCTTTCTGCATTGTGTAATAATGAAGTTTAAGGAGGCTTATAGAGAAACGGAGGAAATCAGGGTGCCAAGCAAATCAACGCACTTAATCCTTTTTATAGAGTTTCAGAGTTACAACCCACTCTTGCTAAAAAGTACTATTTCAGCCACCGAAGCAGAATAATTCAATATGGGGAAAAGGAAAAAAAAAAAAGAAGAAGAAGAAGAAGAAATGCTCCACAGAGAAAGGAGCTGAAAATGAAGTCAAAGAATCAGGCGTGAACGACCGAGGATGGTGAGATCCCAGCCCAGGCTTCTGAGTGGCACTTGAACTTCTGCATTTGTAAGTCGGATGCAATCTTGTCTAATCTGAAGTTAGAGTCGGCCTGTAAGTGCCTGTACATGGGTTAGGATAGGCAGGCAATCCAGTCACTGGAGCCCGAGACAGGTGTGACCACAGGACGGTGTTTCCTGCTTTGTTCATCCATTCACCGCTAGAGTCAGGACAAGTGTGTGGTGACACGTTTAAAGAGGAGCATGGAGGGCTACCTCTGAAAACACAGCCAAAGGAAAAGAAGATCTTGTCCCAGTCATGGCAGGAACACGTTGACACTGTTTCCTCCCAGCAATTGAGGTGGAGGAGTGTCAGGGAAAGGCTCTTCGTGGGAGCAAAGTCATTGGCGATGGAGCTAAGTCACCTGACTTTTCACAGTGCAGGTGCCCATCCGCAGACTCTGCGACTGGCGTTTGGCAACCTGTTGCTATTGTCACTGCTGTTGACATCATTTTGACTAAGGTCTTGAGGGTTCATAGTGGAGGACTGCATTTTTTTTTCTTTTCCCTCTTAAAATTTGATGCTGAAATGGATTTAAAATGTCCAACAGAAAACCACAGATGACTCACTGATTTATGAGCATCATAAGCCGGGGAAGCTAGCTGTATTATTGTCAGTATTTCTGTGGTTCATCCTCTCCCGTGTCTGCTATGAGTGAGGTTTGCTAACATATGGACTACGTGGTGTCAAGGTTTTTATCATCTCTCCCCCTTATCTGGTACTCTGCACGTCTGCTTTTATAATATTTGGCATGCCCTGTGTGTTTTATTTATTTATTTATTTTTTGCCCTGTGTGTTTTAAAATTCTGATTAGATTGTTGGCCCTTTGAGGGCAGGGGTCATTCCCGATATCACTTTGCATCCTTCAGATATGCCTATGTGCTTGAGACTGGGCCTGTGCTCTCTAAATTCAAAAAATATGGGTCAGTTACTCATATTTATTAACTATGAAGTTCCACATCCTCAATATACCCTGATGCACAATCATAGTTTTTAGACCTAGGACAGGCTGTTAGTCCAAACGGCTCATTTAATAGAGGAAGAAACTGAGACGAAAGAGAAAAAAAAACAATGTGCTCACCCTCACATGGCACAGTGGGGGTTAGAACTCAGCTGTCAGACTTCTTTTTCCCTTTGTTCCCAGTTGGAGAAACTGGTGTCATTCCGTAAAATTAAGAGATGAGGGGCTGGTCGGTAAAATGAATTAGAGGCATAAATTGTGCCCTTGTAAGTGCTGTTCTCAGTTTTGTGTTTAATGACTATTATGTAAGCATAGTCGAACACATTCTGCTCAAAACCAGAGGCTAATACGAATGCTTGCCTGCCTTTATGTGAGGTGAGGGGAGTGTTCCACTGAGAGTAGCTCCCAGACATGAACCTAGATAGAAAGAAGAGAGTAAGGCAGCAAAGAGCATATCTGCTTGTTTTCTTAGCCAAGGCCCATGTTGCTCGGTTTTCCAAGTTTCTTTTTAAGTCCCTAATTCTGGGCCCACTAGTCACTGGGGAAATGCTTTATTTCTTGACCACGATCCAAAAGTGAACTTACAGGATGGCTTTTTTTTTTTTTCTGTCTGCATCCCCAAATGCTGGCTTCCCTTCCTCCCTCTCTCCCCCTTTTCCTTCTGAGAACATTTATTGATCACCTACTATATGCTGAGCACAACGCTAGGTAGTCAATGGAGAGATGACTCTAGAAAAGATAGTTAGTTATCCTGCTTTGGAGCTCACAGTTTTATTAGGGAGACAAATGCCCTAAATATTCACTCAACAGTGAGGGAAATGCTCAGAAGGGGCCTCTGGAAAATATTAATGGGAGCAGGAGAGCAGAGGAAGGAGCAGCCAATGACACCTGTGAGGGCAGGGGAGTGTTGCTAAGGAAGTGACATTGAGTCTTCACGCAAGAGTTCCCTGGGAGGGGGTTTTTAATGGAAGAGAGATGCCCCTCATCTCTCTTGGATGCCCCTCATCTCTCTTGGGAGAGGGCAGTGTGTGCAGACACAAGCAAACACGAGAGGAAATGGCACGTGTAGGAGCCCAGAAGTAGTTCGGCGTGGTAGAAAATAGGCAGTTGTGGGGAGGAGACTTGACAGTCCAAGCTGGAAGGTAGGATCTGAAGGACCCTGGTGCTGTGCTAAGGAGTTTATATTTTAGCTTATGGTAATAGGGAGGAAGGAACCAGCAGAGCAGAAGCTGACGAAACTAATGTCCTTTTCCTTAAAGTAACCCAACTTGCTGAATACAAATAGCACTGCTGAAGGAAAAAAAAAAAAAAACACATCTGGGCTCATTTCATTTTCCTATAAAGATGAAAATTAGCTCTTGGAGATAGCTTTTGCTTTTGCAATTATTAGGCTTTTCCAAGTGGTATGCAATAGTACTTTTATAAAGCAAGTCATATTTTTGGTTGATTTAAAATGTATTTTCGATGTTAATGAAAGGGCAAAGGACTGGGAATTATAGGGATGTCGGTTGTGGTTCCAGGTCCACCATCAACTGGGGGCAGTCCCAGTCTTCTCCAACCTGTCCTTCCCATTCATCAGGTCAGGGGATGGGAGTGGGAGCTTCCCACGGATCTTTGCAGCACTAGGATTGGAGTGTGTGACTTTGTGTATGGGTGTGGGGTGTGTATGGATTTGCATATTTATCTAGCCTAATTCCAATAAGAATTGGTAACTTTGAATTTTTCCAAACTTAGTATAAAAATAAACAAACAAAGCCAAAACAATCTAGCGATTTCCACCAAAAACAGGGAAGGGAATAATCGCAGAATAAAGAACAGTCTTCTAAGTTGCGATTGTGCCATCTTACTGAAATTTTATGAACTCTTTTGATAGGTAATACATACAAAGGTTTCAAAATTCCAAAGGTAAAACATGTACACAATAAAAACATCTCTCTCTCACGTTTTTTTTCCCTAGCCACCCAGCTTCCCTGCCTAGTGCTATACTTAACTAGCTGCCAAGATAAAGTAGGAAGTATGACAATTTGCAAAGCCCTCAAGGGCCACGGTTTATCACAAAAGAAAGGCTTTTTTTTTTTTTTTTTTTTTTTTGAGGAGAATCTTAAGCTCTTAAAGAGATTTGTCAAAAGGATATCTACACAAAGGCTTTTGTGTAAAATAATGGACAATAAACTCAGGAACATCTATGGACAATGTAAAGGAGTTTCTCACTTCTGAGCTATTCATCTGTTTAAGAATTTAAGGAAATGCTTAGCTGAATTTCTACAATTCTATTCCACCAAAAAGGCAAGAAGACCAGCTTGGAGTGTTTTGAAGGAAGCAGTCACTCCAAATCCCATTTTTTTCTGCCCTCGGGGAATTTTGATTTAACTCCGAATCATGTTTAATCTTAAATAGGACTACAACCTGATTTGGTGCCACGATAATATAGCCCCAAAATGAAGCCCTGTATAACTGAGTGGGAAACTCTTGGATAAAAGTGTTTACTATTATTCGTTTATATGTGACGTGCATCTGACAAGAGCTGAGTTTGGTTTGACATAATTACTATTTAGCTGTTCCTCTAGACAGTAATTGGTCAACAGGTTCAACTGCTTTTCTGGAGGCCACTTCTGGAATGTAAGAGTGGTACCCTGCAATCAGCATAAAAAGGATCCTTATCTTCTGGTGGCCAAGTAGGATTGGTTTGGGAACTGGTACCAAGTAGGATTGGTTTGGGAACCAACTGGTTTGGGATCTGGTACCAAGTAGTCCAGGTAAAAGTAGTCCAGGTAAAAGAAGTTAAAATCAGAGAAGGTTATGGTTGACTCCTGTATGGGTTCCTGAAATTGATGCTATAGTTGTCAGAAAGTGAATCCCGCCAGCTCTGATTTTCAGACTAGTAGGAAAATAAGCACCGTTAAAGAGTATTAAAAGCCTCGGATCAATGCACATCATGCAATCTGGCCATAAGTCATTGCCTGTAGAATGAAGGACTGACATCCGATCAATAATTGCCAGAAAAATTAAATTTTTCATTAAGTGAAACAGAAAGCAATGGTTGAGCAGTTAAACCTAAACCCGGCCTGCCCTTCGGAGGGCGGGGGGGGGGGGGCATAATAGACTGGGGAGACCCAGGTTTGTTGAGGACAAAGCTGTTTGCATGGAGGTCTGAGGCAATAAGAGAAGAAAAACTGTATCTTATGTAAAAGAGGGTGGGATTCTCTGCTTCCACATTTCCTTGATCTCTAGTTCTCAGTGGCTTCTGAACCCACCCTGGCCCTGACGCATCTTTCAGCCAAATAGTTAATGACCTGTAAACAAATAAACAGCTGTTCACATGGGATCCATATATTTAAAAAGCCTTGAGGTGAACCTTTTGTGAAGCAAAGCATCTTTTTCTGTGTGATGCAGAAATGCTGCCTCTAATTTATCTGTTTTATAGGTTAGTGTACTACAGGGCTCTCTAAGCATAAAGGTATCATTTGTAGTTGCAGTCAGAAGAATGCTGATGAGATTTCCAGTTAAATTCCGATAAAATGAGGTCCGATTTCCTCACCGTGGTAGGATGGCCATTAAATTAACGTGCCTAATTCCAACAACCCAGTCTTTAGCTCTGTTCCACGTTAAAGCTCAGCGTTTTAATTGTTTTAAGTGGCAGGAACCAGATGCTCCTCCTCTCCATCAGAGAAACACACATTCCCACTGCCCCTTATGTTGTCTCCCAGAGATGGGTAAGATCCTCTGTGGGGAAAGCAATGACCTTGGAGAGAGGCTTTCAAGAAGAGGGGTCCTATTGCAGCCAAACTGGGAGGCAGTACAAATGCCAGCGGAGTCTATATTTGTCCGCCCCTGGTCTCTAAACTCCCGAGAATGCAACGTATGGTTGGAATGCTTTATCTTTGTAAGGAGAAGCATTATTCCACAAGGAAAAAATACATGAATAAACAAAGATGAATAGACCATTCTAAAAGGAGTGGTATTTTGATAACTTCTATTCTATTGTTTCTCTTGTACTGAAAGAACGTGTTCATTATAAAAATTTTGAAAGACACAGAAAAGTCCAAAGCAAATGTGTTTTCTGGACTTCCTCCCCCACCCCGAGCATACACCTATTGCAAAAATTGATCACACTGGACAAGTGAAACTTGCTTTCCAGTTAATATATAATGAACATTTCTTTTTTTTTTAAGATTTTATTTTTTATTTTATTCATGACACACACACACACACACACACACAGAGGCAGACACAGGCAGAGGGAGAAGCAGGATCCATGCAGAAAGCCTGATGTGGGACTCGATCCTGGGACTTCAGGATCATGCCCTGGGCCAAAGGGGCAGGCACTAAACTCCTGAGCCACCCAGGGATCCCCTGAACATTCCTTTATGCTATTTAATATCCTTTTACAACCATTTTTATGGCTCTATGATACATTTATTGGACATCAGCATTAAACATTTTTAAAAATGTTCTTCAGTAGTGATGAGCATTCTTTAGCTAATTCTTTGTTCTCATCCATTGTTTTCTTAATATAAAATTTATAAAAGAATTTCTGTTTTCTAAAACTGTATTAGTCCAAAGTGAAGGAAAGAAGACTGAGGCCAGACTGTTTGCTAGGCATGAATATCAGGAGCAGCACAGTATAATATTTTAAGAGCATGGGATCTACAGTCAGGTTGCCCTCATTTAAACTTCAGTTCTAATTTATATTCTCTGTTTCCTGTAAAATGAGGACAATAATGGCACCTGTGTTCTGGGGGTGCGGGTGATACAGATGAGTTAATATAGCAACATATCTGATCACTTTTGTATTTTCCTCTCTTGGTTCCATGAGCAGCTCGGGTAAGTGGGCATTATTGTGACCAAATTGCAGAGGAGGAAGCAGATGCCCACAAACAAGAAGTAACTTGGCCAAAGTGGCCAAGGTCAGATTCTGTGTCCCCAGCTCCAAAATGCATTCTTTCCCCTTTTATACTGCAAGTATTAATTTAATCCGTGTAGAGACCCAAATGAGCATTTGGCTGTATGAGTACAATGTTTTAGTCTCATTTCAGATCTTTGCTGAAGTATTGCTTCCCTGGAAAGGAGCATCTGCTTATTATTATATCTCTCTGTGTTTCTTTCCTGGCACTTGTGACTACTTTCATTACCTTTTAAACGTACTTCCTATTTATTGTCTCTCTTGCTAGAATGCATGTTCCTTGAGGGGACAGCTGGGTCTTTTCAATGATTTAGCACCAAGTCTGGCATCTAAAATACTTTTGTTAAATAAATAAATCTTACCATTCAGTTATGTACATAGCCTAAATTACCAGATAATTGCTAAATTATCCGTTATTGCTTACGCAATAAAGGTTATCTGTATGTATCCGTTCACCTAGATGATGGCCAACTTTTCCTTTCACTTTTTACTGAAAGTACCCTTGATTTTTAGATTAAAAAAGTAACCACACAATACCTACATTGGTAATATTTTAAGATGCATAGGTATATACAACTCATTATTGCCAGTTGTTGAATATAGTCTTCTGCTTTCAGATAATACTTTTGAGAAATCTCCAAACAGGTAAAAGGCTCAAATATGAATAAATTCCTAGAAAAACTCATTTTTTTAAAGCCCAGAGCTCTGCTTGCCCAGTATATGCTGTGTAGATAGGCAGAGCTACCTTGACTGAGTTGGCTGGCTGATCCATCTAAACAACTGGATAATTCCATTGAAAAGAAAAGCAAAAGTGTGTTCCCGTCCTTTTGCCTTGCCTAATTTGCTGTATTAGCTTTTCTTCCTTTATCTCTTTAAGAATTCCCATTTATCTTTCAAGTCTCCGTGTATCTATTCTGTCTAAAGTCTTATTTCTCTTTTGCCCTGGGAAGGATTTGGCTCTCCATTCATTGTGCTTCCATGATACCTTGTATATAAATATGATTATGGCTCTGAAGACGTTATTGTATGTTATATTGCAGTTAGTTTTTTTACATTTTTTATTTATTTATGATAGTCACACACACACACACACACACAGAGAGAGAGAGAGAGAGGCAGAGACATAGGCAGAGGGAGAGGGAGAAGCAGGCTCCTTGCACCAGGAGCCCGACGTGGGATTCGATCCCAGGTCTCCAGGATCGCGCCCTGGGCCAAAGGCAGGTGCTAAACCGCTGCGCCTCCCAGGGATCCCTGCAGTTAGTTTTTTGACCCATAGTCTCATGTGGACTGAGATTCTTCAGGACAGTGATCAGAGCTTGCATTCCCATTGCCTAGATCATTATTTAGCATTTGTAGGTTCTGCTGAATGAATGCGTGAACTATTTTGTGAGGATGTGTACTTCAATTCTGTTTGGTGAGCAACAAGGAGCCAAGGGAGATTTTTAGTTATTTTTATTTTTTCTCCAGCTTTAAAAAGATATAATTGACATATAACATATAAGGTTAAGGCATACAGTTTATTGGTTTGATACACTCATATATCACAAAATGATTACTACCATCCAAGGAAGATTTTTAATTAAGGGAACAGCAGGATCCAGTTTATGGTTTAGGATTACTTGTTTGATGAAACTTTAGTTCCACATTCAGGCTCCTTGCTAAAATTTACTCTTTCTATCTCACACATTTCATTTGTGGATGAAATTTTGTTTTATCTTTTGGTGATCCTGGAACCTGGTCATTCTCTCTGAAGATGTAATTTATCCTTATCTGCTCCACTTTCTTTGTATGTAGAGTGGTGCTTTATCTTGATATTTGGTATTTTCATGATCAGAGAATGTCATTTTTTCCCAACATTTGAGAATGGAGGGTAGGTGGAAAATATGCACACACTGCTCAGTTAGGAGGTTAGGAGTATTAGGCAGGATTGCAAGTTTCAAGGGGATTCCAGTTAGGAATACTGTTCAGTTCATTCTTCTTTCTTTTTCTTTCTTTCTTTCTTTCTTTCTTTCTTTCTTTCTTTCTTTCTTTCTTCTTTCTTTCTTTCTTTCTTTCTTTGTTTCTCTCTTTCTTTCTTTCTTCTCTTCCTTCCTTCCTTTTTTTTTTTAAAGATTTTATTAATTTATTCATGAGAGACACACAGAGAGAAGCAGAGACATAGGCAGAGGGAGAAGCAGGCTCCCCGCAGGGATTCCATTGCAGAACTCAATCCCAGACCCCAGGATCACAACCTGAGCCGAAAGCAGACTTTTAACTACTGAGCCACCCAGGTGACCCTGCATATTGTTTCTATCACTGTTTTTCCTCCACCCACTGAAAGCCCCTTAAGATTGCTGTCTATGTCTTATTTATTTATTTATTTATTTATTTATTTATTTATTTATTTATCTTCTGTGTCTTTCTTGTTCATTGTCACATCCCCAGCATCTAGTACAGTGCCTGGGACATAGTACGGATGCCAGTTTTTCAGTTTTTGTTTTTTAAAAAGGTATCAGATAAATCAGCGAAAGCCTGACTGATGAAAGGAGTAAAGTTTCTCAGATATAGAGCCTATTTGCATTTTGGTAACACTGATATTACCCAGAGAGGGAAGATGACAGAAGCCAAAGTCTAGTAGGTATGTAACAAGGGCCCACAGCTGATATTCCTTTGGAAGATAAAGTGATTCTAGGGTCTTTGGAAAACTTTTTTTTTTTAAATTCATGAGAAACACAGAGAGAGAGGCAGAGACACAGGCAGAGGGAGAAGCAGGCTCCATGCAGGGAGCCCAACGTGGGACTTGATCCCGGGACTCCAGGATCATGCCCTGGGTTGAAGGCAGGTGCTCGACCACTGAGCCACCCAGGTGTTCTGGGTCTTTGGAAAACTTTTGAGCAAGAAGTCAGGTAAGCCCATAAAGCTCATCTTCCTTTGCTGGGAGCTCACAAACTCTAACGTATGTCTTTCATTACCAAGGTGACTAGTAATGTCACCTATGGACTTTTGCTTTGGAACTGAAAGTCAGCAACATCATTCCTTTACTTGAAACGGGCTCATGCTTGCCCTGTCTCCACTGATTCTCCTTGCTTCCACTCCCATCCTCTCAAAGAACACTCGCTGTACAACTGAAGCTTCTAAGAGGGGAGAAGAGAAGCACGGAGGGAAGGTTCTGTTACTCCTGCCAACCTTCTCAGGGGGATGCGTGTCTGCTGGGACAGAGAAAGCAGGTGACACTGCAGCGTCCCTGCATCCTGGGGACCTGCCCAAATCTAAGCTCTTCCTACTGTTTGCTGGTTGCCAGCTTCTTGTTCAATTGCTCTAATTTTAGATGCTGGCATTCTGGGACAGAACTATGTTTACTAGACATTAAGCATACAGTTTTAGATTGCGTGTTAGTGCCCAAGACATTCTAAGGCCGCTCGTAACTTAAAAAAAGTCCTACCCACAAGGCCCTCCTATCCCTTTATGCAATAGGGGTCAGGTCTTTGCATTTAAGTCTGAAATGATCTCCTAGGCACTGTTAATACGAGGCGACAGCCTTGTGCTTCACGTTGCACTGTCCACCTTTGCAAAGACACTTGATTTTCTCAGCATCTCGTTTATATTTAGGAGTGTCCGTTGCTGTGGTGATATGTAACAGCCCCGCAGGAACTTAAACACCCAGAGCCCTGGATTCTGGGCCTGGGAGCTGTTCGATGGTGGGGGCTGTCCTGACTGCGAGCCCGGGGTCCAGCTTCTGTAGCTTCAGGCTGGCTGACATGGACTGAGGTGAAGCCTCAATAAAATCTTCAAAAAAAAATTTAAACAAAATAATCAGAATTTCATAGATTTCTATATCAAATCTAATTCGGTGGGATCATTTTCTTGGGGATTTTTATTTATTTTATTTTTTTAAAGATTTATTTATTTATTCATGAAAGACAGAGAGGGAGAGAGAGAGGCAGAAACACAGGCAGAGGGAGAAGCAGGCTCCCTGTGGGGAGCCCGACGTGGGACTCGATCCTGGGTCTCCAGGATCATGACCTGAGCTGAAGGCAGACGCTCAACTGCTGAGCCACCCGAGCTGCCCCCTTCTTGGGGGTTTTTAAAAAATATTTATTTATTTGAGAGAGAGTGAGAGCCAGAGAGATCACAGAGGGAGAGGGAGAAGGAAACTCACTGCTGAGCAGGGAGCCCGATGCAGGGGCTGGATCCCAAGACCCCAGGATCATGATCTGAGCTGAAGGCAGATGCTTAACCGACTGAGCCACCCGGGCACCCCAGGGATTTTTGAGAAGAGATGAGAAGTGCTTCCTTATGGGTCACATAAGTTACACATTTAGTCTTTCGATTGTATCAGGGTTTCATGTGGCTTACACTACTGTATGCTCCATCACAGATATATTTTTCTTTTTTTTTTAAAGATTTTATTTATTCATGAGAGGTAGAGAGAGAGAGAGAGGCAGAGACACAGGCAGAGGGAGAAGCAGGCTCCATGCAGGGAGCCCGACGTGGGACTCGATCCTGGGTCTCCAGGATCACTCCCTGGGCCAAAGGCAGTTGCTAAACTGCTGAACCACCCAGGGATCCCCACAAATATATTTTTCTAATGCTAAAATATCAGTTTCTCTTTCCTGTCACTCCAACACCGTTTCCTGGTTAGTTTTCCTGGTTCAGTCACCAGGTGGTGACTATCTTATGTCTGCCCACAGCACATCACCACTCAGTCACCCCTTCTGAAAGGTGTGCCCCCCCAAAGCTCTATGACGATGTGACCCTGCCTTTCCGGGCCTTCGCCGATTAGGTCAAGGGTGTGCTGTGGGCCAATTCGAATGCTTTCTGTGGGATTCTGAGGAAGAATCTTCCAGAGAAACTGGAAATTTAATATTTGAACTTGGGAGCTATGAGTGTCCATTTTATTTTCATCCAGTGGACAAAGCACCATGTTAAGAAAGACGAAGCAGAAGAGGAGAGGTGGACAAATTCTTGACCCCTTTTCCATTTCTGTTCAGTCTTAGGCCTGGCCACATTCCTATCCTTGGGTTGTATGAATCACCCCTGTATCTTAATGCTAAATCTCTCACTGCTTCTTCTCTTTCCTTTTTTTCCTTTCTTTTTTTGGCCAGAGCAAGTGTGAGGCTTTCTTCTGTTGTTTCTAACCAAAAGAATCTCAACTATTCCACATTTACTGAGCCAGTATTCAGTTGCCATTGCCACTACTCCATGGAGCAGACAAAGATAGAGGAAAGGAGAAACATGTAAACAAATAATTCATCATCAAGGTAGGAAATGGGGGGTTTTCTTCTCTTTTTTCATTCATAGTCACAGACTCTCTCCTTGAGGGAAATTTTGTGGTATGTGTGAGAGGTTGGAGATCAAAGCCCATGACAACAAATAGCAAAGAGCATGATGTAGCTACAATCAGGAAAGAAATAAGGTTTTGAAAGACAGAGTCCAAGTCTGAAATTTCATATATGTGGAATGTGTGCCCAACAGAAAGATCCTGGCTCTCTTGGGCAGATCAAATGTTAAATCTTGGACCCCTCCATAGGACAAATACCATTGGTAGGAGCCAGGAATGATTTGATTTTCAAGGACCTGTTAGGATCTTTTAACATTTGCATATTGTCATTTTATTTGCTTCGTGTGGGGAAAGTGAGAGGTTCTTGCAAGTCCTTTGATAATCAGCACTGCCTTTTCTCCACTTTGACATAGATAATTCACATCCCAATTATGATGTGAATTCAAATACGATTATTATTCAAACATAAATGGTCTTGTATTTTCATTACTAGAAAATAACTTTCTACTTGATAGAGCCAAGTTATGGAAAAGTCAGCATTGTCTGTTTTTCATAAAGCACATTCTTTCTCTGCTTCGTGCCAAAATTCTGTCTCAGTTGAAGATAAAGTGGAAAAATCTTCATTGTGGTTGATGTATAGCTTTTTATGAGAAGGAATATATTATGATTCTAACTCTATCCTTTGACCTTCTGTTCTGACTTAAGGTTACATGAGAAGAATATTTAAAAATCAGAGAGAGTATTAAGAGTATGGATATAAAGAATAAATGTTGGAGAATTTCTTATTTAGACATTAAAATATATTTTTTTAAAAAATAAGGAGATTAAAGGAAAATCTTCCATAGGATAGTTTTTAGTTTCACTTGGGAAGATCAAGACACAGAAACGTAATTCACACATTATATCAGGCAGAGGTGCAAATTTCCTCCCCTACTAACTCCATTAAAAATGTTATCTCCTACAAGTGTCTGTTGGGGAAATTTAATTTCAGATCTTGAATATTTAAATATTATGTACGCAAGACCAGGATATAGGTATTTCTATCACTAATCCAGTGATAGAAACTGGATGAGTTTTATGTTCCAATGTTAACTAGTTGGATTTGAGTCGATCATCTTCTGGTTTTTTTATCATCCTTCCCAACCTGAAATGAGCAAACGTTTCATGGATTTTTTCCTTCTCGGTTTGGTTTTCCCCTGTTACACATTTTGCCAGATGGCTGAGTTTCATTTAGAGAAGAATTTTCCATAATAACATATCACTTGGTGCTCATGGCCAATGGTCCCACTCCCCCCTGCCATCTGCAGGAACCATGGAATGGAGTAAAGTGGCAAATGAGACAGGCTTGGTAGAGCCTGGAGGAGGGGGAGGGGGAGGGGAAGGTCCCAGAGGGAGGAGGGGGGGTGAGGGGGAAGGAGGAGAAAAGATACACCAGAAGAGGGGAGACTTGGATGCCAAAGATTTGAAGGAAAAGCCTATTATAGCAAGAGCTTGGGGGTGAGTGTGTGTGTGTGTGTGAGAGAGAGAGACAGAGACAGAGACAGAGACACAGAGAGAGACAGAGAGGAGAGAGGGAACCACAGGCACATGCTTAGGAAGAATTGTGTGTGTAAGTATTTTGGAGTGTGTAGCTAGAGGGCATTTTGACAGATGTGGAACATGTGCGGCACAACATTGTTTGGAGGAGGGGAGCACTAGGGGAGAAAGGAGCATTGCTGAGCTGCACAAAGAGATGAGGCCAAGATCCTGGGTGTGCAAGTGAGGGCTTGGTGAGGGAAACGGTATTAAGAAGGTAGAAGAAACTCACGTTGTGCCATTAGCTGTGTTTGCCGAATTTTAGTTATTCTGACAAAAAATAGAAAATTTTACCCAGAGGGTTTGTAATTGAAAAAAAAAAATATTCCATGTCTCTTGGCATCTGCAGACTGGGTAACCAACACACGAAATCTAAAGAAGGGGCTCGCTTCTGGGACCAGAACCTTCACTCTGCCTGGTACAAAACAGGTAACTTGGAAAAAACGGATTGGAGTTCGTGAAAACTAACTTTTGGGCTTAGCGACTTTCAGCGGATTACATCTTTGGGCTTCCGTTTCCTCAATTAAAAAAATAAAGCAGTTGGTTGAGATAAGTGTTTACCAAATAGTTCTCTACAATTCTTCCTAGAACGAGCCTCCCCCTCACTTCCAGGATTCAGGCAGAGCTGTTAGAGCTTTTTCTGTTTATATCTTAGTCTTTGAAGAATATATTCTGATTAAAAGAAAAAAAAAAGAGATGTATTAGATTGGATTCTTAAGTTCCCTGCAAGCTCTGTTAACCTAAATATGTGTGCACTGGGGTTGACACGAACCCATATGATGCATTAAATCAGCCAACAAATATTTACTGAGCACCTACTGTACAGTAGGCGGAGTTTTAGGCATTGAACATAAAGCAGCAAAGGAGACCAAGTCCTTATGCTCAAAGAGCTTACCCTCTAGTTGAAGGAAAGATGATAAAGTGATTACAGCGGGTGCTTAGGAATAGTAACACAGACAAGGGCACAAAGAGCAATGGGGGGTCTTCCTAGGAATGACATTTGAACAGTCACCAGATGAAAATAGGAGAAAGATCAGGGAAAGGATCTGGGAAAGAACATTCCAGGTGGAGAGAATATCGTGTAAAGGACCTTGGCGGATACAAACCTGCAAATTTACTTTCCCCACAGGAGCAGATCTTGGTCTCCAGATTCCAGGCTCCAGTGAGGAAGGACACACTTGGTTTTGCAGATGAAAGGCCCTGGGATCTCTTCTGCTTTCAGCAAGGCCTTGTGTTCGAGGCTCCCCCTTGCCCTCCTGGGGGTGGGCGAGGGGCTCACCCCACCTCACCTGCACAGCGAGGTGCTTGCTGGCCACAGACTGTGTGTCTGGTCCTCATGAAATGTCTTATCCTACCCTGTACCTGTGTATCAGCCTCTCATGTGCTGGGGGTAACGCAGTAAGTGGGCCCCGATACTGCTTTAATCTGGTCACCACTGCTGATGACCACCGACCTTACCACTGTCTCTGGTCCCCAAGACCCCATGGCCAGCAGCCTTGGTCTCTCTGTTCAGACCCCAGATCTCCTTGGTCCTCTCAGCTCTGCTGTGGCATGGAGCCCTTGGGGGCTTCTCTTGTTCCATGGGGCCTGGGGCAAGAGGAGTGAGAAGAGCCCAGACTCAGCCTCAGAGCTTAGGCCTGCATTCCGGTTCCACAGAGCCGGATGACCTTGAATGTCTTTGGGTTTTCATCTTTGTTTCAGCTGCTCAACGGTAAAATGGGGGATGATCAATCAGGTTATGGCTGTTGTCAGGTATAAACAGGCTAATATGATGATGCAAAATGCTTTTAAAAGTGCAGGCTACGTACACCGGGTACAGTGTTGGTTTCTAAGACAATCCTAGACACTGCCCTTGGCTCCTTGCTCTCAATGTCTTTCAGCCAACAGAAACCCCCCACTTTTCTGAGAGGTTCCCCAGACGAGGCTGTAGGAAGTAAGGACTGAGCTGCTATGATTTAGGCTTCCCTCAACCGAATGGGACCCTTTTTTAGAATTTAACATCTGATCAGAAATAGTTTGTACTCAACTGAACATTTTCACATGCCTTGTTTTATTGAACCCTCAAGGTAACATTGTGAAGTTTGAATTATTAACCCCATATTCTACACGAGGCTAAGAGAGGTTGTGACTTGATCCCACACGTAATCAGTGGCCCAATTCAGGCTTTTTTAGAAAAAAGATTTTTGCCTCCAGCATCAGAGTGCTGGTCAGTACACCTCAGCTGTCTTTAAGAAAATCTTTGCATAAACCTACAGGTCAGAATATCAGGCAGATGAACTGGCAAAATCGAAATTTAAGAATAACCTGTTTTATAAAATTCTTGCTTCTTTGTTTTTCTGCATCCCTTTTCATGTCATTACTTACCCTTGTCCCCACTCCTTGCAATGTCAGGAGTGAAAGTGGAGTAGGAGGTGTAACTTTGAATTGTTTTAGTACTTTTGTGTTTTCTCTGAAACATCGTTTAAGTAAGGCTCATTTTTTAGACTTCGTGGAGGCACTCCCTCTTCCCTTTTTATTTAAACGTAAAATTGCAAAATAAAGCCACTAAATCAGCTTACTGATTATTCTTCGGAGACCTGTGGCATGTGATATCAATTATTCGTCTAACTATAAGAGAATGGGGTACACAAAAAATAAAATACCTTAGCTTTCATACCACCCGTTCCCTTTCAAATGACAACGTTTACAATTAAACCGCAGTGACATTAAAATGTGAACGGACTGCTTGCTGCTCAGAGCTACCATTGGCACAAAGTGTACGTCTGCAGCGTCCTGGTCACGGATGGGGACGGCCAACATGGCCACATTTGTTCTCTTTTCTTGTCGCCACCACTCCCGTCAAAACCCCAGGATATTTCAGGAATTATGATCCTTTCTCTTTTTCTTCAAAGATCACGTACGTTAGTATGTAGTATCTTCCAATGGAATAGCTGATTGTTCAAAGTCGTTTCTAGGAGAACACATTAAATTTGTAACACGCTTCTGGAGGTCAAGCCCTGCCTCGTCTCGCGTGAGAATTTTTGGGGGGCTCAGTTTCTCAAGACCAGTATCTGAGTTTTGTTTCACACGAGAAGGCTGCTCGTCCTTTGGAGAATAGGGCCTGGGCTGGGACTGTGTAGCTGGCGTTAGAGAGCCTCAGTGGAACCGTCTGTGGGGAGAGACCCTGGAGCATCCCCCTTGCTGTGCCCGCAGCCAGGGCCCTGTGCACCTGCTGTTCACACATTGCACTAACCTGTTGGCTTCTACGAGTGGTGGATCCCGCTGCCATCCTCCGTGGTATCTAGGTCCACACTGCAATCACACAGGCCGAGATCTGGCCAAAGGGCTTCCATTTTCTCTAAAGCTCCCATTAAATCATGTCAAGTGATTTCAAAGCTGAACTCTTTTTTTCCTCTCCTCTCTGGAAAGCTTGCCAAGTACATTCCTGCCTATGTATTAAGGGAATTTGGGTAGTCATTTCAAGAAAGTTCAGAAGGATAAAAGAAACATTCCAATTTCCAGAGTGTTGATAAAGCATCGCAGCACATGTTAACAAGGTGTATCATTTAGGTCTTTATTTTAATCTGCGTCGCCGTTGTGTGGCAGGAAACTTGGGGCCTTTTCACACTCCTCACTTTACAGGAAATCTCCATGGAGCCTTTACTAGGGGCCTGTTGCACGCGCTTTAAGAGGAAATGCAACTTTATGTTCTTTTTACACTCAGAAGTCTGAAAGGAACATTGTTTTTTAAGAGCGCTGTGCAGAGGGCAGAACGAACTTTAATTACCTCCTTGAGGTGTCGACAATTAGGGAAACTGAGGAAGCCGCGACTTCTTAGATGAGAGCAGCTTTTCAGTTACCTGGGAAGGTGTTTTATAAGGTACCCTGTCACTTTGATAAGTGCAGTTCTCCAACTACTGTTTAATTATCTGTCACAGTCAGAATGCACATGAAGAAAGCCTTGAGACAACTGAACTTGTCTGGGCCCAAAAAGAGGAATTCATTTCCTGGCGAATGCCTCCGAAATAGGTAAAATTCAAGCTGCTTTCAAGGCATTGAGGAAATGTGCTTTTAGCTTCCTCCCCTCCCCATTTAGTTATTCCAGGTGACCAAGAGCAAATTACTTTGAGACAGGTTGACCCTTTGTAGTAACTGTCTTTAAAAATACAGAGCCAAAAAAAAAAAAAATTAAAAAAAATAAAAATACAGAAACCCTAATCCTTCTTATTGGTTGACTTATTTTCTAGGTGTGTTCTTCTTATGTTAGGAGTGATAGCCTGCCCGAAATAAGATGTGGTTCCATCCCCTTCAGGCTTCTGTTTCTTCTATTTCACAACGACCCCTGCAATATCTTTTCTCCCCTTCAGTTGCACATTAGTATTTCCCTTTTGTGGCACTCAGGGCACCATCTCTGTATCCTGCCTTGAGGTTATGGACTCCAGGCTCCTCTCAGAGCCTTACCTTTCAGGGCCCGGGAGCAGCTCTGTGTGCTGAAACATAATCATCCCCCAAACATCTTTTTGCACAACTGTTTATTGAAGGACGATCGTATGTACTAAGCTGTGTACTAGGTGCTGGAAGAAAATCCTGCCCCCATGGAGTTTATGTTCTGGGGACCTGGTGCCCGGGGAGGGGGGATCAGCCTCTCCCTGTAAAATAGAACTTGGTCTCCCTTAAATCTTGCCTCATCTCATCACAAGATGTGTACCGCTGTAGTCTGAATACAGCCTACCGGGATGGAGAGTGAATTCTTTTCTCTCTCTCTCTCTCATTTTTAAGATTTTATTTGTAAGTATCTCTACCCCCAATATGGGGCTCGAACTCACAGCCATGAGATCAAGAGTCACAGGCTCTTCTTTTTTTTTTTTTTTTTTTTTAGATTTTATTCATTTATTCATATGAGAGAGAGAGAGAGAGAGAGAGAGAGAGAGAGGCAGAGACACAGGCAGAGGGAGAAGTAGGCTCCATGCAGGGAGCCTGAGTGGGACTTGATCCCAGGACTCCAAGATCGCCCCCTGGACCAAAGGCAGGTGCCAAACCACTGAGCCACCCAGGGATCCCCATGAGAGTCACAGGCTCTTCTGACCGAGCCAGCCAGGTGCCCCGAGACTGAATTCTTATTAAGAGAAAATTGCATTTGTTGTGTTACGGCATTGCTAATTCAGAGCCAAGAGCTCTTTCTGCTATAGGAACCTCTGTCTGGTTTTCATGATTATATGAGAAGAGAGAACCCGACACATAAATCTTTCCACAACCATTACCCACTTCTCTGCCCTGATGGCCTGGTTTTAAATTCCAAAAAGTGAAGACAATCAAGAAACAGAACCAAAAAGATGGAAGATTCCTGCTTTCATGGAGCTTGTGTTTGGGGGTGGGGGGTATGGGGGGGAGAGGCAGAAAACACAAAAAACAACTAAGTAATGTGTGTCAGGTGCTGTTACTATAGTAACAGTAAGTGCCATTATCCACACAGTTTACAAAGTAATCATATAAACACTATTATTGAACAAATATTTATTGAGCAGACCATTTGTACCAGCCATCATGCTTACAACCGTGTAGTTACAATTTTATTTGTATTTTAAGATCGAAATTTTGATATTTAGGGAGGTGAAGTTATTTTTCCAGGGCAGTAGAGCTGACAAATTGCAGAACCAGGACACAAACTCCTATTTGCAGCTTCCAAGTATTTCAGTTTCCAAGTTGCCTCTTTCTGAGGCAATAGCTGTAACTTTAAAATCTGGGCCCTGAAGCAAACATTTCTATAGAAGCGCCCTTGTTTCTTCCTTCACTTACTATTTAACTGCAAAATAAATCCATTTCTAGGGAAATGGGTCTGTACCTTCAGGGGCTTCTTACCATGTGTGTTGCTGGGGTGATATTTTATCTTCACATAAATGAGTTCAGATGGCCTCAAAATTCATTATGACTTGCAAAAGGAATGCATGATTATGTTTTTAAAAATTTGCATTTGGAGGCGCCTGGGTGGCTAAGTTGCTTCAGTGTCGGACTCTTGGACTGGCTCAGGTCATGATCTTAAGGTTGTGGGACTGAGCCCCCTGTCAGGCATTGCGCTCAGCATGGAGTCTCCTGATGATTCTCTCCCTCTCCCTCTCCCCGCATCTCAACTCGCAAGCATGCACGCTCTGTCTCACACAAATAAATGAATAAAAATCTTTAAAAAATTTGCATTCATAAGCTGTCCTTTAAATGACGTTGAAGAAATTCATTTAGCATAATAGCCTTCTCCCTGTTTCATATCCTTTCTGCTTTCAATTTCCTCTGGTCAAATGAATTTCAAAATTAGATCCTTTGACTCTTTTATAAACTGTATTTGGAGAGTCTCTCAATGAAGTCTTTGCTAGATTCTTAAAAGCCCTTGGCTCTCTGAATTTCATCCTTTACATGGGAAACAGGAGAGATTCTTGAGAATACTCTGAATTGACATCTATTTCCGCTCTTTTGCAATAGTTTCTCAAGGTAGGAAGTTTAAAAGAAAGTTAGGATATTTGACCGTTGGGAAAATGCACAGAGCTGCAAGTCGTAGCATTTGGAGGCCAGAAAAATCAGACTGCTTCTCCTGAACATTGATATATGTATATAAATACATATATATATGTATTTTTTTTTTAGTTGTGTTTTTAACAGTCTCCTCATTCCTTTTATTCTTGCCACTGGACAGCCTCCTCTCCAGTAAAAAGTTCTAAACTGATTTTAAACCAAGATGAATGCAGCAATGGGGACATGAAGAAAGCCAGTACACTACAGTGGACAGAGCACGCAAGGTTTTTTTTTTTTTAAGATTTTATTTATTCATGGGACAGAGAGAGAGAGAGAGAGAGAGAGAGAGAGAGAGGCAGAGACACAGGCAGAGGGAGAAGCAGGCTCCATGCAGGGAGCCGGACATGGGACTCGATCCTTAGACTCCAGGATCACACCCTGGGCTGAAGGCGGTGCTAAACCACTGAGCCACCCAGGCTGCCCTGCACAGCCATTTTTAAAACAGTTGAGCAACTTGTATAATTAATAAACTTTAAAGATACAAAAATAAGAATATAAAATTTAAAAAGCAACATGTGTCCAATGGAGAGACTATCGCTGGGAATATTTTGGGATGGTCTTTCCTTTCAGTCATGTTTTCCTCCCACAAAAATATGCGATCATATATTATGGACTTCTTTTTCTGGAACATTTCCTTTTTCTTTGCATCATTTTTAGGACTCTTCAGTGGACTGATGAATTATGATTTATCTACTTGTCTCCTATTGACCATGTAAGTTAGTTCTAATTTTTCATTCTTATTAATAATGTTATAATTAACATCTTTAAAGTAAAACATTTGAGCACATCTGTGATTAGGGTCCTTAAGCAACTTTAACAGAAGTTAAATTGTTTGGGCAAAGGGTATATAGGATTTTAAGGTTTTTGTTAGTTTTGTCAAATTGTTCTCAAAATTCTATATTCCCACCAATAGCATGTGGTAAACTGAAACACTGGATAAGAAACTTTCAAATGTAGAAGGTAAAATACATAATTTTAAAAAGTACATTTCAGGGGCACCTGGGTGGCTCAGTTGGTTGAGCATCTGACTCCTGAATTTGGCTCAGGTTATGATCTCAGGGTTGTGGGATTGAGGCCCACGTGGGGCTCTGTACTCAGCTTGAGGCTGCTTGGGATTCTCTCTCTCTCTCTCTCTCTCTCTCTCTCTCTTCCCCCCTCTCTAAAATAAATAAACATTTTTTTAAAAAGTACATTTCAGATAATTTCAACACTAAGTCTATTCTGTTCCTTCATTTTGGGTTTTTTCTATTGGTCAATTATCCCAAAGAAAGAAAAAATGGAATGCCATTATAACAGAGAAGGTCCAGGAAGTTTGCTGAACCAGGACTCAAGAAATTTGGCCTTCAGTCCTGGCTCTGTCACTCATCTGATGTGTATTACTCTAAGCCAGCCAGTTATCTTCCCTGAGACTTAGATTCTTTATTTGTGGTTCTGAAATAATAATTAATAGTATCTTCTTTTACTCTCAAAGTGGACCATAAAATTCCATGCTTACCCTATGTATTGATATGTGAGGTATTTCTTCTATTGAAATGGTACCTGTTGCTTTGCCTGCGTAGCCTATTTCTCTCACTTTCTGTTGTGGAACTGCTCTTTCTCATCGCCATAGACTTTCCTCCAGTCTATACGCTCGAAGTCTAATCCCATCGTTGGCCTGGGTTTGGGTTTGGCCAGGGGAACAGCACATCCTCTAGGGTTCAAACATAGATCTCAAATGGGCATGTGACCTAAACCAGGCTCCTATGACTTTTCCTCTTGGATTTCTGAGGGGCTTACTGATACCAGTAAGGCTGGCTCACACTGGCCCACAGGAACCAACGTTATTTTCTAGAAATTTCACAAATCAGGTGTTAAACACAGTCATTATAAAAATCAGATCATATAAACGTGTATTAAAATAAAGGTAGTGAATACTCAAAACTCAAAACTAATTATTGTACTTTATTTTATTATTGCCTATGCTCTTAAAGTTATCTATATGCATTTTATCCATATGGTAGAAATACTATATAATGGACTATATGAATCTCTTCTCAGTTCCTTGTTTAGTGATGTCAGGTTGAAATTGGCTAAGGTGAGAATATTTACACCATGGAAATTGGCAGATGCCAATGGATATCCAAAACCAGAGTTTTTGCTTTTTTTTTTTTTTTTTTTCTGAAGAGCCAGTTTAACATTTTTTTAATCACACCACTTGCTGAAACTATTGGGAAAGAACCTTTTGTTTCTTACTTTGTTGCTATGTTAGTGAAATATAATCTTAAAGTAGCCAAAGAGCCATTTTGGTTATTTGGGGAGAGCTTGCCCAAGAATAATGCCAACAAAAAGGAAAGCATTGCTGAGTGATGCAGAGAAACAAGAGTCTTAATGTCTGGTGAGCACTGGGTATTTTAGTTGGATAAGAACCGAGGTCAAACCACATTAGGTTTTTAGAATTTATGAATAAAAGTCTTTTGATAATACAGATTGCATATCTCTAAGACTCCCTTACAACGTTAATAATACATGATTTTAAATTATATAAAAGGAGGAATTCCTTAGCTAAATATTTAGTGCCCATGGTTACTATCTTTGAAAAGAAGTCAAATAAAAAATATTGCCTAGTGAACTCACACTGTGTGTCGTCACTCATTCAATCTTGTATAATGTTAGCATTATCCTATAACTGAATTTTTGGCCACGGAATAGATGAAATACACCGATGTTAATTTCAGTTAATTTTACAAAATTTCCCCTTCCTTTTAAAATGCAATATTGTGTTGAAGTTGATTCGCTTGAAGAGAATTTAAAAAACCTACTTTTAATTATCCCTAGATAATGACTCTTAGCTATAGTTGATCACAGTACTGTCTCCAGAAACCTGGTTTGAACATAGTTACTCTGCATTTTAAAACACTGCACTCGCCCTCTTTGAAATATTGACTTCATTTTACCAAAGTGCTGCCTGCTACTGTATACCCTAAGGTACCGCTTCTTAATTAGCGAGTGAGTCTGAAGGAGGTCCTCCTGCGGTATTAGGAATCCTCTCCAATTTGACACTGCTCCAGTGTATATTTAACACTTTATTCCTGGCTCATTACAGCCATGACCCATTTCACGTACTGTTGATTCAAAAGAATCAAAATCCCATTGGTGTGTTTACTTTCTGGTACTTGACTGTTGATAACTCAGAGGTGTTAGTGGTTAATTGTGAACGTTCACAAAAACCCTGAGACCAAACCGGATGACTTGCCAAGTGCTAAGATGGTTTACATTTACCACCCCCCAAACACAGCGTTCTCTTCTTCATCGGGCTTTCAAAAGATGTTGGAGAAAGTCTTTTTTGACTCGGATGATCATATTTAAAACTCAACGAAACAGCAAGGCCCTTGACACTGGTACTGTTAGCTTTGCGAGAATTATTTTTAGATACCAGAACATTGGAGTCTGTTGTTAATAGTTGGCTGTCTCCTCTGAAGTGTATTGCTAGTTTGCCCCTTTAGTTACTGGGGTCCTATCTTGTGGCTACAACAAACAAATGTATTCAAATTCACCTGAGAGGGAATTATGGTGCTGAGGAACACATCAGCCCTTTTTTGGGGAACTGACTTTGCATTAATTTCCTTTACCAGCATTTGCATTTCTCAAATTCCGTTTTGAGGAGCCTTATTAGGGAAACAGTCCAGGGCTGTGTTTTGCAATGTGGAGATCAACTGCATCTGAGCCACCTGGAGTGTCTGTTAAAATATAGACTCCAGGGCTGCTGCAGACTCCCGTTTTCTGAGAGTGAGTGGGGCTCGGCAACACAGATTTTCAACAGTTACTTGGTGATTCATACATCCTTTGGGAATAAAGGATTCCCAAAGGATTCCTGCCACCATGGGACTAAGCAAACATTACTGCTAGGCAAACTGAGCCAACAGTATAAAACCCAGGATTCCCACTCAGATCTTCCTGACCACCTCTTATACCCAGATACTACACTAATTCATTATTATCAAATTAGCAAGTGTCTGCAACAATCAGAAGTTCTTGTGCTATTGGTTAGAGTAAGCTTTCCCTAATATTTGGTCAAATAACATAGGAATAAAGAGTCTGATAAATCTGTGAATCATTTTCTTGAAGATTATAAACCAAATTAGTTCATTAAAGGCTCTGAGAAGTCCTGTAGCATGGGGTGGGAGAGGAGAAGACTGTTTAATTTTTTAAACCCAGGATTTCCTCAAATTATTTTACAAAACTTTTTTGGGGGGTGGGGGGGGGGGACATGTTATTTGACCAAATATTAGGGAAAGCTTATTCTAACCAATAGCACTAGAACTTCTGATTGTTGCAGACGCTTGTTAATTTGATACTAATGAGTTAGTGTAGTATCTGGGTATGAGCCATGGTCAGGAAGATCTGAGTGGGAATCCTGGGTTTTATACTGTTGGCTCAGTTTGCCTAGCAGTAATGTTTGCTTAGTCCCTTGGTGGCAGGATGAAAGAGTGAGTTAATACCAACCCAGAACCACTGCCAGGAAAATAATTTAAACAGAAAGCCCCCTTGATGTTGTCATCTTTTATGAAGAGCAACGCGTTGATACTTTTGGCAATGTTCTTTGCCCAGACATTCTAACTCCTCACTCTACACCCCCCGGGGAGGAGATCTGGTTACTCTTTTACAAGGGAAGATAGCAGAGAGGACCAAGGAGCTATTTCAGAAATGCCAATCAAGTTGAACAATGGGAAAAGCAGTAAATACATTTGAACAGGAAATTGGGTGGAAGTGAAATAATTCTTCACCCTGTAGCAGAAGGGGTGAAAGGTAACCCCAGTCTTCCGTCCCACCCTTCCTCCTATTAGGCACAAACAACACAGAACCGGGGAGGTGTTGTGAGTAAAGAAATGATAAGTAACAATGGACTTGGGAGCCTTCACCCGGTCTTTCTCTGAGGTGGGGCTGCCTTTTGCTTGGCTCTACAAACAGAGGGCACAAAGATGGGTCCAAAGTAAAGGAAGCAGGAATAGATTAGCGGTAGGGAGAGATATAAAGAGACCCTGGAGTTTCCTTTCAGATCGCCTGGACTGGTTCCCTAGGGTAGGGAAGGAGGCAAGGTCTTGAATCATTCTCTCCCCTGATCACACTGGGCATTTTGTATTCCTGTGCTTTGCACATGTTGCTTTTGCTTCAAATGCGCTTGCCTGTTTTTTTCCAACCAGGTGCCCACAGAATCTTGCTGATTCTGCTAGCTCAATCCTATAGTATCATATTAATGGCATGCTGTTGGATTGTGAGCTCTTTGAGGGCAGGCATGTTTTCTTCATGATCTTTAATATCCATGCCTGGGCTCAGCTCCTAGCATAAAACAGCTTTCCAATAAAGGCTTCTT
The DNA here is from genome assembly GCF_048418805.1 of Vulpes vulpes. Taxonomy (NCBI): domain Eukaryota; kingdom Metazoa; phylum Chordata; class Mammalia; order Carnivora; family Canidae; genus Vulpes; species Vulpes vulpes. The sequence continues at coordinate 11,053,103 of NC_132787.1, read as the reverse complement.
TGTGGTTGCCAGGGAGGTCACACACCTCAACAGGGCACCCCTAAGTAATTGTCAGAGTACTCATCTAGAGTTCCAGGGGTGCAGAATTTTAGGACTGGAACCCATCTGGTAGACACTCTTCATTTTACAAATCTGAAAGTGATTGTTCTTATCGGAAAAGAGTGATGACGGCCTAGGATCCAGCCCTCTAGCTCCTGCTCGAATGTACTTTTGACTACCCCAAGGTCATTTGTGTAATTAAAGAAAGAAGAAATCCTGCCATTACCCAGTGCCCCTTTCTGAATGATGGTATAAACCAGCATTTAAAGTAATGTCTGCATCAGGAAAAAAAAAAAAATGCAGAGTCATTGAGCCCGAGAGTGATTTAAGGAGAATGTTCTACTTCCAAATAAAATTTGTCCCATCTCTTCTTGCACTCCTTGAATTTCTGCATCCCATTGTGCTGCTTTCTGATTCGTGGCTTAGCTTGGAAGCTACAGTTAAAAACTGCTGGGTGAGAAGCTATTCTCCAGGTACTCTCGGCTTTATTGGAAAGAGAAGGCCTCATAAATCACAGAAGGGAACTGGGGCCTCTGGGATTGCTTAGTTGCCAAGTGAACTGATTGATTGCTTTGAAAAATATGTACATTTTCTAGGAGCTTATCTGAAATAAAATAAAGATTCATACTTTCTCAGACTAAGCTCCCTCTCCACCAAATTTCATAGTCTGGTCATTTGAAAGGGCAGTTAATAGAACAGCAGAAGCGTTAGGTGTTTAGTCAAAAACTTGGGACAGCAGAGCACCAGCGGTATTCCAAATGGAGAGAGGTCTGGAACAACCAAGTGTCCCCAGCTAAACACAAAATCAGAACCAGTTTTGGGTTATAGGGCTCCGGTTGACTTTATCAAACTTATGCCTAAATGGTGATCGGCACCATAGAGGGATGGTTGAGACAACTGTGGCATCGCATACAATTCTCACTTCCACGTCAGGAGGTGGTGTGAACGAGGGTTGCGGAGGGTGCTGGAGTTGTATGTGTCTAAGAAGAGAGAAATTAAATGGCAGGGAAACCTATGGATCTTAATCCTTTTAGGTCATAGAATCTGTTGAAAATCTCCATAAGCTGGGAACCTTCTCCCCAGAAAAAGGCACATGCACATAAAAGCTTCAGGCTACCTCAGGGACTTCACAGACCCCCTGATGCCCGTAGGAGTGTGAGACCCCACGTTAGGTGCCTCTTATCTAGCTACTTCCCCAAAAGTTGTCCCAATGCAGCCACGCTGCCTGATTGACAACTGGAGCTTCCAGCGCAGTCGCACACACACTGCAGGGCCAGGTCCTAGCAGAAGGGAAGGGCTGAACACGTGCCGTGAGGCTGATTCAGTTTTACCAAACACAAGTGGCCTTAATCCCCCCCAGATTTCCTTAACTTTGTCATGTGGTGAGGCTGGCTGGGAGAGATTTCAAACTCTCTCGGCATTAATTCACACTTTCATTGATAGTATGTCTGAAAGGGGGCAGCGCACACTTTTAATTGGCCTGACTTGGTAATTTGGTTCAGTGGTAGGCCAGGTTCACAGTCGTCCCCGTACCTGCTTACCAGATGGTTAAGTTCACTGGGTAGCAAGATCCGCTTGGTCCTGAGCTGTACGGTGCGAGAGATTTCCTGATCTTTGGACAATACCATCCCTTCTGAATCCGTCACTCGTGAATTGAGGAAGATTTCAGTTTGCATTACTAGTCTAGCAAACTTGATGATGCATTCTTGAAGAGACATGGGAAAGAAGGTGGATAATGACAGTCCACAAGGCTTTTTGTTTATCCAGAAATCAACCATCCCCAGGAGGTTGACATATAATCCCATGCTTAATCTGTCATCCATACTTTATGTCATAATAATAATAATAATAATGATAATGATAATCATTTACACTTATATAGGCACTTTCATCTAGGGATTACAAACGCTAATTAATTCTTCTAGTGTCCCTGTGAACTAGGTGAGGCCCATTTTACAGGTGAGGCAATTGAGGCACAGAAAGGACAAGTGGCCTTCTCAAGGCTATTGGGTGGCTGATGAGAGAGCTCAGAAGCCTGGAGAGTTCTGTACTTCTAGTTGTCAAGTGGCAGCTGCATCTTGTGGGTGAGGGGGGCGGACCACACCGGAAGGAAACCCTCACTCTTCCAGGGTCTAGTTACAGAAACCCCAGCAGCACACAGAAACGCAGGGTGTTTCCAAAGCAAACACTTTCCCATCCATGCCACACAACAGGCCCAGCCTGTGAAGGGTTGGTAGTTTTTGGGATCTAAGCACTGGCGTTGGAGATTAAATTGGCTGTCATATGTGTCAGGATAGGAAGAAGAGGATTGAACTTGGGCGGAAAGTTGTCTTTTTGGTAGATGCTGCTGAGTGGCCCTCTCTGTGCCAAATCGGAGCAATAGTGGCCTTTGGCTTGTTTTCTTCTGTTCCATCATATGAGCTACCTGATGTGCACATCACAAGGGCAAGATGCTTAAAGAGGGCCCCATCTGCAATTGCAAGGACCAATGGAAAGTAGCTTCTCTCTGTAGGCTTTTCAGTTGTAGAGGATGCTTAGAAATTCCCCCCAGGTGGGTGGTGCTAAGTTCTAGGGAGCTGCTTCTCCAACTTTGAGATGAAAGGCAGTCATCTAGGGATCTGTTAAAATGCAGATTCTAGTTAAGTAATTCTGGAGTGGGGCCCAAGCTTATGCTTTCCGGTGATGTCAGGGCTAATGGTCCCTATATTAGTCCTCTGAGCGGCAGGACTCCGTCCCGCACCCTACTACATGAACCTTGGGGTTACAGGAATAAGGCCTGGGTCTGAGAAGTGATTCTGTTACTAATTAGTGAGAGTTTGGGGCCACCACAACTTCCTGAGACTGTTTCTGGATCCATAAATGATTATTGCTACGCCCTCCATCAGAGGATTGAAGATGAATAAAATAATGCAAGAGAAAGAGTCTGTCACATGTTCGAACTGCACCAATGGTCAGTCATTCCCCCAGGCTCCCCAGTTCATCCTGTCTGGCTCTCTTCCCAAACAAATAATTCCTAGTTTTCCCTCTCTGTCTGCCAGAGTCACCAACTATATTTGATCTAGCTTGCCCTCTTCATACAGCTTCACCTCTTATATTCTTTCTCTTGAATAAAAGCTGGCATCAAAATAAATTTATATATATAAAAAAAAAAGCTGGCATCAAATGTCATTCCCCCCCCCCCCATTCTCTAAAGGCTTTTCTTGAGCTAATTTCTTGTCTCATTAACAATTATAAACTGAAAAAAAAAAAATATAAACTGGTCTCTGTCTCTCCAGGTTCTAATTTGATCAAGGCCATTCAATGGAAGTGAGACTACAGAGATTCATTTAGTAAATAAACATTTATTGAGCATCTACTATGCTAGGCCCTGGGCATACCATTGGGAATATAATACATGCTTCCTTTTTTCTCTACCGTTTTCATTGCTTCTCTTTCACCGTCCAGACAGCAGTGAAATCTTCCGTCATTCACTGATGGCTTTAGACACTTCTCCCATCTCCTGGTTTCGTTTCCCTCTCTTCCTATAGCCCATCCTCATCCCTTGGTTCTTTGCCCTCTGAATCCATCAAGCTGACTAAAAACTTATCTCCTCAAAATCTTTATAAAACTCATTTGTGAGGATATCTGTGTGTGACACAGTTTGAATTTATTTATTTATTTATTTATTTATTTATTTATTTTAGTTTGAATTTTTTTAAAAAGCAACATTGACATCATGTATAGTATATAAATAGGGGGAAAAAAAAGATCTGGGCTCACACACACAATCCCTGTGCACACTGGAATTGGTAAGAGGAGACTTACACTTTTTTCTTTATGTGCTTTTGGCATTTGGGGCTAAAAAAAAAAAAAAAATTTCTCCCTTGCCAGTAATAGAATCAGCAAGTTCTATTCTGTGACACAGGAAAAAAAAATGAGAAAAAAAATCTATACCTATGGATTAATGGATAAGCAAAGGAAAGATGAAGAAAAAGGAAAATGAAGCTTACAATCTTCAGATCTGCCCACATTCTCACCTGCAGTTTTATGTCTCAAAATCTGGGTCTGTCTTATTCAGGTTTCAAGTCACTGGTGTGGAACTCCGTCTTCCTGGGATTACACAGTGTCAGGAATGCTGTTGGCATGAACGCAATACTAATAGTAAAGCAACAGGAGGCATTTTTACAAGAGAGAGCACTCCCCAGATGGATTTTGATAAGGCTGGTATGTACCCCGAGAGGTCATAATTAACCACATCAAAGGAGGAGTGGCTTCTTAAGCAAATGGACTCTATCTTGCCATCTGCCAAAAACGTACCAAATGCTCATACTTTGTTGAAAAACATCTGCACTGCCACAACCAAGTCTTCATAGCTTTAAACTGATGAGCAGGATTGAAGAAATACGTTTATTACGTACACGTTTGACCTCCCAGACTTTATTGGGCACCTTGCTTCTCTCCTGTCCTCCTACTTTGGACACGTCGTCTACAATTTGCATAAATGAGAACATATTGGTTCATGGCTGAGTTGGGAATAGAAAGGAGTTATCTGATGGAAGCAGGGCAGAAAGAATTTAATTTTCCTAGCTCATGGTTAATTCTCGTCCTCCCAGCTGGTCTGCTGGACTGAACAGTTGTTAGAGAATTGAGATGGTAGGCTAAATGGTATTAGAATTTCGCTAGGAATCAACCTGGCTCCTTGTTGGATTTCCCCTGGAGAGATTTTTTTTTTTTTTTTTTTTTTCCCAGAGAGCTTGATGTAATCGCCTAAACTTTTGGAATTAATGAAAACTATAATACAGCAGGTATAAAGCCCCATGACTCTCGTGGGACTAAACCAGCCTGGTAAGAAGAGATCTTTGGACTACACAGCTTTTAATTAGAGGCCACATGGTTCTCTCAAGGAAGACTAGACACTGCGCGGCTTTGCTCTGTCCTGTGATGTTTGGTTTCATGCACATAGAGAAAATAATCAGATACATGGTCAAATAAATCAGAATAATGTTGAACATTGATAATTGTGTTTCAGGCAGGTACTTTTGCTTTCGATATATGGAACTCTACTACTGCATTTCTCTGCCAATCAGCCTTCTTTCTTAAATGTTAATGAAGAATTTCACCTTTTATTTCTGCAATAATTATGAAATTACCAAAAGTTTACAAAATGCAGAATAAAAATTTCCTTATCCTAGCACTGGAATTTCTGGCAGGGTGCGGGCGTCATCCTTGTGTTCTTTGCCTCTGCTTTTTGGAGGTGCCACACTTGTGAGATGCACTTCCATTGTTTCTCTTGGATTTGATAAAGGGATTTGAGACTAATCTTGCTGCTTTGTGGTTTTCATTCTATTTCTTTGTTTCCAATATTACCTGGAGGGGGGTATATTTGGCTGTGCTGTCCCCTACTATACTACTTGGCAGGGAGTCCTGGGTCTGACATTTTAGAAGGTGTAGAGATAAACCAGAAATATGCCCCATGGAGGATAACTGGATGTCAAAAGATCTGAAAACGATGTCAAGTGATGAACATTTGGAGAAAACGGAGGCAAATATCCTAGAAAAATTATGGTGATAGCTTCCTTAGTACATTTTCTTCCATAATAAAAATGTTCTTTTTTAAAAAAATTTGTTTTTATTTATGAGAGAGAGAGAGAGAGAGAGAGAGCAGGAGCAGGGGGAGGGCAGAGGGAGAAGCAGGGACCCTGGATCATGACCTCAGCCGAAGGCAGATGCTGAACCGACTGAATCACCCAGGTGCCCCCAAATTTTCTTCCTTAATTAAAGAAAATTCAGATCTTCCAAGGTTGTAATCCCTGCTCTTTGATAAATAACTTCCTTTAGGGTAAGGATGGTATTCATCATTCATCTATGTTGCTACTTCCTCTGTCATTTTCATGATCTATAGCAGTAATTGATCAAAGCATTCTTTTCTGCTGAATCTGGAGGTGGCCTCAGAATTTTTCTCAACAGTGTTCCAGGCAGCCATTACTAATTGATTGGTGTTGGCATTAATGATGACACTTATTTGCAATCCCTACCTTAAAGCTCTCTTGCTAATTACTGCTACTAGGTAGGTAATTCCATCCTTCAACCACCAAAAGGGCTTCATGATCTTTATTTGAATACCCAGGTGGTAAGGGTTGAGACAGGATTGGTATATTTTATTAGGACTGCAACCAAGGCTAGGTGAATGAGAGGTGGAAATGGAACACTGTAAAACTAGCTTTGCCCATTCTTTTTGAACCCATCTTTAGCCCCTGGAAGGATTCTTTCTGCATAGTTCCTGGTCTTCCTCCAAGAGGAAGAAAATAATTTTAATTCCTACTTCCTTGGGATGTTTTAGAGTATCCCCAGGACTTTGAAATTAAGATCTAAGAAAATCAAACCCCAAGAGACAGTTACAAGTGAATTGTTTGACATTCCTCTTAACTATGGTTCATTCATGATCTCAATATCCTAACATTCCTTTATAAGATGCATGCATTTCAAGGTTATGAGTGCTGCCTTCATTTATTTGAAAAGGAGAAGGAAAACTCCTTTTATGGAGAAGAGGGATAGGGTTATTGTGTATTCTTTTTTTTTTTTTCCTAAGTAGACTCCATGCCTATTGTAGAGCTCAAAGCAGGGCTTGAATTCGCAACTATGGTATCAAGATGTGAGCCAAGACTAAGAATCAGATGCTTGGCTGACTGAGCCACTCAGGTACCTCTATTGTGTATTCTGAGGGCCAACTGTACCAGTGGGTAGAAATGAGAGGGGCACAAAATTGGGTTTAGTAGGTTATATCTTCTATCCATAAGAGTTGCCCTAACATGAATAAGCTGATGTTATAGAGTGCTCCCCAATCACTGGGGATATTTAGTTAAAGGCTGGATTGCCCTCTGTGAGAGAGAGTTCAATGGATTTATGGATTCCTATTTTGATGGAAAATTGAACTAAATTTCACAGAGGGAGCTTTGCTGATAGATAGAGCTACGTGTGTGTGTGTGTGTGTGTGTGTGTGTGTGTACATATTACATCATGTGTGCTTGTATTGAGGTAGTCTATAAATCTTTTGACCTTTTCTATCCTGACACCTGCTGGCCAATGCACAACTGATCATAGGTCATGATGATACACCTGCAACTTCTAAATGGGAAGGTCTTTGAGTGGGAACTGAAGAGAGAAGGAGATGGAAAAGTATAGGTCTAGGTTTATAAGTGAATATAACAGCTGCAGAATATATAAATATATACATATATAATGTATCTTTACAGCTTTAGTGAATGCAGTCAATTTTAAAATAATTTTTCAAAAGATTTTAAGTAATCCCCACACCCAACATGGGGCTTGAACTCACAACCCTGCGATCAAGAGTTGCGTGCTCTTTTGACTGAGCCAACCAAGCGCCCCATTTTAAAAAGAATTTTAAACGAATCCTGACCTTATAAGAGGGAATATTATGTAGCCAAAATAACACTACTATGGAAAATACATCATGTTTCCCCAAATTTCCAAAGTTCCTCAAACACCCATTACTTTAGGGATGTATTAGTTTTATATTGCTATCCTCACAGATTATGACAATTTAATGACCTAAAAGACACTATTATTGTATGGTTCTGTGGCTTAAGACTCTAACATGCATTTCACAGGGCTAAAATCAAGGTGTCGACAGGGCTGCTTTCTTTCCTGGGGGCTCTGGGGGAAGCCCACTTCTTCACCTTCTCCAGCCTGCAGGGGGCCCTTCCTGCATCTTCAAAGGCAGCAATGTTCTATCTCTCTGACCATTCTTCCCCAGTCCTATCTCCCACTGATTAGCTTTAACTGGAAAAGGTTCTCTGCTTTTAAGGATTCTCATGATTAAATTGGGTTTACTTGACTAATCCAGGGTCATCTCAAGATCCTTAACTTTAATACCATCTGCAAAGTCCCTTATGCCAGGTAACATATTCACAAGTTCCAGGGATAGGGCATGGCTATCTTTTTTGGGGGGGTTGGGGGGGTCATTATTCTGTCTACCACATGTGGTCAGTCAGGAGAACAATGCATTCTTTTTTTTTTTTTTTTTAAGATTTTATTTATGAGAGAGAGAGAGGCGGAGACATAGGCAGAGAGAGAGAAGCAGGCTCCATGCAGGGAGCCCCACGTGGGACTCAATCCAGGACTCCAGGATCATGCCCTGGGCTGAAGGCAGATGCTTAACCGCTGAGCCACCCAGGCATCCCAATGCATTGAATTCCTATTGAATTCATACTTCATTTTCCAATAGAAACAATGCCACAAGTGAGGTCACGTACCCAGGCTAGCCATCAGAGCTTCTGTGACCCACCTTTTAAAAGCACTAATGGGACCATTTGACACAAAACCCATGAATGACAATATCTTGTTAGGGAAACATTTTGAGTTCCTAATAGGATGTTAGGAACAAACTCCTTCCCCTGTCTTCTCAACCTCCTCTTTTCCCTTTATCCTTATTCTCACTGCTCTCTTCTCCTCATATGTTTGGGAACTGTGAGTGAGGACTATTTCTAAGCCATAGGTGGTGGCGACTCCCATGGTCTGTAGCGAGGGATCCAGCAGGGTGGGGACAGGAGGTGAGTGACAGCGGAGGAATTAGAAGTGTGTGAAAGAAGGTAGCTGTGGGACCTCCTTCTGGAGAAACTCTTTGGGGGATATGCTGGGAAGATTCTGGATCTCTTAGTTTTCCCAGGAGCCCAAGTGAATGGCTTAACACTTTCTTTTTAGTTCCCTTAGCTAGTCTCAATGAAGGCTTCTGCCCTTACTTGCTCACTCACTGTGGAACAAAATATAGCTGTTCACACAGCCAAAGCCTTTCTGGAGTCTTCTGAGGTCTTTTGTTTCTAACAATTAGGGGATTACCCCATCTCCCCCCCACCAGACCTCTCTCTCCTGTTCTCTTCTATTCATTTTTACTGTTGTGTAGGGGTCACACACAGGTGCAAACAGAAGAGGATTGTGCAGAAAGAACTGCCTTGGATGGTGGGGAAGAGGGAGGGGACGGCAAGAGGCTCTGCAGCGGGGTCTGGCAGTGGCAGGTCTAAGGGAGCAGCCCAGCCTCCACGGTCCCAGATGGGTGGGTCCCCATCCACAGGCAAGTCTATCTCCTCACAACATTCAAAAGATGGTGTGTATATTGCTTTCTTTTCTTCTGGGGCTGCTGTGTGGTTAGCTGAAGAAGTGTCTGGAGCAGGCTCGTTTTGGAGACATTCTTTTCTTTTGGGGTACTTAGGGGGAATGTTGCTCCTGATAGGGATCTAGGACTCGCTTCTCGATGATGATGGGGATTATGTAAGTAGCTGTCATTTTGGAGTGCTTACCACGTCTTAGACACTAAATGCCTACATGCATCTAGGTAAAGACTCATAGCACTATGGCATAAATATTTAATCATTCTGTGCCAATGATTTCTTTTTTTCTTTTCTTTTCTTTTACAAAAGATTGAGAGTGAGCAAGCATGAGTGGGAGGGTCAGGGGGAGAGGGTAAGGATCTCAAGCAGACTCCATGCTGAATGTGGAGCCCGATGTGGGGCTCCATCTCACCAACCTGAGGTCATGACCTCAGCTGAAACCAAGAGTTGGACACTTGAACCGACTGCATCACCCAGGTGCCCCTGTGCCAATGGTTTCTAAATAACACAGGAAAACATATCAAGCTATACACTAAGTTTGAACAATACATAAACTATTCAAAAATTATTGGGAATGACATACACCAAATAAAGATGAAGCAGGGAAAGGGCTTAGCTCGTGAGTTGTGCCGAGCTCTGGAATCATACACACACCAAATAAACTCTAAAGTCCTCACCGATCCTTCTACTAGTGCCCTCTACTCTCTTTTGCTCCCCACCGTGTCACCACTCTAGTGCTCTTTCTGCCCAAGTTTGAAAAGCCCAAGTTTGCGATGTGCTGAAGGACAAGCCCCAAATTTATATTTATATCCTAAACCCCAGTACCCCAGAGTGGAACTGTACTTGAAGAAATTCCAAGAGGTAATTCAGTTAAAATGAGGTCATATGGGTGGGCACAAGCCCAACAGGACTGGTATCTTTATCAGAAGAGATTAAGACACAGACACGCACACACAGGAAAGCTCCTGTAAGCACATAAGCAGAAGAGGGCCATCCACCAGCCAAGGAGAGAGGCCTCAGAAAAAACAATCTTGCCAACGCATCACCTTGATCTTGGACATTTGGCCCCCAGAACTGTGAGAAAATAAATGTCTGTTATTTGAGTCATCCAGTCTGTGTTGTTTGTTACGGTAGCCTGGCGAACTACGACAAAGCTCTCCTCTGTCCCAGGAACCTTGTGCTCTGTACTTTCTATTTTGAATTTTCTGCTTCTAGGTTCAGTTCAAATAGCTCCTCCATAGAGGCCATCCCCAGCAATCTCGACTAAAGTCAGGGCTCCCATCCCTCACAGTCAACCTCTAGCACCGTGGCTGATTGTTTTTCAGACCTCTATAAACACCTAACATCACTCCCTTGTCTGAGTGTTTATTTTCTCTTCCCTGGTCCCTTCTCGAATGTAAGCTCCTGGAAGGCAGTCTCTCATTTCTTTCCCCTAAATAACCTTTGATAAAGGAATAGTTCTGGTCCCGCCAAAACCACTTGTGCAACGCCCAGGATATTTTGGTATCTGCTGGCTTCTCACCCATATACTCTGCAAATGCTGGCTGCCTGTTTGTTCGGATGAAGGTACGTTAGCATCCTCGCAAATTTTCGTGTGTGCTCTGCATTTGTGTCAACTTTGATTTGCATGCTGTCTTTATGGAATCAATAAATTGTGGTGCCAGGAGGGGACTATTGTACCTTCTCTGGCAGGGGAAGATCCTCTTTGCTGGGAGTCACAATTGAAAATAGATTTCCCCATTGGACAGCAATATGGTGCTATGACATCTCTTGTGCACCCCATTTAGCCGCCCGCCCCCCCTGGGCTGCCCTAGTTCAGGGATATTATTAGTTGAACATTTTTTGCCCATTATGCTGAGAACTACATATCCATACGGACACATGTACAGTAGAATATTGGAAATGGCAGAAATTCTATTTATTGTGTAACGAAACTCAATCTTGCCAATCATGTACGGGTCAGGATAGCTGGTCTTACAATTTTACATGGAAATACTGTATTTAAAGATAGATAATTTCCATAATTTGTTCCTGGCATGGGTGAACAAGCAATCTGGGAGCTACCAGATGAAAAGAAAAGACCCAGGATAATCCATTTTATTCCTGGGGAGAAAAATGAAGCTGACTGAAAAAAAAAAAAAAAAAGACAGATCAACTGGCTAATGTTTCCAGAAAGATCTTATTAAAAATAGATACAATTTCATGAGAGTTCCAATGGTGTTGTTGCTTTAAAACTATGGAATGAACCAGAAGCTGTTCCTCTCTACAGCTCACAGCTCCAGGTTGACAACTGTCATCTTTCCTTAGCAGACAGAGGCACTTCCTTTTTCTGGTTTCCAGACGCTGAGGCTGTTCAGTGAGTCGGAGATCCAGGTCGACACGAACGCACAGACTGGTGAACGATTTATACGGTAATGGCACAAAATCAAACCCCAGTTTTGGACTTTGGTCTAATGGCAAAATTTAACATCGAGGTACTGATTAAAGTAAAACCTCCCTGTTTCAAGAGGTTTATTCATTTCTTTAAAAAACCCTATTAGTAACTGAATGAGTTTACAGTTCCGAAGAACTGTATGTATGGTCTATAGTAAACAACCTGAACAGCCGTTCTAAATGAGTTCTTTATATTCAGCTTCTAGAAACTTGTAATTACATTTGAAGCAAGACATGTGATACCAGCAGATATAAAACCATTCAGCCCCAACTGCCACTTGAATTCAGTGAAGGCAGTCCAGCAAGATCCATGGAACACACAAGAAAATCACTGCAATTAATCATCTCTTAACGCTGAGCCGAAGAAAGCTCTTCCTTAAAAACAAATAGATTGAACTTTTTTTTTGTTTTTTTTCATTAGTCCTGGGCTTTTGAAATAAATTGTGATAGGGTTGCATTTTCAGCAGCAATTGATCTCAGTCTTACATTTTCTATCTTGCTTGGTCATGTTAGGAAATTATACACACATAAATACCGTCATAGCATTTCAGTTTGAAAAGCGGAGGCCTGAAGAGAAAGTTTAAAAAAAAAAAAAAAAAAGAAGCAGACTAGGATTTTCAACAACTCTGAAATCAAACGTGGCGCTTCTCCAAGAATTTGTCCCCATCTTGAGCTGTGGAAGCAAGAGTCCTATATGCCCAAGGAAATGGTTTAGATATTTGAATATGAACAATCTGTGAATAGATAGACCATGTTTTCAATGTATTCCTGTTAACAAAAATATGGCAAATTTGAAAACAAAACAAAAACAACCATTTCCAGGGATGCCTGGGTGGCTCAGTGGTGGAGTGTCGGCCTTTGGCTCAGGTCGTGATCCCAACCAAGGTCCTGGGATCGAATCTGACATTGGGCTCCCTGCAGGGAGCCTGCTTCTCCCTCTGCCTATGTCTCTGCCTCTCTCTGTGTGTCTCTCATGAATAAATAAATAAAATCTTCAAAAAAAATAAATAAATATCATTTCCAGATAAATTGACCAAAATCTGAGTTTACTAATAATTTTACCAACCTGTAAAACTTTTTTATCCATTTTCTTATTCTTCCCGTCATTTATTTATTATTTCAGAAAATATTTGGCTTCAGTTGGTTCTGCAGCTTATGGTTATGAGCGTTAGGGCCCTGAAGTATTTATTCCTATTTAGAACTATACATTCCTCTTCTTCTTTTTTTTTTTTAATATTTTATTTATTTATTCATGACAGAGAGAGAGAGAGAGAGAGAGGCAGAGACACACACAGGCAGAGGCGGAAGCAGGCTCTATTCAGGGAGCCTGACATGGGACTTGATCCCAGGTCTCCAGGATCACACCCCAGCCTGAAGGAGTCGCTAAGCTGCTGGGCCACCGGGGCTGCCCTATACATTCCGTAATCTTTTAGATTAGAATTAGGTCCAACTTAATTTTTCTTGGTCAATTACAATTGAAATCGACTCTCCCCTCCTAAACCCGGGACACTGGCATGAGCTGGAGAGCCACACAGAAGGAGGAAGAGAAGAAAGAACAATGTGGAAGCAGTATGTGGGTGGCATTGCCATTGCAAACCCTGGTAGGTGCTGCCCAACTGGATCATGGCCACACAAATGGACTATTCACTCTTCTTCAAACATGTACCTCATTTGCTTGTTTCCAACCTTAGCGTATGCCTTCTCCTCTCTTTTCTCCAGTTTCAGCCTTTAGAACTTCCAACCATGCTTCTAAGACCATCTCAAATCATCTTCCTTCCTTAAAGCTCCTTTAATTTACCTACTTCATTCTCCTCCAGAAGCAGGCTCTTCTTCTAAGATTTCTATTTATTTGCATTTTTTTCTTTTGGTACACATCTGGAAGCATGTGGTAGCTTTGCCTTTGTATTCCCACCAGATTGTAAAGTTTTGAAAATTACATTGGTTCTTAGTTCTCTCGGTAGCCCCTGGGGAATTTTGTTTGCTGTCTTTGGAATGGAAGATTCCTGACAAACATTTGTTGATAGAGGTGGGAGGAATTTGCTGAAGTGTTGGTGACATATCTGGCATATGGATTTTCTTTACCTTTCTTTTCTCATAAAAGGTTAAAAAAAAAAGCGAATGTCCCTATCAAGACTACATTTATAGTCAGGGTCCTTGAATCAGAATGGAAAAAACTGAGGCTAGAAAACTTAGCTATGTTAAATTTGTGGCACTAATTTTTCTAGTGGCAGTTGGGAAGTCACCAACACAGACATAACGTCATTGCAAACCAGGAGGCCAAGCATAGCTGTGGGAAAGAGAGCCCATGTTCAAAGGAAATACCCAAAATAATAGAATGGAAGGTCTAGAAAATCACCACCATGAATGCCTTTTTTGTGGTCTCATTTTCCCCAAGGTTGCTCTGGTATGAAAAGTCCTTCTTTAAGGAGATAACATAAAAAGAACTAAGTGGTGGTTAAAAAAAAAAAAAAAAGTCCACTCTTGTAATAGGCTTGTGTGTTCTTTGGCTATTTCAATGTAATGTTTATCTAATAAATAGCATTTCAGTGTTAAACAGTAGAGCTGTGTCTGCACTCCTGTGCCAAAAGGCTGGACCTCCTTCAGGTCTTGCCATGCTCTTACTGCTGAAAAAAGTTCTGTTTTAATGAAAAGAGATACTATGTGATTGGGGCCAGCACCAGCGATGGCTGCTTAACATTTTCATGCTTCTGGGTAGTATATAAGTCTTCAAACAGAATCACAAGTTCCTGTGTGTGTGTGTGTGTGTGTGTGTATGTGAGTGTATGCATACATACATAAAAAAATGTAATTTTAGTAAAAACTGCTAGTACTTCAATAAAAACCTTGCAGCTAATACACATTTCAGACATAATTCCATGTATTACTTCCCGTACATACTGTTTAAAAGAGAAAGTCATTTCTGACGTGTACTGGTGCATCTCTGTAACAGCTGAGTGAATATTTTGATGCCAGTGTTAAAAAAAAAAAAAAAGGAAGGAAGGAAAAAAGACAAATGTGTGGCTGTGAAGTTTAAAAAAATATGCTAATTCTAATTCCAGAAGAGAGGAAATGAAACCTCTGTTCAATTACCTACCTCAACCTTTAGAAAATCAACACATTTAGATGGTATCTGAGTCATTTTTGGAAAAGATTTAATTATTTGAGAGAGAGAGAGAGAGACAGAGACAGAGAGCCCAAGTAGGGAGAGGGACAGAGGGGGAAGCAGGCTCCCTCCTGAGTTTACAGATTAAATAAATGAGATAATATCATAGATTTTCCTCTGTAGCTGAGGCAGTTCCTCATGTATTACGTGGTCTTCCTCTTCAGCCTGTCTCCACCTGACCTACCCTCTCACCGGCCATCTCCTCTCTGCCACGTTCAAAGTCCATCAAACCCTCCTCAAGAAACCTTGTTCTCCACCACGGCATACCTGGAATTCATTCTCATAAATGACTCATGGGGCACCTGGGTGACTCAATGGGTTAAGCATCTGCCTTTGGCTCAGATCTTGATCTCTGGGTCCTGGGATCAAGCCTCTGAGAATAGAAGCTCCAGGTGAATCTGCTGCCCACTTTTCAGGCCTTTCATTCTAGAAGATGATGGATCCTACCCAACTGGCAATCCATTTCATCTTTTCTTTTTTTTTTTTATTTAAAGATTTTATTTATTTATTCATGAGAGAGACAGAGAGAGAGGCAGAGACACAGGCAGAGGGAGAAACAGGCTCCATGCAGGGAGCCCGACACGGGACTCGATCCCGGGACTCCAGGATCATGCCCTGGGCCAAAGGCAGGCGCCAAACCACTGAGCCACCCAGGGATCTCCCATTTCATCTTTTCAAATAAGCTGCTGGCACTTATCTTTTAGCGATCTGCAAATGCTTGCTTCTTTCTGTTCCCTCTTCCTTATTTTCTGTGATTTTAATTTGTAGTCCACGAGCATCACACAGACTGTCAAGGGGTAGGTTAGTGAATATGGTTAGAAACAAATAAGGAAAAGATAAAGAACAGCTCACCGTTTCTCAGTATACATTAGCAAGGAGAGACCACTTGAATTAATCCAAGCATCAGCTTGTGATCCACAAAAACAGATCGGCCATTTATTTGAGCAGACGTGTAAAGGACCAGGATTGCACAGTCTTTTCTGTACACTATGGTACAGAGACACAGAAATACTGTAAAAATCAAACATTAAGATTTCCCATCTGAATTATAGAATAATATTTTCTTTTACTTATTTTAAAGTATTTATTTATTTATTTATTTATTTATTTATTTATTTATTTATTTAGGAGAGACACACAGAATCGGCAGAGGGGGAAGCAGGCTCCTCCTGCTGACCAGGGAGCCTGATGTGGGACTCGATCCCAGGACCCCGGGATCATGACCTGAGCCGAAGGCAGACGCTCCACCACTGAGCCACCCACCAGTGCCCCAAAGAATAATATTTTAAAACTATATCCGTTTTTAAACAAATGATATGCTGATTGTTTTAAGGTGGCAAATGTGCGAAGACATATTCAATGTGATGCAAAAAGACAAAGTGACAGGTCAGGAAAAAAGAAGGCAATGACGATGAACACATGGGTTATCTATGTGCCAGGTCCTGTTTGAGGTGCTCGACAACATATGAATGCAGTCAGTCCTCACAGCAGCCCTACGTCCTGTCCACAGATCCATTTTGAAGAGGAGGACGGGGCTGGGAGAGGCCCTTGCTTGTCTTGATCTGGAGCCAGGCCCCAGAGCCCAGGAACCTGTGCTCTTTAACCACCTCCCTTTCTAACCTCTGTCCCCACCCACCCCAATCCTACCTCCACACCAAATTTAGTGTTGTCATCAGAGCTTAAAGCAGAGGAAGGACAGTGGAAGAGTAGGAAGGAAAGCGGCAGAGATCTCGAGGAGAACATGGACATAAGAGGAGAGAGACTGGACAGCTGAACACAAAAAGGTGCAAAAGGAAGGAACAAGAGAGAAGCCAGGCACAGGCTGGTGGGATTCGTGGGCAAGACTGAGAAGCACAGTGGTTGTGGTTGGAGGGAGTATCGAGGTCCAGCCCCAGCTCCGTGAGTGTGAGAATGGGTTTGGCCGATGAGACCATGGGAGGCAGCAAGAAGGATGGGATTGCACAGGGGTGCAGAGCTGCTGGCCCGAGGGGGTAGAGCCAAGGAGAGAGGAGTTTAGGAAAAAGGGATGTGGGTCAGGAAGGAGAAGATAGAAACTAATAAGACAAAAGGAAAAGAGAAGATCCCGTCCTTGGGCATTCAAAACCCCATCAGGCACCAGGGTCTTCTGCTAATGAGCATAAAAGCACTTAGATAAAAAGCGTGGTAGCAATGTCACGACACAGACACGAGGGCATTTCTCAGTAGAATAAAAACCATCTGAACCCCCCACCAGTGCCTTTTCATTTTGTCCCTCCATTCCTTCAGTGGCTCCTGAGTGCTCACCACTGAGACGCTGGAGGAAGGGCATTCCCGGTCTCCCCGACACATGGCCCAGCCCTGCTCCTGGGCCAACCCAGAGGAAGGCACGAGCAATATAAAACTGTTTTTAATTGCCTTCCGGGGGCTATTTAAACACGCCCCTGAGAACATAGCTCAACTCAGTGCAGTAAGAGCACATAAGGTAGCAGCTGCCTTGCAGTTCGGGCTGTGGGGACCCCTGCTTCAGTCTCTCAGCTGCTCAATGCAGTCACTGTGGGGGGGTGGGGTGGCCTGGTGTTGCATTTGACCTGATAGACTTGTGTTCCCAAATATCTGGAAAAAATGAGGCTTAAGAGCCAAAGGGATATGGCCAAAGAAAATTTAGAAATGTTTTGCTTATTGACCAGAGAGGTGAGAATTCTTACTTGCAAACAGATTGCCTCCTGCATAAAATCCAAATACAAGGCCCTTGCTTTTCAGTTCTACAGCTCACATTCCAGAGTTTCCCAAACGTCCTCGATGTTAACCATCACTCTGAGTGCTTATTTAGGAAAGAAAAAGGTCTGCCAAAAATATATTCTGGAGATTCAGAACAAGTCGAGGTGGGGCCAAGGAATTCTTCTCTTTTCCCCCCATAGGTACATGCACGTACACACAAGTAATTCTTTGGTTTGATGGGTTTTGGAGGCACCGATGTACCCTATACACCTGATAAACTGTGGGTTTTTTTGCTCAGACTTTTCCCACTTCTTTCCTACCCTGCCCTTTATATCATCCACCACATAGTCTGATCTCTAGATCCACCAACTTTTTTTTAAGAGGGAAGGAGGCAGAGGAAGAGAGAGAATCTTAAGCAGGCTCCATGCTGGGCATGGAGGCCGATCTCATGACTGTGAGATCATGACCTGAGGTGAAATCAAAAGTCAGACACCTAACTGACTGAGCCACCCAGGCACCCTGATCTCTCGACTTAAAAAAAAAAATTTTGTCTTTAATTTTAGTTCCAGTGAGTTAACGCACAGTGTTCTTTTAGCTTCAGCTGTACGATACAGTGATTCAACAATTCCGTACATTACCCAGTGCTCATCATGATAAGTGTCGTCTTAATCCCCTTCACCTATTTCACTCAATCCCCCACCGACCCCCTCTCTGGTAACCATCTGCTTGTTCTCTATAGTTAGGAGTCTGTTTCTTAGTTTTTCTCAATTTTTTTTTCTTTTGATCATTTGTTTTCTTAAATTCCACATGAATGAAATCATATGGTATTTGTTTTTCTCTGACAAACTTATTTCACTTAGCATAATCCTCTCTGGCTCCCTCCACGTCATTGTAAATGACAAGATTTCATTCTTTTTAATGACCAAATAATATTCCATTTACTTATATACCACAACTTCTCTTTTTTTTTTTTTTTTTTAAAGTAGGCTTTATACCCAGTGTGGAGCCCAACACAAGGATTGAACTCATGACCATGAGAATGAGACTTGAGTCAAGATCAAGAGCCAGATCCTCTTTATCTACACCACATCCTCTTTATCTACTCATCAATTGACGGATATTTGGATTGCTTCCATAATTTGGCTATTGTAAATAATGCAGCAATAAACGTAGGGATACATACATCCTTTTGAACTGTTTTGTATTCTTTGGGTAAGTACCCAGTAGTGCAATTACTGGATCACAGGTCAGTTCTACTTTTACTTTCTTTTAGTTTCCTAACTGTTTTCCACAATGGCTACACCAGTTGGCATTCCCATCAAAAGTGCGTGAGCGTTCCCTTTTCTCCACATCTTCCCCAAAACCAGTTGCTTTTTGTATTTCTCATCATAGCCATTCTGATAGGTGTGAGGTGGTATCTCACCGTGGCTTCAATTTGCATTTCCTGATGATGAGTGACATTGAGCATCTTTTCATGAGTCTGTTGGCCATCTGGATGTCTTCTTTGGAGAAATGTCCATTCATCTCTTGTGCTCATTTTTAAATTGGGTTGTTTTTTGGGTGTTGAGTTCTATAAATTCTTTCTGTATTTTGGATACCAACCCTTCATCAGATATGTCATTTTCAAATATCTTTTCCCATTCAGGAGGTTGTCTTCTAATTTTGTTGGTTATTTCCTTTGCTGTGCAGAAGCTTTTTGTTTTGATGTAGTTCCAGCAGTTTATTTTTCTTTTGTTTCCTTTGCCTCAGGAAACGTTATCTAGAAAGATGCTGTTATGGCCAATGTCAGAGAAATTATTGCTGCCGTTTTCTTCTAGGATTTTTATGGTTTCAAGTCTCACCTTTAGGTCCTTAATCCATTTTATTTTTATATATGGTGTAAATAAGTGGTTCAGTTTCATGCTTTTGAGTGTAGCTGTCCAGTTTTCCCAGTACCATTTGTTGGAGAGACTTTTTCCCATTGCATATTCTCACCTCCTTTCTTGAAGATTAATTGACCATTTAATTGTGGGTTTATTTCTAGGTTTTCTATTCTGTTTTATTGATCTATGTGTCTATTTTTGTGTCAGCACCATAGTGTTTTGATCACAATAGCTTTGTAATATAACCTGAAGTCCAGAATTATGATGTCTCCAGTTTTGTTCAAGATTACTTTGGCTATTCTGGGTCTTTCGTGGCCTTATACAAATTTTAGGATTGTTTGTTCTAGCTCTGTGAAAAATGTTGATATTTTGATAGGGATTGTATTAAATCTGTAGACTGCTTTGAATAGTATGGACATTTTAACAATATTTCTTCTTCCAATCCATGAGCATAGAATGTCTTTCCATTTGTGTTGTTTTCAATTTCTTTCACCAATGTTTTATAGTTTTCAGAATATAGGTCTTTTACTTATTTGGTTAGGTGTATTCCTAGGTATTTTATTATTTTTGATGCAATTGTAAACGGAATGTTTTTCTTTCTGCTGCTTCATGATTAGGTGAATAGAAATGCAATGGATTTCTGTACATTGATTTTGTATCCCACAACCTTACTGAATTCATTTATCAGTTCTAGTAGTTTTTTGGTGGAGTCTTTCAGACTTTCTGTATATAGCATCAAGTCATCTGCAAATAGTGAAAGTCTTACTTCTTCCTTACCAATGTGGATGTCTTCTATTTCTTTTTGTTGTCCGATTGCTGTGGCTAGGACTTCCAGTACTATGTTGAATAGAAGTGGTCAGAGTAGACATCCCAGTCTTGTTCCTGATCTGAGAGGGAAAGCTCTCAGTTTTTCCACATTGAGGATGACGTTTTCTGGGATTTTTCATGTAAGACTTTTATTACTCCACAAACCTAGTTTGTCGAGGGTTTTTATCATGAGCGGATGTTGCACTTTGTTAAATGCTTTTTCTGCACCTATTGAAATGACCATATGGTTCTTATCCTTTCTCCTATTGATGTGTGTATCACATTGATTGATTCGTGCATACTGAACCATACTTGCAGACCAGGAATAAATTCCACTTGATTGTGAATGGTTTTTTAAATGTATTGTTGGATTTGGTTGACTAATATTGTGTTGAGAATTTTGCATCTATGTTCATGAGAGATATTGGCCTGTAGTTCCTTTTTTTTGGGGGGGGGGTGTCTTTATCTGGTTTTGGTATCAGGACAATGCTGGCCTCATAGAAGAAATTTGGAAGTTTTCCTTTCTATTTTTTTGGAAAAGTTTGAGAAGAACAGGTAATAACTCTTCTTTAAATGTTTTCAATTCCCCAACTTCTACCCACCAAAACCCTCTCCTCCTGTTGAAATCCTAGCCATTTTTCAATGGGCGCGATTTCTGATCTTTTCAGTTAAAGTAATCTTTTTTTTTTTTCTGCTTTCACATGCAACTGGATTTGTGCTTATCTTGTAGAATGCTGACATTCTAACTTGTATTGCATCCTTATTACTAGACTGTAAGCTTGCTGAAGGTAGTAGCCGTGTCTTCAAATAGCCCTAGAGACATGCAATGTCTGGCACTATATCTGGGACATTGTATCTCTCCTGGAAGTATTATCCCCTCTCTCTTTCTACTTTTTCTTTTTAGATCCTTTCTGTACATAGCAACATGTTTTGCATACAGTATTACTAAATATATGTTAAAGGAATAATTGAAATAGGAACTTTTGGAGGCTTTTTAAAATTTGTATTACTTTTTGATCTAAATAGAACTGAGAAAAAAGTACCTGGAGGCATTTAGCATGTAGAATGGAGATGTTTTATCTTACTCTGTAGGCAGCTCATAAATCATAATGCTAAAGTCTTGGCTGTTTAATTTTGGGACTTTTAAGAAAAAACAAGCATTTAACTCAGTATATAAGAGGTATATAAAACTCTGTGGAGAAGGAAGGAAGGAAACAGAATAAATGGGGGAAAGGTTATCCTTATGAACTGTTTTGCTTAAATATAAAGAAATGTAATACCATGTATCTTATGGTATAGTTCTGTATCTTCTAATTTCTTCACATTTCCGTTTAAAAAAATATTTATTTGAGAGAGAGAGCAAGCCAGCAAGCAAGCACAGGGAGGGGAGTGGGGGCAGGAGGAGGAGAGAGAGTCTTAAGCAGACTGTGCTGGGTCCAGAGCCTGGTCTCCCAATCCTGAGATAATGACCTGAGCTGAAACCAAGAGTTGGCCTCTACCACCCAGGCGCTCCTAATACTTCACTTTTATATTTGATTCCATTTGTTTAATATATCTTTAGATCAATACAGCTTTACTTCCATAACAAGAATTCCAAGGAGATTAATATTTTTCATCAATTTTTATAGTGATTTCCCTTAGCGGAAATTTCAGTCTATGTGCCAATCATTACTTAAAGTGTCCCAACTGCCCTACAGGAGATTGTTTTACTGTTTTAGGTGACACATGTATCTTGTGAATCTTTATAACCCTCTTGCTAACTCTCCTGTTCCTTGAGTTTCAACTACGTTTTCTTCAATTCCATCTTGATGTGTAACCCTGGTTTTGCGAGGTCCCTCCTGTAAAATATCAACTTAATTGGATAAAGATCACTCATCCATGTATTATTTTTATAAACATCCCCCATTCAACTGGATGCAATTTCTTCAGAAATCAGGGAGGATTTTACCTTGGAAAGAAATCTCTTCCAGATATAGTTGGAGATTGTGTTCTAGTATTATAATGTAAAACTATAATATAGTCATGTTCTGATGTTGACTATGAAGCTATGAACACAGGATAGCAAGAATAAATTCACATTAAGAAAAAACTCTAAAAGCTCACTCAATTATCCAAATGTTTAACATCCAGATGTTTGGCATTACAAAAGCAAAACATCTGGATAGCAACGAAATGATTTTAGTTATCACCAGGATATTTCACTTCCTATGTGACTGTATAAGCATCTTAAAGACAGTATTAAATTTCTCTGGTATCCACTTCGATAGTCAAGGTAATCAAGGTCACAAAAATTTTAAATGTGAATTGGTCCCTGACTTAAAAAAAATGCTCAATGTTGTTGGCTCTAGCCTAGCATGAATGCATAGCTTATACATTTCTTCTGAATGCACTGCATTCCAATCTCGAAAGTGAGGACTTTAAATAGCAGCTTATCATTATGTCAAAATTCCTCAATGCTTTTACACCAGAAAGAAGGCATATAAGGAAAATAAGAAACTGAACTGCTCTGGACCATCACACTGCTATTTATGTGGTAAATGGGACACACAGTGACCTCTAACAATCATAATGGTTCAACTATACAAGGCAGCTGGTCCATTTAAAAAGATGAGTTCTTTAGAAAGTGGTTAAACAAAAAGCTTTATTTGGAATTAGTTCTAATGTCTTTCTGTTGCATAATTTCAGATGCGAAAAACTTCTATGCATACGCCCTATGGCATTATATAAAAATAACATCTCTTAGTACAACTTATTGCCAGGTAATATTACTAAAGGTAGAGACCAGTGACAAGGATCTGTAATTTGTGCCTATGCAGATCTCACAACAACAAAGAAGGCAACCTAGTGAACTCTCTCTTCAGTTAGCAATCAGGCTCCTTTCATTTTTTTGATTTTTAAATAGAGAGAGAAGAAAAGAGGGAAAAGGCCCACAAATATTTTACCTCAATTAATTTCAACAGAACGTTGGAATGTATGTGTCAGACTGGACCATTATTAAATCCTGGTATGTAATTGTAGCAAAACATCGTGCAGGATCTTGAAGCAATCATTTTTCATTTTTCATTCCTACTTGGTGACTAAAAATTACCATTTCAAAATTCAATGAGTAATCCACACCAATTTTGGATATTTAAGAAGTCGCAGAGACCTGAAGATAGAATAAACTCTACAAAAGTGTTCAGGTAGAGCTATATGTGGTTCTTGGATAGGATGCTCAATGTCAGTACTGCTTTTTTCGGAATGATGCATACATGGTAAATAGAAGAAAAGTAGGATACTGGTTACCACTCCTCCGTTAGATCTGTATGACTGAAATAGCACCGAAGCGGACTATTCTGTGTTGGGACAAAATAATTCTTTTAATGTGTAACATATGCAACTCAAGAGAGCTCAGACTTTCTCTTTCACCAGTGTAGGCTCTCCGAGGGCAGCAGTCTTACTTTCATGGTTCACCACTGGTCTCCTTTGTGCCTAGAATAGTACCCAGCACATAGTAGGTGCTCACTAAGTATCTGTTGATGAATAAATGAATTTAATCATTCGATAAATATTTCTTGAGAGTCTGCTTGTTTGTAAGGTGCTGCTAGATATTAAGGTACATGCAAAATCTGAATGAACATGCCCAGGTCCATGACGAGGTTGGTCTACTAGTGGAAAAAGACATAGACAAATCTAATTAGAATAATAAGCCAGTGAGGGTTAAATATTACAGGAGTGAGGGTCGAATATGAGCTACTTGGAAATTGGCCTTCAGGGGAAGGAGAGAGGATGCCAAACGAGGGTGACTACAAATCTCCACCTACTGTTTGTACTCCAGAAAAAAACAACAACAGTAAAACAAAAACAAAAACAAACCAAAAACAGGGAACAAAAGCAGGGAAAAACAGAGGGGGGAAAAAGGGAAAGAATGGACCTCATCCTCGTTCTTTGGAAAAGAGAAAGGTGAAAGCAAACTGGGAGGAATCGGGAGAAACTTCAGGGAAGTTAGCTGTATCTAGACATTTTGGGAGAGAGAAAAGGGACTGGCAACATTGCACTCAACCATGTGAGTGGCAATTTTATCATTTGTTCTTAAGTTTTGTAGGAGCTCTAAACTTCTGATTTCTGGGAGGGTTCATAGCAGAAATGCCAAATACCCTGAGCTGTTCTGGTAATCCTAGTCATCAAACCAAAAGGAGGAAATTGAGGTTCTCATAAGAGTTCCAGTCCAGTTTTTCCAGGCCCTAGAGAGACAGAATGCTTGCTTGAGCAATGAAACTTTTGGGTGGTCATCCAAGACAAGCCAGAAAGCCTTTTGAGGTTCTTCAATTGCTACCTATCATTCACCATAATTCTTATAATTGTAGGTTTGTCTGATATGATCCTTGATCCATTATGTTCTTTACACATACATCAATTTTTCTATTTTACAATTGTGCTAAGAGTTATTTCAAGTTGTGGTATTATAGAATTTAAATCAGAAAAATAAAAGATTTTTTTTTTTTTTTTTTTTTACAAAAACTACCTCTGAAATGTGTATATATACCCTGGATACAACAATCTCTGATTCGTTTCAGTGGGTTTAACACAGTGGGATGTGTTAAAATTTAAGTAAAGTGTGGCTTTTTCTGTGATTAGTAAAAAGCTTTTCCTAAGATTTGCTTAACCCCTTGCTGTGTGCAATTGCTGATGGATTCCATTAGAGGGTTGGTGTGATGCTGGCTAATCTGAAGCCCCAGCAAGGCAGGCTGCAGGAATTGTTTTGGGCACTCAGATCAATCAGAAGGAAAGACAACCAACAGCAGAAATGCTATGGTATTGTCACATTTTATCTGCTTCCCTTTTCATGATACTGTTTGGCTGACAAGGACTCAGGCTGTTTTCGCTGGTTGCTTAATATACACCAAGTGTTATGCTGCAGATTCCTTGGGTTTAGGCAGAAGCATACAGGTCTGCAGTTGCTCCTGCATAGTTCATTCTGGTTCCCACTTGATTCTGGAGACCCAGACAGTGCCCCGACCGAAGCCATATCCAACAATACACACTTGCGGTTCAACACAAAGTCAGCTCACTTGTATGGAGAAACACTCATAGTACTTGCCTTTCCCTGGGGTGAAGTCTCACAGCAGTGAGGGAATAAGCACTGAGTGAGACAAATGATCAATGTCTGCTTCTTTGAAGAAAGATTACTCTTTTGCTTTGCTTTTAGAAGAGTTCAGAGGCACTAGAAGAGCCATTTCTATAGCATCGCTTACTCTGGAGTAAAAGAAAATGGTTTGGCAATTTCTTACTGTTATTTCTATTCTATATTATTTGGTACAGCCATCCCACTCTTTGGTATTTACCCAACATAAATGAAAACTTACATTCACACAAAGCTGTGTGCACCTCTATTCATAATCACCCAAAATGGGAAATAATCCAAATGCCCTTCAGATGAGTGAATGGATATATCTCCATCCAATGGAATACTAGTTAGCGGTAAAAAGGAACTATTGGTACACGCCACAGCTTGGATGAATCTCAAAGGAATTAAATGCAGAATAAAATAAGACAGTCTCAAAAGTCAAATATTGTACGACTCCACTTATATAACATTCTTCAAATATGTTTGCATAAACATATGGATATATATATGCACATACACACATTTATTTACATATATAACACTAATTCATAATCACTTTAACTGTAATCTGAATAAAGTGTAATATTGTGTAGCCTTTTTGTATAAAATAGACAAATAGAAATGGTCCAGTTAGTTTCCTTTTCAATATGCTTAATATAAGCAGGTGGATCTATTTCATGTTTTTGATCAAAAACTTTATTTGGGATATGTATGGGTAGGGCAAATCAGTAAGAGGGGTTAATTTGGAACCTTGTTTTGGACAGTTTACCATTTGCCTTTTATCCCAAAGTTGTTGTAACCTGCTGTGGTATGATGCTTCAAGAGAAAAATGTGGTTATAAAAATGGTTCAGAATTAAACTTTCAATTCATTAAAAAAAAAAACCTCCAGCATATATATATTTATATATATTTTATATATATAAACATATATATGTATATATTATAAATATAAATATAAATACAAACATATATATGTATATATTATAAATATAAATATAAATATAAATATAAATATATACACACACACACAACAGAGAATGGATCATTGTTTGCCAGAGGTTACAGGCAAGGAGAGAGGACTGAAAGAGTGATGGAATTATTCTACATTCTGATTGTGGTGATTACACAGATCTATACAAGTGTTAGAACTCACAGAATAGTATACCAAAAAAGTCAATTTTACTGTTTGTGAATTTAAACACACACACGCATGCGCACATGCACACAGCAGTCCAGGGAGGAAACTTGGACGACAGGGGTCAGTGGATCCCAATATGACCTACAAGTTCTCCAGCTGCTCCTGAAATCTGGTTAACCGGTGAGCCACCATTCTTCTGGATATACACAGCAGCCATCTAGTGTGAATACTATCTGAAGGGGATCCAAAGACTCTCCACCCACCACCCCTTATTCTGCCATAATTCTTGAAACTGTTAGTATTAGAGCATTCACCCAGGCTTAAAGTGGTTTCTCTTGGGATACCTGGGTGGCTCAGTGGTTGAGTGTCTGCCTTCGGCCCAGGGCGTGATCCCGGAGTCCCCGGATCGAATCCCATATCGGGCTCCTTTCATGGAGCCTGCTTCTCCCTCTGCTTATGTCTCTGCCTCTCTCTCTCTCTCGCTGTGTCTCTCATGAATAAATAGATAAAATCTTTAAAAAAAGCAGTTTCTCTTAATTGTGTTATTCCAATATAAACAGGTTAACTAAGAAAAGGAATCCATCAACACTTTAGCAAGAAAGAGGTTTCTTGGATGAAGTAGATTCAGTGAATTCTGGGCTAACAGCACTGTTCTATTTGTTGAAAAGAGAAGGCTGGAACAAGGGAGGTCAATGGAAGGAGACCTAGGATAATCAAAGGTTACTGCCACCAGTGAGGACAGTTTCCTAAAAAGGGGGCAAGGCAGCCATGTCAACACCACCTACTCCATAAAGACCAGATCTGTGTGTCAATCAACATTTAAAACAGCCCTAGCTAATTGGTCAAGAGACTCTAGCTATTGGAAGTGAGTTATTAAAACTGCTTTTTCAAAACATGTTAACTCCATAAAGGACTCTCATGCACTTACATAGGATTTGTTTATAAATGCTGGAGAAAAAATTCTGTCCATTTGTCCCTCCCAGAACACCCCAGAGACTCTCCTATTCTTACCCCCATGGTCCACTCAGTGATTATGTAATGATTGAATTAACTCCATTCAGGGGCTTCAGTGACTCCCTGTCCACTGATAGTAAAACCTACACTTTTTGTCCCATGGCTTTTGAGGCCCTACATGGCCTGGCTCCTGCCTGACTCTGATTTGGTGCCCATCACACCTCCACCCCTTGTTCATTCTTCTGTCTGACTGTTCTGCTGTTTCTTGAATATACCAAACTCAATCCCCTCAAGGCCACTTGCCTGAACACTGTTCCCACAAATCTCATCCTCACAGTTTCAACTCTAGTGTCTCCTCCTCAGAAAGATCTTTCCCACGCATCAAATGGAGCCTCCACACCTCAAGGCATGCTTACACCATTCCTTTGGTTTTCTTCATTGTACTTGTCATTATCTGAAATTATTTACCTTTTTGTTTAGATTCTGGGTTAGGAGTCCACTGATTCTGAAATGAGATGCCTGCTCTGAATCCCAGCATCAACACTTCTTATGGTAACCTTGGGGGAGTGACAGCCTGTCTGTGCCTCAATTTTTCATTTGTCAAATGGTGATATCGAGGGTACCTCGCTTATGTGTTATGGCTTCAGTTCAGTGATTTAACATATGAGAACTATTTGGAATAGTGTCTGGTAGTTATAAGTGCTGCATAAGTGTTTTCCCAGGTTATAATACAAGAGCTCTAAGCTTCCTAGGCGGAGTAGATCATGCCCTGTTGGTCAACGTGACTTGTCACTGGGTGGACATGTGTCCTTAGCTGCACTATTCTGAGCCTTTCTTCAAAGTCTAATAAGGAGGGGAAGAGAGGGAGCTAGGATCCTTTGAAAAGTTTGAAAAGTTTGGGAGCTAGGATCATGTACATCAGGGGTTGCTGAGTGAGTATATAGACTTCCATGTGGAGAGAGCACGCCTGATAATGAAGGCAAAACTAAAGCAAGAAGGAGAGAGAGAGATTGAGAATTCTATTAACTGAATCCCTGATTCTAGCTGTGCCAGAGGCCAAACTACTATTGGAAGGTTTTAAGTTATATGAGCCAATTAAGACTTTTTTTCGCTAAAACTAGAAACTAGATAAATTGGGTTTCTCTCATTTGCAGTAAAAAAAAAAAAAAAAAAAGTCTAGAAGAACATAAAAGGCATTGTTTTAGACTATTGGTTCTTTTTGGCCACCCCCCCACGCCCCCACTTTCAAGTGCATGGGTGGTGGCACTTGGTTGGGCCAATTGGTCAATTCCATCTTCTTGGCTACAGTAATTGGTTTTGGGGCATAATCCAGGTCAAAAAACTTGATGCAGGGATTTTTTTAAAAAATAGAAACTACTGGAAATATGAAGCTGGTTTTTCTCTGGAATTGCAATGCTGGAGGATGCCAGCCTGGAGCTGTTTGGGCCATCATGCGGAAAGGGCCCTTCTGAAAGCAAAGCCCACAGAGAAAATGTGAACAGAGAGAGAGAGAGAGAGAGATCAAGGCTGATGACATCAAGGTTCAGAACAGCTGAGGTTAAGAGGTTCAGGAAGCTTAAAAAACACATTAAAGAGAATTGTTAATCAGCTGCAGAGCACACATGTTTAGAATCTCGCTAAATCATGGTCAGCGTAAGCAGATTTTCCCAATTGGCTGTGTGTTCTAAAAGATTTTAGATGCAGTGTTAGCCAAAAGAGAAGTATTTTTGCTGTTTGCTTCATTATATAGAAGGATTAAGACCATTCTTATTGAAAATTATGAAAGAATCAGAATTTCAGAGCTAAAAGGGACTTTAGAATTTCTCCAGACTGGTGGTTTCCAAGCTCTGGGCCACGGAGTTTTCTTAAGCGGTCCTTCAATCCCTCTGTCACAAACTTTGCCCTCTACATGAAAGAGAGCACATATCTGGCACACACACACGCGCATTATAATTTTTCAAATGCATGTGGATGCTACTATGATTAACTTTGTTAAAATTCGTTTAACAGGGCAGCCCGGGTGGCTCAGCGGTTTAGTGCAGCCTTCAGCCCAGGGCCAGATCCTGGAGACCCAGGTTTGAGTCCCACGTCAGGCTCCCTGCATGGAGCCTGCTTCTCCCTCTGCTTGTGTCTCTGCCTTTCTCCCTCAGTCTCTCTCTCTGTGTCTCTCATGAATAAATAAAATCTTAAAAAAAAATCATTTAACATCTGGACTGAAGGCACAGTAGCTATTTATCATGATATTTTCTTAGCATGTAGTGGAAGTACTACCAACCTTTGGCAGGGGGCAAGGTCTGAAAACGTTTTCGATGTCAAAGAGTTTCACAAAACTGAAAAGATTTTAAAACATTCATCCGAACCAAACATGTTGATTGGTATTAATTGAAGAGACTTAGCTTATAGGAGTCGCCTGCATTTATCGTGCTCTCTGAGAGTACTTTTGTCACCGTGTGTGGCTATTGAAAGGTAGCTAAAAGGCATGGTACCTAAGCGGTAAATGGAGAAGTGACGCGTCTTAGTGACCATTATATCTCCCACCCAGGTTCTTGCCTTCCTTGATCAGGTCCTACAGCGGCTGGCCCTTGTATGGTTTTTGTTAACCTTGAAATAAAGCTGCCAGTTGTTTTACCAGCAACCAGTGGTCATATTCGGGAAGGGCAGGGAAATGCGACCTGGGATACAGGCAACTTGGCCCGCCAAGGGAGAGGCATGCTCTTTTCCAGAGGGAAGTGGGAAAGCTGTTCTAAACAACAAGGCCACAGGAGTAAACTGGGAGCTAGAAGTATACTGGTTTCTCATTGGCTGGGTGATTGCCAAGGTGGGAGCAAAGCCTTTCCCCCTCCTGCTCTGGTAGTCAAGTCCAATCCCAGGTTCTGTCTTTCCAGGTTGGCTTTGCAGCGGACCACCCCTGGTAGGGCGGGAGAAGTCCCCCTGCCTAACCTTGCGACTGCATTCTAGTGAGGTCCCCCGTTATTAATTTTCATGCTTCCCCCATCACTTGGTACCTCCTCCCCCTTGCTGTCTGCACTTCTGTCACATGCGTTTCACCTAATGTTTTGGAAAGGCTCCGATTTCTCTTAAAACAGGGCCTTGGCAAGTGACTGCCTGGGTCTATAATGCTCACCACCCCCTTCCTCTCCTTCAGGTAAAGGCCTCCTCTTAACCCTTTCCTCACCACTCAGCTCCACAATCACACCTCCCCATACACACACAGGGGAAGGCTTCCAGACTCAGGAAGCTTCTCTGCTCCCCACCAAGTGCTGCAGTCCGACCAGGTCTGCTTTGTGCCCATGGAGGAAGGAGGGACGTGCCCTGAGAGCAGGGCCCGTGTCTGTCATTTTCCCAGTGCCTGGCACATAATAAATAAAGTTTGTTGAGCAAATGATGCAGGCTGCTCAGGTGTCTTAATTTACTTCTCTCTGTGCTCCTCTATCTCCATCAAGCCTTTTTCTTTCTTTTTTTCTTTTTTTTTTTTTACATTCTTTCGCTTAAGATTTCTGCTTTTTCTGTCCCTATCTATCACCAGGCTTGGAACTCTTCAAGGGCAGAAACTGTGTCGCATTTATCTTTTTATCACCAATGTATGCATCTATTTTTATCCAAAATGTGAATAGAAAGCACACCTGCAAGACTGTGACATAACCAGAAAACTATGTCCTATATACAGCCTTGTTCTAAAAATAGCCCAGCACATGCTCTGGTATAATCTGACTCAGATGCTTCATATCGTAGCATTTCAGGAATAGGCCTGTCTTTATACACTAGTTAAAACCCAGGAATTGAATTAGTGCATTTAAGCAACTGCTAAGATAAGATGACCACGTTACCCCTGGGTGTAACAAGAAGCGAAGCCCCCTTAAACCAGGTGCATTCTATTGCTTCACAAAGCCTCCCTTCTCTACTTTTAAGTGAAAACTAAAGGAATGAAGGACATGTGGCCTGGACGACCACCCAAGAGTCATGCTGCGTTTACCGCAACACGTAAGCATAAACTTTTGGAGCTACACACCAGACATTTGAACCCTCGCTTTGCTACCAACAAGCCCGGTGACCTTGGCTAGCTTCTATATCTTTCTTAGCTTTATTTTCTTCCTGGCTAAGTGCAGAGCACACTAATACCCACCCCACAGGACTGTAGGAAACGGTTAAAACCGCGCAGGTAAAGTGCTTGCCCAAGGCCAGACGGAAGGTTCAAGATCACAACCACTGCTTTGCTTCCTTCCTGGGGAGGAGGGTGGGTGGGTGGAGCTGATGTAGCCTGCGTGGGAGGAACATCCTGGATTGGGGAAACTGCCTCTTCTTTTTCTCCAGACAGGGTGGTAAGTTGGACAGGATTAAAAAAAGATCCTGGGGGAATAGAGAACAACTCTGTCCAAAGCCATTATTAACCATTTGTTCTTTTTGGGGGGTTGAGAGTGGGGGAAGCAGGGTGTTGAAATATGGTAGCTTAAGGATAAAGATGGGACAACTGACTGGCATCTGGGGACAGCAGTGAGTTTGTCTAATAAGAAGAAAGTATCAAGACACCTTGGGGAGGGAAAATGGAACAGATACATCGAAAACAGTTCCCTGCAGATCGTGCCATGAAACACCAAGTGGCCCAGAGCTTCCTGGCGTCCGCAGACTGTTGGTGTTTTTATTGTGGATTTTAAGTGGGGGTTGGATTTGTGTGATGCCTCTCACTTACATGCTCTTTTCCTCTGATATCTGATGTTTAGTTGTTGCCATTTTAAATCGTAAGAATTCAGATTAAAAAGAATTCGATAAAGTACAACACAAAGGTACAGAATGATCATTAAAGCTTTTGGGCCCCAGCAAACACTCCCTGGGAAGGATCAGTTCCTTCTGATCCACTCTCCAGACTCGACCAGGGGGTTATTCCTGAAACACAGTCGGGTCACATCTTTCCCCGGATTCTTTGTAGTCCCTCAGGTCTTGATCCTTACAGCAGTAATTGTCATTTTCTTTAAATTCTTAAGTTTTGTTAAATGGTTAAACAGCCAAATGGTGCGGAAAAGCACTAGGCCTTTTCCTTACTCCTTCCCTCTCCAGTTCTGTTCCTCACAGAAAACCACATTACACTCTTTTTGCTCTTTGATTTCTTTTAATAATCGGATTTTGTGTAAATAATATGCCTATAATAGTATTTGGTATAGCAATTTTTGGCTGTACTTATTAACATTCAGCACATGCGAGCGTGCACACACATACACACACGTCTGTGGTCATTTTTTCGGAGTCGTTTGAAAATAGGTTGTTTATACCCTGCCTTCTTCCTCCTTAATACTTCAGTGTGCATTTCTTAGGAACAAAGATATTCTCTTATGTAATCATAATACATTATCTAATCTATATTCCATGTGCCGTGTTTATCAATTGTCTCAATAATGTCTTTTACAGAATCATT
Source organism: Vulpes vulpes (assembly GCF_048418805.1). Lineage (NCBI taxonomy): Eukaryota > Metazoa > Chordata > Mammalia > Carnivora > Canidae > Vulpes > Vulpes vulpes. The sequence continues at coordinate 11,020,388 of NC_132787.1, read as the reverse complement.
TTTTTTCCCCTTCAGTACGGGATGCAATACAGGACCGTGTATTACATTTTCTTGGGTCATGTTTCTTTCGTCTGTTAATTTAGAATTGTCCCTCAGCTTTTCTTTGTCCTTTATGACATTGGCATTTTTTTTTTTTTAAGATAACAGGCCATTAGTTTTATAAAGTGTTTCTCAATGTGAGTTCTATGGTACTTTGTCGTGATTAGATTCAGTTGGACTATTCCAGCATGAATACTAAAAATGGATGCTGTGTCCTTCTCAGGGCATCCCATCCAGAGGCATTTGAAGTTAATTTTGGTCATCTGGTCATGGTATTTCTTCACTGACTACAAAGTCACTATGTTTCCCTTGTAACTAATAAGCAGTCCCTGGGAAGGCACTTTGAGAACAGATACTAAGCTGGCACTGTACCAAATTTTCTCCTATAAATTAAGCATCCACTGATGATTTTTGCTTAGTCTTTACTGTGATGGTTGCAAAAATGGTAATTTTCCACATCTCCCATGCCCTTCACTTTCATAACTGACGTTCTACTATAAGGAAGAGTCCCTCTCCGCCCACCTTCCATTTCTACCCTCCCTTCCCCCTTTTCCCCCTTCCCCTTCCTGCTCTAAAAGCAAATCTACTTGAAAGGCTGTTGCTCACTTTCAGTGGTGCCAAGTCAGAGAGATGAAGGTAATGGAAATCAGTCTCCCCCAGCCTATGCCATCTGAACACACACACACTATACATACACACACACAGTTTTTTTTTTTTAAGATTTATTTATTTATTTATTTATTTATTTATTTATTTATTTATGAGAGAGAGAGAGAGAGAGAGAGAGAGAATGAGGCAGAGACACAGGAGGAGGGAGAAGCAGGCTCCATGCAGGGAGCCTGATGTGGGACTCGATCCCGGGACTTCAGGATTGCGCCCTGGGTCAAAGGCAGGTGCTAAACCACTGAGCCACCCAGGGATCCCCATATACATAGTTTAAAAGGGAAATTATAATATAAGAAGCCTCTTTAATCTCCTATTGCAGATAAGCAGAATGTAGTCTTTAGATTTATATCTGTGATAAGCGTATGACTTACTTGTTCAATACGTTAGTGACTCAAATTTGAAACAAAATTTATATAATGCATTCAGGTTCCATTTATCTCAGGAGTATCCTGAGATTGCAAGATGAAGTGTTGGGGGCAGCCCAAATCAAATCGAAACAAAAAGCTTGTTACAATGTGAAGCTTCTTAGCATTTTGAATTAGGATTTTTTTTTTTATTCTACACAATCAAAATAAAATACAGAAATAATTTCTGTGCCGAGGCTGCTATCTGATTGCAACTATTATCCTTAGACCACAGATTCAGATTTTTGTATTTATATTTTTGGATTTGGATTTATATTTACACTTTATCAAAACAGCTCCATTTTTCTCATTGTTTGACCTTAGAGAAACTGAATTTGAAAGCACAATATGCATCACAGTTTTGTTCATCAAAAGCTTACTGTTTGAGTTTTCTTATAATTCTGATGAATGTAGAAAGATTTGAAAAACCCAAACTGAGTCACTAACTGAAGCCCAAGCTCCTTGTGATGACACCACACATAAGGCTCTTTATGGCCGGATTTCTTCCTGACATTCCAACCTCCTGTCCTTATGCTCCCTCCAACTGTCAAAGTAGTTTCAGCTCCTTAAATATGCTGTGGTTTTCTTGCTCTTATGTCTTTGCTTGGTGGTCCTCATCTGGAATGTCCTTTCTCAACTTGTTTGCCTGAGGAAACTGTGCTTGTTCTTCCAGCGTCAGCCCAGAAGTAGTGTCCTTGGAGAAATGGTGCAGAAAGAGACTTTTCACCCCTTTTGCCTCATCCAGCTCCCATGTGCGCTCATATTACCCTGGGGGATGCTCTTTCTCAGGACTTGCTCTTTTTCTGTGATTATTTGTCATTAGCCATTGAAGGGTTGGGGCATTTCTTCTTTCTTCCTATGTCTAACATGGTTGTGAACACATGGCAAGCATGCAATAAATGTAATTATTTGAGAAATGTGTAATAATATGCTCTTTTCCTGAAATCTGTTAAAATGGCTGCCCTCATATTGAGAAACACGTCTCCTGCTAAAGAAATCAAAGTGTCGAGAGGTATGGATGGGGCTGCTCTTCAGTTATTTGTAAAATAACTCTTGAAACTCTCCCTGTTGAAACTCCCATGGCACTTGAGTGCGTTGGTGAGGTTCGTAGGACTTTAAAAAATTCTTTAAGAGATGTAACTATGTCCTAACCACCTTGTAGCAAGTCTGGAGCTTACCAAACAGGAAAAATATGCCTTTCGCTTTTACTGCCAGAACAGTACAACAGTTTACTTAACCATTTCCATATTGCTGGCTGTATCCCAAATTATGTAATTATTCCCTTAATTTGGGGACATTAAAATGGTTTCCAATTCTCATTGCTATAAATACTACGGTTGAAGGCATCTTCTTCCATATATTTAAACATCATTTCTTAGGATTAATTGTTCAAACTGCAAAATCTGGGCCAAACAGTACAAATACTTTAATGGCTCACTATACTTATTATCTTCAAAAAATGGTTTTGCTATGGGGCTCCTGGGTGGCTCAGTTGGTTAAGCATCTGCCTTTGGCTCAGATCATGATCCCAGGTCAAGATCAAGCCCCACACAGGACTCCCTGCTCAGTGGGGAGCCTGCCTCTCCCTCTGCCCCTCCCCCTGCTCATGTTTTCTCTTTCTCTCTCTCAAATAAATAAATAAATAAAGTCTTTTTAAAAAGTGGTTTTCTCACTATGCCATGCTGCCAGAAATACATGAGTATCCTTTCAGCTTATCCTTGCCATTCTTTTTTTGATTTGGATGAAAAGTATCTCATGGTTGTTTTGAAATTGAAGCCTTTTTTATTTTGAATGGTATATACCTAAATTCATTGTTTAAGTATTCTTCTTGTTTAATATTTTATTTTTATTTATTCATGAGAGACATAGAGAGAGAGAGGCAGAGACACAGGCAGAGGGAGAAGCAGTCTCCATGCGGGGAGTCCGACGCTGGACTCGATGCCAGGACCCTGGGATCACGACCTGAGCTGAAGGCAGAGCCTTAACAACTGAGCCACCCAGGTGCCCTGTCTAAGTATTATTCTTGGTGGGAAACTTACTGAGACATAAAATTTAAAGGCCTACCTTTGAACTTAGATTACTCTTATGCTTCATAATACTAGAACTTGATTGCTTTCCTACTCATAATTATCAAACTCCGGATATGCTGAGCTCCAGCATCATTTTCTCATGCATTCAGTATTCCCACCTTGTTTCAGTCCCTGCAGCTTGTTGCTATAGTAAAAGGTACGACGAATCACATGCCATCCATCCTGTGTTGGCCAAGAAACTAACTCCATCTCTGCAGTTGTCTGGCACATCTCGACTAAATATATGGTGAAGCTTAGAAGTGTTTCAAGCTTCTTGTTCCAAAATGTAGGAAAAAACTGAGTGGCTTACATATGCAAGCATAAAATAATTCACTTGGCAGTAGCGCCTTTAGGTTCTTTGATTGAAGTGTATATAAGGAAATAAGAAGGGTCCTCATTGAAATGCAATTAAAGACTTGATACTTTTTCATCTTTGTTCCCTGGAAAAGATTTATAGTATGGTACATGGTGTTGTACAGTAAATTCCAAACTGGCTCTCAGGCATTGTATCTGCATGATGCCAGCTTTTGCAAATGAACTGTAAATTTTGTTTTCAAACAGTTGCATGGGTGGCTGGTCAAATTGATCCACCTGCCTTAATGGACCATTGTGTAACAGTGTGGAAAAAAAGGAAACTTGACTCAGGCACCATTTTGATCAGAGCCCGAAATCAAATGATGTGAGTGCTAAGGTCATTGCGATGTCCTCCAGTGACTCTGGATGTAGAACTTCATCTCAGAGGATCATGTGGGAACTCTGCTAACCCCACCTCAATCATGTTCCTGGCAAACAAAATTATTTTTCATGGTATCAACACTTGATGCATTTTGAGATAAGCTTCAGGTTTTTTTCCCCAAAGGAATGTTATAAATGCAATCTGTTTATTTTGATAATTTTGATAATTCTCCATAGAACGTTTGAATAGAATACATGTGGTTTTTTTAAGGGTGAGGAACAAATGCCAATTCTCAACAAATAAGAATTTGTCATTAAAAAATGCTTGAATTTCATAGTTGTTTACCCCTGACCATTTCTAACTCCTTCTCAGCTTCTCAATACCCTCCTCCATGAACCTACTGGCTCACCCACCCAATCCCAGAATTTATGCCCTTGAGAAAACACAAGGTCCTATTACTGCTAGCAAGAGGAGTTTGGAAAACATCTTCTGCTGTAACTGTTGTTCCTCAACAGTTGTTTCATGCCATCCTTCAGAGGCAAACAGATGAGCTGATAGATGGAGCCAAACAGTTATATGACTGATTAGCCAAATTGATCCACCTGCCTTAATGGATCATTTTATAACAGAGCTAAAACAACAACAACAATAAAACACCCCATTTTGCCTTTAAGCTCTAGAGCTGCAGGGGCTGGCAGCCAAATCTGTCTGGTTCAGTGATGATGACCACGTGGCAGCTTCCGGAAGCAACTCTCATCTTGGGAGGAACTTGGAATTTAGGTGAGGGTGTGGAGATTCAGGGAGGAAATCTGCCTGTTTGGTCTGATTCTGCTAAAATCTTTATCTTCATCTTTTAGTTGTTTGCTTCCTTTTCTTTTAATTCCAGTACAGTGTTGCATTAATTTCAGGTGTGTGATATAATGATTCAACACTTCCCTATATCAACCGGCGCTCATCATGCTAAGTGCACTCCCTATTTCCTTTCTTGTTTTTGCCCCTCCTTGACATCCGCCCCCACACAGGCCCCAAACATGCGTAATTAGTATGTCCTTCCTCCTCATTTCATCCATCCCCTGGATTTCTTCTTCTGAGGAGGAACCCAGCCTTATACTCTGCTCTATTGCCTTGTTCCTAATGATCAAGTGTCTTGGAGCTGTACATCTTTTCCCACCACCCCGGCTTCTTATCCATCTGATTTTTTGTGTTTAAAGATTTATTAAGCCCCGAGGCTTCCTGAGATCAGTCTCCTTGAGATAGATGTGTACCCAGAATTAGAGCAGAGCTTTGTGATTCTCCTCGCAAGGCCCATACCTCTGCCGTGATCGCTTCTTTTGCTCCTGCTGCTGCTTTTTCAACAGTCCGTTGCCTTGTCATTTCCCCATGTTGGGCAGTCAGTGCTGTGCGGGGATTCAGCTGGCTGGCTTGTGGGAAATATTTTTGATATTTGTCTCAGTGGTTTGGATCCTGGGGCAGTCCAGATTCTCTGCCATCTATGTGCAGGTAAATGACTATATCGAAACGGTACATGAATGATGTAAAAATGCACACTTGTAAAAGAAAGCCAATATAAACATAAATTGTGCCATTGACTTCTCTTAATAGGAACACAATTTTCTGGCAATAGGGAATAGAGACATAAGTGTAGTTTTGATGATTCATTGCTTAATAGGAGGTATTCCGTTTCAATGTTTGTACACAAGGTAATATGGCAATTTATTAATTTATTCATCCATTTAGTCAGCATGTATTATTTGAGCATCTTATGTGAGTCGGATTTTGCACTAAATAATGGAGATACAAAGATGAATAAAACATCTACCCACAGGGATGTAACAGTGGAAGGGGAGAGGCAGATACAAAAGCAGGTCATTTGAAAACAGTGTGATCAGTGCACCAACAGGATGTACAGAGAGGACTGGGGAGTACGAATGAATGGGTAATGGAATGAGTGAATGAATCTAACTGCCTATTTCTTTTAATGTAATAGAAAGCGAGTAATTCCATTGCAACTTTATACTGACTAGATGTGGCAGCTTGAAAATACATCTGCTCTTATTAAAAAATAGTCCTCTTATCAAGAGCTGGGGTTTAGGCTCTTTCTCTTGAAACTGGAGAGGATTTTTGATTTTTTGCTCAATAGAATATGGGTGGAAGTGATGCTCTATGACTTCTAAAGGGAGGACATGGAAGGTGATGCAGAGCCTGCCTTGCTTGTGGAAATACTCAGGCTGGAGCCCCAGGTGTCACCTGCGAGGAGGCCCAAGCTGGTTCATGCAAAGAGACTTCATGGAGAAGCCCTGGGACTACCTGAAGGAAGAGAGACGCCTGGTCGGCCACTGACCTCTTTTGCCTCCTGATTTTCTCCAACCCCTCCACTGTTCCAGCTCCAGCCACTATTTGACGGTAGCCACACGAGAGACCCCAAGCCAGGATTACCTGAGGAAGCCCTCTCCAGGCTCCTAACCCACAGAAACCATAAGTGATAATAAAATGTGTGTTGTTTTCAGACATTAAGTATTGGGAGGTTTGTTGCACATCAGAAGATAAATGGGGCAGCTTTTTAAAACTTTGCAGTGAGGTTCTGCTCTAACAGAACCTTAAAGCATGTGGCAGTAGCTTTGGGTCTGTGCCACACGCAGAGGCTACAAGAGCCTTGCAGAAATTGTTAGCAGAAGCTTGATGGCCTTGAGGAATCTGTCGTAGAGTTTAAAGGAAAGAGAGGAAACTATTGAAAACTGGGGGAAAGAGGACCTTTATTAGGTGATGGGAAGTTTAGCAAAATTGTCATCTATAGGAATGTAGAAAAGAGAAAATGTACCAGGTGAACTGATGGATCTGGCTAAGAAAATTTGTAGGCAGAATGTTGAAAAAAAATGTTGAAATGTCTTTTAGGTTTGTGTACTAAGATGAACAGAGAGGCAAGTCACAAATGCAACTGTTCAGTTTTCAGCAAAAATTTAGAGGAAGTATTAAGATGCCAGGACTCTCTATGTTTGAAAATAAAACCATTTCTAGTCTAATCAGAGAGCAAAAAACTCTCAAATTAAGCAATAACTTCAGGGCAAAGGTCAAATCCATGATCATATAATGGTCCTATAATATCCTTTATTAAGACCTCAGAATGATATCAGGGGTGGTAGGTATCTCATAGATCCTTTCAAACAGATAAAACATCTTTTAAGGATTTTAAGGGCACATCTCACAGACCCTCTCTGTTAAGCAATAGGACTTTTAAGAATCTTACAGAAATTTTCCTATAGCAACCTTGCAGAAGTCCAAGGCAGAGAAGGCTTTCCTTGAAGAGATTTGTATAGCTTCTGCTTAATGGGGTGGATTATACATTAGCATACAAAAATCCCACCAAGTTTTTAGAAGAATTGTATCAGCTTGAACTAAAAAAGGACAAAGACAGAATTAAAAGAGGTCTTTGTTCCTTTGAACTGATATGGTCAGGAAGGGGGCTGAGAAGCTTACTCAGTGGCAAACAGGATATATATTTTTTTGAAAGGTAAAAATGACTTAGGGGGTAAAACCGAGAGCAAGGGACCAAGAACCACAGAGAATCATTTCTGGAAGTAGGACTGGGCCTTAAGCAACAAACTGGCAACATGTGCCCCTCTGGACTTCAGTATTGCCATGGACCAGAGATTGCTATGTGCTCCTCATTTTCCCCTTTATGAATGAGAGTGCCCATAATGGTTACCCTATCCCTGTCCCATCATTGTATGTTAGGACAGACAACTTATCACTATTCCATAAGGCCTCCAATAGGGAGAAACTGTGCCTGAGGAACTGTACCCAAAGAATTGTACCCAAGGAATGCCATCCACTCTCGGATTTCATTTGGATGATCAGATCCTGAATCTCAAGTCTGATACTTTAATGTAATGAAACTATAGGGGTCTTAGGATGGGGTAGAGATATTTTGCTTCTATAATTTGTGCCAGAAAGTAAGCTGCAATGGTTTAAAATATGCTTGCAAATATTTTGATGCTCCCCCTATCAAAAGATTGGTCTATGTTGCTTCTTCTTGAAACTAGGTGGGCTTTTGGAGCTGTTTTAGCCAGTAGGATAGGGCAGAGGGATGCTACGTTAATTTCCAAGGCTAAGTGGTAAATAGTAATGCAACTTCTGCTATGTTTGCGAGCACACTTGCAATGGAGCCCTGTGCTGGCAGTTAGGCAATCTGACTGTCCTAAGGCTATGAGGAAACCCAACTGGTCTACCTGTAGAGATTGCATAAAGGAGCTCAGAGCAATGTCTCTGTCTCTGTGTCTCTATGTATCTATCTTCTCTCTCTCTCTCTCTCTCTCTCTCTCTCTCTCCATCTATTTAATCTATCATTGCTGGCACATATATAAAGAGATGACTAGCCAATCCTCCATTGCTCTAGACCTTCGCCTGTTTCTGCTCTGGTCACCTTCTGATTGAATGAGAAGTTCCAAGTCAGAGCTGGCCAGCAGAGCCCTTCCCAACTTTCTGACTCATAGGAACTAAGTTTTGGGGTGCTTTCCTACACAGTCATAGATAACTGGCAAACTGGCCATATGTACTTGAACAGCATATAATGTCTTATGTTTCCAAATGGGAAAATGGACATCAATTTATTCATTCATTTTTTCTTTTCTTTATACTGAATACCTTGCAAGGTGAATGATTAGATCAATGAATAGCCTCATTTTAGGGGGAGAAAACTGAACCATAGAGAAGTTAAGCAACTTACCCAAAGTCACAGGACAAGTGAGGTCATAACTGAATTTGAAACATTCCAAAAACGATTTTTTAAAAGACTTTATTTATTTATTCATGAGAGATGCAGAAAGAGAGGGGCAGAGACATAAGCAGGCTCCATGCAGGGAACCTGATGTGGGACTTGATCCCAGTACTCCAAGACCATGCACTGAGCCAAAGGCAGATGCGCTTAACTGCTGAGCCACCCAGGCATCCCCAAAAGCTATTTGTTAAGTATCATTCATTCAAAAAATATTTTATTGGGTGTCAAGTATGTGTTAGGCGCTGTGCTAGGCAATGGGGCTATAATGGTGAACAAGAAACTGAGAGCTCCTGCTCTAATCAACCTGACATTTTAATGAGAAACCGAGAGTAAACAAGAAGTAATTATACATTTTGATAAATGCAGAGAAGAAATAAGAGAAGGCTCTGATTACAACAGGGAATGCTTACTTTAGAGATGGTGTTCAGGAAAGTTCCTTCTGAGGAAGAGACATTTGAGCTAGAGTCTGAATTTGAGAAGTAGTCAGTTACGTGAGGAGGGAACACTTGGCATTTTTTTGAGAGGATGTGTGTGAGGTTTCCCACACAGTACCTTGGCATGCGGCTTCACTTTGTAGGGTCTCAGATAAGGAGGACTGGCAATGAAGAAGCTTTGTGTGGGTACTGGCCCTGCATGTGGACATACACATTTTAGATTTGCCACGCATTACTGTTTATCAAGTTTATGACTTACTTAATGGGATAAAAGAATCATCATAGACACAGACACACATACCTAGGAAAAAAAATCAAAGGATTGATAACAATTATGGTGTTTTAAAATATTATGACTAATGGAAATTTTATGATGAGTAGCAGGAACACTGGCTCTTATATTCGGGGACAATGCAGCCTGGGGTTACACTGTGGGGTGAGTAGTCTCATTAAGCTTGTAATGTTGCAGTACCTGTTGGGCGATGAACTAATCAGCGCCAAGAGGGCAAAAGGCAGTGATGTCTTCTGAGAAAAAGAGAGAAAGAAAAAAATCAGCCAATGATCTCAGAGAGGAATTGTGGGTGCTCCTCCAGCACGGGACTTTTGGAAAAATTCAATATTCACAAATTCCTCTTCTGTAAGATAAATATTTGTTTTGGTCAAATTCTTAGAAACTCCCTCTCACAGTGATTGGAAGAGCATGTGTTACTGCACTTGGACTCAGAATGTTCCATAGCCAACTCGAACCGGGAATCCTCCTCCATTAGTGGAATCATTTCCCCCTTGCAGATTCTACATCATTCCTGGGACACTGAAGACCTCAGCTGAGGTGAAGCCATGTGCCTTGCAGACATGCCGGGGGACGGATGGTGCTGAGCAACAGCCCTGAAACAAATTCTGATCTTTGGGAAGAATTAATGTGCATCTCCTCACTTCATGTTTTCTGTTCCAAATATTCTTTTGTATAAGCAGTTTTGCTTATCCTACCATTGCTCATTTTTCCTTTTGCTTTCTTTCAGGGATTATTTTTCTAGAGGAAAGAGTGGTTCAAGGTCATTTCTAATCCCTCATATTTATTACTCTTGGGTAAGAAGGAGTACTCTTGCCTTTTTACTTACTCTATTATGCAAAGAACTTCCCTTCTTTTCACACACTTCCCATTATAGGCATCACTGCAGCCTCATTGGGCCCACGACTCAGAGGAGAGTGAGGATAGCATGGAGTCCACTCATCCGTAAAGCTTGGATTTATTGAGTAACTACTTGAGTCGGGTATTGTCTCCTGAATGCTGGGGATCTATGGTTAAGGGAGGTCCTGGAAGAACTGACAGTCTAGTTTAATTGCCTATTTACATAAATGTGTACAGGAAAAAGATAATATTAACACTCATTTATAAATATCAAAGAAGCATAGAGCATTTTTTTGGAGTGGGTTGCTCAGATGTGGGGTGATATTGGCAGTCTTTTGAAGGATAATTTGGAGTTTCCTAAGTGGAATAGTATGGCATTTGAGATAAGGAAATTTATTCGCTCATTAATTGATTCACTTGTTTTTTCATTAATTCATTTATTCATACATCAAACACCTATTATGTGCCAGAAATATTCTATATAATAGCAATACAAAGTGAGTAAGAATGGTTTCTGCTCAAAATAGATATGGAAGGGCAGCCTGGGTGGCTCAGTGGTTGAGCACCTGCCTTCAACCCAGGGCATGATCCTGGAGACCTGGGATCGACTCCCACGTCAGGCTCCCTGCATGGAACCTGCTTCTCCCTCTGCCTGTGTCTCTGCCTCTCTCTCGTGTGTTTCAATAAATAAAATCTTTAAAAAAATAGATATGGAAACAAGTGCCTAAGATGTGTTTAAGTGCTCTGATAGAAGTCTATACATGGGCTTTTGGGGGAGGCTTCAGGAAAATTTCATAAAGATGATAATGTTAGAATAGAATGTTAATAGACATGTGACCATTTATAAGCTGATAGGAAAGAGGGTGAAGGGATACAGAATATTCCAGGCAGAGCAAACACAAAGGCAGAGAGCCTTGAGATAGCCTTGCATATTTTGCAGAACTGCAAAGGATTAGTTCTGATTGGGTATTTATTGTGTGGCACAGGGATGGAAAAGTCTGAAGAGGCAGTGGGCAGGGGCCACACAGTAGCAAGTAGGTGAGACGTGGTGGGGTCATTTGGAGACCACAAGGGATTTGGCTAGCCTGAAGAAAGGGAAGGAGAAGAAACTAGACAGGAGGGAAGTGCCATGCTGGGAAGGGCCTGGAGTGCTAATTTAAAGCACTTGGGGTACCTGGGTGGCTCAGTTGGTTCAGTGGCTGACTTTTGATTTCAGCCCAGGTCACGATCTTGGGGTCGTGGGATCCAGCCTCCTGTCAGGCTCCATGTTTGGCGAAGTCTGCCTGGGATTCTCTCTCTCTCTCTCCTTCTGCACCCCCACCTCACTCCTCATGTTCCCCCCACTTGTGTACTCTCTCTCTCTCTCTCTAAAATAAGTAAATAAGTATTTTTTTAAAAAGCAAGTAGAGCCTTTTCTGTCAGTGCTGGGGAGACATGGATGGATTTTAAACAAATGTTTAAAATTTTTATTCGTAAAAATGTACATACTGTAAAAATTTGCTCTTCTTGGTGTACAGTTCTATAAGTTTTGACAAATACACACAGTCATATACTGACCAACCATATGCCAACCATCACAGATAAATGAAGACTAGTTCCGTCTCCCCAAAACAGTCCCTCAGGCTGCTTGCTCCCTTGAAGTCAACTCTCCTCCCATCCCAGGCAACCACTGATCTGTTTTCTGTTCCTCTAAGTTTGCCTTTTCCAGAACATCCTATCTATGGAATCATATACTATAGAAGTTTTTGTGTCTGGCTCTTTCACGTAATAGTACACACTTAAGATTCTTCTATTGTTGTTTTCCTCATGGCCTGAGAGCTCATTTCTGTTTAGCACTCAATAACGTCCCATTGGCTGGACATATTGCACTTTATTTATCCATCCATTCACCTACTGAAGGATATTTTGGTTGCTTCCAAGTTTTGGCAATTATGAATAAAGCTGCTATAACATGAGGTTCACCTCTTTTCCTTCAAGGTCACATTTTAGAAAGATTGCCCCAGCAACAATGTGGAGAATGTACTGAAGGGATGAGAAAAAAATTGGGTTGAATGTTTCTCAATTAGTTTATCTCTTACTGTTCTAGGATGTGTTTTACACAACCAATAGGTACATGGAAAAAGCATTAACATGGTGATTACCGGCATACATGAAGCAGTTCAATTGATTTGACCAATCTGAGCAATAAAGTATTTTAAAAATATACCAATCAGCCTACTGGATATTTGACTCAGTGATTTGGCCATGTAGACACAGCTCGAACCCTTATTTTTGACCTGACATATATCCCCTTCTTTATCATTTAGTGGCTATAAGAGATTAGAAAAAGAGAATGTTTCCTCTTTTATGTTCCATAATTATGTATCTGAATGAAATGAATAGTAGTGTGCTTTGCTAATACTCAGGGTGGTGTCATGATATTAAGAGAAGACGGATTCACTTTGATTAATGGATTAAAAATATACCTAGTTTTAAGAAAATCTAGGTGTTGGCTTATGAAAGGTCAAATCCCAGAGAATAGTAGTCTGTAGCTGGCAAAGATAACACATAAAAAAATGGAGCTTTTCCTTTTGCCCATTTTCAAGCCTCATTTTCAGTGAATAAATAGAATCTATGTGTTTTTTGAACTTCATTTAAATTGAGTTAGAAATGATCAAGTGGAAATGTATATAATTTAGGAGTTTAAGCTATAGATTCTGACCATGCAGATTCAAATCTTAGTTTTACTAACTGTGAGACACTGGGGAAGGTACTTAAAAATGATATGATCTCAGTTCTTCCTTTGTAAAGTGGGAATGAGAAATGATAGTACTTATATCTAGGGTCCTTGTGAAAATGAATTGAAAGGATACCTTAAAATGCTTTACTGAGACCGATGCATAGTACGTGATCAATAAATATGGGCTATTATAAACATTAAAAAAACCAAGAGCTTATTTTAAGGTATTGCACAGAAATATAATGATGAAATAATACATGGCTCCACTGTCAGGGAGTTTGCAATTTGCAATCTATCTAGAGTGGCAGATACATTAAGAGCTACCACTTAAAACTCAACCAGGATGAAGTAGAAGTTGTACTGTTCTTATGAGGTAAGGTGAGGTCAGAGTGATTATGGATCTCTGTGTGGAGCGGAGGGTGCTTCAGCCAAGGGAAGTATTTGATCTGGACCTTGGCAGAGGCCAAGGCGTGCCATAGAATGAGACATAGAGTGTGACTCAGTTATGGGTTTAGAAAGGTTCGGAGAAAGATTCTCTTGAGCTTAAGAGTAGAGAGGCTAGAGGGTGATGGAGAAAGACATGATGGGAAAAGCAAGTAGAGAGAAGTTTATAAAGGGCCTAGGGTGCCAAGAGGAAAGATTGAACTTGGTTCTACTTATTCACAGGATTTTATAACTTTTCATATTGGTGCTCTGAAAAGCTAGCTTAGAAGAGAACTCATGCAAAGTTTTATTTCCCTTCCGTTGGAAAAAGAAAACAAACCACCCTTGTAAATCATTAATGGGCCATTTTAAAAAGGAGATTAGAGTCATGAGAGTTACTTTTTTTCCTATTCAGCAGAGAAATAAAAAGAAGCATATTGAATTATGTGAAAATATGAATTTGTCTCTGTGTGCCAGTACCTATCTGGGACAGATTTATAGATACCGAAATGATTTGGATGACCAATGTTCAACTCCTTTAATGAACTTTTCATGAGAAGGATCCTGAAATAAAACATTTTAGGGCAAAATAATTATAATCTGGAAATCTGAGGGTAATTATTGTCTTCTTTGTTCACTTACGTCTAAGAGTACATGAAGATTTCTATTTTTTTTTTTTTTTTGCTTACTCTGCCAATTCTGAGAACATTTGAGGAACTGGGAATTTACTTCCTCATTTATTGGTCCCTGAATGCATTTTAAAGGTAACACTGAGATATTAAGTCATTTGATGGCTTTTCATTGTTCAGTTCATTGAAGTAGAACTGATATTCAGAGAATTAATTTCCAAGAAGGGTTTAGTTAATTCTGAAATGACACAAGATGTTCTTCGTCAAAAGCTTAATGCAATGCCTCCTAGCATAATATTGGGGAGTACTGTTGGGAAGAGATGAAAAGAAATTGTTTCAAATTCTCAATCAGGCAAGCAATACTCTAACTAGCAGTCTGTGGTTGAAGAAAAACATGGTCCAAAGAATTAAACATGAAGACCAGCTATTTCAGTGTTCCAAGGGTATCTAGTTATCCTAGAGGAATTTACCTGGATCCCAGTGGGGATTATTTAAATTGTCTATGGCATGTTCAAGTTGTGATTGAAAAGAAAAACAGAAACGAAACCTTCTTTCCTCACAAGCTTTTTTGTGCAGTTTGGAAGTACTCACAATTTTATCTTTGGCACTGACTGAGTCCCTCCCCAGTTGGAGAATCAGCTTTGGCTTTTAGAGTTTTCTACTGTTGCATTTTTCAGGACTCACCCTCTAAAAGAGATTTTCCTATTTCATAAAAACTCACTTGGCTAGTGTCCCATTTCCTTAGTTCTCTGGTAAATGACTGGTTGCTCTGTTAAAATAATTTTAGGGTCTACGGTTCATTGATTTATTCACTCCCTTGGTTTTTATTGATTGCTATGTATGTATTTACCATCATCTGTTGGATAAACACATTTTCACTTACTTGAAAGGAAGCGTGAAAATAATATAGACTTTAGAGTCCAAGATTCTGAGTTCAAATTCTGAGTCTACCCTTAACCTGCCATGTGTCTCTGCTGAAGACATAGGATTTCTCTGAACTTCAGTTTTCTCCTCTGTAGAGTGGTGGGAGAATAATTCCTACCACACAGGGTTATTGTGAACACCATAAAGGCGAGTTGCAAACTGTAAAGTGCTATTTGAATGTTATTATTATTTTTTTAATGAATATCTCTTGCTGAGGAAACACTTGATTACCACAGGCTACTCCTTTTATGGGACACGTTTCAGGTTGGCAGGCAGGCAGACGTAGGATATTCCTTGGAATGTGTGTTCTAAAGATGGCTGCAGTACTATCTCCCATCCCATGGGTTCTTCTTGCAATGTGATCTTGGCATTCCAGCACAAGATGGAAGTTGAGAGGTGGGATCTGCATTTTTCCCCCTTGGACATGGTTGGCGATATGGCTGCCTCAACTAAGAGGGTGTTACTATATGACCTCTAAGGCTAGATCACACAATGCCATGCACTACTGTCTTGCTGTCTTGGGGCACTCATGCGTGGAACCCAGCCCCAAGGCTGGGAGAAAGCCTCTCTTAGCCTATATGGAAAGGCCACGTTAGGAGTACCTGTGGACAGCTCAGCTGAGGTTCCAGCTGACAGTCAGCATCAACCACCAGTGAGTGAAGATGCCTCCAGATGATTCCAGCCTCTGCCCTCTGCATCTCCTCAAGGAGCAGAAATAAGCCACCAATGTTGTGCCCTGTCCAAATTCCTAATCTACTAGAATCCATGGGCATAGTACAGCACTTGTTTTAGGCCATCAGGTTTTAGGGTAGGTTGTTACACAGCAATAGCTAACCAGCACAAGATGGAAGGATTTATCTACTCTAAACCTATTCTTAACAACTTAAAAAGGTTATAAAGAAAATTGGAACTGTGTTATTTTTATTATTTTGATAGCTTTACATGGTGATGGAAAGCTGTAGTTATTGCTTACTAGAACTCCAGAGTAGAACAGAAGACCTAATAATATTAGAGTTCCAACTTTTTTTCAAGTAGGGTCAATTATAATGATGATAAGTCATAATCACCAGTATCATCTCCTGAGCTTTTGGATAGAGGAGCTGGATGTATTTCTGTTTGTTTCTACTTTTCCAAAGAATGAGAAATGAGCTTTTCATCCTCCCATATGTCTTCAGAGTGGAATCCCATGGGAGTTGTTTCTGGTGCTACCCTCCATGGCATCCCGTGTTTCAGAATGAAGGGAAGGCAGAAAGCAGATGCTCTGTGGATACTTGGGGAAGAGCATAGGGAGTCTTTCTCCTTTCCACAGCTTTGTAAGAGAGTTTGGACAATTGGCATTTCCTGAACCCAGAGGCTTCAGCTCTATCTCCTCATCTGTTCAAGAAGATTGTAAGCTCTCTTTCTCTTTCAGCCTCCGGGTCTTTGCTCAAGTGGTTTATTCTATCAAGAATGTCTCCTTTCACTCCCTAACCCTCAAAGTCTAGCAGGAGTTATATCTTCTTCATGAAAGCGTCATATGTTAGATGCAGCACTTAGAACTTCTTAGCACTTTGTTGGCACTTCTCTAATTAGAATTCTTGACATCAGAATGCCTGTATTCCTGATTAGGTTTCAATGCCATTCTTGGCAGGGTCACCATCTTATTCTCCTTCATGACCCCCACTGCGGTTTCTCAGGAAATACTTGTTGAATTCCACAAGGCAGCCTGAGGTAGTGCCAAAATTGTGCAATTGGAGTCAAGACATTTGGCTCCCAGTCTCAGGTCTGAGTCAGGTCTGCCAATAAGCAGATCCTGAAAATGGTGTTGTGATTCTAGAAGATTCTTTACCTTTCTGGGCCTCAGTTTCCTCCTTTAGAAAAGGAAAAGTAGAGCTTAGGTCAGTGATTCTCAATTGGGTGTGCTTTTTCAATACCACTGGTGCCCAGAGGGTCTGATACAGCCTTGGTTGTGTATCCGGCTGGACCCACGATTTATGAGATGCCTTCCGGTTCCAGAAATATGTGTGGGTTGTTGGAAATCGCCGTGGCCTGTGGAGTTAGACGGAAGGAAGTGAACAGGTTGGAATTATAGGTTAGTGCTTCCAAGACACAGCAAAACAGAGTTGAGACAACTCTGAATCATAATAGCTAGCATTTGTTAAGCCAGGCACTGTGCTGGGGCCTGAAATGTATTCCCACTGAATTCTCACAAGACCCTTATGAAGCAGGTACTATTATTGCCCTCATTTTGCAGATAAAGACACTGAGGCTTGGAGAGGTTAAATAATGGACCAAGTCGCTGAGCTAGGTTACTAAGCATGGGACTGAGGTCAAACCCAGGCTCTCTGACTCCAGGATCTGTCTTCATAAACACCCACTGGCTGTCTTTCTCTAAGTAATTTTTACTTTTGTTGGGGGGGGGGTGGTGATCATGTTGTAGGGAGCTAGTCATATAGTTATTTCAAAATATTGACTTTGCAATTCCTCTTATTACTGGTGCCTAGCAAATGATACGGGCACTTGTAAACATAATAATTTTTATGAAGACAAGTCATGAGGATATGATTGGGCCATTTAATTGTTGAAAATTGCACCATACCTCTCCAGAGCCATGCAACAGTGGCATCACTTTATTCTATCATTACACTGGAATAGATTTTGTTACATGAAAAGAATTTACCTTCTGAAGGAAGTGGCTCGAGTTAAAAGAAGATTGGGTGTTAGAAGATCACCAACAACCAGGAAATGTAGCAAATCTTGTGGAAACTCACCCAGAGTTCTTAGAGGTGAGGGAAATGACATTTTGTACTTGTGTAGATAGAACAAGGATATCCTACTTCCATTTGCTAAATGTTTCACCCCACAGAGCAATTAAGCAGTTAGCATTTACTGCACCCCAGACATTGCTCATGTTTCTATATGTGAACAACTCCCAGATCTACCCTTTTACCCCCAATTTCCCTATCATTGCATCATTTCTAGCTGTATCTCTAATGCCTCTGCCTGGTTAAATGGCTTTTGGCTCCTGCTGAGCATGACTGATTTCCCCTTCAGTCTTTTTTAGCACCCAATTTCCTAGTCTTTGTTGGCAGAAGTCCTGTGATCAGCACTACTAGTGCTTGGGGTCATAGGAGAGGAAGGAAAGGCAAGGCGATTGGAAAGGATGCTCATAGGGTTGGTGGAGAGATGGGCACAGGGCATTGGTTAAAGCCTCTGGCCTCCCACAAAGCTGCCTGCTGCTGGAGCCCTGGCACATGAAGTCAGGGTCAGAACATTGTAGTCCTGGCCAAGACAGGGCTTGAGGCCTCGGGCAAGCAAGTCACTCACATCTCAGGCCTTCAGTCTCTCTATGAGAGTGGTCTACCTGGTGGCCAATGTTCCTTCCTTATACTATCGGGGGTGATAAAGTGCCTCATTAACTGAGCACATTTCCCAGCCTTCTTGGCGAGAGGTGTACCTACATGTGTCTAGTTTGGAGAGCTAAGTGGAGTTCCATGTCGGACTGCTGAGAAGGCTACTTAAAAGTGGGAGGTAAATGAGTGGGAGGGGCTCCTTATTTTTTATTTTTTATTTTTTTATTTTTTGCCTTTCTTTGTTTCTTTCCCATGTAGATGTTGGAATTTCAATAGCTGGCTTACCTTTTTGATTAAGTCAAAGCCAACTGGTTTGGGACTTTAATTGCATCTGCAAAATCTCTTCACCTCTATTGGAGAATGTAACCTAATTGCAATAGTGAGATCCATCATATTCAAGATACTGCCCTACTGCCCACACTACAGAGAAGGGATTATTCTGGAATATACACCAGGGGCAGGAATCTTGGGGACCACCTTAGAGTAAGACAGTGGACCAAAAAGATGAAGAGAGGCTGGTTCTTAATGACCAGAGAGCCTCCCTACCACCCATGGGCTACCACTGAGCCACCCAGGCATCCCAAGATGAACTTCTTTTAGATAAGAGACATATCCTTGGTTTATGGAAGCTATTGTATTCAGTCTTTTTTATTAGTATCTAAAAACAACCCTAAATGATTCAGGGGTAAATAGGATCAGACATTTCTAAAGATTTAGCTTTTTCCATTCCCTGGGGACATTTTGTTTGATATGTGCACATTAGCTGATTCCATGCCATCCACAGCTCTGCTCATCCCAGTCCTAAACTCCTTCACCTCATAATTCTCCACCAGCAAATTTCTGTTTGTTGGAGGGGAAAAGACATGGAATTTGAAGTCAGAAGACCTAGCTCTCAGGTTGGGCTTCTTTATCTATTAGCTATATAACCTTGAGCAAGTTACTTCATATGGTTGAACTTGAATGTCTTTATTTTAAAATGAGAATGGTAATCATGCCTGCTTTGCCACCTGTATAGGGTTGAGGTGAGGAATGAACGAGAGAAACGGGTCAAGGTGTTCCTTGCACTGTAAGTCAGTGAGCAAATGACAATGATGTGCCATTATATCATTCATTCATCTGTTTCTTCTACATCGACTCTGTACCACCTATTTGTCAAGGATTCAGCTAGTGCTGCAGGCACTAAGACTTGTAAGAGAGAGTTCCGACCTACACAGGAATATTCCTAGTCTGTGGGGAAGACAAACACACAAACAGGAGAGTATGAAATGTGCTATGATAGAGGAATGTGTAGGTTAGTTGGAAAGTCTCTGACCTAGAGCAAGGGGTCAGGAAAATCTCTCTAGAGGCTGTGGCAAATAAGGTGGGGCACCCGAGTGGCTCAGTTGGTTAAGCATCCTACTCTCAGTTTTGGCTCAGGTCAGGATCTCAGAGTCCTGGGATTGAGCCCCACCTTGGGCTCCGAGCTCAGAGTGGACTCTGCATCTCTTCTTTTCTCTGCTCCTCCCCTCCCCGCTCATATGCATGTGCTCTCATTCTCTCTCAAATAAAAATAAATAAATATTTAAAAAGATAATCAGGTGAAAAACATTGGTAACAGCAACTACCACCATGTATAGAATATTTGTATGTGTCAGAAGCTACTGTAAATGTATTATGCCATTTACAAATAAGTAATAAAAAATAGCTCTATGACAAAGATACTGCTCTTATAGCCTCTATTTTACAGGTAAGGAAACTGAGGCACAAGGTAATAAACAATTTCCCCAATGTAATCCAGCTGAGTGGTGGAGTGGCTTCCAGTCCAGGCTCTCTCACTCCAGAACCTGATCTTGCAACTGCTGTGGACTTGACAAGGTGGGGTAGGCAGTCTAGACAGAGGTGACAGAGAGGCTGTTAATAGTTCACCAGGGATTGAGCGAGGCACCAGAGGGTGAAGTTGGGGGAGAAAGGGAGGTAAGATTACAGGTACAGAGCACTCGGGTAGGGCAGATATGGACAGCTTTGGCATCCTAACAAAAGGTTTTTATACTGTTTACAAAAGAAAGCCACTAAGAATTTTAGCCAGTGTTGCTTTTTATAATGATCTCCATTGGCACAGGTGGATAACCGGTCAGAGGGTAGCAATACTGGACGGAGGAAGAGTAGTAAGGAGACACTTGGCAGCTAGGTTTAGGGTAATGGCAGTGTGACTTGAGACAAAGGCATGCAAATGTGACGTGTTAAAAAGTTAAGCAGGATAGATTGGATGATGACTGACAGAAAAGGAGGAATCGAGAATGATTTCTAGCATCTGATGGAAAGTAGACTCTTTTGCAAAGATATGTAATACAGGAGCACACGTGGAGGAAAGATAAAGAGATATTAATTCATGGAGTGTGAGGTGCTTTTCGTGCAAATAGGCAGTGGGATGTACAGTCCTGAATCTCTCCGGAGAGATGGACTTGGGAATCATTCATATATAGATTGTAATGGAAGTCATGGGGATGGATGAAATTAGCAAGGAAAAGTATGTGACGTGGGAAGAGATAAGGACCAAAAATAGGATCGTGGGGAGCATCCATACCAGAATTGTGAGCTAGAGGAGAGTGAGGCCTGCAGAGAGACAGGAGGAAATCAGCAGGGAGTGGAGTTAGGGATGCAAAGGCAGTATGTGGATGGTTTCATCTAGAAAAGAAGGTTGACATACGTTATATGGGTGGAAGGACATATAAATGAAGGACAGAAAGTTATCTACTAGATCTGGCCACAAAGAGATGAGAGCAACTTACAATAGCCAAGACACAGGAGAAACCTAAGCATCCATCAGTGGATGAATGGATGAAGAAAATATGGTGTATACACATGATGGAGTATGATTCACCCACAAAAAAGAAGGAAATCTTGCCATTTATGACAGTATGGATGGAGCTTGAGGGCATTATGCTAAATGAAAAATCAGGCAGAAAAAGACAAATACTGTGTGATCTCATTTATATGTAGAATCTAAACAAGAGAAAACGAAACAGCAAAACCAAGCTCATAGATACAGAGAACAGACTGGAGGCTGCCAGAGGTAGGGGGTGAGGTGGGGGATGGGTGAAGAAAGTGAAAAGGTACAAACTTCCAATCATAAAATAAGTCATGGGAATGTAACGAACTGCATGGCGACTATAGTTAGTAATTCTCTATTGCATATGTGAATATAAGAGAATAGATCTTAATAGTTCTCATCATAAGAAAAAAATTGTAACTTATGGGAACAAATTTTAAGTAGACTTTTTGTGGTGATCATTTCACAATATATACACATGTTGAATCATTATGTTGTATACCTGAAACCAATATAATGTTTATATGTCAATTATACCTCAAAAATAAAAGAGAGGGGATCCCCGGGTGGCTCAGCAGTTTGGTGCCTGCCTTCGGCCCAGGGCATGATCCTGGGGTCCCAGGATCGAGTCCCACATCAGGCTCCCTGCATGGAGCCTGCTTCTCCCTCTGCCTGTGCCTCTCTCTCTCTGTGTATTTCTCATGAATAAATAAATAAAATCTTAAAAAAAATAAAATAAAAGAGAGAGATGACAGTGATTTCAGTGGCTGCTCTCGGTGGCAGTCAAGAGACAAGAGTATTGAAAAATTAATGGGAGGTGTGAAGGTAGAGCTAGTATGCAAAAAATAAAAGCAAAATGAAAAATGAGCTTTTCTAGGACCTTGATGAGAAAGTCCATAGAATGGGTGGAGGGGTTGTGGGATCCTAGGAGATTTTTTTTCTTGCCTTTTTCCTGTAAACTGAGAACATTTGAGCGAGTTTTGCATGTTAGGGAAAGTAACCACTAGAAAGAGACACACTAAAGAAGAAAGAAGGATGATAATGGAGTGAGGTTTCTTGGGGAGGTCAAGGGAGTGGGGTTCAGAGGTTAGGTGAGAGTCTCAGTTTTGATTGGAAGGTCTAAGTACAGTGCCAAAGAACCAGGATATCTTCTCTCCTCTCTCTTTGCCTCAAATGGTGTTCCAGAAGAAGCCATGTTTCTCTGCTAGAAGCCACAGATCCCATGGAGTGGCCCTGGCTGCTAGCTTTGAGGTGACACCACCTCCTCACCTTCCCCTCCCACTTCTTGATGCTGCCGATTGCTGGGCTCGCTGTTTCCTGTGTACCTTTCATTTCTTACAAAGCCTTTGCAGCTAGTTCCTGTATTAAATTCCTAACATCGAACTACCTGTGTGGGGTGGTTTCCTAGTTGGGCCCTGTCTGAGACATGTATTTATTATAGAAATTTGACCAAAGAAGAATTGTGTAGACAATTCAACAAAGAATATAAAGCCATCACTAATCCCACCATCCGAAAGATAACTGCGGTTAATATTTTGGTGTATATCTTTTTAGGCTATTTTCATATGTATATATGCATTTTTCTTCCTTCACAACTTTGGAGCTATAACTTACTCTTTGCTTTATGGTCCTTTTTTTCTCATTTAATCTATTGAAAACATTTGTCTAAGTCATTAGGTATTCTTGTACAACATGATCTTTTAGCAGTTATTCTTATGACTTCAAATGGATATACTAGAACTTACTTAACCGATCTACCATTGCTGTTTATTTAGATTGTTTCCAGTATTTTGCTATTGTAATAATTCTCTGTGCCAAGTTTTGGAGTACATTTCCGATTATTGTCTTTAGGGTTAAAAATGTAACTACTACGAGAGCAGGGTTTTTGTTTGGTTCATCCACTGATGAATTCTCAGTGCCCAGAGCACTGCCTGCCTGATAGCGGACATTCTGGGTGAGATTGAAGTAAGATGACTGTGTTAAGGGACACGTACAGTATAAAGACCTCGTACATATTGACATGCCTCCTTTCTGAGGCCCGGGGATGATTCATCACAAGAAGGCAGTCAGCTCAGAACTGGCCAGCTGCCTGATGAATTGTACAGGATGGAGCCTTCAGGCTACCACAGCTGCTGGGGGTCATTCAGCTGGTGGAATTTGCCTTGTTGCAACTGTGAGCCAGCTGGACCGAGAGTGAAGGCCAGGGCCGTGTGGATTCCTATGAAGTCCATTTCTCCTCCCCCAGGACATCCGCTGGCTGCTCTACTGAGGCTGTTGTTACTCTGCTGGGCCAAATCTCAGGCCCCGCCGCAGCTGGATGAAGGCGCAGGGGTGGGTCCTTCTGCTCCCAGATCTTCCTGAAGGAGTTCTCAGGACTCCTCAACTCTGAACTTTTGAAGAAAGAAAGAAAAGAAAGAAAAGTGAGATTTTCTTAATTTGGGGCTTTCAACTAAACTCACAAACAATACACCATCTTGAGGCTTAAAGCTGGTCTCAAGGAAAGGTTTGGGTAAAAGAAAGTCACTTTCTTTACTAAATTATTAGCTCATAAGTTTAGATTAAGGTGTTTTTGCTTTGGGGTGTGTGTATGTGTGTTTCAGAAAGTGAGTGTGCTAGAACCTTGGGTCTCAACATTGATCGCTGGTTTGCTTAAGTCCAAATTAATGACTGTGTGTCCCAAGCTCAATAACAATAACATGCCTATAAAATAAAAGCCACAAAGGCAAAGTGGAATGTGGAGAACAAGCAGATTTTATGCCAGGGATTAAGCTGCAGCCCGAGGATGTATCTGGACATCTCCAGTCCTGAATGCCCTGGTCACCGTCAACAGATTCCAGATGACTGAAAGTATGGATTGAATTTAATAATTATTTATTGATCACATTTTAGGTGTGTTCAATGTCAGAAGCTCCCCATAGGGAGCTTCACCTGAAGAAGAAAGGGTGGAGGCACAAATTCACAATTCGGTGAGCAATACAGAGCTTGCTTAGTGGTCCGGGTTGGGCTGCCTGGCTTCTCACCCTGGTTCTACCACTTTCTAGGCCTCTGGGCTTCAGTTTCCTAGTCTGTAGAAAGCCTGGAAGATAGATTCTATAGAGTTGACAGAAGAATTAGATGAATTAGCATTGGTAATGTATTTGGAACACTAGCTTAGGACATGGGACACCTATTTTGCTGCTCCGTGGCTTCTCTCCAATGCCGAGGTCCTCTTGGGTGGGCTGGGGATAACCAGGGGCCTTGTTATTCAGTCTGTTATTGGAATGTCTCCCCCGCATCTCCAGGGACTTTCTCGCCTTTCTCGCTTCTATCTCTTTGTGACTTCCCAACCTTGCTCTTGGAAGACATGGCCTTTGGTTAATCCCCAGCCTGTCTGTCAGCTGAGGATTGGTGCCACACTAGGCTGAGTGCTGTGAAACAGAAGGAATGATAAGGTACGGTGTTCTCCTGCTATGCTAGGCCTGAGAGGGATTAAGATATCTGGCCCAGGAAAAGATGCTCTAGGGAAGAATGCTGGCATGAGTGTGGGGTTTTCAGAGTCCACGTCCTTAGAATTAGCGATGCTTAGCAACTGGACAGCCATCTAGCATGAGGACTGTGGACTCCCAGAAATTCTAACCTTTCATCCAAATTCAGGGTTTTTTGGATATTATGTTGAGAGACAGTCATTTAACTTCTGTCCTAACATTTTTTTTTTTTCATTTGTTCATTCATTCACTCATTGGGCTACAGAGACTTTACTCCTTGTCTTATCAGACAGCATGGCAAATCTAGCCAAACAATTTCCAGCTGGTCGTTCTTGTTCTGGTTTTATAAAAAGTCAAATCTCTATTTTATGTATTTCATGACATATATTATCTTCCTAAATCTTTTCCTTTTCAGACTCATTTGTTCCAGATTCCCATCATTCAATATATATGGCACGATTTCCTCATTTTCTGCTATTCTGATTGCTTTTCTTGGGAAGAATCTCAGGCTTGAAACTTCTCTTTAAAATGCGGCACAAAGACTGCAACTCACTACAAGTAGCATATGACTCCTTGATGCTCTACATCTACTATTGTAACCTAAGACTATTTTAGCTTCGAAAGGGAAATTTTCAAATGAGCCATTATCCACCTAGGTTTCTTCCACCCCATAGGTAGGCATTTCGGTTTGTGAGCTTCCATGCAACAATTTACATGATTTTATTTTAAATAACATCAGCTCACCTATTCTCTGATATAGTTTTGAATTCACCAATTAGAGGTATTTGTGCCATCTGTAATTTTGATAAGCATGAGACTGTATGAGAAAAGGCAAAAAGAGCATCATCCGTCTACAATAATAATGCTCTCTGGCTTTTGGATTTGACCTATTGCTACAAGTCAGAGACTTGAGACGCCAGGCAAGTTTGAAGTTCTTCACTCATTAGCAGACTGACACTGGGAAAGTCATAGAACCTCTCTGAACGTCAGGTTCATCAACTGTAAACGGGAGAGATATTTCCCTACTAGAGTTGAAGTGAGAGATAAATAAGATAAACCATGTAAAAGGTTAATCACGAAGCCAAACAAACGGTAAGCACTTAATAAATGACAGTTATTTCATGTTATTTCATCTCCCAGTCACACCCACTAGATATCACAGAGACTGAAATTTCCTTATCACGGTTACCATATTTTCCTATCTTGGGTCTTCTGGAGCCTTTCTCATTTCTGAAGACTTTTAAAGGATTAATTGGCAATGATTTTGAAATGAGCCCAGAGACTTGTTTGAAGTAGCAACTGGGAGCAATTATGACTTCCTGTAGAGAACTAGATTAGCCTAGTGACGAATACAAATAATATCATTAATTTAGGTACGAGGGAGTGGGAAGACTAATCTGATTGTGCAAGAACCGAGTTAAACCTGGAAGTCAGACGATAGTTTTTTTTTTTTTTAAATCAGTTATACAGAAATTCAAGACTATATGGGATAATTTGTGTAGGATACATTACAGAACATTCAGGACTCAGGGGTTGCTATTCGGAGCGTGGGGGCTGATTGTTGCTTTCACCTTGGACATCGTTCATCCAATTGTATTATACTGACGAAGGGCTTCTGGGGTCAGACTGCCCTGGCTTCACCATTTATCACCTTGGGTAGGGTCACAGATGAAGTCTCATGCAGAATCTCAGTTCGTTCATGGTTTAAATGTTGTCAAGCACATAAGGCATTTTTAGGAGGCTAGCAGAAAGGGCAGCTAACATGCTTATTATGGCTCCTAGTCCACAGTTAAGTACTCAATAAATGGTAGCTATGATTTTAATTACGCTGAGAGCAAATTTCACAGAGGAACTGCCTGCAAAACACTACTCATTTGTAAGTGAAAATTTTAATTGGAGCCTTGTCTAGAATACTTGTTTTTTTTCTGGTCAAGGGCATAACACCGTGATTGAATGACAGAGAGTGTTTCTATCAGCAGCCCACCGAGTTCCCTTTCACTGGAATCCAGCTTATTAGCTGCTTGGCTAACCCTAGAGCCAGGAAAACATGTCCCATACATGACACCGTTGTCAAGCAGAGGAGACAGATGTTTCTCGGCTTCCCCTCTCTGGGACTTAATAGCTCCTGAAGGTTAACCCTTATTGACTCATTAAGCCGTGTCTGCTTGGGGGTCAGCGGTGGCGACGCCTGTGTTAACCTCGGCAAGCAGCCGTCACCAGGGCTTTACAAAGGGAGATGTCACAGTTGAGAGGGAGGCAGGTGATGCAACACACACGCCGTCCTCCGATGGCCGTGGTTCCCTAGAGACGAGGAAAAAAGATGTGTTTTCTTAAAAGATTAGAAGAGAATAATACCCTTTGCTGTTTTCTCTGTGGGTTATTGGTAGGACATCTCAAAATTCGATCCCTTGTTCTCTGTCTCTCATCTCTGTATTTGTTAAAGAGCATTGCTTAGACCCAGCATGTGGGGTGGAGAGCATCCTAGGGCCAGTGTGGCAGTGGCCACTGCTGGGACAGGAATAAAACCCACTGGGGCAGGAATATATGATTATATTCTCTCTTCCAATGAAGCATTGGAAATAACTGGCTTTGTTTTTTTCCTCCCTCTCTCTGGTGTCCCATGTAGGCGGTGATGGGAATGGAAATTACTCCATTTGATGTTCCCAACTGGATTGTTCCTAATCTCTGTTGATGTGCTTCACATTTTTTGCTTACTGAGTCTGGAGGTACTCAGATCATCTGCTGGTTGCTCTTCTGCTAGCTCCCAGGTGCAGGTCACCCTTCCTCTCTTTCTTTTTTTTATTTCTTATTTTTATTAAAAAAAAATTTTTTTTTCCTTCCTCTCTTTTGACTCCCTTGGACCCCAGGCTGATTCGGAACCAGACATGCATGCGTGAGGAAAAGGTGTGCTGTCATCATCAGCAGAGAATGTTTTACTGAATGGTTGGAAAATGGTCCCGAGACAGGTTACCATGGTATCTTCTTAGTGAGCCAATGCCGGCTTCTGGTGAATGTCTTTTAGTAGGAGTCAGAAATCACCTCTCTGTAATAATCTATTCTAGAATTTTTGAGGCTGAAGCTTTATAATAATGTGTGTGCATTTATAATTATCACCTCTAATAATTTCTCTGGAACTGTAGACTTCAATTTATTCAAAGGGAATAGGTGTCCACTCCCTTGGGATTCTAAGCTGTTTTAGGTGGTTCACTCGATGCTTTCTAATTTGAAAGAGTGTTTTCTTTGGTGGCCAAATAAGTAGATTTCCTCTTAGTAGTGAAGGGAATGGCCACATGGTTGGGGATATGGATGGGGTTAGATCTGTGCTCTCCAATATGGTACATCTGGCTAGTGGCTACCATATTGAACAGAGCAGATACAGAACATTTCCATCATCACAAAAAACTCTATTGTCCAGCCCTGGGTTAGATGGTCCAAAGGATAGGAGGCCCCTCTGCTAGCTTGGAGGTATCCATCAGTAGAAGTCAAGAGAGTACTATAGAATTCATTAGGGTTTTTTTTTTTTTTTTCATTAGGTTCTTATAACCACCCCCAACACATACCTTCTTTACCTCCTCTGCCACCTTGGGACCACCAGGACTACTCTCATCATGTCAGTAATCCACGAAGCCCAGGACTGCCTGGGGAATCTTCATCCTTAGACTCTAATTCTCTATGACTCATCCTCTTCTCCTTAAAGGATTTCATGGGCCTCTTGGAACTTAAGATAAATTATCAGCATAATCTCCCATATCCTCAAGGCTTCTCTGAATTTTATCTTCACCTCCTTGATCTCCCAAGATACTGCTTCTCCTGCAGCCCTCTCAAGAAATTGATGTTTTCTCTCCTTTTCTTACTGGACCTGAAAGTGAGGTAGGTGAATTCTTTGGCTCCTCATTTCCACTTCTAGACCACACTCTCTAGTCATGAAAATCACTCAGCTACAAATCTCACGTCATCAACTTGACTCACCCGGTAGTCCCCACTGTCTTGTTGAAGTCAATTAGCACAACTAGAATCACTCAGCCTGATTTCTTGAAAATGTTAGCTTTGGATCACTGCCATTCCCTCATCATTCTTTCTTTCTTAATTGTTGGCAATTTAAATGTACATGTAGAGGATTCTCGACTTTTTCTCCTCCAATTATCTTGTCTAATGTTCTGTCTCAGCAACTCCTTCTCATCGTCAGTCATAGTCTGGGAGACCTTGCTCTTACCCTTA
Source organism: Vulpes vulpes (assembly GCF_048418805.1). Lineage (NCBI taxonomy): Eukaryota > Metazoa > Chordata > Mammalia > Carnivora > Canidae > Vulpes > Vulpes vulpes. The sequence continues at coordinate 10,991,679 of NC_132787.1, read as the reverse complement.
ACGTAAACCTTGCCAGAATCTTAATTTCAAACATTCACCCCTCTGACCACCATTTTCATGTTTATAGCCCACTTCCTGTAGCGCCCTGACTCCGCTAGGACCTTCAATCTAGTGTCTCCACTAGTTAAACACCAAAGGCAACTCTTCGAAAGAGTTGTCCTCTCTGCATGATAAAGCCCCATTCCAGGGCTCCTGGCCTGGGACACAGGGTAGATTTCAGCCCCCATTCACTCCTCTTAGCAGGGCACAAACTTGAGAAGTGTACGCGAAAGCCCTGTTTCAATCCATCCAATCTATCACATTTTAACTGTTCATCTCCAGCATCCTCAGGATCTAGTGTCTGTCTTCATCTCATTTTATTTCCCAGCCAATCATTGTTATTACTCCTTTGCATAAAACCTCAACTCCCATGACTCTCTCTCTTTCTTCATTGTATTCTCTTGGCTAAACTCTATCCCTGGTTGAATTCAACTAATTATTTTTCCTGCATGGTTATAGCTCTGCTACTAACATGGCCATGGGAAAACACTTACCTGTGCTGCCAGTTTTCCCTTCAAATTCATGAGTACGGACCTTAAGTTGGCCATAATTCTACCCATCAGTTGTACTGTATTTTTTTAAAAGATTTTTTATTTGTTCAAGAGAGACACATAGAGGCAGAGACACAGGCAGAGGGAGATGCAGGCTCCCTGCGGGGAGCCTGATGTGGGACTTGATCCCCAGACCCTTAGGATCACACCCTGAGCCAAGGGCAGACTTGATCCCCAGACCCCAGGATCACACCCTGAGCTAAGGGCAGATGCTCAACTGCTGAGCCACCCCGGTGTCCCTGTACTGTATTTTCTTATTGAATTTTCTATCATCTTAGATAATTTTTTCATTTCTTCTTCCTTCTCTTCAAAATGTTGACACCTCCTTTCTCACTGAGTTTCAGCTAATGACCGACCTCACTTTCCACGTCAGGAAATTGAAGCTATCAGAAGAGTGCTTTGACAAATTCTTCCCAGCACACCTACCCTCCCACCTGTACTGTGTCCATATGCCGTGCCTTCTCTTCTGCTTGGGCTTGGGATCTGCTTGGGTCCTGGATCTCATTGCTCTTGCCTACTTACGGACTTTGCTGCAGGAATTCTCCCTGCTTTCTTATTTATCACCAAGTAATGCCTTTCTGTTTGGCCATTTCTAGCAGAATATAGACATTCTTTCCTTTGTCTGAAACACAGCTCTCCATAGATCCCATTTCCCTCTTCGGTTACTGTTCCATTTTTCTACTTCCTTTCATGGGAAATATCTTTGAATGTATTGTCTGTACTTGAGAGCTCCATGATTCTGATCAGGCTTTCATCTCCCTGCTCGACCATCACTGCTTTTGTTAGGGTCACCAGTGTCACCCACGTGGCCAAGTCCTGAAATCAATGACCATTCTTCCTCTCCTTGGCCTATTAAAGGCATTTAACATAGCAGCCCAGTGTCTCTTTCTCGTAATATTTTTTTTCACTTAGTTTTCAGGACACTTACTCTTCAAGTTTCCTCTTACCTACTTTTCTCTACAGTGACTTCTTCACTGGGTCTTCCTCATCTCTAATCTCTAAATATTGGAATGCCCCAGGGTCAGTCTTTGGCCATCTTCTCTTTTCTGTTTCCCCACGCCCATCTTATCTGGTCTCATAGCTTCAAGTAACATTTTTATGTTGATGATTTCCAAATTTATGTTTTTAACCCAAACCCCAGAAGTCCCGACCTGTACTTCATATTCTGATTGCCTGCTTAGCATCTCCACTTGGATATCAAATAGACATTACAAGTTGAATAAGATCAAACTAAGTAAGCACTTGATATACATCCCTTCTCCTTGCTACCCCCATGGTCTTCCCTATCTCTATAATGGAAATTCTATTCTTTTCGTTGTAGTCATTGGTTTATCCTTTTTTCTCCCAACATCCACAAATCCTATTGGCTCCGCCTTTAAAATATATCTAGAATCAAATTGCTTCTTGCCTCCTAGATGAGCCACTCCAGATGCCACCACCCTATCACCTCGGATAACCTCCATAATCTCTTATCAAATATTTGTCTCCTAACTGGTATCCTTGCTTTCACCCTTGCTCTGTTTTAGTCTGTTTTCCACACAGCAGTTAAAGTGACCATTGTGTCATTCCGCTACTTACAATCCTGCAGTGGCTTCCCAGCTTACTCAGAGTAAAAGCCAATGTCTTCTCCATAACCTACTGTGTGATCGGGTTCTCTGTAACTCTATGTCTCGTTACTCTCTGGCCTTCTCTCCTACCATTTTCCCTCTTTTATTCCATTTCAGCCACACTGTTTCCTTGAATTCCCCAGACATCCTACTGCCTCAGGACATTTGCCCCTGCTATTCTTTTGCCCCCAATTCTCTTTATCCAAGATAGCCACATGTTACATGCCTTTCCTTCCTTCAGATCTTCATTTAAAAGTCTCAGCAAAGCCTTTTATAGATACGCTATCTAAAATTTCATTTTCCTATGTATACTTTCTCCCTCTTCCCTGTTTTTTTTCTTCTCTGCTTTTTCTCCTTAGTACTATTTATCACTCTATGACATAACATATATTTTATATTACCTTTTAAAAAATCTGGCTCTCCCACAAGAATTTAAGTTCCCCAAGAGCAAGACTTTTTATTTGCTTGTGTTTGTTTTGCTCACTGCTATATCTTCAGTGCCTAGAAAAGTGCCACGCCCCCAGCAGACATTTACCAAAGCTTTGTTGAATGACTAAGTGAAGGTAAAGAGGAATTGCCATGGCTGCTTCTTTTTGTAAAGAATTGTAACCTTATAACCTACTACTTAAGATCTTGGACTGGAAATCCTGTCTGTGCAGCCTTGGGTTGGTTACTGAATCTGTTTCCTCCTATGTAGAATGCAGTAAGAAGAGTTTCTCCTGCATAGGGTTGGGAAGATTAAGTGAAGTAATATATGTAGGGAAGCACACGTGGATGAGATATACAGAGATGAAATATGTGGCACAACGGCATGGTAAGTCTTCATTCTCATCACTATATAGTTATTACCTGCTAACATCATGTCATCTTCCCTTCTTACCATTATACTTTCCTCATAGGTTGTTTACAGCATAGTATAACCCCATTTATGGGATTCCCAACCCTTTTGCTCATTAGCTGCGTGACTTAAGACAATTTACTTAATCTTTCTGAACCTGTGTCATCTCACCTTTAGACTAGAGACAGTAATACTACTTTGCAGAGTAGTGGTGCAGAGGAAATGATGTGTAAAGAGGGGTTTGGTATCTTTCTCTGACACATAATAAATGCTCAATAAGTGATAGCTCTTAATTGTGTTGTGGGGGTATGGGATATGGAGGAGGCACTCTGGCAGGGCAAGCATGAACCAGTCTGTAGGGTCAGTGGGACTGTTCATATTTGAGTTCTTCTAAAATTGGGAGTATCTCTGAGAGCAGGCTGTGCAACCACAATTGTTAATTCAGCTCTTTTTTTCTCACCAAGATCATTCCAAGTTTTTTAGCAGGGATTGTCATTTTTAGAGTTTCTTGAGACATGCTCCTTTTTATAGTGTCTGTCTTCCATAAACTCTTTTCTCTGATTTTTAAACATCCTATGTAGAGTCTACAAGAATATACATATACATATTCCTTCTTCATTTGTTTTTATTCAATTTCAAGAAACACTGTTATTCTCTTCCAAGGTTCCAGTCACTTCCATATCGGTAATCAGTTCTTCCTGGTTGATTGGAATCACATAGAAAGCAGCAAATCCACTTGGCTTCCCTTCTACCTTTTAAGTATCCAACAGTAAGATTGACGTCATTTATAGATTAGGGCAAGTACACAAAGTGGTTAAACTGACCTGTTTAAAATTAATGTCCCCTCCAGCCAGACTTAACCAGCCTTAGTACAATCCTAAGAATACCCCCTTCCCCACATCCCACTAAGCTGATTATTCCATACCACCTACTTTCACCCTATACATTCTTAGGTATTGTTGCCCAGACTCATCTTCTGTCCCGATTTCAGAAGGCACTCCATGGATGGAAGAATCCCTTAGAGGACAGAAGTGAGAATTAAAGACTCTACTAAATACATGAGCTCGTCTTTTTAGAATCCTGCAGAACAGAGAGTGGAATTTTGCCAACACTTCACATTGACCAGGCGGACTTGCAACATTGTCTATTTCCTTTCTCTTACATGGATTAAATATCTTTAGAATAATCTACTAGAAACTAACACAGGAGAAAGAGCATCCTCATCCTGGTCATGGGTCAAATTCTAAGTAAGTAAAATGAAGTAAAATGGTTAGACACAGAGAGAAATTTCTGAATATGACTTTTTAAAATGATTTTTGTCCTAAGTGTTGAAGTTGGGTGGTAACATAATCTTTGAAGCTAATAAGCGACTTTCTAATTGTGGAATATAACACAATTGTTGTTATATATTTTGTGCCACAGTATGATCCAGTTTTGGAAGGAAGTGATCGTGATTGCTAATTACGTTGAATTTATCTAATTTATGAAGTAAAAACCTCTTCTTCAGCATTTCGTTGCATAGAGTAGTGCCCTACCTCCTGCAGAAATGAAATAAGTACTAATTGAATTCACAGCTTTTCTTCTAATGAAGTAAGAACTTGTTAACTTCTCCCCCTCAAGTCTGTCATCTTTTCTTTATGTAATTCTTAAATACTCATTCTGATTCCACTTCTCCTATGTTCATCCAGCTCTTGACAATAAGCTAAGAAAAAAAGAAATGGGACTTTTGAAGTTGTTTTGCTGTATCACTTCTGTTTTTACTTTTGAGTAATCTCTACCCCCAGTGTGAGGCTGGAACCCACAACTCTGAGGTCAGGACTCGTAGGCTCTATCAACGGAGCCAGCCGTGTTTAAAGAACATTCTTTAAAAACATAAGTGATAAGGTACCTAGGTGGCTCCGCATCTGCTTTTGGCTCAGGGTGTGATTCTGGCATCCTGGGATTGCGTCCTGCATCAGGCTCTCCAGAGGGAGCCTGCTTCTCCCTCTGCCTGTGTCTCTGCCTCTCTCTCTCTGTGTCTCTCATGAATAAATAAATAAAACCTTAAAAAAAAAAAAAGCCTCCCCCAACCCAGAAGTGATAGAACAAAACAGCTTTGAGAATCAACCCATTTCTCCAGAAACTTCTTTTAGCAGTGCCTGTTGGGTGGGTCCTTCCATGGAAAGAAGTCAGATTTCTGATATCAGGACACATCCCCCCCCCCCCCCCCCCCCCTTGAGATGTTGAGGAAATTGGCAGTATTGATAACTCACTGCTCAGGCAAATGGCTTGATACACAGGGGAAACTTCTTTAGTTGTACTTTTCTGGCACTGAGAAGGGAATGGCCTTTTCTTCTCTTTTTATATAGCTCAAAGGTGAACTATAGCCCCAGAGCCCACGAGACTTCTCTATTCTTTGGACTCTTAAAGTATTTATGAGTTCCCATCTTCATCTGAACCCTTAAACTGTCTTGCATCACACTCTCAGGGCTTGCTGTCTTATATCCTCAACTAGATTGCCTCAGCTCTCCTGGTGGGAAGGGACCAGGTCTTAAACATCGTGTCTCGTGGTGGATACTTTAATGGAAATTTCTCAAAGCGTAGTCCTCAACATATTACGTCAGAAGCATCTGGAACATCTAAGTAAATGCAGTACTTAGAACATCTAAGTAAAAACACCTAAAAATGATTTTTAGACCCCTCCCATTTTACCAATCTAATATTGGCTGAAGTGAGAACAAGAATATGGATTTTACCAGTTTCCCCAAGTGATGCCCACACACTGGTGTTTGAGAACCATAGCCTCATAGGTGTGAAGTAGATGCTTGATGACTGGCCTGATCAACTTCCCACTGATACCCTTCAATTACCCTTAAAACAAGTCCTTTGGGGTTACAGGCTCTAGCAAGGCTGGGCCTAAGAGTAGAACCCGTACTTGTATTCGTATAACAAACAATAACTTGAGTTTACCCTTCTGGTATGGGTATATGATGAGGAGTTAGGTAGATAGAAACAGTCTCTGCCTCTGTGAATCATACAATCTAGTCACATAACTTAACAAAACTGGCAATAGTCCCTTCATCAGCCTCTTATCTCTCTCTCTCCCTCTCTCTCTCTCTCTCTCTCTCTCTCTTTGTATTCCTCAGATATTTTATGAGTATCTTCTTTTAGCCAGACTCTGCTCTATGATGAACAAGACAGATAGGAATCCCTTCTCTCTCAGAGAGTTTACATTTTAGTAAGGAGAAAAAGAAAATAAACAAGTCAACCAAAACCCCCAAGGTAATCACAGATTGTGGTGATTGCAATGAAGGACATAAACAAAATAACATGTGGAAGGGAGAGACTTCAAAGGGTGAGGGCTAGGCAAAGCCACTCCATGGAGTGGCAGTGGAGCTGGGAATTGATAGAGGAAGGGCTTGAGTCATGCCTGGAACTGGGGCAGATTGATGAGTCGTTTGCAGCACACATGCCTCTGATGGAATAAGGATGATGATGATGACCATCACCATGGACATCAGCTCTTATTTAGGAGCGTTTCCCGTGGGTCAGCTGTGTGTTAAATGTTTTATGTGCCCTGTCATATTTGATCTTGGTAGGAAACCCAGGAGATAGGTATTATGACTCCCACTTTCAGATGAGGAAGCCGAGGAAGCACAGAGAGTTGATGAGACTTGTTCAGGTCACATGGCCTGCAAATGGCAGAGCAGGCAATCAGACTTAGCTCCGTGTAATGGCAATGTCTGCATTCGCTGGCACTACAGATTTCCCTTGCTGGTGGTGTGAGGCTGCTGCCACTGATTGCAGAGGAAGTGCAATGAAATGGAAACCGCACAGGCTTGTGGTGCTGACAACAATGGATAATATTAAAAAGTCTGTTAGTAATGATTGGATTCTTGAGCGCCCGCCCTCTGCAAAGCAGTAGGAAGAGCACTTATATTCATTAGCTCGTGGGATCCTAAGAATCACCCTGAGAAAGCTGAGGTTTAGACAGGCTAAGCAACTTGGACACGGTCTCAACTGGTAAGTGATAGAACCCAATTCAGGCTTAGGAGGTCGAATTCTGACTCCTGACTCTCTTTGCTTCCCTGATGAAAAGAGCCAGTGTCTGTGCAAGGACGTTAGACACACTAAGACACACTAAAGCTCAAAATAATCAACCTCTCTCCCCCACCATAGCTCTTTTTCTTCTGGGCTGGTTCCTGACACCTGCGACATTCTCTTCCTGCCTTTTGGGACACTTGCTATGGACTTGCTGTGCTTTTCCTTCCCTCTGCTGATTTATGAGAGTTGACAGTTATTGGCAAGTACCTGGGCATGTCACAGGAGAATTTGCCACTTTTTTTTTTTCTATCTTTAGAATGCTGTCAATCCAGCATTAAATCACCTTCAGTCATTAACAAGTGCGAATGGGTCTGTCTGTCATCATCTTTCCATGGGTGTGGGATTGCTGAAAGCAGGACACAGAGATGCTAACTTCCAAACGGTGGGAGATTATGGGAGAATGCCTGTCTGGTGCAGACTGCAGCAGGCTGGGAGGGCAAGGTCTTAGCAGGGACTCTGGAAAACTGAGATAGAGAGGAAGGTGAAGACTCCCAGGGGCTGTGATTCCCCCAGGAAGGAGAGAGTTCCCATGGAATGGGAGATGATGGTAAACCACAGCCAACCTCATAGTTTTGCCAAGTGTGGTCCTTTGCACTAGCTCTCGTTGAATCAACTATGGCTCTCCAGCAAGAGCACTAGTCTTTGTTACACTTCTCTGTATCACAGCAATGATGGCAGTGAACACTACCATTATGACTCCATGATGTTGATTTGTTTTTCAATTTTGGTTAAAATCTGAGCCTTGCTCCATTCCTGGCAAATCTACTACTTTTATTTTTTGGACCCGTTCTGCTTAGGCTATGCTGTGGCTTGGATGGGATTACATGTTGGGGGATGACCTGGCCCCATTCCCTTCACTCTTTGGGTTGATTTGGGCTGGGATTAGTGGGATATGGCTTCATTCCTTGTGATTGGGGTTGAGCTAAAGTGGGTTTGGGAGAGAAACTAGGGTTCATTCACTATCCACCAACCCTAAATTTTCATGCCCCTACTAGTATGATTTTGACACCTGCTGACTGGTCATACTTTTTGAAATGCTATCATCTTCTCAAATTTAAATCTGGGATTTTATATAGTCAAAGAGAAGCTTTAGCTTCACTTTAATCTTGGGCTTCGGTATGAAAAAATGTTTTGGCATCAGTATTCCGTTTTCTTTTCTATCCAGGCTAATCACATATAATAATGAGTTATCTATATTACAGGCATTAAAACTGTTAATGGTTTTATTGTCAAAAAGGATTAGAGCTGGGTTTGTCTCATATTTTACAAAATAGTCTTATTTGTAAGAAGTTTTTGAAAAAGCTAGGAATATATAGGTGGCACCTCTAATGTGTGGAGGTTGGAAGAGCAGTAAACCAAGAATCTGCCAGCCTGTACTCTGATTCTTGCTTTGGCCACCAAGTAGATGTGTGACAGTGGGCAAATTCCCATGTCTCTTCGTGACTCAGCTTCCTCATTTGCAAAGGAAGGTTAGAGGTGAAGTGGGGAGGGTAGTGGCGCACTAGCTGACTCCTATGCCCCCCTCCCAACCATGATTATTTATTAAAATTTTTTATTATTGAAGTGGAATTGATGTATAATGTTATTAGTTTCAGGTATACAACATAGTAATTTGACAATTCAGGATTTTTTTTTTTTTTTTTATGAAAGTGATCCTTCACGTCTACTAACTATCCTTTTGCGTCAAGAGGTAGCAACTTGATCTGTATGTGCTTATATTTTAGTATTCTAATGTGTGGTTTCTATCCTTATTTTAAAATTGTAATGGCAATCTTTGTGATGAGTTCAGATTCTAGCATTGCATCTCAAGCTCCGATTGCTGTCGTGTGATACTTGGATGATAGATGTCCACAGATTCTTTTAAACTGTAGGACATGTCTCCTCTTTAGGTTTCCAGGTCGCAACTTTGAACATAATCTTTTCTTATTAGTGCAGGCTTTGTTGAAGCTTTTAGACAGCAGCTATCAAAAATCAACCAGCTTTATGCATTGGCTTTTTTTTTTCTTTAAAATCTTTTGGCAAGCTTCAGTGTGCTCGTATAACCATAATACGCAAGGGGACTACTTTCCCTGTTAATAGAAGAGCTAAAGACCAGGCTAACAGGTTTGCTGCCGTGCTAATATGGAATAATCTGTGATAACTATAATTAACTTGTATGCTCCTGTCATAGGTTGACTCACCAGAACATTCGCACCCTGCAGGATTGATATTCCTCTTTGAGATGCAAGCAGATGCTTCCAACAACTGTCTGGAGCCCCAGTGCCGCAGCCTGGGTTTTGTAGCATTTATCTTTGGCAGGAGCACCATCTATTTTAGGAAGGTATTTTGATACTTTACCTCTGGGCTGCAATGTCTCTCCAAATGTGCTCAGTGAACAGAATAGTCCTCACCCCCATGCTGCAGTCAGCCCCAGCCTGTTCTGTGGCACACCTGGCCCAAGACCAAAATAGCTATTCAGTATTGGGTTTATTCTGGGTCTCAAGGAAGATTCCTGACCATTCACTGCCAGCTTTTTCCTGGGCTTCCCCTCTCTCTAGCCAATTCTGTTATGCAAAAAAGACTAGACCTTGGAGCTTAGGAATTCTCACCAGGGTACCATTTGATGAGAAAGATTATGCCATTGGGCTTCACGTTGGGCTCTTCTGAGGACTCTTTGGAAGGAAGACCTTTTTCTTGGTAATCCTGTATGCTGTCTGGCTCCTCAGGGAAAGCTCTTCTTCCTTGCATAAGTTTGGAAGAGAGTTAGGGAGACTATCTGCTGCTTCCCCTTGAGGCAAAGGTAAGGCCTGTGATGATGAAGCATTTAGCAAATGAAGCAAATAGTATATTTGTGCCTAGAATAAACATTTAGGGATTTATATGATACAAGGCCATAGTTTATTTTCTGGCATGGGAAAGATAGAATTGTAGCACAAAAGACAGGTCTCATCCAACGAGAATAAGTTAGTGATGTCTGAAGAGAAACTGGTAGTGTGGAGTTACCTCAATGAGGTATCTTCATGGGATAGACTCTTATGGTGATCATTTTCTAAATAATCTTTGTTTTCCTATAAGTCCGTCTTCTCCATATCATTAAACCCTAACCCTACAGCACATTAGTAAGAGAATCTGTTTTGGTGCTAGTGACATTTACGGAAAACCCAAAGTGCTTCAGAGAAGAAAGAGGTGAAGTCTACTCTTAATGCTGTTTATAGTAAACATTTTAAAAATTACAATGTATCAGTTATCACATTTCTGAGGTAAAACAACATCTGACTTGTTTTCAGGCATCCTGGGAAGTCTTAACTTGTTCTTTGTTAAATTTCCCTTGATCTTTTTTTTTTAGGCTCATGAATTCTCCCCAAATGGGTTCTTCTAAGTCAGTCATTAGAAATGGTACAAATTCATAAGCTTCTCTACTGTCATCTCATGAGAAGGAAGATCTCACTACAACATGTGTCCTGAATAAGGAACGCTATACAAATTGTTGACAATAAGGTCTATGTGGTCAGTCAATCACCTTGGCAAGAAACAGAACAAAAGCAGAAACAAAAAAGAAATGCAGAAACAAATAATTATTAGGTGGTCATGATTTTTTTTTTTGAGTTATTGAATACAACTGATGAGATTTGCTCTGAATCTTTCTTGGTGCCCACAAGACTAGAGGAGAAAGCAGATTTTCCTAAATCTGAAAAATTTTGGCACCATTTCCCAAGTAACTGTACAAAGAGCTCCATGTATTGACAGCTCAAAGATCCTAAGAGAGATAATCTTCCAAGATTTAGAAGATAATGACAGAGAATCAGAACATTTTCTGAGGATAAATGACCAGCTGGAAGGAATTCACAGCATTAACGTCAACCAAGTGCCATTAACCCACCTGTTCCCTGAAATTGCTCTAGACCGCTTGCCATGTATGCTGGACATGTGCTGTTCCTCATCCAGGTGGACTGGAGAAGATGGAACCACTGTTTCTGCATAATAGGTTCCGTAATATTTTTGTGAGCTCCGTAATATATATTGTGAATTTTTTGAAAGTTTCATTTGATAGCAAGTACCATTAGCAGGAAGTTTAACACTGTTCCTGGCAGTTGAGGCTAGAAGGGCAGAGCCAGCAGCCAGCAGGGTGGAGACCTGGCATGCTGCCCCTAGCCTGCTGACTTTGCTCACAATTTCTAAGGTCTGTGCCTGGGGGTTTTCAGCAAATCCATAATCTGGAAAATCACAGCACTGGAACCTATCTTAGGGCAACTTTTTGAAATCATTATCAAAAAAATTTTAGAAGCCGTAAAAGAATTAAGGTAAAAGAGTGAGAATTAACTCCCTGATAGTCTTCAAGAAACTAATGTTATTACTTTGTAAGTAAGGTCTTTGCAATTATACTCCAATCTAAGGCGCATCTTCAAAATTTCCCTATTTTCTTTTAATCATTAATGATATCCTCTATTTGTTATTCTTTTAAAGTGCAGCATTTTCCAGAGTGAATGAGTAGGAATTTTTATTAAGCAGATAAGCAAAGCAGCAATGTGAAGACAGTGCGATTTCTAAAGGGGATAATATGTTGTTACTTTAATTACAATATTTGCAGTTAAATTGTTTTGGTTATTAGTCTACTGCAAAATACAGTACAGTTTACATTTTCCTCATTTTTAGAGCTTAAACAAAGCATATTTTAAATGATAGCAAAAATTACACTTGAACATGTTTGCCTTTAGAGATTCACATTTTAGTTTTCAAATGATTAAATGGCATCTCAAAAAACAGTGTTTCTGAGTGTAAAAAGGAATATCAGGAATACAATTGCTTAAAAATACTCCACTTTGCATTTATAATACATTTAAGAATGTGAAATGCATATTTTATGCAGAATCCACTGTTGAGGTGAAGATGCTTTTACATTTAAAATTCTCTACTCAAATGGAGTCTCAGAGTACGTTCATCCATTCATTGTTTTCATGTCCAAGCTACTGTCAAAAGAAGGGAGTATTCAGTGATATTCTGGGAGTAATTTCTCCATTTGTAGAAAAAAATTAATTAGAGTCTTTATGTTAACGTGGTATGCTCAGCTGACCTTTGATTCTTCATATGGTTGAGTAAACAGATGGCTATTTTTTAGGTTTTCCTATGAAAGTGACAGCATAGCACCTCTATCCAGACCTCAGAAGTGGGAAATTCAGATTGAAAATTAATGAACATCAAGTATATGCTATAACTCCCCCCTTACATTGGAAAATAGGTAAACATGTGAGAGTTATGGATAAAGGCAGAAATGTCTTGAAAAGGTAATGTTTGGGATGGCATATTGTCTCCTTGTGTGGCCCATCCTGGGCTCAGCTCTCTCCTCCCATCTTCTGTGCTTGGCCCACCTGGGGCTCCTGCTCTCCGAGCTCCTCCTTCTCCCCATGCTCTGGTGGTGGGAGGTTTGAAATCCGCTACTTTTGGCACAAGGGTAACTGGGCTGAAACCTGCCCTCCCTTGAGCAAAAGCCTGAAAGCTCTAATACTTTCTATGAAAAGCTGTAAGAAGCCTCCTGCCAATTATTTGACTAAACTGGCTGAAAGGTGTTACTGTTTAGTCCTATCCTATTCTATATTATCTGGGCTACAAGTATACCTAACCCAGTTTAGCTTCTAGATTTATAGAGGCTTAGGGTCGGGCAGAGCTTTTGAGATTCTTTAGTGCAGTGGTTTCAAAGATTCCCCAGGGTATGTATGTTGGGGAAGGGGGCCAGAAAGGTGGCTCAGTCCCTTTCAAAACGAACAAGTCAGGTTTTGTTTTATATATTGGGCTTCTAAGTAAGACTTCTTTAGGGAGAAAGGGTTTTGTCATTTTTTCCCAATAAAATATTTGAGAATCACTGATCCTGTCTTTTTACGGATGAAGAAATAGAGGCTCAGAGAGATGTTATATCTTATTTCAACGTTACTTGCAAATATGGGGATTTTTACCTAGACTTGAATTTCTTGCTTAGACAGTAGGTAATAAATATAGCATCCTTTTCTCAAAACTTCTTGGCTGGAAAGCCATGAACAGAGCGTCTATAGGGCTGGTTTCTGTGTCATTGTTTCCCTTCTTCAAGCCTACAATCTCCACATGTGTGAACGAGCCGGCTGTGCATGTGCATGCATGCATGGGCTCCCCCTTGCATTAGGCCTATGGGGGCAACAAGTCTGTAGAACTTGGGGATCAAGTCAGTCACCTCAGTAGTTGAGGGGACAGTGCCTGAAATATGTCCTCAGTGTCCCATATCATTGCAGGTGCTACTTAGAAGCAGATCATACATATAATCCCAAACCTCTTGGTCCCCACAGGATCATACATATAATCCCCAAACCTCTTGGTCCCCACAGCAACATGGCACTGATACTGGTGTTGACTGAAGACCTTTGGATGTCTGACAGAGGCCATTAGTTAAATAAGAGTGTTCTGTCCTGGGTGTGACACACAGGCTCTTTAGTGCACAGCATATTGGGGAGAGGGAGCAACAGGATACTGCCATCATACCCCAGTGTGGCAAAGGAGTCCATCCATACCCATGGTTACGATGTCCCTTTACTGAAATTGGTTGTTTCCAATTTTCCCACAGGTCACGAAGTGCTAAACTCAGATATTTTTTTTTCCCTCCTGTGCATTGCATTGAATTCAATTTGGTTTCACTAATATTTCTGCATGTTTACTCTATGCCAGGCACAAGTGCTGAACCACATATGAAGAAAATGCTCCCTTGAGTTAACTTAGGCCATAATGTTCATACTTCTTTGTAATAGGTTATTTAAAAATAGGTTTCAACAAGGATTGAAAAAGTAAGGTCCATCAGAAAAATATTATACATCAATGAAGTGGGGAGCTGGGGATGCCCATCTGAGAGGCCAGCCAATTCCAGCGCATCCTTACTACGTGGGCCTTGGTGTCAGACTTTGGAATCAAGTGAAGCAAAAAAAATCCATCAAAAAAAAAAAAAAAGAATTCAGTTTTAAATGCTGCATATTCCAGTTTTTAAATTGTTGTCAGCAAAGTAAAAAAAAAAAAAAAAAGAAAGAAAGAATTCAGTTTTAAATGCTGCATATTCCAGTTTTTAAATTGTTGTCAGCTAAGTAAAAAAAAAAAAAAAAAAAAAAAGAAGGAAAGCCCACGTCTATGAGTTATACCCTGTGTGCAGGAAGCCCAGTTTGTAACCAGTGCTTTAAACTACCGTTTGAATGTGATCGGTGCATTTGTAGGGGACTGTCCCGCTATGTGAAACATATTGTCTCTGAGTCCGTGATGCTGGAAGGCTTGCACTGCACATATGGTTTTGTAGACATGTTGTGGGCAGCCAATGAATATTAATCAGCAGCAGCAGTTTTATCACCACCATTATGCAAGCTTGACAAAGGCATCACAGAGCCGCTAGCAGCAAACCTGCAACAGTAATTGTGGGACTACTTTGGAAAATGATGATCTAGAATTAGATTTCACTCACACACTTAAAACCAATTATAAGCAAGGAGAGAGAAATATGATTACAGTGTGGTCCAAGGGCTGGGATATTTTAAAATAGTTTTTGAAGTTTTTTTTTTTTTTTAGTTTTTGAAGTTCTATGGCTTGAATAACGGAGTACCTTGCACTCAATGAAGACTTAGTATGGGTAAATATATACAGTGGCTACTTGGTTTCATGGAAACAGCAAAATATTTATTTGCTTGATTGGTATGGCTGCTGCAGCTGCTGATCCTCTATTATACACAGTCATAAGCACTTGCTTTCCAGATTTTATAATCATATAACAAAGACAAAATTTAAGATATTATTCCCTGAAGAGAATAAAAATATACTTTCTATGAAAATGATTTGAAGTGATAATGTGTATATTAGTTCTAACAAATAAATGTGCCTGCTATGGACTGGATGTTTGTAAACCGCCCCCCCCCCCCATTCATACGATGATATTTGAAGATGGGAGGTGATTAGGTCATGAGACTGGAGCCTTCACGAATGGATGAGTGCTCTTATAAAAGAGGCCCCAGAGTTCCCTCACCCCTTCCAGCATGGGAGGTTACAGTGAAAAGAAATCTATGAACCAGGAAGAGGGGGCCTCACCAGACACCAAATCTGTGCTTGGATCTTGGACTTCCCAGCATCCAGACTGAGTCTATGGTATTTTGCTATAGATGCCTAATCAGACTAAGAAAAACCATTAAAATTAAAATTCACAACTCCAAAGCTGCCCTCGTCAATGGAATTAGTATTTATGGCTGGAGAAATCTTAGAGATAATCTACCTCAACTCTAGTCTTTATGGTGAATAAACTAAGGCACAGAGAAGTCAAGGGATTGGCTCAGTTTCGCATTGCACTAGAATCCAAGTCACTAGCATCAGGTTTAGGAACCTGTGACGTTTATAGATGTAGACTATAGTTTTAATTACATACCAATGACCTAAAATCCATGGCATGTAGTATTTATAATTTTGCTGAAGCAGGGATTTGAATGCCCTTTCAGTGATGCTGAAACATTGAGATAAGTCACTTTACCGGTGAACTGAGCCTAAATGACGACTTGGTATCTCATCTCAACCCAGCTGTGTTGTTTTCTGCTCTAAAGGCACTTAAATTGTTTGGTTACATTTTATTGCCTGGCTTATGTTGCAGGCTCTCAATAAAATGTTTCTTAAATGAAGGAGTAGATGAAAGGCTACCTTTTATAGAGAAAATTATATGCTGTACAGGCATTTGCAAATATGATTATTCAAAATTTCTCCTGATGTTAACTTTTGTGAATGCTAAGGTCAACTGTAGTTTGTATTAATCGTAAAGATCCTCCACATAAAGAAGTGGAATCTCCAGTGGTTTCTTCAGGGAATTTGGACCAGGTTCATTATTTTATGGGGCTAAAATGTAAGACTAAAATAGACACTTAAAAATATTGAATTAAATTCCTCAAGTTCTAAAACTGGTCCCTGCGATTAAGCTAGGGACCTTTGAAAACTGAATCAGTGCTTTCCAGTAATAAATTCAGTAAATTGGGGATCTCTGGGTGGCTCAGTGGTTTAGCGCCTGCCTTTGGCCCAGGGCGCGATCCTAGAGTCCCGGGATCGAGTCCCACATCAGGCTCCCGGCATGCAGCCTGCTTCTCTCTCCTCCTGTGTCTCTGCCTCTCTCTCCCTCTCTCTATCATAAATAAATACTGTCAATAAATAAATCTTTAAAAAAATAAATTCAGTAAATTATTGCATTACAGATAAGAAATTTCATGCCTAGATGCTGATTGGTATAATGCAGTCAAGATTCCACTTCTGAGTATATATGTTTGACTGGGGCAAGGCACTTAATCTTTCTGATTCTTGGTTTCCTCATCTATAAAACTAATAATGACATATGTGCCAGAGGATCCTTGGAAGCTCCCAGGGAGCTCCTTGGGAAGTTGAGTTGAGTTACACCCTTTCCCAGAAGCCTTTCTCCTTCCTCTATGGCAAGGCCTTGTGGTTGCCTGCTTGCTTGTCTGTGACATTCCACATCAAGCTGTTGGCTCTATGAGGGGTGAGGAAATGTCTCTCCTTTTTGTATCTGCTCAATAAATGTTTACTGAATGACTAAAGTGTATAATGGAAATGGAAGATATTTTATAATTTCATCTAGGAAGTCTGGTTCTTCACTTAGATGGTAGTAGGACTTCCTTGATCTTGAGGATGTCCTGACTTGCAGTATCTCATTCTGACCTGACAAAAAGAAAGATGGAGAAAACGTTTAACCCATGTGTAGGGGATTTTGACAGATGATTTGACTGCCAAAAGGTCATTGGGTTGGAATTTCCTGAGCAAGGCGTGGTGTGAGTGTACCCTTGAGGAAGTCTGCACTTTTTTGTTTTTTAATTTTCTAATAGAATTCAGGGGTCTGTTCCCTTCTTCAGAGTTAAGAAACAGAGCTACTGAATAATGTAGCCATCAAACAGTATAGCCATGTAAAGGGACCAGCATAGTGTATGGCTCATAGTGAAACTCAGAAAATATTGGCTTTCCTGTCCACTTGAGAACTTCCAAACCAAGTTCAGTATTTCTGTTACTGGTGTTTTTCCTACCTGGTTTCACTAAGCATCATTACAATTTGGGAAAACTTCTCTTCATATTAGTCATAAGTGAGATGAACCTTGGGTTCACCCTACTAAATTTGGGATTGGCTTTAGTCTGCTCAGTGGTAGATTGAAACAATGGTGACCCTGGGCAAAGTTCAATTCAAAGGTTGGTTTTTTCCCTGGCCCTTGGACTGTGAGGGGCCCTCACAGTGGGTGGGAATGAGAGGCTTTTGTGTATTCCCTCCCTCTGCTGGTAGAGTATGTGAGTGAGGCCTCCTTGCTGTTCTCTCTTGCCACATGATAGCTTTTTCCTTTGTTCTACCAAAGCACACCCTTCCTTCCTGCTCAATAACTTGCCCTTGTTAGCCAAGCCAATACATTCAGCTCCGTGGGGGAAAGGTGAAAGATTGTGTGACTGTATGTGTGTAAGTGGGGTACAAGAAAGAGGGGGTTCTCTTTAGATTCTGTAGTGGGTCCCGTTTTAACTTGTTGCATTGTGTCACTGTCCCTACACTGTAACAAGGATCATTGTTTTGAAGACTGACTTCTCAGGGCTTTTGTCAAACTAAAAATAATAAACATTATAGAAAATTATAGAAGCAGAAATGAGAAAGTCCATAGCTCTGAGATTATACTTAATGCAATAATGTGTCTACTTGCTATAATACTTTATTGTTTCGTTCTCCCCAAAGCAGAGTTTACAATGATTTTTACTAAAGGATTTCAAGTCATTTTGGTAAGTGATCTTCTGTTTATGTGTCTTTTAATTACCCAGATCGGTTTTTCCTTAACTTCAGCTCATCTTAAAACTTTTCAGAGGCTGTGCCAGGATAGCTTAGGGGGCACCAGGTTTCTTGCTAGACAGCCAGAAAACCATTATATATCTGTTCTGGGGAATTGTAAAAAAAAAAAAAAAAAAAAAAAAATAGAAGGTGTAAGGGAGTGGTCTTTGTAATCACACACTCTTCTTGGGCCCCAAACCACTGTGTGCTCTTTCCGGAGCCTAACCTCAAACCTATATATGGTATTGGTATGAAATAGCATCATGCTAGAGATAATTATGTCTGTCTTGAGGACTTGACCCAACCAGGCCAACACTTCATAAGGAAAGTCTTGTGATTCTGGATCACTAGGCATTTGCCTGGGGCTGTTTATAAGCCTTCTCTGTTAAAGACACAGGCCTTTTTGAGAGAAATGCTATGTCCTTGGAACTCCTCAAAACTTTTCACTTTAAGTTAACTGCAATCTTTCCTGTGGGCACAGAGTCAAGTAAATATACATTTTAAAATGAACTCTGATGTCCACTCTTGAATGTACCATGTCTGGAAGACATAACATATTTTGGAGAGCGGAGATCTGGGACACCCACATTTTCATGGTTACTTCATTATTGTAAAACTTGATCTGAAATCCTGTGATACATGTCCCCAGAGGAAAAAAATACTGAACATCCATCGTTCTATGAATTGTGGATAATTGAATCCAGTTGCACAGTGAGTGCATTGAGCAGAAGAAGAAAAACAGCCTGGGGAGTGTATGTGTCTCGCTCAGGATCCCCCCTGAGTTCCATCTGCTTCAATCTCTGTCCTTTACTGTCTTCTCTGGCTGTTCTCCACCTCCTGCCAGCTCCACCCTGTTGCTGATCTCTATGACTAAACCTGCCCCTGGAGAGAGGCATGAAGAAGGTCTACCCCAGACTCTGAAGTTTCAGGTCAAGTCACCGTTCCTGCTGGTCTGGCTTTGAGTCTAGCTTAGAGCCTGTATCTCAGTTCTGAAAACTGTATTTCCAGACCTTCTTATTCCCATTTGCCTGTCTTCTGATCAAAGTCACCTAGAGCCCTGGTCCCTCTAAAGCTGAGTTCTTTCCTGTTTTTGCTGGTTTATCTTCCAGTGCCTGGGGCCTTTCACTAATCACAGACAGGTGAACAGAGCCCCGATTAATAATAAGAACAACAATAATAATGAAGATGATAGCTAACATATATTGTATATTTATAATGTACCAGGAAGAGTGCTAGGTGCTTTACATACAACATCCTACCTAATTTTTATCATCATCCTACTCTATAAAGTAGATAATATTCCCATTTATAAGTAGATAAATTGAGGTTCACAGAGGTTCAATGGTTAAGTTTCCCAAGACCAGTACGCCCTTGCTGAGATGTGAATACAATCACATCTGGGGCTTGGCTCTTAGATATAACACTCTTCTACTGTCTGAAGGCTGACCTTTCTTATGCTCAGTGCCTGCCGTGATTGCCAAGTGCCACCCACTGCCCCCTCTGTGTCCCCTGCAGCTCTGTTCTGTCTCCTCTTGGGGCACCTCCCTGATGAGGCTTCCTGACGCTGACCGCTCTACTAAACCACACTGTTGTCTGTTGCCTGGTGTTTTGGACATCATGCTTTGCTCCCTGAAATGAGCATCTCCTCATTGCATGCGGCAAAATGACTGCCCACCTCACCTGGCAGGGCCAGTTTCAGTCCAGTCCCCCTGAGTCTTTCCTGCCCTGCTAGTGCTGGTTTCCTGGTGTGATTCACAGCTTGCTAGGGACTTAAATGGGTAGTAGGAAAAGAGATGGGGGTTTGACTTGAGATCATTATTCAGACTGTATAGAGAAAAAACACATTAAATGATACGAGTAATTTGTCTGGATTTCAGGAAAAGATTAAAAGCTGTGATATAACTTTTAAAGTTCAGGAATGCAACTTTTTGAGATCCTTCATAAATATTCATGAGTAATCTCATAAGTTTTCAAAAATTGATTATGTTGTGAAAATTGGTCTGTAAAACTTGCACTTTTCTCAGTCTAAATATGCTGAAGATCATCCCTTGTCTTACGGTTATAGCAAATTTAGCCCATAATGACTGAAAACTGAACTCTTAGTCCATTATTTATGCTCTGATCAGATTGTGGCTGTGTGTATTCCTGTGTTTACACTCCCAACTGCCTATTCACATTATGTATATTCCTACAATGCTTTTTTTTTTTTACCCAAATATCTAAGTTTTCTATGTTGCACCATCTGGGCCACTCCTCACACCTAATTCCTTTCTATCTCCAAATGAACCTCAGTCCCTTACATATGTATAGTTTTGGCAAACTTTTGCACGTAGTTTTATTTACTTTGGCATCTACAACCCATTTTCTTAACCTTGACCAATCTGCGGTTTCTAGCTGGGTGGCTTTGGATGATTGGATAAATTGCTCAATGCACCTGAGACATCATCTATAAGGTAGCAGATAATAACCACTATGCAGAGTCCTTACAAGAATGACTGCCAAATAAGAAGTGTTTAATACAGACTGGCTAAATGTTTTCTCCACTATAGACAGGTAGCTCTGCTGTAAGGATTGTCCAGTCTCCCATTCTACTATATGACAAAGGGCCTGATTTTGGGTGGAATGAGAATAATACCATTTTTTGAGCATCTTCTCTACTCTAGTCCCACTGCTAAGCACTTATATTATTTCACTAATTCTTCAACAGTCACAGACAGGAAGACACCATCACCTCTATTTATAGGTCTGGGGTAATGAACAGTTTAGGGTTTAGAGAGTATTTTTTTCTCCCTTGCTTCTTGGAGACAATGTCTCTGACCATGACCTATACTGCTTGCTTGAGGTAGCAGGTGTGGTTCTGTGGTGTGTCTTGTGGGTTTCCATGTAAGATGAGATCAGAGGTGCAGGAGCAGACTCTGGGAAACTGTAGGAGACCTTCAATGTTTTGGAGGAAAGTGGGAATTTCTTGGCCGTGTGGTTACAGATTTGTGTATACCTTGTGGATATTGTCTGGGAAAAGAAGATTGTTGGAGTGCAGAGAGAGATTAGGGAATGGAGGGTGTTGTGGGATAATGTTAACAAAGAACAGAATACTTCTGTGAACATAATGCATTTAGTTATGTTCATGGGATGAATAATTGAGGACATCTGAGAAGGACTGGAAGCTCTTAGCAACATCTTGACTTGAGAGTGAAGAATCAAGTGGCAAGGCCCCAGAATATGCCCATAATCATTTCACTGCAGTGGCTCTGCCAGAACTCTGCAAATATATTCTCTAGGACTGGGAAAAGGAGGACCAAGTGCTCCTCAGGTGCTCTGCTATATCATTGAGCAGTAAGGAATTATGGGGTGACTTTTGGCTCAGTTTCTAAGGCAAGTGTGTTTGCTTGGAAGAAGACATTTGTTAGGTAGCTGGGAAGAAAAATAGAACATTTAATTCTAGACCCCCAGTGTTCAAGTATTTCACAATTGCTACTTAGGTTCTAAAGAGAGAGAGCAGAAGACACAGTATGGGCAAATGGACCTTGTTTGCTGCTTTGGGGCTTGGATCTTGAAGCTCCAGTGGGTTGGAACATGTGTCAGCTGTGAACATGGCCTTCGCTGGTCTAGTTTCAGGTGGAAAATGAAAAGCTGAAAGATAATTCAAGGTAAAATAAGTATAAACAGGAATAAGAGCCAAGAAAGCATAATCCTACAGACAGACATGAAAGTGAGAGAGTGCTATGCTCATGAGTGAGAAAGAACATGAGACTGGCCCTACAGAAATCTCCAGCTGCCTTTGTTGGATTTCGTTTTATATAAAACCTCCTCAGCACAATGTTGCCATGTCCCCTCTCAGGAGATAGTGAGCCCAGGTGGTAGAAACCTTGAGCTTCTCAATGTTTGAAACATGCCTAAGACACTATAGCATTCATAGAGTGAATTCTCTTAAGGAAAGTTGTGTTCCCTGGGGCTGTAAATCCTAGACTGGATTACAGTGGTTTCAAACTTTTCTTTTTTTGCAGTAAGATACTTCTTTCAGGTATAAAACTTAGACAGAACTCTAATATGTAAACTGTTAAAAATGTATGCTATGGGTATAAATTTATTTTATGAATTTGAATGTAGTGAAAATTTGCTGCATGCTCTCTCTACTGGATACATAACAATGAGGTGGGTGAGAGGAGACATCCATTCACTGAAGAGGATCCTATGTACCAAATTTCCAAAACATAAAGAAATCATAAGCAGGGTAATATAGATATGAAAGCAATGACCTGAATATGAGTTTACCCAATGCAGTGGTCTGAATAAGACATTAACATAGACTGCTCAAAGAGGTAAATGAAAAGAATAATTTTCATTAAAAATGTCAAGAAATTATGAAGCAAGATCTAGTAAAGTGAAAAAAACTTAAGGAAAAAGAAAACAGTTAAGAAAAATGGAGAATAGATTAAAAGGTTTTAAGATATCTTTAATAGGAGTACAAGAAGAATGTTATTAAAAAATGAAACACAGGTAAGTTAAGTAATTTTTTCAAGGCTACAAAACTAATAAATGGTAGGGCCAGGCTTTGATTTCAGGTAGTCTGAACCCAAAGTATGTGCTTTTAATTATTGTCTGTTAGGAACAAAAAGGAAAATAACTACAGTTACGGTGATTAAAAACAACAACAACAACAACAACAACAAGGAAATACCATGAATATGTTTGTGTTAATAAATTTGAAAATTTAGATGCAATTAGCATTTTTTAGAAAAATATAAGTTAGGGGTCCTGGGTGGCTCAATTGGTTAAGCATCTGTCTTTGGCTCAAGTCATGATCAGGGTCCTGGGATCGAGTGCTGTCTTGGGCTTCCTGCTCAGCGAGGAGTCTACTCTCCCTCTACTCCTCCCTGCTTGTGATCTCTCTCTTTCATGCTGTCTCTCTCTCTCTCAAAAAAACTAAAATATTTAACAACAACAAAAAGAAAAATATAAGTCATTAACATTGATAAAAGGAAATAGAAAATCTGCTTAAATATCAATTACTACAGATAGCCAATACTAACTTGGAAGTCTTCTCTTTTCACAAGTAAACAAGCCCAGTTGATTTTACTGACAATTTTGACAAAATGTTCAAGAACAGATAATAATTTTTTTAAAGGCTCTATTTATTTATTTGAAAGAGAGAGAGAGAGAGTGAAAGCGTGTGAGCTAGGGGAGGAGCAGAGGGAGACTAACCTGAATGTGGAGCCCAAAGCAGGGCTAGAGCTCATGACTTGAGATCACAACCTGAGCCAAAATCAAGAATCAATGCTCAACTGACTGAGCCACCCAGAAGCCCCAAGAACAGATAATTTTTATATTATATAAATAGTTTCAGGGAATTGAAAAACCAGAAAATCCATTTAGCTCACTTATGATGCTAGTAAAAGTTTGACACTAACAAGAATAGCATAAAAATAAAAAGTTTAGATCACTCCTACTTATGCACAGAATTTCCAACTGAAAAAAAAACAAAACCTTAAATAAGCTGATTCCATCAGTAAAAATTAAACCAAAGCCATGGCCAGGAATATAAAAATAATTATCAGCCCAAAATACATTATAAAGTACATAAATTAAAAGATTAAATAAGAATATAAAAACATTTCAAAAGATATAGGAAAAGTATCTAAAGAAATTTAATAATAAATCTTGATTTAGGGTGCCTGAGTGGCTCAGTTTGGCTAAGCATCTACCTTTGGCTCAGGTCAGGATCCCCAGGTCTTGTGATTGAGCCCCATGTTGGGCTTCCGGGTCAGCAAAGAGTCTGCTTCTCCCTCTCCGTCTGCCCCTCTCCCCAGCTTGTCCTCTCTCTGTCTCTCTCTCTCTCTCAGATAAATTATTAAAAAAATAATTCTTGATTTGATGATTATAAGGATAGCAGATTCCCTTTCCCTAATAAAATGTACCTACTAGTCTTTTGTAATAAATATCATGCTTAATAATGATACCTTGGAAGCATTCTTATTGAAGTCAGGAGGAGGGCAGCCTGGGTGGCTCAGCAGTTTAGAGCCTCCTTCAGCCCAGGGCATGATCCTGGAGACTCGGGATGGAGTCCCAAGTCTGGCCCTCTGCATGGAGCCTGCTTTTCCCTCTGCCTGTCTCTGCCTCTCTCTCTCTCCCTGTGTCTCTCATGAGTAAATAAATAAAATCTTAAAAAAAAAAAAGGAGGAATCCAAGGATGCCCTTAGTCGATATTTCTTTTCAATTTTGTACTAGAGATTCTAGCCAATGAGATAGAATAGGTCAAAGAAAAATGATTAAAAGGGAAGAGCTTAAAAAAAAAAAAATAAAAGGGAAGAGCTTAAATCCACCAGTTTAAAATGAATTAATTAGAACCATGTGTATCAAAATGGCTAAATCTCCTAAAAAGCAATTGTTGAGCCAAAAGAAAGTACAGAGTGGTTATGATAGATATAAAACATAATATATATGTTACACATATCATAAGGTGATGAGGTGATGAAATTCATTACCTAAGAAAGCAGTAAGAATTCACAAGTAAATTCTTACAAATAATAAAAGAGTTTAGCAACATTGGTTGTTGGCTATAAGATCAAAATAAAAATATCAACAGCATTCTGTAACAAATAGAAAATGCAATAAGTTGAAAGATCCTTTTTACAATAAGAACCAAAAAAAGAAGGTAAATAGAAACAAATCTAGCAAAGAACGTGTAGAATCTTTATGGAGAAAATTATAAAACACTGAAGGACTCAAAAGAAAACTAAATAAATCAAGAGACAGATAATGGACATGACTAAGGCAGTTCAATATCATAAAGACAGCAATTCTCCTCAAGTTAACTCATGCATTCAGTGTAATTCTAATTAAATGTTAGGTTAACACCAATTTTGTGGTACTCAATCCTAAAATTAACATTAAACAGCCAATTGTGAAAAATAAGGAAACTGAAGATTAACAACATGGGAAGACTTGTTGTGTCGTATGTCAAGGCCTATTACACACTGTAAAAATGAACAATTTGACGAATCAAAAAACCAAAGAGCACAGAAACAGACCCATGTGTATATATGACAGGGGTTCCATTTCATGTCAAGTAGAAGAAAAGAGAGAATAATCAATAAATTTTACTGGGAGAATCAGTTAGCCACATGCAAATAAGTGAATCCTTACTTCAAACTATACAAAAATCATTTCAGTACACTCAAGGCCTAAATATGAAGTGAAAAAAAAAGTTTAAGATGAAAATATAAAAAATATATATGATATAAAGATATAAAATAAAACATAAATCTTTAGGGAAGGAATTGGTAGAGATATCACAAAAAGCACAAAGCATTAAGGAATAGATTGATATATTCGACTACATTAAACATTTAAAAAATGTTCAACAGAAGGCACTATTTGAGCTCATAGACAAGCCACAGAATGGAAGGGGATAGTTGTGCATATAACTGACAAAAAATTATTCAAGAGACTACATAAAGCATCTTACAGATTAATACAAAAAGGGCAAACAACCCAAAAGAAAATGTGCAAAAGAAGTAATTCTAAGAAGAGGGAGTTAAAATGGAGAATAAGCATATGAAAATGTGCTCAAACTAACTAGAGTTTGGAAAATGCTAATTAAAAGTGAGATAGAATTTCGAGCCTATCAGGTTGGTAAAAATGAGCAATACCATGTGCTGTGGAGGATGTGGGGCAGTTGTGACACTCACACTATGAGGAGAAGAATGTACAGTGTTAGAGAAAGTATTTTGTAGAGTTCTTTGGTAATATCTTGCAATGTTCCACCGAATATGTCCTATGAAGCAGCTCTCCTACTTCAAGATATATCCCTTAGAGAAGCTTTACACGTGTGAGCAAGGAGTCTCATGTACTGTTGCATTGTTTTTAATAGAGGAGGTGCTTGGCTTGTGATATAGTCATACAATGGAGACTACTAACCCACCAGTTTAAAATGAATTAATTCGAACCATGTGTATCAAAATGGATAAATCTCCTAAAAAGCAATTGTTGAGCCAAAAGAAAGTACAGAGTGGTTATCATAGATATAAAACATAATATATATATGTTACACATATCATAAACATTGCTATATAAAGCTAGAGACACATATAAAATTGTAATATTATTAGAGCTACATGAAAATGAAAAACATAGAATACGTTATAAAAGTTTTCTCTGGAGTGGAATTAATGGAATGGGATTGAGGAGTGACATGCTGGGATTTTCGACTGCATCCGTAATGTTTTATTTCCAGACAAAGGAAAGCATAACAAAGCAGGCAAATATGGCAAATATTCAAGAATGTCTATTGTTATCTTCTATAACTTCAATAAAAATACCTCATAGTTAAATAAAGTATAACCCTTGTTTATAGGAAAGACTTTCAATGAGAAAAACGGACTCTGAGTAAAAACTTAGTACATCACACCATGGACTGACAGGTTTGTGTGACACAGATAAAAACAAAGGACAGTACATTTTAATGGTAACATTCTAGAGCACCAAGTTTTAAGCATGCTACTAATGTATTATGCCACATTCCAATATATAAAAGAGATGAATGGCATGCTATTAATATAATTCATTTCATAAGGATATACATATTTCATAAGAATATACATATCCTTATGAAATATATACGTAAAAATATAAAAATGAATGTATACATATATTCATTACAGTCCATGGAGACTAGATTGAGAACTCCTTTGATTCATAAGAAAAAGGCAGATAATCCTATGGAAAAATTCTCAAAGAGGACACCCAAATGGCCAATAAACATGGTACTGAACCTTGCTTGTCGGCCGTAGGGGGACCATATATCCCCGTTTGCTAGTAACAGTCTCAGTTTACACTGCTTTACTTGCTAAAGTTCTAAAAACACCCCTTTCACTTTTGGTTTAGATGATACATTCTGTGGTTGCCCTACTTACCAGGGAAATACAAATTAAAATCACAGTGAGAGACCACTACACATCAAAATTAAAAAGACTGGCAATGCCAATGGTTCGCAAGGATGTGGGCCAATACTAACTCTCATACCCTGAATAGTGGGAAGGAGCCCATGGGTAATTTGAACCGCTTCCACACTGGAGCCTATTTGGGGAGATTGAGAGAGGTGACTGTTTTTACCAAGCACGTGTTACCTCTCAGGATTTTTAGGGCTGTCTCTCATGAGATGGGCCTGGATCTGAGTCTCTGCTGAAAGTCATGGGAGTGTTGCCTGGGGAGACTGTGCTTTAAGGCTGGATTAGCTTACTTTGCAGTTTATGATATGTACCAATAAGCAATTTAGTTATGGTTTAACGTTAATTCAGCACGGAGTAAACTTTGTTCAAACATGATATGTGCCCAGTCATGTACTCAGAAATCAGCTAAGTGACAGAAATGTTGACCTATAGGGCAGATCAGAATGCATCTGGGGGCAATCTCTTTGCATTTTTCCAGTTTTCTGTGACACTACATTTCCTCAGAGCAGCAGAAAGGGGAACCTAATGAATGAGGTAAGTTGGTGAGATGCTCATCTTTGACGTTGGCTCTAACTTCCTGTTTTTTTTTTTTTTTAAGATTTTATTTATTTATTCATGACAGCAGACACACACACACACAGAGAGGGAGAGAGAGAGAGAGAGAGAGGCAGAGACACAGGCAGAGGGAGAAGCAGGCTCCATGCGGGGACCCTGACATGGGACTCGATCCCGGGTCTCCAGGATCACACCCCAGGCTGAAGGTGGTGCTAAACCGCTGGGCCACTGGGGCTGTCTTCATGGCTGCTTGGGTCCCCATACAGGAGAAAGAGGGGTCGAGAACTCGAACTCTCTTATTCTTTGATCTGACGCTGATCCCCTCCTTTTTTCAAAACACGAGAGGACCAACCAACTGCCTTGGCTTTCCAAAAACGCTCGAGAATCTACCTTCAGGCCCCCAGAAAGAGTAAATCCAACCAAACAATCTCGATGACTTTCTGGTTCTTCATTCAAGAAGAAACATTGGTGGTGGTGGTTTTTTTTGTTTTTTTGTTTTTTTTTCCTTTTTGTTTTTGTTTTCTTCTATTCTAAATTAAATTGCAGCCCAGGTCAAGAAGTCATCTGGGATTCCCAGCTGCATTATGCTTTCTTCATTCTGTGGGTGCAACTTGCACAATGACTGTGATTTCAATTTGCGTGTGTGGTGACAATGGATTCTTGTCTGACTTCATCACACTTTCAGCAGACACGGACCAGGGCTCGGCATCTTCTGAGCTGTTCCCTTTTGGATTACCTCTGCTTTGATGCTTGCCGATGTGCTCGCCAGCCAAGCGCTCCCCAGGAACCCCAGCCCTGGGAGCCTTGTGCCAAAATCACAAGGTGCTCTCCCCGTCACACAAGGCTTTTGTCTGGACGTTTCTTGAGCGAACCCGCCTGTCAAGTCTGATTCTGTGGGAGAACATATTTGTAAGACCAAGCAATGCTGTGGCCTACCAGGAGGCCTGTGACTCGCACAGTGAATTATTCACTCCCAGCTTTGCAGGACGCGCCAGGTCACCCGTGCTCCGCGCAGGATCAAGGCATTATTCACCATCAGGCTTCGGCCTGCTGTCTTCAGAGGTTCCCCCCTCTGTCCACCCCCCTTCATTGCCCCTTCAGGTTTTAACAAGACATCACATTCTTTTAAACTTCCCCTGGGCAGCAGAGGTCTCCCCCCCCCTCCCCGCCCCGCCTGGTTCCACACGCAGAAGGTTCCATAATAGACAGAAAGCTGGAGCAGTTGTAAATGCAGCAGTTAACGTCAACTTGATGGCCCGGTGATCAAATGAAGTTCATAACCACACAATGCAACCTGAGGGTGGAATGCTGTTTCAAACATTTCTAATGACAGGGTTATAAAATCATAAAAACAAAAAAAAAAAAGGAGACCTCCCCCCCCCCCCCCCCCCGGCAATAAAAAGAATGACACGGGTGACCGAAACCATTAATGAGGATGAGACTGGACACTGGTTTTGGAGGGAGCTCTGATGCTTTGGGACATCGGTGCGTGGTCAGAGCCTCAGCACTGGTCTCAGTCCCCCTGCTGCCCTAACTCTGCGTGTCCTGGTTTCCTAACCTTGACGGCAGGGATGACAGGGCAAGTCTGCTCATCTACAGAAGCGCTGGGGGACATCTCTGAGCTGCCTGCCTAGCTCCAGCGTACCTACGGCACAGGCCATTCACAAGACAGAATGAGGGACAATGTCACCCAATTAAGGGTAAAACATTTAAAAAAATGACTACACTAGACGCCACGCAGCTGACGTCCAGCTGTCTATTCAGCTGCAGACAGCAGAAGGAAACGTGATTAGATGCAGGAAAACATTACAGTAAAAAGAGCCGGAGGATAATATTTAACACATCCCATTGTTACTTTCACAGGGAAGGGAAGAACAGGGCCGCTCACTTTTTAGCTTATTATAGTTCTCCCCTCCGACGGATGTCAACGGTGTCAGTGTCCCAGAAGGGAACCTGTTCAGGACGATTTGGTTGCAGGGAAAGGAAGAAATTGCAATTTGGGGGCAAGAGAAATGAAGTGACTGGACAAAGGCCACTTAAGTGACAATTAGGGTCTCGTCCTTCCCCTGCTGGAGGAGCCTCTTTCTGCACGTCTTACACGTGATGCACACGCTGCTGGTTGTGTAAGTCACGGGTATCTCGGGCAGAAAAGTGAACTGACATGTTTTCAGGTGGGTCCGCTCCTATCGTTAGCGGTGTGCCTCACCCTTGCTGAAATTGTGGTTTGTGAAAGAACTGTTTCAGTTAGGCCTGGCGATATCCATGGAAATAAGTGAGCCCATAAAATATGGGCTCACTTTTTTTTTTTTTCAATTATAAAGTCCTTTTTATTAGTCAAAATCACAATCACCTTGATTAAAAGGATGGGACATGCCATCCTCAGCAGAAAATGATACAGTTTATAGGGGGATCCCAGGGTGGCTCAGGGGTTTAGCGCCTGCCTTTGGCTCAGGGCGTGATCCCAGAGTCCCAGGATCCAGTCCCACATCAGGCTCCCTGCGTGGAGTCTGCTTCTCCCTCTGCCTGTGTCTCTGGCTCTCTCTCTCTCTATGTCTATCATGAATAAATAAATAAAATCTTTAAAAAAAAAAAGAAAATGATAGAGTTTATAGAAAACCTCCCTGCCGCCCCCCCAACCCCTGTTTAAAAACTAGAAAAAAATCTGCCCTCCCCTGTGTGTCATGGTAGTCTGACTTCTCCAGTGGCATTGCAGCTCTGGAGTGGGCCAGCTCACTGCAGCACCCTCCACTTCACCTTGGGGAGGGGGGGATGCTGGTGGCCAAGGAGGTTCAAACATTAGTTCCAGTAATACCAGTTTCCCAAACATGCACTTCCTTCCTTTCCCCCAAGGCCTGGGATAAAGGGGAAAGGTAGATAGATCTAAGCCCCGCCATGAGGAGCAATTTGAGGAGGGAAAATATGGTTCAAGGAGGGTAGGAGAATTCCAACACACTTCCTCCCTTCCCTGCCCCCTACTCAAAAAGAAAAAAAAAAAAGAAAAAGAAAGAAAGAAAAAGGGAGTTTGGGGGTCTTTATCACACCAAAAATGGTTCCCCTCAGATCTGAGAAAAAGCCCAAGATACCCAGTCTGGGGAGGAGGTACTTGGGAAACTGAGAGCTTGTCTACCCTTGAGCCTCCATTAATTTCATCTCCACAGCAGCAGGTAAGCTAGGTCCCTTTCCTAGTGCAGAAGTCTAGGGAAGACCAAGGAATAAAGGGTAGAATTGAGAAGGCTGCAAACCCAAGTGGCAAGAAAAAGCTCAAGATATTCCAGCCTGACCCTGAGGACCAGGTTGTCTCCTGTGACTTCAACAGTGACACCCACTCTTCCACCTTCGACGCCAGGGCTGGCATTGCCCTCAATGACCACTTTGTCAAGCTCATTTCCTGGTATGACGATGAATTTGGCTACAACAACCGGGTGGTGGACCTCATGGTCCACATGGCCTCCAAAGAGTAAGAGCCTCCTGGACCACCAGCCCCAGCAAGAACAAGAGGAAGAGAGAGGCCCTCAGCTGCTGGGGAGTCCCTGCCCTGACTTAATCCCCCAACACACTGAGAATCTCCTGACCTCCAATTTACATCCTAGACCCTGAGGAAGGGGAGGGGCTTGGGGAGCCCTACCTTGTCATGTATCATCAATAAAGTATACTATACCCCCCCCCCTCAAAAAAAGATATTCCAGCCTGTTGTGGAGGCTCCTGGTGCCTCAAAATGTATTGACCCTGGGTCGTCTCACGTGGTGGCGCAGCCTGACTCAGTTTACTGCAGCAATGACTGTATTCTAAAACATGCTGCAGCTACTATGAAATTTCTAAGTTCAGGTATAGAACAAAAACCAAAACCTAAAGAAAAGACCAAGATGAAGCCAGAGAAGCTCATTCTCCCGAAATGTAGCGTTCAGGCAGGCTCTTCTGTGCACCAGAGACCAGCTCCAGACATGAAAATTCATGTAAGCCTGCAAAGATAACATGTATTAAAGTATGTAAAGAAAGAGTGACTTAGGTTTAAAGGGCTTGTGTACAGAGCACAGAAAATTGCATGCAACTGGGTAGTTGTGACAAGCCGCTTTGGTTTGCCCTCAACTACCTAAACAATTGAGGGCCTACGTGCACCATTTTTGATGGAACCTAGGATGGTTCCCTTGTATTGTGTGGACCTGGGTATGTAACCTGCTATATAGTTCAATTCCTGGAATTTAAAGGCATATGTGTCAGCTAAATATTACGGAGCAGGACATGGCTCCTGGAGGATGCACTAATTGACCTGCTAAGAACCAGCAGCAACATGCTCTCCGGTCATGTTCCGGAGGTTGAATTAAAATAAATACCCACACTAGTGTCCTATTTAAATTTGTGTGATTAAAAAAACTCATATACATAGCTGATGAGACCCACATTAGTTGCAAGTTAATGCTTGCTAGCTTCTTGCAGTCAACCCACCCGCACCACTCAGTAAACAAGAATTCAGGCACAGTGGGTGCTCTTGGCTGCTGCCAGGAAGGGAGGCATTGAGAGAAGCCAGCCTCAAGACAGCCTCAAGACGGATGCTTGGGTTCCACTCTTGGTTCTGCTCTCGTCCTTCAACCCTTGGTCGCTTATGGAGGCCACACCACAGTTTTTCCTTAAGCGTAAAATGCCAGAAATCATGTGGACCTCATAGATCGGTGGTTGGGATCACCGATCACCATCAAGTCATTGGCATCGAGAAGATCGACATTCGTCAGCCACTCACAGGGCAGATCATGGTGGGGGATTTGTCTTCGGCAAGGACCCAGTGACAACACAACCAGGGACATCCCTCCCCCTTGGGATGCCGTCTAGGTTCCAAGAAATAGGTCTTGAGGCAGCAGGAAAGCAGTTGTGTCTGATTTAAGGGCCGCTGGGCCCCCCGCTTGGAAATAGGATCTCTTTAATGAGGTTTTTAATGACAGGTCCCTTCCAATTTGGGGGAAGTCTGTATTGAGAGAAATTTGATGCCTCAGGCCTTGGGAAGCAGAATTAGCATATATCTTTTAATCTTAAAAAATGAGGAGTTTTAGTTTGTAACTACCCTGTGCATCTTGTCTAGGGCTCCTGATGCACTACGTTCAGGTAATCATGTGAAATGCGGAAATCAAATCTGTTCTGGCCGATTCAAAACGTCCTGGCTGAAAGGCAGAGGAGATGTCAGTAGAGATTTCAGGCTCATGGAAAAGCGCTTAGGTGCAGCTTCATCTGCTGCTTTCATTCTAACCGGAGAGGTCCTTTGTGGGTCATAAGACAAGAAACAAGGGGTTTAGAGGCCTCTCAAGAACGAGGGGGCCAAAAACTGGATCTGAAGAGCAAAACACTTAAACAAGCTCTGCCTGAGGAGTGAAGGTTAAATGACCCCAGGGATGAACCAGCTAGTTCTGAAGCAACTTCCTTGGTCTGGAGCCAGAGGGCCAGATGCCCAGTGCCTGTGAATACACAGGATTTAAGGCAGACTGCTGCCCTTGAGAACCTTCTGTGCTTTTTAGCTCAGCCTTGGAGGAGTTTTATTCCATAAATTGTATATTTTGAGAGGCAAACCTGTGACCTGCTGGGTCCTGGACACAGAACCCATGCTATGGAAAACAGGACTTGACCCAGTAATAAAATGCTTTGAGATTAGTCCCATCAAAAAGATAAAAATCTTAAATCACAAGCATCATAAGAGTTTTAATTTTATTTAATCATAGACACGTTTCCTGCTATAACTTTTTAAAGATGTTCTACATTTGAAAAGAATTAGGACAATCCTGTATCTTTGATCAACTCAACATCTCTTTAGGGGAAAAGATTTAACACTCTAGTTTTTAAACAGAAATATAAATATGCATCAGCTAACAGTTTTCCAAATTAGGCAGCATAAACTTTATAATTTCATGACATCCAAATGAATAGGAGGCCTGTTTTATGCTTAGAAGTGATTGTCTTTGAACTAAACACACTTGAGCGAGGGGTTTTTGTGTGTCATTATTTTTGACACAACTTGTCATTAGTTTTAACTTTGACCGGGTTGTAATGAAAAATTTGGTTGTGCAAGTTTGCCTATTGTTTATCTATACTCAGACTTAATTATTGCTTCCCAGGTCAATCATCACTATTTTAAGTGGAAAGAAATGGCCTTAACCCATGAGATGATTCCCACAGAGTTTATTGTATGTAGTTAGACTATGAGGTCAGATGCATAGAAAGAATGGGCAGGATACTCTGGGGGTAGAGTTTGGGGGGCGGGGGACACGATCTAGTTACTTAGAGGGAACTGGAAGTACAAGTCTCATCCTCTCACAGAAACACTTCAGGGAGATGCACTAGTCAAAGACTAGATAGGGGCAGAACAGTGGTCATCATATGGTGTCTCAGAAAAGGCCTTTCTCTGTGTTTCTGTCATAAGGGATTTTGAAATTTCTGCTATTCAAGAATTCCTTAGAGTGGGAGGCACAATTGACATTATGGCAGGGTAATTTTTTGTTGTATGGAATTTCCAGGGTATAGTGAAATGCTTAGCATCTCTGACTCTCTCCCTTCAGTTATTTAGGCTATAACAATGTCTCCAAAATGTTCGAGAATT
This sequence comes from Vulpes vulpes, assembly GCF_048418805.1. Taxonomy (NCBI): domain Eukaryota; kingdom Metazoa; phylum Chordata; class Mammalia; order Carnivora; family Canidae; genus Vulpes; species Vulpes vulpes. Next base: position 10,957,671 of record NC_132787.1, on the reverse strand, counting down.
ACTTAACACATTAACCAGGTTAGTAGAAAACCATGCATGATCCAGACAGAAAGGCTACAGGGATTTTTCTTTGGGAAAGAGAAGAGAGAGAAACTTAAGAACGTGGGGGTAGATCGTGCCAAGCAGTATAGGTGCTAAAAAAGAGCACCAGCAACTAATTTTGCTTGCTAGACCTGGCGAGTTGCCCTGTTAGTTAGGGCGGGGAGGAGGAAATAACATTTACTGAGTGCTTGTTATGTGCCAGTATTTTGTAAAAATTATTTAAATTAATTATCATTATTCAGTGAATTGGATGTAATTATTCTATTTTTCCAGAAATAATTAAAATAATAAAAATAGAAATAATTATTCTATCTTTAAAGAACTTGAATCAGAGAGAGCTGATGGTGACAAAGTTGAAAAGGGAATCTCAGACCACTCTAACCAGTCTCTTTTTTTTTTTTTTTTAAATTTTTTATTTTTTTTATTCTTTATTTATGATAGTCATAGAGAGAGAGAGAGGCAGAGACACAGGCAGAGGGAGAAGCAGGCTCCATGCACAGGGAGCCCAACGTGGGATTCGATCCCGGGTCTCCAGGATCGCGCCCTGGGCCAAAGGCAGGCGCCAAACCGCTGCGCCACCCAGGGATCCCTAACCAGTCTCTTTTTAAGGAGTTGGAGACTCTCTTGCATTCCAAAATCAATGTCTATCTTGTCATCCTGGGTGTCCAAGGTTGCACGAGCAGGTAAGAAAACTAATGGTTCTGTTACTATAACTTGGACAAGTGACCTCCATCATGAATCTGGTAGATCATTGGCCACACAGGTGTATATTGCATACCTTTCCCTCCAGGGCCATCAAAAGGTATATTTGCTTAGCATTTGCAGTGACAATTATTGCATAATTCCTGACATTAGGTTATACTTGATACCAAGGTGATCATAATTTCCTTATCTGTGGCTAACAAAACTGAGTTTGCTGAGTGACTGCTGATATTAATAATACTGCTTACAGGCTGGAGCTTGGGCCTGGAGAATGTGTAGCAGAGACTGGTGAGGTGTTCGCCAAGCCTGTTTTCTTTCCCACCAGGACACACAGCTAGCTAGCTAGCGTTCCTTGCCTCCCTTGTAGGTAGGTGTGACCATGAACTGAATTTTGGCCAATGTAACTGGAAGTATTTATATCACTTCCAGGCCTGACCCATAAAATCTTCCCTTGGGACCTTCTACTCTCCTTCCTCCCTTCTGCTGTCTGAATGTCGTTATTAAGATGACCTTGGAACCCATGCGTTGAGCATGATAGAGCCTTCATCATCCTGAGTTCCTTTGAAGAAAACTCCCACTATTGACTGGATTTTACACATCGGTGTACCACCTCTGGCTTATACTGGCTGGTAAGAGCCGAGGTTAAGTCCTAAGGAATTTTGTAAGCTAATTGACATCAAGTTGATAGCGTGAAGTTCTTATAACTGCAGAATTTACAATACAGAAACTGGCAAATGCTACAAACCAGGACTTTTATTTTAGAGAATCATTTTTCTAGCATACCACTGTTAAGATCTTTTTGCATATTTGTTTTATCATAATATATATACTGCTACTCAAAGTGATGTTTTGCCCTAACAAAGCCTAAAAGATGTGAGATTGGCTTAGCAGTTGGGTGCAAGTTCGCATGAGTCGGGCATCAAGGAGAAGGATTATCAGAGACTGGAAAGGTGGTGACTCATCATGTGCAAAATACTTGGTAAAAGAATTATCTGTGATAACTTGGAAAGCAGACCAAGTGTCCATGCAGCATCTATCCCCCAAGGAAGTGGCTGAAATACAGAATGGTAGGTAGTGCATATTGTTTATTGCTGGCTGTGATAAAAAAAGTATTAGAAAATAAGAGATAAACTTGGGACTTGTTTATAAATATAAATAAAAATAGAGTTAAAAATTTGGAGACTCTTAGAATTGGAAAAGTTTACTATTTTAGACTCCAAGTAGCAGGAAATAAGATGGAAATGCTTTTGCATGCCAAAGGCTCTGTTCAAAAGTGAATCTGGATTCAGGTTAGTTTATTTATTTTTACTTAAAAGTAATTTTTTTTAAATCATCAGAAACATTTTTGAGATATGAAGTGTTTGAATACAAGAGTTACCTTTTGAATCAATTGGAGAGCGAAATTTGCCATCTTGGTTAGCTCCAACCATAGCATTATTGTTCCAGTTACCTTTTATTATGTAATAAAGCACCTGAAACCCAATGGCTTAAAACAACAACAGTGTTTTATTTTGCTCATGAATCTATAATTTGGGTAGAGCTTGTCTCTGCTCTTTGCAGTGTCAGCTAGGGCAGCTAGACTGAAGGCAGAAGGATCTGGTTCCAAGATGACTCACATGGCTGGCAAGTAGGCACTTGTTGGCTGGGAGCTTTGCTGGGATAGGAGGTGGGGTGGGGGGCTTTTCTCTCCTCCATGTGGCCTTCTGCATATGGTTTGGGCTTCCTCACAGAATGGCGGCTACATTCTAAGAGCAAATGTTAGAGGAGAGAACAAGGTGGAAGTTGTATTTCCTCTTATAAACTAACACGGAGATACATAGCGTTACTTCACCTGTACTCTGCTATTCAAAGTGGTCACAAAGTCACCTTCATTGGTGGGGAGAACATAGATTCTACTTTTTGGTAGGAGGTGGCAAAGTTCTAGAAGAACGTGTGGGGTAAGAAACATTGTTGTGGCTGTTTGCTACACTTATACTGGGGATTGAGAGAATTACAGCCAGATTCATTTAAGAATTCATCTTTGTTACATGATCCAGAGGGATTTGATAGCTCAAAGTTAGTGCTGAATTTCCTTCTCATTTAAGACAGCCTAAAAGTTATTCAGTAACAACCAGAGCACAATCTATAGGAGAGGTTCAGAAGGGGTGCTGAGTGATGGAGGAAAAAAATAGGTGTTCTTATTGGTTAAAACACATGTGAGCATTCATGGGCATTCATTTCTTTAGCAAACATTTGTTGAAAGCAGTGTAAGCAGTATTCAAGTCACTGAGAAGATAAAAATGAATGATTTATTTCTGCTCCCAAGGAAACTGAAGGTGGTGGATGAGGAAAGACTGTAGGTGAATAAAGAGACAATTATATGTTTACAAGCTATTACTATAGACCCAATGATAGAGGTGAGAAGAGTGCTTACGAAGTACTGAGAATGGCAAAATGTCTCACGCAGAATTCTTGGGATCATTGTGAAAGGTGGAGGAAGGTGACCTGAATTTTCATTTACGAAAGATCAAGAGTCAAGTTTCTGGCAGAGGCAGAGCCACGGATCCAACTTTCCTGACTCAGCCTCAGTACTCTTTCCATGACACCATACAACTTTCTGTGTTGAATTGTGTCATACAGATTGAGTGTACTGGGCACTCAACTGTTACAATTTCTTGTTCCACTGTGTTCTTCTCTAAACCCCAAGGAGAGGCAGGTCAAGATATTGAATAGCCATGTTAACAGTGGGCAGGGTGAGTGTGAAACACAGATCATCCTCAGATTAAGCAGAAATCTCATTGGATTTGGAGAGTTTCAGTGTCTAGTTGACTAAACTGTCACAGAGATGCTAACAAGATACCATAGAGATTTATGTCGATCTTGTTGCTTTCCTTTCCCTTAATAATATCTTGAGAGAAACAGTAATAATCCTCATAATGGCTAAAAGGTGGACAGGAAAAAATAAAGGACATGGATGAATTGCCAGTTCAGAAGTTAGGCATTATTAACTAAACAATGACACGGCGATAAAGGAGGAAAGACTATCCATTGGAAGAAAGACAGTCTCTTCAATAAATGGTGCTGGGAAAATTGGACATCCACATGCAGAAGAATGAAACTGGACCACTCTCTTTCACCATACACAAAGATAAACTCAAAATGGATGAGAGATCTAAATGTGAGACAAGATTCCATCAAAATCCTAGAGGAGAACACAGGCAACACCCTTTTTGAACTTGGCCACAGTAACTTCTTGCAAGATACATCCACAAAGGCAAAAGAAACAAAAGCAAAAATGAACTATTGGGACTTCATCAAGATAAGAAGCTTTTGCACAGCAAAGGATACAGTCAACAAAACTAAAAGACAACCTACAGAATGGGAGAAGATATTTGCAAATGACATATCAGATAAAGGGCTAGTTTCCAAGATCTATAAAGAACTTATTAAACTCAACACCAAAGAAACAAACAATCCAATCATGAAATGGGCAAAAGACATGAAGAGAAATCTCACAGAGGAAGACATGGACATGGCCAACAAGCACATGAGAAAATGCTCTGCATCACTTGCCATCAGGGAAATACAAATCAAAACCACAATGAGATACCACCTCACACCAGTGAGAATGGGGAAAATTAACAAGGCAGGAAACCACAAATGTTGGAGAGGATGCGGAGAAAAGGGAACCCTCTTACACTGTTGGTGGGAATGTGAACTGGTGCAGCCACTCTGGAAAACTGTGTGGAGGTGCCTCAAAGAGTTAAAAATAGACCTGCCCTACGACCCAGCAATTGCACTGTTGGGGATTTACCCCAAAGATTCAGATGCAATGAAACGTCGGGACACCTGCACCCCGATGTTTCTATCAGCAATGGCCACAATAGCCAAACTGTGGAAGGAGCCTCGGTGTCCATCGAAAGATGAATGGATAAAGAAGATGTGGTTTATGTATACAATGGAATATTACTCAGCAATTAGAAACGACAAATACCCACCATTTGCTTCAACGTGGATGGAACTGGAGGGTATTATGCTGAGTGAAATAAGTCAATCGGAGAAGGACAAACAGTGTATGTTCTCATTCATTTGGGGAATATGAATAATAGTGAAAGGGAATATAAAGGAAGGGAAAAGAAATGTTGGGAAATATCAGGAAGGGAGACAGAACATAAAGACTCCTAACTCGGGGAAACGAACTAGGGGTGGTGGAAGGGGAGGAGGGCGGGTGTTGGAGGGGAATGGGTGACGGGCACTGAGGTGGACACTTGACGGGATGAGCACTGGGTGTTATTCTGTATGTTGGTAAATTGAACACCAATAAAAGTTAATTAAAAAAAAATAAACAATGACACGGATTTTTCATAAGAGCTCAATTATTCATGATCTTGAAAACAGTTGACCCTGAATACTTAACACATATTTTTTTTTTTCCTCCTCCATCTCTTATAAGTTTTATGTATTTGCTCCAGGGTCGTTAGTCTGACCAAGATAGAGCGCAGTGATTATTTAACTACGCTTTGGCAAAAACAAAAAAAAAAACAAAAAAAAAAAACAAAAAAAAACACCTAGGGTATTTCTGCTTGCCTTAAAGATATCTAAAAATTCTTAAAACGGAAAACTTTTAAATTAAACTCATTTTAATTTAAAAAGTGGCATGCCACTCATGAAGTGAACTTATGAGACATAAAGTGAGTGTAAGGGAAAAAGAGAGATACAGCTAAATGCTAAATGGGCTTGGAAACACGGAAAATATTTGCAATCCTCAGTAGAGGGGGTGGGAGATGAAAAGCACTCAGAAATTATGGACTCATTGTGACATTTCTTGCATCTGGAAACTTTACTTTGCTTAAATTTCGACTTTCCCAAACATCGCCTTCAAGCAGTCTCCTGATGAACTGTGCTCTGATCTTATACCACCTCACCACCGTATTTTCACTTGATGTGCTTTCCCAAGCCTGTGACAGTTCATAGAGATCAGAGTACCAGCCTCTCTTAAGAATCTGCCTGCTATAAATAATGTGACTTTGTAAAAAGCTGGCAGTTGTTGGCCAAGTATGAAAAAAATGCTAATTTTAATAGAAAACTCTATTTTCAAATACATTTCACAGTTTATGCTGAGTGAGAAATGCTTAATTCTCACCATGGGAACTTCCAGATTGCTTATGCCGAGTGGTGCAGATGTAGCTGTCTCAAGAAACTTTGAAGCCAAAATTCAGCTTTTACCTCAAATGTCTTACTTTTATAATAAGGTATACGAGAGGCAGCGACCTGCCTTAGCATCATGAAGAAGTTTTCCATTTCTGCGGAATCCACATGGTGAGTGGCATGGCATATATAACATCATGCCTGTTTGATTGCAAAAGTCTGCACCACAGTTTGTACATGAAAAGGTTTAGGCCTATCTGGCAGCTATTAGCTCACAAGGGTTACTGGATGATGAGTCAGATGCACAAAGTATTTCATCATCTGGTGGATTTGAATTCTACTCTACATATTATATAGATATGCTTGTGATATAATGATACTCCAGAAAAAATCCTGAAACACTCAACAGAGTAATTAATTGATGGATTTAGTGACTCCTTGTCGCTTTTAGGACAAAGCCTAACCTTTCCAGTGCTGTATACCAAGCTCTGCAGGGTATCTCCAGACTCATTTGACCTCATTTTTCACCTCTATCTGTGAACCAGCCATCCTGGACCTAACTTCTTGAGTATTAGACCCTGCCCCAGAATCTTGGCACTCGTTATTTTCTCTGCCTGGACACTTCTCACCCTCTTGGTCCGCTAGTTCGTTATTATCCTTTAGAGTTCAGCTCAACTTCCACTTTTTCCCAGAGCGGTCTTTTATACACCATTGTACATCTGATTCACACTCTATAACTTTCCTCCATAGTGCTTCTCACAGTGTGTAATGGTTCACTTACTTGTGTGACAATTTGGTGTCTTGCTCCGTGAGACTCCATGGAGGACTCCATGAGAATGGAGAACACGTTTCTTTTTGCTTATCATTATATTCTCAGTGTGTAGGAGAGAACCTGGATTATGGAAAATGCTCCACAAATATTTGTTGAATAGAAATATTGTACAAAGCACCTAGCAGAGCATGGGATAGACAGTAGGTTCCAAGTAAAGAGCAGCTATTAGATTATTATTTTTTTAAATACCAAAAAGTCTAAAAATATAGCTCTTTTTAATATTGTTCTCCTATACTTTAGGATTACTTTGATTTTATTTCACACTTCTAATGACTTCCTGCATGAATCTGGAAGGCCCCTTCCTTGTACCTCAATTTTCTCAAGAGTTTGATAGCAGTAGCTGCATCAATCAATCCTCAGAAGCATGGGTGTCAAATTGATGGTGAGATAGGGATATATTTTGGAAGCAATAATTCTTGTATTGAGAAAATCTATGGACACTGATGTTGGGCCCTTGACTCTTCCTCCTATTTTATGTCTGGAAAAAAGTCCCCATCCTCTCTCTCTTTATTCTAGTCTCAATGTCTTTGAGAGGGAGGTGGTAGGGCAGTAATGTCTGTTTTACTTTCTCTGTGCCAAGCCATTTTACATATAGTATTTTGTTTCTAATACTCACACTAACCATATGAGATAAGTGTTTGATCTCCATTTAATAGACAAGGAAATCGAGGCCCAGAGAACTTAAGAAATTTGCTGGAGGTAACCTAGACAGTAAATGATGGGATTTAGGTAAAGGTTTCTCTTATCACAGGTCTTGTGATATTCCCTGATATTCGGATAGCTTTTCAAGTGTCTCTGATACCTGGAAGACTTATTTGTCCTTTCTCATTCAAATAGGGTATTTCTGTTGGGTAGAAGCTGGGGCACAGATCTTTCTGGTGACTGGAGTTAGGGGGTAGTTCCTCTCTCAGGCACATTTTCCTGCTTTAGTTTACAAAGGGCCTAAAGACCCACTGGGAAGAAATGTGCACTCAGCCAGACTGATGAAAATATGTCTGTTGGATGAGAGCAATATATATGGATTTTGGGTTTGGGACATCTAGAGTCCCCAGAAGGCCCCTGAAGAGGCTCATCAAAGTGGGAGAAAGAGGCTGGCTCACAGAGTCAGATTTAGCGTTGGCCTAGAGGTCAGAGGGGAGAAGTATGGCTGCTGACTATCATTCCAACCTGCGTACTCTGGGAGAAAGAGTCAACCTATGGAGAAGATCGCCATCAAGCCACATGGCTATGAACCCCAAATGAAGGTGCTACGTAAAAAATAGTCTCCTCTTACTGAGCCTTCATATTGTATGCTAATTTCATTGCCACAGAATTTCCAGGGAGCAATGTCATAGAAGCAGAATCTCTGACCCAGAGTTGACTTCAGTTAGATTTTGGGGACTAAAATTGCCTTGTCCTGGGTCACCTGATCATGAATAGGGAACAATGGCCAGATATATTTGTCCTGAAGATTCCTTCACATATTTGTGGCTGAAAGAAGACTTTCTAAAAGTTTACATACCTTTTAAAGTCAAAGACAAATTAGCTATTAATCCCGAGCAGGGATCTATCTCCAGTCACCATTTAGTGAAGCCTGAGACACTTGGGGTATATCTGGGATAACAAGATTAATGAACCAGATTCACCCCACAGGCAGGTTCTATTAGGCATAGACGCCTAAGGCTGGAAGAGGGGATGCATTAATATTTAGTTTGTGTGTAAAATTTTTACTTTCTCTTAATTAAGAATCTCAACTTGGAACAGGATTGTCAAGATTCCAAGAGCAATTTGTGAATATAACTAGAGAAAGATTAGCTCAGGTTTCCATGATGCAATAGAGAGAGGACTGACTAGAGTCAGGAGACATAAGTTCAAGATAAATGAATCTATTTAGTATAAATGGTCATCCAAATTTAGCATTCTTTTAGCTGCTGGGGATACAATGGGGCCTTCATGAATCTTACAAACTAGCAGGAAAGATAGACATTAAAATTGATTATATAATCTTGTATAATTAAAGAATTCCATGAATAAATAGCAAAATTACTGTAGTGGTAAGTAGTATGGAGAAGTCAGTGGTGCAAGAGGAGCATTGAGTAGGGGAATCTAGATTAGTTAAGGAGGTCAGTCAAGGCTTCCTGCCTGAGAATAAGCTTCTGTGTGAGGATTTGGGTTGAGGGGTAGGAAGACAGCTGGCAGAGTAGTTTTATGAAGTGGGACCAGCAGGGCCAAAAGGTCCTCCACAAGAGGTGCACAGTACTTCCTAGTTCTACCTTTATCAGTACAACCAGGGGATTGAACTAGAGGATCCCTTGATTTCTTTATTTTTTATTTTAGTTTTACTTTAATCCCAATTAGCTTACATATAGTGTTATATTAGTCTTAGGTGTACAATATAGTCATTCAACAGTTCCATACATTACCCCATCACCACAAATGCACTCCTTAATCCCCGTGGCCTGTTTCACCTATCCCCCAGCTCCATCCCCTCTGGCAATCATCACTTAATTCTCTATAACTGGGTGATGGGCACTGAGGAGGGTGCTTGATGGGATGAGCCCTGGGTGTTATACTGTATGTGGGCAAATCGAACTTCAATAAAAAATTATTTATAGTCAAGAGTCTGTTTCTTGCTTTGTTTCCCTCATTTATTTTCTCTTTCCTTGTTTCTTATATTCCACACGAGTGAAATCGTATGGTATTTGTCTTTGACCGACTTCCTTTAGTATTATACTCTCTAGCTCCATCCATGTTGTTGCAAATGGCAAGATTTCTTTCTTTTTTTATGGCTGAATGATATTCCATTGTGTATATATACCACATCTTCTTTATCCATTCATCAGTTGATAGACACCTGTGCTGCTTCCATATCTTGGTTATTGCAAATAATGCTGCTCTAAGTGTAGGGGTGCATGTGTCTCTTCAAGTTAATGTTCCTGTATTCTTTGGGTAAATACTCAGTACTAAGATAGTTGGATCATCCAGTATTTCTATTTTCAACTTCTTGAGGAACCTCCAGAGTGTCTGCACCAGTTTGCATTCCCACCAGCAGTGCATAGGCGTTCCTTTTTCTCCACATCCTCACCATCACCTACTGTTTCCTGTGTTGTTGGTTTTAGCCATTCTGACAGGTGTGAGCTGATACCTCATCATAGTTTTGATCTGCATTTCCCTGATGATAGTGAGGTTGAGCATCTTTTCATGTATCTGTGGGCCACCTGGATGTCTTTGGAGAAATGTCTGTTCATGTCTTCCACCCATTTTAGAATTAGGTTATTCATTTTTGGGGCGTTAAGTTTGTTTAGTTCTTTATAGATTTTGGATACTAGATCTTTACTGGGTATGTCATTTGCAAATATCTTCTCTCATTCTGTAGGTTGCCTTTTTGTTTTGTTGACTGTTTCCTTTGCTGTGCAGAAGCTTCTTATTTTGATGTAGTCCCAACAATGATTTCTTTTTAAATCTAACAGTCCATGAGTTGTAATTTTAAGATATGCTTTCTGATCATGTGTGAGAACATGAGCTTGAATTTTCTCTCCACCACATCCAAGCTTTAGGAACCCTTCTCAGCTATAAAATAGGGATAAAAATATCTGTTTTACCAACCTTCCAAAGTTACTACGTGGATCAGCCAAAATAGTATGGCCTGTATATCACTCTATGAATGGAAGACACGTTTCTTATGTTTATGTCCAATTTCATCTTGATCCATCAGAAAGCAGAAGTTTCAGGTCACTGGCACTAGGCTAGGACCCCACAAGGCAGCCAGAGTGGCATAATCTAACACATTGTTCTTTGGGGAAATGTTTCAGAATTCTCATGGTGGGCAGCTGGTGTCACTCAGGGAACTAAGTATAGAGAGTTGTCATCATCTATGAATATAATCAAGGGAACTTTAATGTTGAAGTTGTACAACAGTTTGCATTTGGACTTTTTTTTCAATACATATTTTTAAATGAATCAAGTTTAAAATTAAGGCTTATTAAAATATTTTACTGATGTAAATTAACAACAACAACAAAAAACTCTTCAAAGATCTCACCACAGAAAAATGACTGGGCAAGGTAAACTACTTGAGTGGATGACAGACCAGGAGCCTTGACACCTGCCCTCTGGTTGTGGTTCTGTCAGAAATGAGGAGGCAGAAATACTACCCAAGGTCTTTGGGAAACCTGGTTTTTGTTTGTTTGTTTAAAGTCTTTTATTTATATCACAGATTTTCTTGCCTATCTCTGTCTCCAGTATGCTTCAGCTTTCACCAGTATATAAGCACAGTTGTATCAATGAAGCATTAATCTCAAATCTTACCAGTATTGAGACTCCACCAGTTCACAAAGACAGTCCAGGCTTTTCCTGGAAGCCTCCTCTCTCTAAATAGACCCACCATGCCCAGAAATCAATCCTTAGCACCTGTACTTTGGCAGTGAGAGCAAAAACCCCGAGTTGCCCCTCAAGACCCAACCCCACAACTTCTGCACTGATGCTGCTGGCACAGGAAGGGCACTATTGGTGAACACAGAACAGGATTGGTAAGGTGGGTTCCTGTCTCTGGATGTGTTTCCAACACTGGAAAAAAAGTCCAGCTCCACGTCCCTCAGTCAGATCTCAATAATGTGTGGGATAAGTGATAGCACACAATAAGAGATGCAGAGTGGAGCTAAAAGGCTGGGAGCTGTGAAAGCCTACATAGAAGAATTGGGATTTACTTTTTGAAGGATGGACAGGGTTTTGTTGATCAAAACTGAAAATAAAGGGGCACCTGGGTAGCATAGTGGGTTAAGTTTCTGCCTTTGGCCTGGGTTGTAGGACCCTGGGATAGAGCCCCGCATCAGGTTCTCTGCTCAGTGGGGAGTCTGCTTCTCTCTCTCCCTCTGCACTCCCCTGCTCTCTCTCCCCTACCTCAAATAAATGAATGAATGAATTAATTAATGAATGAATAAACAAATAAAATCTTAAAATTAAAATAAAGTGCATTTAGGGTAGAGGGAGCATCCTGGGAACGGGAGTAAAAATAGGAAAATTTGTGGCAATAGAGGTAAACCAAATTGGTTGAAAGATTAGAGGTTAAGAAAGCAGAATCAGGGCAGCCCGGGTGGCTCAGCAGTTTAGTGCCGCCTTCAGCCCGGGCCTGATCCTGGAGACCCGGGATTGAGTCCCACGTCAGGCTCCCTACATGGAGTCTGCTTCTCCCTCTGTCTGTATCTCTGCTGCGCACGCTCTCTCTCTGTCTCTCATTTATAAATAAATAAAATCTTTAAAAGAAAAAAAAGAAGGCAGAATCAGACCTATAAATGCTAGAGGGGAGAGAATGGGGGTAAGGTATGTGCAAAATAAGTGAAGGGGAGTGGGAGATACAGGCCTTCATGTATGGAATAAGTCACAGGGATAAAAGGTACAACATAGGAAATATAGTTAATGGTATCGTAATGGTGTTGTATGGTGACAGATGGCAGCTACATTTGCTGTGAACACAGCATAACCTAGAGAGAAGTCTAATCACTGGAATGAATGTGACACGATGTGTCAACTATATGCATGTGTATATATGTGTGTTGTGTGTTGTGTTTTGTGTGTGTGTGTGTGTGTGTGTGTGTATTTGGGGGGTTGGAGTGCTGATGCAATGGCAAAACCTGGCAAATGTGAAGTGATGGAGAGAGGTCTGAAAGGCAAACACGAATTTGGGCTTCATTTTATCTACCTACATTGCCCCGACAGCATTTGAACAGAGGAGCGATGCCGTAAGGTAGCTCTAGCTGGGAATGGACCAACATGGAGAGGATTCTAGAGCAGTGCTCTCCTACAGAAACACAACTGTGAGCTGCAAAGGGGAGCCATATGTAAATTAAATTTCCTTGTAGCTACATGCATTAGTTTTCTATTGTAACTGTAACAAATTACCATAAACTTGGTGGCCTAAAGCAACACGCATTTATTCTCCCACGGGTCTGGAAGTCAGAAGTCTAACATCATGGTATTAGCTGGGCTGTCTTCCTTCTGGAGTCTTCTGGTGAGAATCTGTTTCCTTGACACCTCTGGCTTTTAGAGACAGCCTACATTCTTTGGGCCGTGGCTTCTGCTTCCTCCTTCCCAGCTATCTCCTGCAGTCAACTCTCCCCACCTCCCTTTTATAGGGACCCTTGTGATTACACTGGGTTTATTTGGATAATCTTCCCATTTCTGGGTCCTTAACTTAATCACATATCCAAAGTTCCTTTTGTCTAGAACTCACAGGTTCTGAAGATTCAGAAGTTGATATCTTTGGGAGGCCCCTATTCAGATACATTAAAAAATATAGGATGAAACGTGGAATAATTATTTTCACATAATATATAAAAACAATCATAGTTTCAACACACTATCACTATGCAAGTTATTAATGAGATAAGTTTTTAAAATATTTTATTTATTTATTTATTTGACCCAGAGGGAGAGAGAGAGAGAGCACAAGCGCAAGCAAGCAGAGTGGCAGGCAGTGGGAGCGGGAGAAGACTTCCTACTGAGCAGGGAGCCTGACCTGGGGCTTGATCCTAGGACCCTGGGATCCTGATCTGAGCCAAAGGCAGATGCTTAACTGACTGAGCCACCCGGGCACCCCAATGTGATATTTTCCATATATAATTTTCCTACTGAGACTTCAAAAGGAGCACGCCTTTGTACTTAGAGCCCATTTCATTTCAGACTAGGCACATTTTGGGTACCTCATAGCTACACGTCGCTCATGGCTGCAGTATTAGGCAGCATGATCTACAGCCAGGGTAACCTGTTAGAAGCTCATTAAAGAAATCTAGGCAGGCTCTAAAAATGAAGAGAAGAGAACAAAAATGACAAGCCTTGAAACCAGCATTAGGTAAATGTTGGGATGTGTGTGCTAGGAATGGTGTGGAGAACTGAGTGACAGACATAATGGCTATTGGCTATTAGCTCTGACATGAGGACTTTCTTAATTTTATTTCTTTAAAAGGGGAATCATGTGAGCCTATTTTAAACAAATGAATGAACTGTCCACTAGGAAGTTAGGAATGTGGGTCTGGAAGTCAGGAGAGGGTTCAGGTTGGAGGCTTAGCCTTAGGATTGCTTTATGAGCGACGGTTTGGATCTATGATGGTGACTGAGGACAGAGCCTTGGATAGTTCATGTTGAGAGGGCAGGTGGAGGTAGGAGAGACGGGGGCAGGGGGAGAATGTGTGGGAAAGCATGGGTACCTCTGAGACTAAGAAAAGAGAAATATCAGCAGGTGGGAGCAGGGCAATTAGACTCCCAGCAGTATTTCTGAGGTAACCATGAAGACTCTCCTCATGGGTTTGGAGTCCCTCACTTCAGATCTGAGGTAATTACTCAGCCTCCCACACAGGACTGGTTTTTAGTTGTCAGTGGGAGTGGGAAGATGCTTATTTGCAAAACTGTTTTTCTTTAAAGAAACATTATGGCTGAATCTTCTGAGTGGGTTTGGCATTAGGCAATTACATGGCTACTTTGGTGAGTAAAGATAGCAGAAGGGGATGGTTCAGGCCCTTTTCTTCCTAACTCCAGAGGAATTTCTCTATATGATGATCAAATTAACAGAGTTATTGCCAGGTCCTCCTTCAGTGTGGCCATATTTTTAATAATCTATCGCTTTACATTTCTTTGGGAAAAATGATCCATTTCCTTCCCAGATCCTTGCTTCTAAGTCTCCTAAAGAGTGTGCATTAGTTGAGTGAGCTTGGGAATCAAACTGCCAGGGTTCAAGTCTTGCCTCTGCCTCTTAACTATTTTTGGTGTTGAGTGAGTTACTTACCTTTTTTGTGCCTCTGTTTCTTACCAGAAAAATGGGATAATCACAGTCTGGGGTTTTTGTGAGGATTAAATCGTTATGCATGTACATATTTTTATCTACATACACTGTTTTCCTCTGAGTCCTCTCCAAGAGTTTAGAACATTCTATACCTATTTAACAATATGGAATGACTGAGACAGTTCATATATCCTATTATCTCAAATCATTCTATCTTCAGCCCCTCCTAAACCAACCCTCCCATTGCTGGCTCTATACTACAATGCTTGCAGATATTTGCTTATATTTCACCTACTATTCAGTGTTTATTCACAGACAAATCTAACAGCCAAACAAGAACTTCAATGATTAATCCCTGGTAAAACTGACTCAAGTCAGATCACAAAAAATTTAAAATAGAAAAAGGTGGAAAGAAGACCTAAATCAGTGCTTCTATTGCTATGTTGTGCCACTTTTTCCTCATTTTATAAGTTTATTAAGGCCAAGGAATAAAGACAAAAACTGTGTAGAACTAAAATAATTTCAAGGCTCAAACAACATAGTAACAGTTGACATTACTTTCCTAATTTTTTTTAAGAAAATTTGTTTATGCCCATCGAATACCTTTAAGTATTAATTAATTAATTATTATTATTATTATTTTATCTTTAAGTTTTAGTCTTTGATTCATTTGCACCAAGGAAAAAATAACACTATAGGTAGAAGTAGAAAACTGTGTTTTTCACAATCCCATTACTTATTGTGGTTTAAGAAGATTCTACTGAAAAGATACATACACAAGCACACATTTTGAAGAATGAGTCTATTCATTCAACTGTATAGAACTAAAGTAATTTTTCAAGGCTCAAACAACATAGTAACAGTTGACATTACTTTTCTAATTTTTTTTAAGAAACTTTGTTTATGCCCTTCGAATATCTGTAAGTTTCATTTATTATTATTATTATTATTATTATTTTATCTTTAAGTTTTAGTCTTTGATTCATTTGCACCAAGGAAAAAATAACACTATAGGTAGAAGTAGAAAATTGTGTTTTTCACAATCCCATAACTTATTCTGGTTTAAGAAGATTCCACTGAAAAGATACATACACAAGCACACATTTTGAAGAATGAGTCTATTCATTCTGGAATTTTTGGGGGCAGTGGGAGTCCACTTACTACCTAGGAAACAGATGACTACCTTCTGCAAAATTCCCTGAGATTGGAACTTCTTTATTTTTCTTCACTGCAGGTGATGCCTGGAGAATGCCATCTACTTTTCTTTTGAGTCCAGAATACCAGCCTTTTAAGATGACAGCAGTGTTGTGTCCTGAAAATGATCTCAGGGCAGTACAATAACATTCTATTTAGAGCTTCTTAGAGCTTTTTGGTAACTAAGTCATAATTGAGACCAGTGATTCTTAATCAGGGGGTAATTTTGTCCTCTAGGGGACATTGAGCAACATCTGGAGACATTTTTGATTTTCATGATTGGGGAGGGTGTTGCTACTGGCATCTAATGAGTAGAGGCCAGTGATGCTGCTAAACATTTCACAATGGACGGGGCAGTCCCCACTCACTGTGTTATCCAACCCCAAATGTCAATAATGCTGAGGTTGAGAAGCCCTGCTCTCGATATTCTAGATTCCAAAGAGAAAAGGCAGGTCCTAAATCAGGAGTAGAGAGGAGAAAAGGCAACAAGAGAGGGAAATGACAGAGGTCATGTTTATTTTAAAGATTACCTTTTATGCTTTTGTTGTGTTTCTGGCAAGTATAATATTGTGTACTACTATCTTTGGGGGCAATGGAATCTGCGGCCATGTCAGGCAGCCATATAACCCCCATGATTTCCTTTAATGGAAGTTTAGAGTTTGGGTTATGGGAATCCTGTGATTAATTAGGTATTGTGATCAATATCCATGTAGTCCTTCCTTGGCATACATAGGAGGAGGCAAACTGATTCCTGAGGTGGAACTGATTTTACGTCCAAGAAATTCCTCCAAAATTGCTGGTGAGTGGTTGAGAGAGAGAGAGAAAGTGGGGTGGGGAGGACTGGTCTGATCTGGCCTTCACTTTATAGTTTCTTTGCAAGAAAATTAAAATACAACAGAAAGATCACAAACTTTGGAGTCTGCTAAACCTTGGTCAGTAAATGTCTGAGCTCTGTTGCTTCGCTTGGTGCTCTCAGTGGTAAAATGGGAGCATAACATAGAACTTGTAGGGTTCTTAGAAAGATTAAGTAAGAGAATGTGTATAAAATGTCCAACATAGTGTATAGCATGCAGTAGAATCTCAGTAAATTCTACTTATTTTAACTTTGTAAACTTAGGCTCTGAGCTGCAAACCGGATAATATTAGAGAATTTTCTGCCTATTTCCTAGGTAGGGAGCATGAAAAAGGTCAGCAGCAAGAACCCTCTTTTGTCTCTGTACTAGCTAATGCTGCTCTGTCCCAGATTAGTTGACCACGTAGAATGCACTCACTCATCTGGTCTAGATTTTTCTCTATAAAGCCCTAGCTGTGTAAGCTGTCTCTCTGATAGGCAGGCCATAAATAACCATGATGAAGCAGGCTGAGGAGCCCCTCTTTCTGTCCCTGGCTATTTGATCATTTTTCCCGAAATTTTTTGAGCTTTCCTCTTGACCTGTGAACATCAGAAACTAACAGTCTCTGTAGGCATCAGAAGAGACACACCAGTCTGGACAGCAGTGAGGTAATTAGCCAGAGAACCTAGATTCCAATCATGGTTTTTGCCTCTGAAGTTATATGACCCCAGGGTCTGTGATACTTAACCTTTTGTTTACCTCTGACCTCAGCTTGACCATAATGGTTATTAGGAAATTCACCACCATTCCAGAAGGAATGTTTGGAAGGTTAATGACATAATTGTGCCTAATCCTGGTGATGAGGAGAGAGTAAATGTCTACCTTTTGGAAATGCATAATAAATCTTCCAGGTAAATTACTTTTCCTTTAGTGAACTAAATATAACCTAAAGGGAAACCATATGAGGAGCTTTCAGTTTTAAAGTGTTTGCTCCCTTTAGTGGTCTAAGAGAGTTCCAGAACTTCTAAAGTAGGGCAAATATATTCTCAGTACAAGCAGAACTTTTGATATGAAAGGACTCTGGGTTTCCTGCATGGAAGGGACCTTGTACAATTATCTAGTTAGGTTAACATAGTATTTTCCCTGCAGTCTCCACTGAACTAGTTACCACCCTGTCTCCAGAACAGGAGAACTTAGATTTTTCAGCTTGTGTCTTATTTTATTTATTTATTTTTAGATGAAAAACCTTACAGACTACTTCCTTTATCTGATGCTGCCTTAGGATACCAGGGTGAAACAAAAATCTGGATCCCCCCCCCCCACCTTGCCTATAGGAAGGTATCTTGATTTAACTCATTAACATTTCAGTTATCTGAGACCAAAAATTTCATTTTACCTGAAGAAGAAGGGGAGGATGAGGGTAGAAATGTGTTGGGGTCTGGTTACCGCAGAGAATGTGGGGAAAATGGGGGTGGGTAAATCTATCCATATTCCTTAGCGTTGGCTGTGAATTTTAAGCAAATAATTCACTCTACATAAAAAAGAAAACTAAAAATTTATGAGCACGTATTATCTTCCAAGTGTGATGCAAGGTGCTTTCACATACATTATTCTAGCTTAATCTTTGCGTCAGTTTTTTGAAGGGTATTTTGTCATAGTTCTTGCCGATTAGGAAAGAGTAGTTAAATCACTTGCCCAAGGTCACACAGGTTGGACATGAGAGACAGAATTCAAATCCAGATTAGTCTGACCGCTAAATTCATGCTTGTTTTCATAAACCAAGATCCCTCTGCAAACAGCAAACCTCCTTCACCTCTCTCTTCCTCGGTTATCTTGCTCCTTTGTGACATTTGTAAGGATTTTGGAAGATTCAGTTGTACTAGGGCACGTGAACATGTGACAACGGAGGCAGCAAGCTTTTTGCAAACTTGATGGTAACCATTACTGCAAATACCATTGTACTTGTAGTTTGTAAAGTGCTTAGTATATGAATACAACCCTATTATTACCTAGTAATTGTGTGTATTATTATAATAACATACAATTATTTAGCTTGGGTAAAATTAGAATGGTGTATATTTAAGATGTCATCCAGGTTCTATTCTTCTAGACCGTTTGAGAAATATTGTTTCACTTAATGAATTGCATCATAATCTGTATTGCATAGGACGTTGATGTGCATTAATTTTTCACCTTTACTTAGGAATTTCCTGTTTTCTAGTAATATTCACCAACTTGAATTAATTAATTAAAAATATTTAATTTATTTATTCATGAGAGACACACACCCAGAGAGAGAGAGAGAGAGAGAGAGAGGGGGGAGGCAGAGACACAGGCAGAGGGAGAAGCAGGCTCCATCTAGGGAGCCCGATGTGGGACTCGATCCCAGATCCCTGGATCACGGCTCGAGCCGAAAGGCAGACACTCAACTGCTGAGCCACCCAGGCGCCCCACCAATTTGAATTTATTAACACTGAAAATATATTAACCAAATCATATACAGACATCACACAATTCTTGATATGAGAAGTATCCATGAGAACTATTTGGCTCAACTAGTTAAATGTCTAGTGTGTTTGAGGGAAGAAAGTTGCTTCAGGACATCTGCCCCTAGCTCCAAACTGTGAGGTAACAAGCCAGAGACCAAGTGCTGATACCCAGAGACTACCAACACTATGAACTCCCAACACTCTCCCATTATAGCCAGCTGATTAAGTATCCTTGTAGTATAGAAAATGTTAGGCAATAAGTTTTCTGTTCTTTAACTAAGCCTTTGACATTTTGGGGAGCTTTCTCCTTTCCCCTTTGTGCTCATTAGGATATTGATTAGAAGAGGTGGTTGAAGCCAATATATATCATTCTGCACCAATCTTCAACACAATATATAACATTCTTAGCAATGGTGGTTAAAAGAATTTGGTGGTAGATATTTCAAAATAATAAGTCTAAATTTGTTTTCTAAAAATTTCTTGGTTTTGAGAAATTAATCATTTCTCCAACTTCATTTATTTGATGAACATATTTATTGGTCACCTATGATGCCTCTAGTCTTCTACATGCTTATGGTATATAAGTAAATATACAAATATGTTTAATACAAGGGAGTACAAGACCTGTGATATGTCCCACATTGTCAGCAAGAATAATTCATTTCAATTAAGTTTTGTTGTTCATATATTGTGTGCCAGACTCAATGCTAGATTCTAGGGATACCAGGATGAATCAAAAATGGATTCTAAACCCCTGAAATTTATCAGGCGGCCAGAGTAACAATAAAAAAAAAATAGCTTGTAAGATGTGAGAGCTATAGAGGAATATAGATATATCTAGGACAAGTTTTAGTGTTTAAAATATTAGACATTTGAGGGAGATCTAAAACTTTGAAACATTCGTCATCAGTCTGGGAGTCAGTGTACTCAGGATTGTGCCAGGGCTCCTAGCATCTCAGACATCCTGACCTGGTAATGGCAGCTTCTGCTCATGTTTGTTTAAGAATATCCTGTCTAATTCCTGGCTAGCTCCAGTTTGGAAATCTCCAGGGCCCAGCTTGAAAACTGTTTATTTGTTAGTGGAGGAGAGGGGAAGGTATATAGCCCGGGCATTGACTCTGTGCAGGTGCCAGAGCTGACCTGAGTTCCTGGGAACCATTCAGGGCTTGGGGATTTACTAGGGCTTGGACCTCATCCACCATTGTAGCCAGGAGCCCAGAATCAAATTAGATAATGGAGACCGGATCCAGCTTGCCTGAGGGTTTGGCAAGAAGGCAAGTGTCTGTGCTCCTGTTGGTGCATCGTGTTGGTTCTGTGCCTGCTACAGAGAAATGCCAAGATTGGTGTTGATTAACCTGTCCTCAATTGTTGGACCTCCATCCAAGTGACTTGGTTCAGTGCCCTGGACGGTGCAGGTGGGGCTGGAACCTCCTCCACCCAGCCTTCCTTATTTTAGACTCCTTCTTGCTCTCAGTCGCTTGCCCTGTGGGGCAGGGTGCAGACATTTTCTGGTTGCTGGCTGCCCCAAGGGACAGGGTGAGTCTTGTTTAGCAAGGAAGAAGCCGGTGAATCTAGCTTTTGTTTTGCAATCCTTTGGGACATGCTAACAAGAGAAGATTCATGATGAGTAAATTTTGGTCATTCTAAAAGAAAAATGCATCCACTGATGTACTTGTCTCCTGGCTGTGGTTTCTGAAGTCATATTAAATTACATTAAGAGCCCTTCTCTCATTGCTACTGGTCTTTTACTATTCAGTGGATGTTTAGAAAGATGCTATGTGGGTGAAAATTCAAAAACTGAATGACGGCCACTGCCTTAGGGGAGATGTTCTCATAGGGAGGAAGTACACCGCTGGGCAGAGCAGGAGGTCATTTATGGGCAGTGGGGTGGTTAGAATTCTCTTCTGCAGCTCCATTGTCTCTCTCAAAGTGTAGCTTAGCTTTGCCAGACTAGTTATTTTAAGCTCTTGCAAACAATTTCATAGCTTTAGTTTTGCCCTTGGCTCCAGTAAATTGGGGCCCCCATGCAGTGCTTTCTTGGCATTAACATGGATCTGAGCTGCTTAAGGGCTGGAGATATGGAGGGTTGGCACAGTGGGGAGGGCAGACAACAGGCTGGGACAATTCAAAGCAAGGCCATTAAGAATGCTTCTTTAGGAATCCAGAAGGCTGCAAGTACAGTACTGTACAGTGTGTAAACTTAAGCGTTGGTTTGAAAGCCTTTCCAATCACGAGAAAGGTAATTTTTTCAGGCTACTTTGTATTTTATTTCCCTTTGTTCTTTTATTGGAAAATTCACATTTCCCTGTTATTGATAGTTCTCTCTCTCTCTCTCTCTCTCTCTCTCTCTCTCTCTCTCCCTCCATCTATCCTATGAGTTTTGGAGACACATTTCAGTAGTGAGAGAAATAAATACTGAGAAAAATATTCTGAGCATACTGCTTCTGAGTTTCAGTCAGTAGAAAAAGGAGCGTACAGGAGGGGAGAGTGCTGGCCTGTTATTAGTTAGAACACCTAACTTGCTCATAAGAAACAAGCACCAAAGGTGGGCTGAGGTTTCCCCTACATCTGGAGTGTGTGGAGAAGCACTAGCGCTGAATAAAAACAGTCCTCATTCTTACCATCTGTGAGTCCACCGTGATAGGGCATAAGGCAGGCTCTAAATAAGTGGAGGGATTAATCTGAGACAATCTGAAGGTTTATGTCCTCTCTTATTGGCTCAAGATTCCCTCAACTCTCATCACTTGGATGTTTTTCCTTGGCCTATGACCTTGTTAATATCCCATAGCTGTCTTATCAGGGTTTTACACCTTAGTGTGAATTAGTTTATTGGCTTCTTTCCTTAGATCCAGGGAACATGATGAGTAGACAATGAGAGAGAGGGAACAAAGGGAAAAAAGGGTAAAGAAAGTGGATGTTTGTGTGTACCATAGGCCAACTTCTTCTGTAGACCTTTGTCGAGTAGCATTTGTGCCCATGGGCTCTGCTTCAGGGCCTGCCGGCTGCATGCGCTTTTTGTCCCCTTCAGCAGTTCTCCAACCAGAGCCTTCTTTCCATTATTGAGACGTGACATCTGTTTTAAATTACGTCAACTGTACCCAGATAGTCCAGTGATTGACACCTTCCTCAGAATATGTGTGAAGTCTATAGTAAAAGTGATGAGCCAGATGCTTCCAGGAGCGTAAATTACTACCTGCATGTGAGTTAGTTATGGGGTTGGTGCATTTACTTTTTTAGGCCCCCAATAAATTACTCTGTTGGAATACTATATGGCTCCTGTGTGGCCGGAAGTTCTTGGACAAGTAAAGAACATGTTCTCTTGTCTCTATGTAATACCTTTCCTCCAAATAATTAAACACACTTATCATATGGGATATGTATATTGGTTTACTAGCATCTTTTGATCAGGTTCCATAAAATGTTAATAAGGTCCCTAAGCAGATAAGTATATTATCAATCACATTTTTCTAAAAGATAAGCCTCTGAAGCTTGGCCCAAGTGTTTACCATGAAAAACTGTTATACTGATACTTGCCTTTTGAGTGAATTGTCTCACTTCTAGGATAATACAAATTCGACACACCACTCAGGTCACATTTAAGTCATATATATATTTGTGTTTATGTAATATACACATAGGTATTACATATTACATATATAAAAATATACATATATATGGTAACAAACTATGACGGCTTTGTACATTGTCAACTTATTTACCCTGGAACTGTGTTTTCCAGAATTCTCTTCCCTAGATGATTTTTGGTTAGTATTGGCCACAGGAAACATTCTGTGCGAGATTTGGAAAGTTCAAGTGAAATAGCAGCCATATTGAGTTTTGAAGGTCGGTGCTGGGTACCAGCCACTGCAGCAACTCACCCCCTTAGTTACAAGTCTGCTGGCTCACCTAGTTGGTGCAGGGTAGCTCCCAGGTCCATGGCTCCTTCAACTCTCACCAGGTGCTCCATTGGCTTCCCCACGTGCTAAGCCAAGTGAATGTGCAGCTCCATAGGGCAGGGCACCAAAGTTGAGATATGAGGCAGACATAGGTCCCAGTTCATCCTCATGGTTTCTGGTTGTCTTTCTCCTTCTTCTTCTTCTTCTTCTTCTTCTTCTTCTTCTTCTTCTTCTTCTTCTTCTTCTTCTTTTCTTTCTTCTTCTTTTCTTCTTCTTTCTTCTTCTTCTATTTTTTAGATTTTTATTTTATTATTTATTCATGACAGAGAGAAAGAGAGGCAGGGACATAGGCAGAGGGAGAAGCAGGCTCCTCACAGGGAGCCCGATGTGGGACTCAATCCCATGACTCCAGGATCATGCCCTGAGCCAAAGGCAGACGCTCAACCACTGAGCCACCGAGGCATCCCTGATTGTGTTTCTTCTTATCTATATTCAGCTTTCTCTCCCTATTGCCAGTCTGGCTGATCCAGAGTGAATTAGCTATAGTGGATCTACTCTAGTCACAGAGAAAACCATCTGTATAGACTCCTCCATCAATCTGTAGAGACTACTCCCACAGTTGCATATGGTCTAATCCCTAGAATAAAACTGTTTTCTATATTATTTGTAGGGATACAGTGATGCAACCCTGATTCCTAAAAATTTAGAATTATTTAACAAGCATGTGGAATATAAGCAACACGAGGTAGCATTCTTCCTCTCCTCCTCTTCTTCCTCCTTCTTCTCTTCCTCCTTCTCCTCCTCCTCCCCATGCTCCTCTTCCTCTTCTTCACTGCTCTATCTCCTGTCCCTAGGACAGTGAGTGCTTGGCACATAATAATCACTCGCTAAATATTAATTGGGTGGGAGTCATAATTTGGGTTTTTTATCTATAGAAGGATGAGGCATGCAGTTCCTTAAGTTATCCTTTTATCTTGCATTTCAGATGCCTGTGGTAATTCCAACCAGAGATTTGGAAATTGGTTATATAGATCTGGAGACTGGCAGGAAAATCTGGATTGAAGCTATAGACTAGGGAGGGGATTGTTAACATGAAATGACTATGGGTAAGAACCCAAGAAGAGAAGGGAGAGGCGATGAGGAAAGAACCCTGGGAAACAAAATTGAATGATTATTCAGAATTATTTACTTCCTGGTAATTCCATTATATAGCCACATCCTTGCAGTGGGTTCATGGTGGATGAATGATACACCCATACCTTGACTTTGGGTAGGACTCTATGACATGCTTTGGCTAATGGAGTGTTAGTGGACATGATATGAGCTGACACTTAAAATATACGCATGCAGTTTGGCTTCCTCTCTCATGTTCTGGTGATCTTCTCTAAGAGAAACATGCCCCCAGCTGCAACTGTCACTTCAGACTGGCCTCAGAATAAAAACTGGTAGATTGGCTCCCAGGTTGAGCCTGACTTGCAACCTGGAGTCAAGTTCAGCTGACACACAGTCTGAAGCAGAGAGCCCAATCTAGTTTGACTGAACTGCAGCTCAGCTGCAGACTTGAAAGTGTGAAAATAAACGCTTGTCACTGTAAACACCTGAATTTGGGAATGGTTTTTTGTCAGGCACCATTATTGTAGCAATTGCTAACTAATATAAATAGCAACTCTATCTAAACTGACAAAGAAGCATCTGTGGAAGGACCTGAGGAGGAAGAGTGAGACAGGTAAGAGGATTCAGGTGAGGGGAACTTCATGGTTGCCAAGAAAGGAGTGTTTCAACAAGAGAAAAGCTTTTGTTAGTGTCGGAGGCCTCAGAGAGGTCAAGCAAGTCAAGGACCAAAATGTATTCATTGGATTTGACAACAAAGAGACTGAGGAAATTCATATTTGATTTCTATACATTTCTCTGGGAAGTAGGAGATGCAGTCTTCTGAGAATGAGGGTGAGGAAGACTAGAGACCTAGAAAAAAAGCTATGAAAGCTGGACACTTTGCTGAGAGGAAGGGGAGAGACACCATGTGATTCTCCCCTAGCCATATGAGCAGCCTTAACAGAAAGAAGAAACATCTGGGTGTTCCATGTGGTGTTGGTTTTTCTGGAGTGTATGAGACCAAAAGACATAAAACATTTTTCTATCAATCCCATCAATTATCAACTCTCCTGAATTTCTGCAGCACCAGGATCTATATTGTACATTTTTGTGCTTTTTTATATATTGTCTTACAATCTTTACTGATCATGTGCTAATAGCATTTTTATTTCTTTCTCTGTATATCCATCTACCCATCTGCCCATCTGTCCACCCACCCATCTGTGCATGCATTCATCCAACGTTCATCCATCCGCCCACCACATTATTCCTTCAAGGATGTGAGGGAACTTACAAGTATTACAAGTAATACTAAAAATGTTAAATTAAAAATAAAAATTTCAGAATCAAGGAATATATAGGTAAGAGTCATGTGGTAACCCAGCAAAAAACATTATGTTTACAGTATCCAAAATCTATAAAGAATTTATCAAACTCAACACCTAATAAACAAATTATTCAGTCAAGAAACAGGCAGAAGACACGAACAGACATTTCTCCAAAGAAGACATACAAATGGCCAACAGTCACATGAAAAAAATGCTCAACATCACTTGGCATCAGGGACATATAAATTAAAACCACAATGAGGTATCACCTCACACCAGTTAGAGTGGCTAAAATTAACAGTTCAGGAAACAACAGATGTTGGTGAGGATGCAGAGAAAGGGGAACACTCTTCCACTGTTGGTAGGAATACAAACTAGTGCAGCCACTCTGGAAAACAGTATGGAGATTCCTAAAAAGTGAAAAATAGAGCTACACTATGACCTAGCAATTGTACTACTGGGTATTTATCGAAATGACACAAACATAGTGATCTGAAGGGGCACATGCACCTCAATGTTTATATAAGCAATGTCCATAATAGCCAAAATATGGAAAGAACCCAGAAAAAAACTGGATTATTGGTCAGCCATCAAAAAGAATGAAATCTTGCCATTAACAATTACATGGATGGAACTAGAAGGTATTATGCTAAGTGAAATAAGTCAGTGAAGGACAGATACCATATGATTTCATTCACATGTGGAATTTAAGAAACAAAACGATGAACATCGTAGGGAAGGGAAGGAAAAATAAAATAAGATGAAAATTGAGAGGGAGGCAAACCATAAGAGACACTGAACTCCAGGAAACAAACTGAGGGTTGCTGGGGGGTAGGTCAGTGGGGGATGGGGTAACTGGGTGATAGGCATTAAGGAGGGTACTTAATGAAATGAGCCCTGGGTGTTATACGCAACTGATGAATCACTAAATTTTACCTCTGAAACTAATAATACACTATATGTTAATTAAATTGAATTAAAAAACCTCAAAACACATTGTTTATAGATCTCATTCTAGAACTATGAATTTCCACTTCAAAAACTTACTACTGTAATTAGGATATATTTTAAGATTAAAAAAGGGAGTTTGAGAAAGTAAACATGAGAAAGTAATATTTAAATTATAAATTTTCAATATGGAAGGATTTTGGTTAAAATGCATTTTCCTTCATATCTTAAATTATACGGAGAAAGTGTTTTTATATAATATCCTCCATTCTTGCCAGACCATATGATCAGTATCTTTTATCACACCTGTCTTTTAGGATGGGTAAAACAGTAGTGTTGTCAGTTGTTGGGCCTTTGCAGAGAGAAAATATTTCTGTTTATCTTCTTAGGAGTGGGGAAAAGATTGGAAATTACACCTTGAATTCTGATTCTTTTGTGCACACCAAAACTTATCTTCTGCCTCTTTTAAAAGAAGATAGTTTGTCATTTTACTTACTTTTATGATTCATACTTAGGAAAAGAAAAGATTATTTTTATGTTCAAGAAATTTAGCTCCCTGCCCCCCCAAATAAAGAAAGAATAGAAACAAAATTTTGCTATTCTGGTTAATTAATGCTTTTCTCAGCTTCTTTTTGATGGGCAGGAAAATGAAATTAGTACCATGTGATCATCGTATTTCATAATTATGTCATTCATACTTACAAGTTAGATTTAAATGTCTGGCTCCATTTCCCTTTTGAGTTGAATATTGACATATATCGAAAATTATTTAGCAAATGTACCTTATTTATCTCTTTGGGATCTAGAAAGAGCATTTTAAGACAGTAAAACATAAGCCTACCCCCATCACCGGTAACCTCGAGCTCCAGGATCATAATTTCCTCCAAAGCTTCTGGCAACTCAATTAACTCCAGTCATTTCCCAGACCTCTACATCCCAGCAGCTGCTGTGATCATCTTCCCAGGGAGAGATGAATCTATTCACAATATCCAAAATTTTATCATTGCACATCTTCCATTAACTTTTAGGGCAGTTTTTCCTTACTCTGTTGATTAGCACCTAGATTGAAACCCTTTTGTAGAATTCTAGGAAATGTATTCATTCACTCACTAAATATATTTTTAGGGCCTTCTATGTGCCAGGCACTGTACTAGGACCTAGGAATACACTAATAAGCCAGACTGCATTTTTGAAAGAGAGTTCTTTAGTGCTGGAGACAGGCGCATACACAGAACAACACAGAATGCTAAGAACTCTCATCATATTTATGTCTCTTTATTCTTTCCACTAGATCAATGCATTTAAACTAGGCATGGAGGAGAGGAGGTCTACAGATATACTCTTAGAAGGCTGGGTATTTTCCATGGTAATTAAAATATTTTTCATTTACTTTGATGATAATTAAAATTTTAAGCATATTCTTGGTCATCTAGATGACTGATTTATAACTAACATTCTGCAGTTTCTGTGCTCAAGTTTTTATTTGCAGTTACTAAAAAAATCAAATGTAATAATCTTATTCACACTGATTTATCTTCTATACAACATCATAGGTTACATAAAATTAAAACTGTTAATTTGTTGGTTTTGCCCTTATTTAACATGTAAATTTGTTTTGATTATGTAGTTGTGTAAGAACATAAACAGAAATACTTAATACCAAGTTATATGCTATTATTATTTACATTTAGTAGCTTTCTGATGGAGACCATTTAAGTCAAAATGGTTAGGTCTGCATTTAAAATTATGGGTCATTTTCCTCTGAAAGAAGTTCCTATATTACTTGTGTTTGAAAAACATAGTTCTGGTTTCATGTCAGTGATCTTTCAGAGATTGTATTCCATAAAATCTCTTTATTCCCTTTGTGTGGGTGATTGCTATCATCTGACAGCTTATAATCTTCCCTATTTCCACCCTCAGCTGGTGAAGTGAGGGGAGGCCCAGCTAAATGTGATGGCACAATATAATTTAGAAATACCCAAGGGCTGAGCATTTTTTAACCCCATTAAAAATTATCTAAGTGGCACATGAAAACATTCAAGCAAGGTTAAGCACAGTAACCCCTTGGGTTATTCGCAGGTCAGATTTTCAGTTTTTAAAATGAGCTATGTGTACTCTCAGGATATTAGAAGGCATGGAGGATATAATAAGATGGAAAATATGGCAATCATGTTTTAATGTTGGTGAAAATTAAAAGATTAAAACAAATACTATCTCTTGGATAGAATACAATTTACATGTATTGTAAATACATAGAAGTTGAAGGGACAACTTCTAAGAAGTCACATGCTTGATGCTGGGCACTTCTTTGGAATGTGCTAGAAAACCTTCCAGGCTTTGGTAACCTCTCTTCTCAGTTTTCAAGGGCTACTTTGGTGGAAACCTTCAGAAAGCATTATATAAAGGAAATGCTCCACAGAGCTAGAAACTTGAAGCTGTCTGTTCTCTACCAGATTCTGAGCATTTGCCTGGGAGATTGAGAAGATTTTCTTTTGTGAATTCTCCTTGTAGTAGCTTTGTGGACTCTTGAATATATTCTGGCACATTGTACCACCCCATCATGAAGGTGATTGTACTTTTCTTTTTAAATCTACAGAAAAGTGCTTATGGGACATAAGGGATTAAAAGCATTTGCAGTAGCTACTAGGCCTCCCTCTGGGATCTTCTGTTTACTGGTTGGAAACCACCAAACTATTTAATGTTTCTTTCATCTGATCATCCCAGTCTCCTATCTCCTGGTCTGTGCCTACTAGTTTACGATGCCCATTCATTCGTTCAATGAGTTACCGGGTCCTCGAAGTGCAAGAAGTCATCCCCACGTACTTGGAAGCTCTAACTATGCTTTTTCACAATCCTCTTCTTCATTAAATATGACATCTCCTTGCATTTGGTTGGAATGCATTACCTACTTAATGTGGTCTCATTAGACTTAATGTCTCTATTTTAGTCCATAAAGTACTATAGTTAATTTGGATCAGATCTTCAGTTTATCTCTCTAATTTTGTGGCCAATAAATCAGCAGGCCAAATAACCAGAATGTGGATCCAGAGACATGACGCCTTCCATCTTCTCAGTCTTCCCAAGTATCTGATGAAACCAACACTTTGCGTCTATCCTTTGCTTGACATTGTCCTTGAATAGTCTCAAAGCAGATGGTGGAATTCAGAATTTCCATTGGTGTATGGGAGTGTTTGCATAGTTTGAATAATAATATCTAATATAATTTTTCAAATAACAATAAAAGAAGTCAGATGATTTTTATGTTTTTAAAAGAAGGCGTGTATTTTAAGAGACCGGAAAACATAGTTTTAGAACTTACAAAGAGGATGAGACCTTGTCTGCTCTCCAAATGTCACCCAGCACTGGCACCCAGTGATAACATTCTACTTGTAATGCTCCATTCCTGATAATTCAGGACAATTGCTGCCTATCAGAAGGCAAGATTTCTGGCAATCTCTACATCTTGAGAACAGGGAAATAATAAAGTAAGCAGAAGCCTTTAGAGTCTCTGAATATATATGTAATATACTGGTTTGGAGAATTGTGCTTCCCTTTTAGCTAGGTGGAGTCAAAGTGGCTAAGTTTTGGTTCATAAAATGTAATAAAAATGTTGGTAGGACTTTCGGGACAGTTTGGTAAAACAACAACAACAACAACAACAACAACAAAAAAACAAAAGGAGAGTTGTACCTTTTAGTTACTCTTTCCTTCCTTCTTTCTGTTGCTTGCAAAGGAATTGTAATGGTTAGAACTCCAAAAGCTCTCCAACTATGACAAGTCACATGGAACAGAGCTAAGACAGATGGCCTCAGAAGGAGGTCTGGAGTCTTCCTACCTGGATTTTTTACCTCTCCTTTTTTTTTTTTTTTTTTTTTTTTGAGGGAGAGTGTGGCAGAGAGCAAGAGCAAGCAGGGGTGGGGAGAGGGGCAGACTAGAGAGAGAAAGGGAGAATCTTAAGCAGGTTCCATGCTCAGCATGGAGCCTGGCATGGGGCTCAATCTCATGACTCTGAGATCATGATCTGAGCCTAAATCAAGAGTCACACACCTGCTGGACTGAACTATCCAGGTGTGCTGCTTCCCTCTACGCTTCTTTACATAAGCAAATATGCCTATTGCATTTAAGCTGATACAGTTGGGTTTCTATAACTCCCAGCTGAACCTAACTTGAACTGATATGCCTTGTTAATTTGATTTCTCAGTAGCTTAAAAGAACCAAATTAGAAGCAGGAAGGGCTGCTTCTCTTAGCAAGTAAGGAAACAGAAAAAATTATTATAGGCCAGGAAGTCAATTAATGGTGATACGGCTGACGTCAAATCAGCACGAAGGCAGGAAAAGGTGTAGAATATTTCAAGCATTTTTTGTTTTGGAAGATGGTTGATGTTTAAAAAACTCTGACAGAAAAGGTAAACTTCATTTACTTTTAGATTTGACACTTTAGACACTTTCCCTCATCACCTCCTTTGTCAACGATATTTCTGGAACTAGTCATTGTGTAAGTAAGGACAAAAAACCAAACACAATATACCTTTGTATTCAGGGTGTTCAGAGCAGACCCCAGGAAGGTGAGAAATTTGTCTCAGTGAGTACTGATATATATACATTCAATTTATTTAAGTTGGTAGTTGGGACAGCTCATTAGTTTAGGAACTACTCCTATGGTTACCCATAGTTGTTTAAATTGTCCTAGGTTACGTAGAGAGACAGAAGCTGAGTGTAAAACCCAATAATCCAAGCTGCTGGTCTAGTTCTTTAACAAATGACACTGCCTTACTTGTCCTAAATTCTCTTTAAATAACTAAAATTTATTTCCCTCTTGACTACCTTTTGACAAAGGGGCTCCTGTTCTCTTCCATTCTGTCACTCCCAGAAATACCAACACAAGAAAGCTTCATCAGCAACTAGGGTCACAGTGTCAGACAAAGCTTATTGTCTGGATTGGTGATTTTGTTCCAGGAAGGGAACTCCTAAAATAATACCAAGACACCAAAAAGCCGAGCTAGACTTATTCATTTCCCAATCCTTCACAGTTCTATTTTGCAAACCCAACTCACTGAATAATTGATTTTCCAAATTTTCGGGACACCTTAGTCACTACCATTTTTTGTGGGTAGAGATAATGACTTGAACGGAACACGAGCAGAGAGTTGATTTTAAGTAAGGAAATGGGGTCAGGGAGAGGTTAAGTGGCTGGCCTGGGGTCAGATAGCAAGCTGGTGACTCAACTTTGCAGCTCCTGGATCTGAGGCCTGCAAAGAAAACCAGAGCCCATTTCCTCTTGATAAGTTAACTGCCCCATATCTGTGGTCTGTCGTAAGCTTTTAAGAGCCACATTCCTTTTGTGGCTGCAGACCTGAGCTCCTATGACTTTCACCAGAGTCTGGAAAACACTTTCAAGGTCAGACTGTGGTACACAGAGGGCGGATTAGCATTTTACTTGCCACTGAAAATCATCCTGCAATTCATAGGAGTTGCCATCTTTTTGGTGTCGTACAATCTCCACCCAGTCCGTATTCATAACAACCAGCCTATCTCAGAAATGATGATGACATGTGTTTATGGAGTGCTTCCTATGTGTCAGGCGCTCTGTGAAGTCTTTCACGTGGATTATCTCATTTAATCCTCCTGAGGACCTAGTTGGGTAGGTTAATTTATAGCCCTTTATACTGATGAGGATGTTGAGGCTATTCAGGGGTTAAGTACCCAGCCCAAGTTGACATTGCTAACTAGAAAATGGCCACGTAGGAGCTATGAACCCAGTTTTGCATGACTCAGAGGCCACTATGCTATACAAAATTCCTGTATACTCACACTGACCTTTTCCCCCACACTTCTGTCATTTCAGTTCTTTTACAGAGTAAAATTGGGCATAATTTGGTATAATTTTCATCCCATCCTTAGGTAAGTGGGCTGACTAAATACATTTATATAATATATATAATATGACATATTATATATGTATATTTTTTTTAACAGTGAGGTTAATTGTCTTACCTGCAAACGGTTCAAAGATGTATCTCTCATTGTGGTGGTGTTCGCAGATCTTAGCTGCACACCTCAGAAAATAACATTTTCCAAACTAAAAAGCTGAAAAGAAAACTACTTGAAAGTAGAATTCTATGTCAAAATTCATGATGTATAGTGGCCCTGCCCCAGGCTTTCTGGGACTTCTTCCAATATTCTTCATTTTCTGGAAAATGTGACCCAGCAAACTAAAAAAGATGATGGAATAGACGTTTATGGACGTTTATACTTGAAAAGTTTGTTCCTAAAAATGGAGTTACATGCGGGTTCATTAGAGAAGCATCTATTCTTTGGAATGAGATGAATAAGAAAGTTACCACTTACTTTCTGCTCGTTTGTGGGAGAAAGGAAAGAATGGAGAGTGCGAGAAGGGGCCCCCAGTTCTGCCAGAGTCCTCCTGTGGAAGGTCTGGGGTGCGCCTGCCAAGTCTCTGGTCCCACCTCTCCCTACTCGGGGTTCCTAGTCCTGGCCCTGCACCCCATTTCTCCCTTGCCCCCTGTGGCTCTGTCCTCACACTCGGTCCACAGCCGGTTCAACCTGCTGGATCACTCTGAAGTTCTAGGCGGGCAGGGACATGTCTCAGTCGAGCTTATTAAAAAGGCACATCCAAATCTGGCACAGAAGTGGCATCCTGAGAATAAACAAGAAGTGGAGGGAAAACTCAGACAAGTAGCTGAGGCGTATGAGGTGTTATCAGATGTTAAAAAAGAGGACGTCTATGATAAATAGGTCAAAGAAGGATTAAATGGAGGTGGAGGGTGGAGGTGGAGGGTGGAGGTAGATTATTTTGATAGTCCCTTTGGATTTGGCTTCAGCTTCTGCAGCCCAGACCAGGTCTTCAGGGCATTTTTCTGTGGAAGGGACTGTTTTCATTGGGTTTCTTCAAAGACCCATTTGAGGACTTTTTTTGGGGGTAAATGGAAACCCATTTCTCATTTGACACAAATTGCAGAAGCAGGTGCTGTGGTACAGGTTGTTTTTCTCTGCTTTCAGTGGATTTCCATATTTTTTGAGGGTGTATTTTCTTCATTGATACAGGATTTACTTCTTTTGGTTCACCAGGTCAAGAGGGCCTCACTTCATTTTCTTCCATGGCCTTTGGTGGGAGGGGATGCACAACTTCAAATCTATATTATGTTCTACTAAAATTGTTAATGGCAGAAAAATCACTAGAAAGGGAATTGTTGAGAATGGTGGAGAAAGAGTAGAAGTTGGAGAAGACCACCAGTGAAAGTCCTTATAAATGTTAAGGAGCAGCTGCTATGATTGGACAACAAATGATTAAACCCGTGTATGTAATAGAAATGTTGACTCTATCCAGCTCATTTGAGGATTAGCAGGAACATTTGTGTGTCTTTGAAGATTTCAGATGAATTCGACTTTCAGTATAACTGCACCTGAATTATTTATACACAGCTCATCGAAGCTCTGTTTATCATAGACTTCTGAGTTTATTGTTGGGACCCCATAATAGAACCATTTTTTTTGGTCATAAATCTCTGTATGCACTTTGCTTTTTTATTAAACGTGATCCAAAGTGACCTGACTCTTGTCTGCTAACACCGGTGTGGACCTGCTTTTCCACTGTGCTTGAAACATGAGCCAAGTAGTGTCAGTGTGCCGTAAAGTTAACATTGCCAGGATGAATCTTCCCCAAAGATAATTTCAATTTTTTTTTCAGCATTTAGTGGTGAGATATATTAATACATTAGTGGAAATCCATTTCTCATTTGACACAAATTGAGGATGTTTTCTAGTTGTGCCTGAATACTGAAATCTGAGTAACTTTTGACAATTGCTTAAATATGTAATGGTAAGCTTAGATTTAAAAAAGTAAAGTCAGTAAACTAGGTCTTTGTCATTCCCTTAAAAAAGGAAAGAAAGGAGAGAAATGTAAAAGTGTTCGGTGCATTCTTTCCTGAGTGGAACCTAAAAAAAAAAGGTACAGCTTAAGTTTTAGATTTTCTTTTGTTTTAGGTGGCAAAATGTCACCTTGGAAACTGATAAATCAAGTTAAAATATTAGTTAGAAATGATCTTATTAAATAATAAATATGAAAAATCACCTGTGTGTGTGTGTGAGGCTTTGGAGCATTGATAGAGTTCAGAGTTCAGTTAACCCAATTCCATCAAACCAACTACAAATACAAGAGGGAGGGGACCAAGAAAAAAGGGAAAGAATGGAAGGGGCATATTATAATTTTTCAAGATATAAATACTTTGAACTGTTAAAATAGCTCACATTATGAATTTTCAGGGATGTCAAATGTTGAGGTGATAACCCTCAGGTGTCTTTCTTAAGACAAAATGGATGAAACATCCCACCACCTCTGACATTTGACGTAGATTGTAGGCTAATCTTTTTGAAGTATAAGCAAGTTTCTTAAAAGTAATACTATACTTAAAAAAAAAAAATAAAGTAGCAGGGCGCCTGGGTGGCTCAGTGGGTTGAGCATCTACCTTCAGCTGGTCATGACCCCAGGATCCTGGGATTGAGCCCTGCATCAGGCTCCCTGCTGAGGAGCCTCTCTTCCACACTTGTGCTCTCTCTGTTATCTCTGTCTCTCTCTCTCAAATAAATAAAATCTTCAAGAAAAATTAAAGTAGCTTTTTTTAAGTTGGAAGAGCAACTAGTTGCAAAAGTTGATGATTGTGAAAAAATGAATTGGAAAATGCAGGTAAGTGAATGGAAGAACCAGGAGTCCTTCACAGTCCGGCTATAGAACAGCCACTGTTAATACCCTGGAGTATGTCTTTGGAGGGCCTCCCCTTGTCCATGTGTACACATATACACTTGCACACATTTGGGCCATTTTACCTGAAATTTTATAACATACTTTTCCTATTTAATTGTAAACCATGACTATATTAATACCCTTAACTCTGTTTCACATCACATAATTTCCCATGGCTGTAGTTGGCCATTTAAAATTGTTTTTTGATATTTTGCTACTATTAAAACTGGAAAATCTTTTCCTTTTAGGAAAACTTTGAACTTATCCTTAATTATTTTTTTAGGTTAATTATTTCTATAATTCTTGGATTAAAGCAAATGCTGATTTGGAGACTTTTGAAACAGTCTATAGCGCTCTCCAGTTGATACTGCATTTGCACCATGATTATTGGTATATATGGGCCATGGTTATTTTGGGAGGTCTGAGAAAGTATTTTTAGTGCCGACTATGAATGCACCACAAATTGTGAATATTAGAACTAATGTTTGTTGTGTGGTTAGCTTAGAGCAAAATTTCATAAAGGTCAATACATGGCATACATTATTATGAATATAATTATTATCATTGAAATCCAGGACTTTTTAGAGGTCTAATTGAATGTCATGCAAGTTCATTGACTGCTGGCCTTTCTAAGTCCCGAACATGTGGCAAGCTCAGATATCATTAAAATATGATATTTAAAGAACTTCTGGAAAAATTGGCATATGTGGAAAGCAGATGCTTTATATGGATAACAGTTAAGTTTTGCATTTGAAGTGCTGAGCCATGAGGAGGAGACTAATATCTTCGAGATTATGTGGATGTTTTTAACAAAGAAGCATATATTTAAAGAAAAAAGTCCTCACATGGTTTCAGTAGTTATTTTTTAGGGGGTTATTCTTTCCTAATGGTGCTTGACTTATTTAACCCTCTTTGTTTATATATGATATATTGGGTTGTACTTTGGTTATGGCATTTGCATTTTTGCTCTTTTCTTTTAATGAGAGCAGTAATTATTGTATAAGAATTTACATTATTAACATTTACATATGTTTTTAAAAAATGGGGTTTACATTTTGTTGACTTTTTTCCAGTCATCTCAATGGACCAGAAAAATACGTGTAGCAAGGTAATATTATGTAGAGTTTCTCCAATATATCTGGCTTCTTGTAGATGAATGATTCATGCAGTCTTTCATCCATCCATTCATTAACCCACCTACCCAACCATTAATCTAATACATTTTTATAGAGTATCTACTTTGTATTAAGTCCTGTGCTAGGACCCATTGTCAACAGTGGAGGTTTAGCAAATTGCAAGGGTAAATTTGTGTGGATAAATAGAAAATTTTAAAAACTGGGATGAAAAATTCAACTCTTGATCTTTAATGTTGAAAGTTTTAGGTAGGCTACCTTCTTGCAATACCTCAGCAGGCTATCCATCCCTATTTATTCTTATGATTTTAGATTAGGTGTAACTTCATATTCACTTCATATTCAACATATTTACCATATATCTACTACGGACCAGACCCTTTCTTATCATTAGAGATAGAGGGTAAATAAGACACATCAGCTCTTCTCTCATGGGGTGTAATATCTGGATCATACCTCTCCTGCCCCACTACCTTCTCTGTTGACTAGCACACTCTATTACCCCCTCCACACTGTATTGCAATTACCTGTTTATCAGTCAGCCAATCTCTAAGGGTAGAGTGTCTTCCATGCACAGTCCCAACTAAAGTTGCTTTCTGTAGAGTTAATGCATGTTCATTTACTACCCCTTCAGTTTACTTTAGGGCTCTATTTACCCCATAAAGCAACTACATATCTCATGGCTATAAGATACTTGTTTGACTTCAATTTCACTTTTCCGGGTTAAAGTCCTATTACATCCTTCCACCTGCCCTATGCAAACCACTCATAGTTCTCCAAATGGGCCCTGTTCCTTTATTCATATTTCCTCTTTTCCCAGAATAATTTAATCTCTCTTTGCTTCTCTTATCTGAGGCCCAGCTCAAATAAACTTACTCTGTGAAGCCTTCCCTCGTTTTCCTGATTAAACTATCACTCCTTCTCCCATGCTGCCACAATGCATTGATTGAGCCTCTCTAGAGTGATTTTCCCTTTCTTTCTTCCCTGAACATCAAATAACAGTTCATTTAGTTTGTGTCTTCTCTGTTTGGGTGTAAGCACCTCTGAGGAAGGAGTAGGTCTCATTCATTTTGGTATTCCTCATAACATCCAGAGCAGTGCTATGCACATAGTAGGAGGCCAGTAAATGCTTATGAAATGATTGAATGAATGAATATACTCTCTGCAATGAATAGGCTTCATGAGTGACTTAGTGCAAGAAGATGACTACAAAGGAATATGTGTTCTGGGGATTAATGATGTTGATAAAGGTAAGGGGAAAGGCAGCCTATGTGGAGGGCCACTGGAACAATAAGTGTGGGCAAGAGAAGGCAAGGTGTTCATGTGGAGAACAATAATGGGATAAGGCTGGATAACAAGCAGGTTTAGAATCCAGAAGGCTTTTGGTATAGGACCAAGGAACATGGCCTCAGGCCCAGTGGAGGTGAGCCACATTCTTGATTCCCGAATTAGATTTCAGGTATCCAGATATTTGTGGCACCAACTCATGTTCTTTTCCATCTGTTCCTATGTTTTTGACCAATACATTCAGTAGGAAGATTTTGTTTTTGTTTTTTTTTGTATATTTTTTTATTGGAGTTGATTTGCCAACATATAGTATAACACCCAGTGCTCATCCTGTCAAGTGCCCCGCACAGTGCCCATGACCCACTCACCCCATCCACCTGCCCACCTCCCTTTCCACCACCCCTTGTTCATTTCCCAGAGTTAGGAGTCTCTCATGTTCTGTCACCCTCTCTGATATTTCCCACTCATTTTCTCTCCTTTCCCCTTTAATCCCTTTCACTATTTTTTATATTCCCCGAATGAATGAAACCATATAATGTTTGTCCTTCTCCGATTGACTTACTTCACTCAGCATAATACCCTCCAGTTCTATCCACGTTGAAGCAAATGGTGGGTATTTGTTGAAATGGCTGAGTAATATTCCATTGTATACATAGACCACAGCTTCTTTATCCATTCATCTTTCGATGGACACCGAGGCTCTTTCCACAGTTTGGCTGCTGTGGACATTGCTGCTATAAACATCGGGGTGCAGGTCTCGGTCTTTCACTACATCTGTATCTTTGGGGTAAATCCCAACAGTGCAATTGCTGGGTCGTAGGGCAGGTCTATTTTTAACTCTTTGAGGAACCTCCACACAGTTTTCCAGAGTGGCTGCACCAGTTCACATTCCCACCAACAGTGCAAGGGGGTTCCCCTTTCTCCACATCCTCTCCAACATTTGTTGGTTCCTGTCTGGTTAATTTTCACCATTCTCCCTGGTGTGAGGTGGGATCTCATTGTGGTTTTGACTTGTATTTCCCTGATGGCAAGTGATGCAGAGCATTTTCTCATGTCAGTAAGAAGATTTTGGAAAGAGCTTTTATTAGGTTACAGGTGTTACAGGTTACAGGTGTTATATTCATTATATTCATATGAATATATTATATTCATCCACTGGTGGTGAGCCACATTCTTGATTGGGAAAATGAGACTTCTAACAGTTTTTCACATTTGAATGACCACTTTAAAGTTACAATCTGTTTTCCAGTGTGTTATCTTTTTATCTTCACAAAAAATCTGAATGATGCTGAAGGCGAAACTGAGTCAAGGCTAGCACAGGTAGTACAATAACTGAGTTAGGACTTCTGAGGCTCTTGAAGCCAAATATAGTGGTTTTTTTTTTCTGTTCAATTCTCTCTCTCTCTCTCTTTTTAAAAAAATATTTTATATATGTGTGTGAGAGAGAGAGCACACACACGAGCAGAGAGAAGGGGCAGAGGGAGAAGGAGAAGAAAATCCCACGCTGAGCAAGGAGCCCAAAGCAGGTCTTGACCTCAGGATTCTGAGATCATGACCCTAAGCCAAAAGCAGACACTTAACTGACTGAGCCACCCAGGTGTTCCTCTGTACAACTCTCTTATCTTTGGTATCATGAAGGTAGTTGGGAAAGACGAGGAACAGATGATGAGAGAAATGGGAGGGGGGGATGGGGAGATAGAATTGTGATATCCATTCACTCAGCAACTGTATATCACATGCTCTTTCTTTGCTCTCTCCTCTTCATACCAGCCCATGTCTCAGTCCTCAGGGGTACTCCAGGCAGACAGCTGAAAAAACAGTGAGAGAAGGGCCTTGGGAGCACTGGATGGGGTACCTAGTGTAGCTTTGGAAAATCAGGAAGGCTTTTTAGAGAAAGTGAGATAAAGATTGAGAGTTAGGGAAAGCAATGGAGAAACCAGATGAAAGGGGGGTGGGTATTGAGGGTGGGGAAGAGTTTTAAGCCAAGTCATGAAATTGGGCAACTGATTTTGGGGAAAAAGCACATCCCTGTGTGGAAAGATGCCCTTAGAGCCTCTCAGAATGCAGACAAGAAGGGCAAAGTTTTACTTCTCTTTACAAAGGGTTTTATATCTCTTTTTCCTTGAGTTGTTGCTTCTTTTGCCTTTTTTCCCAATGAGGAGCATTACCTCTCGCCTCTTTAGCCTAAAGGCTATAGTGGTTTTAGATTGAAAAGTCCACGGAAGATGGTTAATTGTATACCTGACATTAATTCACGACTAAATTTTCTGTTCCAGCCTCAGTGATGTCTATCATGACCTGACCTGAACTTCGGTGGCTTGCACTTTGTGAATTCTCTACCCAGCTTGGAGGCAAGACTATTAATACTCAATCAGGTTGAAGATGTTAGAAGAGATTGACATCCATAACCCAGAAAACAGAGAAAATATGCACTGGAAAGAAAGGAATAGGTATGATGGTGGGCTATATAGATGGGAAGGAAAAAGGTTAATAATTTTGAAGATTTTGCATGAATGTCTCTTCTTTAGTGATACTTGGTTCTGTTATTTACAATTATGGAGGTGAACAGAATCTATGTATATCCTCAGATTACTGTACTCTTTTTCTTCCCATTTAAAAATCATCTCTCTGCTTCAGGGAGGCTCTTAAACTTTATTTCTCGTTAAAGCAATGTAGCCAAAAGCTAAAGTAGCATAGCTGAAATTACACTTGAACTGTATTTTAAAAGATTTACTCAGAATGCAAAACAAAAGTACCTTTTTTTTAAAATTAAAAAATCAGTATGTGTTCCACCGAGGCTCTGAAAATCAGAATCTCAGTTTATCAATTGAACATTGACTTTTAAAAAATGTATGAGTTGATTTAACCTATTTACAGACTGCCAGAAGGCAAGAAAAGAAGGTTTCTTCTCAAGTTGAGCTCAGAGAGTCTCCTTTGCCAGAAAAAAGAGCCAAACATATTAATATTCAGTGACTCTTCAAAGACCAGCCAGCCCAAGAATGCATTCGAAGAAGACTTCATTGGTTTAGTTAATCTGGCAGGTAGGAATGAGAAAGTCAGTGACCTCTTGACAAATCCTTTTTTTACATACATAACCAATATTAGCAGGTTTTCAGGGCCTCTTATTTCCCCTTTTTCTGGTGAGGTAGAGAAATGGAAGTCAGTGGAATAGCAAATGCATAGTGTTTTCTGTGAAGAAATGTAAATATCTTCCCTATATTTAAGCATTGGAACGAAGGTACTCCAGGCAAAATTGTAAGGGCTATGGTATAAGCACAAAAGTGAAAAACTCAACTGAACTACTTACATGATATCTACATGTAATAGAATGACTAAGTTATAAGATTCATTTTCTTGCCTGGTTTATGTAAATTGAGCTTATTATATTGTTATCACAACCCAGACAAATGAAGATTTTGTTTAACTGAATTCTACTCTGTGAGTGTAATTTACAGCTAGATTGTGTATGTGGACAAAAACACAAAAATGGCAGAATTTTGACTATGCAACTCCAGAGTATAATACAGCTAGTTTTTCACATCTTATATTGTTGAATCAGAGCAGCTAAAATCTCCGATCTGGGCTGAGAGAATCATATTTCATATACACAGAGGGAAAAATAGACTTGTAGACTCCCACAACATATATTTTTTCCTTACAGAACAAAAGAGTTGCAAATTTTCTTCTCCAAAATGTGAAGATACAGAAGTAACTATTCTGCTGCTGGGAAATATGCTCTGTAGAAATTTCTCCTAAGCAGAAATCATGGGAAGTGGAAAGGAGCTTGCCTTATCATTTACTGAAAGATGAAACAAGTCAATTTCCTGACAACTTAGACAACCATCTCTATCTTTCTTCCTCCATCACTCTCTTTCTCCTTCTCCCTTCCTCTCACTCTTCTTTCTTTCCCTTCCTTCCCTTTCCTTCTCTTTATCTCTCAGTCTCCCTCCTTTCCTCTCTTCTTCCTTTTCTCCTTCCTTCCTTCCTCTCTTCTTTCCTTCTTTCTTCCTCTAGGCCCTTCTCCACATACTCCCGATAGAGATCAGATGAATGGTCAGACAAAACAGGGAATCTATGTTATAGATTTGTAACTAAAACTCAAAGTAAATTCCTTAAGGTTAAATCTTGGTTCTTTCAAGGTATTAATTTCACAGCTTGGTGATAATTTGTGTTAAAACCTTATATAATATTAAAACAAACTGGAACTATTCAGATTGTAGGAGAAAATGTAGATGTGATTTTTAATCTTAACACTTCAAAAGGAGATTGGTGATAGAAAATAGAAAAT
Organism: Vulpes vulpes; assembly: GCF_048418805.1. NCBI lineage: Eukaryota > Metazoa > Chordata > Mammalia > Carnivora > Canidae > Vulpes > Vulpes vulpes. The sequence goes on along the minus strand of NC_132787.1, from coordinate 10,915,969 downwards.
GAATGAGACATTGACCATTTAGGTGAATTGGAGCTTTGAGGTTTTGGAGAAAGAAAACAAGTTTTTATAAGAATTGGAAACAAGGATACTGGGTATTATCCAAGAATCTTTCACAATGAAAGTATATTCCTCAAATGGTTATCTTTGTGTGCTTTAATTTATGGTCTCTAATGGGTAGCAAATCTCTGAGGAAGAACAGAGTTATGAACCTAGTAAGAAGGTCATAAATAGGTCTTGACAAGGTGGCTTAAAATGAGACATTATGGCATCCAGGGGACAAGAATTTACATCTTGTTCTTAGAATGTATAATTTGCCTCAAAACCATCAAAGTCATCATCAGATAATATTTCTTAGGCTCTTTTAAAAACCTGGTATCTTAAGATCTACACAAAATCAAACATGTAATCACACAGAGTTAATGTAAGTCACTTTACTTTTTTATGTCATTAGCAATCTTTCCCCAAAATATCTTAACTCTAAATATCAAGCTTACAAGGAAGAATTTTGCAAATACCATTTCCACACTGTAGAAATGGAAATTTTATATGTCCATATATAGATATAAAAATATCTATACATATAAACATATATAAAGATAAGTATATATAAAGATAAAGATCTCTCTATGTAAAGATATACTGTACTCTGAAGAGAATGGTATTTACAAAGAACTGTATAAAGGTAAACAGCATTTGAGAGAGAATAATTACGACCACAAAGTCATTCCAGTGATCCAAGGGCAACCGAGTTGGTTAATTTGGGCTTACAGAAGAGTACTTTTCAGGGTAGCCTCTGGAGCGAAGAGAATCTGACTGTGCTCCTAATCCCCCCAACTGAGTTCTAAAAGACCCCACAAAATCTTGAGGTACGAGAGCTGGCAGATGAAACTGGAGTATGTAAGGAAGTGAAAACTCTTGTCCGAAACAGGGACATCCTCTGCATTAAGACCTCATGGAGATGTCTCTTGGCTTCAGCAAAGCATAATATTTACAATTATTCCACTACTCAGGGTCCACTCTGTATATTCCTTGACCCTGCACTAAGCACTTCAGATACAGTTGGCCCAACAAACCAGCTAGGGTGTGTTATTTTCGTTGTTTTGTAGTTGAAGAAACTGGGAGAAGTACACTTAATCTTTGTCTCCTTCTCCAGATAAAAGTTGGTTAGAGGACAGAAACTTTAGGGCAATGTCTATAGGGCCACACAAAGTGAAGGGCACTGGAGCATCCTGATCTGAGCCCTGACTTCCAGAGCAGTATGAATTTTCATGCCTGCATTTTGGTATTGTCTCTCCCAATCTCTGTTAGGGGAGGCCAGGAAAGTATCACAGCTTCATTTTTCAACTAGAAAAGTGGTCACATGGAGTTATGGATTTATATATGACTGATGGCTGACCCATGGTTTAAATGCGATAGTGATAACCCAGGTCCCACTCCCTATCCCAAGCAGATATCCTCCAAAGAATGCAAGTAGTGGGGCCCAGGACCTGAGGGTTGGGCTCAGGAAGGGCTGACCAGGTACCCAGAAAACACTCAAGAAGTTTTTAGATAAGCATTTCTACTCATTTTGAGCCTTTATACACACACAGACACACACACAAACACACAGACACACAGACACACACACACACACACACACACACACACACACACACACACCATACCACAAAGCCACAAATTATTATAAGGTAACATAATCCTAGTGAAAGTCTATAGGCAAAAACAAAACAAAACTGAGGACAAACATTGCCTCATGTTAATATAGTCAGGTGTGGAAAAGTAGAACTTTTGAAGAATATGTCTCAAAGATTTTAGTCTTGTTCGAGTATGATTATACACACTAATGGAAACCATAGCTCTCCAGCTTTTTTCCAAGCTCTTTCTCTCAGAGGACATATTACTTGAGTCTTTATTTGGATCTGTCCAACCTGCATCTTTCTGGCTCAGGTTCATTTTGAAAGCTTTGAAAGTACTAAGAAGGCAAAAGATGTCATTAATAAGTCAACACTGACCTCAGAACTGAATTCATCTTGGATAACATCCATATTGAGCAGCTTCTTTGCTGAGAAGAGAGAAAATGTCACTTTCTGTTGGTGAGGAGATAATTGAGGGGGGGCAGGGAGAGTGAGAAGGTCAGAGTCTGGCATCCTGACAGCTGGATCATTGGGAAAAGTATCAGATGACTCTTGCCCCTGCCAGATAAGCTTTCCCCAATTGTTCCAGAATCTTCAAAATGCTAATAAAAATACTTTTACATTTTGATTTGTATTGCCTGAGCTTGTATTAGTTGAAGTATAGCCAGCTGCTATAACAGATAAAATTTGAAATCTCCATGGCTTACCACAATAGTAGTTTCTCATGAAGTCCAAGAGGTGGTGGAGGTCATGTGGAGAGGGGAGGAGTAGTACTCTTGGGTCCACAAGGACCCAAACTGATATAAGATCTATTTTCAGTGTGTGACATCCAGGGTTTCCCTGGGTGTCAATTTACTTTATTCACATAGGAGGAAAGAGAGGGTGGAGAAGGCACATCCACTTCTTTTTTTTAAGATTTTTTATTTTACTTATTCATGAGAGACACAGAAAGAGAGGCAGAGACATAGGCAGAGGGAGAAGCAGGCTCCTCCCCACAAGGAGCCTGATGTGGGACTGATCTTAGGATCCCAGGATCCCGACCTGAGCCAAAGGCAGATGCTCAACCACTGAGCAACTCAGGTACCCAGGCTACATCTACTTCTTAACCACTGGATATGGGTTTGACACAAATCATTGCCATTCATATTCTATATAAATAAATACTTGTCACATGAACAGACAAGGACGGCATTGTTCTTAGAAATGGAGTCCTTGCAGTATCTCCCAGAAACAACTTATGGAAGAATAGCAAAGATACTTGGCGGAGAGTTGTCCTGTTCTAACATTCTTTACAAGGCAAGCAATAGACACTAGTCCTGTGAACTTTAGTGACAAAATGCCATGTGCACCCCTGTGGTGGGAAAGTGGGAGTCATGTGATTGACAGGTCCCTGCCATGTAGAAGTAACACCATTTCCAAATTAAAAGAAAATACAAAGGTGTCAAAAAGTAGCCATTCCACATAATCTTAGTGAAACAAACAGACAAAAAATACCTCCAAACTAAATGGCTTAAAACAACCAACTTTATTATTTCTCCTGATTTTGTGGGTCATCTGGGAGGTTCTGTGGGTTGGGATTGGCTCTGCTGATACCTGTCGACAACTGGTAGCTCAGCTGGGCTGGATAGCCTGGGATGGTCTTATCCACATTGCTGGCAGTTGTCAGTCTAATCTGTTGGGGGAGAGTCTTCAGCGAGCAGCACATCTTTGCTCTCCATGGTCACTCATCCTCCAGTGGGCTGGGCTTCTTTGCATGGTGGTCTCAAGGTTCCAAAGAACAGTAAAAGAGGGCAAACCCCAAAGTAAGCCATATGACCTAGTCTGGATTCAAAGTATGGAGAAACAAACTTCACCTTGGTGTGAAGAGTGGCAAAGGTGCCTGTCTATGGAAATAAGAATCTTGCCATTTTTCTGACCTACTGCGATGCTCATTCTCTCTTTACTTCCTCCTCACACTTGGCTTTGCCTTGTCTGCAAGTGACTTAAGTTCTTGACTGTAGTCTCTTTATCTCTTATTTCAAAAATGGGTCAGAGAAAGAGAAAGAGAGAGAGAGAGAGCATAGACAAGACTGAAGCCCATTTTTCATAAATCCTAGTATTCTGCTGTGTACTTTTATGTAAATGTTAATAGAATGTGAGCATGCCTTAGCATAGTACTTTGCACATATTAGAAACTAAATAAAGTCCAACTAGACTTGTAAACTAATAAATCCCACCTGCTCCTGTGGTTAGGAATTGTGTGTGTTCCTTTATGTATGTTGAGGTACAGAGTAGATGCTCAACAAATTCTTGCTGAATGCGATTGAATGGTGAAAGGGGTAAGGAGAAATCATAAAGCAAGCATAAGTGTAGTTTAGGAAATTCCAACCTACCAATTGTGTTTCTTCATTGAAAAAGGCCAAATTCAATATAATTTTTAAAAAACCCATTTACCCAGAGGATACCTTGTATTTAATTGCAATTCAGAATATTGCATTCCTTAGATTACTAGGTAAATAAAAAGAGCAAGAAGAGATAAAATAGGATAATCAGGAAATTATGTAAGGACCACACAAGTCTGAGAAAGTAGAACAAAGTATGAGAATTAGAATTCAACTGGATTTAATTGTCAAAATGGGAAATTTTCATTTGTTTTAGGTTGAAGTTCTGTTCTTTATTTGGCATCAGAAAAAGTTACTCTTACTATTAAAATTAGACATGAACTGGACCTTAAGTAAACGTCCCTTCATCCTTAAGTGGCACATGGATTGATACTGAAGTCAGACACAAGGAAAACTGTCTTTCTTGACAGAGTTTCTGGATAAGAAATGGTGATATTCTAGAATGAGAAAATAATGCCTTCACTACATTTTCCCCTTCTTAGTACAACTCTTCCTTTCCAAATTAGATAACACTGAATTTGCATATTTCATTTCTCAATTGCCCATGGTAATGGGAGAAGGAAAATGAGTGGGGAGGAGAGCATGAAAGAATGTAGATAATTGGTAGCAACAGATACTTTCTAAGCCTCATTACTTCATTTCATCCATTAATTTTAATCTCCGCCCACATCCCATCTGATCTTTTACCAGAATTGCAACAAACAGCTCATGAACACTGTTTTGATTTTTAGTTCCTTTTTTTCCCAAAGTGATGTGGTTTTTAGAAGGTACAAAGAGACCCAAAAGCAGCTTGCCAGAAAGAGGGACAAATAAAAATGTGAAAATTTTACATTATCTGAGTCTTGCCACTGTTAGGTGTGAACCAGCTCATTGGGAAAAAGCTCAGTCACTGTAACTGTCTTAACACCATCTTAGTCTTGGACAACAGATAGAATGGATGCCGCATCACCTGGACAGGGATTTGTAGGGGGTGGGGAATGGCAAGGGCAAGAAGAGTTCCTGAATAAAAAATGATGAGAACCAACAGAACAAATCAGATTCCAAAGACATCATGCTGAAGTTAAAGAGAGACGATTAAATCAAGAATTTAACAACAGCAACGTGCTCCCCACTTATGGAATACCTACCTGATGGTATTAGGGGGTCCAGCGAACGGTACATCACTGCCTATGAGCATGGTTAAGGCAGGCCTATAGGATGGACATTATTACTTACGTTGTGCATGAAATCCCAGTCCTGAGGAGAACTTGCCTCCTCCCTGCTGAAGAGATAAACCTTAGCCCTAATATCTGGATTCCCTGAGCCCTAAGGCAAGTCTTGTTTGCATCCATCAATAACAGCAGGAGATATTCAGGCCTGAAGCCTTTCACAAGAGAAGTCATCAGCAGGCCATGGGTCTCAGTGACACCAGGGGTAGCTGGAGAAAAAAGGAAGAGCCTTTGATGTCATTTGGAAAATATGGGCCTAACTTAAAAGTGAGATTACTTTGCTTTATCATTACTTTGCCAAATCAACCCCTTTGAGAAGAAAAGCATGTTTTTCTTTTTATTGCTACTTGTCTGTAGGTTGCTCTATGAATGACTGTATGAAGACAAACGATCTTGATAATTCTGAGAGCAGCTTGCCAACAGCTTGGCATTCATGACCTTTCTTTTATTACAAGATCAGGCATTTACAAAGCACATAATGTGTGCTAACAGGGTATTAGACCCTGTGATGTATAATGAAAGAAAGCCCTTTTACTAAAGTTAGACTTTTGCTAGAAAATATAATACATAATAAAACGCTAACTTATGTCACATATACCATATAAGTAATAAAGGTTCCGAGGAGAGAGAATGTGTGGGGGATGGAATTGTGGGGGGGGGCACTTTAGAGGAAGTTTGGGTCTGGACTGGGTCTTAAAAGATAAACAGAGAATATACAGGCATAAAGGAGACAAGGGAAGACCAAGAAGTAAGACTATGGGGCCTAGAAGTTTCCTTTTGCCCAGTGGGACCAAGGCGCCGCCTTGAATTCTGGATTCAAGGATCATGTGGGTCGAGGAGAGCCTATGTCCAGTTCTGCAGTAGCAAATATATGTGTTTCTCAGTACATCATTTCAATTAGCCACTGTCAAGGTCTTCGTATCAGAGTCGACTTCTTTAGATCTATTCAATATTCTAACTGCTGACTTTCTAGGACACATTCTCCAGAGTCACAACTGTGGAGACTTCTATGTGGGTAACAGAGAAGTAAAGAAGAAAACTCTCCTCTCCTTGAAAAAGCTCCATCCCCTTTCTCCTTCCTTTTTTTTTTTCCCTTTTTCCATTCCCATTAAGTAAAAGTGATGAGAAATATATCTAAGCGTTAAGTCAACACCTATGTTGTGCTAAGTAACACACATCCCTCCACCTCAATTCTTTAAAGCATCCTAGAATTGAAATCTGCATAGTTGGTGGGTCAATGGGTTCCACTATTCTCCCTACTTCCCATAAGCAGAACTATGTGTTCAACACAAACTGGCTGGCCAAATCCATGGACCGAAAACCCAGTTGATGTGTAGGTCAAATCACTCCTGACACACCTATCTAAGCTTACAGAGGATGTCCCACCACAAAGTCAAAGTAATGGCATTTTTTTGTTGTTGTTGTGGCTTCCTCCCTAAAAAAACTATTCTCTCCTTATTCAGTATGCCCAGACAATTTTAACAAAAAGTTAAAAGATTGTTAACAAATGCTTGGAGCTACTAATAGTTGCTGAGCTGTAGGAAGAATTTGATGTGACCCAAACTTGTCAACTATGGTCTGTTGGTAACTGGTTTGCTGAGGTAACTTGAATTATCAGGCTCATCAAATTAGGATTTTGGCCAAATTTTGTTGAATAATTTGATTTTACTTGGTTATATTTATGTTATCACCTCTGTTGGAGAATGCAGGTTGGAAAAACAACATTAGAACTATCTATAAATACTCCAGAACAATTTTTGGAGTCAGCCAGGGTCTATACTCAAGCCAAATATTATTCCCCTGAAATTCTTTAAAAGAAAATATAAAAAGACAAGATAATTTCAGTTGGTAAATTATGCGTGTCAAGCTACACTTAACCTTTGGCTGTAACAAGTTTCTGTCATCAGATACATAGCTTTTAAATCAAAATGTTGATGATTTTAGTCAATTGGATAACCCTAATGAAACACTTTATTCAATGATGTCCCTTATCTCTCAAACCAGTGTTTCTGAGAGCTCTGTGTTGAGAACAGGTGTTATACTTTACTCTCCCTTGAATCCCCTGCAGCATCTGGCACAGTGCCTGGCACCATGAAATATTCATGGAATTAAATGACTTCTAAATACCATTTCCTGCCATGAAGTCTCCCTTATATTTAATCACATGTCACAAATTTTGGTGGTTTATAATGGAATAGAGCGGAATGACAGATTAGGTTTAACCAGTTCATATTAATACAGGGTATCTAAGCAGCTGAGAATATTGGTTCCAGGTAACATTTGAGAACAAAATATTAAAGGACACTAATATATATGTTAGAAAAATTTAATTACTTCCTCTTATTGCAAATATGCCAACCATAATTAAGCCAATTCAGTATAATATACATGATTGAAGGTATAGGACATACGTGGATTTATTGATATTAATTAAGGTCTAGATTCAAATTCTTAATTAGACTTTTGCCATAAAATAATTATATATAATAATATATAGTGCATATTATATTAGATGGTATTATTATAATTACATTATAATACTGTAATAAATTATCATAATTATGCATCTAATATATTATTATATTTTATATCATTTATTTATACTTACATTATTTATTTTATATTATTTAAAATGTATATTATTAAGTTTCCAGCTAATACATGCAATATATTATTATATACTGTATTTGGAAAAATACAGTATATATAAAATTTGTGACTGTTAAGGAAACGTAAATGATTGGTAGTCCAGACTGACTGCTTAAATGAAGATCTATTTATCTGCAAATGATTAAAAATTATAAGAGAAAGTCCATACAAAAAAAAAATAAAATTGGAAAGCTGTTATCCTCATCCATGTGATGTGTGAAATACCTAGTATTCCTACTGTCTCTCCCTTTTCTGAAAATTTTGGAATATAGGGGGCTCCTGCAGCTGGTATGGTTAGGGTAGGTCTTTTCTTAGAGGAGATAACATTGGAAATGAATTATTGTTGCCAGTAATCATGTAAATATTTGGGGTAGGGTATTCTGGGTAGAACACATGACCCTTAACACTGGAGAGATGAAATTTACAGTAGTTTATTAGTCACATATACTTATGGCCGAGAGAGGGAGGAGGACGCTGGTTGCTATGCAGGGTCACACAAGGGTTGCACTTGGAAACAGAGTGAACAACCACAGGTTGTTGGAAGCAGGTTTTTTAGTGGTAACAAGAGAATAAGTTGCCCCCTGTTTCCTGCTGGAAGATGTGACTAGCCTGTGTTGGTCATTTTGCAGGTTTGCAGGGAACTAAAAGCTACTACTCAGGGATAAGCAGGAACTATATCTGGTTCCTGTGATCAAGAGTGTTGCTTGGCTAAGGGACCTTATCTGTGGCAGTAATGTGGAGAGGGGAACTTTTGATTAGGCTATTTGAGGCCCTTCCTATTGTCCCCAGGAGTTAAAGCCACATATAATATTGAACTTCAATTGTAGGTCCTGTATCACAGCTGGGAAGATACGAGAGGTGATACACAGTAACAAAGTAATAATAATGGATTGGAGATTTCCATATGTTTGAAAAATTTCTGGAAAAAGGACAATAACACAAGTGAGGTGGTCATCAGAGTGGAATGATTGAAATTGTGTTCTCAGAGGGGTTTCAATTGTTTGAGATAAAATGAAAGGCATGACCTTGGACATGAGTGGCTGAAGTGGAATTGGGAGTCAGTAGATGATGATGAGTCTTGATGGGTGGCCTTGGAGACGTGAAATTTTGGGGGTGACAGTTGTAAGGCATGATGGGGTTCGTTTTATTTATTTTTATTTATTTATTTATTTATTTATTTATTTATTTATTTATTTATTTTTATTGGAGTTCAATTTGCCAACATATAGCATAACACCCAGTGCTCATCCCACCAAGTGCCCCCATCAGTGCCCGTCACCCAGTCACCCCCACCCCCCACCCACCTCCCTTTCCACCACCCCTTGCTCATTTCCCAGAGTCAGGAGTCTCTCATGTTCTGTCTCCCTCTCTGATAGTTCCCACTCATTGTTTTTCTCCTTTTCCCTTTATTCCCTTTCACTATTTTTTATATTTAGGGTTAGTTTTAAAATCATTTAGATGTAGGTAACCAATCAGGCGATTGTCCTAGGTATTCACTGAGAAGATGTGAAGCCACTGGGTGGTTTTTCTGGGGAAGAAATGATCTCAAGAGAATGAAAGGCATGGTGACCCCTTCTGTGGAGGCCAGGTGGAGGCATGGTCTCACTAGCAGCACTGCAAATCCCAGACCACTTCTGCTGAGCTTTATGCTTGGCAGGGCCCCTGCTATCAGATAGAAGATGCTCAATGAGTGGGAGGTACTCAAGGACTTGAATTGAACATGTTAATTAAGTAGAAAACTTCAAATGGTGATTTCTGGAACCTCATCTTTACCCTTAAGGGTTTCTGGATTGGTCAAAGAACAAATTATTTCCTTTCAACTCTATCACATTATGGGATTCTCTTGGATACCAGGCTCAATTTAATTCAAGTATTTAACATACATTTAATTTGTGTCCACTAGACACTGTACTAGGTGCTAAGGATGTAATAGGGAATGAGATGGAGAGTCCTTCTTCCCACTCCCCACCCTTGGGGACCTTTTTGGTCCTACATATTTGGAACTTTTGGAAAAATATATTTGAAAATGGGTAATTATGACACAGTATGATACGTACTATGATAGGACAAGTATGGATTCTCAGGAGGGACATTTAACCTAGAATTAGGGTAGGGGAAGTCCTTGTGGAACGGATAGTGCCTAAGCTGGGATCTGAAAGATGCATAGAGTTTGATTGCAGGGCGTAGTAGCATCAGGGAGTACGGAGCAGGCAAGTGTGATCCACAGTAAGAAAACAGACTATATCCGTATCATCTTGTGTGCTTTTTTTGACTCTCATCCTTAAAATGTTTTCATTCTTGACCTCACCTAATTAAAAGTATGCATTATATTCATTCACATGGTGATCTTACAATTTTATTCTGGAGTTTATTTCATGTATGCCCCATGCTTTCATAAACCCTTGGGGGTCTGGCCCATCTAGTTCTCCAGAGAAATGTGGAATTGAGTACTTATTAAATCAGGAGGCAAATAACTTCCTGTTTCCATAGAAACTAGAATATGCCCCTAATCAATAGCAGCACTAATAGGAAATAGGAATACTTTACCCCTAAAAAGTGGGTGTTTAGGAAAGGAAACCGACTCATGTGCACCAGTTCACAGATAAACGCTCTAACTTAAGAGTTGATGTGAACTATAAATCCTTGCATTTCTAAAAAATGAAAACAAAAATCCAGACTCTCAAAAATTCCCAGTTTCTATGTGATGTGAAAAGAGCTAGCAAAAACAAAAAAACAAAAACAAAAAAAAAACAACAAGGATCTTACTTAATCACTTGAGCTTGGAAACAGATCTTTTCTCAGTTTTCCTAGTTCAGCCTCTGGATGAGGATACAGCCAGCTGACACATTGGTTTCAAACTCGTGAAATCTTGAACAGAGAATCCAGCCAAAATGTGCTAGATCGTTGACCCACGGAAACGGTGAGATAATAAATTTGTGTTGTGTTAAGCCACTAAGTTTGTGGTGATTTGTTCCACAGCAATAGAAAATGAATACTGAATGCTAATTATGCTTTTCCTTAGGGTTGTTTTTAGGGACACATGAGGTAATCTCTGTGAGATATTTAGGATAGCACCTAGTGCACAGTAAAGCTAAGTATTAGTCATTTCACAGTATGAGTTTGATTTTAGGCAAGTGATTGAATTTAGCTAAGCCTTGGTTTTTCTCATCCCTGGTTTGAGACCATTAAACCAGAGTTAAAATTTTATAGTCTCTGAAATTTGATTCAAAGCATCTAGGGATTTCTAAAAAGCCAAACCATTGCTAGGATCTAGTGTGAAGGAATTGTGTGAGGCTGCAGAGACAGGAACTGCTAATATCAGGAATGCTGGTTTCATTGTCCCTGTCATATGCCCTTACCTTCTGACATTTGGGACTTTGATTGTTAAGAGGTATTTTGTGGGCAATTTTATTTATTTATTTATTTATTTATTTATTTATTTATCTATCTATCTATCTATTTATTTATGATTGTTTATGAGATAACAGAGATCAGAATACCTCATGTCCCTGGGACACTATGCTGTACACATTTAATAGTGGCTTAACTTTTTTTTTTTTTTTCCAGAATATAGGGCCAGTTTTAAAGGTGAATTCTAAAGATTGAGTTCTAGTAGCCAACTCGTGCTGAACAAAGAATATCCCAAATAAAACAAAAAAGGTCATGGTATGTTTTAAAGCCCTTGGAAAATAAACCAACTCCTCTGGCGCTGAAAATAGGATACACATTTTTAACCGGGAAAGCAAAATTTAGACACTGTATCAACTAGCTGCTAATCTAACTTTATTAGGGCTTGTATCTTCAAAATTAAGTTTTCAAAAAGTGCTCAGATTGGATCTCATTAACCATCCTCCTCTTTTAGAATGAGACGTTAGAAGTCAGTGAGTTCTCATACCTGTTCAAAAGGTGGGCTCCTGGATTTCACAGGCTTTGCTAACAATGTGCAAAGATCAGCTATAAAGCCTAATAAAGCCTAATGTGTTTGGCCAAGTTGGTATGACATCCCTGCCACGAAACATTTTTTGCCATATGCTCATTTCAGAGCCCACATGCAGCATGCATAAAGAAGCAGTGATAAATATACCTTCCAGCAACCTGTAGTGGAAAATTCTGCTCCTTTTATGCTGGCAGCCTAGCAGAAATGGCTTCCTTAATTCCTTTGGTGGAGACTTTATGTAAGCTTTGATAACTGGAGAAAGAAACTAAGCAAAAGAAGGCTTGTTAAGGACATAGTGAGAGTCTTTTTTTTTTTTTTTTAATGGGCATGCACATTCCAAATTCGAGAGGATCACCAGAAGTCACCCCCTCCCTATTTTCCTGTTGTTAACTTTACTTGTAAAGTTTATGCTTGTGTGTATGTATCTGTAGTCATATTTATCCCTGTCTTGAAGGTTACAGCCTGTTCAGTGTTTATCTGAGCCTTTCTGTGGCATTCCATTGGCTGCTAGAGCCTGAGAGAGAACTGGCATAAGTGTTACTGGACAGAGATCCTTCACATGTGGAGTTGTGCTCTTGAGCACAGCCTGCCATGTTTATTGGTCTAGCATTTGCACCCCACTCCAGCTCCTCCTTTATGGCAGCTCTGATTTCTTCTTTTTCCTCCCCGAGGGTAGAGAGGGCATGTAGGGTAGGCAAGAGCAACATCAGAGGGGACATCTGGTAGCATGTCCCGGGGCTTCCAATGCCAGCTTAAGAAAAACCTCAGGTCAGAAGCATTTGAGACTATAGCAGCTCTAATTTCTGATGGTAGACAGGCTTATTTACTGCCTTCTTTTGCGGCTGTACACTGCTTGAAGTCTCTTTCTTAAATAATTAGGTGAAAGGTGGCAAATTTCTTCCAACTCTACTTTTACTCTTCATTTAACCACCTGGCACAATGTATTTAACCTTTTTTTTTTTTTTTTTTTTGCTCATAATATAAAACTATGAAATCTGCATATGGAGACCACCCTGGGTTCTAAAATTAAGTGGTCTTTCTGGTTGGTGGTCCTCAGTTTAACAATGCTTCCTATAGTTTATGCTTCTAACACTTGTAGAATGATTCTTCAGGGCTTCATAACCTATAATTACGCTAACATCAATGTAGATGGCCCTGAACATCCTCCAAATTATTGCACAAATTTTCTTGTATGGAGTGGGGTCCTCTTAACTGAGCCCAGGAAACCTGCAGCAAGATTAGCCATAGCCTCTCCACCAATCATTGACCATTAAGTAGGGTCATTGCTGAGCATTACTGCAGCTTATGGAACCAGCTGAAAGCCTGTTCCAATTCTCAGGGGTCTGAGGACACAGCAGGGAAGCTTGAAACTTCATGTGGGATGGTTTTAAGAAAAACATTGCTTATGGAGACAGGCGTATGTGAAGCTGGAGCTGGCTAGGCAATGCATTTTGTTTAACTCCTTCTCTCAGATTTTTGAAAAATTTTTATTTATTTTTTTATAGCCTAATGCACTGGATAAAGGGCCTGCATTCATGTTAGGCAGGTGGTCTCTTAAGGCAAGTTCAAAACACATTACTCTGATGGGAAATAAATGTTATTCTCAGAGCCCTTAGCTATTTTGGAAGGTGGCCTTTGGATATAGGTGGTCTCTAGCATTTTTTTATTGGATACATTTAAAGTCTATTTGATTAGTGCTGCTTCATTTGTCTGTGTGTGCTGTATTCATCTACAAACTTCTAATGGACGGTATCAGAATTAGCTTGCTTTTTTTATAGACTGAGCTCAAATATCTTTCATTGTGGCTATTTAATATACGTTTTTAACTATAAAATGTGCTGATTATGTTAACATTGTGAGTGGTGCTGGAGGAAGGGTTTACTGGGTAGATGACTGGTTTAGGAAAGTCAAGTCACCTCGCTAGATCATGGGGTAGGGAATGCAGATGATCTCTCCAGAGGGTTAGGGACCATCACATATTAGAAGTCAGATACAAGATCTCAAATATAGGTAGATGAGAAAAGGTAAGTCAAGCTTCCATCGACCAGAGTATCATAGTGTGATACCAAATACTAAAGCAAAGTCTGGCTTGACCAGGGTCAGGGTCATGGTCTAGTCTCATGGTATAAGAACCTTCTTATACACTTAGCCTTCACGTGACCCAAAATAAGTGGTTGCATCAGGCAGAGAGGAACATGTGGGTGGAGGCATGCTCTTAGGATGTGTCTGTCACATTTTTTCCCTTCTGCTTCACCTGCACTTCAGCAAGACCACCTTACTCTTTAACTTCAAGAGTGAAACTTAGCTACCCACCTTCTTTAAATATTAACATTAAAGGGGCAGCCGAGGTGACTCAGTGGTTTGGCGCCGCCTTTGGCCCAGGGCCTGATCCTGGAGACCCGGGATTGAGTTCCATGTCCGGCTGCCTGCATGGAGCCTGCTTCTCCCTCTGCCTGTGTCTCTGCCTCTCTCTCTCTCTGTGTGTCTCTCATGAATAAATAAATAAAATATTTAAAAAAAATATTAACATTGAAGAAGCTTGGGTGTTAGTAGGGGTGGACTGACAGACTGTGGCCTGACATCTTAATTGTGAATGACTGTGCCTGATATTTGATGATCACAGTTTCCTCAAACTCAGAATGGCCAAATCGTTTAGATTTGTTATTTTACTCCATTTACTCCATTGTTATTTTACTCCAAAGCTAATAATGAGCTGTAATTTTAGGAAACAGACCACTATCCTTCTGGGAATTTGGGAGTCATTTATGACCTTCACCTTTTCTTATCTTTTATTTCCTCAGCCAATCAAGCGCTACAGCTGATTGCTCCTGCCTTCTAATTCTGTTCCCATTCTCAAGCTACTGCCCCTTTTTGCCTCTTGTTATCTCCAACCTGGATTGTCCCAATATGATCCTACGGCCTCCCTGCCTCTAGGTTGGATCCCTTAATTCTGGAGAATACCCTTGCTTACCTGGGAAGACTATTGCATCTTTTTTTGCTTAACTCAATGATCATATTCTTTGTGAAGCTGAAAATTCCCCCCAAATTCCCTCACCTTCCGCATCCATCAACTGGAAGGACTAATTATGCCTTTCTTTATATTTTACTGCACCAACTTCTATCATAGCAGTTCTATAACTTCACTTCTTCTATTTGTGTATGTCATCCTATCCCTTTACCAGACTGTATATTTCTTAAGGACAAAGGATTGTGTCTTATTTATCTTGCACAGTGCCTGGCACCTAGTAGTGATCACATGTATTTGCTGAAAAAAAAAAAAAAGGAATAGATTTGTGGCATATCTAGTCTTCACAGGTAAAAAACTGATGCAATGACAATTCTCTGGGCTAATAGGCTTCTAGCATTTTTGAGAGTGCTATCTTGTCAATATCTTTAAAAATGGTAACAATAGATCCCTCTCCCCCCAAAAGGTGAAGTGATTTCCCTTTACAAAATTAATAGGGTCAGAATTATTTTTTTTAAAGTTTAAATTTAGACTCCATGTTGAGGTCATCAAGAGGACATGACCTCAGGTTGACACCTGAGTTGCATCTAGGCAATTGGAGGCTCCTCACCTCCTCCCCTGTCTTTGGAACATACCTTCTGCCCACCTTTCCCACAGCCAGAGCCATTTCAAAGAGTAGCCTTGAGAGACTGAGGTGTTGTTGAGACCATCTGGATGGTAAACGTGACTGAACCCAGTTATGGCCTCTATATAAACTTTTAAGATCCTGAGGCATGGGGGTGGGGATTTGCCCATCTTGCACCTGCTTGAGCAGGCCTTGTAAGTCCCCTTGCTTATTCAACCCACCTGGTCCAAGCTGGAGTGGCCTGCCTCCTTCTTGGTCTCCCCTTGCCCTCCCTGTAGGGGACCTATTTACCCCGTAGAACTCCCCCGGTTAGGAACTGACACCTGGAGGGCACCCTGGGGAGACTAAAGACATGGAACTAGAGAATGAGCATGCGTGGGGGAAATCCTGAGTTGGTTGACGACCTCTGTGTGCAGAAGAGTGGCCCTGGTGTTGGGTGTTTGAGGACCATGGCGGGAGTCTGGCGCACCCAAAGACCCTGACTGGGTTAGTGCATTTGCTGGAGAAACTGCTGAGTGCAAGGAGGGAAGGAAGGGAAACAAACAGATGGCTTCCACAGTGGGCTGGCCTCAGCTGTGGGCAGTTGGGCTGGCCCCTGGGTCCAGCTGGAGGCAGAAACTCGAGGTAGAAAGCTGGAAGAAGAGCTGAGGATAGAGAAGCACATGCAGGGGTCTGCTGCTCTGCTAGCTTCTGGTCTGGCAGACAAGGTGGGAAAGCAGGATAAGGTGGAAATCAGCATGCCAAGCTGGAGGGTCCTAGTGCTTATGACCTAGCCTGATTAGAACACTAAGAAGTGGAATCGCTCTGGGTGTCAAGGATGAAGGGGAAGATGTTGTGGTGGGTGACAATGAAATGGATGAAGTGCCCCATGCTGTCTGACCTCTAATACAAAGGTTTGGAAGTCAGGAGAGACCACCATTGCCTGACTCTTAACGGTGGACCAATGTGTAGTGCTGCTAAGAACAGCAAGCCCTTCACACCTGCCAAAGGTGTCATCTGCCAGCTTTTGTGATCCAGCGTCCCACCCAGATGGGTGAATTTCTTTGAACCCCTAGGTGAGGAGTTGCTACTCAGTTTCCATTGGGATCCTGTTGTCCTGCTGCAAGCTGGACCTGTTGAAATATACTGTGTTCGGAATGAAACCTGCACCATGGAAAGAGGGAGAAGGTGGGGATCCTGGTCTGGGATCTCCTGCCCCCAGTCCACCTCCTTACACCTGCCTGTGCTGCCTCCAACATGTGTGATGCGAACATCATGGACAAGCTCCTAAAGCTGCCAAGCTCCCTGTCCTCGAGGCCAGGTGGGCATATCGTTTTCCACTGCTCTGATCATTTGGCTGCCGTCTTTGTTCCCTTTTGGAGTCTGGAAGACAGGAGAGCACATATAGAAGCCCTTTCCAAATTCACCTAGGAAGCTTTAAATGATAGCCAACGAAATCTATCTTCACTGCACACTGAAATGTCTCAATGAGAAAAGTTGTCCTCCAAAATAGGATGGCTTTGGACGTTATCACTGCCTCCCAAGAAGGCACTTGCGCCATTATCCAGAGCCCTGTGTGTTCACACCTGATGAGTCTGCTAATGTATCATTCATATTAAATCATATGAGGACACAAGTGAACACACTGAGAGATCTGACTACGTCCCCCCACCCCCAGCCTAGGGGAAATCAATGGTTCAGATGATGTGGCTCTTGGTAGAACAAATGGTTCCTTATATTGAGAATCATTATCTTAATCGGTGTTTTCTCTTCTACGTGCTTAGACTGTTGCCATGGCATCTGGCTCCGATGCATCAAGGGAGCCATCAAAGGAGCTACCTCCATGCTTATAAAACCCTTTCCTGACCACTCAGGACACATTCTTGAGGAGGAAGAGGACATATTAGGCTGTAAAAGCCAGTCACCAGGGGTGGAGTGTTGGAATAAGTCATTGAGGGGACATGACCACCAGTTGACCCCTGAACTGGACCCATGCAATTGGAGGGTCCTTCCTTCCTCCCCTGTCCGTGGAATGTACCCTCTGCCTACTATTTCCATGCTAGCAGCCATTGCAAGGATGCAGCTTTCAGAGAGTAAGGTGTTGGACTGGATACATGACTTCATCCAGGTAAGGCCACTATATAAACTTTTAAGATTTTGGCAGACAGGGGTCGAAATCTATTTGTCTTGTGGTGACCCAAGACAAAACTCCTAGATAAGTTTCTTTGCTTATTAAACCTGTCACCTACCAGTCTGGAGTGGTCTGCTTCTTTCTTGGTCCCTGCCCTCTGGGTATGAGGGCCAATTTCAGATTTCACTTGGGGAAGCTCTAGTGGTTTCAAACCAAAACTGTAACCAAATGCTAAATGTCTTACCAGATCCATTTTGAGTTCTTATTAAACCTTGAATGTGTTGCCGTTAGGTTGTGCTGCCTTTCTAGATGCTGTTCTGATTTTCTATGAAGCAAATATTATATGCTGAGAAAGAACGTAGTGATAAATTTGATTTTTTCCAGGGACATATTAATTTCATTTTCTCTTAGGATGTATTTTTTATGTTATTAAGATGTGCAATGAGAAGATGAAATTTGAGGTGTATACTAATTCTTTTTAAAAAATAAATATAGAAATAAAAAATGTTAGATAATATACGCTTGTTGAATGAAATGCCTTATAGCATTGTTTCTTCAGATAGCTTACTTTGCATGTCATGATGTTGCCTTGGCCCTTAGAACATTTCTTAAACAAAGATCTTCCCCTCCTCTACCATTTTTGATGAGGCCCTTTCATAATATCATAAATGAAAGTAAGTTTACTTGGGAAATGTGGCCTGATTCTGTTGCAAATACCAAGAATTATCGGCAAAGACCCCATCTGTACATTGTGAGTGGAGGAAAGAGTATTTCAAATTTAGAACTCGTTTAGTCTCTCAGAGTATAAAGTAATCAGTCATTTTTGGACTTTAGGATTTGTTCATGAAGCTATTATTTCAATTGAAATGAAGTTGAACAAAAATAATAGCCCATCATTACAATCATATCAATTGTAGCCATTATAGTAAACAGTTTTCATACATTTAATTTGTTTGCATCCCAGAAATTAAATCTCTTCAGCTCTTGAATTCATAGCAAGTTTATTTTTATTCAGAAGGGGTTGTGAAAAGATTTCCCACCCGACGTTCTTTTTTCCTGACTTAGGAGTTATTTCTTCTGTTTTTCTCCATTCTCCTTTCTCCTCTACCCGACACTTTCAAAACTGAAGACCGTGTCCTTTGTCCTTTGTCTAGGGCTTGAGAAGGCTCACTATATGGCTGTCTAATGAGGAAATTGCCACAGGGATGTTGGTGGCAGTCACACCCCCTTGCCACTGCAGGCTTATTCTACTTACTGGCCAAGAATTTGGGCTCTGTCTGTAGCACATATGTTCTTCTGATGGTCTCATTTGGGATAACATTTAAGAAAAGGAAAGCTTGCTATAGCCATACCCAATTGCATGACCCATAATTAGTCTGAATAATATTTTCCATTTTAAACCCTGATTTTACAGGGTTTACTACTTGGCCTATAAAATCTTGTTCCAAGCTTAGACTTGGCATAGTTTTTAGCATAAGCAGATTTACCATAGCAGTAAATCATGTGCTCAGTTCTTGAACCTATGAGATGAGGAGCGAACCCAAGGTAAGTGACGGGGAAACACCCCTGCAGGTTTGTGAGAGGGTGGCAGGATCCTTGTTGTTGTTAGTTTTGTACACGAGCTGCACATCAGTGGCAGACCCGGACTGGGGAGGTCCAAGGATGGGATTCAGAAAATGAACACATAGGTGATGCTCTTGTCCTCAGGGGAATAAAGAAATGGCTAAAGGCTTCTTAAAGAGTTAGAATGACAGGAATTGAGGGGAATATCTCCCCTATAGATTTGGTAAATGAAGACAGGAGACTTTGTAAAAAAAAAAAAAAAAAACCAAACCAAAACAAAAAAACAAAACAACTTACATAGGACTAGTATTTTTTGTGATAAAACATACCCATTTGAGTACCAGCACCTGGTTTTTTTTTTTTTTTCCTGTTAGAATATTGGCCAACATCCACTAAAACAAACATTTCTGTTTCATGTTATGTGTTTGACAGGGCCATCTATGGGAAGGAGTATCAACATTTTAGCATCAGTTAGGGTGCTGTTGTGCTTCTCAAAGTGTGATCCCTGAGCTTCATGAGTGACACTTGGGAACTAACTCATTAGAAATGCAAATTCTTGGGACCCTTCCCAGACGTACTAAATCAGAAATTGTGGGGTGAGGCCTGGGAATCTATATTTTTTATCAGTGGGTCGGATGCCTGCCAAAGTTTGAGAACCTCTGGTGTACTGCTTAGTGTAATGGGCTTTATGATCAGATGGGTCTGGCTTTCTCTCTTGGCTCTGTTTCATCTTTTGCAAATTATTCAACCTCCCTGAGCCTCAATATCTTATCTTTCTATAGATATTGATGATATCATAACAGTAATATAGTCGTACAAATAGAGAATAAAAAGAGAAGTGGGAGGGGCATTTTGAATTAAGATGTGATACAAAAACCTCTTATTCCTTCTAACCCACTTTACATATGTTGTGGGGATGTGGGTTTGGTAGTAGTTGGACCAGCAGTTTATGTCCTATGTAGCTAAAGCAGTTTGCCTCTCCCTTTGGTTGTTGAGGGCAACTGACCTTTTCCTTATCTAATGTAAGCCCAGACAATGAGGATAATGAAGGATGGGTCTAGAGAGTGTACTTCCCAAATAATAAAGGCAATTTAAGCAAAGAATAATAAAGAAGTTGTCTTCCTAATGCCAGGAAAAATAATCTTCAGATTTTGTTTTCATGTTAGATGAGTTCTCAGATGTTTTTGGGGTTATTTAAATAAAAGCTAATCAGTTAATGGAAAGTATGTAAAGCATCAATAGGGCATGAGGAATTTATGTGTTTATATGGTTTGTGAGAATTTTTTTTTAAAGCATTAAATAACTAATGTTTTGAAGGTGGATGTTGCTATAGAAGTTACAAAAATTATGTCAAAGATTATCAATCTATCATTACCCATAACAATTACAATCTGCGGCTTGGCTATTGCCTGTAATTGCACATATTTATTTCATAATTTAGCACCAGAGGAAACTTAGAACATACTTTAGAGGTTTAAATATAACTTCAATTAAGAAAAACTATTCTAAATATACACTGTAATGATAAATTCTTAAACAATTATCTGTATTTGGCATGTCAGAGGTTGTCATTACTACTCTGATTAAAAGCAAATGATTTTTCACTTTGAACTTTGGAATTTTTATTCTGAAGTCTTTTTTGCATTATGAAATTTGTGGATTGCCCCTTTCTCTCTATACACACACACACACACACACACACACACACACACACACATGTGCATGCACAAACACACATTTTTTCCAAAGGTGAATTCTTTCACATATATAGTAATATTAAAGAGTTGTTTTTCAAAATATGATACAGCTGACCATGGAACAACACAGATTTGAACTGTATAGGTCCACTTACCTGTGGATTTTTTAAAATAAAGACAGTATTTTCTCTTCCTTTTTTTTTTATTTTTTAAAGATTTCATTTATTTATTCAAGAGAGAAAGAGAGGCAGAGACACAGGCAGAGGGAGAAGCAGGCTCCATCCAGGGAGCCCGACGTGGGACTTGATCCTAGGACTCTGGGATCATGCCCTGAGCCAAAGGCAGATGCTCTACCGCTGAGCTACCCAGGCACCCATATTTTCTCTTCCTTATGATTCTCTTAACACTTTCTTTTCTGTAGCTTACTTTATTGTTAGGGCTATAGCATATATATTATATGCATGTAATATACAAAATATGTATTTGTTGATTGTTGATGTTATTGGTAAGGCTTCTGGTCAACTGTAGGCTATTATAGTTAAGTTTTGGGGGGAGTCAAAAGTTATATGTGGACTTTTTAAAAAGAGTTTATTTATTCATGAGAGAGAGAGAGAGAGAGAGAGAGAGACAGAGACACAGGCAGAGGGAGGGCTCCATGCAGGGAGCCCGTGGTGGGACTCGATCCTGGGTCTCCAGAATCATACCCTAGGCCGAAGGCAGCGCTAAACCACTGAGCCACCCGGGCTGCCCCTGTGGGTTTTTAACTACACTGGAGTTGGCACCACTAATCCCCACACTATTCAAGGGTCAACTGTAACTACATGGACACAATTCAAAGTTTACCTTCCTTCATTTGGTCTGAGTATGGAGATGAAAACTACTACTAGTAAGAGGAACTAAGCCATTTAGGGTACAACATTATGAACTAGATATGACATCGTGATATAAAATAATAACCCGAGAAATCATCATTCCCAGCGAATGAGAATGGGGGGAATATTTGGTAAGGAAATGGCTGGATCACATGGTAAAGTCCTTCCATGTTGGTGATTGAAAGGTAGGAAGCTGGGAAATTTCCTCTTCCTGACAGTATGGTAAGAAGGGTGTGGGGCAGTCTCTCAGCTGAGACATACCTGCTTTTCCTCCTCTTTTCAATTTCTTGAGTTGCAGGGAAGTAGCATGATGTATGGGATCGCTAGAATGGGATGTGAAATCAGTTGGCTCTAGGTATGGGTTTTCATTACTTTCTAGCTGTGTGACCTTGGGTGAGTCACTTAATTTCTCTGATTTAGTTTCTAAAAATTGTGAAGTGGGCACATTGAGCTCAGATGAGATAACATATGAAAATAGGTGGCAAAACTACATAATGGTAGTTGTTATTATCAAAGATGTCATCCAATGTTATGCTAATTTCCTCTTCCTGGAAACAATTAGTAGACCACGAAGCTTGTTGCCTTTCTCTCACTCTTAACACTCCAAGGAAGGTGGGCTGGCCACCTGAGCCAGTTGAGCTCCTATAGTGATCATGATGCAGGGATACGGCTCCAGTTGCCCTGGATCTTAAATTATCATATTGAAGGATACGTATATATGCCAGTTGGGTGAATTCATGAATTTTGAAATGCCTGTGTTTACTCAAATACATAAAAACTTCTGTATTTGGAGATTGGCAATATCCATTTCCTCTAACGCAGGAGATACTACTTAGATCATCTAATGCTGTCATTGGGGGTCCATGCTGAAGGCGAGGCAAAATATTTCATAAAAAGAGTCTTTTAGAATTTTGCTTGGTCTTCTTTCTAGAGGGGATTAAAAGTACCAGACTTTGATGTGACTTTTCTCTATTGATATATATATATATATATATATTATATATATATATATATTATAAATATATATATATTTAATTGAAGTATCGTTGACATTCAATTGGCATCTTCATGAAGATGAGTTTTCAACACATGTTGGTATTTTTCTTTGATCTGTCTGGGGATTTAGCAGGGGGTTGGAAACCCTAGCCAAGCCACTTGTAGGAACAAATGTACGGAATAATGACATTCCACTTCCTCTTATTTTTTTCTTTGCCTCTCATTATGTAAATTCCAGGAAATTAATCATGCATTAGAATAGGACAAGCAGGGCCTTTTTGGTCAGAGTCCTTAGTTCATCTGTGTTAGATGCTCAAACACATAGTCCAGTGTTATATTTTAATGCCTTGAGAAGAAAGAGGATTGAATATATCCCAGGATATCTTTAATAAGGGAAAAATATCAGGCCCAGAATGTTTCAGAATGCAGGGCTGAGAACAATAAAACAAAATAAAAAATACCTCCCCTGCCCCCAATAAAACCCAGAATACAAGGCTGAGTATAGAATACTATAATTTGTCACTCTGGGAAAGACGGGGTTAGTCTTTCATAGGGATTAAAGATTGAAACGCTTTAAACGAGTATATTAGAGACTTTTCCTTCTGGTGTTCTCATTTTTTAGCTTTCACTAACCCATGATGAAACTCTAGTTTTATGTAAATCTAATTCCTGATTTAATTATTTTCCTGAAAACCTTCTGCCAGATAATTTTGGGGTGAAATGGGCCAGCAATGCCCTGCTTCATTTCTTTTCTCCCTTCTCCTATTTAACAACATTCCCTCCAAGCACAGCTATTTGACCCTCATCTACAACTATTAATTATCAACCGTGTAATGTGAGCTGGCCACAGTGTTAGAAGCACTTATCCTGCATTATCCTATTTTAGTTTTGTAGCAATTCTGAGTGCAAATGCTATTATTATCCCTATTTTATAGAAAAGGAAATTGAGGTATGGAGATTAAATAAATTGCCCAGGGTCCCTTGGCTGGTGGAACAGGGATCAACTGCTGGAGTGCCTTGCACTCAGGATACTAAGACCTTCATGGTGCCTAATTAGCAGGAAACTAAAGACCTGGTTTGATAACTCTAGTGACTCAATTTCAACTCAATTTCTCTATGGTTTCAAGTCTTAATCCAGTTTTACATTTCTGCTTTGTTTGTGCAGTTAACTCCTATTTCTACATTTTGTGTCATAGTTCCTATGCTTTTATCTTATTGACTCTGCTAGAGTTTCTCAACAGTGGCATTATTTCGGGCCAATAATTCTTGGTTGTGGGACGCAGCTCTGTTGATTGTAGGATGTTTAGCCATTGACTAGGTAGTGTGCTGGTTGCTTAGTTCTGTCCAGATTGTGACTGTCTTATGGGTCACTCTTTGTTACTCTGTGCTAAGTTGTAGTCCTGAATGTCGAGGCTGTGCCTGTGCTGTCTTAGCACCCAGCTCCTTGAGGTCAGCTGCTTGCTGGAATCCATGCATTTTTCTGGTCTGGGCTCTCCATCACCATGTATCTGTCTTGGAACACACCTGTTGTGTGTCAGCAGCTATCCAACTGGATCACAAATTCTCACTAGATACTCTGGTCTCTGGTTTTGTGCTAAATTCCCTGAATGGACTTCCTCTGACTGTTGTCACCAACTCTATCACATCTTGCTTGTCATCTCTTCCAGTTTGTTCTGTTGTATTGATGACTGAGCCTTGGATTTTCGTTCTGATATAGCTTTGTCTCCCTGAAGCCTGTCGCATCTGAGTCAGTTTAAGTAACTCTCCACTTTGATGCTTGCATCAAAACTTTCACCTTTCATACATTTGGGATTGCATATTCCATGGGAATTAGGTAGGTTCTCAAGTCAATGGGATAAGCAAAAGTTTACATTGTCAAATATTCTCTTGAAATTTTCCTATGAAACAGCTAGCTGATGACTGATATTTTCATCTTTCACAAAGGCCAATCCAGTCATCATTTTCTCCAATAATGGGACACACTCCTGGAATTCAATTAGAAAAGGATGGGTTTTTATTTATTTTTTAAAAGATTTTTATATATTTATTCATGAAAGACATAGGGAGAGAGGCAGAGACATAGTCAGAGGGAGAAGCAGACTCCTTGTGGGAAGCTTGATGCAGAACTCGATCCCAGGACCCCAGGATCACACCCTGAGCTGAAGGCAGATGCTCAACCACTGAGCCACCCAGGCATCTCAAGGATGGGTTTTTAAATACCAGAATTATATTTACGATGGCAAGATACTTATACCATGAGAATATTTGGGAACCAAGACTGAATAACCTATCGCATTTTCGTCTCTTTCCCCTCATGCTCCCTCTGTATGCCCTGGCTCCTGGTTGTAGAGTGGACAGCAGAATCACATGGCATTGTTTATGTGGTTCCTCACTCACTTCTTTTGGTTTTGTTGCTGTTGAATTTGAATATATTATTAAATTCATGCAGTGTCATTCTCTTGTAAAATTTTTGTTGGGAGCAGTGGAAAAGAACACCAAAAAGGATTTGCTAGTGTAAACCAACGTTAGCCAAATGTAGTAGTTTTCAAACCCTCTTCTGAGGAATCTAAGGGTTCTTCTGAGGAACTTTGGGGCTGTTGTGGAGAGTATGGAGCTTGGTTCTGTAATAGAAACTCTGCTTTCTTGTCTCTTCTACTTTTTGAATTTTTGTGTAAGATCTAATTTGAAGAATAGGTTCAATGGATAAAATAATATTAAATTGTGCAAAGCACTGAAACTGAGAGCCACATTGTTGATACTTATTTTCCCAATTATTTTTTCTTCATACTTTGATTAAAATGTACACACAGTAGTTTCTAAGAATTTTATTTTATTTTATTTTATTTTTTTTTTTAGTTTCTAAGAATTTTAAAAACAAAATGTAATCATACTTTATATTCTAAGTCTGTAACTTAAAAAAATTTAAAAAATTTATTTGAGAAACAGAGTGTGTGTGAATGAGAGAGAAAGAGAGAGAGAGAAAGATATATCAATCATGAGCAAGGGGGAGGTGTAGAGGGAGAAGCAGACTCCCCACTGAGCAGGGAGCCCAATGTAGGATTCTATCAGAGGATCCTGGGATCATGACCTGAGCTGAAGGCAGATGCTTAATTGATTGAGCCACTCAGATGCCCAGTCTGTAACTTTTTAAATATAACTGTTTATCATGGTCATCTTTGCATGTCAGAACTTAAAAACTTACCTCTTAAAATTATTTTGTGGCATCCAGTATAGGGGGAGACCCTAATAGACTTCATTATTTGTTGGATAATGAAGTAGTCTTACAAAATTTATTATTTCAAATAATACACCAGCAGTTTTCCTTATAGATACTTAGTCTTTCTTTAGGGTAGTTTCTGAGAAGTAGAATTTAAGGCATATATGCTTAAACTTTTGGTATAGATGGCTAAGTTATCACTAGTAAAGATGGATTTAATTTAAAGTTCTACCAATGGTGTGAGTCTTTCCCATACTAACACCCTGACCAATCCTGGTGATTGATGGTAAACTTTATTTCCCCTGACTGAGTGGGTGAAAAATGATATGATGTTATTTTTATTTATTTTTCCCTGATCATTGGTAAAATTTATAATCTTTTCAAATCTTTACTAGCCATTTATATTTCTTCTGTGAATTGCCGTTTAACTTTTTTTCTTCTTAGTTGCTTAACTTTTCATATTGGTTTTCAGAAACCGTTCTCTGAGTACTTTTTCCCTAGTTGCTGGTATAGTATATATTGCACCATGGTCTGTAGTTCACCTTCTGACTTTATGGCTTTAACTGTGCAGAAGTAAATATTTAGGTACTCAGATCTTTCATGCTTTTCCTGACTTTAAGGTGATGTGTTTTGCATAGGAAAGTCTTCCTCACTATAATATTTTGAAAATATCATTTTAAAGTGGTCTTTTTAAAAAGATTTTATTTATTTACTCATGAGACACACACACAGAGAGAGAGAGAGAGAGAGAGAGAGAGGGAGAGAGAGGCAGAGACACAGACACAGGCAGAGGGAGAAGCAGGCTCCATGCAGGGAGCCTGACATGGGACTCGATCCTCGGTCTCCAAGATCAGGCCCTGGGCTGAAGGTGGTGCTAAACCGCTGAGCTACAGGGGCTGCCCTAAAGTGGTCTTTTACATTAAATTTTCTACTTAGGTATTACTTTTTTGTATGGTAGGAATCAGACTGTATTTTTCCCAAATACAGTCTTTTTTAAGACCATTTTTTAAATAATTTATCATTTCTCTATTGAGTTTACATGCCATGTTTCCTATTTATTAAATCTCTATACAAAATTGGTCACCTTCTGAACTCTGTATTTTGTTTATTCATTATCGTACTAATAGTAAAGTATTTTGATTAATTTAATGTGTGTTAAATTGTCTACTTAATGTTCTTCTTAACATTATTTCTTGACTCTCTTCTACATTTTTGTTTTCCAGATAAGTGTTACATTTTGTCAGGTATGAAAAATATTTGGTTGTATATAGATCAAAATTACATTTAAATTATAGATTACTGTGAGAGAATTCACAGGTTTTAAAAAAGATTTTATTTATTTATTCATGAGAGAGACAGAGAAAGAGAGAGAGGCAGAGACACAGGCAGAGGGAGAAGCAGGCTCCCTCCAAGGAGCCTGACGTGAGACTTGATTCGAGAACCTCGGGACCATGGCGTGAGCTAAAGGCATCAGACGTTCAACCACTGAGCCACCCAGATGTCCTGAGAATTCATAGTTTTTAAGTACTGGGTTTTCTTAAGAAGTATGCTATCTCCATATATTCTGGTCTTTTTTCTCAATAAAGTTTCCTTCAAATAGAAATTGAACATTTTTTGTTAGTTTTATAATTTTTGTTGGTATTGTGAATTGGATCCCTAAAAACATCTTTTCTAGTTTTACATTCCAATGGGTACTACTGATTTTCATATATTTATTTTGGAATCAGTCATCTTAATACACACTTTAATTTTTCTTGAAATAGCTCAGATGATGCTTTTGGAGCCCTGTGATTCTTAAAGAATGCTTTAGGCCTGATGTGGGATGAGTTACAAAATGATTATCAATACCCACTTGATCCTTGACTCTTTAACAACAGATAGTACACCTGTACATTAACAGACAACAGCAGCCCCCTCTCAGACGTTTTCCCAGGCCTCTCTCCTGTTTACCTGCACTATTTCCTACTCAGGCTTCCCTGCCTTATCTGCATCCTGGCTTTGGCACTCTATTTAGTCTACTTAGACAAGCCTTTGGAGTCTTATTTCCTACCTTTGCCTCTGTCTACCCTGTAGGCATGAGTGTACCTCCAGATCCAAGTATGAGATGATTTCCTCTGCCAGCCTCAGATCCACAGAACCCTGTCCTCCCCTTCTCTGCCACAACTGGACCGGCCAGTGGAAAGTTCAGCAGTGAATTTAAGCAATCCCATATCAAGCAGTTTGGTTTTTCCAAATTCCTCCACTGAATGGCTTAATAATGATGGTAATAATTTTAACTGAGCATGGGCAAGGTTCTAGGCATTTGCTAGATTCTAGGGAAAGAGCTGTAAATATTGCAGATATGCTATGCATCCTCATGGAGCTTGTATTCTATGGGGAGTCTGACACTGAAGGGGAAGTCTTCCACACTTTTCCAGGGGTTCTTGTTAGTGCTGGGATTCTTCAGGTCTTCAGGCCCTCCTAACCATCTCCTAGGCAGGATTTGGCTTTACCTCTACTGTCATTGTTTGAGAGAGTAGAGAGTTAAAATCAAATAGAAACAAACTATGTTCATTAAAAAGAAATAATAAGTCCTACTGAAACTTTGCAATTCTGTACAGCTTTGTTGTAATATTTATGAACATTATATAATTGCTATTCCCCTACTTGTTTGTAATCCCTATAGGAGTAAGCTAAGTCCTTACTTTAAAGCATAGCCAGGACTGCTGCACAAAGTTGATGCTGAGTTAAGAATTTGTTGTCTCTCTGGATGGAGTAACTCAGTAATATCCCCCAAAGTCTTACTTCATCTCATTTCGTTGGTTTCCTAGGGTACTTCAAGTGACAACTCACTGTATCTTCCTTGAGGTTTGGCGTTTTTTAAAAAAAGCAAGGGAAAAACATGGGCATGCTAAGTTAAGATGGCAGCAATTGTGGTCTTGGGTGGCATACTTTGTTGTGTTAAATGAGAGAATTCACTCTCATCTGTGGTTTGCTAATTACTGTTTTTTTTTTTCTTTGCAGAACAAAGGAGTAAGAAAAAATGTTCTTTTAAAGAAAAGCCAGACAATTATTATAGATCTTTTCTTTTGACATTATTCCTAAACAAGAACAGACCTAGATGGTGTCATTTTCAATTTTTTCCCTAACTGATATTGTTTGATTCTTTTTCTTCAGATTCCCATGAATTTTTGCCCAATTTTATCTGTGTGTTGGGTGAATACTACCTCTACATGGAACAACCAAGTTTTCTTAACTGTCTACTTATATACAAAATATTATTTTGTCTTCTTCTGAGTTCAATTAACAACTAACTATATGTATGATATTAGTTACCCTTTGAGTTTTTCTTTTTGTAAGGATGGACTAACATCTTAGGCCCCTAGAGACAAAGAATCCATGGAGATTGTATTTGGAATTTTCTCCTTATTATCTCCATATGGCAAATTCACAACTCAAAAGAAAACTGGAGGTTGTATTATATGATTCAGAGATTTGTACTTTTGTTTTAGATTTTGTATGCTTTCTTTCTAGATTTTCTTCCTATCCATCTGGCTTAGGAGCTTCTTTTGGTACTGAGGGAAGTCATAGAATAAGTTTCATAAGGAGCTTATGAAAAACTCCCAAATCATTTTTCAACCTTCAAAAATTGCTTCAAGGATTTATAAAAATGTGAGGGGAGATTTGCCATTTCATTTGTCATATTCAAACCAGAAACATACAGAAGTTTTAATAGCTTAGTGTTGGACTAAAAGTTTCTCAGAGCAGATTCCAAGTAAAGGTACAAATAAAGTTTACAAGTTGTAACTTGTGTTAGTCATATGTCAGAGAGGTAGCAAAGTTTTGATCTTGGGGCAAAGAGCAACCAGTGAGCGGTACTTATTGAAGCTGTTCATATTTTTGTTTTGATTGGCAGACCTTTGCAGCTTTCTGTCCTAGGGTGTCAAATCCATTTAAGATTAGAACAAAAATATTGAATCAAGTAAATCAGTCAGTCCTTGTAATAAGTAGTTGTATCTACTGTATGACAAAGATTGAGAAGATGATGGTCTAGAGCCACCGAAATGTATCTCAGGGGTTCCTTCACTATGAGAATTAGCAAAGCTGGAATTTGAAGACAGTGTCTAATTGAGTATCTGGATGTGTTACTTAGGTGGGACTCATTTTAAAGCGGAGTTTATAAATTCTTGCTCACTTGTTTAAGTCTCTTGGCAAATGTTGTTGTGAGAAGGAAAGAAAGGGGAGACGCGAGGGTTTTGATTTTAAGCATTTTTAGAGGGTGCAGTCACCAAATGAATTAAAGAAAAGGAATTAAAACCAGAGCCAGTGTATGTTGGAGAGATATGGACTGTATACTCAATACATATCATTTTAAACATGCGATCTTGCCCTTATTATGTATTTTCTGAAGAGATAGCTGACTTATTCTTGAATTCGTACATGCTATTTTATTATTGCTAAATATGATTTTCTTCTTATCTCTTGAAATAAATAAAATGGTTATAAGCCCAGGTGTCAAACATGAACTTAGAAGTCAAGTGGTTGCTTAGGCACTATTGTGCCTTTACTGATGCAATTAAACTATGCTATCTTCCTCTCCCTACCTCCAGAGATTTTTAGGGCCATGCAGTTTTGAGTTTTTAAATTTTTTTAATGCAGTATGAAAAGGAGGATTCATTTGTAAGTCCTTTCAGGCATTGAGATGTAGTTTCTGGAGTGAGATTATGTTAATACCAATTACTAATCTTTATTGATACCAGGTGTTAGTTGGCTGAGCATTGTATAAACATTATTCAATTTAATCTACCCTATGGGGTGTGTATTATTTTTTCTGACATTGTACACATGAGGAAATTTAGGCACAGAAAAGTGAAGTAACTTGCCTAAAGCTAAGCAGCTACTAAAGGGCAGAGTTGGGGATTTGAACCTAGACATGGTGACTGGAGACATGGTCTTGCCTGCTACCTCATGGTGCCTTCTTTCCTGACCAATAGAGAGGTCACTGCAGAGACTGGAGCAAAAGCAAAGTCAGAGCACTTCTGTTCTCTGGTGTGATGGACACTTGGTTGTTTATGCAACAGTCATTTCCAGTTCCCTACTCAATTTTGTTCAGGTATTAGGCAGCCAAGAACTTCAAGCACTGACCTTGCCTCAGAAAGTTAGTTATTAGTCTAAGCCAAGACTGGTAGTTTCATTAGTTTGCTATTAATTGGTTTAGGAATGGTCTTGTGACAGAGTTCTTGTCAATAAGACATAATGATAATTGTACATGATGGCATCTGAAAAAGTGTACTTTCCTCCAAAAAAGTGATAAGAGATGCACTTTTTCTCCCCTTCTTAAGATCAACGGATAAGATATGAACCTTGGAGCAGCTGCAGTCAGCTTGCAACCATGAAGACATAAGATTGAAGAAAAAAAGCCCATTAAGGAGGGCAGAGAAAACTCAAGTACTTGTAAGGTCATTAAGCTGCTACATTAATTAATCTTGGAAACTCCCTTCCTCTAAATGTCTTACTGTGGAGAAAATAAGTGTACCCAATTGATTATCCATTTTGAGTGGAGTTTTCTTTTTTTTTAGCTCAAAATATTCTAATTGATACATCTGGGCTCCAGACCATATTCCACTCTCATATCTTCCACATCTTACTCCCTTATAGGTGATACCATGTTGTGTTTTTCTTCATAGTTTGTGTTAGGTTAGAAACTGGCTATAAGATTTTCTAAACAGATGTTTGAGACTTTCCCAAACAGAGGTATTTTGAACAAAAGTGGATAGTTTTGACTTTAAGAACTAAATATTTACAGTCTTTCCAAGCCTCTAAAGCTGTCCAGGAAGAAAATTGTGAGTGAATGTTCTATCACATACAGAATGGAATAAACAACACACATGATAGTCCTCAGGGGATTGTCAAACTACATGAAATTTTACACATCTTTAAGCAAATCTATAGAGCCCAGTGCAAAGGAGCTGTAAGTGGATTTGGGACTTTCTCTGAGGAGTTCTCTCTTCTCTTGGGACTATCCATCAGTAATTGATGATACTCTTCCAAAAATACGCTCTTATTATCATAAAATAGTTTAAAATTTCATAGAATAGGCAGGTTTCTCAGTTGAAGTTTAAAATATCCTTGACTTTATTTACCCCCAACCCCATGTGGAGACCACAACTGAATGGAAAGTGTTCCTGAGAGCGAAGGGCAAGTTTTAACTTTGTGTATTTTTTTTTTTTTTAAACATATGGCATGCCTCTCAGGAAAGTTAAAGACATGTTGCAAGGCCTCCTCAGCTGTGGCCTGTTATCACCAGCTGTGACATGTCTTCCACGTCGGTGGTATGCATGTCACATTTCACAAAATGGAACTCAGCTTTCTTTTGGAATATAACCCCTTGGTGACAAGGAGCATTTCTTATGACTGGTTCACTTGGTTTTGTTACGGTGGAGGATTTCAGACTCTATACTCCTAAATAAGAAAATAATTGGAATTATCTTTAGGATGGGCCTATACCTGGTAAAGTATGAATGTTGATTCTTCCCCTCTGCCCCGCCCCATCCATGAAACCAAATACAGTGTTTCTAGAGGCCTTGCCTATGGATTTTGGAGGTACTCAACCAGCTGATAAGATGTATGACCATTTAGTAAATTTTTCCTCTAGTTTGTTTTGTCTCAGTAACCAAGAATGGTGACTTTATCTGCTCATTTGTGTGTCCCTCAGTAGAAGGTGAATTCCTTGAGGAAAAAGGCACTTGTGTTTTGACTCAGCACAGTGTCTGGCACATAGTAGCAGGTCACCAAGAAACTTCATAATCTTTCTTCCTCTTCAATTGCATGAGGTCACTAAGAAAGAACTAGCATGAATACAGTAATATGTCCTACCCTGATCCTATGCCAGAGTATAGAACGGGCTAATAGTCTCCAACTCAGTTGGTGTTCTTTAAGCAGCCAAAGATTTCAAGGGGATGGATAGTCTCCTGGAACTGATTTGTCCTGGACAACAAAGGCAAAAGGCCAGATGTGTATTTGTAGGAAATCCATGGTGCTCTTGTTACAGCTCTAGGAGCCAAAGCAAAGGATCCTTGCCCTCTAAGCACTGAATTTTGGAATTGGCAGACACATAATAAGGCATGTCTATGGTTACTAAAGAATGGAAAACTAGAAAAATATTAAATCTAGGGTTATAATTATCTGATTAACCACAAATGGTACAAAAATTGAAAATCTAATAAGGAAGCTGGCATGGAAAGTAGGAGTGAAAATTTCATAGAACTGATCAACATACTGAAACAGGAATGTATTAAGTGTGGTACTTGTGACTTGACAAGATTAAAATCCTCCCACTCCCCAAACATACCTGATGCAATCCCAGAGATAAGGAAATTCCCAAATGTCATGTGCTTCATTATGCTTCTCCTAGTGATCAAAATTCAGGATGCCTTTACATGGGCAACTACAAGCAGAATGTCTGTGTTGGAATTTGTGTCTTATTTTATGCTCATAAGGTACTCTCCTTCTCAAAGTGCTCTGGGAAGCATATAAAAATATTAAAACACATTCCCTTGTGAAAGAAACCAACACAGAGTAGAATGAAGCAAGGGAAAGAAACTTGGCTCAGAAGATGAAACTTGACTCCTGTTCTTTGAAAGGGCCAGGGGATATTTAGTGTTTAAACAGGCCAAAAGGAGCATTCACTTTAAAATCTAAATAATTTTCCAGATCAGAATGACTTTGTAAGCACTTGGCTTTCGGATGGAGTCTGTTAATACATGCTCAGGGCTTCTTAAGCAACTGAGGTCCATCAGTAAAAACAAGTATCTTCCAATCGACTTCCCTCCTTCCCCTCATTGCAGAATAACACTAATTTCTCAGTATTAGACTTCAGTGAACAATGACTGACAGAAAGAAGGATGTGCAAAGATAAGACTATATTTCTAAGGTGCTTTAATGGATATTTCCTCAATATCCTCTCCCACTTCCTTCCCACTCTTGCTTGTGGGAGCAAGCAGCAGCCTCCAGAAATGGTGGGGCCATGAGCCTGGAAGAGGTGAGGCATAATACAGCCCAGGGAGTATCTGTGGAATAGGGATAGGGTAGTTCATTTCTAATAGAGAGCTCATATGGTAGACTAATAGGATCTAAGGTTTGAAAGAAGATCCTGATGGCTACCCTGATCCTCGTCCTTGTGATTGGTACTGTCCTAAGTGCTTCCCTTGCATAATTTTATTTAATCTTTAAAGCAAGCTTATTAGCTAGGTACCTATAGGCACTTTAAAGGCTCAGAGAGGATAAGTAATGGGTTAAGTGAAGATCACAGTGCTAGCAAGGGGTAGGCCCTGGATCTGAGCACAGGCAATCCAACCTGGGACTAAACTCAGCTCTCATAGTGTGGCCACTTCTACTGACAGTATAAGATCAGACCATGGATGGTCTTGAACGTTCTACTCAATTATTTATTTATTTTAGTCTTTCTTCCCTATGCGGGTCAATGGTTTGGAAACACTTTAAAGGCAGCAGAATGCTCTCTCACATGACATTTTGCCAATGTATTGAAAAGATAGAAGTGAAAGTGTCAGTATATTAAATAGGGACACTGAGTCCATTAGCAGATAAAAGTGAACATGATCTGATTGAAGTGGGTAAGTAGGTGAATCCCGCCAACGCCCTGGAGATTCACCTGTGGCACTCCAAGGGCCCAGGTTGACAATCCTGGCTGTTGCATGGGAAATACTGGAGTCTCTGACTAGAAAGTGTGTCACTTATAATCCCTTTCATTATTTCTTATATTCCACGTACTGTGTGATGGGCACTGAGGAGGGCACTAGATGGGATGAGCACTGGGCGTTATGCTATATGTTGGCAAGTTGAATTTAAATTAGAAAAAATGTAAAAAAAAGGGTATCACTAAATGGGGTATTCTAGAAGAACTTCTTTAGACTCGATGTACAGGATGATAGGAAGAGAGATTGAGTAGGCAAATGACAGCCAGCCACCAGGCCCTGCAGGGGCCCGAGCTTGATTTAATGGAGACTTGCTCCAGGTGGGACAAATAGCAAGAGGTGGGTGTGAGGGCAGAATTAAGCAAAGGTCAATGGTCGGCAGTAAAGAGTTTATAAAAGGGGAGAACATAAGTATTTCAGACAAGAATATTTTTATTAAAAAAAAAAAAGTGGGTACCTAGGTGGCGCAGTTGGTTAAGTGTCTGACTCTTGATTTTGGCTCAGGTCCTGATCTCAGGGTCCAGAAATACAGTTCTGCATCGGGTTTCTCTCTCTCTCTCTCTTTTTTAATTTTTATTAAATTTTTTTTTTAAATTGGGTTTTATACTCAGTGGGGAGTGTGCTTGAAATTCTGTTTCTTCCTTTCACTCTGTCCACCCCCCCTTGTGTGCTCATATTGTCTCTCTCTCAAATAAATAAATCTTAAAAAAAAAAAAGGTGTAAAGAGTCGAAGGGCTGTTTTGCTGATTTTTTTCTTAAAGCTCTTTCATTTATTTCGTTCATTTTCTTTAAGAGCGAAATCTTCTTCATTCAAAATCTTTTTTATTTAAAAAATTTTGTTTTCCTTACATATTTCATTTTAAAAGGCAGATTTAAGATGCCGGATATATAGAACATGTTGTAATCCATAAGCACTCAGGCATTAGCTAAAAAAGCACATGATTAATTTAAAGCTCAGAATGGTCTGTCACTACTCCCTGATATCAAACAAATAAGAGATTGATAGAGCAGTACCGGACCCACAGAGGGAAACCCAAATGTGTAGGGTGAGCGGCAGGGCTGTGGTTCCACAGGCTTGACTGCAAGGAATGTGCTCCTGGTTTTAAGAATCAATAGAACATTTATGTTGATTATTACAGGCTCTTAAATCTCTTTCACCTCTTGATGTCAACCAATCAGATTATGGAATTTTTGAAAAATTTTCAGTCCAGAGTTAGATGGATATGTTGCTACATAGATGGATGAACTTTCCCCCAAACAACTACATTTTAGACCCAGAATCATAAATCATTTTTAATTGACTAAAGCTGGTCCCTGAAGAAGAGTAATCAAAATATAGTGCTGGCTAATGAGTCCACTGTGAAAGACAATTGTAGCACTTCCAATGGATGGCATTATTTTTAAACCTCCGCTAGATTGTTTCAATTAATTCCATTTGGATTTATGAATAAACATTTATTCTCCTTTGGGCTTTCCAACCTGCCTTTGCCTTAGAAGACTCACCTCAGTTTCACCAATCCACAATATTTTTTTTTCCAGTGATATGATTTATACTCTAATGACTTTCTTTTTTTTTTTTTTTAAGTCTATCTCCGGGGACATCATGTTCTTGGGTGGTTAAAGCAGTCTATTGGTAAAATATATGAGAATGACTAACAGTAGGAGATGTTAATGTAAAGAGAAAGTGTGATTTAATGAGCTCTTTTGAAACGAGTTAGAACACTGACATTGTTGGGTGGGCGGGGGTGGGGGGGACTCCCAGTACACTCTTGGCTTCAGGACTATTCCAGAAGCTGTAACGAAGTATTTCTTTAAACCGCAAGAGTGTGAAATCTTTCTAAAGCTTCTCAGAAAGCAAAAGGGGGATACTAATGAACACGAACTACGATACAATTCCAATTCCAATTTTATAACACACTTAACGTTGCTGATAGCATCTTAGGGCATAATTAAATCAAATTGGGAGATTCTGGTGGGGGAATAGTCTTCCTGGCTGAGAAAGTGGATACTCATTTAAGCATTATTTATCCTAAGTTGACAATGTGCAAGCCAGCATCATGGAGTTTATATAGCGGATTGCAAGAACTTATTCACACTGTTTTGAATATTTGGTGATTTCCTCTATAGTATGAAGAAACATCTGCTTTGGGATGAGGGAGGAAAAGGGGCAATTATGTTTGCACACTTAAATTTCTCTCAATAGAGGACTAAAAGAAGGCAATGCTACCCTCGAAAGATATAACATAGTTTTCAAATAACAACTTGCTTAAATTAACTTAGGGAGAAGGCTTCTAGAAGAATGTATGGACTTCTGGAAGAAAATTTCCCTGAGTACTTTACTGACATTTTCTCTCCTCTTGAGCTTCATAAAATAGAAAAAAGCCTGCACACAATTTCTTCCAGCGACCTCCACATTATAAAATGCTGGTTAAAGAATGAAAAGCGACATCATTAAGCATTGGAAAGAAAAATCAGGAAATCTAACCGTGTAGCTTCAAATTCATTACTTATGAAGCTTCTCCTCCACTGTGATGACTCCCCATGGAAACTGACAGCTTGGCCTTCATCCTGTCAGGCCTTTCAGGTAGCAGGGATCCTTTTTGCTGTTTCCACAGGAATTCCACTGAAGTGGGTCAGACCCCGCAGCACCTCCTCAGTGCCCCTTCTCCAGTCAGCCTCTCCAGGCAGCAGTTGGCTGGGCCATTATCTGCTTGGGAAAAGGATTATACAACTCCAGCTCTTCATGATCTTTCTTCATCCCGCTTCTGTAATTTTTTGGCCTTGTTTTTGGGTCCTAGAGCTTCTGATGTATCAGCCAAAACAATGCAGCTGAGGACAACAGAAATATCAAATGGGCTTGTGTCAGTGAAGGAGTTAAAGGGGACATTTTCCAGGCATTTGGCCTCAAATTAGCACTCTGGAATGTGGGGAATGTTTTAAGCATAAAAAAGCTGAGTTGTATATTATAATACATGGTAACTTTTGAAATGTTAGGGTTTCATATCACAGAACATACACACTGGAAATTAAATGACCCATTGTTTTGAAACTTCTGTTGTTCAGATACTTACCTAAGCACTAGTTAGAGCTGACTTAAAGATGGGGTGGGGACATCCGAAGCCTTGTGTGTGATTTGAGGTTCTCCCTCCATTACTTTTTATAAAAGCCTGGATGAGCCAAATTCCCAAATGTTGGTCTGAAGATTTAGGGCTCATTTTACCATTACCTTTGGAGCAGGCGGGTGTTTAATTTCTTGGAAGGTGGGAGAAAACAAAATACTTGAGCAAGTAGGGTTACAAATTGATTTTCAATCTGCCCTTTGTTGAAAAGCTGTTTTTGGTACATTAGGTAGGTTTCAATATATGAGATTTCCACTGTGGAAAATTAGACTCTAAGCTCTTTGAGGATATGAAATACATCTTATGTCTTTCTTGTAAATCCCATATAATTTTTTTTTTGTCTTAGAGGAGGTAGATAGGAGATCTTTGAAGAACAGCAGAGAAAGCCTTTTGATGGTGCAGCTGACCAGTCAGTGGGCAGGCTGGTGGTACGCTAGGGGCAATGGCTTAAAAGGACCATAAAGCCTACCTTGTTCCAAAATGTCTCCCCACATGTTGCATTTTTGTCACCCAGAAATATATCCTTTCCATTCTCTACCAATTGCTCCTTCATGAAGGTAAACTCCATGCAATGGAGTTACTCCCTCTCCCTTCCAGAAGGCCACATGGAACTAAGTCCCAGCCAAAGAGGAACCAGAGAGGATTAAACCTTTCATTTCTCTTTTCTTCACCCTTCTCTCCTTCCCCTCTTCTCTTTCTTTTTCTATTCTATCTCCTTCAGAAAGTATATGTGATAGTGATTCTTTCATTAGTTTATTGACCTAGAATCTTTTAATAAGATCAGGTAAGTTAGGGAGGGAAAGGAAAAATCCAGAGCAATGGCTCTTGCATTTGTTCTGCCTCCAACACATGAGTAGACACTGTCCTTCATATGGTCAACCCTGCTGGGTTTTCTGTAACACCTTCCAAATGATCCAGACTTATCATGGGTTTCCCTATGAGACATGCTAGTAAGCCAGAAGACCAACTGGGTTTCAGCTAGTCGAAAAGCACTTTCTTCCATTTGCAAGGCTCGTCCGATTTGTGCTTCTGTGCTTGGAGGAGAGATGGCCAGGGTGCTAGACATCATGGAGATGGAAGTAAATGTAGCCTCAGCCTGAATTTATTGGTTTGAAGGTCGCAAAATATAGGACCGTTGGCCTGGTTTAGGGTGTGGCTACAAAGACATACATGTTGTGCCTGTGTGCTCACCCTATGTATTATACTGTATATGTAGAGTCTAGATTTATATACTGCAATGTAAAAATATATATATTTTTTTTACTTTTTAAAAGACAATGGAAATTCCAAGTAGATAAAACATAGCCTCATTTATTTAATGCCACTTTAAATGTCTTAAATTTGTTTCCTGGTGGACAGCCGGGTAATGCTTTTAGCTGCTCACATGCTTGTCTTTCTGCATCTCCATCGCCTGTTTACCTTTTGGTTAAACTAATAAACTGGTTTGGGACTTGGTTGGCATGTGCTGCCAGAAAAAGAAAATTATTTTCCATTTTCTGGGGGATGGAGGCTTAATAATAAAAGCAGCAAGCATCAATAGTAGAAAATGGAAGTACCATTAAATGGGAAGTTTCATTTCCTTCAAAAAATGCATGTGTGTTGTATGAATGGCTAAAAAATCTTTGTGTAGAGTTTCCTTGTGAAGGTGCAGGAGCCTCAGTCATTCTCGGATGATGCAGCAGATGAAAGGAGGATGGTTTGGGAAACTCAAGAAGCTTAGTGTCAGGGCCACAAGAGATACAAAATAAGGTGATGTTATAGTAAAGAGAGACTCTTACATGTCATAACTGAGTATGTCGTAAGCAATGGAGTCCTTCACGCAGAGACTTTATAAATAAACCAGAACACCTCTCAGGCCATTTTGAGAGCTCATCTAAAATTGTCATCTTTAATTAATTACACTTTCATTTGGGGAAGTTAATAGAAACGGTCAGAACATTTGAGAAGAGAACATTAATAGATCAAATTTGTTGTCTTATACAAGATTAGTATCTATCATCTACTGATTTAATTTCTTCTATGAAGCTAGAATACTTGAAGAATTCAAAGTTGTCCTATAACCTTATGTAACTGGCATGATGTTTCTCCAGACATATTGTGTGGTTTGGGTTTCCAGGCACCATAGAAAGTTTTCCCCTCCTCCCTTAAAATGCCAGCAGTCACTCTGGCCACTGTTTTAATGCATAGGCTTTATTATTCCTGCTGTAGTATGATTAAATTTATTAAGAACTTTCCAGAGAATAGGATGAAAACCGAGAAAGGTAGAAAGTTGCCTAGGGGGGGGGGGGGTTTGCTATGTTTCAAGGAGGAAAGAATAAAATGGAAATTGGGGTTTTGTAATATTTTACTTTACAATTGTTGTGTCAATGGCTATTAGCATAGTTGTCCTATAGGAGGATAAAGAAAGCAGTTAAATAATATGATCTTATGTGCCTCTTTGTACCACTGATGTGGGAAAAAGTACGCTCAGTAGGACACAGATTACTGTGAATTGATATGGTTTTTGAAGACCTCTTTGCTAAGAGGAGCCTCGGTTGGGAAGGTAGTCGAGTGAAGGAACAATGTCCCATGTTTTGTTTCTATCACTATTAGAGAGACTGAGGTGGGATATGCAGGGTGTTCAGGGACCAGAGACAAATCTTTAAACATCTTATGGGTACAAAGAGGAGAAACTTCTCTTCTGCAGTCCCGGTTCTAGAAGAAATGTCAGTGTAACTATGGTACATGATAACTATGATAATAGATTCCTGAAACATTAAACAGTATTGGCTTATCCTTTTGTTCTTGATATTAGTTTTTTTAATTCCCTGTTAAACATTTAACTGTTCATAAGCTTAGGCTTAATGGTTTAAGTACCAAGCTACATCACTGAGCAAATCCATCATTAGAATAAATTTGTAAAAGTGCAATTTCTAGGGGTTTTGATGCTTATTAACAATCTGCCATCTAGCAGGGTTGTATTGTATTGTAAGGTCAATAGTGTGTTTTTTCCCCTCAAATAGTTGCCAATAATTATCTTAATTCTTTCCAATATTTGTCACTATGAGAAGTGAAAGATTAGATACTTAATTTAATTGTCTTAGCTTTTTGAAGTGAATACTTTATGTTCATTTATTCTTATTTGCTAATAAAGCACTTAAGGCTACAAATTTTCCTTCAAGTGCAGCTTTTGCCATACCTTATGATAGTTATTGTTGTTATTTCCTAGTAGCTTATATTGATAATGTAAACATTTTTAAATTTTAGTTCAAGTTACTTATGACTATTTTAAAATTGCTATGTGTTGTCATTGAAATATAAAACATTTTTACAAAGTCACACTATGAGGCTCATACTATGTTACTTTTTGAAATTTTCCTTACAGTAATTTATTCTATTACTGTAAACATTCCAAAGCCATTTTGGAAGAAGATGTCTTCTCAATTTGCAGAGGTTAGCAGGCATCTTTTACTAAAGATTTTATGTTATCTAAGACTTTGATATTCTTATTTATTGTCTGTTTGTTTGTTTATTTATTTTCGTCTATTTAATCTGTGAAAGATAAGCCCACTTATAATTGCATTCCTAAAAATTATTTGTTGTGTTTCAGTAGTTTTTGCTTTATATATTTTTGATATTTGATATCTGGCAAGTCTATATTTAGTCCTATAATATCTTCACTGTAGATTATATCTTTTGTTGAAATAAAATAATTCTCTTTATTTGATTTATATTTTTTCTTTATTTGATATTTTTGACTGAATTCTACTCTAATATTAATTGGGCTACTTCTTTTTTTTGAACATTTTTATGCCATTTTAAGTGTGGCTTGTGAATAGCAGTTGTGGTTTTGTGTGTGTTTTATTTTATACACACAGATATGTGTATTTTATATACACAGA
This sequence comes from Vulpes vulpes, assembly GCF_048418805.1. Lineage (NCBI taxonomy): Eukaryota > Metazoa > Chordata > Mammalia > Carnivora > Canidae > Vulpes > Vulpes vulpes. The sequence goes on along the minus strand of NC_132787.1, from coordinate 10,874,422 downwards.
GTGTTTGGCTTTTATGGGAGAAGTGTAACTTAATTGCTTTTCTCATAATAACTGATATATAACTGGTATATTTAGCTTTACTTCTACCGTCTTATGTCTGCATGTTGTCTTTTGTTCTTTTCTTGTTTTTGCTGTATTGATGAGGTTTTCTTAGTTCTTTTTTCTTCACTGCTTTGGAAGTTATGAGCTCCATATTTGTATAACTAATAGTAGTAGAAGAACATTCCATGTTCTAAAAAAACATGGTCATCAGTTTTTCTTACAAATTTTTGGGTTTTTAGATCTTACAGCAATCCATATCAAGGCACAGTGGAGAAGAATGTAAGATATAATAAAAGGATTGAAGTTGTTTGCAAACAATGGTGGAGTTAGGCATGAAAACATTACATTAGGTCACTGGTGCAGCGGGGTTAATTTAAAGAATAATTTGTGAATAAAATTAAAGAGTTCATCTTTGCTTTATGTTGAAATGACTGGACACATTTTCACCAAATCTGGGTTTTTTTGGGTAGTCAGATATAAAATAGAAGACCTGTAGTGGGGTCCCCAGTGGGAAGCACCTGAATGAGTTTAGCGTCCAGAGTGGTCACCTGCATGGGTTTGCGACTGAGGTGTTTGATATGAGCAGGTGTCAGTGAAACTTGGTCCAAGATGAGCAGGAATATTTCATGATGTCTAATGAGCAGCTCAGAATGATTCACTGGAGTGCAATGGTGTTGTATTATACTGTAGGGACCAAGTGAACCTGCTCTATAAATCTTAGTGTTAAGAGTTTGGATTTAATCTGATAGACAAAGAACATATTGCTGGTTCCTAAGAAAGAAGTGAAGTTTGGACCAACAACATTTATCATAGTTCTCTGCCTCCATTATGTCCTTAGCCATTTCTAAGAGCAATCACACATTTGTCACCATTGTGTTCACTTTAGAAAAATGTCTTCAGATATAGGACTTATGGTATACACAGGCAATATTACTTCCACAAAACGCGTTGTTTAAATTTTAAGTACCAGGATTTTAATTCCACACAGATGTGGTTCCTATGAAGCATCTACCTGCTAATGAAAGAATCATGGGTTGGGGCCATCTGTGGTACATTTAGGTGTGCTTTGCGTAGCCTGTTCTCTGTAAAACTAAAGAAAATTTCTACTGTAATTATTGTGATTTTATAGGCATCCCTTTAATCAGTTAATAAGAACTATCTTGAAACTATAGCTTGCCTGACCAGTGCTCTGTTTACTGAAAAGGTCAAAAAATGATCTAAGAACATTGCTTTGGAAAGGAACCAACACTTGCCTCATGAGGAGTCAAAGCAAGAGGAAGAATCTGGCAATATCAGTTAAATGTAGTTAGTGGTTATATGTATGTGCATGGAGAGTTGTGGGCAGGGATATGTTCTTAATTGATCTGAAGGAAAGCAAGTGAAGAAGAAAGCAGGCCACTGAATTTAGTTTCTGAAAACCTTGGCATGTATAGTGTCTATAACAATTAGAAGCAGAAAACTTCTGAGACATACAAGTTTCTAAGCAACAGCTACTTTATATAATGGTTATCCAACCAAATGATAATAGTTTGAATATTGGCATGGAGTGTTCTACTTCCCATTATCCTACTATCTAAATGCTACACATACTCCTTGGTGAGGCCTTTTCTAATTTTTCAAGTCAAAGTTTTTATCCTTTCTTTTGATTTCCTACAGTATGTTACTTATATACATACTGTAGCATTTTATGATGTAGATTTTATGATTTTACATACAAAAATATTCACTCTTCTTAAGGGTACATTTTAATGATTTTTGATATAATGTGTACATTTTTCATATGACTGTTACTACAATCAAGACACAAAACATTTCCGGGGTGCCTAGGTGGCTCGTTCGGTTGGATCTCTGCTTTCGCCTTGGGTCATGATCCAAGGGTCTAGGATCTAGTCCCATTTGGGTTTAATGCTCAGTGGGGAGCCTGCTTCTCCCTCTTTCTCTGCCTGCTACTCCTCCTGCTTGTGTTTTCTCTGTCAAATAAATAAATAAAACCTATTAAAAAAAGATAAGAACATTTCCATCATCCCCAAAAGTCCCCTCAAGCCCCTTTATAGTCAATCACTTCCCTCTACCCTAAGACCTCAGCAACCAATGATCTTTTCTTCTTCTGTCTCCAGAGTTCTTTCTTTTCTTTTCTTTTTTTTTTTTAAGTATCTTAGGAAGGAAGTACTTTTAGGGTGAAACAAAGCATGGATTGATTAGGCATTGCACAGATGCTGCATGATGCAGGGTTTAGGAGAATGGATCTGTCACTACAGTTTTGCCTTCTATAGAATGTCTGATAAATCAATCATACAGTATGTAGTCTTTTATGTATGGCTTTTTTTCCCTTAGCATAATGCTTTTGAAAGCTATCCCTATCCTTGCATGTGTCATAGTTCAATCCTTTTTATAGTTTTGAGTATTTAGTTTTATGGAGATGATTTGTTTTGTGCTACTTGTCTTCATTAAAAAATAACCTCATTACCTACAGACATATGTTAAACACTTACTATATCCTAGGCCTGTCATGGGTCTTGGGTAAAAAGATTAATTAACATATAGTTCTGATACTTCTGGAGTTTTATGTAAACAGATGATGTTAATACAATATGTCTGGGCCTTTAGAATAAGTTGGGCCTTTCAAGAGAATAAGAAGTAGCACAGAAAAAGAAAAGAAAGGTGGAGAAAGGCAGAACAAAGAAAGAGCATGAACAAAGGTGTGAAGACAAATAATAGCAAAGAAATGATAGGAACTTTACTAGAACATGAAGTTTAAAGCCTGGGGTGGCAAAGAAGACTAAAGAAATATGTAGTAGCCAGAGAGGACTTTAAATATCATGGAAGGAACTTATTCTTTATGTCATGTGAGAAAGCCTTTGAGTTGATTTAAGATAGGAGAATCAGCCTCATTTGCATTTTAGACTAGACTCAGTGTGGCAAAGGGTACCAGAGAAGACTTTTAAGTGATCTTTGCCCTATTGTGGGCCTGTGGTAATGAAGACCTGAATTAGGACAGGAGTCTTAAGGGTAGAGAAGCAAGAATCAATTTGATGAATATTTAGAAAAGGAAGAACTTGGTGACTGAGAGACTGCTAGTAATCTAGTCGTAATCTAGTAGTAGCAATTTAGTAGGTTTGAGGTATCTATTTTGTATTTTTAGATTTTTAGTAGCCACTGTGTTTATGAGTCTTGACCTCATGTGTAAAAAGAAGTCCGAGTTTAGGAATAATTAGCATATAAATGAAACACATGGAAATGGAAGAGTTCAAATTCTTAGAGAGTAAGGACAAAAATACTATCTTTTTGGCAAATTGAATTTAAATTAAAAAAATGGGAAAAGAATCAAATTTTAAAGAAGAATGCCAGGAGAAAAGACGAAAGCCACTGCTATAAAACTGATAGAGGCAATTGAAAGAGCAAAGCATGAGAGTCTTGATCCTTCTACACCAAGAACCAGACACTCAGTCTAAAGGGATGGATCCAGTCATGTCTTGTTCACTATCATTCAAATATTTTTCTGATTTTTGTAAAAGAAGGAAAGCCTTATAAGTTTTTACTGAATAAAATAGAAACTGGTGATGAAAAAAAATCCTATCTTCATGACTCATAGAACAGAGCCTCAAATGCAGAAGATGCTCTAGAAACATTTGTTGAATAGATGAATGAATAGATGCTTATTTTTAAATTAAATTCTGTCCTATGTCTTGCATGCCGGAATTCATGGGAGTGAGACATATAGCTAAGGTGTGGAATTGCATGACCTACTTAAAGACAGCCAGATAACGCTCTCGGTCTATGGCAGATAGAGCTTTGTAGAGTGAACAAACAGTCACCTTTTAGTTATTTTCTATTTCTGGGTTGTTGAGGGAGAGAGAGAAGGCCACCTGGAGCCTTGGTTGCACAGATTGCCAAACCACCATGATGTCTACCATTTAGTTTTACCCTGATTAGGCCAGAACTGGGTAAATGAATGTTTCATCTTGCATTTTTCCACATAAACAGATGTCTTTACCCACAGACAAATTTAGAAAACAGTGCGGTTTTGAAGAAAAAGGGAGGTTATTTTTCCAGTTAGGAAAAAGGTGGCTGCTTATCATCATTCTTAAAGACATGTTTATTTTTTAAAAGTAGGGTAACAAATCTCAGCTCTTCCAAGAAGCCTTCCCAGATCTTGCCGGTTGGAATTAATCTTTATCCACCATTTACTCTCATGTTTGTTTTGGAAGCTGCATGATACATTGGAAAGAGCATGGAATTTGGAGTTGGGTAGTCATAGGTCCTATCTTGGTGTTGGTAGTTATGCAACTTCTCTGAATCTCACTCTCTGTCTGTAAATTACCTGTAATGATGCATGTTGGAGTTGGATGGGGGGGCTGTTAAATAACATTGTCTCCCATTTCTAAGTTCCAAACCTAGAGAGATAGATACAGGAGCTAGATTGACGTAAAATACTAGTTGTTCCTTTCTAATTCATCAATCGGTGTTCTGCAGGGGATTGAATAGAAGCTGCTAGTGTGAGTCATATACTTTTCTTTCTTTCAGGTTAGAGTAGAAATGGGGGATAAATATTCCTTCATAAAAAGACCTACTTTAAGGCTTGTCTCTCTGAGGGCATAGAAATAACATACGAGGGGAGTGGGTAGTACAGGAGAGGGGTAGGTTGGTTACAGCCCGTCTTTTTTCCTTAGTGCTTTTTAGAGCACTAAGTATAGGGCTTTAATATAGTCAATTATCCTTTAATATTTGTTGAATTGAGCTAGAAACATCTCACTTTTTCATTAATATTAGGTGTTGAATTTCTTTCCAGAATTATTGCACTTCCTTTCCCCGATGATCTCTAGACATTACAGGGCTATACAATTCTTTTAGTTTTTTACTTAAAAGTAATTTTTTACCTGAAGTGTATATATACATAGATATAAAGGTACAAAAATCACAAATATACAATTTGATGAATTATAACAAATTGAATACACCTGTGTGCCTATTACCCAGATGAAGAAATAGAAATTTACAGCTTCCTAGAATACTCTCTTGAGTCTCCTTCCAGAGGTAACCATTAGCTCCATTGCTAACTCTTATATTAGTTTTGTCCATTTTTGAAGTGTGCATGTGTGTGGTCTTATTCCGCTCAGGTTACGTATATGAGCTACATCCATTTTGTTTTGTATAGAAGTAATGTGTTCATTTTTATTTGCTGTAGTATTTTCCATTGCATGAATGTACCACCATTCATTTCTCCATTCTACTGCTGATGGACATTTGGATTATTTCCAGTATTTTGCTATTATTACCAAAGTTGCAATGAAGACTCTTGTATATTTTTATCTTGAGGACATACTTAGAAATGAGATTTCATGGACACAAGGTAAATGTATATTTAGCTTTGATAGATAATGCAAAAACAGTTTTCCAAAGTGTACCAATTTACATTACCACAAGCATTGTATGAGAACTCATTTGGTCCATATCATCATCAACACTGGATAATCTCAGTCTTCTTATTTGCTGTTCTGCTGATATGTAGTGTTATCTCATTGTGGTTTAAATTTGCATTTACCTGATGATTAATAAAGTCGAAAATATTCATCATGGGTTTTATTGGTCATTAGCATTCATCATGTGAAGTTTCTGTTCATGTTTTTCATCTATCTTTATGAGTTATCTATATTTTTATTACTAATTTGTAGTCTAATTTATAACTCATATTCTTTATGATTAATGCTTTTTATGTCCAGTTTAATAAATTGTTGTCTACCTCAGGACATTAAGATGCATACCTATGTTATCTTCTGGTAGCTTCCTCTCTCCTTTTTAAATATACATCTATATGCCACCTGGAATTGATTTTTTGTGTATGGTGTGAGATATGGTCCAGATTCATTTTTCACTTAGATATCCAGTTGATCAGGACTCTTTATTACATTTCCCTTTTGTTCATTAGTACCTCCTTTATCATAAATCAAGGGTCTATATATATATAAATTTGCTTCTGGACTAATTTATTCCATTGTTCTTTTTATCTATTCTTACATTAATACCACAATGCCTTAATAGCTATAGATTTAAGATGTCTTGATACCTTAGGGCATAAATTCTCCAGTTTTTCTTCAAGATTACCTTGTCTATTCTTGGCCACCAGCATTTCTATGCAAATTTTAGAATTATCTTATAAATTTCTCAAGAACCCTGGGATATTTTATTTTATTTTTTTTAAACCTGGGATATTTTAAATAAATGTTTTATTTTGAAATAAATTTAGAATTACAGAAACGTGTAAAAAATACAATGAGTTCTTGTATTTATATCTTATCCAGTTTCTCCCATTGTTAACATCATATATTATACTATGGTACATTTATCAAAACTAAGAAACTGACGTTGATATATTACTATCAACTAAACTTCAGACTTTATTTGGATTTCACTAGTTTTCCATTCAGTCCTCCTTCTCCAGGACTCAATCCTGCATCTAGTTTTCATGGCTCTCTAGTCTTTTCTTTGCCATAATGATGTCTCAGTCTTTATTATTCATGATTTTGACAGTCTTAAAGAGTTCTGGTCATTTACTCTGTTGAATGTCCATAATCTGAAGTTTTCTGTTATTTTTCTTACAGTTATTCTGGAGTTTCTGGAAAGAACACAACAGATTTGAATTACCCTTCTCATCACATTCTATCAGGGGATACATGATCTACTCCTGAAATTTCTGGTGATGTCAGCCTTCACCATTTGATTAAAGTAGTGTTTGTCAGGCTTCTCCATTTGAAGTTTATGTTTTTCCACTTTTTTACTCTATTCTTTGGAAATGAGTCATTAATTCTGGCCTACCCTGGAGGTGGTAGTGGGGAGGGCATTAAGATCTACCTCCTGTGGAATGCCCTATATTCACATATTATTTAGAATTCTTCTGTTAGAAAGATATATATATATAATATATACTATTATATATAATTATATAAATATATTATTATATTATATAGTTATATAATTATAATTATATAATATAATTTTATATATATTTAATCAATCATTTATATCAGTATGGACTCATGTATATTTACTTTATACTTTGGGTTATAATCCATACCATTTTATTCTGTTGCTCAAATTATTCCAGCTTTGGTAATGGGGGAATTTTTCAGCTTGGTTCCTATGTCCCTTTGATGTCCCTATATGTTTGTTTGTGGAACATTTCCTTACGTTGTTGGCACTACAAGATGATCTGAGCCCATCTTTTATATTCCTTGACCCAGTCTTAGAATCAGTGATTTCTTCAATGAGCCCTTGATCATTTATTGGAGAACAGTATTTAGAAACTAAGATCTGGTCATTGGATATGCCCCTTGTTACCATTGCTTCTAGGATCTCTCAGAGGGCTGTGCTAGCATATATATACATTTACATATGTATACACAAATATATGTATATACGTGTATGTATGCATACGTATACCTATGAATACTAACACATGTGCACATGCGCATCTATAAGTATCCTGTATCTATCTGTATATGTAATATAGTATGATATAATATAATATAACATAATAATATAATATAATATAATATAATATAATATAATATAAACATGAGTTTATACTGATAACTAATTTAGTACTACCAGGTACATTCTAGCCTTCCTTGCTTGTTTATCTGTAATCCTCCTCTGGTGAGTAATCTGGCACTCACCACTATTTACCTATTTGTTCAATCCTAGTGTATAAATAAAGGAGTTTCAGAATTGTTAACCTGTATCTATCTCCAAGAAAAAAATTCACCAACTAGAGTACAGTGATTTTGTAGCATTCTTTGTTTTCTATGGTTTTATAATTTTTAGTCAAAACACCATTTTTTCAGATAGTTCCTTTTTTTAAACGTTGAATATATTAAGGTTCACTCTTTGTAATGTATAGTTCCATAAATTTTGACAAATGCATAGAGTCCTGGGTTCATCACCCTAGAACAGCAGCTTTTCCCAAAAAGTTCCTCTGTAAGTCCCTTTGTAGTCAAGCACTCTCTCTTCTCCAACCTTTGGCCACCACTAATCTGTTTTCATTCCATATAGTTTTGCCTTTTCCAGTGTCATATGAGTGAAATCATACACGATGTAGTCTCTTGGGTATAAATTCTTTCACTTAATACAATGCATTTAAGATTCATCCATGTTGGTATAAAAATCAAAAGCTCATTTCTTTTCATAGCTGAATTGGATTTCATTGTATGGATGCGCCACAGTTTATTCCTTTGTTAAAGGACATCTTGAATGCTTCCAGTTTTTTAGGTTATTTATTTAAGTAATTTCTACATCCAATGTAGAGCTTGAACTCACAACCCTGAGTCGCACACTCTTATGACTGAGACAGCCAGGCACCCTGAGATGCTTCTGGTTTTTAGCAATTAGGAAAGAAGCTGCTAGAAACATTCACATACAGGCTTTTGTTTAGATACGCGTTTTCAAGTCATGTTGGTAAATTCCTAGAAGTGTGATTGCTGAGGATTATGGTAAGTCTATGTTAAACTTCATAAGAACTACTAAATGTTTTCCAAAGTGGCTGTATCACTTTGCATTTCTACCCGCATTGAGTGAGAGTTCCTGTTCATCTGCATCCTTGCTGGCATTTATTGTCAGTTTTTGGATTTAAGTCTTTCTAATAAATGTGTAGTGATATCTCATTGTGGTTTAAATTTACATTTCCCTAACAGTGTATAATGTTGTTTATCTGTTCTTTTCATTTTTCATTTGACAACTATATATTTTCTTCAGTGAAGTGTCTGCTCAGATCTTTTGCCCATTTTAAAATTGGGTTGTTTCTTTTTCTGAGTTTTAAGAGTTCTTTACATATTCTGGAGACAAGTCCTTTGTTAGACATGTGATTTAAATATATTTCATCTGTAGCTTGTCTTTTCATATTCTTGACCACGTCTTTCACAGAGCAAAGTTTTAATGTTAATAAGTCCAAGCTCTCAGTTTTTTTTTCTTTTGTAGATTGTGCTTTGATGTTTTATTAAAAAATACATCACTTTAGTTTAGTTGTAAGTCATACAACTTTTCTCCTCTATTTTCTTCTAAAAGTTTTAAACTTTATGTTTTATATTTAGTTCTGTGATTCCTTTAGAATTAATTTTTGTGAATGAGTTATGCGTCTCCATCCTTCATTTGTATATGGGCACCCAAGTATTTGAATACCATTTGCTGAAAAGACTTTTTTTTTCTCCATTGAATTGCATTGGGCCCTTTTCAAATATCAGTTTGTGTGGCTCTGTATTTTGTTGGAATTCTGAATTGGGAGATAGGAAATCCATAGATAACTTTTGACAGGATTGTCATCCTTATAATGAGCCTTCCCATCTGTATATATGGTTTATCTATACATTTACTTGGTTCTTATATCAGTATTTTTCAGTATAGTATTCTTGCACATAATTTTTGATGCTGCAGTTAGTATTAAATTTCATTTTCTAATACTTTGTTGCTTGTATATAAGCATGCACTTGATTTAAAAAATATATTAGTTGTGCATCCAGCAACCTTTCCAAATGAATTTCTCATAGTTCAATTCTCTTAGTTTATCCATAGATTTAAAAGAAATTTTGACTACCTAGACATTTTGTTTGTGAATAGTGACAAGTTTATTTTTCTTTCATTCCAATCTTTAATCTTTTAGTTCTTCTTTTTCTAATTTTATTGCATCGGCTATAGCCACCAGCACAATTCTGGATGGAAGTGCTGATAGCACATCTTAGTGTCTCAAGGAGAAATCTTTCAATATTAAAACATTTAACAGTACAGTGTACAGTGTTTCTTATGGATTTTTAAAAGATAAACTTTATCAGGTTAAGTAAATTCCCATTTATTCCCAGTTTACTAAGAGTTTTTAATACATGTTGAATTTTTTTCATGGCTTTTCTGCATTTATTGAGGTAATCAGATAATTGTTATCACCACCTTTTGTTAATTGGCATTGATTGATTTTTTGGTTAAACTAAACTTTGATTCTTGGCATAAACCCCTCCTGATCACATTGTATATTCTTTCCATTTATTCCTGGATTAGATATGGATTTTAGTTAAGAATTTTTGTGTATACATTTATAAGGGATATTGGTATGTATTTTTCTTTTTCTGAATATTTTTGTCTGGTTGTGGCATGAAGGCAATGATATTTTCTTTAAATGTGTAGGGAAACTTTTTTCCCCTCTTTGTTACCTAAAAGATTTGAATAAAATGACTATTATGCTTTAATTAAAAAGAAATATTTTATTTAGTTGTTTGACAGAGAGAGAGAACACAAGCAGGGGGAGCAGCAGGCTGAGGGAGAGGGAAAAGCTGGCTCCCTGCTGAGCAAGGAGACAAATGCAGGGCTCCATCCCAGGATGCAAGGATCATGACCTGAACCAAAGGCAGCTGCTTAGTCCACTGAGCCACCCAGGCACCTCACTTCAATTTTTTTTGTAGAATTTACCAGTAAAGTAATCTGGACCTGGAGGTATTACAGTCTACCTGTAAGTCTCTCTTTATCTCTCAATCTCTTTCTCTGTGTGAAGATTTTTCATTATGAATTGAATTGAATTTTAAAATTTCTTGTAATATTCGTATTTATTAGTATAAAGTTTTTTGTCATCCTTTAATTAATATTTGTAGGATTGTATACTGATGCCTACATGATCATTCTTAATACATTGATAAGTTATGATTCCTATCTACTTTTTTCTTGCATAGGCTTACTAGAGGTTTATTAATTTTATTAATCTTTTTCATAAACCAGTTTTTGGCTTTGTTGACTCTATTCTATATATGTTTTATATGATATTATTAATTTCTCCTTCTGTCTTTATTATGTTTTCTCCTACTTAAATAATTTTTTCTTACGGCTTGTTGAAATGGATATTTAGTCAATTGGTTTTAGCCTTTATTTTTTCCTAATAAATGAATTCAAGACTATAAATTTCCCTCTAAGCACAACTTTGACTGCATCTCACAAATTTTGAGATATGGTTTTTGTTTACCACTTGTTTAAAAATATTTTCCAATTTCTATTATGATTTCTTCCTTGGACTGTAAATTATTTAGAAATAAGTTGCTTAAGTTCTTAAAACACATCCTAAAATAATCTTTTTGTTATGATTTCTAATTTAATTCTACATATTTCAATATACAGTCTTGATTTATTAATTTCTCAACCAATTAGTTCTCTTACCATTTTCCAGATAAAGACTTCAGAACACTTTAAGTCCATTTTCTCCCTCCTAGTTTTTGTTATTATTGCCATGTATTTTAATTCTATGTATTTTTAAGCTCATAAGACGTTATTTCCTACATTTAATATTAACTTAGATGTACTGACATTTCTATTCTTTCTATTGCTCTTTATGTCTCTCTGCATTTTCATCATCTGGTGCTTTCTTCCTCAAGTACTTGCTTTAATTTTTCTTTTAATGTGAGTCCACTTTATTGGCTTGAAAATTTCTCTTGTCTTTGCTTTGATGAGCATTTTTGTTGGAAATAGATTCTATATTAGCACTTAGTAAATACTTATTTTCTCCCAGCACTTGTACTTTTCATTATTGCCCTCTGGATTCCATTATTTCTGTGAAGTAGTCAGGCCTCAGTCTTACTGATTCTTTTCAAAGAAAATATTTCTTCCTTCCCCTCCACTCTAGTTGCTTCAAAATTCTCGTTGTGTTTGGTTTTCAGCATGTTCACTATCATTTGTAGATACAGTTTTCTTCAAATTTATCCTGATTGGGGTTTAAAGCACTTTTTCTTTTTTGAAGCACTTTTTCAATTTTGTGGCTAGATGTCTTCTTTCAGTGCTGCAAAATTTAAGACCATTACTTCCTCAAAATTACTTTTGAACTGTTCTTTCTTTCTTCTCCTTCTGGGACTCCAAACATTTTCTTGGAATACCCTGTCTTTTACCACCGCCCCCTGCCCCCGCCCAATATCTTCCATCCTTTTGTCTCCTGTGCTTTAGTCTGAATATTTTCTTTTGACCTTTAGTTTCACCGATCATCTCTTTGTGTCTGTTTCTGCTGTTAACCCATTTAACAAAAGTTTTAATTAGCTAATGTATTTCTCAGTCCTAGAATTCATTCGTTTCTCTTTTTAGATAAAATTATCTATCTCTTCATTTAATTTCTTCAGCATATAAATGAGATATTTTAAAGTACATGTCTAATAGCCTAATATCTGTTCTTCTTCCATGGGTCTGTTTCTGTTTTAGTTATCTTGGTTTTTGGCCACATAGTCTTATTTTCTGATATGCCTAGTCATGTTTGATTGACCACAGGATCTCAGATATGAACAATTGTGGAGATAATTTGAGCCCTTGGATGTGCTTTCTGCATCCCTAGAGAATGTAATTTTGCATCTGTTAGGCAGCTTGGGTATGGGTCAATAACCTTAACCCAATCAGTGGTTAAGTTACTTCAAATCTGGAATTCAGTCTTTTGTGAGCATTGATTAGATTTAGGTTTTTCTCTGCTCCTAAATGAAGGCCTTTTGTGGTCTGAAATAAAAATCTGGGTAGTTTAATATGGACTTTTCTTTTTGAACTCCCAATTTTTGTCCCTCAGTCTTATAACACTGTACAAAGTTTTGCTAGTTTTTAACTTCTTAAGTTGCCATTTTTTTTTGCTCAGCATCTTGATGTCTCAGTAGCTTAGTAGGGAAAACAGTACCAAATGTTGGCATTGCCCCTTGAAGTTTCCCTTCTTTTTGGGATCTTGGCCCTTTAGTCCTCACAACTTTGGAGATGATTTTTTTAAATAATTTATTTTTTATTGGTGTTCAATTTACCAACAAACAAAATAACACCCAGTGCTCATCCTGTCAAGTGCCCCCCTCAGTGCCCGTCCCCCATTCACCTCCACCCCCCACCCTCCTCCCCTTCCACCACCCCTAGTTCTTTTCACAGAGTTAGGAGTCTTTATGTTCTGTCTCCCTTTCTAATATTTCCCACACATTTCTTCTCCCTTCCCTTTTATTCCCTTTCACTATTATTTATATTCCCCAAATGAATGAGACCATATAATGTTTGTCCTTCTCCGATTGACTTACTTCATTCAGCATAATACCCTCCAGTTCCATCCGCGTTGAAGCAAATGGTGGGTATTTGTCTCTAATGGATGAGGAATATTCCATTGTATACGTAAACCACATCTTCTTTATCCATTCATCTTTCGATGGACACCGAGGCTCTTTCCACAGTTTGGCTATTGTGGACATTGCTGCTATAAACATCGTGGTGCAGGTGTCCCGGGGTTTCATTGCATCTGTATCCAACAGTGCAATTGCTGGGTCGTAGGGCAGGTCTATTTTTAACTCTTTGAGGAACCTCCACACAGTCCTTTTTTTTTTTTTTTTAGATTTTATTTATTTATTTATTTATTTATTTATTTATTTATTTATTTTTAATAATAAATTTATTTTTTATTAGTGTTCAAATTGCCAACATACAGAAATATTTTATTTTTTTTTATTCACGAGAGACACAGAGAGAGAGGCAGAGACACAGGCAGAGGGAGAAGCAGGCTCCATGCAGGGAGCCTGACGTGGGACTCGATCCTGGGTCTTCAGGATCTGACCCTGGGCTGAAGGCGGCACTAAACCACTGAGCCACCTGGGCTGCCCTTTGGAGATGATTTAATATCTTTAAAGAAATAATATAAATAGGAATACATGTACATGTAGTTCAATTCTTGTTTTTCACCATGGAAAGAGTGGTCTGCAACAGGCTTGTTCATCATTATGGAAAAAGTTACTAATCTATATGATTATTGTACATCATATTAATTAATTATTCCTGTTAATACTGAAGATTATGGTGAACATCTAATTAGATCATATGTGGGAAAGCTTGAGCAAACTGGAGAGCTCTAAGCAAACACAAAGTATTATTATTATCCTAATACAGAACATAATCTCTCTGAAACTTGTAAAAATATGGCAGGGAAGTATTTGATAATTTGTATTTATTGTTTTTTAAAATCTAGATTCTCTTAAAGGGCCAAGGTCATCTAGTGAATATGCTACTCAATGCAGAAGTTGGAGAAGTTGGCAGTTTTATGCCAGTAAAACAGAGAGATGTATTTCCTCAACACAACCCAAAGGTAGAAACCGTCACTAAATGGGCACTTAGACAGTCCTAACTGATGGAAGTGGAATGTCATGGGGAGCCTAAGACATATTGTATCCTTTTCTCTCAGGTCTCTTGTCAAGATTCTCAGTGAGGAATGGTGCAGAACTAATCCACCTACCCTTGTTCTCCCATTCTCTCCATACCATACTTGTTCAGAGATTTCACTGTAGGCAACCCTCCACTTATCCCTTCCTTTCTTCATACTAGCCCTAACTTCTTTGCGAGCTCAAGTTTTACAGTACAGTAGAAGTTTTCAAAGGCAAAAGATTGGGAATTAGTGTTGGTTTCATGCCAGACACTGTATCTTGATGTACAGCATCTCATAAAGTGTAAAGACATTTCCAAATAAATCTTACCTATTTTTAAAACAGATCTTATAAATAACTGCAATAAGCATTGTGTATTAGCTTAGGTTGAGTTATTATATGTTATTATATAAAGGGTTATAATAATAGTTCAAATTAATTATTCAGTTATAAAGGATACCTCCAATGATGAATAAAAGTCAATGATAATATGAAAAATAGAAATAGTGATTGAGAATAAATTTGGGAGGTGGGTCCTAGTGGAAGTGCATTGTTTGTCAGAAAAGAAGAAAATAGATGTAGTTTTATAAGTCAAGAAATAGAGATAAAAGCATTTAATGTAACATACTAATGAAACTCCCCAGAAGAATTAACACTAGAAATCTTTGAGTTATTATTTCAAGGAAGTGGACATTTGAGTGCTAATGGAATGGAGACTCTTTTAATTTGATACCATTCTGCACTCTGATGTTTTTATTTACCAAGTATAATAAAAATCATTTTGTTTTTTTTATGAGTACAAATAAACAAATCTTCACCTTTATTTATTTATTTAAATCCCTGAGGGATACTTCATCACACAGATTCTGTGGCCAATGACTTTAGCAGGAAGATTCCTTTGGAATTTGACATGAACCATCACTACTTCCATGAGCACAAGTTATTTTTCCCCAGATTACTCTGGTTTTGTTTGGTTTGCCACCAGGAGTCACTTTGTTGTCCTTTACTTTGTACACATAAGCACATCTCTTGCCTAGACAGAATTCAGTTCCATCTGGAGCAAAAACACCTTCAATTTTAAGAAGAGCCATGTGTTCCCTCTGGCTCCAGAGATCCCACTTGTAGCCAACAAAAATGGCCTTGGACCACAGCCTTTCAGACATATTTGTCGTTTTAGGAGCCCTGTTCTCAGTGGCCTTCACAGGCTCCAAGATGGCAGAAAGAAAAAGGTCACTTTTATAATAAAAATAGTTTTAAAAGTAAGTGGATATATTAGACAAACACATATAGCATCAAATAAAGATAGCAATATTAATAACAGAAATTAACATTTTTAAAATCTCAAAAACTAAAGACATGAAGGTGAATATATTCATAACTTCTTTGGTTAAAGAGGAAATCAAAACTGGATTTATAGTACTTTTCAGAAATGATAACAGCTGCATAAAAAGCTGTACTGGTAGTTATTGATTATAAGATGGTGTCAATATTCATTCTATTAATTGGCACCTGGGTTGTCTTCAGTTTGGAGTTATTCCAAGACTTATTTATTTGCCCATGCAGCTATTATTGACAGTGTGCTATGTCCCTTTACGTAGATGCATATTTCTATCCGGTATGATTTCCATTCTGTCCAAAGAACTTCCTTTAACATTTTTTGTGGAGGGGTCTGCTAGTCCTCAGACCCCAGTTTCCAGCTTCTGTATGTCCAAAAGAGTCTTTATTTAGCCTTCATTTTTGAAAGATATTTTTATGAGGTATACAATGCTAGTTGTATATCTGGTTGACAGTTACTTGCTTTTAATGCTTTAAAGATGTTTCTCAACTATCCTCTTATTTGCATTGTTTCTAATGAGAAATCTTTTGGACTTCTTATTTATATTCCTCTGTCAATAACATGCTTTTTCCCCCCTCTCCATACTTTTAAGCTATTCTGTCACTGGTTTTGAACAATTTAATTATGATGTACTTTGTAATAGTTTTCTCCATGGATACTTTTGTATTTCTATAAATATTTTGAACTTTGTTGAAGAAATTGTGCTTAGGATCTGTGTTTCTTGGATCTGTGGGTTTATAGTTTTCATCAAGTTTGGAAAATTCTAGGCTATTAGTTTTCAACTATTTTTATGTCCCCTCCACCATACTTATTCTTGAGGAATCTCATTACATACACATTTGGCTGCTTCAAAATTTTTCAACATCCCTAATGCTCGATTCCTTTTTTTTTAAATTCTGTTTTTTGTTTCATTTTGGATAGTGTCTGTTACAAAATGTTCATGTTCACTAACCTTGTCTAGCCTGCTATTCATCCCATCCCGGGTATTATTCATATCAGACAGTTGTTTTCATCTTTAGAAGTTTAATTTATGTCTTTTTTCTTTTATGACTTAATTTTGAACATATGGAGTCAAGTTATAATAGTTAATATTGTTCTTGTCTGCTAACTACATCTGTGTCAATTACTGTTGATAACAATTAATTCATTTTTTTTCTTCATTATCGGTCACAATTTCCTACTTCTTTCTATGCTTGGTAATTTTTAACTAGATGAAAGATACTGTGAAACTTATATCATTGGATGCTGGATATTCTTATATTTGTATTTGGATCTTTTAATAATATCTTTTATGTCTTTAACTTTCTGAATATAATAACTTTTAAAATGTTTTCATGTACTCATTCTAACTTGTGTATCAGTTCTCAGCCAGTTTTATGATTGATTGATTTTTTCCCCCCTCATTATGGGTCATATATTGCTGCTTCTTTAGGTTCCTAGCAATCTCTGATTGGAGGCCAAACATTAAAAATTTTGCTTTTTTTGGGTACTAGATACTTTTGAATTCTTATAAAGAGTCTTCAACTTTGTTCTGTGGTGTAATTTACTTACTTATAATCAATTAGTCCTTATGGATCTTGTTTTTAAGATTTGTTAGGTGGGACCAGAAGAGTGTTTGATCTAGGACTCATTGTTCTCCACTGCTGATACCAAGTCCCTTCTGAGAACTCAGTGCCCTCTGAAAATAAGGTTTTCCAGTCTGGCTAGTGGGAACAGGTGCTATTTCTGCATGAGTGCATGAGTGCTGTGCAATCCTCATCCCTTGGGTAGTTCTTTCCTTGGCCTGAGGTAGTTTTTTCACACAGTTGTGCTGGTTGGTGGACTGCTGACTCAAGGTAACCTCTGGGGCTCTCTTCAGTTCCTTCTTGTACAACTCTCTCCTCCATGGACAATCTGTCCTGTCTCCTCCACTCAAGTAATCCACTGGCCTCTACCTATTTTTCCCCATTTTTCTTTTTTTTTTTTTCCCCATTTTTCTTTACCACTTTCTGGAAACTCCTTCAAGTAAGTAAGTTGGGGCAATCACAAGGCTCACCTCATTTGTTTTCCATCTCTGCTCCAATGTCCAGTGTCTTGACAACCATTGTTTCATAAATTTTTTCTTTTTCCTTCCGATTGTTTTAAGCAGGAGGGTAAGTCCAGTTCTTTTTACTTCATCTTGGTTAGAAATGGAAGAAATTTATTATAAATTGTTAATTAAGGAAGAATGTTAAGAAAGAGCTCCTTGAATAATGAAATAATAAAAGAGGTATGCAATCTTGCAACTGGTACTAAATCATTCCAGAGTGGATTTACTGCTGGACATTTACTTTTGTGAAGACATGGACTTCATATCATTTTCAAGCTTTTAAAAAGTAATCTGTCATTATTATGGTTCTGACAGTAGAAGTTTGAGTAATATATGGACTTATTATTTGAGCATATAAGTATAAAAACTCTTAGCTTACTTTAGGGATCAAAATATCTGGATTGAAAAGAGAAGCCCGATAATGCTCCAGGCATCTCATTCTAGAGATCAATCCCTTTTAGAAATATTTTTTTTTAGAATTCCCTTTAACACATTGCCTTTGATTTCTAATACCTGCTGATAACACTAGACATCCAACACATTTATTAGTTTGACATTGCTTTAGGAGATTTTAGGAGATTTTTAATGCATATGAAATAGAAAATGATAATTTGAGGCACACCCTCTTGCTTGTTACATATATACAGTGAATCCAGTTTCTATCTTTAATAATGGGTTATTTCAATTTAGTTGCAAAATTTACACTTTTTTATGGGTTCTGTGCAAAATGTGTGGATAAGCTTGGGATGAGTAAGACATCAATTAAAGTGATAAGTTACTCATCAAAAATTGTAGAGGAAATTTACTTTAAAATCATCTTGTTTTTAAATACTTCTGAGTTAAAACAAAAAGCTGAAAAAGACCCATAAATACAGAAAACAAACTAACAGTTGCTGGAGGGGGGAGACTGGGAAGAAGGGCAAAATGGGTGAAGGGGAGTGGGAGATACAGACTTTTAGTCATGGAATGAATAAGTCACGGGATGAAAGGCACAGCACAGGGAATATAGTCAGTGGTATTATAATCGCAGTGTATGCTGACAGATGGTGGCTACAGTTGTAGTGAGCATAGCATAAGGTATCACCGTATTGTATGCCTGAAACTAAGGTAACGGTGTGTGTCAACTATACTTTGCTAATAACTAAATACTTCTGAGTTGATACATTTAAAGTGCTTAGAATAGCAGGTTAGTCTGTTTAGCTTGGAATGTAAAGAGTTCAATACAGGTTAAAAATTAAATGATTTCTTACTCTCTGAACATTTTTTTTTTGAGATGTGTGTGATTGAGGTACAACCGAAGTCGTGATACTGATTCTGTAAGTAACTGAACCTTTATGCTGATGACACATTGCATTTGTTTACCCACACTCAGGGTTTGACTTAAGATGAGATCGAGGTGAGCCACATGCCAAGGTGCAGGTTTTTTAATCTTCCTCACTCTTTGTCGATCATTTTTCATTTTAATGCCTGCTATGGTGGAGCTTCCATTCAGGAGATACTAGGTGAGGAAGAATGAGGAGAGAGGGAGCTGGGAGCGGTTTGGGGAGGATGGGTGAATGGCCTGGGGTCAGGGCAAGGCTGGAGAACAGACATGAAAGGCAGGAAGAAAACTTCTGCAGAAAAGGCAGGGGAGCAGCATAGAATCAAGATGCATTCCTTTAGTGTTAACTTTGCCAGAGACTTCTCAGGGGAAATGCTTTCCCTGGAAATGCATTTAGGAGTCAGAGAACCAATAGAATTTTAAAACCGGAATGAAACTTGAAGTGTCTCAGATAAAAGCTATTTAAACAGGCAAGAGTAGACTTTGGTAAGAATTGTAGTGAGAAAATTAGTACCAAAAGCTAGCAATTCGAAAACAGCCCTGCTTGCTGAGCTTGTACTATATGAAAGTTGCTTTGCTGTATTTATAAATTATAATTAAGGCATTATTAAATTACCTATTTCTTTAAGTAAATCTCCTTTTTTTTTTTTGGTGGTAGAGCAGAACATATATGATTGGTAATGCAGTCATTACTGGCATGATTAATTTTCTATTTCATTTTAGGTATAAGTATTTTCCCAAAATAGGAATCCACTCAATAGCAATGTCAGGAAGTAATCGTCGGAAACTTATAACCTTTATTTGATTTTTGGACAGCTGTAGGGCTACAGATTCTTCTTTAAACTGAACTTAATTATCTCTCTGTTACAGTCATCCACTGTAGTTCAGTCATTTGGAGTGAAACAGAGCCTTATCCATTTTAGGTATTTGAAGACAGTCTTGCAATCCCAGTTGTCCTTTAAGTTTTCATCACATGGCATAGCTCCTTTCCCCCTCACTATCCTGATTATCTTTCTAGGTACAGAACCAATTGCCAAGGTCTATCTTGCAAATAGAGATAAAAAAGAAATATAAAATGTGCTTGCTACCACTGAAGTACTTATGAAATATTGATTTTTTTCCCCAATGCCTGTCATGTATCTTTATGCCCAACAGGTATGACTGGTTAACAGCTACAAAAGAGGAATTAAAAAAAAAATAAAATCAATTTAAGAGGTCTAGTGAGTTGGAAGTGGCAGTGAAAGTTTGGTTGCAGCATGTGTTGTCCAGACATACCTATCCCATTAGAAAAGGAAGGATGCCAATTAACTAGTTTATTCGAAAATTATTTTATTCATCCATTCAGTCTTTCAACATTTCTTGAAATGTGTTCTGGGGACCAGGGTGCTGAGAAAAGTTTTTGTGGTTATATCAACTCTGCATACTGTGTTGCTTCTTTGATGTTCTCTGCAATAAATTTCACATAAAGGATTCTGACAAATCCTATAGCAAAAGAAACTCCGTTAGCATTGTCAATCAGCATTTCCAAACTCAATTTTGCTATAAGAAATTTTGTGTGTAACATTCGTTGACTTCTTGTGGAACATATTTTGGAAAACACGGTCTTAAAACATTGAACCATAGAATTCACTGGACTTTTAATTCCAAAGATTTCAGTGTAAGTCTAACTATTTTCATGACAAATGGTTCTCATAGGTAAACTGAGTGGCATCTGAACTCACCTTGTTTTTCCTGAAGACTTAGCATAAAATTCTGTCTGAGGGGAGCTGAGTGGGGTGTAAGGAATAGAAGAAACCAGCAAAGTAGACTGGCATGTGATTTTGAGAGAAATCCACCAAAGAGCTAGAAGGTGAGAATATCATAAAACTGGAAGGAACCTTGAGAAATCTTTGTCTCTGTTCCATGGCTTCTTAAACTACCACAGTATTCATTAAACCATCATCCATCATGAATGTATTCGGATTAAGTCAGAGTATTTACAGATCACTAACTACAAGGTGATATAAATAGAGACAAAACCATTGTGCCAAAGAGCTTATAATTTAACCACAGAGAAAAGCTATATATCCACAAAATAATCAGATAATGATATAAGGCAGTATGTAATTAGCTGTTGAGTTGAGAGGTTCAGATTATAAATACTCTGGAGTAGAGAGAAGGAAGTTATCCCTGTGAATGGAGTTAGAGAAGGTTTTCTATTTTTAAGGACTCCTCAAAAGGAGAGTTTAAATTTATCTTAGTAACCATTGTTGCAAGAGGAGAACTGTCTCAAAGTTCTTTATGTTTAACAGAAGTAGTTGTTGCCGTATTCATACAAATTTCTCTTGGGCGGTCTTCAGTAGGAATGGAGAAAGGACATTTCCAATATATTAATAAGATTATTGCTCGAGAATCCTTTTATGAAAAGATCCTTGCTTTGTTACCAGAGGGCTTTACAAAACATTCAGATCAACATCATACAGGTGTGCAATTTAGTGACAGCTTTTGAGTGAGATGACTTCAGAGAACAGTTGGAAAAACCAGAAGAGTTATGGAATAAATAAATAATAAATTTAAGGAATAAATAAATAAAAGGTAAACTCTAACAAAGTCAACGTGATGCAAGCATCAGAAGGAAAAGAGTTAATAGGGAATGTGTATTTAAATAATAGAAGACAGGGGAAAAAAGACACACAGGAAGCAGGTCCATGGGATAAGTGGATGGCTGAGATTAACATATGGAAGCCAGACAGCAAGGATGGGTCAGAAGAGAGCAATAGCCACCTGGGGATAAATATAGCAGCAGATAAGAAGAAGTGGAAATACTGGATGGGGGGTTTTACTTCCTATTTTGGAAAGACGGGGGGAGAAAGAACACGAGCCACTTTAAGCAGTTTAAAAATTACGTACTTCCTTCTTCCTCAAAAGAGTTATGTAATTTGTAAATGCGAAAGCAGACCCTTAAAAACACTGGCATCCCTCTCCCTGTTATTTTTAAGCACCTTTTCTTTCATTAAGCACAATTAAGCTATCAAGTCCTCTGTTTTAACTGTGCAGAACACAGTTCCCACAGCCAGGAGCGCAGTGTATCAGAAACATCATGAACAATTCTGAACTTGCACAAAATATAATTGGCCAATTTGGAGACATTGTTTTGCACAGTATGATGTGTCTCATACATTTTTCATATAGAGGCAATGCATTTTATGAGACACACAATAAGCATATGGAAATCCACGCATTCTCAGGGGGCTAAGAGGAACGGAATGGGGGATGGGAGGATGGGAGAGCAAGAACTGAGCTGAGCTGCGTGAGATTTGTGAGCTCTGAAACTTGACAAGCTTGGAAAAGACTATTCTAGGCAGGCTTTCCAAGGCACTGATGCTAATTATATCTGGTGCACTCCATTTTTTTTTCCTTGCTATAATTTCTTTACTGGTTTTAATTAAGTGCTTTTGATGTTGATTAGGAAGGTGGAGGAACAAGGAGGGTGAGAATTCGCTTACCGGACAAGTTTTATGGTGTCCTCACTCATTTTATGCCCTAGCCAACCTGTGTCTTTCCTGATCTTTTATATGATCGCCTACATTTCTGCTAATTGATGGCCTTTTATTCTCTGCTTTAGCTAATTTTACAAATCAAGGTTCTACTTCAATATTGTCAAATTCGGTCAGTTTCCTCTTTTTCATAGTATTGGGGTAAATGGCTGATAATCTTTTGTTGGGTGACGCGTGGTAGTATTAAAAATTACTGATGCTGCTTGAAAGTGTCTTTGTAGAGAATGCTGAGGAACCACTCCGATGTGGTGGAAAAAGCCTCTGGTGGAGGGTGAGCTCATATTTGCACAGACACACTTGGATCTGGGCTGTGAGCACACGGCTCCATTCACTCCTGCTTCAGCTGAGTCAGCACGTCCTGACCACAGTGGTTGGTACAAAGCACATTTGTAATAACTTCAGGGTAACATTTGAAAACTTAAAGCTGAACATTCACATTCTAGCATTTAATTTGCACAGGTCAGTTGTATTTAAAAAGGAGGAAAAGGAGGAATAAAGTCCTTGTTATTCATTCGCCTAATCACTCAGTACAGAGTGGGTACCTCTCTAATACATAAAGCACCAGGGTTGAACGTAGAGATAGAGGGAATGAGACCACCTGAAGGAGCTGACATTCTGATGGTGAGAGAGAATATGTGTAGAAATAAGAACTATCCAGAGACACCCATTTATTTTTTCCATTAAGCCTGTATTAGCTGACTACTGTGTCAGGATCCATAATAAGGGATAAAAATGCAAAGATGAAGAGAACACAGTGTTTGTTCCTGAAGGATTTGGTAACTGGGACAGGGGCACAGACTTGTGAATAAGCGATTATAGCGATGGAGTAACTGTTATTATATAATTATGTGCAAGTAGTTCTCAGCACCCTGAGAAGTACTGAATTCTGTAGGGAGTCAGGCTTGGCGTTCTAGAAGGAAACGGAGACCGTCTTGGTGTAGTTTGAGTCTCTGGTCCAGTTATGTCTCACTTTCTTGTTCTGAACATTTTTTTGAGTGGATTCATTTGAGACAGAGAGAGAGAGAGAGAGACAGCTTGAGCAGAAGCAGAGGCAAGGGGAGAGGGAAAAACAGACTTCGATCTGAGCAGGGGCTTGATCTCAGGACCTGGTGACTAAGACCTGAGTCGAAGGAAGATGTTTAACCATCTGAGCCACCCAGGCTCCCCTCACTTTCTGGTTCTAGATTATGTGAGCAAATAATCCCCTTTGCTTTTATTGCTTAAGCAAGTTTGAGTTCAATTTCTGTCACTTATAGTCAAAATAATTCTGTAAAACTCAGAGCCAGGTAGAGCCTCACATATATTGTTGCAAAAGTGTTAAGAGCTATTAAGGAGCCACCATGCTAAGTAGGATACTTGTTTTGTCTTTTAACTAGAAAGATTGCTTCACTTACATTTAAATTCCCTTCCTGCCCATTTTACAATTATCTTCATATTTGTACTGGAATTTATTTCTACTATCTTATTTTTCTTATTTACCATATCTTTTGAATTTTTTTTTCCTGCTCCTTGGTAATGTATTCATTATTCCAGTTTTCATTTTACTTACTTGGAATTTAGACATTCTATTTCTGTTTTTTTCATAGTGACATCAGGGGCTAAGTAAAAAATTAATCGGTATCTCTATCCTCCTTCTGCCCAGTACAGGTACTTTAATGCTGTAATGTTTTGTTTTTTTTTAAAGAAAGATTTTATTTATTTATCCATGAGAGAGAGAGAGAGAGAGAGAGAGAGAGGCAGAGACACAGGCAGAGGGAGAAGCAGGCTCCATGCAGGGAGCCCGATGTGGGACTCGATCCCGGGACCCCAGGATCATGCCCTGAGCCAAAGGAAGACGCTCAACCACTGAGCCACCCAGGCGCCCCTAATGCTGTAATGTTAACCACCATTCCCTTCCATATCCAAAATCATTGTTTGGCATCGTCCTCCCCTGCCATTATTACTATTGTATAAACAGCCTGTACTTGTGCAGGTTTGCTAAAAAATTACAATTTTATTGCTTTCTAATTTGTCTTCAACCTATTATTTTCTTTTGGCTTATTACTTTCTTCATTTTGAAGTTATATATATATATATTCTTTGCCAGCTAGTTCAGCTATCTCAGTCTTCGGGAGAATCTTTCTTGTGACCTCAGATTTGAAGGATAGTTTGGTTTATGCAGGATTTGATTGTGACAGTTTTTGTCCTCATTCTCCACTCCTCTACATCCTCCTCAGTGCCCAAAAGACCGATCTATATAGACTGAAGCAACTCCTCTGGCTTCAAATTATATACAACCATGGGGGACTAGCAGTAGAGAGATTGGAAGGAGGTGAAGACGATGGAGTATTTGTTTCCTCTACTCCCCTCTGATGGGTTACTATAAATTGACTGCTTCCCTTGACCAAAGACCAAAGCTACCATTAGTGGCCTTCCCTACCAACTTCTACAAGTTTCAGCTGCTGCTCCTCCCTCTTATTTCTTCAGGTTTAGGAGTTGTATCATGTCTAGTTGTAGCATTTTTAGGAAGCCTGTGATACTAAGCATCCCTTGATGCCTTTTTTCTAAACCCTACTCTTAACTCATACTTTGTATCTAACCCCTTCATTGAGTTCTCCTCAAATATTGAGTTGAGTGTGCCATCTTTTGCCTCCTGGTTAAAATAGTTATTTTTCCTTTAGCATTAACGAAACCCCTTTTTCCATTATCTCCTGGCTTTTATTATGATTGGTGGGAGGCATGTTACCGGACTAAATGTTATTCCTTTTTAAGTTATCTGTCTCTTTTCTCTGGTTGCTACTAAGATTTTTACTACACCTTTCATCTTTTGTAGTCTCATTATCATGTGTGAGGGAGATTGTTTTTATTTGTGCCCTTTGGTATGTTTCTTAAATTTGGGAATTGATGTCTTTTGTCAGCTCTGAAAGTGTCTTAGTGATATTATCTCTTCAAATATTCCCTCTCTTTCTCCTCATTCTCTCTTCTTGTAATTCCTATTAGATATATGCTGAACCTTCTATTCTATTCTCCATATAGATCTGACTTTACCCTTTCTTTTCCATTTGCCATCTCTTCATTTCTCTGTGCTCCTTTATGCATAATTTTCTCAGGGCCATATTCTATTTTTTTTCAGGGCCATATTCTAATTCACTGATTATTTCTTCAACTATGTTTAATATGCTATTCCCCAGCTCACTGAGTTCTTAGTTTCAATAAATACTTTCATCTTGTGATGTTATAATTGCTCCTTTTCAGGTTGCCATTTTTTTTTATTATTGCCCTTCTTTATTTTTTCCCTTTTTCTAACTCTTTTAACAGTTTTAAAGAGGTAGTTTTATAGTCACTTCCAGCTTATTTTATCTTAAATTCTTATACTGTTAATCTCTCCATTATATTTTCTGATTCTCTCAGCAAACCAGCTTCTCTTGAACTGGATGAGTTTGAACTCATTTATCATATATTTATTTGTGAGGATATCATGTGCATGTTTTGAGGGGTGGAAGGTTGCTATAGAGTAGTTCTTCCTTTTGCTTCTGTTAGGTGCTCCGAGGGTTTCATTGATCCAGAAACAATCTTCATATTAAAATATTGTCATCTTGCAGATTCTCTCAGGGTTTAGATAATACAAGACTGTATTCACACCTGTGTGTGGTAAAGGGCCAGGACTTCAGTTTCTCATGGGAGACTTTATCTCCATAAAACCTTCAGCAGATATAATCTTTCTTGACACTTTCTCAAAGTTGGTGACAGTCTCCCCCCCCCGCCCCCCAAGTCCCAGTTAAAGATTTTTGTTTCCAGATCCTCACCTTGCATGGCCTCAAGGCTATATTTCCTATCACTGCTGGGATATTTGCTGTATGGCCAAACAGATCCAGTATACCCCCAGGGTGTATTATCATTTCAGGTCACGAGCTTCATGGGCTGACTTTAGATCCTGATTTGTTTCTGGTAGATTTTCCTGTTCGTCTTTCGAGTTCAGCTCTGTATTAAAATATTTTGTTGGGATCCCTGGGTGGCGCAGCGGTTTGAAGCTTGCCTTTGGCCCAGGGCGCGATCCTGGAGACCCAGGATCGAATCCCACGTCGGGCTCCCGGTGCATGGAGCCTGCTTCTCCCTTTCCCTCTGCCTATGTCTCTGCCTCTCGCTCTGTGACTATCATAAATAAATAAAAAATTAAAAAAAATATTTTGTTATATTTTATTTTTTTCTATATGTTTGCAAAGGGAAGGATGTTGTCTCTTCTGTCCTTTGTTTGACATCGCTCTCGTGGAAGAGTAGAAAGATGAAAATGCTAGAGAGGCAGACACAGGAATGTAAAGAGAAAGGAAAATTAGTCAGCAACCATGCACCACAAATCACCACTTGAACAATGAAAACTCATGAGATCAGAAGGTTGTTTCAGACAAAAGACGCTTCAAGGCCAAGGGTAGACCTTACAGAACAAAAGGGAACTAGTTCCTGTGCCTCCCTTATCCCCAGTTCACAATGCTGTTTTATCATAAACTCCTTGCTTATTATAAGTAGGAATGCTCAGTTTTCTTCATGTTCCTTGAAACCAGTATCAGTGAGATGACTTAGTGCATCAAGTCACTGTGGAGGTCCAGCCAAAACCAGTAGGTGAGGATGCTTAGGGAGAGGATGCCATGTCAGCTTCCATATCATATAACAGAATTTTCACTAGTTTTATCTCTATCAGGAGCATGTGATAGGCTATATTAGCATTCCATCATGAAGTATGAAGAACTCAAACTGCCACAAAACAAGACTGCCTAACATTAGAAATGCTAATTTTATAATTGGGTCATTTTTAATCTTATTCACTGATATTAGACAAGCTATTGGTGGAGATACTTCTGAGCACTTAGGTTAAAACACACACACACACACACACACACACACACAACTACTTCCAGGTCATCCCCCACCTCCATGCCTGTCTGCTATGTTGGAGAATCTGAGTAACCCTGCAGTACAGCAGCTGTGCCCCTCCTTTTTCCATTTGGACCCCAAGCAACAGTAAGATCTAGTTCATCAACTATTCATTTGTGGGGACTTTGCCATTCCTCTACTCAGCAAAAGACAATTTCCTCTGTGTTGCAACTCTATATTTGGCGAGAGGATAGGGTTGGCAGGACCAGAGCTGGCTACTAAAAGCAGGCACAGTAAAACCCCACAATGGTTTGCCTCTTTTTCAGTTTGGCACATCATGTTAGGAGCTGGAATAGAGAAACATTTGTAATAAATTGCAGTTGGGAGAAGGGTGATGGGGCTCCTGTAGAAGTCCTGTGTTTCTTTTCCCTCTTTTGGTGGAATAGTCATGAGCCTCACTTTTGTTTTTCATATTTTAAATTCAGCCTGTACTGAACTTGCCACAGAAATAGATCTGCACTGACACTCCCACACTCAAGCTGCCGGTGCTGCAGACACAGGTTTTGACATTGCTTGAGCCAACCCAGAAACTAGAAAGTTGAAGTAGAATTAAAGAGGTTGCTCCATGAATAGACACAGTTCCCGGTTGGAAAACCTGGATCATATTTTATTTCCATCTCTGACACTCTTATAAATCTTTAACATCAACACTATGCTTGTCACATAGTGATTGCCCACATTTACAAGGTCTTGCTAAAACAGGAACTGCTTTATGACACAGGCATATTTTTTGCCTAAGTGAAATGGTACAGTGGGAATTGTCCTCACTTGGTCAAGCTCTGCTGTGGATGCCTGCTCCCTGGAAGTCAGACTGATGGAGCCACTGGGTCAGGGAAGTCAGTGTCAGGAGGGCCCCAGAGGCAGGCAACAGGAGTTCCTGGCTGGTGAGTAGGACAAAACAGCAGGGGTGGAGGTCTGGAAAGGTAGCCCAAGGTGTCAGAGACACTTGCTGGGGGTGAGGGTGGAGCTCACTGTAGGACTGAGAACCAGAGCAGCCCTTAAGCTCTTGGACATGGGAGACCCTGGAGAATAATATCAGCTAGCATTTATTGAGCAACTGAGCCAGGCACTTGGCTCACAATATTCCGTACACCAATCACAGTTCGTATCACAATGCATTTCATCTGCTTATTCACTTCTGTCTCCCACTGGATTGTGAGTACCTTGAGGAAAGGGCCCATGTCACTTAACAGGGAGCCTGGCATCTAGAAAGCATTTGGTAAATACTTGCTAATTGATTGAGTAAACTTCCATCTTTCAACAACTCTATAAGATATTATTAATCCCATGTTTCAGTCGACAAAACCAAGTGTCAGAGAGATTCAGAGACTTGCCCAAGGCCACATATACAGGTAATTGCAAAGCCAAATTTTGAATGTAACTTACATTAAATGATATTACTCAGGGGACCAAATCAGAACTTAGGAATGAAGGGACAAGAGAAGTCTCAGATTCTGGAAATGGAATTCAACGTGGGGAATTTTTCAAATGGATCCTGTGGATGGTGAAAGCAGAACCAACATGAGGGCTGACTTGCTATAAAATCCTTGTACTGGGACGCCTGGGTGGCTCAGCGGTTGAGCACCTGCACCTGGCTCAGGGCATGATCTGCGGTCTCAGGATCGAGTCCCACATCAGGCTCCCTGCCCGGAGCCTGCTTCTCCCTCTGCCTACGTCTCTGCCTTTCTCTCTGTGTGTCTTTCATGAATAAATAAATAAAGTCTTTAAAAAAAAAATCCTTGCACTACTGGCATTACACTAACCGTACTCCCTGTGCCCTACCCTCCTGTCCTGCTCATGCCTGCTTATATGATGGGGTTAAGGTTACCAGACAAAATCCAGGACACCCAGTTAAGTTTAAGATAAACAAAAAACTATTTTCTAGTATAAATATGTCCCAGATATTGCATGGGCATACTTATATTTTAAAAAGTATTCAATAGTTATCTGAAATTCAATATAACTGGCATCCTGTAGAATCGTGTCCCCCCTCCCTTATCCCCAGGGAATACATTCCAAGATTCCCACTGGATGCCTGAAACCACAGATGGAACTGAATCCTATATGTACTATGTTTCTTTCCTATACATATGTATATATGATAAAGTTTAATTTATAAACTAGGCATTGTAAAAGATTAACAACAATAGCTGATAATAAAATAGCCAATCATAATATACAAAGTTATGCGAATGTGGTCTCTCTTAAAATATCTTATCATTCCATACTCACTCTTCTTGTGATGATGTGAGATGATAAAATGCCTGTGCGATGAAATGATGTGAGATGACAGACTGACATAAGCATTGTGACCTAGCATTAGGCTACTATTGACCTTCTGAGGATATGTCACAAGGGCCATCTATTTCCAGACCACAATTGATTGTGAGGAAAGTGAAATCGTAGATAAGGGGGGTGGCTGTTGTATTTTTATTTGCTACCTTTGGCAACCCTAGATGGGGGTTGGTTTCAAGGATATATGTGGGAATCAGGAGGTATGTTAAGCCACCTCAGCAGCCCCAAAGCTGGTTACATAGGGTCCCAACACTTCAATGGCTGGGGTGTTCAGTGGAAAGTAAGAAGTGTTGGAACAATAGCCCATTGGGCTTTGATTTAACAACAGCTCAAGTGCCCTCTTGTTACCCCTTCCAGAAGGGAGCCAAATGTTTCTGGTGCTGCTTCATTCCCCCTGTGCATCTCATTGTCATACTTCCCAAGACCGCATATGGCAAGGCCAGTGTGCTACTCACTATTCAGTATGGGAGACCTGCCATAGAATAGGTACCCAGTAGGTACTCATTAAAGAGGTAATGAATGAACAAGTAAGTTTCAGAATGTATCACCTGAAAGTGATTGATCTGTATGGCCATACTGTCAACTATGGCCGCATATTCTCAGGTTTAATCAGTTGTGGCTAGGGTATCAGGAACAATTAGGGTCTCAAGGCAAAAGCACAAACATTCTTTCTTTTCTTTCTTTCTTTTTTTTTTTTTTTCCCTGAAAGAGGCACTTGGGTTGCTTTCTTAGTAGGGATCTGTGGGTATAAGCAGGCAGTCTAGAATATTTTATTCTATCTGGTTCAGCTGGCCTGTTCGGTATGCCATTCTTAGACTGCTAACAACCAACACACTGTAGTCACAGTACTGTTAGGGTGATTATAATTTGTTACCTAAGCTGGGATACTTGGGTGCATGAAAGGAGATGCTATTCGTAATGCCACTAGGACAAATGATATAAACCCGAACATGCTAACAACCCAGTCTTTGTGAATAACAAGCGCCCTCTAGAATCTCCTGGATACTATAATCTCCAAATGCCACTCTTTGGTCACAGTGACCGTATTACCCAATCAGTTTCAATGTGCCCCAATACCACTTTCTCTCAAGGTAGTTTATCAGAAGAGATTATGAGATTGTTGTCACAAATCTGACTCATGTAATATTTTGCTGAGAATATCTCTGTCTCCATAACTTGATTAGAATCTTAGAAATGATGGTCCATGGGGCTCCTGGGTGGCTCAGTCAGTTAAGCATCCAACTCATGATTTTGGCTCAGGTTATGATCCCAGGGTGGTGACATTGAGCTCTGCCTCAGGCTCTGTGCTCAGTAAGAGTCTGCTCGAGATTCTCTCTCTCCCTTCTCCCCTCACACGCACACACTTGCTCTCTCAATCAATCAATCAAATCTTTTTTTTGGATTTTTTTTTTATTGGAGTTTGATTTGCCAACATAAAACACCCAGTGCTCATCCCATTGAGTGCCCCCCCCCACTCAGTGCCTGTCAATCAAGAAAATCTTAAAAAAAAAAAAGAAGAAATAATGATGGTCGATGCCATTTACCTAGCATATGGCACATTTCCCACAGTTTAGAAAGTGTATTTGTATCAATAGCATTAGGCTATTACACTGCAGTATAAACTACCCTCATACTTTGGTGCTGCCTAAGAAAAACAATTATTTTCTTGTTCACACCATATGTCCAATGTTGGTCAGCCTGTGCTCTGGTCCACATCCTATTTAGTCTGGAACCCAGACTAATGAGCAGTTATTATCTGGAAGGTGGCAGGTCTCATGGCAGAGGGAAAGGAGATAATGTGGGATCACAGACTGGCCCTTAAAGCTTCTTCTCAGAGGAGAGAGTTACTTCCACCTGCATTTCATTGCCAAAGCAAATCAGACTGCTAAGTCTGCTCCAGTGGGGAAAGAGAAGTATAGTTCTCTCACAGGGAAGAATAGCCAATGTTTGGAACAACAGGACAAAATCTACTACAGTACCCAGTAAATGTGAATGGAACTAAATTTAGCATTATTATTTAAGTCTATATACCCCAGACTTTCCTGACAAGGGTGGGGTGAAGTGGGATGAGATGGGGACGGGAAGAGGAAAAGAGCACATTCTTGTGTGCATTGTTTGAGGAGCCCAGTGTGTGTTTGCCTTTCTGTTTTCTATTCAGGCTCATTTGCACCTGGGAAGGATGAGAAAAAAACTCCAGTTCTAGTCTTTCCCTTCCCCATCTATAAGAATTATCCTTTTCCTTTCACAGGGTCATGACTGGGAAGAGAGTCTCGCTATCCTAGAAGGAAAAATGAATAACAGTGCTCTGATTCCAAACCATTCCAGCTCTGGGGCTATATGAATTGCTCCAGTTAATGGACACCTATTAAGTACCACGTACCAGGCTCAACAATATAAGGGTTCTTGCCTTCAAGCAGCCTGCACTTTAGTAGAGGAGCAAGACGTGCAACTAATTCTACATAAAGTAGAATACGTGAAGCCCTCCCTGCCTGGAGTTCCTATATTGTAGCTCACTTGAGTTTCTCTGATTTCATGTCCTGGCCAGATTCAATTTAACCAGATGAGCCCTCTGCAGATAGAGCCCCCTGGTTTTTATAGTAAATCCTGTCTTCTCCGGGAAGTCTTTTTCAACTCAGGCAGAGGAGACTCGGTTCTTGCAAGACTCAATCTGACCCTTGTGTTCCCTCTTCTATTCTGTTTGCTTTGAGCGTAATTATACAGATTAGCTGATTGAGTTATAGATCTGATAGTTTAGTGTATCATAGCTCTTGTGATACAATTCCCTGAAATACAATTATACAAATACAATTATATTTTTCTTAGTGATCTCACATTAGAATAGGGGAGTGGGGAAAAATCTGGTCACAGTTTAGGGAAGACCGTTTCTACCCAGAGGAGCTATCCTCAGACAGGATAGATGTGAGCAGGGAGTCCTTAGGATCTACCCCAGGCAGACCACAGACATTCTTAGCCATGACAGTTCCTTTTCCAAGGCCATCCTAGAGACCATAGCACTATCACAGGAAGTCTCGTAGGTCCTAGGTGAGCCCTTTTTGCCACCCATGTTTCGCAAAATAGTTTAGGGAAATTTGAGAATTATCTAAGAGACACATCTCTTAAAATGATTAAGGTTCAGCTATACTTCTAAGTAGACTTCTCAGCAGATTCTAAAGTTCTGATCTATTAATTTTCTGACTCCATGTTGACATCTCAGGTTTCTGTTTTACATGAAAAACTGAAATTCAGGGGGATTCAAGCAATCTGCCTAAGGTCTCATACCTGAATGACTGAAACATTTACAACTCTAAAAGGTTGACACTAAATAGGAACTGGAACCTGTTAGGACAGTTGATGGTGAGAATGATGGGGCAAGTTTCCTGAGTTCTATGACGGCATCTTTTTTTGGATTTTTCAGTTAAGAAGCGTCATGTTAAATAAGGTAACTCTGGTGAGCATGTACTGCCTGTTTCACAATAGTACTGGTTCTTTAAAAGTCAGATTTCTGAGTCATGATGAATTATTCACACAAACACAACTTGAACCTGGCAAATGGAATAACAGGAACAAACACAGTGACATCACATATCTCTTCTATAAAAGGTTGGAGAGACCCAGAAAGGAAATTTCTCCAGGAATTAAGGCGAAGTTGAATGCTGAGCATCACCCAGTTATGATAATAGTTAAAGAAGAGTCATGTCTGGTAAACCTAACAAAATTGAGATATTGCCTTTAATAAGCAATGAAGTGCTGTTGATGTGAAATTTAATTATTTAACAGTTAAAACAAAACTTGATTAAAAACTCTACTTTGCTGGCTCCGTGAAGATCCTTACACTGCTTGGATTCTTTTTGGACCTTCCTACTCCTTCTCTAGGAGTCAAAATACTGCTCGTTTTTCAGGACAAACACTTATTCGTGAATTTCTTGATCTCTGGTTGTAAATAACTTCTCTGTCCTTGGCACTGTAGTGGCAATTTGAATAAGCATCCTTTATAGCCCTCATCATCTTCTAGCCAGGACATATAATAATTGTCTTCACATTTTATTTCCTCTGCTGTATAACAAGCCACCTGAAGACAGGGATCATGTCTTTTCTCTTTAATGTTCTCTCAAGGTCTAGCACTGTGCCAAGTACATATTCTACATTCTCCAAATGTTCGTGCAATTAAATGAAACTGAATTACATTAGAATTGATAGGGCCAGGGTTGAGACCAAGCCCGAAAAACATTGTCTATTGACATAAAAGAAACCAAAATGATGTTGAGAATTTTAAATACCAGAGTTAAGATAGGGGAACATGTGCTTTTCAAACTTGGAAATATTTTTTCGTTTTTGTTCACTGTGTATTTTGTATGATATTGAAAACGAGTTAACTCTATCACGTTTTGTGCTTATAAGAAAGTACATTCCCTTATAAAAATAGTAAAAAGGCAATAAAATATTACTTTCCTCCTTTTCTATGCTTATATTTTCCTGAATAATACAAAAGGCACATTAATGACATTTGTTAGAATGTTGGCTTTTTAAAAAAGCATTATAAGAAGGTTTTTTAAAATTCAAATTCCATGTGCAGTCCTAATAACATATTTATCCCTCACCCCTGCTTAACTCCCCTTGTTTAGTGGTGTAATAGGGGGCCAGACCGTGTGGAATCACTGGCATATTTTACAAGTGGACAAGGCTGGGCCCAGCTCAACCTGGGGTGAAGAAAAGATAAAAGGGACAGAGGCCAGCCCATGATACACTGTCAGCTGCTGGGCCTCGGTTATATGTCTGGGGATGTAGTGCATCCCTCTCCACAGCAGATTCCTTCAACAGATGCATTACTCTGAGTCTAGGGTAACATTTTACATAGAGTATGTATACTTTGCTTGTTTAAATAAAGAGAGATTGTAGAGACAACAATTTGAAACCTGTTGATACTCTAGGTGGTTATATGTGTGTTATAAAGAGGGATAAAAAAATAATATTTGTTGAGTACCTTCCATGTAGTAGGTCATGTGCCTTTAAATAATAATGAGAGCTATTTTTAATACACGCTTACTCTGTCCACACACTGAACCATTTAATCCTTTTAGCAAATCTTACAATGTATTCTGTCCATTTTATAAATGAGTAAAGTAGCTCAGTGATTTTAAGTAACCTGTTCAAAGTCACCCTGACAGATTATGCCAATGGTAGGATTTGACCTGATAGAGCCAGCGGTGGTTTGATTGCTAGCTTAGACCTACCTCAGTCTAGGGCAAGGAACAAAAGGGGGGTTTTCTTAAAATAAAATTTTTATTTTATAACACTTTAGACAGAAACTTATGCAATCAGAGCAGAGTTCCCTTATATTCAGCACTCAGTTTCCCTTATTGCTAATATACTGTTAGTATAATTTGTTATAGTTAATACATTAATGTTGACATTATTATTAATTAAACTCCATAGTTTATTCATATTTCCTTCATTTTCACCTAATATCCTTTTTCCGTTTGAGGATCCTATCCAGGATACCACATTACATGTACTCATCACATCTCTTTGGACTCATCTTAGTCATGATAGTTTCACGAACTTTCCTTGTTTTTCACAACCATGGCAGTTCTGAGGCGTACTGGTCTGATAGTTTGCAGAATATTCCTCACCTGAGGTTTGTCTGGTGTTTTTCTTTTACTTTGGGGTTATATGTTTTGGGAGGAAGACCACAAACATAAAGTTCCGTGGTCATCACATCACACCAAAGTTACATGATGTCAATGTGACTTACTGTTGATGGTGAATGTGATCTCCTGCCTGAGGTAATTTTGTCAAGTTTCTTCACTTTAAAGGTATTCAAAAGTTTTTTTGTTGTTGAAATAATGCAGAGATATCTCACAGAAATGAGTTATAGCTTGTTGCAAACAAACTGAAAATCACCAGGAAGCCACTGTCTTTAATTTTCTCTCTCTGGGACTGTATGGTCTCTCATTTCCTTTACTTTGGGTGTTTTCTTCATTATCTCTCCTTATTTTTTACTAACCAGTGATAGATTTCTGGCTCTAGGTAACTCTGTTTCCTGATTTTCCTCTTCTCTTCTCTTTATGTTTTTTGTCTTGGTTCCCAGAAACCTACTTCCACATCCCTCTCACCTTTTCCTAGTTTTAGGCTTGCTTACCATGAGTCTCACTTTCTTCTAGTTTCTTTTCACCACTACAGGTGCTTCTTAATCCTAACTAGTGGCAGTCACTGTTCTATGAACTATTTTGTCTATGAACTATTTTGGTCCTTGAAACAACCCTGTGAAGTAGGTAAAGTATCTCTATTTTTTAGATGATGAAATTGGGGTCCAGAGAAGGTAAAGAAACTTTCCCAAGTCCCCATAAGTGTTAGACCTGTCCTTGATGTCTATGCTCAAAAGTCTAAAGGCACAGCATCATGTTAGTTGCCATTCTGTATTGTTCCACATAAACTCCCAATAATTCTCCAAGGTTAAATAACTTGCCTGAGATTAGCCCTCTAGTAAGTGGTAGAGCTGGGCTTAGACCCCGGTTGTTTGTTTGGTTTTTTTAAAGATTTTATTTATTTATTCATGAGAGAGAGAGAGAGAGAGAGAGAGGCAGAGACATAGGCAGAGGGAGAAGCAGGCTCCATGCAGGGAGCCTGACATGGGACTCGATCCTGGGTCTCCAGGATCACACCCTGGGTTGAAGGCGGTGCTAAACCGCTGAGCCACCCGGGCTGCCTGACCCTGATTTTTTACAGCTTGAGTCCATTGTGCCAGTTTGCCTTC
Organism: Vulpes vulpes; assembly: GCF_048418805.1. NCBI lineage: Eukaryota > Metazoa > Chordata > Mammalia > Carnivora > Canidae > Vulpes > Vulpes vulpes. The sequence goes on along the minus strand of NC_132787.1, from coordinate 10,838,012 downwards.
CAAAATATTGCAATATATAAATTAATCTCCTGGATGTCATTGTTTGTTGACCTTATCTGGGGAGATGAAAATAAAAATGTGAAAGCTATCATACCTAACTTCCTCTCTGAATAAATCAGTTCGGATCATGGCTTTGGCACTCCTTGGCATTCACCTTGAGCAAGTACTTAATACAGAGAAGGGAGCCTCAGATCTGGTCCTTGTGATTCAAACTTGTACTGGGAAGTTTGCAAGACCAGTGGATGGGAAGAACAGAAATAACAATTTACAGTGAAAAACACTGAACCTTCCATAGGTGGTGGTGTTTTGTAAATCTTAATGTGTATGTAGGTTTTGGTCTACGGGATCAGTGTAAATGGCTGGGGACCATGCAAATTAAGGGTGTTACCTGATACTCCTGATATTCTGGAATATTGGGTGATTGCCATGGCCTTGGATTTAGAGGAACAGCCTTGCTGTATTTTATAGTAAGTGGGATATAGTAAAGACAAAATAGTAGTGAAGATGAAAGATTATGGCCACTTGGACTAGGTGGTACCAAAGAAGACAGTGACCAAAAAAATTTAATGGTTTCAAGATACCGAATGTGGAGATGAAGAAGTGGAAGTTGTTAAGGGTGGTGGATGGGTGGTGGTATCATTTATGGAGACAGAGACACTGGCAAAAGACCATATTTGGTTGGGGCCGAGTAGGGCAGTCATGGCTACAGATTCTTTAGACATCCAAATGGAGGTATCAGGGGTAAAGTATTGGATATATGGTTTGAACTCAGAGAGAGGTCTGGGCTAAAGATATGCATTTGGGTGTCATCTGTATACAGGTAAGTAACACTATGGGTGTTATCCGAAGCTCCTGGAGGGATCGAAAAGTGAAAAGATGCGAGGTTCTCATGGCTTAGTAATGATTAATTTGTAGAAGAGAAACATAAGTAAAAGGCTAATAAATTGGAAACAAGCTGGAAAAAATCCAGGCAAATAAGTATGAGAACTAGCAACAATCCAGTGCTAGGAAAGAGACTATTTCAATAAGAGATAAATTATAGATTAACAGACCATGAAGTCATCAGTTAATTCATCAATTAACCAAACAATTAGTGAAAAATTCTCTGTTAAACAATAGTTAAAAACTGGGACTAGAAAAACCATTAGGATCCCAAAAAGCTCAGTTCTTTGAACAGATCGTAAACATAGATCCTGAGTTGACTCAGGGGCTGGTTGTAGTTATCTATGTTAGCCATTCTCCTGATTTCTCCAACTGTTTTTATTTTTGTCATTTCTCTGCTTCTCAGCACTTCCATCAAGCACTAGGCAGCAATAGGGAAAAGAAGTTAGAGCAAAAGTGTTCATTTTTCTGGATGCTTCCTAGTGCTGATAAATACTTGATGGTGTAGGAATAAAATCTTGGGGACTTCAGGGGCTTTTAGAATTCCTGTTTTTACATTTTTGTCATCAAATGTCTGAAGGTCGGTGTTTTTTAAACACAACTGCGAAGTATCTAACTCCATATATTTTTCTGATCAGAGTCATAAAGCATTTCAAAGTAATTCAAGCAAATATAATGCATCAAGAAAAAGTAAAGGAGCTAATATTGAATACACTTGCCAACTATTTAACATTTCAGTATCTTTTTATGTTCAAAACCACCTAAATATTTAGAAGGCAATAAGAATGTAAATTTAAATAGAGGATGGTATAAAACAGAGCCCTATTAACAAAAAGTAGCTATTTTCCCTCTTAAAATGATTGTTACTTCAGAAGAGGAAAAGCCTTGATATATCATGAGTCCAATATTGTTGCACTGACATGGGATAATATAAAAACTCTGATTAGCTTGAAAATGCTTTTAATTAGAGAGAAAACAGGATTCATTTTTTAGAGCTCTTTATCATGGAGAAACTGCTCATATTCTTAATGCATCCTGACTAACATTGACTAGACGTTATTTAGGATTATGCCACTCAGACTTCTATATTTGGGATCAAGTGACAGTATGCAATACAATGACTATCTCCTGTCAACCACATCATTTAAATTATTGAACACTACATCAGAAACTAAGTACGTACTGTACGTTGGCTAATTGACTTTAAATTTTTAAAAAAAGGAAAAAAAAATCAAATACACTGCCTTTCTGTCCTACAGCAGAAACAGGCATTAGGTGCTATGGAAGCAGCAAAAACCTCCTTACCGGGATTCAAGATTTATTCGTATGCTGTGTGCCCCCAAAATATCTCCATGCTCCTCTTCTACCCTCCACTAGCTATCATACTAAACATTTTCCATTGCTCGCTTCTTCAAATAAGAGCACTAATATGTAAGTACTATCTTGGAGTGATAATATATAACTTTTTTTTTTTTAAGATAAGGCACCTGGTTACCTCTTGGGAATAAGACATTTGGACCAATTAAGCCCTCAGCACCATGTTAACCATCCTGGATATTATAAAAGTAGTAATTTGCTTCATGTTCCCAGGCAACTTGTATTCTTATTTTAAGCTGAACCAAATAGAAAAAGAGCTAGGTGTTCATCTTCACATTGTGAAGACATAAGAAGAAAGGAAAACCTGGTAAAATATGTTCTAAACAAAAGGAAAACTGACCAAAAGATATTCTAAATTTGAGCTAGATATTTTAGTGGCCTTTTAAGGACAAAAAAAAAAAAAAAAAAAGCTAGCCATGAACAGGAACTTTATTTTTTTTTAAAGATTTTATTTATTTATTCATGAGAGACACACACACACACACACACAGAGAGAGAGAGAGAGGCAGAGACACAGGCAGAGGGAGAAGCAGGCTCCATGCAGAGAGCCTGATGTGGGACTTGATCCTGGGACTCCAGGATCACGCCCTGGGCCGAAGGCAGGTGCTAAACCACTGAGCCGCTCAGGGGTCCCCTGAATGGGAACTTTATTATTATTATTATTTTTTGAACGAGAACTTTAAAATTCCATCCTAATGGTGCATGAATTTGCCGTTCCTTGTGTTTACCAATATATTATTACTCTTTGTTCTCTGGACCACTCATTTATTTTTCATATTTCACTTATTTACATCCATGATTTGTCTACCTCAAAAATTCATTCCCAGGCAGGATATACCGTGGAATTTTGTTTTTCTTGCTGCTTGTCATATCTCTCAGCAAACTGTGCCACCAACAGTCTCATCCAACCTAGACCAGAACTGAAGTGCTAAAAATCTGTATGTGGAGTTACATTAACACATGGGCCTGCGTGTGCATGAACAGAAAGGGGCTTGCTTGTCAAAGAATACTGTCCCCTACATTCTCAGGACTGGGGGGTTTACTGTCAGCCTCATCCATCTATGGACCTGGTAAATAAGAAACTTTTAAACTAAATTTTAGTTTTTTACTTTTCACCCTCCACTCTTAGCCCTGAGCTTTGTCATCTGATGCTCCTAGCCAGCTGCTCATTATTCTCAGGTCCCACTTCCCTCTTGTAGGACTTAAAGTATCTGCCGGACGGACTCCTACATGTTCTGCACAGTGTCATTCTGGATGGCTGTGGTCACTAACCAAAAGTTAGGCAGGCAGTGAGTCAGAACATATCAAGAACGCTCGGAGAAAAACAGTTAAAGAAAAATTGCTTGGTGGAAGATAGAAGTCCAATATGTTTTGATTTGATTTGGCTAAGATAGCATGGTATTAAATTATCCAGTCATCCATATTTATAGCCAAAAAGTCATTTTTGTGGTAGCTAAATCTAAAAGAAATCTGTAATAAATAGACATCCATAAATAAAATCAGCTGCCTTATAATTTTTATTGGCTACAATGAGAGGAGAACATAAATAGTGTTTTGTTTCTATCATAACACAGTTATTAAGGCAGAAGAGTCAAACATTATTGTAGTTCCTCCTAATTATATAATTGCTATTATATAAACCAATTTCCTTTCTGGTGGTTAAAGAAGAGACTGTCTTTTCTTAACAGCAGTTCAGCAATGTCACTTGTGTGTTAATAAAACACTATTTGTGTCATTCAGGATTCATCCATCATTTTATACTGACAAAATTTTAATCAGCATCATCATCGTTACCTCTCTAAGGAAGATAGAAATTTTATTCCTAAAGAAAAACACAGACTTGCCTTATTCCTAGGGTGAATTTTTATTAAGAACTTATTCTCATGCAAAATAATGGATGAATGAATGTTCTTTCCATTAGAAAAGACACTGCCATATCTAGTATGTTCTTTTTTTAGGGATTATGCATTTCTAGCTTCATTCTTTGACTTGCATTAGAAGTCTCTGCCTTCTTTAGAAAGTCTATTGCCTTGGATTTAAGTAAATTTAAGTTGTTCTTAACGCCATTTATAATTAGATAAGCAGAACAGGTAATATTTTTAAAAATAATACCATTCCTATGATCTTTGTTCACAATTCTTTGTAGTAAAGACAACAAATTTCCTTCTCTTTACTTCTTGAACATGGCTGGAAAGTCCACTTGCTTTAATGGAGTCAAGAACTCTGGCTCTGTGATGCTGGGAAAGACATTCAATATATTTGGGGCTCAGTTCCTCCACTGCAAAGTGGAAAGTTGAATGGGATGTTCTTTGAGTTCCCCTTAAATTATACAGAAATTGTAAAAAAGCTGGGTAAGCTGAGTTTTCATGCTTTTTTATGAGGATTCTTTGAAACAGATGATGGAGGGGAAAGTAGCAGAACAGTGGAGGAAGAAAAAGCGGAGTGGAGAATGTGTGGGAAGACCGGAAGGTGGCTCATCATGGCTAGCAGCCTGGCTCCTGTTCCTCCCTCTGTTTCCGATAACTTTCTCCATGTACACTCTGAATGATCTCACACTAGGAAGAAAGTCTGGGTGTGGGTTGAAAAAAAAAGAGGGGTGAATTTTATTGGTTAAGAGTGCCAAGCTTAGTCTGAGATTCATTAGTTATTTAAATGATAGTTAAGATGATGGGACATTAGGTCAGAGTGGCGATAGATGAGACAGACAAAAATACCTGCTTGTCCAAAGATCCCCTGTAAGGTCATGTGAGGCAAAAGTTTACCAGAATTAAAAAAAAAAAAAAAGGTTTAATTATATCATTTATATGGTAAACATATGTCACGCCCCTAAAACATATGCTTCTCCCTAAAATGCTCCTCAGAGAATGTTTTTCTCTCCTAAATTTGTATCTTAGCCATTCTTTCATTCTTTCTGTGTGTTTGTGTGTGTGTGTGCACGTGTGTACATGTTTCTTTTTATGATGTCACCCAGGGACCTTTGAAGGTCTCAAGTAAGTCTACCTGCTGGCTTATGCACATCTCCTCTTTGGCTCTATGTTCCTCTAGCTCTGTGTTTGTCACAGTGTATTGTGGTGGTTTGTCTTCACTTCACTGTCTCTCAACAAGAAAAGTCCCTTGAGGACACAAATTGTATCCTTATTATGTTTTCCTCAAACCAAAACTGTTTTTGACTCATAATGGATCAGGAATGGTGCGAGGGTGAGTGATGGGAAGATACAGATCCAAACTTATGCTTATAGTTCAGTGGGGAATCATGAGTAAAAAGTGTCTAGGATATCAACATACTGCCATAAATACTCTGTTATATGACCCAGGGGACATAAAACATTTGATTAGAAAGGCAGAAGATTGAGAGAGAATGGTCGCAGGGCAGTTCACCTTATATTCACTGAACGTTGGACTTTCCCATCACCCCGAGATACAGAATCACCAGGATGAGAAATGCTGAAGTAGAGGGTCAGTTTCCTTACTTCCAGTGAGATGAGGATGCCCCACAGCTCTACAAAGGTGCAACAAGAAGTGAGGATTTAAAAAATCGAACACCAGGAAATTACCACATCTTGCCCCTTGCTCCAATTATGTGCTTGAGACACTACAAACTGGGAGAGGATGAAGCTGGGTCCCCTGCCAGCCTCTGTCCATGCAGTTTGTTCTTAGGTCTTGACATGCTTCCTTCCACTTTTCCCACACATCTGTGACAGATTAAAGATGCCTGCAAAGCTCTCTAACTCCTCTCATTGAGGAATAGGTCTGTATCCCTTCATTCTGAATCTGCTTAAGCTCTGGGGCTGCTTCATCAATAGAATATAATGAGCCTAGGCCTTGGAGACTGGCAGCTTCTCCTTACTATCTCTTGGAATGCTAGTTCTGGAGGAAGCTAGCTGTCATGTAATAGGTCTGCTACCCTGAGATTGCCATACTTGTGAGAATTCCAAGCCCCATGGAGAGGTCCTACAGGATGAGATGCCATTTGAAGAAAGGGTGAGGCCAAGGGACACTGACGTACCAGACAGACAAGTAAAGGGGCCTCTTGGGGGTGGATGCTTTTGCCCCAGCTGCCTCTAGGCCACCACATGGGTCAGAGGTGGACCACCCACCCTTGTCCTTCCTGAGTTCCCGACCAACAAAATCATGAGCAAAATAAGACAGATATTTAAGGCAATAGGTTGTAGTGTAGTTTGTTATACAAAAATAAATTCCTGAAGCAATATCCTTCAAGACCTGGTTTACATGGTATTTCCCCCTGGGCAGTAACTGTTCTATTTTAGGGGCAGAGTTAGTCTTTCTCTCCTCTTTTCCCATGATTCTCTGTCCAAAGCTGTAGTAGTTACTTCTTATTGAGTATCTCCTATGTGTTAACCATAGCATGTGAGGTCTTACATACATCTTCTCACTAATCTCTCAAAACAGATCTATGAAAAAAAATATTCTCCTTATATTGACCAGGAAGTTGGCACTTAGAATTATCAAAGATTATCGAAGATCACACAGTGGTATGTTATACAGCCAGAATCTGACCCCAGTTCTTCCAGACTCTATTCACCCCAGCCATTGTTGTTCTAGATTATGATTATTCCCTTGCGTCCCTTTTGCCCTACACCATACACGCGAGGGAAAGTTGCCCTTCATCAGGCTGCTTCCCGGCATTGAGCTCTGTATCTCGTGCTCAGTCCCATTCTTTGAATGAGGGCACAGGCTGCAGAACAATTGCTAGAAATCAAATACAGGGCCCTATCTGTGTAACAACAGAGTTGCTTTCCAGTGATAAGGTAACAAGCCTTAGCAGTCCTTTGAAATCAGGATTCTACGATCCCTACCTACTCCATCAGAGGATGTCACCCACGGTAATAGTCTGGTGTTGAGCCACAGGCCTGCCCTATCTTTGCCTGAATCTTTTTTTTTTTTTTGGAAAGATTTATTTATTTATTCATGAGAGACACAGAGAGGCAGAGACACAGGGGGAGGGAGAAGCAGGCTCCCTGCAGGGGGCCTGATGCTGGATCCCAGGATCATGCCCTGAGCCAAAAGCAGGGCTCAACCACTGAACACTCAGGCGTCTCTCTTTGCCTGAATCTTGAAGAGAAGTATCTCAGTGGGTTCTCAGGGAGCTAATATTGTTAGCTGCTGTTGCTGTGAGAAACACCTCTCTAATAGATGAGCTTACTGTAAACAATTGTGAGCCCATTCACCTCTGCAGCAAGGGTATCCTTCTGTCTTTTGCTGCTAAAGCTATGGGATTTGAGAATGCAAGTCTGGTACTTACTCAAAACGAGGGAGGCAGATAAGTGGTGTTAGATAATGCAGCACAGGCTCAATAGAGATAAGATGTTCCAGAGGTTGGACGTTCCAATTTGCTGGTACTCTCAGTCTTATTTATTACAAGAATTTTCCCTGGGTCCCCTCAGTCTTGCTATTGCTGACATTGTACTCGTTTTGACACTTTATTGGGTGGGCTCCATAAGCATTTGCCTAACAGGATTCAGCAAAGAATAAGAGAAAGGAGTGCAGCTTGACTCCTTTCGTGAAAGCAGGGCTGATGTAAGGGATTTCCAAGTAGAGCAAGGCAAATAAAATGCCAGCTTAGAGCTTAAATCCTGCCAGATGATCTGAGATAACTTAAAAAATGTGCCCTTTTCACAAGCGTGTTTGCATGCAGGAATGGTTACAATAAGGAGTGAGAAAGTGTCTGCGAGAGATATTACTTTGAGATGTCACTTGCTGTGTGGTGTGGATATCCCTCAGTGTACAGTGGGAGACACGTGAATCATTTCAAGGAAGATAGAGATTTTGTTAATTTTGTCCTATATTGAAAGGGAGAAATGAATTCCCATTATAGTACCTTTACATTTTGTTAATGGCTTTGATAAAAGGGAAAGATTTTCTGATGGATTGATTTTCAGCTTGCTTTCTGTTCCATTCTCTGGGGACACTGAGGTCTAATAAAAAAAAGAAAAAAAAAAAAAAAAAAAAGAAGAACAAACCAAACCCTTAGTCGTACCGGGGTCAAGGAGCTGTAATCTTGTGGGTTTTCTGATGTGCAGGCACCCTTTTGCTGGCCATGCGAGGGTCTGTGCTGTCATTTACATGTCACTGTTGTCTGCTGTCTGAGGAATGTGTTTGAAACCCAAGGGGAAAATATGGATCATCCACTGCTCGTATTATATTTCTTTCTTTGCATGTCTGTCATTTTCATTGGAACATTCAGTGAAATTAGGTCAGTTATGGTTTTAGTTAGCAAAGCAGCTCTTGTGTTGTATACAAATCAGATGATGTTTCTAATTATCTCTGCTTTTTAACATTGATCTGAAACCAAATCCTTAACTATGCATGGCTTAGAGGTGTTTCCCTCTCCTTCTCTCCTTTTTTTGCTTTGGTTTCTTTCTGGGGCAAATATGAAACTTAATCCTGCAATAGCAAGATATAATATTTTTGGCCTTAAAGGCAGCTTGAATGCCTAGGGTTAAGAAGAAAAGAAATGGATGAGTACTAGATGTACAATCGTAGATGGAAATTTTTGTCATAATTAATTGGGTGATCCACTACTCTATTCCTAAAGAGTGGTATGATGCTTATCTTTGTACTTTATAGCTATACAGATGAGCCTTTGGAAGTCTCAGTGGTGTGCTTTAGGCTAAGAGCTCTAGATTTTTCTGATTCTCAATCTGTGTTCTGTTTCCAAAAGTAGGGAAGCAACTGGAAAGGATTTTTGAGGGTCTCAACGTGTGGGCTTCTATACAGTTGACAGAGGGAGGATAACATGGGAAATGCAGCATGAAGTATATAAGAAGACATTAGTTTTTGTTTTTCCTAAACCGATACTGATGGGAATGGTATCATTAAGAGAGGTTTTCAAAAGTATATCTTTGTTGGCCTTTAAAAGCAGGACTGATTCTCCTCAATCTAGTTTATCAGATGCTAGGATAATCTAACTGTGCAGATGTGCCTCCAGGCAGAGACTAAATGACTTCTGAATACTTTCAGATCTGAAGCTCTGTGAAGAGATAGGAAAACCTTCAGTATCGCTCTGCGCTTTTGAGTTGATCCTTTTTAGTTAAGAGTCTTAGGTGTGGAGGATTCTTGGAAGCCATAAAAATGTTTATTTTAGCAAACTAAAATAAATCAGGAAACTATCTTAATTTGATAAAGATTATCTACACAAAACCTGCAGCAAACACAACATTCTTATTCTTATTATCACCTCTCCTATTCACAATGGCACTAGATAATGATAAGGCATGCCAAAGTATTTAGAGGGAAGTGTAGTAATGCATCTAAAAAAGAGTAAAATAAAGAATGGATTGATGGATACCTGGAAGGCAAGTCTGGCAAACTTAGTAAATCTAGAATGGTAGGATCGAGGTGGTGGGTATACAGCAGAGAGCTGAGAGATGCTGCAAGTGAGGAAAACAGAGAGAACACCACTCATTTGCTTTTCCTTTCCTTCTTCACAAACATACTTATCAAGTACCTGGCAGATACTGGGACCTATGATAAGCCATGGGGATTACTTAAGAAAAAAAATGTAGGAGATGATTCTTGCCTTCAGGAAGCCCACAGTCGGATGAAGGAGACATACAGGAGAACAAATTATTATGATACAGTCCTGACAAAAGTATTTGTAGTGGGTTGAATTATGTCCAAAAAGATATGTCCAAGTGCTAAACTCTAGTACCTGTGAATTAAGTGTGTTTGGAAATAGAGTCTTTGCAGATGTAGTTAAGTTAAAGGTCTGAGGCAAGATCATCCTGGATTTGGGGTGGGTCCGAAATCATTTACTGATGTACTTATTAGAGAAAGGAGAGGGAAATTTGAGACACAGAGACACACACAGAGAAGGCCATGTGATGACAGAGGCAGATAGTGGATTAATGCAGTCCCAAGCCAAGAAATGCTCAGGTTTCCAGCAGTCATGAAAAGCCAGAAAGAGGCAAGAAGAGATTCTCCCTCAGAGCCTCCAGAGAGAACTAACTCTGCTGAACCCTTGATTTTGGACTTTGGGTCTCCAGAATGTGAGAGCATAAGTTTCTGTTGTTTCAAGCAACCTTGAGGTAATTTGTTATGACAGCCTTTGGAAACTCTTACAGGTATGTATAAAATACGGTACAGGGAGGAGCAAGGGGCACCTGTGTCTAGGTCAGAGACGGTGTCTCAGAGAAGGTGCCATTTAAGCAGAGTCTTGAAAAGAGAATAGTTTGCCTTGTGCAAAAGGGGGTGAAAGGTGTTTCAGGAACAGGGATATGAGAGCAAATTCAATGTTAATAAACATGATATCTTCGAGAAATGCTGTGTAATTCAATGTCCCTGAATTATAAGGTGTGATGTGGGATTTGAGAGACAGTAAGAAAACGTGCAGCAAGATTGTGAAGGCTTTGTGTGACACGCTAGAGAGAGCTAGATTTTTCCATAGGCTGTTTGTCCTTAGTGTCGATGCTATGATGCAGATGGCCTGTGAGATACATTGTAAGTTCTTTATTATGAGTGACAAAATGCTGAAGTTTTCTAAAATGATTGGTTTTACTCTCAACTAGAGAAAATTCAAGTTATTCAGGTAAATATGTCATCTCTACCTGTCTTTTGATGTGTTTCTTCACTGGGCTAAAAAGAGTGGGGCTATGACAAACCTCTAGAGAATTGTGGAGGACTGTGACCCAGTGGCTCACATGAACCTCTGTCCTATGTATGGCAGAAAAGAGGTTGACAAGCCCTGCTTTAGGCAATAGGGATCCAATAGAGATTGAACAGTGAAAAGAAGATGTTTTTGACTATTGAGAATGACTTTGATGGTGATGATGAAAATGCACAGAAACGGGAAGATGTTTGTCCCTGGGAGCTGGCAGTAGTAGTTGTAAACAGAGTCAGTGGAAACTGATTTTTGACAGTGACTTGGGGTTAGAAAAATGGAGGGTTTCAAGGAATCTGAGGTAGAAACGACTACTCTGTGTGGTAAGGATAATTTCCTTGAAGCTTTCGAAGAATAGTTAGATGATGATGATTCCATTCACGGAGTTAGGGAATAGGGGAGGAGTAATAAGCTTGAGTGAGAAGACGAATTTGAGTTTGGATGCATTTGGTTTGAATTGACTGTAGAACATCCAGGAAGAGGAGCCTGGGTTCTTGCAGAAGATTATGGGTATTATCACCCAATACGGAGTCTGATATCGTGGTAGGGAATTGCTTAGTTGAGGAAAACTGTGTAAGGTGTATGGAAGAAGGCCAAGCACAAAGCTTTTCAGGAATATTTCATTATAGAAAATAAGGGATGAACCAGTGAATGGGGACCAAGAAAGACAAGCCACATGTATAAGGGTAAGAGTGGAACAAAAATGAAATTTCTCTTGAAAATCGAGGAAGAGCAAATGTATTAGTTTCCTAGGGCTGCCATGGCATATTATCCACAAACCTGGCTTATTGCAAGAGAAATTTGTTCACTCACAGTTCGGGAGGCTGAAAGCTGAAGTCAAGAGGCTCGCCCTCCAAAGGCTCTGGAAGAGAATCCTTCCCTGCCTCTTTTAGCTTTTGGGATCTCTTAACATTTTTAGCTCGGGCAGCACAACTGCAATCTCTGCCTGTATCTGCACATGGTCTTCTTCCTTTTGCTTCTGTATCTTGTATCTCCCTCTTTTCCTTATAAGGACTCTAGTCATTGGATTTAAAGCCCCCACTTAATCCAGGATGTTCTCATGTTGAGATTCTTAATTATGTCTGTAAAGCCCCTATTTCCAAATAAAGTTACATTCTCAGGTACCAGATGTTAGGACTAGGACATATGTTTTTGTGGATCACACTTCAACCTACAGCAGTAAATCACAGCAAATGGCAAAGAAATGAGGACTGGATCTACAATTGGATTTGACAAAAAAAGTTATTGATGCCTTCGATCAGAACAATTTCAACGGAATAGTGGTCTGAAAACCAAACTAAGGGGTCAAGCAACAGCTAGGGAATTATTTCTCTTGCAAGATATTTGTTCAGGTCATGACTTGAGAGACCTGTAGGTACTGATATGGTCTAGTGTTCCCTCTCCAAGGAGGCAGCACCAAGAGTGCAGAAAGTTAGATCACCCAGTTTATGGATTATCGGGCAGAAAACAAGAAAGGCTAAGTAATATGTCCAAGGTCACATAATTTGAGTTCAGCCTGGAATACAAGACCTCTATCTTCCAGAGCTGTGCTCAGATTTATTTATTTTGAAAAATACTGGAGAGAAAAGTAAAATTCATTCATATTCCCAGAGCTTTCGAAAATAACCTGAGAGAGGCTTATAGAGGTTAATATTCTATCTGGGGACTGAAGGGGTCAGGGGGTAGGGTTGCTAACTACTCCCTTTGCCCAGTCCTGAAAGCGTTCTTGGGACATAGGACTTTTGTGCTGATGCTGAGAAAATTCTAGGAAAGCTGGGATAAGCTAGTTACTCTAATTAGAGGAGGGAGTTTTGACTTGGACCAACAAAAGCTGGCCCAGGGACAGAGGTGGCATAAGAGAAACAGAATGTAGCTGCTTCTAAACCAAGGCCCAGCAGAGAGGGGTTGGGTGGGGGAGGTAAGGAGAATGGGGTATGGAGTTGGGGAAGCTCATCTTCTCTCTCCTCCCAATCTCCACTCTGCTGGCTTAACTAGAGAGTTAAGGAGCCTGGGTTTGCAGTCCATCAAGATTATTCTCCAGAGCACTCAGGAGGCAAGAAAAGGGCTGAAAATGGACATGAAGCAACAAACAGCAAATAACCACCAGAAGCTTCTACTACATGCTAGATATTGTGCTTGGTGCTTTATGTAAGTTATCTCCTTTAATCTTGAAAACCACTTTGATGGGTATAGATCGTTAATCCCAGCATTTATAGGTGAGGAACCTTAAGTTCAGAGGAGTCAGCTGACTTCATTGATGAATGCTTTCTCATGATAGGTCCCAATACAACGTCCAAATTTCCTCTTTTAAATCACACAGTTGTCCTGGTTATTCACTTGACTTAGGTACTTCCATATCTACTCATCTGTAGCTACGCATTTCTCAATAATTTCTACTACTACTTTTGCATATTTGTTTCTTCCTCTTTGCACAATACATTTGAATTCTGTTATTAAAATATATACAACTTAATAAAAAATTGCAAAAATATAGATTTGAAAAAAGAGACTGAGGCAAAAACAAATAGAATATAGATATTTAGATTGCAAAGTATTATCAATCGTTATAACCCACTGATGGCCAAAATGAAATGACAAGCATAGGTAATCACATTGTTCTTATTGTTCAAAAAAGCCTCAAAATTCAGAAAAGAAAATAAAACATTTTTTATGAGATAAATACCATTCTTTTCTTTTTGTTTGAGATAAATACCATTCTAAGTGCTTTATATACTTATTTCATAAGAATCCCCCACAACAACCCTCATTTAAAGATGAAGAAAAAGAGGCACAGGGAGGTTAGCTCATTTGCCCATGAGCGTATAGCTAGCAATCGATGTAGGTGGGTTTTAAACCCAGACCATCTGACTCCGGGATCTGTGCCTTTAACCATTGTACTGGCCTGTTTCTAAAGGAAACCATATCTGTTCCTGAGAGAAAGAAAAAGTTTCCCAAGTAATTAGTTCTATGTTTCTCAATATGGGGCATTATCTAGAAAACCCTGAAAGAAGTAGTGAACCAAGCTCTCAGTGCTTCTTCTTTGCTTAAAGATTTAACAAAAAATGCAAGTCAGTAGATCGAATCCTTCAGGAAACCAAGATGATACAGTCTACATCTGGGTAAATCCCTCTATGGATTGATCCTATTGATTGCATCTATGTATTGATCTTCCTTAGTCTCACCAAATGTTTCCATGTTCATGAAATATCTTGCTTTATCTTATGTGTAATACAAATTATAAGCCATGTGTGCATGTGCTATAGTGCTAGTGAGGAAGATGAAGGGAGGAAGAAAGGAAGGGCTGGTTCTTCATAGAAATGGACACTCATGCAAAGAAATAAAATAACCAGAAATAAAATAAAATACAATAACCTCATCCGGTCTGGATACCTCAATTTGGTATTTTGGACTGAAAAGCTTTGATGGTAATAGCCAATTGGTGCTTTCTCCTGGAGATATGGAATAAATTCATGGGTCTTAGCAACACGCTGTCAGGACTTATTTGATGTTACACTGAAAGGTCTTTGAGCCATGACGAATGCCCTGTGATCTGTTTTGGGGAATATAATCAAGATCACTGAATAGAGAAACACCCATTTTGACTTAGGTATTTTTTATGCCACATGCATAGGATTTAGATAGCTTTAGGTGTATGCACACTTGGTTAGCTCACAGGTGGCTTGTGAGCACATAAAACAATTTACAAGGAGTTCACACTATATAGCTTGGGTTAAAAGTCTCTGGCATTGAAAGACTGTACTGCTTGCTTGGGGGAACCTGTTGTCTAGTCTGTACCACTATACATTTGATTGATAATAAGCTTATACTTCAGACATCAGTCAGAATGCTTAGTTTTGATTTATTGATTTTTGTTGAATTACTTCTGTTTTGGAGAGGCTGTTTAAACTTTTCCTCGCTTCATGCATATCTGACACGTTGTTCCCTCTTGGAAGGTGGGAGACCTGGGGCATGTGAACTCCTTGGCAGAGGGGGCTGGCATAGCACAAGTTGTTGACTGCTGGAAATATTTAAGCTGAAAATACATGATGGAGAGGCAAGGACATTGCTGTTCTTCACTTTTTAATGCACTGATTTTTTTTGGCTTTCGTTTTGTGACTAAACTTAAATGTGGGAGGGTCTTGTGGGTGTGTGTGTACTCTACATGGGAAAAAAAAAAAGGAGTTTGATCATGCTATGAAATTTTTATTTCTTCAATCAGGTACATAGCAATTCACATGGTCTCAAGCCACAAACATTACCTCATAAACGGCACCATGGAAATGTGTCAACAAAATTCAACCTACTCAAATCAGCTCTTAGAATAACAGCTGCTGGTGCTCTGGCTCAAGAAGCAGGTGTGAGACCACCTACGGTACCAGCTCAGAAAGCTTCCTGTCAGTAGGAAAATGGCATGGATTTTCCCGCAAGGTGCCAAATAACGCAGCAGATAGGGTAGCAACATGGAGATAAAATGTTAATATGATTTACTTTTCCCAAGCACTTGGGTTAGTGCCAAAGGGGGGAAAAATAATTATAAAACAACTGCTCAAACCAAAGCGATCAGCCTGCAGCTAATATACCAGGACCTGTTTCTGAACATTTATGTTTTTCCCTTTATGGATTACCAGGCTATGAAAATCCCCCATGGATGGAGGTAGGGGAGGAGTTGGGGGTGGTTTAATCCATTGTAGGACAGCACTTAGCATCTGTTTTTACAAGAAAGAACATGTAATATAAACTATACGTGTTTGTGTGCTTGGGGTAGGTGGTGGGGTGGGGGGCGGTGATTAAGAGTGGAAAACCGAGAGCTCTATCAAACATGGAGAGAGCTCCTCTGTCAGGGAGGTCCAAGGTTTTATTGCCTGAGAACTGTGTAGCCCGCTGCCAGAGGGGAAGTGGGCTCCACCCTACCTGCTCAAATGAAAGCTACAAAAGCAAAAGACAAGTGGAGAAACCATTAGGAAGTCTTTGCTTAAAACTGAGAAACAGCATGAGTGCTCCCTGCTATCTTTCATGGGATGGCCCCCCATATTGTGGTTCTGAGACAAGTAACATCATGTCCACTGGAAAAGACATTTTGCATACTCTTGTAAAAATCTTGAAAATTTGGCTTGCATTTGCTTCCACCCAGATCTTCTTGGAAGAATTTTCTTTTGGTTCTTTCTTTCTTTTCTTTTTTCTTTTTTTTTTTTTTTTTTAATCACTGCACGCTTTCATGGCAATTTATCTTAGAGCTCTGACTCATTCTATAGTTTCTTAGAAGTCAAAGGTTTTAAGGTGGGACTGAGTGTGGGTCAGACTTAAGTGCTAGAGGAAGGGGGGAGCTAACTGACTATGTGGCAGGAAGCTAGATGCAGCAGGGACACACATTTTTAGCTTTTAAGAGTTTCATCTTGATTTGAAGGGGATCTGGATCTGAGAGGGCCACATATGCTCTGAGCAGAGTTGTCTATGGCAACTAACAGCATAGTGCGTGATGGTCTAGGACTGTTTTTGTTATGTTGTTCCAAAGCATTTTTCACCCACTGCAATTTATTTTCCGTGAAATTGATATCTGTGAATGAAACATAATAGATCAGTACCAAGGCAGCAACAATTACGCTGATTAAAATGGAATCCCATTGTTTATTCTCGTTGGAAGCCCAGCATCCTCCGGTAAAGGAGGGCAAATCAGGCAAGGTGTGTCTGAACCATTCTTAGTTCAGCCTTAGCTCTTATATGTAGACTGCCTGGGACCAGGCAGGAGATAGATTATTGCAGTCAAAAAATAGGACTGTAAAGAGATGTTTTCTAAGACTCCTCTGTTGCATAGGAAAGACTAGGGGGTGCCCCAATAAAATAGAAAACGTATCCTGTATAAGCAGGCTGGACAGGACTTTTTAATCAGGGTATGCAATTTTTAAAAATTAATAAACTTTATATCCTAAGAGCAGTTTTAGATTCATAGCAAAACTGAGCAGAGAATGCAGAGTTCTTATGTGTTCCCTGCCCCCACCCCCAGCAGCCCTCCTCCTGGCAACATCCCCCACCAGAGTGGTACATAGGGTACGATGGTTGAACCTATACTGATACATCATTATCATCTAAGGCCATAGTTTATGTTGTGGGTTCATGCTTGATGTTGCACGTTCTGTGGGTCTGGGCAAGTGTAAAATGACCCATATCCACTGTTGTAGTTATCATACTACGTCCTACTATTTTATTGCCCTAAAACCTTCACTATTCTGCTTCCCTCTTTCCTGGAAGCCACTGCCCTTTGTCCTGCCTTCACAACTTTACCCTTTCTGTAACATCCTATAGTTGGAGTCCCCCAAAACATTAGTCTTCTCAGGTTGGATTCTTTCACATTGTAATACACATTTGGGGTTCTTCTGTATGTTTTTGTAACTTGATAGCTTATTTATTTTTAGTGATGAATGACATTCTGTTGTCCGGATGCTGGTATTTAATTTCAGGTGAAGGATTCTGCTGAAATGAAAGAAGCAGAAATGTGGTTTACACTATGCCAGGCATAAACAGACTTAACCAAACAGCTGTCTGTACTGGCGAAAGGCACATGAGTGAGGCCATACCATTTTTCTTGGTAGAACAGAATGGAGTTTTCTGTTACAGGGTATGTTCTCTATTCTGGGAGTTTCTGCATTATCACAGTGGAATCCCGTTCTACTGAGTTCCCTAAACGTTTAGACTATATTTGTCGGTGGAGACAGAGCTTCCTGCCTGACCACAGCACACTGGATTCTCTGTTAGATTTTTCAGTGGAGAGAGAGCTTTCTATTGAAAGAAAATGTCCAGAACTGAGGTCTTATCCCATGAGGAATTCTACTCTAGAGTGTTGAGTGTTGTTTTGCCATCAAGGACAGTTCCCTATGAATCAACTTTAGCTTTTTTTTTTTTTTTTTTTTTTTTTGCTTTTGTTGGTAAATGAAAAGGCAACCTTTTCTTCTTTAGACTAGTAGTGAGATAAGAAATGAAATTGCACGTGAAAGGCAAAACAGACAAGAGAGGTTTAAAATTAGTGAGGATGTTAAGTTTGGGGGCCATTAAAAGAATCAATCCTATAACCGTGGTGTGTCGTACAGCAGATTAAGGAGCTGATTAGCACTTTTCCAATCCTGTTGGATTTAGTAGAGCTGTCTTTGAGCATTTTCCAGTTCGATGCTGAATGTCACAGGGAAACACGTGGGTTTTGCTGTTTGTTAATGATACGTTGTTAGCATTTGGTTGAGTACCGACAGGGAAGAGTTGGTGCTGCTGACTCTGTGCGATAAACATTTGACTCATTGTGACAGAAACATCTTTTCATGATGAAGGGCACCACCTGCCAGACAGAGTGCCAGAGCCTGATTTATAGTCCCTAAAGCATCAACACCGATGAAGTTTGGATCCCCTCACATTGCCTGCCACCTCTGCAATGCCAGAATGGGCATCACTTGTCCCATCTCATGATCTTCAGCACAGGAAGCCTTTTGTCCCAATGTCTGAGTCAATGCCCCCAAACTCATAGCCCCTCAAATTCTTCTGTTTTGAACTGAAGAAGATGTTTTATTCCAAAGTTGATTTCTATTAGGCTTTGTAACCAGTGCATGTAAAAACTCCCAGAATAGATGCTGAAAAAAATATCTGTCTCAACATGAAGAGAATCAAGAGTCAGTAAACAGTCAAACTGGATTAAGCTCTTACCATATGACAAGCACTGAGTAAGGTACTGAGGATATATAGATGAATAAGGCACAGCACTTAAACTTGAGAAGTTGACAGTGAGTGTGATGGAAAGTCATCTAAACAAATGCATATAGGGACACCTGGGTGGCTCAGTGGTTGAGCATCTGCCTTCAGCTCAGGTCCTGATCCCAGGATCCAGGATTGAGTCCCACATCGGGCTCCCTGTGAGAAGCCTGCTTCTCCCTCTGCCTGTGTCATTGCTTCTCTCTCTCTCTCTCTCTCTCTCTCTGTTTCTCATGAATAAATGAATCTTTAAAAAAAGCCAAAAAACAAATGCTTATAGTACAGCATGATATGGGCAACAGTATAAACATAAACACAAAGTATTTAACTTTGTGGAGGAACCAATAGGGGAATGTGTAATCATAGAAGGCTCCAGTTCACTAAGTGGATAAAAGGAGGTGACAGGGGGCATTCTAGGCAGAAAGAATTACATGTCCAATGTATACAAGTACAGGACTTGATAGCAATCAGAAATTCATTTTTATTGGAGCATAGAGATGGAAGGTGAGGGTAGGTCAGCTAAGTGGCTGGAGGTCAGGTAAAAGCCACACCAGGGAGAAACTTTTATGACATTAAGGGGCTTGGGTCTATCTTGGAGTTATGGGGAGACATTAAAGGACTCACTCAGCAGAATGACTTGGTTTCTCTATCTTCTGGAGAGACATTTGTGAGTACCATAGAGGCCGATTTAGGAGAGGACAAGATTGACAGAGGGAGGCCAGTTGAGAAGCTGTCAGCATACTTCAGGTGAGAGGTGGTAGCTTCTGTAGGTAAGAAGACTGAAGACATGACACAAGCAAGAGAGGATAATGTTGGATGGAAAATGGATGGAATCTGAAGAGTTGGTTGCATGTGGGGAATGAGGGGGGAATCTGGGGGACTCAGCTCTCTGTCATACAGAAACGAGCGCTGCCACACTGAAGCCAAAGTGAAGTAGAGAAGGCATGGGGAGAAGCAGAATCTGTGAGTCGTGTGGTGGGGTGGTAATTATGGCAGCGTTAAGACCAAAGAATTCAGGCTGGGAAGTCCACATATAGGGCATCTGTGGGACAGCAGGTGGAGGAGTCCAGCGGATAGTGGGACGTGACCATCTCAGCTGGAAGGTCAGGCCGGCATACTTCATAGGGACCCTCAGGTAGCTGTTTTGTTCTTAAAAAAAGAGATATAGTAGTTTCCCTTCATTTGCAGTTTGCTTTCCATGATTTCAGTTTCTCAGGGTTAACTACAGTCCGTAAGCGGATGATCCTACTTCTGACGTACTGCCAGAAGGTCAATAGTAGCCTACCACTGTGTCACAGTGCCTACATCATTTACCTCACTTCCTGTCATCCTGTAGGCGTTTTATCATCACAGGAGGAGAGTGAATACAGTATAATATTTTGATAGAGAAGAAGAGGGGGATGCACTCACAATACTTTTATTACAGTACAATTGTTCTATTGTGTTATTGGTTATTCTTGTTACTCTGTGCCTAAGTGACAAATTAAACTTTATCATAAGTATCCATGTATAGGAAAAAACACAGTATATATAGATAGGGTTTGGTACTACCCATGGTCCCGGGTATCCCCTGGGAGTCTTGTAACATATCCCTGGGGATAAGGCTCTACTGTACACTGAAAGGTATTTGGTGCTTCTTGTCAGGAGTCCCAACTTGTCAGGGGTCTTGTTTCTAAGATATCCATTATTCTAAATGAAGTTGAAAATTTTCATTTCAGTTTTTACCTGTTTACAGGTAAGACAAACATCTGTTTCTAGTCTTGTTCTCTGCCTTTTCTTCCTGCAGTGGGGAATACGGATAGCACCTACTTTGCATCAAGCAGACTCATGCCTCCCTGTCTAACATTGCCACTTCATCTGATCTTTGCCTGCCTCTCTCACCATGCTCTCATCATCACAATAAATGCATCACCAGTCTCATTTTATCTAACTCCCATGGCAACTCACTGCAGCGAATGCTTTTTTGCTCCATTTTAAAGATCAGCAGATAGGCTGAGATGAGTTGAGTGAATCGTCTATTGGCAAACAGAGCTGGAATTTGCAGGGCTGGAATTTGAACCTGACTGATTCCAATGCCTATGTTCTTAATCACTGACTTCTATTGACACTTATATTTCTCACGATTTATTTAAATAAGTTAAAGCAAATTTTTGATGTACTCAATAATAGTCATTTGACATTTCATGAAGTTAAAAAAAATGCACAAAGAAATATAATTCAATACAGCCCTAGCATTTTTTTTTTTGATACCTCATTGACCATATAAAGTAAGATACTTTGGAAATACTCCGTTATTTAGACTCGCCCAAGATAATGTTTCTACTTAGGTGAAAAGACAAGAGTCTTGTTTTGAGATTCTTTCACTGGAATCATCTTTATTTGCCAACATTATTGTAGGGGTTCTCAAAGGAGGCAATGGGATGCCTTAGAGAGAGCATGAGGTTGGAGATCTGGAACCTCCAGTTCTGTCTGGCTCTAGCTCTGTGTGCCTCTAAGCAGTCACTCCGCCATTCTGGGCCATAGTTCCTCCTCCATGTAATGAGTGGTTTGCATTAAGGCAGTGATTTTCAAACACTTTGAAGCAACAAATTTCTTTTTTTCTGATGACAGCTTGAAAGGAAACCCAATATAGCAGTCAGATAAAGGACAAAATGCTTGGTTTAAAAAGAATGAAGCTATCTTGAGCCACCCCCATCCCTCTGTGTTCCCTGAGGGACCTCCTCAGAGCACAGCTTGAAAACCATCCAACTGGATGATCTCCAGTAATCAACAGTTTTAATAACTAAATAATTATCCATTACTTAAAAGAAAAAAATAGAAATATACTTGATGTATAACATTGTATAAATTTAAGGTGTCCATGTTATCTTGTTATATTTATCTGTTGTGGTATGATTGCCATTGTAGTGATAATTAGCATCTCTGTCACTTAAGGATGATCATTTCTTTTTAGTGATTGGAACAATTAAGTTCTAGTCTCTTAGCAAGTTTGATGAGCACAGCATAGAATCGTTGTCTAGCTTCACTATACTATCTGCATTAGGTCTCTTATTAGGACTTATTTACTAAAAGTTTGTACCTTTAAACCACATCTGTCCTATCTCTAACTTTAGGTATTATTAACATATAATAAACTGTCCATATTTAAAATGTACAATTTGATGAGTTTTCATCTATGTCTACAACCATGAAAGCATTACTACAATCAAGATAATGAACACATCCATCACCTTCAAAACTTTCCTTGTGACCCTCCTCACCATTTGCCACACTGACCTGTTTTTACCATCAGAGATTAGTTTGCATTTTCTGGAGTTTTAAATAAATAGATGCTCATCTTAGGTCTGGCTTCCTTCACTCAGTAGGATTATTTTGAGATTTATCTATAGAGCATCTACCTGTAATTTCTCTTTTCGTTGCCAAGTGGTATTCCATTAAATGTATGTACTGGTTTATCTTTTCATCTGTTGGTGCATATTTTGGATGTTTCTAGTTTTTAACTATTAGAATAAAGCTGCTATAAACATTCACATACTGTGTAACGGCATATGCTTTCTTTTTTCTTGGGAAAACACCTAGGAGTGGAATGTGTGGGTCATATGGCCCTGTATCTTCAACTTTCTATGAAATGGTCAAACTGTCGTACTATTTTACACTTCTATTGGCAATATATGAAGGTTCCAGTTTCTCTATAACTTTCTAGCACTTGCTGTGGTCAGACTTGTTAATTTTAGTCATTATGCCAGATGCATAGTACTATCTTATTATGGTTTTGGATTGCATTTTTCTAACAAGCAATGATGTAAAGTATCTTTTCATGAGCTTATTTGCCATCTATATAACATCTCTGGTGAAGTGTCTGTTCAAATAACATCTATTTTTAAAACTTAGGTTGCTCTCTTGAGTTTAGAGAGTCATTTATGTATTCTTGCTCTATGTCCTTTGTCAGATACATGTTTTATAAATATTTCCTCCTAGTCTGTGGCTTATCTTTTCATTCTATAAACAGTGTTTTCAAAAGAGCAGACATTTTGAATCTTGGGGAAGCTGAATATGTCAATATTTTCTTCTGTAGAGATGCTTTTGATGCTGTACCTAATGTGTACATTTAGTGCTATAAATTTCTCTAAATCTTGCTTCAGTAGCATCCCCAAAATATTGATATGTTCTCATCTTCATTCAGTCGACAAGGCTTTCCAATTTCCCTTCTGATTTCTTCCATGACCCATAAGTTATTTGGAAACATATTATTTAATCTTCTAATAGGTGGGGATTTACCATGTAATTTATGTTATTGATTTCTAATTTAATTCCATTCTGGTCAGAGAATATACCTTGTATGAATTAAAACCTGTTAATTTATTGAGACTTGCTTTGTGGCCCAGAATATAATCTGTCTTGGACAATTTTCCTGTGCCTTAGAAAAGAATGTATATTGTTGTTGGATGGAGTGCTCTGTAACTGTCAATTAGTCAGGTTTGTTGATGCTGTTATTAAGTCTTCAGTAATCTTACTGATTTTCTGTCTCCTGTTTTTATCAATTATTGATATGTGTATTAAAATCTCTCAGGCAGCCTGGGTGGCTCAGTGGTTTAGCGCTGCCTTCGGCCTAGGAAGTGATCCTGGAGACCTGGGATTGAGTCCCACATCAGGCTCCCTGCATGGGAGCCTGCTTCTCTCTCTGCCTGTGTCTCTGCCTCTCTCTGTCTCTCTCTGTGTGTATCTCATGAATAAAATAAATAAAATCTTAAAAAAATAAAAAAATAAAATCTCTCTAATTATGAATCTGTTTTCTTCTTTCTGAAGTTTTATCAGTTTTTGTTTCATGCTGAAGCTCTGTGATTAAGTGCTTAAATGTCTATATATCTCTTGGTGAAGAGATTATTATATTTTGAGGTTATTATTGTTACAAAGGAACTTCTTTATCCCTAGTAATATTCTTTGTTCTGAAATCTCCTTCTGATTTGTGTAACATTTTTTAATCCTTTATTTTTAACTGCTTGTCTTTATATTTAAGGTGCATTTCTTATAAGGGCATCAAATTGGGTTTTGTTTTTTATCTAACCTGATAGTCTTTGCCCATTAATTGGGGTATTTTGACCATTTACATGTAATGTGACTATTGATATAATTAGGGTTAAATCTGTCTTCTCGCTATTTGTCTTATCTGCTTTTTGTTTCATTTGTCCTTCTTTTCTGCCTTTTGAATTAGCCAAATATTTTTTGAGGCTCTATTTTATCTCATGTGTTGGCTTATTAGCTACAACAGTTTGTTTTAGTATTTCAATGGTTCTTTTTAAAAAAGATTTTATTTATTTTAGAGGGAGAGAGAGGGAGTGAATGAGCATGAGTGGAGGGGAGAGGTAGAGGCAGAGAATCCCAAGCAGATGTGGTGCTGAGCCTGGAGCCTGACATGGGGGTTGATCTCATAACCCTGAGGTCATGACCTGAGCTAAAACTGAGTTGGACACTTAACTGACAGAGCTACCCAGGTGCCCCTCTGTGGTTGTTTTTTGATTTACAGTATACATCTTTAACTTATCACAGGCTATTTTCAAGTGATATTAAACTACTTTATGAATTATTGAAGAACTTTTTAATAGCATACAGTTGACCCTTTAACAATGTAGGCGTTGGGGCATGGATTTTTAACTCCTCCCAAATTTAACTATCAATAGCCTACTATTGATTGGAAGTCTTATCAATAGCATAAACAGTCCATTAACACATATTTTATATGTTATATATATTTTATACTGTTTTATTATAAGAAAGGAAGCTAGGGGAAAAAAGTAATTAAGCAAGTCATAAGGAAAATACATTTACAGTACTATACCATAAAAAATCTGCATTGTAAGTGGACCTGTGTAGTTGAAACTCCTGTTGCTCAAGAGTCAACTATACTTACATTTACCTCTTTTCAACCTATGTACTATTGCTGGCATACATTTTGCTTCTATATATATTACATTGTTATTATTTTTGGTTAACTATCAATTACTTTTTAAAAAATTTAGGTAATATTAAAACATCTTATATATTTACTATGTATCTACCATTCCTAGTGTTCTTCATTCCTTTATATAGATCCATATTTTCATCTGTTATCATTTTCTCTATGCCAGAAAGACTTCCTGTAACACTTCTCATACTATAGGCTGGCAGGTGTTATATTCTTTCTACTTTCATATGTCTAAAAAAGTGCTTGTTTCACCTTTGTTTTTGAAAGACATTTTCACAGAATTCCAAATTGGCAGGTTTTTTTTTTCTTTCAGTATTTCGGAAGATGTTGCTACACACTTTCCACAAATTCGGATTAGAAATCTGCTGTCATCCTTACCTTTGCTCTTTTTTATATAATTTATACTTTTTTGTGGCTTCTTTTAAGATTTTCTGTTTATCCCTACTGTTCAGCTGTGAGGGACGCTGAGACTTTAGTGTACTGGACACTTTGGACAAAGGATACTAGAATCAGGTCTATGTAATGGGATGTGGGCTGTAAAATTCAGATTGCCCCAGAGAGAAGGGGGCCAGAATTCTGTCAAGAGGGCAGGAGCCTCAAATCAGGAGTCTAGTGGTACAGGTTGGGCTCTATGAGCAAAAGTAGGGTGACACTGATCTAGAACTCCCCGTGTTTCTGGCATCATGACTCATTTTAGAACTCTGTAGCTAATGACTAAAGCATGGGGTAAGAAGTGAGTGAAGCTGAACCCACATAAGGAGGCATTAGAGATCCTACTGGAAGGACTAGCAGATGACAGACCTCAAAATAATGCAGAGTTAGAGTAGAACAGAGTAATGGAAGTGATAAAGGGGAGTTGAGAACCAATTCCAAGGTTTTAACTCTATAAAGCAAAAGCATTTAGACCTGTGTGCACGTGATTGTGTGGAGATCTGCCTAGTAGAATTCCATTCCCTTTTCAAAGTTGTTTCCAAATGGGCAAAAAGTCAGGTGCACTTTCTACAAAATAACTAATAAAATATTTTTGAAAAAAAAACCTTAACATCATAGACTACTAGTATTATTAAAAAGTTTTGTGTTAGAGATTTTTAGAATAGTATCAGGAAGTAAAAAAACACCCCCCCCCAAAAAAAAACCACAAAAAAAAACCCACTCCACAAACTCAAAACACCTTTTACTGTTTCCATTTATCAATTAAAAAAATTCGTTTAATATTTTGCATTTGGTGTCATTTTGTTATGACTTTCTATTGTTTGCTCATTTTGCTGTATGGACAAGTTCCTGCTGCCTATAGCCATCTTTGCAAATAGGGAACTCCTCTAAAAGCTTTTGTTTAATCTTGTTAAATAAATTACTAATCATCTTTAAGCAGGGACAAGTCCAAAGTCACCACATGAAGGATAATTCATAATAGGTTTTTTTTTTTAGCAACAACTTTCTCCCTTTCTTGCCAAACTAGTCAGCAGTCTGGCAGTTTGGTTTTTTGCAATGAATCAGAATGTATGTGCCAGGCCATTTGCACCATCTGCTACAGGAGTGTCATGGGAGAGAGGACTGTGGACACCTGGTGGGTTGACGTTGAAATGTCAGCTCGAGGGTAAACACCAGCTCCAGTGATGAAAGGCCAAGAAAGCAAAAAGCCTGTAAGAAAAAGAAGCTGCTGGTAACAGCAAAAGAGGAACACCTGTTTCTGAACTGGGAAGAAGGTACGTGTGTGTGTGTGTGTGTGTGTACACATGTGATGTATGTATGTATTTCCAACATCAGTTACTTTTTTAGACTCTTAATGAGAGGATACATTGAATTCATGGGGAAGGTAAAGGACCGGTAGGTGACATTACACATGTAAGTTCTGGTAAGGACAACTGATGCTTTTTGTAGAAAGAACCGTAAAACATACGTCTATCTATGTTGCCTATGGGAGTTAGATTTTCCACGTACATCCTTTGAGAATAAAGCTGTAATCATGGGCTCACTAAAGCTCTTTTAATTCCCCTCATGGCATATGTCATACAATATACTCAAATTTGATTTCTTTTTTGTTAAGGAGCCATTTAATATCCCCCAACTTTTTAGATGCCAAATATACGGTTTTATTGTCAACATCCAGGACTGACTTGAATGGACAATTGTTTCTGTTACATAATAGTTTCAGAAAGGAGAGCTCTAGAACAATTGTTATCAACTAACGTTCTCATATTTGTTTCTTGAAGTTTAAGTCCCTTAAGGAAAACTTTTCTATCCAGCAAGTAAACTTGTTTATTTAAGTGTATATCTTGCAGTTATGATATATTTAAAGTGTATGATACTTTATGGGAATCTCACTCCGGTGGTATATGGTTCAGATGAGCAATGGGGGTAATCTGCTTTAATTTTTTTCTAGGCAAAAATCTCAAGGGTTATTTAAATGATAACATAAACGTTTGGGGCTATCATTATCTAACTGTCTTTATCTTAACCTGGACACCTAATCTTTTTCTGAGAAAAATCTTGGCTCTGTCTGGGGGCTACCCCTTGGCCTGTCATTGTGGGTATCAAAACATATTTTCAGGCATATACCACATTTTAGACCCCTTGTTCTAATTTCTAAGCCAGCTGAGCCGAATCAAGCTATCCAGCTGTGTGCTTCACAGGACCATGGGATACCTGTGTTCTAACGGCTTTTGGGAAATATAACTCCAATTTGTGGCTTCATTATAATTATCAAATCTATCCCCCCAATTTTTAGGGTGATTAAAACATCCAGCCGTTGAAACCAACTGTGGAATACTTAAGGATGTTGGTTTTGATAAACCCCTGGGCATGGTAAGAGAAGAGTTGTGAGCCATTTTCCGGTTATGGACTCGAAGTTGGCTCACTACAGTGATAATTCCCTGTAAAAATAACTGTCTTCTGCGTGGTTTTATCTAGCTTAAATGAACACACACATCCTTTCCTTCTCTCTGATGGTATACAGGAAGATAAGATCATCATCAGTATCATGTTTAAGGGGTTCTGAACATGGAGTTCAAGGTCAAATAGTAGTGCAAACAGCTTTCAAGGTCAAGTCCTCCCAGCCTCAAAGGATCACGCGTACTTTATTCCACATCCTGCATTGTAAGATATTCGTGCATTACTTGCTTCATTGTTGATAAGCAGAGCCAGGGAGGTTCTGTAGGGTGTGCAGTTGACTCCCCTGGCATCCATTTCAATATTTAGACCCCACCCCAAACATTTCTAACTTCCTATAAGAGTAGACTTGTAATAAACATCAATGTAAATAATTTCTTGTGGCTGCCATGCAGTTATAATTTTCCCATATATATATCTAAAATTCTTATCTTTAATTTTTCCATTTCTACCCTCTCATTTCTCTCAAACCTGTAGCCATTTTCTCTGTCCCTTTAGTTAGAATTTTTCACGTGGAACTTTGCAGCTTCCCAGTAGGCTTTCCTCCTTTGGCTTTTTACTATGGTTTTATACAAGACAGTTTACAATGTGACCTCTTAAACCTTGCTTTCTCCCCTCATCCTGAACTGCCTGATGTTTTCTTTCTTTTTTTCTTTTTTTTTTTTGCCTGATGTTTTCTAAGTGTAAAATGTACAAGGCTATTTTGATTTCCTGATGCTTCTGTCTTCTCTGCTTCAAGCTACTCATCTTACCTGCCTGATGAATTCCTCCCAAGACAGCACTGAAAAGCCTCCACTTCCATGAAGCCTTTAATGATTGTTTCGGCATTTCTCCTCCTTGCTCTTTTAGCATCTTGTTTATCCTAATTACAGTGCTCTAATTATTGGCTAATTGCCTGTCAACCCTGCTGCTCTGCGAACATTTGGAAGATAGAGCCTGAGTCATATTCATCTCTGCAGTCCCAGCACCAGCACAGTGCTTGGCAATTAAGGGGTGCTTAAAGAGAATTTTTTGAATGTGTTGTTTCTGAATGCTTTCTGAAAACTTCAGGAAGTGTCGTTGGTGTTTGGGGGAAGTATTTTATTGAGTATCTGTGGTGTGTCTTCAGGGGAGATATTTGAACACAACTGGGAACTACCAAAAGGAACTTGACAAATTACCTACTTTATAAATATGACTAAATGCCTTGGAATTGGCACAATTTCTCAACTCTGATCTCAGGAGATCAGAGATTTAAATTTCCATTTACAAACAACGATTCCAGCCTTTAACTGCCGCCCCAAATGCTCTTCAGAGAGAGCACCCTTACCATGACCCCAGAGTACCTACTAATCGTGCCTGCTTGCATACCTCCCATAACCCCCAAATCCTTCCCTGACACTGTAGAGAAGAATGGATGGGACTAGATGCCCCACTGAGGAATTATTTGGAAACACTTGTCTTTCACTCTCCCACATCAACATCACTAGGTCCCACTAATTCTCCCTCCTTAATAATATTGCAAATCTGTTCTTTGCTCCAGTTTTACAGCTACTCCCACTGGGGGGTCCCCATATTTTTTTCCACAGATAACTGAGAAAGGCTCTGGTTTGTTTTGTCTTTTCCTATCATCTGTTTTCTACTGTGAGTTGAATGACTTTTCCTGAAACAAATCTGACCATGTGTTGGCCCTACACAAAGTTGTGCATTTCTACCACCCTCCATAGAGTCCAAACTCCTCAGCCTGGCTTCCCAGGCCCTTTGTGGTCTAGTGCCTACTTTCTATTTTAGCTCAGCTCTTCTCACTGCCCCCAGGGCTTCAGCCATACTGAATGACTTGCTTTTCCCCTAAAAGTGACATATTGTTTGTCTTCAGGTTTTTGAAAACAGTGTTCTCTTTTTCTAGAGCTCCCACTTACCTCCTCCTTCCCACCTTCAATGTCCCTCCCTTTCTTTTCTTTTTTCTTTTCTTTTCTTTTCTTTTTTTTCTTTTCTTTTTTCTTTTCTTTCTTTTCTTTTCTTTCTTTCTTTCTTTCTTTCTTTCTTTCTTTCTTTCTTTCTTTCTTTCCTTCCTTCCTTCCTTCCTTCCTTCCTTCCTTCCTTCCTTCCTTCTTTCTTTCTTTCTTTCTTTCTTTCTCCTTCCTTCCTTCCTTCTTCTTTTCTTCTTTCTTTATTTTTTCCTATTCATCTTTTAATCCTTAACTTAAACAATATCTCTTTTGGAAGAATGTATTTATTCTCTTAAACTGGGTTACTACTCCTTGTACGTGTCCCACGAATACATTATTATGATTCTTACCACAAGCATTGTGGTGATCTAATGCATGTTTGTCTCTCTCACTGGGCTGCGAACTCCATTAGTATAAGGATAGGTCTTATTCATCATTATAATCCTAGTTTCCAACACAGAAGTTGCTCAAGAAATATTAGTTGACTAAACAAATAATTGTCAATACATAGCCACATCAATACGTTGGGCAATTTGCAAATGCTTTGGAGATCTGCTCAGACAAAACTCTTCATAACCAATACAATCTTGACATTTGTTTTAACCCAGATACTTAGAGCATTCAAAAATATTCACCTACTTTATTCAGATCTTTATCTGTTTGCTTATGAAAGGTGAGAGTCAGTCCAGTCTAATTAGGAATGAAAAGGGTCTGGGGTGTGCAGCCTGGCCCTATAATGTCATGAATGGCATGTATTGTCTTGGCATCTGCCAATTAAAATAATAATAATGGAGAAGTGAAACTGGGAGATAATCCATATATCTTCTTATGGTAGGAACAAATTATGAGTTTAAGACAAAGGAGATTAAGTAGAAAATATTTTGACCTTGAATAATAGAAAGTCTGAGAGAAGTTTATGTAGATAGGGAAATGATAGTAACTTCCTTGCCCTAGGTTACTGCTGAGGGCAAGATTTACATGTGATTTCCAATCCTATATGGATGATCTCACTTAAAGGGTGTTGAAAATCAGCCATCATTATCTACACTGACCTTCTTTGCCTTGTTTCAAGTCTGGGTGCAATTCATGAAACTTCTCTGAAAACACCAGGGAGACTGGTTAAAAAAATGAACATACACACATATTAACTTGAGTTACCAGCAATGATTAGTCTGCTGTATGGATCATTTTTTTAAGCTCCAAAAAATTAAACTCTTTGGAAAAATAATTTATAGCCACAGCAGATGTAGAGAGAAAAGTCAGTTCCTAAAAATGTGGGAAAATGTTTATAATCCCAAAATTTGTTGATGTTTTGATATTTGGTGAAAGAGACTGTGATAGTGGTAAATCTTTTGGAAAATATCACTGTTCTGTTTGAGGAAGGTTGTCCTCAGGCAGCTTGGTGATTTGTTATCTCCTATGTGTATTTCTTGTCATGTAAGACTTGGCTTATTTGGCACTCCTAGCTCATTTATTCAGTATTTATTGGGAACATAGTGTCATTCATGTCTGGTGTATAGAGGTCCCTGAAATGGAGATGCTGCTTGTGAGCAGTGCCTAGACTCAAGGTATAACCACTGATGCTAATAATTATAGTTCAATAGGAGGAGTGAAGGGACTAAATCTGCTTGAGAGAGAGAAGGCTTCAGGGCTGAGGTGACGTTTGACTTGAATAAAGTCCTCACAGAGGGTTTTCTAGACTTATTCAGAGTAGAGACTGCAGAGTAGAAAGTGGGATGGGGTTTGAGGAGATCATTCCAACCATCTGGACTGGTATGGGCAGAGCAATGTAAAGTTGCATGGGATGTAGGAAGAAGGATGGATATTTTGTCAGAGCAGTGGAGTAAGATTTTGGAGAGAGAGTGAGTGAAGACAAAACTCCAAAAGTGGGCTGTTTTCAAATCTTGAAAAACTTGGTAAATAACTTTAAGATATTATTACCAAACTTTATTCATTTCTAAGATACATTTTAAGATTAACTTTTTAATTCAAACTTTTATGCACAAATGTATACACATACTTTTTGTTTTGTTTTCCAGGGCCCTGTGCCATGTTTGCCCTCCCTCCCTTTCTTTTTTATAGTTTTTATTTTTAATTAAAGTATAGTTGACATATAATAATATATTAGTTTCAAGTATACGACAGTGATTCCACAATTAACATGCATTACAAAATGCTCACCCACTTAGTGTAGTTACCAACTTTCACCGAAGTTATTATAATATTTTTGACTATATTCTCTCTATTATACTCTAGAAAGACAAATAGTTCTAGCAGATGTGCTACAGAATTTTATTCTTCACTCACTCATTTATTCATTTACTTGTCAAATACTACGATTGCTGTTACGTGCCAGGTGCTCTACTAAATGCTTTACCAATATTACCTCATTTTAAACAAAACAGAGCAATTTGTTTTTTCCCTCTGTATCACATATTAGATTCTTACTCAACAGGGACAACTATTGTAAACTATTTTAAAGTATTTTAGTTGGTTCTTCTGGTGTTTTCCTTATTGTTTTTAAACAACAGGCTTAGACTGCCATTTATTGATATTATCCATTGAATTCCTTCTAATATATAGTTATATCCTTACTTTTGGTTAAGTCAGTATTCAGTATTTACATTATTATGTTCACACAAATGTAATTTACCTAAGAGTCATTTAGAATTCTATGTTGTTTAATTTTTTAATGAAAAGTTTTTGTCCTTTCTGGACATTATAATTGTTTTGGTACTTACTCTCTTTTCTATGTACTCATTACTAATTCTTTCCAAAAATCTTTGTCAGAAGTGTTAGTATTCTTATTACATCCAAAACACATCAGGAATTCTATTGCTTCTCCTCTTTTGAGCATGTTTCCCCTGGAGTCCTTTGTTCTTCTGTTCTTGCCTGAGTCTCTTTCTCTCTGGATCTGCTGCCCAGTTGTTGCTGCAGACTCTCCTTTGGACCATCATTCTAGGGTTTCTTTCACTTCTTTCCTAGTTTGGATTCACTACTTCTTTGATTCTATATAATCCTTTCTTGGTTTACTCTCTTATTTTGGCAGAACATCTGCTCTCATAGTTTCTTAAGAAATTGTGGGGATGAGCACTGGGTGTTATTCTGTATGTTGGCAAATTGAACACCAATAAAAATAAATTTATTATTAAAAAAAAGAAATTGTGTATGTGAAACTTTCGTAGAGTTTGAGTGTCTGATATATATTTATTTTACTTTGATTCTAGCAGAGGTGAAATTTTGAATACCATTTGGATTCTTGATACTTTGTATGAAACCTGATTTTCTTTTCCTTCTAAGCTTATAAGATCTCTTCTTTGTCCCTAGTGCTTTAAGATTTCATCATAAAGTTTCATGGTATAGATCTTTTTCACTCTTCATTTTAGGCACTCAGTGAGCCTTTGCATTCTGGAGACTCATGAATTCTATTCTGGGAAATTATCTTGAATATTCCCTTTTTTATTTTTTCCTCTCATTTTTCCTGTTACTCCAAAATTTTGTCTCGGAACTCATGGACTTCCTTCTCTTCCCTCAATGAGAAGTAGGATAAAGGCCAAATAAAGACTAATACTCAGTAATAACTCAGGCAGGAAAATGAAATAATATCATATGTTTGAGTTCATTCTTTTTTCACATTAATAAGAGGCCATTTTAAATACATGGTTGCTTGAGTAATGGCCAACTCTAGGAAATGCAGCTGAAAACCTCTAGCTTTCTAGGACATTATAGAGCATGTGCCTGTGAAAGACCTACTCCACAAAGCTAGCTTCATGTGTCCTGGGTGTTTATATAGCAGAAGCCACATCTTATATTAGAAATAAAAAACCTAAGATTGCTTGCTTTCAATTTGCCCAGATAAAGATTAGACTAGTGCATTAAACTAACAGATTGCAGGCCCAAGCAGAAAGATTACGAATTCTGTTGGAGCATGACACACAGAATTTCTTTTACAATAGAATAGCTAGTAGTGGTAAATCTTTTCCTATTCCTTCCAGAAACTTGGTTTTTAGTGCTCTATTACCTCCTATCAGGCTTTATAGAAAGAAAATTAGTTCCTCCAAATAAGAGCTGGGGTCCTTTAACTGGAGAACGATTTAGGAGTTGGTTGTTGGTAAAACTTTCATATATTTAAAGAAGTCAGGTAACCATCATAAACTTCAAGAGTATTCTTGAGATAGTTGTAAAACTTCTGGAAAATCTGAATTTTGGACTGTGGTGTTCTTTAG
The DNA here is from genome assembly GCF_048418805.1 of Vulpes vulpes. Lineage (NCBI taxonomy): Eukaryota > Metazoa > Chordata > Mammalia > Carnivora > Canidae > Vulpes > Vulpes vulpes. The sequence continues at coordinate 10,804,400 of NC_132787.1, read as the reverse complement.
GGTCTAGGATAAAGAAAGGATTAAAGTTACCTCCAAAGCCTAGGGATAAAGTCTAAAGATGTTGGGAACTCTGATGCTTTATTTTTCTTCCTTTCCACCAATGCATTCTCCTAAGCAGATATAAGAGTAATGACATTAATGTTAGCTAAAGTGTAGTAAGCATCTACTGCCTTATTATACAAATAACTGCGACAGGTGCTATGCTTTCTTTTTCTCATGTCATTTAATTGTTCCATTCATTTCATGAAATATGTCTACTTTATTATATTATTTTGCAACTGAGAAAAATAAGCACAGAGAAGTTAAGAGTGTTTATCCAAATCACAAAGTTAGTGAGACAGAATTTGAGCACCGGCAGTCGATTCCCCCCCCAGAGTCCACTCTCATTTGACAATCCAGGAATGAAATTAGTCCTGGAAAGACTAATTAGCCAGCAGAGGCAGCCCTGCTGGCTGCTGTGGGGAGGCCTGGTGCAGACTTGTGCATGCATGGAGGTGAGGGTTGCTATAGATGTGTAGTCAGAGAGATAAGTAGTTCATAGTAGCCACTTATATTTTCTTTAACTGTACCTTCAGATGTCTGGCTTTCACTTAGAGCACTTAACTAAAATAATTTTCTTTGAGATTAGCAATGACCTCCCAGTACTGGTGATTTAGTATCTGATGGCCTTTGCTCAGTTCTTAGTCTCTTTGACCTGTCTTCTCCACTCAACACATTTCCCCCTACTGCCCGTTCTCTGCTGAAGATCTTTCCATGTCTCTTCTCTTTTGCTCTTTTTTCCCCCTTTTTTTTCTTTTTCTCTGTGCTCTCTTACTTCAGAAAGGAACACATACCTATAATAATATAAAATGATGTAAAAACAAAATTGGTTGAGGAAAACAGACAAAGGGAACAGTGTAGATAGGATCATGAAGATCATGCCAGGGGTGAGATTATACACAAAGTGTCACACCTAACTGGGAACATTTACTAGAGTTGGGCCACAGGTTTGGATCTAGTTTCTCAGGAGCTACATAAACAACTTTAACAATTGATTATATGATTCAGTGTCCTTAGGATAAAAACAAATCTGTTGTTCAAGAGGAACAAACATTTCCTGGAACTGAGACTCAAGAGACATTTACCTGGGAACACGGGGACTGTTTTCAATAACATTTTGACTATAAACCCAATAATTATTTCAAAAGAATCTCTATATTTCTGCATGGCCCACCTCCTCACTTCCCAGGGCCTCTTTTCAGTTGTCACCCTCTGAGGCATGCTTTCTTGGTGGCCACATCTAAAATGGCACCTGCTGTCATCTCTTTGCATCTCCTTTCTCTGTTTTATTTTTCTGCTCACAAGCTGACAAATCTTTATTAGTTTAGTTATTGTTCATTTTCTTCTTTAGAAGGTGATCTCTATGAGATTAGGAACATCAGTTTCTTCCTATTTTATAAGTGCCTAGGACAGTGTATGACACGCGGTGTTATCAAGTTATGAGTGAACAAATGGCCAGAATGTCATCAGTGAGCTCTAGGAGCTTTAAGGTTATGCTTATTGGAAAGTGTCTTATTTGAGGTAGAGCACGACTGGCCAGTTATTGTAATAGTTAAGTTAGTTAGCTTTTTGGTCAGTACAGCAAGTTGAGACTTGGTGCTCAGCAAAATAGGAAATATTCTCAAGTGAAATTGTGAGAAGGGTGACTCTTTTTCCATAAGCAGAAAACATTGGAGGACCATGTAACTTCCTGAGGCAGAAAAAGAGGTATAGATTATCAAGTTGTGAAACAATGGACAGGATTAGTTCTCCAAGGATTAGAGCTATAGATTATCAAGTTGTGAAACAACGGGGACAGGATTAGTTCTCCAGGATTAGTTCTAAAGTACCTCTTAGCAGAATCTTGAGTGAGGACCCAATAGGGGTGCTGCGGGACAAGAGTGCATGTGGCAGGGGTGTGGCCATTAAGATTGAGCCATCCTTTGGAGACTCAGTCCTTTCCTGTTCTTCCTTAAGAAGACAGGAAAAATATTAGGGAAAACAACCCCAGTTATATCCATAAAACTTTGTGAGGGAAACTCATGTCTGTTATGTGGAGCTGAAATGGCCCTTTTGCTGTCCGTAACTTTTCTAACCTGAGTTATGACAAAAAAAAGCAGCCTCCAACAGGAGCACATCAGATTCATGTTTAAAAGTCCTATTTGTGATAACTTCTACTTTGGCCATTTTATTCACTTTTTGTGTTAAGGGAAGAAGTGCTCCTGAATTTGCTGAGAAGGGGGAAAACCAACCTGGGAACAAATATTTTAGAAGCAGATAAGTTTATAAGTGGTGCAGGCAGTCTGATTAAGGGCCATTTACTTTACTTCCTCCTATGAGGACTTTCAATATCATTCATCTTCCTTACTAAGGTCTGGTTCTGGGATGTTGTTACATGAAGGACTAAGTTTTGTTGATCCCAGTTATCATGTCTCCCTGGTTGGTATGATACCATTGACCTTTGCTAAAAATACACAGACAATATATATATTTGAGGCCATGGATTTGAAAACAGAGTTTTTCTTTTCATTGATTATGTTATTTATTTACTTTCATTTTTTTTTTTTTGGTCCAATCTTACACAAGCTAGAGGATTCACTGGGGGTGGGGGTGGGGGACCAGAAAAGCAGACTTTGGATAGCTAGAGGGTGAAGGTAAGGGTGGGGAAGAAGTACCAAAACTTCCCAGTAATGATGGTTTTGGTGCTTTGTATGCTACTATCCCTTGATGTTCATTGTGAGAATTTGTTCAGAGGCACCTGGGTGGCTCTGTCAGTTAAGCATCTGACTCTTGATCTCAGCTCAGATCTGAATCTCAGTGTCTAGCCCTGTGTTGTGTTCCACGCTGGGTGTGGAAACCCAACTTAGAAAAAAATAATAATAAAATTAAATTTAAAAATGCAAAATTGATAAAAAATAAAAATATGTTCAGATAGGGAAGCAATATAAAAAAAGGAAAGAATGAAGCAAAGTTAAAAAAAAAGTTAAAAGGGATAGTTGGTTGAATGGAGGTTAAAATTTAAAAAGAGAGAATAAGGTAAGAAAAATTAAGCTAAAAGAAAATGAAGTGGAAGCTAAAACAGGAGATTTAAAACCCCCACAAAGGCAAAAGGTTATGAGTTTAAAAATACAAAACACATGAGATTTAAAAATAAAAGATAAAGTACTATAAGCCAATGAGATAAAAGGTTAAAACATGACTAAAAGCTATAATGGTTTGGGCTAAAAGGCTAAAGCCTATGAGATGAAAATCTAAAAACAGACCATTCCTTGGGATTAAGGCTTTGGAACAGGAAATCAGAACTAAAAAGGCAAAAAAAAAAAAAAAAAAAAAAAAAAGAGTAGGGAAAAAATTAAAATTATAAAAATGAGGTGGATTAGTGAGGCTATTATATATTTTTTAAACTAACAGGAAAACAAGAGAACTGGCTCAAGAAAGTGGAGTATGTGGCAACATTTTCAGGGCAGCCTGGCCTTCTCTGTGGGGGACGGAGGGCTGGGTAGAGGCTGCACTGATGGTGTCTTTGTTCCGGGGCCCAGGACAGAGGGCAGAGACTGTCACCCTCTGGGAGCTGAGGAGAGGATTGCAAAACAGGAGCTGGCCTGGCTTCTGGAGCCTCACAGGGAAGTACCTCCTTCCTCTGTCTGTTTAAAATTCTCCTTTACTTGCTCTCCCAGCACCCTGTTCATTCTGCACCCCTGGGCCAGCCGGCCAGCCTCTGCCTTCAGCACCTCCTCTCTGATCTTTGCACTAGCTGTGGTCCTAAGTCTTTCCCCTTCCAGTTTCTTCCCACTTTGCAACCAGACTAACCTTCTGAAAACACTGTTTTGGTCATGGAATTATGTTGTATAAAAACCTTCTGTGCTTATCATTGGAGAGACCAAAGTCCTGAAAGGCCTCATGAAATCTGGCTTTAATGCCCTTTTTCAAATAAGTTAGAGATCTTCTATGTTTGTACTTAAATCCAGCCTTGTTTACTGCATTACTTATGCTAACCCCCGAGATATCTGGAGGTTACGTATTTTGAACCTTGGAGTTTGATCATGAGATTTGGAATTATTTCAGAAAAAAAGGAATTCTTAATTCCATTTTGAAAAAGTCAGGGTAAATTGATACTGATTTTGTTTCAGTTTTTGGTGCTCAGACAAATTAAAAGGAGAGGGGAGAAAGAAGGAAGGAAAAGAACTAGGATTCATATGTATGTGTTTCTGGGAAAATTAGATTTTTGTTTTACTGGAATTAATGCTGGAGCTCTCTTCTTAGCTGTTCCCCAGAATGACTTTCTTTCCTGAGTTTAAGGATATATTATCTTTAAAAATGCTTTTTGAGTATTTCTCTACTCAGTTCTGAAAATAATGAAAATTCAGCTTCTCTCACTGTTTGAAGGGGGAAAAAAAAGATTTGGAAAATAAAACTAACCATATTTAAGATTATCCCAATGACTTTTCTGCCAAAACACCAGATGCTACTGGAAAAAAAAAAAATATCTGCCACAATTTGCTGTCTGGGAACTGTGCCTGACTCTTTAACAGGGATAAGGAGAGCGATGTAAAAGAATGAGGTAAATGGCAAATCCTATTCCAAATAAACAGTACTTTTATATATTTTTTAAAAAGGGGGGGTTCTACTTAGGACTATTAGTATTATTGCAATAATTCACATCAAAATCCTATATTTATCAGGAACTACAAGGATGCCTTATAGCCAATGCAGTATGAATGTTGGCCACTATCACACTTAACCATCCTGAAAACATTTTTATATCTTCATTTCATAATTAAATGTTCTAGCAATATCATAAATTTCAGCCTAGGAGCATTTTAGATTCAGAGCTATTTTCTTGTGTTGATTTTTGTTGTCCTTTCAATTTTTGCTTAGGTTTGGATATGTCTAAAGCCTTTTATAAGCCAGATCTATGTTGCATTTACCATATACATATTTAGATTTCTTCTTCTCCTCTCAGTGAATGAAAGCAGCATTAGAAATAGAACTGAACTTTGAGAAATGGAATATGTGTGTAGCTTAAATTGAAGCAACTGAAGCAAGCTTCAAATTAGACGGTAGTCTCAACTTAATATGATTTTTGATCCTTAAAAAATGCTCAGGTGACTTGTATCCTCTATTTTCATGCAATTCTGTGATCTGGCTCCAGCCTACAGCTGGAGCAGAAGTTCCCATACGTTGTGTGAAATGCAGACTTTGCTATACTTCTTAAAATTCTGCAGGATTTAAAAGAAACCCAGAAGGAAGATGGGATCTAAAATTTCCTGCCTTCTGCTTTTTGAGTTACCCTAGTTTTTACTCAATCTGGGGTTCAGATTATTCAGTAGTTTATCATTTCTTAAATTTATTATGGACTGAATGTATGTGTCACCTCCAAATTCATACGTTGAAATCCTAATGTGGCTGTATTTAAAGTAAGGAAATAATGAAGTTTAAATGAGGTCATAAGGATGAGGCCCTGATCCAATAGGCCTTATAAGAAGAGGCATCAGTGTGTCCTTCCCAACCCTCATCATTCCTTTTCCCTTATCCATGCACCAAGGAGAGGCCATATGAGGACACAGTGAGAAGGTGGCTGTCCATAGCCAGAAAGAGAGCCCGCATTAGGAACCGAATTGGTCAGAAACTTGATCTTACAATATCTGGTCTGTGGTATTTTGTTACGGCAGCCGGAGCAGACTAATACAACATTTCTATTTCTACTGATAGCAAAAGAAGTGAAATTAGCTCCAAAACGGATATAGGTTATAGAAGAGGGCAGGGACCTCCTTTATCTTGGTGAATAGTCGACCATATTCCTAGCCCTGGAGGACGGCCTGGCTTATGACAGGTACTCAGTGTTTATTTTGTCAAATGAATGAATGAATGAATGAATGAGTGAATGAGTAGATAAAACATCTAAGCTTCTCTAGAGCACCTGAGTGCTACCATCGGTTGAACATCTAAGTCTTGGTTTTGGCTCAGGTTGTAATCTCAGGGTCATGAGATTGAGCCTGGTGTTGAGCCTTGTGTTGGCCTTGTGCTCAGCCTGGAGTCTATTTAAGACTCTCTCCCTCTCTCTGCCCACCTCCATGCTCCTGTGTTCTCTCTCTAAATAATAATAAATAAATCTTTTTAAAAAATCTAAACTTCTCATAATAGCTACATTGATCACTGATGTGGATTACAGAAGGGAATATTGCATTTCCTCCTTTAAAAATTTTACATGTATGCCTATCTTGTTTGTTTCTTTATCTAAAAAAAAAAATTATTTATTTATTCATAAGAGACACACAGAAAGAGGCAGAGACATAGTCAGAGGGAGAAGCAGGCTCCCCACGAGAAGCTTGATACGGGACTCAATCCCAGGCCCCAGAATCACAACCCCAAGCCAAAGGCAGGTGCGCAACCACTGAGCCACCCAGGCGTCCCTATCTATCTTGTTTATTTCCGATATCTTTGGGGCAGTCCCAACTAAAAGCCATCCACATTTTTTTTTTAATAAATCCACACTTTATTTAGATTCCACTATCGTTTCCATTAACATTCTTTCTCTTTCTCCAGGATTCATTTCAGCATACTACATTGCATTTGTCATGTCTCCTTAGTCTACTTTGGTCCATGATTTTTTTTTAGGCTTTATTTTATTTATTTGAGAGAGAGTGTGAGTGTGAGAAAAAGCATGAGCAGGAGGGAGGAACAGGAGAAGGGGGAGAAACAGACTCCCTGCTAAGCAGGGAGCCAGGCTCAGGACTCTATCCCAGGACGCCTAGATCATAACCTGAGCCAAAGGCAGACACTTAACAAACTGAGCCACCCAGATGCCCTCATCTGTGATTTTTGCTCTGTTTTTTCCTTGTTTTACATGACCTTAAAGAGTACTGGCCAACTGCCTGTATAATGTTCTGAGTCTGATAAACATCAGACAACACTCATTATTATGGGTCTTTGGAAAGACTACCACAGATGCGGAATGCTCTTCTCACCCAGATATGAGAAGGTGCATGATAACTATGTGAAATCACTAGTGATATTAAACTGAACTTGTTTATACCAAATTATTATGATTACTGAATACTTCTACAATATTTGCAACAATAATATTTTGCACTTTCTGATTGGACTTAGAAGATCTCACTCTTATCTCCCTAAATTCAGAAATGAAAACTTCTTTCTTCCTATGTTAGAGAAAGTAAGATTATATGTCCATCTTGGTGTGGGGTCTTATATATAGTAAATATTATTTTTGTAGCTTAATCTTCTTTGTCTGAAGAACGGTAGTGAAATATGCTGAATAAATTAATAAGGAATAATTTTTCTCTAAGTTTCTTGGTTCATTTCTGAGATCCAGATAGGAACGTTGATGGCATAGAGCCCAACTTAGCCCTCCCAGTATTAGCGCATTAGGCACCTTATAAAACATAATTTATTTAATGTCCTGCCAGCCATGCCACCCTCAAGTGTGATGTCATCAACACATTAAATAAGGACATTTGGGACCTCCAAAAAAAAAAAAAAAAAGAGTTTTGGCAAGTAACTGAGAAGGTAGAATGAAGTAGCAGTGTTGTCTCCCTTTGGTTCCACCTGAGTAATGCTCTTGTGAGTGATGCATAGGGCAGTGTGCTGTGTGCTGATGGACACAAATGAACAGACACAAAACTAGGAGTCAGGCGACTTAATTCTAAAAAGATTGAGATGTTTCCCTCAGCCTTATATTTTGTGGGAATATTTGTGTTGGAACTTATCCAAAGTTGAGTCAAATTAGGTTGAGTAAAGGAGTCTCCGGAGGGGAGAAAGCTTGTCCAGAAGGGGCAGTTCCCTTGGCTAGGGTTTGGCACAGGAATGAACACTTTGCTCCCAACAAGGTCTTTAAATTGCCCAGTTTCAGTCTTGAATTGGGCCCATTATGCCTCACTAAACTCTTGAAATTTTATCGGCTATTCATATTTTACTGTCTGGCTTGGGATATAATTTAATGCATCCACAATCACTAGGCAATCAAGAAGTGCCTGTGACTAAAAAGGGAGAGAGGTAACTGCAGATAGGTAGTAAAGAAGATTTCTGGATTAATGTTATTTTAACCATGAATGTTGACTCCAACTACGATTTTTTAAAAAAAGACAACATTGTCAGTGTCTTTTTCTAGTTCAATAACTCATTTTGAATGCATATTGTGTGAAAATCATTGTTAGGTCTAAAAGGATATAATATAAAGGAAAATAAGAAATGACCCTGCCCTCCCCTAATAGATTGCTAGACAGAAATAAAGTCTATTGCCAATCAATAATAAAATCCAGAATATTAAATAGAATAAAAACATAGCAAGAGATTTAATAAAGCTGTTGGCATGAAAATACATGGAGATATGTAAATTGAGTGGACATTTCACTTTATTAAGAGGTAAGGGCATACATGGGTAAAGTGGCTTGTATTTGGTCATCCATAGTCATTTCTGAATCTCGTAGGTAAAACTTCACACTTGCCCTTGAGGTTTTGTTGTGGGAATATTATCTCACCAAATTAGAAGGCAACCTTAGACCTTTCAGCTGTATAACTTGGCAGTTCTTAATACTGCACCCACATTCCTTGGCAGAAAAAGGCTCCCAAGAATTCTGAGTTCCTAACCTCTAAGTTTTCTTGGTGGTATGTCATCAACCACACCTATAGTCACCTTCTTCATTCCTTTAGAATTCCACTAAGCTGAGTATAAGCAGTTAATCTCCCCAACACATAGGCTTGACTTATGCATTAAATGATGTATAATGACATTGGGTGGCTTGCAGAGGAAAAAAAAAAATTGGAAACATTGTAGTGATTTTCATTATATTTCATCTCCAGTAAGTAGGTCCTATTTTGAAATGTGGAATCTGGTGATGAAGACCCCCATGTCTGGTTTCCAGTGATGGCATTGTCTCCCAGGGATAGCCACACCTTTTTTTTTTCTTTGCTTCTTTCTGTGTGTGTGTGTGTGTGTGTGTGTGTGTGTGTGAGAGAGAGAGAGAGAGAGAGAGAGAGAGAGAGAGAGGTGAGCGGGGGTTAAGGGCTTGGGAATTTTCTAATTTTTATATATCCTCAGCAAAGGATTTAAAATAATTGTATTTTATTCAGCATTTAGGTTTTTATTGTTAAAGAGCATTTCAAAATATCTAGTTCAAAATGGTAGTTCTCTCTAGAAAAACTCTAGAGGAAGGAAATGGCATAAATGCATGTGATTTTATCTCATTCTTTTCAGCTTTATCTCATGCTCTCCCTATAAAATGCTCTTTGCAATGAATGAGTTACTGCAGTCAGTTCACTGATATTATTAGAGAACACACAGAAATCTGTTAGGTTCTCTTCTGTACTCTTGCTGTACCATTTCTGCCCTCCCTCTCCCCCGGCTACTTCAAATTTCTGGGAGATCTTAGTCATTCTTCTGGAAATAGGAAATGTGACTTGGATCTCCCTTGAAAGAGCAACAGGAAGTCAGGCCTCCATTGCCTGCTCTCCAGGCAGGCTTATCCAACTGGGCTTGGCCTCATGAATGACCTTGGAAGAAAGCATAATGGTGGAGCCTGGGGTTGATACAGTATTGCCAGGGCCAGAGATAGAATTGGAGTACGATCAAGCAACTGAAAGGGTCAGTTAAGATACAGAAGTTTTGATGATGAGGTAGTAATAAAAACAAAAAACGACTTACACCAGTGCTTATGATCTGTCAGGCATTGTTTTTAGCATTTTATATACTTGAACCATTGAATGCTCACCACATTCTTATGAGGGAGGTACCATCTATTCTCCAGTTTACATTGTTTTGTAAAACTTGCCTCAGGTCATCCAGATAGCAAGTGGAGGGTTCTGGCCTTGAGTCCGTATTCTAAATCCCCATACTGTATCTCACCAAATCACCTACAATGGTTACCTCTATGGCCTGGGTTCCTAAGGCCACATAGTCATCCATTTAGATATTTGAAAGGAGAAGACAGTTAAAAAAATAGTTTTGTGTTATATTAGCAATAGGTGATTAGTTACATCTGGTCCTTTTAATATATTTACTTAGTGAATTCCTAGTTTTAATCTTTTGTTTTAGGGGACAAGGATAAGAATAGGTTGGGTGCTTTTTCTGTTTAGGACAAAGAAGGGGAAATACAACAGCTCTGGATTTAGTGAAATTGAATTCAACTGTGATTCTTAGATTCCTTTGCAGCATTTGTGTCCACTGGGTGCCTGTCACTTGGTAGATGAGCGAAGAAGAAAATGAGTTTGTTTCCTTGCTTTTATGTCTATTTGTGTTCAACTTGTAACATTCGACAAATATTTCTCTCTCTTTTAAGTGTCCTCTGTTACCTTAGGGTCTGGGATAACAAGGTAGAGCAGGACATACAAGGTCACTGGACTGTGGGGTTTTAAAATCTTGTGGAGGTTATAGACAAGTAATTACATGTAAGTACAGTTGGATAAGATAGAAGAGATAACTCAGCCTTCTACCCATAGATACCTAGTTATCTTGAGATTTTGCTTTTAAAGTCAAAACTTTGGATGACAACAGCAATAGCAAAAAGCCCAGTAATATAGACACAAGACAAAGTTAAAGAAATTGTGGCTGTTGATCTATGAAAGTTTGTAATGATGATTCTCCAGCATACTGAGATTTTTATATAGCAGAAAGCACTGATGGGGGGAAAAGCTGTAATTTTAACATGCCCAGATATATAATTTAAGAAGATGGTGGCAAATTGGAATAGCACCAAGTGAAATTCAGAAATATTTGTTGATTTGGAAAAAAGCTAAATTGACTGTAGAGCTCTTCCATCTTGCTCCTTAGTTGAGAAACATTTGAACTACTTTTTAAATTTGCCTAATTTCATTCCTCATGTTAATGATTGCCCTGCTATATCTCAATTTAGTTTTCAGGTTTTATTTTTCTTTGTAAAGAATTCAGCAATTCTCTGCTTTGTTCTGTGCTAGGAACATCTGTTGCAAATCTAGTATTGAGTTTATTTGAAACTAACAGCTGCCCAGTAGCATGTTAAGAGAAACAGCCTAGGTGAAATTTCCCTGTTGATTCTTTTCTAAAAGGGCTAGTTTCAAAAATACATGGAGATATGTAAATTTACTTTTAATTACATTTAAATTATGTGATATGAGGGATATGGGAATGGCAACAATTGTCCCTCTTTAGCATGATGGATCAGTGTTTTGTGTTTATGATAATCCCAACAAATTTAATCCAAATATTTAGATATTTAAAGGCTACATAAGAAAAGAAAAGTTACAATCTAAATTTGAGGCCAGCTGGCTTATCTGGCTCTTGGCTAATGCTTTCCAAGTGAAGTACCACTGCCCAGACTCTGCAAGTTTTTTTGACAAATTCCCAACTCATGTCTGTCTGCCTACAAATCACATTAAAATAAATTTGAATGGTATAACAATCCGAGTCTTTGAGTGGAGCTTACTTTTCAGAACTAAGCAAACAACAAGCTACTACTAAAACAACCATTAAAAAGAAAACCACAAAACTATTACCAGACTAGACTCTACAAATCTTGGGGCCTCTGATGCCCAACTCAGAAGTTTTAGCGAATTCAGCAATGAACATTTATGAAATGTTTGCAAAGTCTCCTCTGGACACATAAAATATGACAGCAACAATGCACTCTTTAAAGCTTGATTTTGTAAAATTGCTCAACAACTGAATATGACTTAGGTTCATATGGCTAAACCTTTGCATAGAATCCATTGTGAACCTCATACTGTTCTAAGCTTCTAGACACACTATGTCTTACTTTACACAACAGCCTTGTGAGGTGACGATTATTGCTAACCTCAGGTCATAAAGAAGGAATGGAAGTTGAATAACTCATTAAAGTCATGTAACAAACAGATGGACAGAGTCTAAGGGCACTAAGCTAGCAAATGGCAGAGCTGGGACAGACATGGGCCTTTCTAATTCAAAATTCCATCTGTCCTTACTGCGGTTAAGGACTCATCTTTTAGGTATCTGCCTTTGGAGAGGGGAAAAGTAGTGAAGAAGACATTAGGGGTAGAACTCAAGACTCAGAAAACTAGATAATTCTGTGTCAGGATGCTGGTTCTCTTTACTTCATCCCCTAAAAGTGAAGCCCTTCCTACCTTGTCCTTCTCCCTGTCCTTTTCTTACCTTTAATTCCTTTGGCCCCTATATTGTTTATTCCTACTGTGTACTAATATGGGCAACTCTTCCTAAGTGTTCACCAGAGTCTGCTAAACTGTCTACGTATTACAGGGCAAGAAAAACTTTAAAAAAAATATGTAAAAGGGAGTGTGTAGAGATCAAATTATACCATTCAAACCTCAAAGCCAAGTTTTGTTTTTCTTTGCTATTCCAATAATGTAGCCGTAGAGAATCATTGAGGGATGGCATGCTGGAGTCGGAAAGAACCATAGATGTAATCAAGTCAAAGTTTCACTGTAAAGGGGAAGAAAATGTCTTCTAGAGACTGGGAGCGGTGTCTAAGGTCACAAAACCAGCAAGTGGCAGATGTGGGACTTTGCCGTGGGACCAGTTATGCGCAGTTTATGCTCTCTCCTTTGAATCCATGTAATGGAGGCGTCTTTCCGGCATGCAGAGTGACTGCTTGGCTTCTCTCCAAGCATGAGATCCCATGTCGTGCTGGATGAGGCAGGGTAAATTGCCTCTAAGACCTTGACTTCTGGAATCAGACAGACCAGGGTCCATATCTCAACTCTACAACTTTCTATCTGCATCATCCAAGGCATGTTACTTACCCTCTTTAAGTCTCTGTTTCCGTATCTGTGGCAAGTGATGATACTTCATGCTTTCTATGGTTGTTGAGAGGATTAAAGGAAATAATACTTAATGTTTATAGGCTGCTTGCTTGCTCTGTGTCATATCTGTACTAAATGTTTTATATCTATTGTGTAATACAATTCATGCAAAGTGCTTCAAACATAAAGTAGTAAATGTGCGCATACACACAAACACACACTAATACACACATCAGTTAGGAATGCCACACACACACATACACACACACGTGCACATCCCAGTATAGGTCAGGAATATCATTTAAGCCTTGACTACACTGACTTTAATAAATAGCATTGTCCTATGGCAGGCTCTCCCATGCCCTTGTTGTCGTCCCATGAAGTTACCAGAACTCATCCTCTTTTTGTCTCTCTGCCCTGCCAAAACCTTAGTAGAAGGCTTCCACTCTCAAGGTCATAGGATGGCTGCTCAGCCATACTCCATCTGTGCTTCAGGCTGTCAAATAGCAGGAAGGAAGAGAGCAGGAGCAGAAGGGCAAAGCATGTTATTCTGGAAATATTGTCCAATGATATGTAAGGGCTTCTGCTTACATATCATTAATACCTCTATCTACAAGAAAAGCTTGGAAAGATAGTCTTTATTTGAGCTTATTCCATCCCTAAGTGCATTAAATGAGTAGGTAACTGGCCATTTCTGCCACCTATTCGTCAAGGTCAGGTGAAAATTCTGTATAAATTCCAGTTTATTGAGAAGCATGTGTGTGTGTGTGTGTGTGTGTGTGTGTGTGTATGTATATACACACAATTATAATAGTATGTTGTTTTTTAATGATAAATATTATTTTATAACACTGCATATTCACACATTTACATTTTATTATAAAAAAAACATGACTGCTTGTCACACATAGCACTGTAGTCAGTATATGTAGGGATCAGGAATATAAGTATGATTTGCATATCATCCTAGTGGATTGGTGGCTAGGATTTATGGGGCAGAAATTAAAAGAATCATCACAGAAACAAAGTGATTTGTCACGTGTTGTAGCAACTGAAGCAGGATTCAGAAAAGAGTATAACAGCAGAGAATAGGCAAATCAGCTAGAAATGTGATCAAAGGGATAGTTATGGATGGAAATTTACCTACATAGGGAGAAATTGTCCAGGAAAGAGATGCATATCTATAATTAGGAGATCTGGAGGGTACTCTTGCTCAAAAAGTTAGGAAACTGAGGGTTAGTCTTGCCTAAACTTGAGTTAAAACAGATGGAAAAACCAAAGAGATGGCCTGGCTTCCTCCCTGATTGGACAAGAGGTAGGAAGAGAGAGAGAGATAGAGAGAGAGAGAGAGAGAGAGAGATATCTCTAGTTTATATTTGGGATAGGAGGAAATTTGGGATTAGAAGGGAAATGTAATAGCTTGTAATAAGTTGTTCCAAGTTGAATTAAGTAATGAATCTGTATACTTACATTTAATGGCATATAATAAAATAAATGTCCCACCCTCACTGCCTCCCTGAGTTTGGGCTTTCTTCCACACTCCATCTGAACACGACCATTGAGGAAGACAAACAGCAAAGGCTACAGAGCTAAGTTTGAAGTTTTAGAAGAGAATCTCTTTAGAAGAAACGTTGGCTGAGAACCATAGAAAGTTAATTGTGATAGGTATTTTCTGGAATTCTCCATTCTAAGATACTCTGAGCTCATTTTGTCATAGGCCTTCATGACTTGATGAATAACATATTGACTAGTTCCTGCAGTTTAATAAAGAACAGCATGAAATCTGGGTGTATCAATTCCTTGTTAGCTATATATGAGGTTAAGAATGCTTAGCACATAGTAAGCACTCAATAAAAATGTAATTTAATTTATAAATTAAGTGAATAAATAACTATCAAGGGAGTACTTATATAGCTCCAGTAAATAGCAATATGGTTATACTATGCCATTTAGCTACTTATTTAGCTAGTGTTAGTGCTGAAAAAAACTAGCTTGCATGAAGTACATTTTGAGTTTTTAGTATTTCTTAGTATTTGGCTGAAATCATCATGAATGGACTATTTCCATGCAGTGAAAAAGTACTTGGGAGGAAGAACATTAACAATGCCATTAAAGCATGTTGATTTTCTGTTAAAATGCCTTGAAATTGTATCACTTTTCTCAAATCTACAATTCATGAGGATGAGAAAATCACTCCCTACCCTACCAAAAAAATCTCTCAAAACAAAGTAAATTATTTCTAATATTTTATCAATATTCATAAGAAATTGGCTGAAAGTTCTTTTCTAAGTTAGATTTTCTTCTCTGTTTCCCCTATTTTTTTTTTAAGCCTAAGCCTTATAGATCTGACTCTGAGTAGCATAAAGTCTTTCCAACATGACTCATCTGATGGTAGTGTTTATTCATTAGATAAGGGTATGGTCCTACTATGTTCCAGGCAGTGATCTGATTCTTTCTCTCAAGGAGCTTAGTCTACCAGAAAATAAAAACATAAACCATCAGTTAAAATATAGTGTTATTATGTATGTGCTGAAATACAGGGATGTAAAACTATAATGACAATTGGCACAGCGTTCTCTGGCAACAAAGGGAGGCAGACTAGTGTCATTTTTAAGAGACTAAACTTGGATTTTGAAGTTTGTACTTAAGTTTTCTCATCTGCTTATGACCCTCACTAGCTGTGTAATGTTTGGCAAATTACCCTACCTTTCAGAGCCTCAAGTTCCCCATTTATAAAGTGAAGCTAATAGAAAGATTCATCTCAAAAGGTTTTGTGAGGACTTAATGTGATATATTTATAACGAAATCATTTAGGAGAAAGTAGAACTCATCATCATACTGTGTTCTCCTATTGTCTCTCACTAAGCTCGTCTTTCCTACCCTCTCCCTCCCTCCTTCCCTCCCTCCCTCCCTCCCTCAACACCAGCCACACTTCCTCCAGGTCCTGGAGTACACCAAGCTTTTGCTGCCTCAGGACCTCTGTACATGCTGGTTCCTTGTCTGAAATGCTCTAACACCCTAATTTACAGCACTACTGATGATTCATCCTTGAGATTTTGGCCCAAGTATATTTCTCATCCCAAAATGTAAATAAATCCCTTTGCTACCTTCTCTCCTAAATGCCTATTATTTTCTTACCCAGAACCTGTCATAATTTGTAATTATACATTCTGTTGTATCTATATAGTATTTATCTTCCTCATTAGACGGTAGCTCAAGGAAAGTAAGGATTGTGTGTCTTTGGGGTTTGTCACCATAAACTTAGTTCAGGACAAATCTTGGCACACCAGATGTACTTTAAATATTTGATATTTAACGACCAGACAAATGAATGGAAACATGACTTTGCATGTAAAGCATTAACACTATGTTTTTGGATTTTAGTAAGCATCCTTTAAATGACAAATTTTCTCATTTCAAAGAGCAGTTATCAGATTTAAATTGTGAAAGAAGTCATAAATATTTTGAGAAGAGATGACACTGAAGATGAATTTTGAGGTCAAATTTTATATCCCTCTTTACAGAACACATGTTTTCTGGCTATACCAGTAAGTTTTATGGAAATCCTGAAGAACTTTAGAGAAAAAAATAGTCACTTCACTTTTGAAATTATTTAATATAGTTTCTTCTGAAGCGTTCAAAGCATTCATTGCCTCACATCATCTCTTTGAGGTAGACAGTAGGAAAGATGATTATTTCTGTTTCAGAGGTGGAAAATCAAAAGTTAACTCAGGCTATGTGATACAACTTCTGGAAGAGATGAAGGATAGACTAGAAGGTAGAAGGCAACAGGGCAAGCTTGAAAGCGTACAGGTCAAGGAGACTATTACTGAATTCTTAGCAAATTACACATTTGGCAGTCATAGGCTACATGCTAGAGCTGATCTGCCCAAAAAGGGCATGTAGGAAAAGGGAGTAGCCCAGTTCAAGCAGTCTGGACCCCCCAAGTGAAACTCACTGGAGCCTCATTAGGAATCAGGATGTCTCTGTCTTGGTGGGCCTTGGCCTTCATTCTGTGGACTGAAATGACCTCCAGTAGGTCAAAATAAGATTCTGATAAAATCTGAAGTATTGCAAGGCACTTATAGTCTTAGGAACATTTTCCTAAGAAAATGTTGAAGATTTCAAATCTGAATGCCTATTTATGAAGTTTTATAAGAGACTATCATTCTAGCACATACTCTGATATTTCAACACTGTCAGTCTAAGCTCATTTACAGAACTTAACCAAAGATGCTAAAGTACTGAACATCTGTTTTCCCTAAGATGAATGGATGACAGAAGGATTAGATCTTCTTTTTGGGACACTCATCCAAGTTTACAATAGGAAGAAAAGGGTTTTGATTTCTGTTAAAATTTTTTTTAATTAATTTACTTTTATTCTCCCTTGGTCGCTGGCCCCTAAGATAAGAATTCTCAGAAAAGATGACAACAGAGACTACTTTTCAGTTTTTTTCTGTCTCAGCTTTGGCAGGCATGACCCAGCCCACCTGAATTGCTTGACTGTGTCATTCTTGAAATGAATACAGTTGCTTTCTCTGCCTGACATAGCAATTCCGGAGACTGAGGCTCTGAGTCAACATTCATTTAGTGTGTAAGCTCTAAGAATGTAAAGACAATAAAACAAGATCATCCTATGAGGAACTCTAATGTACTGAATAGGGAGAAATGCCAACAGTTTGTTGCAGTGTGATAAGTACTCTGTGCTAAGCAAATCTTCTATGGAAGCTCAGGAGAGAGAGTAAGGCCATTAAATCATTCATCTATAGAGCATCTACTCAAGGCGAAGCCTTCTCCTGTAACTGGGGAGAGGAAACACTGAATAAGAAGTTTCTTTTCCTCCAGGAACTCTACATGCTTTTCTGTGAGAGGCAAAAACACAGATAAATAACTCAAATAATATCTAAGCAAATCTATTATATATTCTTTAAAATAACTGAAAAAGTGCTCTGTGTCTGAGAGGACATCTATTTCAAGCATTATCAGAGACTAGAAATTCTAAGGGTCTCACATACCTAAAAATTCTCATTAAAATATTTTAATATATATTCAAAATGCATTGCTGAGCTAGAAACAAAGTAAAGAAAAACCTAAGAGGCTGAAAAATAAAGCAGAAGTACAAATTCATAAAGGTAAGCCAGTGGTGAAAATCAGCTATTCCTCTAAAATCATCTACTGTCTCCCCATAACTTAAAGCATTAGTGTTGTTGATAAATGTGGGTCATGAAGAAATACTAGAAGGAATACCAGATTAGAGATAAAAAAAGTCCAGATGTCCAAAGTTATAGTCAGGGAAATGGTGAACTATAAAAATTCCTTCCTTGACTTCGACTCCGGGTAGAAAGGAAAAATTCTCCCTTCAGCTGGGCATCGCAGAGATTTGGAGGCCAAATTCATGCTACTTTTGTGTTTGAGATACCTTGAGCTGAGAATTTATTATAAAGTGACCCTATGTTGGTAGTGTCCCAAGAATGCTCGGAAGAAGAAAATATAAAGCCTCCTCTGAAGGATTGCACCTTTGAAATCTGGACCTCAAAAATTCCCATAGATGAAGTTTATGGAACATATGTTTATGATAACAAAATAGTAAAATTCAAGGAAAGAAGCAGTCAAGAACATAAGTAGTCAAAACAAAAAAAGCATAAAACTACCAAACAACTTAAAAAGAAAGACAGCAGCCTCAGACCCACAAAGACATTAGATATTATGATGACTGAATTAGTATATTTAATATATTTAGAGAAATAAGAATATATTTGAAGTATAGAACAAGAATTTTTAGGAATGAATAGGCAAATTTGAAAAGATTCAAATAGAAATTGTAGAAATAAAAAAATATAATTAAAATGAAAAACCCAATGAAAGGATAGGTGTTAAGCAAAATATTAAACAAAGCTGAAAGGAGAATTAATAAACAGGAAGATATTTGAGGAAATCCAGAATGTAGCAAGAGGAAGAGTTAAGATATTATAAAAGAGAAATCAAGAAACATGAAAGATATAGTGAGACAATGTAACGAAATGTCTAACTGGGGTTCCAGAAGAAAAGCAGAGATAATGTAGAGAGGTACTGTTTGAAGTAATAAGGTCTGAGAATTATCTAGAAATGATAAAAGAACTATGAATCCTTAGGAGCAGAGAGTCCACAGAGTTCCAAGCAAGTTAAGAGAAATCTACATCAAGACAATTGTAATTAACTTTCTTTATATCAAAAACATACTAAAGTCAAAACCAAAACCCTTAAAAATAGAGAGAAAAGCCAGGATATCTGTGGAAGAAACAGAGTGGCATCTAACTTCTCAGAAACAATAGTGTAAATGAAAAGAACAAAGAAAACTGTCTTCAGAATATCAACCTAGTGTTGTATACTTAGCAAACTTATCTTTCAAGCTTGAGAATCACATGAGAAGTTTTTTTAGACAACACTGAAGGATTTTTTGATTAATAATAAACCCTAGTTTTGCAAGAAAGACAAATTAACAAGAACCATTTGTATAAAGAAGAACAATACTGTAATTTTGTGGGCACAATAGTGATATAACTAAAATATTATGATAATTAGATAATTAGATATTTTTTGATTAAATACAATACAGCTAGATTAAAATTTCTAGCTGAATGGTTAAAATAATAAAGAGTGTATAATTTCAAATTAGTTGTGGGCAGAGACAAGAATGAAAAAAAATTCCACAAAAATATACAAGGAAGATTAAAGGAAAAAAAAAAACAGAAAAAGCAGAAAATTTAGAAAGAACAAAAATAAGAAAGTAGAAATGAATTAAAATATATCTAGGATCATAACAAATACATATGGACTAATTTTTTATTGTTGTCAAAAGATGAAATTGCCAGACTGAGGAAGAAACAAAATTCAATATATGAAATTCAAGAGGCACACCTGAAACAAAAGAATTCAGAAAGTTTGAAAATGAAAAGATGGAAGAGCAGATATAATAATTTGCTGAAACTCTAATCATGAAGGCAATGAAAATAATGATACCATTTACCCAACCTCCATCTAGCAAAATTTTTTTTAAAAATCCATGTTTGGCAAGAATGTGGAGCAATCAGAACATTTATATACTGCTGGTGGAAGTATACATTGGTGCCATATTCTCGAAAGTGCTTTGACATCATCTAGTAAAGTAGCTCACTTGTTTGTATCACAGGTTACATATATAAGAATGTTCATAGCAGCACTCATTGTAATGCTCAAACTAGAAAATGTCCAAATGTCCATCATCAAAGCAATGGATAAACGTGGTGTATTCATATAATGAAATTCTGTGCAGTAATAAAAAGGAAGGAAGCACAGTCACACCAAAAAGCATATGTTACACTAATGAGCTAGTGTCAAAAGAAGAAATACACAAAAGAGTATGTAGATAATGGCACCATTTGTGTAAAGCATAAAAAATAGGTAAAATAAATCATAGGGTGAACAGTGAACTAGCCATAGAGCAAATCTCAACAATCAGTTTCATAGAGATTCTGTTACCAAATCTCACTTGGGTTAAGCTATAAATCAATAAAGATATGTTTTTAAAACTCCCATACATTTGGCATTTTTTAAAGAGGTGGGGTTTGTATTTGAAAAGATGAATAAAAGCATGAGCAGGAAGAGCATAGTAGCTATATGTCCAATGATATAAAGTGATTTGTTAGTGTCAGACCCTGCTCCAATGCTTTATCTATATTTTTTCATTGATTCTGCCAACAATCTTATGGATTAAGTCCTTTCATTAACATTATTTTACCATTAAGAAAACCAAGTAACTTGCTTAAAGTCACACAGTCCATATGCGGTAGAGGTGGGATCCAAACCCAGGCCATCTGATTACGGAGTTTGTCCTTAACCGCTCTGCTATGCTGGCCGGAAACAGCAAAGATGAGAAATGGGGACATGCAAGACATGTTTGGGACACGTGTGCAGGTGCAGATGGACTGTGGGGAATGGTGGTAATAAAGATTTTTAAAGTATCTGGTAGTGGAAATAGAGCAAAATTTGATAAATTGGATTAGTTGTGTGTGTGCTAGAGAAACACTGAAGATTATAGATTATGAAGTGGCACAATGAAATCTGTATTTTAGGGAGATCCGTCTCTTGTCACAGAGGAGAAACATTTGAAGGGTGAGGTAGAAAGACCTTTTAGCAGAAATTAGAAAGGACCTGGGCCAGAGAAGTTTGGATGGAAGAGAAGTACGAGAGGAAGATACACTTCCGAGGGAGGATTAACATTTGATGCACGATTAGATGGGAAGGGTGCTTCCAAATTTCCAAACCTTTGAAACCCGGAAGATTATGATCCCATGAACCAAGATAAAGAAGGAAAATGGAAGAATAAGTACGTAGTGGAAGGTGAGCCTTGAGTCAGGGCTTTAAGGTATCTGTGAGATGGACATAAAGGTGTTTTGCTGATGCGGGAAATGTGGACTGACTCAGAAGCTAACTCAGCTCAAAGGGAAGGGCTAGGGATGTAGGTTTGGGCATCATCCTCTGTGGTGATGAAGCATCATGGGCAGCTGCCAAAGAAATTGCTTCAGAGCAGCGAGACCTAACCCCAGATGGTGAAGGGTGGAGGAGAGGAAGGAGGGAGAAGTGCAGACATCTGTGTCTGCTAATCTTTTAAGAAGTTGGGTAGTGAAGAGAGAGTGAAGGAGAAGATGGTGAACTGGAGGAAGATGGAATCAAACTGTTAATAATCACTGACATTTATCGAGTGTTTAGTAAAAGCTCTGCGTAGATTGTCTAGGTTAACCCCTGCAGCTCTGAAATGGGTCCTTCTGTTACAGATGTTTCCTGAATGGGAGGATGGAAGCGCAGAGATGAAGATCACACAGCTATGTGGTGGAGTCGGGATTTATACAAAGGCAGTGTCTTAAACATGATACCGAAACATAGCCGGATGCTGGGCAGTAGGTGAGATCTCCGCATGCTTGTAGCACAAAGTGAGTCAAACTAGGTGATGGTTGTGAGGACAGAGGGCAGGTGTAGCAGAAAATAGGAAGTCCCGGGGTTGACCAGGAGACGAGGTGGGGAGGGAGAAAATGTGGTCCTCTGGGACTAGGGAAAAGGAAGGGTGGGGGTGGGGGAGGGACTTCAGGGTGTGGGTGGCAGGAAGTCCTGAGGTTCATTCTGGGCTATTTGATCCGGTAGTTTGGTTACAGAGATCATCTGTCGAAGTAACAAGAGCCCAGGGTAGCTTTGTGGCATGGAGTGGGGGCTCTGGTTTGGAGCAGCTGGGGCCACAGTGCTGAAGCAGTGGCAGCATAGTGGAGGAGCACAGTACTCGGAGTCCAGTTCTGATACATAAAGTAAAAATCACAATCATCAAAGAGACTTAAAAAGACAATCCCTTAAGTCTCTCATAAAGTACAGGATATATGATTTTGTGTCTACGGTCCCGTCTCTCAATTAGTCTGACAGATCCAGCTTTTCCGCTAGCGATGGAACAGATGGCCATTTCTTTGGTTGAGCACCAGAATGATGAGTGGGCTTGCACTGGGCCCCTTGAGTGAAAAAGATCCATGCAAGATGGGGCTCCACTGTGCGGGGAGTATTCCAAGTACAGGCTGTGCAGACAGACTAGGGTGTGAGTCCTGGCATGGCCTATTCGCTGTGTGATGGTGGGCAACTTTACCAGATTTTTCAGTCTCGGTTTCTTTTTCTGTGACAATGATTAGTGAGGGCACTGGCATCGACTAGACGCTCAAGTACTGGTAGAAAATAAGAAAACATAAAACCAAAAAAAAAAAAAAGAAAGAAAACATAAAACTGAATGGCAACACCAATTGGTGTGGAAAAGTAAAGAAAGATGGACAAAGGATCCAGCTAAGGTGAGAGAGCCTGAAACAAGGATTCATTTGGCCTTCATTGGGGGTGCTCACAATGTGAGGAAGAGAGCATGTGGTTGAGTTTACCCAGAATTGAGGGTCCGCGTTAATGTTGTATGGGGCCTACCAGAAGGTCAAGAGCAAAGGCACGTAGGGTGCTGGAAGGGAAAGTGGTAGAACTCGATGCATTAGGAGACGACACTGGGTGACTCAGGAAGAATCAAGCAACTGAGTCACACTGCGTTTTGAGAGCAAGCTCAGTCAGGATGAGGGGAGAGAAGGAAGTAAGGCATGTGAGGGGATGCTAGGGGGAGAAAGGACTTTTGTTCACTCTTCGGTTTTGTGCGTGGGGACTACAAATTAAAGTGGGCAAATGACAGTTTAAGAGGAAAGAAAAAAAAAAACCATCCAAAGAGACGGTCAGACCTGGAGGCTTATATACCATCTAACAAAGAGCAATAAATTATGGAGATGGGACAAGACAAAGGAAAAAGGGGTTTGGGCGAGGGCCAGTAAAGTGTGGAAAAGTGAGGAGGCAATATATGGAGGAAACTAATGGATGAGAAGCGTTATTTTAACAAGGTTTGTTTGTACAGACTCCTCTTGGCATGGACCCCCCTTCTCTGGTCATAAGAATGTTCTCTTCCCACTATAGGGAGAGCACCTTCCTCCCTGGAAATTTATGCCCTGCTTTGCTTTTAGGTAGGAAGGGCCCTTCCTGCATCTGCTCTTTCTCAATTGCCTGCAGCTCAAAATAATATGCCAGAGTGGCATATTTTGGGGTGGTATGTTTTGATCCTCTTCAGTGGAGTTCAGAGACAGCATCTGGAGATCGTCCTTACTGATTTTGAGCTTTTCCTTCCGCAGCGATGCCTTTCATGGACTGAGGGTGGTCAGAGCCAACAAAACAGGTCCCTTCTGAGCTCCGATTTGAAGAGTGCGTCACAGCACATTTCTTTGAGCAGGCATGAGAGCCTTGTGGTTTTCTAAGGACGATAGCACTACGTGTTGGGAGGATCATTAGGTCTGGAACCAAAAGCATTGGGGTCTGGAGCCATGCTAGGTTCAAATGCTGGCTCTTCCACTGATTAGCTGTGTGATCTTAGTCAGTGGGATTAACTTCTATGTTTCTTGGTTTTCCCATCTATAAAAGGGGTGTGAAAGTGGTTGTTCAGAGGCTCAAATGAATAACTCTTGGTAATAATACTCAAATAATAATACTCTGTGATGAGCCCTTAGGAAATACTAAATGAGCTATTATCGCTATTATTATGAAAAGGGAAAAAAAGCTAATTTTTTAGCCGAGTAGCCACTGAGTTTTTTCTGGGCGGGTTCTAGTTTCATTGTCTAGCTTGCTCTTAATCAGTGCCACATACTTTCGAGTTTGCTGGCTAGGATTAAAAGAGCCATCTGTGGTCGTGGAGCATAGAATGCTCTGTCAAGGGAATGACCCTAGGTGGGATGAAGCGTTCAGTTCTGGGACTGTAAGTTCCGGAGCACAGTACTGGTGGGAACGAGCAATGTCACTATCCACAGGCATCTTTTCTTAGCCAGCACAGCAACAGATCTATTCCCCCCTTTTCTTTTCCTAGGGACATTTGCATCCTTTTACAGGAAATCTCTATCCTCAGCTCCTGGATTACTCTTACAGAGAGACCTGCACAATCACATCTATTGTTTGTTTTTCTGCCATAATTTTACCTTTTTTCTTTTTTTCAAAAATCTGTGTAGTTTGTAACCTAATGACTGTTTCTGTAACATCCATCACTCTGACAGAGATAATAACACCCAAGTAGAACGAGGAATGAATAATTTAACAGGAAAAATTAGAATCCTGGTATAAGCTTCTTCAAAGAGATTTTCTGAATTAAAAGGTGAGGTAATCTATTTGGTGGAGAATAAATTAACCCTTTCTTTTGTGTTCAGAGCTCCTTGGAGGATTGTTTATAGCTGATTTGAATAAAGCTGAAACATTAGGTGCTATCTCTGATTCTAAAAGCATCTGTCCATGATACTCTTATATAGCAAGCCCTTTGGACAGTTACTGCAACGACCTGTCCAGCCTAAATGTCTAACATAGGTCCCCACCTGGATGTTTGCTAATGGAAAATAGGACAAGAGGAGCCATTAAAAGATGCTGGTATTGCCAAGCTCCGAGAGGGCTAAAGAAAAACATGCAGGGGGCGGGGGGGTTGGTGTTTCAACAAAATGCAAATTTAAACAAAGAGGAAGCATGATTTATAGTTTAATAAACCATTATCATTTTTGACTCAGAATTTCTTCTTGAACTAGAAATCTGGAGGGCAGTAGCCAGGTAATTTTTTATTTTTATTTTTATTTTGTTTATTATTTATTTATTTTATTTTATTTTTTTGCCAGGTAATTTTTTAAAGGAAAAGTATGTTTTTGGTTGCAGTATCGTTTTTAAATCATACCTCAAAATAAGGAATGGATGTTTGGGTCTGTAGCTGGGCGGTCAAAGGGCCAATAGAGAAGAGGTTCTTTTTTTATTGTAAACATATAAATTAATCATGACTCAAAAATGGAATCAGGAGAAAATCTACACCTGGAAATGGAAATTTAAAGAGGATTTTTATTTATTTGTCTAAACACGCAAACATACATGTATACACACACACACACCGTACAAATACGCACTCGTACTCACCATGTAGTTCCTGAAAATCATGACCTCAGGTGTAGAAATGATACCAATTTGACAGTTGGGAAGAAAAACCAGCAGTCATATTTTTATCTTCAGCTCGGTTTATCTAGAATTTGTGCTTAAGCAGGAGTCTTAACAAGATTCTAATACAAAAGCCTTTCCTTACCCCTACCTTCCCCAAATCTGATATATTTGCAAAAGCAAAAATTAAATTAAATGCCGTGTGAGTTCTTGTGTGACGGGACCTCAGAACTATAAAGAGGGCAAGGAGCCACAGAGACATCACGCCAGCCGGAATTTAGATGGTTCATCTTCACTGCTTTGAAGGTTTTGTTTTTAAAATTTTATCTGTCTTCTTTCTATCTATCATCCATCTATCTTCTATCCATCTTATATTTATCTTCACCAAAGTACAATGAACAAATGCATAGGACTTTCATTTCTACATATTTTGTACTTTTTCTTTTTTTTTCTTCCAAATTAGGCTTACAGAATTTACAGCCCATAATACCGACTCGAGTCAATGCGGTCTTGGGTTAGTTCTCCCTCACAATTACTGGCTACTCCAGAGGGTTGGGGTCAGAGGCTTGATTAAATAAATTACAGCTTCGGGTCCCCTCCAATAAACCATGTCAAGCTTTAGGCAACCCAAAACAATGCTCCCTGTTTTAACCCATAATGGGCAGTTGAGTTTAGTAAATGGCCTAAGCACTGCAGCATAAATATTTATGGGAGAATTTTTCCAATTAAGGTAGAGGCTTGTTTAGATGCTATCAGTTTAGAGAGGGCTTTTCCAACAAGAAAATTACTGTTAAAAGACATCAGGAAATGGTTAAACTCCAGAAGGCTAAAAGGTCAGTGAGTCTGCAATGTGCAAAGCCCGCGTTCCTATTACTGCTGTCTATATGCATTAAACCCTTCTCCTACCCCTTTAAAAGAAGGATTAAAAAATAGCCCTTTGTACCTGGGGAAAAAATGTTGGTTCGTTCATATGAAAAATATTTATGTTGAGAAATAAAAATGTGGGCAGTGAGTCAACCAGATTTGGTGTTATCCCAACTTTTACAACAGGCTGTACATAGGTCCTGCTTGTTTGCTGGTCTAGAGTATGGAGGGT
Organism: Vulpes vulpes; assembly: GCF_048418805.1. NCBI lineage: Eukaryota > Metazoa > Chordata > Mammalia > Carnivora > Canidae > Vulpes > Vulpes vulpes. Next base: position 10,778,038 of record NC_132787.1, on the reverse strand, counting down.
GGCGCCAATAATCACACTGAATGATTTTCATAGTAGGTGCTATCAGCATGGACTCCAAGGGTTCCTGTTGTACACACCCCAGAAAGAGATGTAAACATGCAATTTGTAAGTTGTATTACCAAGAAAGAGCTGTATAAAATCTGAAATGTGGAGTACAGGCAGAAAAACTCCCAGAGGAGAAGAATATGTGATCTCAGTGGGAATTCATTAATCTACCAAACAGTGTACATGCGTGTCTGCCATATGGTATTTTACTCTAAAGGAAAACATAAAAAAGAAAAAGAGAAAGTGGGAAAAACAATCCTCATAGCATGTGAACACAAAGTACTTTTTTGCCTGAAAATAAACTTACTAAGTTTATGGCACAAGAAACGCAGCAGAGTATCCCTAGATCGTACTATTAGAGCTGAGAAGGTTTTAGATGCGTTGCCATCTGATTTTCATTCTCTCTGGAAAATGGAATAAAGTATTAAAGATTAAGGTTATTTAGCAACGATTTCAGCAGTTAGCTATGACGTGAAACACAGCATATAAACCACAGAAGATGGGGAAGATTGGTCTTCTATATTAGGATAACTCGTGTCCACTTAAGCCATAAGTATGAGCAATCCTTTCCAATCACAGCTGTGGGGAAACCAGAAGGCAGTGAGATACCTGAAAAAATATGAGGCCACAGGGGGAGGCATTTGCCATTTCATAATTAAACTGTAGGGGAATCTACGTTAAGGCCCCTACCCGGCCCCCACGTCTGCCGCAACCTCAGTGTGAACATGTTAAGTATCTAGAAAAACTGCCTCCAAGCTCAACCGCAGTGATGACTTTGGCTTTTGCCCTTATTGTCCTTTTCCTCCTGGGACTACAGATGAACCAAACTGGTGCTCGAAACAGCACAGGTAGCAGAGCTCGAGGGTCCTCTGGAGTATCCCCTCAACCAAGAAAGTGCACACCTGCAGATGTACAGAGCATGGCTTTGACGGGGAGCCACTTTGAAGCAGTGACACTTTGTCACGGTTGACTCAGGTTCTGCACTGAAGTCTCTGGGGCCGGGGATAATGCAGTGTATGTGTGTGGGGGGTTGTCTTTAAACACTTGGCCCACAGGAGTTGGCTTAGGGCAAGGAAATTGGAATAAAAAATGTCTAATACTCGTTGTTACAGCCCTTCTTATGCCCTCCTTTTTAAAATGACATATGTTCTTAGATTTTGCTGCTTATTTTCTATCTTCAACTTAATATTAATTCCTTCAGAATCGAATTTCTTTTGAGTGGGAAGTTGAAGCACCCACCTATGGGTAGAACTCCTCTTAATCTGAGATTGAATTAAGACACTGTGGTGGAAAGGAAGCCGGTTACACAAATCTAAGCAGATTCTTAGTTATTCAGACTCCAGTCCTATTATGTAAAACTATGTTGGTAGGTAAAGAACTTGTTTCTGCTCAAAGAGACCATGTCTTATTTTATTATTTTTCTTAGAGAGGGAAAGGGTGGGGAGGGGAAGAAGAAGAAGAAGAAAGAAAGAGAGAGAGAGAAAATCTTAAGCAGGCTCCATGCCGGGCATGGAACCCAACTTGGGGTTCTATCTGATGACCCTGAGATCATGATCTGAGCTGAAATCAAGAGTTGGATGCTTAATCTACTGAACCATCCAGGCCCCCTGAGACCATGTTTTATTATGTGGAGAATAGGAGTTAGCTCAGATCTTTGTTATTACTTTCTTTTCTCTGAAATGTTGACTGGCCTAGATTTTGGGGAGGACACACTTTTTTTTTTTTTAAGATTTTATTTATTCATGAGAGACACACAGAGAGAGAAAGGTACAGACAGAGGCAGAGGGAGAAGCAGGCTCCATGCACGGAGCCCGATGTGGGACTCGATCCCGGGTCTCCAGGATCACACCCTGGGCTGAAAGTGGTGCTAAGCCTCTGAGCCACCCGGGCTGCCCAAGGACACACTTTTCATGCTGTATTTGCTCATGAACTTGCAGCAGGAAAATGACTGCATTCAGGAGGCTTTCCTTCTAGATTAGATCACTAGTACATGTGGAGATTTGGGATTTGGACAGATTTGATTTGGTTTTCTGATTTCCCATCTAGAGGTGTTTTGGAGGTCAACAAAGTGATGTTGATAATTGCTTTAGGAAAATGCTAGACAAATATAATAGGTTGAAGACTTATTACTAATTAAGAAAAGGAAGCTAATCTCTCTTCTACATTGTCTTATGTCTGTTTAAAGGAATCATCACAGACAATTTTAAGAGCTTTGGCAGGAGTGCTGGATCATCATGATTATCACATTGGGGCTTTGGTGGAGGGGTGATTTCCTGCCTTGTCTCTAGCTAATGCATATTGCAGTCTTGACCATCTGTAACGTGCTATAATACTTCCTTTTTCTGACATAAAGGCTTCAGCATGAGTACTTATTCAGGAACTTTTCAGAATGGGTAGTTTTATTATAAAAACTGTAATCTGTCACTTACATCTAAGCTGACTGATTATAGAGGCAGAATGTTCTTTAGGGTTAGCAAATCGCATGTAGTGATACTTCTCCACTGAGGTAGTTTTCCAAGTGATGCTTTTCCCATGCTTCGGGTGTCTGTATATCTAAGTTCAGAGAGGGAATGACAAAGAGGAGATGCTCGGTTTAACTCTCATTGGTCTTCTGACCCCAAAGGTTGAAAAAGCAGTTATTTTTGGAGCTAGTGGCATGAGTTGAGTTGGAAGATTTTTTTTTTTTTTTGATAGGGATAAGTAGGGCGCTTTTAACATGCATTGCCTTGTTTGTTCAGCGACCAGGACTAGCCCAAACTAAATACCTAAATACTAAATTACGAACAAAATAACAAAACCAGGACATGGATGAGAAGTCTTAGGAAGCCCACTATTTTTGTGCAAATAAATGAACCCATCTGAGACTAACACCAAACACAAGCCATGCATCCACTTCCAACACAGTGAACTTTATGGTGAAGCAGGTTGGCCCAATGGCTTTGATTTAACCCTTTACTCCAGCCACAAGTCAGTTCTTTTCTAAATGTTTGGGGCACTACTTAGCGCATTATGCAAATAAGTAGTGTTTTGCACACTCAGGGAAATCAGGACCAGACTTAAGAAACTTAGGTTTGGGATCTAAAAGTATTTCAGTCTATTTTTTTTCCCTCCTTGCTTTGGTCCTTTTGTTTCATTCTCATGGAAACTGCCATTTATAAGGAAATTCTGAATTTGTTTGCTTTTAGCGTAAGTTGGTGCTATATTAGTCACATAATTATAAAAGAAAGACTAGTTTCCATAAAGTCAATTTAATAGAGTGCAAATGTTGAAGATAATATTGAATGGCTCCTGATTTGATGAATGGGTGTAACATCTTTCAGGCCTTAACATTCTGTTTTCCAGTTTAATTCCATTTAATTCCATGGATGAATTTATATTCTTTTCCCTACATCACAGCATTTTATATCAGATTCAATTCTATCTACCATTAGAAATACATGCAATACAAAGAGCACTGTAGTGAAAAAAATCAATCTTAATTTTAATAATGCACAGCATTACTGAGGCGCTATTAAAATAAGCCCTGAATTGATCTTTTTTGTTTGTAACACATTACTTTAAAAAAATAAATCCACAACACACAATACTCCTAACTGAATGTTACATTTGTATAGTATCTTAACATTTTTGAAATTGTTTTAGATCTGCCACTTAACAAATTTCAAAACCAGTATGCAAAAGACCAAATGATTTTATTACCATTTGCGGGGGTGGGGGGGGGCTATATATAACTGGCTCTTTCCACCAGTGTCCCTGATGGCTAATGACTGAGGCTACTTTTTAATCAGATGACAAGTATTTCAAACATGGCTGGAATAAGTTTCTTTGGTGACTGCCATACTCAAGCAAAACCACTAGATTACCAAAACATCTTTGTACACAAAAGGAAAATCTACATCAAAAAAGGTGGGGTTTTTTGGTTTTTGGTTTTTTTGTTTTTTTTGTCTATAAGTGACCTGTGAAGTTTGAAGTCCCAGATGATCTGCCGAGTTTTAAGGTGGACAGCATGATGAGCTCTGATTTTTTTGAAAAAAAAAAAAAATTATTCAAAATTTAGACTCAGTATATGATTCCAAGCAGGGGATTTTAATCACTTTCAGTAAGTGGAGGCTGAGAGACTCAGTTTGGAGTTTCTGAGACACACGTTTATAATCCAAAAGTTGGCACTTTGGATAACTGTGGCACAGACGACATTGCTATAACTCAAATACTTCACAACTCAGGAATGCGTGTCTGGAAATTTCCTTCTGAAGTGAATTGTTCCTTCTGCTGATAACTGCAGTGTTGAGACTTACACTCTGCCCATAATTTCCCTTGCTCCATGGCGAGTCTGAGTGTATATGAGAAGGCCTGTATTCCGACAGCTGGAGCCTCCTTTCCTAAGACCTTTCGAAGGCGTCCATCTTTCACTTCTTTGTACACCTGCTGACAGTTTCTTAAATGGATCAGCGGTTTCCTTACTACTCTACAGAACTGATGACAGTTTTCAAGGGGGTATGAAAAATATCCCAGCCTTGAAGTTGTTTACACCAATATTCACAGTTGATAAATTGGGCTGTCATTCGGATCTTACCGTAGAGGGCAAAAAGGGGATTTAGTAGTGGTGTTGATCACGGCAATACAAGGCACAAACAGATCCTACATCCATTACCAGATTTCTGCATTTGCCACCATCTGTTGTTCTCCATCTCCACCGGGGGTAGGCAAAGAAGACCAAGGTGCACCAAGAAGGATGCAGGCTGTCGTACAGAGGACAGGTATCTGGGACATAAAGGTGTTAAATTCTGAATGGGATGCCCGAGAGAGTTTTTGGGCCCTTCTTACACTCAAGGGCTTAAAATATAAACTGGAAACTCTATTGTCTGGGAACTTGTTGACTAAGCATTCTTGTTTGAAGACAGGTGAAGAAAAATATCATCCTTCAATGGTTGCTTCATGATTTGGGTTCTTTGTTGTACTTACTTCCAAACAACTGAAATGTGAGGGTAGGCAAGCTAGATTATAGGCTTTAAAGCATATGATATTATATTTAGGAATTACTGATTCATCTCTCTATCCTTATTCCCAACTAATGCACAGTGTCAGAATCATCTGGATAATTTTTGCAAACTATGCAAGCCTTGGCCCCCTGCAACTTCAATGTAGCTGAGCATTGAGATTCTTGAACTTGGGTGAAGCGGGCCAGGCTGGGGAGGTCTGGCCACGTGATTAGCCACTTCTACTGCTGCTCAAGAATCACTGCTTCAGGTAGTAAGTTAGTGTTTCCTATGGCTCAGCCCATCAGGGTCACCTAGGAGCTTTATCAAAATATAAATTTCTAGGTCCCATTCTAGCTCTAAAGCAATCAGAGTCTTGAGAGGGTGTGGTGGGGCAGGACCTAGATATCTGTATTTTGAGAAATCTGCTCAGGTGGTTCTGGTGTCCTGACAGGGTTTGGACAACTACCCTAGATGAAGAAGAAATTGATGGAATGAGAATAGCATTGTGAATGATGAAAAGCCACCTGGTATGGCACCAAAGTAGAGATTCATGGGAGACTCAAAGCTGCAATGTGATGAAGACTGTTTTCATGTGATCAATGTTCTACCCACAAAATCAGTTTACCTATGTTGGAACTTCTTTTTCGGCAATCAGAAATAGTTCTAGTGTTAATAGCGGCAGTGGAAGCATGTAGATGTTTCTGAATCCTAGGGAAGGAAAGTTCAGAAATGAGTTTTAACTCAGAAATTAGTCTAAGTTATAAGTCCCCTAGAAAACAGAGAAGTGGGATTTATGAAATCTGGCTATCCCACCTGCAGACTGACGTGTGGATGAGCGAGAGGGAATACCAATCCAGATGCTAAGCTGTTGCAGGCATCTCACATGCTATCTATGATGACTTTGCCTTTAGAAAGATTGAAACAGAGTACCGGCTACGTAAGTATATAAGCAGTAGCCTGAGATGGCAGCATGTTGTTCTAGAAGTGAATGGTGGTGGGTGAATGGGGGAAAGGTAGGAAGAAGGAGAGAAATTTAGGAGGAAGCTGAGGGCTAGAATTCCCTACAGAGTCTGAAAAGGGCTGGGGACAACAGATTTTTACATGGATTAGGTGATTCTCTTGCGCTCAGGTTTTGTCAGCTAATTGCAATGAAAATACTAGCTTTCTCATTTCCTTTTTGCTAAGGACGACAATCTGTTAACTGAATAAACATTACAATGTAAAAATTTTGTTTTAGAATATGTAGGTGTACAAATATGGATTTTTGGTTACAAAAAATTAAAAAATCTCCTTTGAATCTTAAAAACAGCAGAAAGGAGTCTGACTTTTATTAGGTCATCACTATCAGAAGCAGCACATAATCTCCAAACTGGAGCTATAGGAGCTGTTCTGTCTTTTGCAGAAATTGGAGAGGAAGTTACTGAAACTGGTTTTCCAAATGGCACGGACCAAACCATCTGGAAGCCAGAGACCACGGTAACACAACGACCTGGAGTCCTGCTCTGTGAGTCTGACTCCAGGTCCCTTTCAAGTTGTGCCACTGACTGAGTAGCTAAGTGGAGGTCAGAGACAGGCAGCAGCAGGGAAGGGTTGTTTTCTTTCTGGGGAACAGCCCTAATTTGGACTCTTCTACCTCCACCCTCTTCCCGTAGTCTCCAAGTGATGGCTGTTTGTCTGTTTTTTTTTAATACTGTCAACTTTCAAATGTAAGATCCTAGAGGAGAGAGGACTGTTTCATTTGTTAATGGATGTGGGCACTTCTAATAAATACTAAATAACTCAAAACTTTAAATTAGATTAACCTTCCTAAACTTAAAAACATTTCAATTTTGTAAGATTTTTTTTTAAGAAGAGCATTTAGCGGGTTTCAGAGATATTTCTTAGATGCTTTAATACCAAACTGGGGAAACCCTTCTATTAAATGAACCCAGACTTTCTTATAGTGGGCATTTAGTTAGTCTGTGAAATGATCAATTATCAATACTACATTAATAAAGGCAGTTTAGCTAGCATTTGGATTCTCTTGCAGGAAGTGCTTATGGCTCTACGGCAAAGGACACAAATCTGAATCACGTGGATTTTTATTCGTTATAAGCATGCTATTCAACTCAGTTAAACAAGTATTTGAGGAAATATTTGAAAAGTGGACCAGGTTTTCAGGGCACCGAAACAGAAGTCGGAGACCCAATAGTTTTCTGCAGTTTTGATTCCCCTGATCTGAGGGGAAAAAAAAAAAAAAGTGTTTGATTCTAGGACCCGGGCTAACTTGATTGTCTGCAGCACAAGAGCTTAATGAATAATGGGATCTGAGCGATAAATAAATGTCAGAAGGAACTTAACAATCATGACTTACAAGCAATAATCTGATTTAGAAAAATATTAAATTAGGGCCTAAATGGAACGCGGCGCTTGAACGGTTCCATTTGAGGGCCGCAGATTGCGCTCTGTAAGTGGTGCTGGTGGGCAAAGGGCGTTTGTTTCAGCTGTGGCAGGAGTGTGATTGATGCCCCTGCTGGTGCAAGCCTACTGACCACCTTATTATTACAGCAGCTCTGAGGTTTGTCGCTGGGCTGTGCAAACAAATGATCGACATCATGTGGGAATGGCAGTAAGTGGAAGGGCCTCGGTGGAAAACACCGTCTGTGAAACAGGCTTTTCAGCCCAGAAGTTAGCTACCGAGAATGTAAAAACAAAGGTCTTTGCAAGAGAGACAGTGAGCAAAGCATGATGGATAATCTCGACCATGCACATAATTGCTTCCAGGTGTCTGGCCACTTTATTACTCTTGGGGTTATGCTACCACCCTGACAATGTTTTCTTTCTCAAACACGGTAACTCCTCAGAAAGCTGGTGCCAGCAGTTACTGTTAGCCACATCACCCTAGGTTTGACTCGGTTACAGCCCAGTCTCCAGACAACTGCCACATTAGGGAGATTTAATAAGGTAGGTGCATAAAATGGAGTTTGGGGAAGCCCCATGAAAAGTCAGCTGTGGGCTGGAAGTTTGTTTTCTCCATCTGGGTTAAGTTGTCAACTGCTAGAGGTATTGATAATTTTTTCAAAGGCAGCTTCTTTTCTCCACTGCATGACACTTTCAGATGAAGTCCATAGCTCTCTCTCTCTCTCTCCCTCTTTTTTTTTTTTTTTTTAATTTAACTGATTGGATTCCTAATGCCATTTTCAAAGATTTGTGGTATCCACAATTTACTACTTAATGATTTAATTCAGATGCAAACAGAATGAAAACATAAAGTGTTCTTGCCTGCATGTCAACACCTTGAAGAAAGTTGAAGCAGTTTTCTTAATCACCTGCTTTTCTAGGCTAGAGAAAATAATGTGAAAGCTTAAAAATGCTGTCATGTTTCATTTCTAAAAATCTTGTTCCAAGAATAATAATTCAAATTCGTATGTTTTTAAAATTCCTTGAGATAGCCAGAATAAGGTACTGTTGATAATTCAATATCTGGTTTTAAAAATTGCTAAAAAGGAAAAAAAAAAGACCTAAGTCTTGTAAATGAAAATAAACATATATTTTGTAGCGACTCACAGCTCCCCTCCTTCTCAGGATCCCTAAAATCAGTGGAGAGGGAGGGAATATTTTTCTTTTTTCCTTTAAAGATTTTATTTATTTATTCATGAGAGACACAGGCAGAGGGAGAAGCAGGCTCCATGCAGGGAGCCTGATGTGGGACTCGATCCCGGGACTCCAGGATCATGCCCTGGGCGGAAGGCAGGCGCTAAACTGCTGAGCCACTCAGGGATCCCTGGGAATATTTTTCTAAAGGTGGAAATAAATGATAGGTTTGATGAAAAAAATTGTGGTATATGGGATAAATACAATAACTCATCTACTTTACCATTAGGTAGGATTTGACTTAAAACATCCTCAAAAGATATTTATAAATAAAAAATATATACACACGTATATATATTATTACTTTATGTTTCTATGTTTTAGACTCTTACTTTGAACTCTCACAAAAAAAATGTCATGAAACTGTGGGAATAATTTTATCTTTATTAAAATTTCTTATTACTCTATCATTTGAAAAACTCAATCATAGTTTTTAGAAATGTCCTTTCATGTTATACACTGACTGGCATCTGCAAGATGAAGCTACTGCCCTTGGGGCAGAGGCTTTTACATCTCAGGACACCTCTGGCTGGACCATCAATCATCTCTTTTTTTCACATGTGATTGTGTTCCTCTTCTCTTTTTGACCTTATCTAATATATTCAATTCAAAGTACGCAAAGGTTGGGTCTTCCATGTAAAAATTCAAATGTATTTTTACTTGCATGGCTCAATCAAATTTTATACTAAAAATGAATTGTGTTGGAATACAGACCTAATCCCCAAGGATGCACTGAAGCATCACTTTTGACCTGGGTGAGGCCAAATGCATCTGCACACTGGCAGGGGGGCCACAGCGGAAAGCAAGATGATTATTAAAAAATATAATGGTGTGAGAATTGCAATGAATTTTAATAAACTCATCTTTCTGCAATGTAAATTCATTTCTTCTACAAGAATATATAAATATATATATTTATTTATTTGTATATGAATGGTCCTTCTTATTATAAAGATAATAACAGTAACTTTTGCTATTCAAGATTGCTACACAAAAAGCTTTTATTTTGTACAAGCAATTTAAATGGGGACCTGGAGTAAACTATTTCAAATGCTATTGACAAGTGCAACCATGACTGAAGTAGTGGATCTAGAATATAAAATAGTCTGCAAGTAGGTCTTTTGTAGACATCTGGCCTAGTTTTGCTCCTTCGAGGACACTGTGCTTTGGCCTGCTTTTGCCCAATCTGCCCTCATTTTCTGGCCCATGCTTGCCATGGAAGTCTCTTTTTCTCTGTTGCCAGTTAAATGACTGATCCAGTTCTCTTGGTCCCACTGTTTCTTGACTGCCTTTCCCCCTCCTCTCAGGGATTGAGAGGACTACCTACTGAGTAATAACTGCTGGCTCCTTCATATAAGGCTCTTGAAACTTCCCTCAGAATAGACAGTCTGCAGCACAACACCCTCAAAATGCTTGATTTTGCAATATGAATCCAGCCTAGGGTCTTTGAGAACCTTCTCTGAAAGTGAAGAAGTTATAAGTAAAGAAGGAACAGTAAGTGGCTCTGGAAGGTGATAGCCAAAACAAAAGTCTTCACTTCATTGAAGGCCTTGGAAATATTTTTGGCAAAGGAACCATGCTCTAGTGTCATTATTTTCCTCTTACTGGTGTTGAACGTTCTAGAATAAGGCCACCAGAAAATAGGTGAGAAAAGTGAAAGCTTAATGGCATACAGGAGGGTCAGCCTGAAAGTGAGACTGACCTACCTCCTTGCAATTAGCAGAGGTTACACACACACACACACACCCCCGGTGTCTAGGTTGGCCATAGGGGATCAAGGCAGCTCTAACTCAGTAGTTCAATTTTCAGAAGCAGATTGCTAAATTCAGGACAAGAATGTTCTGTGGTCATTAATTTATCAAGAAAATAGTGCTTTGGTTTGAGTCTTCTAATTCTTTTTACCCATGGCTTGTGCAAAGATCTTAAGCTGTACCATGGTGCTGACTCCTGCCCTCTACACACCTGACTAGGTGAGTTGGCTCATGCTCTGCCTTGCCATTACCTACCTCTGAGATTGAATTTTCTCAACATCCTCCCTCACCTCTACTGACCCAAACCTTAACCACTGCACATGGCTTAAGTTCAGGTGTCATTCCCTGAAGTTGTCTCCGATCACCTTGGCAAGAACTGATCTCCCCTTTTGAAGTCCATATAGGTTGATCGTAACACACCATAACAAATACCTCTGTGGCCTTCCAGTGTAGTCACTTGGTTTTTATCCTATTCCTATTGGGTTTGAGGCCACTCATTGGTGAGAAAATTGGTATGTGCCAGATATCGTATTACATATGTTTTGTATCTAATCTCCTTTAATCTTGGTGAGTCATCTCTGATCTAGCTATTATTGTCCTTGTTTTAAAAATGAAGAAACTGAGGCCCAGAGAGTTGAAAGGGACTTGCTCAGGTCCCATGGGTGGTAAGTGGTAGGGTGGAGATTTTGATTCAGGTATGCATGACTGCACAAAACATGCTCTACTTCATACTGACACGCTCAGGGCAGGGACAGGAACTAGTTTTTATTCCTTCCAGGGACTATTAGATATTTGTTGATTTAATTCATGAGTTTGACAAATCACTTGGCATTTAGCTTTGTAAACATTGTATTCTAAAGTGGTTGAAAATGGCATTACAGAAAAAGAAGTGAATTTTGTATTTGGCATTGTGGCTAATTGATTCCATGCTATTTTAACATCATAGTATCCAGCAAATAAGGTAAAATGATAAGAAGAAATGATTGATTTGATGGAGGGTCCTTAAATTTCCCCCTATTTTATTGCAATTTTAGGTATTGATAGATTAAAGAAATGTTGGGGGCTATCATCTGCCGGTAGCACATAAAAGACATGACCTTCTGACTTTCTTGATTTCCTTATAACAGATTGAGTGAATGTTGAACTTCAGGTCATCCTGTGATCACACACACGTAGTCAGGAGTCACAGTTTCTAGGGAAGTAAGAGTTTTGAGTGTAGTTTAATGTCCCTGGAATTGAGGTCCATTTCATGGGAACCTGAGCCAAGACAACATAGAAAGTCGAAACACTAGATGTGCTACAAGGCACTCTGCTGACCAAGTGACTGAGCAAAGAAAGCACAAAGGAGGCAGTAGGGAGGGGTGGGTCTTCACACCAACTGAGGAGACCCTTGGGGTAAAGTGGAGAAGCCACGTGGCTTTCACAAGCAAGGAGGAAGGGCAGCAACAGAGTCAAGATGACAAACTTTTCAAGGGTAGGGGCCAAATAGGGGTTCACTCTTAACTTCTACTCAGCAGTTTGCTTGGTCTGTTGTGCTCAAAAAGTGCTTATTGAATGGATGATTACTAGAAGCTCCATGGAACTGTGCTTTTGCCAAAATACAAATTATGTTACATGAGATGTTAACTAACACTTTATATGAAACCAAGAGACTCATTATTTGTGAACACTTGTGAAAATTCCTGAGGATTATTCTGAGGTAGGTAGGATGGAAATGGGGGCTGAGTGACAGTGATTTCCACAGTAGGAGTTAAGCTGGAGATCAGTGTTTCTTTTCTTCTGGTCCCATTATTGCCCTGAGGAAATGTGATTAACATGCTTATGTATTTGTGCTGAGATTTACATCATGGGAGATGGCTCCCAGGATAATAAGATGAGAACTCTTGGTAGTTGTTTTGTCGTTTTCAGGGATCGTTTGGTAAATTATTTTTCCCCCCAAATCTTAAATGGGCCCCGATATGGCCAGAAAGAGTTTATATAACTTCCCAAAATACTTTATATAGTCCTAGGGGCTGATGTGGTCCCAGGAGAAGCTATTTCCAAATTTAGTTTACAAACACAATAAAACAGTATGTGTGGCAAAAGGTTTGAAGATATTATGAAATAATTCAACCCTGATCTTCACACCAGTTTAACTCACCATCTATAGTCTGGGATAATACTTCTAAGACTGCTGATTTTGAATTCCATTTTGAGCTTGCAAGCCTTTTTAAAAACCTCATTTCCTTAAAAGGAACAAGAAGCCCTGTTTTGTCCCTCACAGAGGAATTTGTGCAGGAAACAAGAAGGTAACAGGGTTAGTTATTTGAAGCAGATTCCTGCTGTGTGCAGCATCGTTGACTAAATTGCATCTCAGGCTCCAAAGACAGTTTACTCAAAATAGGTATAAGAGCTTTCTGTTGATCCTAGAGAATAAATGGAATCAAGAACACACCATGCATCTTCTGCATTTCAGAACTCCTAGGGATGCTTCTGCCTCTCTTATTGAAACATGATGTAAAAATTCATAGTGAAAGGCAGATATTCTTGATTAGCACCTAGAAATTTTGCTGACAGTCTCTAAGTCTATATATTTGGCGGTAAGTCCCTAAATGAACTTGAGAAGCAAAGAACTATTTTGAGGAGAAAGAGAGCAGGACCTCAGAAAATGAAACTGTGTTAGCCTGAGGAATGACCCCAATTCTCAGGCAATGAATAAGACTTTTGTTTTGAGGGAGGTGACTTGATTCAGAGGAAAGAAGCAAATAGAACAAACCTCAAACTGGAGACATGGTTTCCTTGGCTTACAAGGCCAAAGGCAGCAGCCAGAACCCAGTGCATGGTGGTGTCTTCTGCAGTTGAATTTTCAGAGAATGTCATCATGTTGCACTCAGAAATGGAGTTAGCTTGTTTATTTATTTTTTTTGACATTGTTGATTAAGCCAATATGGGCGTTCAAGGTCTCTGACCAGATGGTCGCCGAATTGTCCTCTGTGTAGGGCCATCCATTTATCTGTTGTTTAGAAAGAAAACATAATCAAACTTGTAAAATGGTTAGGACTTGTATGCAGTCCAGACAAGCAGCCTGAGTTATGAGGGAACAAGGTCAAAGCTGAGGATAAAGGCAGATCTCAGAATAATGCTGGGTGAGGTGTGGCAAAAGGCATAGTTGGGAATAAGATCAAAAATGAAAAAATCAGGGTCAGAGTTGGAGGAAGAAAGGCAGAGGAGAGGATCCCAGGGCAGGATGCTGGGGAAGCCTTTCTTCTTTTCTTGAGGAGAAGCTGACTGTGCCTTCTGTGACAGAATAATAATGCTTTCAGTTTACGTAGAACGTTTGTACTGAAGAAATCTGGTTCTACAAAATATTGACAATTAGAGAACTAAATATTTTTAAAATTATATTATTCTTAAGAGTTCTTTTAAATCAATAAACATCTTTTTTGAATCTAAAATGTAAACTCTATAAAAGCAAAGAGCGTGTTTCATTCATTATTGAATTCCCAATGCACAGGACAGTATCCAGTAAATATTTTTTAAGTGACTAAAACAGAAATGAAACTCTCATGTACCAGGCACTATGTTAGATGCTTTGAAGACACATAGAGCTCCAATTTTCAAAAAGTCTATTAGGAGATTTAGGATATATTCATAAATAACCATATAAGGCAGAAAGTGGTATCAGAATAGACCCTACTCAATGAGTTTACAGTGAGGATGGTGTCTTCCTGGTAGGTAGGAAGTTAGGGGTAGTAAGGGAAGACTCTACGGGGCTATTTATTTTTTTATTTAGGCTTTGTAGGATAGGGTGAGTTTAGAAATGGCAGAGATGGATAAAATAGGTATTCCAAGTCAAAAACAATACATGAATGAGAGGATTTGAGAAAGGTAGGGGACACTGAGTAGCTCATTTCAGCTAAAGTGAAAACTAGCTACATAATGGGGGCGTGGGAAGGAAGGTGGAGAATGTGCATCAGGATAAATTAAATTCATCACAGAAAGGAGTTTGAATTTTTGCTCTATTCTGAAAGGATGGAGAGGTATTGAGAGTTTTTCAAAAGAGGTCAAGGTTGTATTGTGAAGACGCGTTTGGCAGTAGGATAGCTGATGAATTTGAGAAGAGTGAGGATAAAGGCAATGAGAGAGCCCATCGTGGGGGCCAGGCAAAAGTATGAGCATTTGAACCCGGGTGGTAATAATGAGGGTAGCATGTGCAGGTGAATGTGAGACATATCACAGGTGCGGGTGGATTATCCAGGAATAACTGTTTGATGTAGAATTGGAGGCGTGGGGGTGAAACTTGGGAAAGAAATCAGAATAAGAAAAAGATTTGGAAACCATTTGTATAGAGTTGTTAGTTGAAGCTGTAAAAATCGAACCAGGCACCAAGTGAGCAAGAGCAGAATGAATAGGGAGTTTTGCCAAGGGAAGATCATTTAGGAGAATTTATATTTATGGAGATGATTAAAGAAGAACTGGAGAAAAATGCGGAGGAAAGATTGTCAGAGACAGAAGAGAATGAGGAGCGTGCATTATGGAAACCTTGGGAGAGAGTTTCAACGAGTGTCCATGTCCAATGGCTCCTGATGCTGTAAGAAGGTGAACAACAGGAAGTGAGAAAAAAAATCTCTGCCAAAACAAGTTCATTAGAGACACTTAAGAAAGTGCACAGTGATAACATTGAGGAAATGGTACAATCCACCAGTTCTGGAAGTTTGGAGATTTAAGAGCCAAACATTGAGGAAATGGTACAATCCACCAATTCTGGAAGTTTGGAGATTTAAGAGCCAAGAGAGTAGTGTCTTGATGGGTGCTAAAAGAATTGCAAAAAAAAAAAAAAAATCTTACAGATAGGAGAGGTTGTATGGCTTGTTAGGTGAATGGAAGGAGGTGAAGAAAGAGGGAGGCAAGGGGAGATAGGGACAGAGGCAGAGAAGAAAAGAGACAGAGATGGAAAACGGATGGAGCATTTGGGAATATCCCAGAATCATTGACATTTTTTCCTCTGATTCTTTCCAGTAGGGCCTGGAAAAGGAGCTTAGTAAATAAGAGACGTTGAATTGTCTTTTGAGTATGGAATGTTTACCTGAGCCCTGCTTTTGCCAAGACCCAAATTATGTTTTTACAGAAGATCTTTTTCCTATTATTTTGTTATCATTTGCTGGCCAGAGTATCCTCCGAGTGCTTCTCCTCTGCCAGGTTGGAAACACAGACCTACACGTTTGGTTCCAAAGTATAAAAACTTATTGTTGGATGCATCACCATGACCTATTCATTCATGTGAATGGCCCAGATTAGTATGGCCCCATCAAGTCAGTCTGTACCTTCTAAAAGCTGTTTCTGCCTGTGTCTGGGCATGAGTTTTCGCTGCGTTTGGAAATGGAAGCCAATGCCAAAATTACACGCATATTCGTAAACTATAAACAAACACACAATTATACATACACAATCCGACACACCCCCTGTAATAATAAAACTGAAACCAAAGGCACCACACAAAATACTTTTTTGCTTTGCTGGCGGAGGTTGTGGAAGGCTTTTTGTAATACTGGGCTCAATTTTCCGAGTTTATTACAAGTCCACAATTAAAGATAGTACACACAAAAGAATTATTCTCAGATGTAGGATTGCAGTACTGTTTGCAACTCAAATATGCACTATCTGGGGTGCTGTTTGAGGTTCAGGACATAGGGCTTTTAATTGTATGTAGCCCTGGTCATGTTTTCAACATATTCTTGGAAAAGTTCTTTTATTTGCTTTTTAGCGTACACGGGCCTTTGCAATTTGTTCTCTTATTTGGACTGTATAAACAGCATCAAGATGCTTTTTTCCCTTCATTCAAACAAACAATGGCTTTGTAACTAAGAAGAAAATTAGTAACAGGTGAAAGTTTATTTTTAATGATGTTGAGATCAAGTTGCTGTTTAACTTACAGAGCAACCCCCCCCCACGTCTCTTTTAATGTTTCAAAATTATTTATAAATTAAACTTACACAACCTCTAAACATGCTCAGAGCATAAAAATGGCCTCTTTATTTTATATTACTAACAGAATACGAAGGATGTTGCTTTGTTCTGACTTTTTTCTTTGCAAACTTATTTTTGAAACATCTTGCATTATAAAAATTTACATAGAGCTGTCTTGGAGATTTTTAATTTTGTACTTGTATATAAATCAAAGTTCTGTTCTCGGAATTCTGTTTCTTATAAAATCCATACTAATGTTTGCTTTTATTAGGTATGTTTTATATTGTGTATGTATTTGTTTATGTTCTATTTCATTGTGTTACATGATTATGTCTTTTGGGGACTTTGTAGTTGTCCTATTTCATCACTGTAATTTACAGATTTATAACTACCAATCTAGTAAAAATATTTACTAAGGGTTAAATCCTCCCCATCCCTTTCCTCTTTCTTTAAAAACCACGGAATGTCTAGAACCTATAGAACAACATAAAGAGTGTTAATCAAGATCTAGTTTTGCTCAATATATCCCAACTTTTATAGTAAATTTCTATAGAAACAAATTAAATGTTGAATGAATCCATTAATGATAGTTTTATAAAGTATTTGGGAGAGAAGGGAGATGGGTTTCGGTTCAAACCAAGTTTTATGAGTTAAGAGATTCTCAGAAATGGAGGGTGCCTGTGTTACATAATCAGTTACGTAACGGACTCTTGGTTTTGGCTCAGGTTGTGATCTCAGGGTGGTGAGATTGAGCCTGGCATCAGGCTCTGAGCTCAGTATGAAGTCTGCTTAAGTTTCTTTCTTTCTCCTTCTCTCTTTGCCTGCCTTGATCCTCTCTGAAATAAATAAATCTTTTTAAAAACATGGAACAAGGGCCTTGAAAGGTAGAAGGGTCCTTCCTCCATAAGTGGTTTGATGATCCCCAAGGGAGGAGGGATCCTCCTTAGGTGAAAAATTGTCAATGCCTGGTTGGACATGTTATGTGGGGTGTTGAGAGTCTACCGGTCTATGGGAATTGCCAACTTAAGGGTTATTCCACAATGGGTCCAATCAAAAGAATGGATTTTGAATACTGGGGTGTGATGTGGTGGGTGGATAGGTTTGAGGAAGGGGAATTTGGTGTATTAGCATCTTGAAAATGATTTTGGTGACAAGCTAGAATTTCATTTTCTTCCAATATTAGGGGTTTTCTGTTGAAGGTTTAGGCTTTTGACTTGTAATGGTACACATATGAATATTCCAAACGTCACATCTTGTCCCAAGTTAAAAAAAAAAAAAAAAGGTTGATTAGCATGTACACTCCGAATGGGTGTCTTCTTCCTCTGGCCTTCGGCATTCTTGTGTGACATTCTATAAATTCTTGTGAATATGAGATTCTGCAAACAATGCACAGGTTTAGTCTAATTCCATTTAATAAACAATTTATTAGATATCAGTTATGTGTAATAATTATGCTAGCATAAGACCCAGTCCTATAATTAAGGGTTTTGCCTCCAGAGGGGTAGAGAGTAGATACAAGACTTAGATATTATTACTACTCTTCCATTCTCTCCCTCACAGTCCCTTTCCTCCTTTCCCACTGAATGAGTAAATCTACCCTAGGGAGCCAAGGCTGGTTGGGAATAGGTTAGCTTGACAAACAAGTTCTGCTAAGGAGGTTTCAGAGGCTTAGGGGTAAATCAGGGCATAGGGAAAACTTCATTATTACTTCAGCCAGGGAATGAATCCTATTCATCCACTGATATCAGTTGATACCAGTGCCCAACACATAGAAGGCACCCATCCATGTTGACTTAACCAATGAGGGAGCAGGACAGATTCCATTGTCACCCGTCCCACCTACTTTTCTAAAGCCTCACTCCCCTAGCCATTGGCATAACCACTGTTATCATGGTACCAGGAGCCTCCTAAATGCCCTCCCTTTTCTAGCTTTAAAACAGAACTACTATTCTCTAAGGAGGTCATGTTGTTTATCCCTGCCCTGGAGTGAATGAATCCCGGGTTTCTATAAGTGTTTGCATTTTAAAAACAAGCACATTGATCAGATACCTAACTAGCTAGTGTGAGGTGATGGGGGACAGCATAGAAAATAGAGTTCTGGGTTGGATGCTCCTAGTCTGCTCTTCACATTTGCTCACCTTACCTTTTTCAAGGACAAAAATGTATGGAGTCAGCTTTGCAGAAACAGATCATTAACTGCTACCTTCTCCTGCTTTTGAAGAGGCTCTGCATCTCAGCGGCTCAGAAGGAGTTGTTGCTTTAGTGAGAGAGTATTTGTTTCCAGAGCACATCACGCATACTTGAAATCTAGGCTCCCAAATTGGGGGTGGGGGCTCTTGGTAGTCTCTTGAAGAACAATTCTAAGCACATTATCAGCATTGTTCCCATTGCTTATTGTTACCCCCAAACACACAGACTTAGAGGTATAAGCAACAACCATTTAACTCTGCTCACGATTCCATGGGTACAGATTCACATATCAGATAGCCCCACAACATTTGGGGCCTCAGCTGGGAAGGCTCAAATGACTGGGGCTGGAATCACCTGAAGAATTACTTGGTCACGTGTCTTGCACCTGAGCTGGAATTACTCCAAGGCTCAGTTGGGATATATTTACCAGCACACCCAATTGTCCCCTTTCCATGTGGCTTGGGCTCCTCACAACATAGTAGCTGTGTTCTGAGAGGAAGTGCTCCCAGAAGAAATGTTAGGGGAGTGAGTGTTCCTAGAGAACAGGGGAGGCTGTGGGGCATTTTCCCCCTAGCCTGGGAGGTCGTGAATCATCACTTGGGCCACACTCCATTGGTTACAAGGGAGCCCCTAGGCTGGCCAGATTCAAGAAGCAAGGAAGTACACTCCACCTGTCGATGGAGGAGAGTCAAGGTGGCACAGTGGAAGAGCATGCGGGCTGGGAGTTAATGGTGTGGTCATGTTCAGAAAATACAGTTGGCCACAGCACTTAACAATGTTGCCCCTTATTAGTATAGCCCATACTTCACACACATAGTCTCCAATCCTCTCAACCGCCCTGCAAGGTAAACATTACTCTCATTTCTGAGCTAAAGAAACTGAGGCCAGAGGAAGCTTGGAGACTTGCCCTAGGCCACACAGTGATAAAGCCAGGATTGTAGCCTGGGTCTGTTTTACTCCGAAGCCCACACTCCTTCCATTATATGACATTTTTATATTAGATTATATGGGGAAAGGGGAAAATTGTGTTTAAGAGAACTAGTTTGAACTTGTTATGGTAATTAGCAAATTATAAGAGATTATATAAACTGAAATAAATATATGTTCACATTTGAGAAATGAGAAAGTCCCACACAATACAAGTCATTTTCCCTTCTTACTGATTATTATTATTATTATTTGGTCTACCCTGGAACAAGTTGGAAATATGAGGTAAACAGGAACGTAGACTTTCTAAATGTAGGCAGTGTACAAGTTGGCTGTTATTGGGGTAGTCAGATGCTTTGGGGGGAAGAGAACAATACACCCCAAACTTTTGCTATCCTTGAACAACAGATTATCTGAAAAACATAACAATATGTGGAAGACACATTGTGAGAGGGAAAAATCATGATTGATTTTAACTATAGCCCTTGTTTCACAATTTTCCAGTGTATCTCTTTATGGGCAATCTGACATTAATTAAAAGCAATTTGTTGAAGCATTTGTGATGTATTAGAATTTTTAAGATGTTTTATTTTCAAAGGAAATGCATACATGCCAAATGCTCTCTTTGTATCTGTAAGTGAATGTACATTTCTATGACCTGGAGGCAGCTGAAAAGGTAGAAGGTAAAATTTTACAAAATGTATACAAATATTACATTTCTGGTTCTAGAGTCTTCCTGCCTGTGTGTCTATGTATGTTGGAGGGAGTATGGGGGTGATAAAACTGGGGAACTGCTGGGAGAAACATGCTGTTTTTTCTATGAGGAAAAATATTGCTTTAAAACTAGGTTTGATTTATGTAACTTGCATATATTTACTTTAGAGAACAAAGGGTAAATTATCAGGCCTCCGAATGACCAGTAAATTCCATGGACACAGATTCCTTATAATAGTATGCTGTTATGTTTTCTAGATAAATGTGTTAATAATTTATAACTCCCTGGCAGTTGGAGTGGCAATCCTGAGGTGTTTTCAGGGAATGGAACCTCAACTCTGATATATGTCGTTATTGCTAATTGAGCATTTGTGTCATTATTCACAGTTTGATTTTTAAAGTTTCCTCTCCAGAGTTCGCATGCAACATTGCTACAAGCAACGGGCATATAGGATTGTCCGTAGAAAGCACTACAGTTTCAGAATCTGGGAGGGAGTGGGTTTTTCTGGAAAGGAAAGCTCAGAAACCAAGAAAGGCAGGAACTACCCTTCCTCCCTTGGACTCTGTGTGAGTTTACTGGGGCTGCCATAACAAAGTGCCCCAAACTGGGGGCCTTAGACAACAGAAATTGATTGTCTCATAGTTCTAGAAGCTGGAAGTCTGAGATCAGCATGTCAGCAGGGTGAGGGAAGGGGCTGCTCCAGGCCTTTCTCCTGAGCTGTAGATGGCCATCTTCTCCCTGTGTCTTCATATCATCTTCCCAAATTTCCCCCCCTTTTTTTTTGTTATTGTTTTTTTTTTCCAAATTTCCCCTTTTATAAGGACACCGGTCATATTGGATTAGAGCTCACCCTAAATGACCTCATCTTAATTTGGTAACCTCTGTAAAGACTCTATCTCAATAAGGTACCATTCCAAAGTACTGGTCATTAGGACTTCAACATATGAATTGAGGGCAGGGGGACATAATTCCATGCATAACTGACTCCATCCTGAATTTTGACTTGGAGGTATTATCTCTTCAGGAGAACAACAGATATGGAATGGCAGGTGTTTGAGACTCTGGCCACACAAAATTACCCAGAGAAAGGATACAACAGCTCCTAGTGTGAAGGTGATTATATGATCTGTCATGTGAACAGGGACACCTGAGAACAGAGTGGGCACAAACCAGAGGACATTCTGGAGGGCCTCCCTACTCTTGCCATTTTGAGAATCCCCAGTTTAGAATGGATGCATTTCCACAAATGGTGCTCACGATTCCTGGCAGTCATTGTTTTGCACATGGCATGATCATAGTAACAGATACCGTGGTCTGAGCAGTAGGCATGTGCTAGTTACTGCCCCATAAGCCCTACGATATTCTTCAAGGCAGGTGTTGTTTTCATTTTACAGAAGTGGAAAATGAGACCCAGAGAGAGTGATTTGAAGGAAGTCACACAGCTATTAAGAGTGGATTCCTACTCTGGTTATCCTGTTGTCAAGCCTATTGCATCCAATCCTGTACCTCTCTCCATTTCCCTCTCTCCCATTCTCTCACCCTCCATTTTGTTTTGAACATTGCGTACAGGCCACCCTGGCATGCAGCCAGCTGATGTGGGGGTACATTTTTTTGCGTCTGAATTCGCACTTTCCACAGAGGACTGGTCTCATAAGCATGCACCGAGAAAGGGCTGTTGGTCTCGTGTTGTTTCTACAACCACACATACCCAAAGCAATCCTGACTCTAGAAACATGTGGTCACAATACATTTTATTAAGTTGACTTACGTAGTGTCATAGACAGTTCTTTTAAAAATCTAGATGGATGGTGCACACATGTCCGGTTAACTAAGACAGGTTTGGTGAGCTTATACCTCCAACATGCCACCTGAAGCCTTTGCCACTAGTCACATACTTGGGGTCTTGCCACTCTGTTCTCACAACTCATCATTTTAAAGCTACTTATGAGACTAAATTTTAGTACATGATTGCACATATAGCACTTAGCAGGGTTGATAATTATGGCCTTTGACCAAAGAAAAAGGATTAAGTGATTCAATTCACATTTAATCATTTTTATTTCATTCTGATGCAGAAATCCATTTCCTTTAGAATGAAATAAATGATTCAATCTTCCTCCAGGGAAGAGTTAAGGTAAATGCAGTTGCCACATAAAATCCAAATGGCTCAAGGTAATATTACATATTTCTAAAAGTAGGCAGTTGGAGATGGAAATGAAACTTAATAACAATATTGCAAGCATGCCCTGGGATTTTATTATAAGTTTATTGCAATCATAAATATGGAATTTACATGCAATATATATATTTCAATATTATATTTTGTTAAATTAGTTCAGCATTTAGTCATTAACTTGTTGGTGGTATGTTACTTATAGTCCCTTTGCATTACATACTCGACTTCTGAGACCCACAAAATGAATTAAAAATCAATTCTTTGCCTTCACAACATATTCTAAAAGAGAGTTTATGTATTCTCAGTATTTTAACCACTTAGGAGGTTTTTGACTAAAACACCTGTGAAAAATTAAATCTATTCTGTCATCTGTGTGTGCGTGTATGTGCTCGTGTATGCTTGTGTGTGCGTGTGTGTAAAATTGAGGAGTTGACATGGAAATTAAGCCATAAACGACTTAATGACCCACCTAACGATCTACAAAGAAATCAAATGACTTCCTTCTCTAAATTCCTAAATGAAACTCCCAAGGCAGTCTATCATATTCATTCACCAGGGAAGCCCACATGTCTGATTTTAGCTCCCATTTTCTCAGCACACACTTGAACAAATCCCACACCCGGAGCTCAGGAAGGTGGTCACTGCTGTGAACTGTGGGAAAGGCATCCTGTGCACTTCGTTTTCCCTCCCACTCGTCTTCCATCTTCTGTTTCTGGGTCTCCTCTCCCTCCACATCTTCACATTTCTCCCACACCTGCCACCACCCCCTCCTCCTATTTAGCAGTTAGGAGCAAGGCAGCCAATGGTTTCCCTAAATTCCTCTTTCCAAAGCCAAGTCAAATAGATTCGGACAGTTGTTCTCCCTTGCTTTGGACTACCCTAGCCTTCCTCAGAATGATTATGAATTTTGGAGGTAATGTCAGAAAGAGACTTTGAGCTGATTCTATCAACCCTATTTATAATTTCTGAGGATCCTATTTATCAATTCCATTTATCAATTCCATTTATAAATGTAAACTTATTACACGTAGTTTTAGGAAAGAAAAAAATATTTCAAAGGTCTCAATCTGTAGTATTTGTTAAAACATTAGAGTGTTCTGAAACCTCATTATAACATCATTTTAGGGTTCAAGTCACACCACTGCACAAACACAGAGTCTTCCAGTACTTTTTGTAACAAAATTTTCTTGGATGAAATTCAAGATAGATCAAGTTTATAGTCACAAATTGAATTGTTCTATCCCAGATGTAAGCTGTGTCCGCGCCCAAGCCACCTACTAGTGAAAGTATGTGGATAGTGAATACTGACTACAGAATTTTTTACAGTGGGGATTGGGGTGGAAAACTGGACCTTGTGGCAAAGAGCTGCTTTTGCATGGCAAGCACATTTTTTTTTTTTTTTAGAATGTCTGTTACAAATCAATTAAAATAGCAGGCTTCTACTTCCAGATGCTTTTGTTTACACCTTATTAACATTGAGCAATGCCAAGCATCTACATTGAAAAATATTATTTCATTTTAGTTAGGGAGATTCAAACTCTGTCACACATTCAAGCCTCCCCTCACCCTCGCCCCCTTGTGCTAAGACTAGTGAAAGTTAAAGCAATTTAAGAAAACAAGAACCAAACACAAAAAGCTGAGTTTTGAACATGTAAACTGGTTGGTTGATTCCAGTGTTTGACTCCCCATCCCCCATCTCCCATAGCCTGACATGTATTAGGAGATGATGCAATTGTAAGCATAACATAATTATGGAAAGAGGAAGAAAATACTAAACTTCGGAAAGTGAAAAAGTCCTAATGATGCATATATGAGGCCATATTAGCAATGTTAATATTGGAATTTCTTCAGAAACTCAAGGAAGATTCTAAATGTGGTTTTCTCCCACTTGCTACGTGATTGTGTTTGGGGATTGAGGTTGGTGTCTTTCTTGCTGGCATCACCATTTCCAGCTCA
Organism: Vulpes vulpes; assembly: GCF_048418805.1. Lineage (NCBI taxonomy): Eukaryota > Metazoa > Chordata > Mammalia > Carnivora > Canidae > Vulpes > Vulpes vulpes. Next base: position 10,753,720 of record NC_132787.1, on the reverse strand, counting down.
CTCTTTCTCCCTCTTCCTTACACACCTCAGATGTTCTCCTCTAATCCTCAGAATTGAAGACCCCGAGGCCCCCTTCTTGAAGCCAAAAGAGGCTTGGCTGTTCTACCCCATAACTTGAGAATTTTAGCTTTTGTTTGCTGGCTCGCCATCTCCATTCAAAAGTGCTGGGTATTTCAACATCCATGTAGACAGTTTTCAAGGACCTGAGTCTGAGTTCCTCTCTTCCAGTTTTCTAGTCCTCCCTCTCGTTGTAGTTATCAACTCCATGGTCACACATACCATAGGCCTTCTAATTGCCAGTAATAGCACCTCTTTCATAATAGTAATTTAAAGCATCACAGTCTCTGATTCCTTCCTCCTTTCTTTCCAATTTACTCCCTCTAGAACTTGTCTGATACAATTCTTTGACCCCACTGGGAGAGACAATTCATTGATTCTACTACTCTTTCATTATTTTACCTTCACTTCTTGTCCCCATGCCTCTCTTTACTCGAATTCCATCCTATCATGTTTCTTCATCTTTATCATTGTCATCACCTCCACTGCCTTACTCCTCTTTCCTCCTCTTTCCTTCTTTTTCTCTTCACTGGGCTCACCTAGAAAATCTAAACTGTGCACAAATTCAACCCTGCAACCATGTGGCTGGAAATGGCTGGAGAAAAAAAAAAACCCTACCATACTGCCTGGTCTCACTGTAAATTCATGACCACCATCTTCATGTGGGTTCTTGGAGCCACCAGGCAATCCCATCTCATGTCCCTAGTCTATTCACTGCATCAGACTTCTGGATGATTATTGCATTGCTTTTTCTCTTCTGTAAGCCCCTCAACTCCTTTGCCCCAACTCTAGGCTCACTTTATGGCCTTTCTTTTTTTATATCACTGAAAATCATATCATATATTCCTACCACGAAATCCACCAGCCCACTAGCACCTGTATCCGTTACATTAGCATCCATCTATTACTATGGATCATGAAATACATGCTTTCTTTTCTCCTTTCCTCAAGGACACCACTTCAGCAATTTTTCATTCTTTCCTGGGAATTTATAGACTTTGCCTTCTATGGGTACAAAATTCCGCAAAGATACAAAGATGCTATAATGTATATCAGTTAAAACAAAAGAAGGAACACTTCTAGAACCTACTTTCATTCCTACCTACTGTTCCATGTCTCTTCACTTCTTTCCTGAAAAAAAAATTCTTCAAAGATTTTAAAACTATGCTTTCCTAGTTCTACTGAGTATGTTTCAGTGGCTATGGAATTCCATCCAAATCATAAGCCAAAAAAAAGGGCGCCAGTGTACAGGGGAGAAGACAGGAGAAGAAGCAGGTGTTTGCTGGTCTGAGCCACTCTGACTTGATAACAGTTTCTGCCCCTCTCATCTCCCTTTTCATATATCATTATTATTAATAATCTTGTCCATGAAGATATAGCACAAAAAGGATTCAAAACCCAGAATTGCTTTAATTTTGTCAGCACTACTTTATGAGACATGCCTTTTATATCCAAATACTGAAAGTTTTGGTAAACCTTAATCAGCATTTGGTTTGATGGCAGCTTTACAGGGGGTTTACTGGCAAAGTTGCTGAGCACAACGGACAGGCAGGAGGAAGTATCAGGGCAGAGCTCATTCAACATTAATTATAATAATCCTTTCCATTAGAATATTTTCTAAAGTTTTAAAAATTGATAGTATATTCATTCAAGTAGCTCCTGATGACCATAAATTATATGAAGAATATTTATTCAGTCATTGCTTACAACTTTCTTTAAGCTTAGCAGCTAAGATGAAATCCTGCTTTCATACATCATATATATTTGATGCTTTTTGGAAAGAAAATTGAGACTCAGTGCCCACCCACCTTGATGTACAAGTGACCCAAGCAGAAGAAAAAAAGAGCAAAATTCTATGAATAAAGAGAATAAATTGGGAAGTCAAAGAAAACTCCCTGGTCAAAAAGTAAAACCAAACCAAAATCCCATGGATAATTGAACTTTCCAGGACAGCAGCTAATGAGTTAGCCACCCTTGAGAAAGATGTGCCATAGACTTGATCCAGACTTCATTTCCTATTCTCATGGGAAAAGGTAAATGCTACTATTAAAATGGTTCTGCTCCTCTTAGACATCTTTGTCTCTGTAGATATAACATTGCACAATGTGCCTAAACACCCAAGTCATGAGTCCAGAAATTAGCATCTTTCAGTAGTCAAGAGATACAAAACTGCTGTTGAAATGGAATCTTGCTTGGAAAAACTATTAGAGACATAGGTTTTTGAAAAACACTGCAGGGTCCGATTGATTTATACTTTTATATTTTATGTATATGTGACTTCTGTACTTACTTATTCATTTTTTTCACCAAAAAAATTTCAGCATCAAAGCCATTCCTCAAGGCCATGTATAAAAATGTGAAAACCAAGGCGAATAAGAATAAACAAAAGCCATGTGTATCTGAGCGAGCTGTTTGAGGCATGCTTAGGAGATGCTGCCTTTAGAAGTCCTCAAGGCAGAGCTCAAAAGTGACCCAAATATCGTCATTTCTAAAAACTAGAACTGTTTTGATTTATCATAAAAAATAGATGCTCTAACTGTTCCTGAGAGCCATTTTTGTTTCTCATTCTCTCTTCCTGGAGGATACTTACTTCATGGTAAGAAGGAACAATGGTGACTTTTATTTTTTTTTTCCTTTTTTCTTAGTGCCAGTCCCCTCCTCTTCCCTTTGGCACTTCTCTAGTCAGCAAAAGCCTTTTCAAAGCCCTCCCTGAGCTGGGGACTTTACAGCTAGCAGAGGCCAGAGTCCTGGCAAGAATCCAATTCTTATCATTCAAAGTCACTGTTGTTTCTTCTCTGGAGGGGATAGGAAAGGGAAGACAATTTCATGCATTGCTTCCAGCCAAAATAAGTCTTTATTTTGAATCTGTTAAAATAAGATCTTTTTCAAAATTCTTGATCTATAAAATTTTATGTAAATCTTGAAAAGTCATTTCTGCAGAAACCAGATTTCCTGACAGTTGCTTTCTATAATTCATTGGCTGGCTGTGGAGAAACCTTTTATCCAACATAAAATGTCTTTTATTAAAATCTTTGTGCCAAAAATAAAATAGAAAAAAACCCTATTTATAAGGCCCATGCGAAATCTATTTTTACCATCTTATTTTGATAAACTGTTTCAGTCATACAAAATAATGGCATAAAGTAATATAACAAATAAATGTGTTTCTAGTACTCAGTTAAGAAATAAAACATTATAAGTGCAGTGGAAATCCCCTGTGTACCTTCTCCAGTTGCATTTCCCTCCACTTTATGCCTAACCTGGAGACAACTATTGCCCAAAATTCAGTGCCCATCATTTCTACTGTGATTTTATACTTTCATTCACTAAGTCTTCAAAACAAACTTAGCACCTAAGTCAAACAAAGCACATAAAGCAATAGAACAGGAATACAACAGTACAAGAATCTCTAAAAAATAGAGAGCTTTAGAGCATCTTTCCACTCTAAAATTCCATGAGTCTATAAAATGTGGAAAATGTAGTGAATCAGCTAATTTGCTACTGAAACCAAATAGCAAAGCACATTGAACATTAGGGACCCAGTGAGGTTGTGAATTCTGTTTTCATTTAATTCAGCCATCTGTAGGATTAGACTTCGAATTTGGTGTTGAGAACTGAAGCTTTAGAAACAGTGGCTGTGCAGAAGCAACAGCTTTTCTAAGACTTCTCCAGCTTCCCTTTGTGGGCTCCCTCTGCTAGCTGGACAGCCTAGAGCCTCAGACTCATTTGTAGACTGTAACTTGTTCACCTGCACCAGTTGGCTGTCCTTTGATGCATCAACTCTCCCTTTTGGGAAACATAGTTACAACTTGCCAGATCAACACCGACCTAAAAGCTTTCAGGTTCCCTCCCTGAACCTGCAGCTGAGATTTTAAAGGGTTGTGTTCATGATTTTTCCCCCAATCTGCAGGACCCTGAGAAGCAACAAGTCAAGCTAATGTATTCTTTATTGCCACTAAAATATTATTTAGTGGCTACTGCTTGTTCATTCAACACCTTGTCTTGTATGAGTATTTGATTACCAGTGATGATAGAGGAGGATTTAAATAACTGTTTTGTTGTAGCCTGCTAGTGTCCTTTCTACCAGTGGGCATAGGATCACTAATGCCTTAAATCTAAATTTATCAGATCAGTATTTCCAGATTCCCACCCTTATTGTTCTGTTCCCCAGAGCCAACGCTGGTAGCAGCAACTATTAGTGAAGATTCAGTTGGGTAAATAGAAGAACCATGAGTATAATGAAATAAGAGATTTATACAGGAATTTTGTCTATACAATTATAAGACAAGCTGGAGCCATGAGAGTCTGAAAAGGGGAGCTGCAGGATCAGAGAATATTCACTAAGCCGCTCTCCTCAAGCCAGGCCCATCCATTGCCAAATATGAGCACAGAGAGCTGGTGGGAAAGAGTAAGGAAGGCCATCATCTCTGCATCTGGGGGAGAGCCTACAGTTACTAGTAGCCATCAGGCCAGCTGTCAGGAAGAAGAGGTAGATATGGGAGGGGGGACAATAAGCTGGACCCCAGCACCCGGTCATCTATCTCTTATTGTATCTACCAACCCTGATTCTCAGAGAGTAATGGCTGCTGTGTCATTTCTGCCCTCAAATCTTGTGCCAATTTCTTTTTTGGCCAGTTCTCACATAGAACCACAGAGAAAGGCAATGCTGGGAAACGGAGTTCCAGCTTAGCCAAGGGGATACAGAATGAAACCACCGTATCTTCTTATCTTTAGTTCTGGGCTCTGAATTCTGACTCAGAATCTATCCTCAGACTCAGAATATCTGACTTAGATCTGATATTTGTCTGCATATATCAATTAGGTATGTCCTTTTCTCTAATTTCACCCAAATAACAGGCTTTCCTATTCTATCTGTATTTCCCTGGGATCTAGCTTCAGCCTGTAGCAATAATTGTTATATTTATGGCAACCAGCATCTTTTAAACACATTTTTCACATTTATGGGGTTTTCTGTCCCAAAATGTAAGCTACAACTCATCTTACCAGCTTACAGTCATCTAGATCCTGTAAATCAATTCACCACCATGATCTGAGACTGGTGGTAACATTTTAGAGGCAGCAACAGCAAAGTCCCAGTGGGTGTGTTCCGTGCTGGGCATCCCTAAGGGAGAGATGTGGTGCATGTTCCCACAGGCCTAGAAATGTTGAAGGTGCCCATACAAACATGCTGATATTGAGCATATGCATAATTCCTGGATGCAGAGACTGTAAGATGATTCCCTGGGGCTTCTGAAGGCCCATAGAACCCTCCTATATCCTAATATAGCATGGGACTTCTCAAACTTCAGTGTACATATGAAGTAGGTCTAGAATGGGACCTGGATTTTGTACTTCTAATAAATTATTACTGATGAGGAAGCTTCTGGTCTAACTGATAAAGGCCAAACCTATTTTCAGCTTTGCTACCTTCTTGCCATTGATAGTGAGGCCAGAGTAGTGAGGAGTAAATAAGAATTCCAGTTGGTGGGATACCTGGGTGGCTCAGAAGCTGAGCATCTGCCTTCGGCTCAGGTCGTGATCCCGACATCGAGTGCCGCATTAGGCTCCCTGCATGGAACTTGCTTCTCCCTCTGCCTGTGTCTCTGCCTCTCTCTTTCTCTCTCTCTCCCTCTCTCTCTCTCTCTCTCTCTCTGTGTGTGTGTGTCTCTCATGAATAAATAAATAAAATCTTTTAAAAAGTTAAACTTAAATTAAATTAAATTAAAAAAATAAAAAAAAAATTTACAAAAGAATTCCAGTTGGTAAATTCTGGTACCAGTGGTGACAGTTGCAGCCGGAGGTCTGGGGAGCTCTGTGTGTTTGGGATTCCAGTGGGGTGAACCTCCTGCTGCAAAAAGGTTATTTCTTTCTAACTGTTATTTACTTTCTAACTTGAGAGAAGAGGGGTTTCTCATAAAATTTTACTTACTATTTTACAATCTTCTAATTGTGATTGGCAATGCTAGATGACCTCAAGGCTTCCAGCACTGCCTATACATTGTTGGCTACTGTGTTTCTATGTCCATCCCAGAACTCACCCCTGAACTCCAGACTTGTAAATCTAAATATTAATTTGACATCTCCCCTGAGAAGTCGCATTTTAGATGTAATACAAGCCATTCTGGATCTCATGATATTTCCCCTAAACCTACTCCGTATGTAATCTTTCTCATCTCAGATAACAGTAACTCCATAATTTGAGTTGCTCATGTTTCAATCTTGGAGGCATTCAGCTCTTCCTTTGCAACTAACATCCAACTCATCAGCAAATTCTTTTTTTTTTTAAGATTTTTAAAAAATTTATTCATAGAGACACACAGAGAGAGAGAGAGAGAGAGGCAGAGACACAAGCAGAGGGAGAAGCAGGCTCCATGCTGGGAGCCTGACATGGGACTTGATCCTGGATCTCTGGGATCACGCCCTGGACTGAAGGCGGCGCTAAACCGTCATCAGCAAATTCTTTTCAAAATCCAATTCTTCCCACCTTCACTGTTCTCACTCTCATCTAAATCACCATTCTCCCTCACTTGGATTAGAAGCCTTCCACTGCTTCTATCCTTCCCCTGCTTATCTGTCTTCAGGACAAAACCTAAAGTTTTACTGGTAAAATACATTGCTCAATCTACTCTTTTGCTTAAAATATGCTGGTGACTCTTCTTTCCTTTTGGAATAAAAAAGCCAGACTCCTCACAGTGGCCAAAAGGTCCAAAGCAATCTGGACTTTCGTCAATGTCTGACTTTGATGTTGTCAATGTCTGATCTTCTACAGCTTTGTTCCCCCATACCATTAGCTACAGCCAGACTGGCCTTGTTTACTCAGACACACCAGTCATGGGCCTATCCCAAGGGCCTTTGCACTGGCTAGTGTCTCTCTCTAGAATTTTATTCCCCCAGATATTCACATAGTTTGCTCCCACACGATCTTCAGGTTTTACTCAACTGTCTTGTTTTTCTCAGTGAGGCCTTTGGTCATTCTAAAATTCAATCCCCTCTCCTGAGCTTTCCTATGCCCCTTTTCAGCTTTGGGGTTTTTATTACCATTGACCATAGCATAAATCTTGCCTTGTATTTTATTTGTTTTTCTCAAAAGATTCTAAGTTCCATGAGGGAGAGATTCTGTTCTGTTTATTGCCATGTCCACAGTGCCTAGAAACATGCCAAACATGCCTGGCACATAATGGTGATCACTGAGTGTTTGTTGAATGAATGAATTGACAGAGGAGAAGTTTAGTTGGTTTCAGGCCTGCCCCTGAAGAAGTGAATTTCAGGACTTGCAGGAAGATATAATCATAAAAGAGGAGTATTTAGTTCTTACAGATAAGTTAACACTGCATAGCACATTTCTTTATAGTAACGTTTATTCAGTAACAGGATGCAAGATGTATAGAACATATTCTTTGCTCCTAAAAATATGGAAGTCAAATTAAGATAAAAATATAACTACAAATTAAGATAAAAATAACTACAGTTATTTCTGCAAATAACTGTTGTACAAGATGTGTGTTGGTGGATTGGGTTTTCCAAGAATGTGCTATAAGCAAGTAATTATTTCAAGGTTCACAGGGACATACTGCAGTGAAGGGGTCATTTTTAAAGCCTTACACAATGGGATGATACCTATAATCACCCAGCTCAATACTTAGTAAGTGGGAACCATTATACATACTAGCATGTCTCCTAATGATGCCATTAGAGATGGGAGAGGAGCTGAATGAAAGAATGTCGAAGAACTGGCATTAAACTAGTGTAATTTTTCAGATTATTTAAACAGTATTACTTATTATATAAAATTGGAGAATTGAGCAAGGTCAAAATATCAAATGAAAATATCCGTTGAAATTCAGTGATAATTCTATCCACAGTTAGCCAACTTCAATGCATATAAATGTATTTTATTTTTTTACTTATTTTATCCAGAATATTTCCCTTTATCAATATATCTTTTAAACATAATTTTAAATGCCTATAAAATATTTTATGTATGTTATACAAATGTTTAAATTTTTCTCTAGCTTTTGGATATTTGTGTCATTTCCTTTTTTCCAAAATCATAAATAATACTATCCTATTATTTCCTTAGGACAGAGTCCACAAAAGTATAATACCAGTCAAAGGTTTAATTACGTATAAAGGAAAAAAATACTACTGTTTAACACATATCTTCTAAAAGGTTCCAATTTACCTAGTATGTGAATGGATAAATAAATAGAGTAAGACATTTTTACAGGCTACATAAATAGAAAAATATACTTTTCCTATCTTATAATACAAGCACTCTCAATTCTGTATTTCCTGTTATTTGAATATCAGTGTCTGACATTGCTAGCTCCAACTAATGATTTCACTGTTGTTAAAAAGAGTTTGAAGGTGAAAGAGTTGGATACATGGAAGCATGGCTCTGCTCTGCTCACCTGGTTTGTACTTATCACTAGAAGGATTTCTCTTCCATGACCTAAGTATATTGAAAGGGCCAACAGTCCAAGCCTCCATCTACTGATAAATGGAAAAAAAAAAAATGTGGTGTACACACACACACACACACACACACACACACACACAGGAATATTATTTAACCATAAAAAAGAATGAAATCTTGCAATCGGCATGACATGGGTGGAGCTAGAAAGTATTATGCTAAGCAAAATAAGTCAGAGAAAGACAACTATCATATGATTTCACTCATATGTGGAATTTAAGAAACAAAACAAGTGAGCAAGAGGGGAAATGAGGGAGAGAGAGGCAAAACAAGAAATAGACTCCTAACTAGAGAGAACAAACTGTGGTTACCAGCAGGGAGGTGGTGGTGGGGGTTGGGGGAGATGGATGAAACAGGTGGTGGGGATTAAGGAGTGCACGTGTGATGAGCACTGGGTGATGTATGGAATTGTTGAATCACTCACTATATTGTACACCTGAAACTAATATTACAATATATTAACTAACTGGAATTCAAATAAAAACTTAAAAAAATTTTTTTCTCTGAATTGATGCTGTGTTTTGCTGGTAAACTATTTAAGAGAAATAGGATAAGTGAGCATTGCACCCCTGCTGCTGCCCCTGGCAGCAGGCAAGCTGGGGAAGCCTCATAATGCCAAAGTCAGCTACTGTATAATGGCATAATGACCTTCTCATCGTCAGAGGTGTTAGCCAACATGAACTCGTTAAGTTTCATGCCATCCCTGCGAGGCAGGCATAGCTAGTTAGAAAAACTAACCCATGATTACAAAGCTCCTTTAAAAGAAAATGCTATCTAAATGCTGAATACCAAATCATAAAAAGCAAATAAATATTATTGTCCCAGGTTTATAGACTGGGGAACTAGGTCATGGGTATTAAGTATTAAGCAATCACTCACTGGGGACAATATAACTAAGGGTACAGAAGAATTTATAATTAGAACTCGGGCATCTTCCAATCTGAGAGGCTGTGCTCAGAGATTTGGACCAGGCCTTTTGGCAATGGTATTGTGCACTGGGAACCATTAAGAACTGGGAAGTTGTAGGGAAGATCAGTGGCTTGAAAGCAAAAGATTCATAGCTCGTACTTCATGTTTGACAATAAAAAAGTGAATTGCAGTTGCATCTGTAGCAGGGTCATGGCAGAGTTCCTTCCTCTGAATTTCCATTGTGGATATTAAATATGTCACCCTAATAGCACCTCTTTCTCAAAATAATAGTTATTTTTTTTGACATTTGCGTTTCTCACAAAAGACATCTCTGAGATCACAAATTGCATTTCGTTTTTTATATCTTTGGTGCCTAACTCAGTTTGGTACATTGTAGCTATGAAATAAAATTTCGTTGAGTATACTGCAGAAGAATAAATAATTAGAAATAGGATAGCGTCATTGTTTCATACAACAAATAGGTCTCCTAGGACAGTGTATTCCAATTCTCAACAAAAAGCTCACATTAGAATCAATTGTAGAGCTTCTTAAAAATGCAGTAATTACCCTCTACATGAGGGTCTTCTCATGCAGAATTCCAAGATATCTTTCAATAAGCTTCAAAATTGATTCAGTGTTTACTGCTGATGGGGAATATACAGTCTATTTCCTTTGAAAATCCTTCAGCATCGTTTTGTCACCCCACTACTGAAGGACATGGACAGAAATCCCTTTACACTGTATATTTAACTTAATGTGAGAGATGTTGATAAAAAACGAAGGGAAAGTCACGTTGACTGAGCACCTCTCATGTGCCTGGTACTGTCCTGATTGTTTTCACAGGTGTTACTGTATCTGATCTTCACAATGACCCTGCAAAATAGGTGCTTTTCTGTGAATTCTCTTCCTTTAAAGATGAGAAAATTGGGCCTTCATATTTCAAGTTAAATGTTAACTGCTATTATCATTCCGTGGATGTCTACATTCATTCAATATTGCATACAAATCTAATTGGTTTTTACCTCTGCTGTCTTATGAAGGTTCTTAATTGGCCACACTGTTGTCCTTTATTTAGTAAATATTCAGTTTCAGTCTACTATTTATTCTGCACAATGCTAGGTCTCATCCTTCCCATTTGGATTAAAAGCTGTGCAGAGGCTGAACTTCTCTCTTTCTTCTCTCCTTTGTTCTCTCTCTCCCTTTCTCCCTTCCCTTTTTTTTTCTTTCCTTCTCCTCATCCTTCATCTTCATCTTTCATTCTTCTTTTTCTTTCTCTGTTTTAAAGTATAAGTTTTAGTTCTAGGTGGCCAATAGACCAGGAGACAACTGCCCTTGAAAACAGTTGGTTACAGTTTCCGAGGGGGATGAGCATGGCAATCAGGAGGCAGAGGGAACAGGGGAAAGCTTAGGCAAATGCAGTTGTTATGGTTTGTGCAGGAAGAGGACAAGAAAAGTGAGCAAGTTTAGCATTGGCTAGTTTGAAAAATTTCAGTGGGCTCTGCACTATAGGGGTGGTCTTTAGTTGTCTAGTACCTGGCCCCAGGGCAATGTAGGGCAGGGGGTCAGTATTCTGGATTGCAGGAACCCAGTAAAAGGAGGCAAGGTTTGGATATGGATTTGAGATTAGTTGGCTGGCATATTAAAGGTTTGCTCCAGGAAAGTTGTTTATTATCTCTAGAAATTAGCTACCCTTGGGAGGGGCAGTCCCTCCCTGGGTCCATAAGAGACCAAGATGCCAAAGTATCATAAAATTAAAGAAAAAAACCCTATGACTAATCCACTCTCTCTATTTTTCTTTATATTTGTATATCAAAGTTATAGTCAATGTAGAATAGGACTCAATACATTTGTCATTTACAACCCATAGCAACAGAAGAGAAATGAAGCTGTGACTATAACTCTAGAATACACACAGTACATTTCAAACTAAACGCTTTCCAAAACTTCTTTTTTTAAAACAAAATTTTAAAATAAGAATGATGAACTTCCAAAAGATTTAAGCTTGTCTTTTACTATAGCAAAAGATGTGAAAATGAAGAAAAATCAAACTGAGCTAGTGACCTGATTGGAAGAAAAAAAAAAAAAGGTGCAGAACCTGCAGCTTCTGTCCATAAGAATAAAAGAGATTTCCAGTTAAGTCTTTGAGCTCAGAAAGATTTTTAAATTTTTGTTTGTTTGTTTGTTTGTTTGTTTGTTTTTTTTACAAAAATAGGCATGCTGATCTAAGTGCCCTGGACCAGTAGCGAACTACATTGTAGTTCTGTTAATCGCCTTCCCACCCCCACCCCAATAACAGTGGTCTCAGGACAATTTATGACCCAGAAACACATTTTGGGGTAATAAGATAAAGATGTAATTAAACAAAAAAGGATATCTAGGTTTCAGTCTGTTGAAAAGCCTTGAATAATGTTCAGGCAATATGAGGCAGGATATATCTAAATGTCAGCTTTCTACTCACTCACAAAAAAATTAATAATGACTAATAAGGAGATGTTGGATCCATGGAGAAAATAAAAATTATTCCCTGTATTTTCTATCAGGGTAAATCATAAATATGATATACCGGTTGGAATTTTTTTTCCTTAGCACACATTTTCCTTCCAGGTCAGGAAAAATTCAGGAGGCAATATTCATAATTGGAATACCAGCTGCTTAGAAAAGAGGATTAAAGATTTAAAAAATACTCTAAATAAAATGAAGGATTACTGGAGAACAGGGTGGTTAACATTAAAAAAGCCTTTACATAGCCCCTTCTCTGAAATCATTAAGAAATTGTGCTCCTTTAAGCTGCTTCTTCAATCAAGCTGTACCTTCCCAATAACCCCCTGTTCTTGGAGCGGAGGAAACTGTTATTGTAGCTAAAATGGTCATAACTGACATTCCTATGACCTTTTGAACATATTCACCTCATTCAGTGCTCACAACAATCCCATAATCCAGGTTACTCTTCTCATTTTACAGATAATGAAAGAGAGGCTCAACGGTTTACATGACGACCCAAGTATATAAATAGCCAGCAATTGGCTAACCTGGGATTCAAGTTCAATTCTTGTTGATTATAAGCCTTATGCTCTTTAAACCACAACATCCTGCCTTCTTGCCCACTGGACATGCTGGACAGACGTGTGTTGAAATACACTGAGCTGACTTCAAATTTTGAAGGAATTCCAAGATTACATAGATATTTATTTTCTATGGCAATCTTCTCCTTCTGAAATTTAAAACAGGCATACAAGCGAAAAATGGACTTGGTTCCACAGAAAGCACTGGTAATTTTTGACCTATGGTAGAAGGATAGAATTAAGAATATAGGGGTCCAACTTTCTATGGTTTCTTTTAAAAAAAAGATCCATCCTCTATCTTCAGGTATGCCATCTGTCTGCAGCTGATTTGGGCGACACATCAGAGCCATCGTGTCTTCTCTCCCTTTCTTACCAATCCAGAGGCTTGCTCTAGTTGAGTCCTCAAGGAAAGAAGTGGGGGAAGGAAAAGAGGAAAGAGAGCAGATATGACCTTGGCTATGTGTCTTTGAGGATACAGCTGCTTTTCACTGCTGTTGGTTTAGATGTGCGCTTTAGCAGTGAAGCCATGTATAGTTACTTCTCTATTCTCACCCATCTCCTGGGGAAGCTCCCCAAACGATTCAAAATGTAGTGATTATTCCATTTATTTCTGCCAAGTGGTATAGACCTCATTCCAGTCACAGTAGTCAATGTCCAATGTCTGCTTCACTTTGGCGAAGAAATAACTACCATTTAGGGGCAAGGGAGAGAAAAACAGAGAGATCTTGAAGCTGAAAGGCCAGAAAGATTTTTTTTTTTTCTAGAAAAAAAAATTTCCCAGAGACAAGTTATTTCCTTTGTTAGGTTACTGTCTTTGGTAGAAATGGATATAGTACAGAGAGCAGTGGTTTATATTATTTTCTCTCTGATCCTCTATTATAAGGGCCAAATCTGACATTGTTGACTTTTGGTATAAGTTGAGTTTCCTCACAATAATGAGCTCTTGCATCTGCTTCTTTGCGGAGATTTATTTATTATTATTATTTTTTTTTCGGGAAGGAGTAGATCCTCTCAACGTTCCTTCCGGTTCTTAAATTTGATGGTTCTGTGACTGTAATATCAGTCTTCTGTCAAAATCTCAGTTGTACAGCTGGGCTAAATGAACCTATCCTTGATTACATGTGGACTCCCATCCATCTTGCATTTAGGAAAAATGCTTTTCTAACATGCTTCAGAGCTACTTTAATAAACCTAATGGTAAATCACTTCTCCCAAAGGTCAAGGGCAGCAGCGTGATTCAAAGGTTGAACACTATTGAGATTTAATTGGGGTAAATGCCACTAATGCTGCTTTTGGCAAAAACGCTTTTGGCACTAAAATGGATGGCCTTTGAGTTTTACACCCTGGGGATAAGATACAGCTTGATATCTCAAAAAAAAAATTAAGTAAATTTTTTACTGATTGGGCCAAGGGGATGTAGAACTAGTCATAGGAAACTAAAATAAAAACTATATCTGTTTTGATGCTATCTATGTCAGGGGAGGAATATGAGAGCAGGGAAGGAGAGAAGGAGCTTCATTTAACATTTGCTGTCCTGAGTAGTAAAAACTAGGTCAAGTGGTAAAAACAGCTTTGTACATCTAATGTGCTATTAAATCATACCAAGTAGTTTTACAAGATGTAGTCTACTTATATAGGAGTCATTGTAATAAAAATTCCAAATTTTGGATTCATGGCCTACAGTGCATGCATAATTTCTCACCTGATACCGCTGTTAGTGTTGGTTGTTTTTCATATTGCACCTGGCACATATAATTTGAAACCTTTTCCTTTAATTATACTAATTGCATAACTTCAGTTTTAAGACTAGCACAGTAAAATATCCTAGTTTATCAACTGGAATTTGTAGTGGTTAGACACATACTGAACTTCATAATTAAAAAATTGAGACAAGAAAGATGGAGTCGTGGGGGATGGGTAGGAGTGATGCCATCAGATATATCCACATCTGATTAATTCCAGAGGAGCAATACATCATCAATACTACTGAATGCATAGCTCCTTTGGAGTCAGGCTTATTTGCTTAGAGCACTAAGTGATGAGTACGGCTTCCTAGGTGAAATGCGGTGGCTTAAGATATACGCCCGTCAAACTTGTTCAGAGCCACCAAAGGAAATTAATACTGCCAGATTCCACATTTCTAACCTGTCTTCAGTGTGTCATCAGACAGACTTAAAAATTTGCAACTTAGCTTGTGTAAGTTATGAATGAGATTGACAGTAGAAGTTTAGACATAAGAAGAACTAGTATGTGCAACTGACTTCCGGTTGTTACTAGTGCCATCAGGCAGGGTAAAATACACAGGATGTGCACATAAACTATATATGGACATTTATATTTAAATTAGATATGTTGAAATAAAATGTCATTATATGTATAATATTCTTTATCTCACTGAGAACTTGATATATCTTGCCTAATGATGTCACGAGGGAGGAGAATGGGCTTTCCAGGAGTCCAGTACTTAGACTTAACCATTTTGTTTTCCAATATGGTATAAGTCCTATAAGCAGTGAGTGGGGACCTTGAATTTCTTCATGCTCTTGGCTTTTAGGCTAGGTATCCGTGTTTCCCTAAGTTAGTAACCCAAGATGAAAGAAGAAGGACAATAGCTTCAGTAAGCAAAAAGTCATAGCATATAAAGCAAGCTATAGTTAGCTAGAAAGGTGGGGCACAGAATACTTTTTAAAAACCATAAAATTCTCAATGATTATAGCTCTTTATGTCAAAATATTCAGGGCTGAAATTACTGAAACCCACAAGAGCAGGTGTTCTGAATGATAATTTAAGGTATAATTAGAGTTTCTGAAGAACACTATGTGGTGCAGTTAATTGAAAGAGACTATATAGTTAATCATGCAATGATTTATTAAAAAATTTTTAAAATAGACTGACAAGCTATAAAAAAACTCCTATTTCCCAAATCTCTATTTTGGCTAAACATAAAGCTGAAATATGTTGCTACTTTGATTAAAAAAATGTAAACAATTTAGTTATGTCTCTAAAATAGTATATAATTATCTCACTTTTTATGATATTACACCTCATTATTTACATAATATGTAGGTTGTTTGCAAGGTTCACAAAACCATGCTGAGCAGACAGATTATAGGGATAAGTGGTAGAGCTGGGCTTCAAGTTCCACTTGGATTAAAGGACTTAAAAATATAGAAAGAAATAAAGATGTAGCCCTCTCCTCTTGATATTTGTAACCACTTTGGGTACTCCTATTTAAACCACTGTAATCTCTATGTGTCTATCAATAACTTCTTAATCATCTCTTTGATTTTTTTCAGTTCCCCAAAAAACTGATCTAGAGCTCTATAATTATTATGAAAAGAATTTTAATGGATGGTGGTGGGTGCTGGTGTCACAAGTTAGAACAAGAATCCTTCACTGATAGGACTTTATTTGAATACTGGTATATGGGGACAGGGATCACACACTATTGATCAGAAAAGAGTGAAGAATAGAGCTGGAAAGAGAATCAGAGGCATCACACTGGCCTCCTTGGTTATGCAAATGATAACATTGAGGCCCAGTGAGATTAAGACCCTTTCCCAAAGGTCCAATATAGAGCACTCAATTCGTGGAGCAAAACAATGTGATCAGAGGTCTTTAGTGTGGCATGATCTGTGAGAAAGGCACAGAGAAAATAATGTGGGGTTCAAGAGAAAGGAGACATCATATTTGGTAGCAGGAAGGGAAAAGGCAGCATGAAGACAGTAATATTTCATATGGCTTTTTAAAACAGGGATTTAGGGACCCCTAGGTGGCTCAGAGGTTGAGCATCTGCCTTTGGCTCAGGGTGTGATCCCGGTCCGGGGATCGAGTCCTGCATCAGGTTCCCTGTGAGGAGCCTGCTTCTCTCTCTTCCTATGTCTCTACCACTGTCTGTGTCTCTCATGAATAAATAAATAAAATAATAAAAAAATAAATTTAAAAATAAAAATAAAAACAGGGATTCAGAATTTTCAATGGTTGAGCTGGAGGTCAAAAGGAATGACAAGGAAAAAATATTATTCTGTGAACAATGACCTTGTGGCAGAAAATATGGGATACCTCAGAGCAAGGTTTTTCAGCTCAGCACAATTGACATTTGGGGGGCAGGTAATTTCTTGTCATCTGGGGCTACCATGTGCACTGTAGAATGTTTAGCAGCAACCCCAGGTTCTGCCCATTATATGCCAGTAATACAGGCTCTTGGGCTGTGACAATCAAAACTATTTCTGAACTTTGGCAAATGTCCTTAGGAGACGAAGTTACTCCCTAAGCCCTCCAGAACCACTACACTAAAGCAACAGAGAACCTTGGAAGAAGGGTTTTGGTCACTGGGCATACATTAGTCACATCTAAATGTTAAAAATAAAAAAAGGAAGAAAAGGATGGGAAGAAAGAAGGGAGGAAAGAAGATGAAAAAGAATACTTCTTCCTGAAAACTCTGTCACTAAGTTAAAAACCATTAAAATAGGACTTTAAAAAAAGTTTTAATGGGAAAATTGCAATGCATTTCATCTCAAACTAAGATATCAAAATAATTTTCATAGATTGATGGAGAAGGACAGTCATCATATGGTCTCACTCATATGTGGAATGTAAGAAATAGTGAAAGGGATTAAAAGGGAAAAGAGGGGAACTGATCGGGGAAAAATTAGAGAAGGAGACACACCATGAGAGACTCCTAACTCTGGGAAACAAACAAAGGGTTACGGAAGGGGAGGTGAATGGGGGAATGGGGTAACTGGGTGATGGGCACTGAGGAGGGCACTTGATGGGATGAGCCCTGGGTGTTATACTGTATGTTGGCAAATGGAATTTAAATTTAAAAATTGTAAAAAAAAATAAAATTTTCTTCATAGATTGAAAAACATACCTTTTATTAAAATCCTGTGGCACAAAATTCACATAAGGAAGGTTTATTGTACTCAACAAAGGTGGAAGAGGGATGTGAGAGCATTGATGGTGATAAGGTATTGAGGAAGTCATTTGTTGGAAGGTGGTAGAGAGTCAGATGGTCCACTCTTAGCAGGCAACCTCTTTGTGACTCATATCTTGTACCTAAGCCACATTTAAAAATAAAGCAATAGAAAAAAGGAATCTTCAAGGCAAAAAATAAAGGTTAAAATTGAGAGTGTTTTGTTACATATGGAAGTAGCCCAATGAACACAAGAGAATGAAGTGGAGTAAGAGTTGCTGTTTTTTTTCTCTTTATCCCACTCATGGAGTGCTATGTTTTAAGTTCATCCAAATATGGTCCATAATTCAAATTTGTTCCCTGTAATAGTTCCAGGCCAGGAATTGTGGTATCAAGTAAATTGGTAATAGTACTTTTTCCTATAGAGTAATGTCAAAGCGTCACTTCTCAGAGTGCAGTTTTTGGAGGGTTAAAATATCATCAAACAAAAAGCATAGATATCTTCCAGAGCCTCTATGATATAAAATAGTTAACTGAACAAACACTATGTGATGTAGGTCCCTATATGTCAGGGCTAATGGGAGACAAAGCTGTGAAGGTAGAATGGAGATATATGATCTAACATAGTACAGTCAGGTATATGGGACATAAAGATGAAAAAGATATGGAACCTATCATCTAGGAAAAATTACTCTAGACATCAGAGAAACATGAAATTAAGTGTGACTAGGAGACCTGTGAAAGCTTCACAGAAAAGGCCACCATAAGTGAGTAAGATTCCAAGGGAAGTTGGTGGTGGGGGGAAAGCATGTTCTAGGCTGAAGGAGGCTAGAGTCTAAGAAGACGGACGGGTTCACAAAATAAAATGGAATCTGAGGTTTCCAAACATGGTTTAGATTTCAGGTGACATGGATACAGGACCCTAAGCCAGATCATAGAGCTGCTCATGGGTTGTGAACAAGTTAGTTTTTGCTAATATAATAAACTCTTAAACATACATCTCAAAGTGGTAAACATCTGTTATTTCTTATGATTCTGAGGGTTGGCTGAGTAGTTCACCTGGTTGGGGTAAGACCAACTGATTTTTACAATATACCTTTCAGCAGTGTGGCTGTGTGAGGGTTCTAGAATGGCCTTCTTCAAATGTCTGGTGGCTGGCAGGCTGATTATTCTAAACTAAGGGTTGCCAAAATTTTATAATGAATGAGGTAGTAAATATTTTAGACCTTGCAGTCCAAAAGACAGAATTAAGGATATTATATAGGTACATTTATAAAAAGAGAGTAAATAATTTCCCTAGATCTTTTTTTGACAGGACTCAAATAAAATAATAATTGAGTATAACTTTTTTTTTGTGATCTAGGTCTTCTAGTGAAAATGGAACATTTTGTGGGGAGGAATAACCTCATACTTAACTGAGATTCGAAGTTAAGGCTCCCTATTATTCAATCAATTGTTAATGTTTTTCTATAAAGATCATTTTTAAAGCTCCAGTTGTACTGAAACACATGGCAGGCTGCATCACGTCTGCAAGCTGGAGTTTGCTGACCTCTGGCCTAGAAGGTCTCAGCTCTGCTCCATTCTCTAGAAGGTCTCATTCTCCAATATACAAGCATGGGCATCTTCATGGGGGGTGACTCAGAGTTCCAAAGATAGCAAGAGAAGGCAAGCCCCAATATGCAAACACTTTGCAAGTCTCAGATGTGTCACAGTTTCTAATGTTCCATTGGCCAAAGTGAATCATATGGCCAAGTCCAGATTCCAGGGGTAAAGAAACAGACTCTATGTCTTGATGGGAGGAGTGGTACAGTCATGGTGAAGGGGTGTGCACATGGATGGGAGGAGTCATGACCATTTTTGCAGACACTCTACTGCACATTGTTAAGAGTTTTAAATTTATTTTGAGGGCAGGGAGGCAGTAAAGGTTTTTTGTGCAGATGCTTGCCGTATCATAGAATGAGCTGAGGAGAATTTACCGGGTAGCTACATAAGAGAGATGACAGCCATGGGGATGGGGGAAACTGCAGGCAACTACTATAACTCAAGCAAGAGGTTTTCAGGATTCTAATCAGAGGCATAACAGAAAACATGGAGAGGAGCAGATAAATGGGAGAGTCACTGGAGAGGCTTCATGGTGTAGTAGAAGACTTTGAGTCAGACCTGCCTTTTATGCCTGTGTCACTTACTGTGTGAACACAGGTTGATGACATAGCTCTATTTGTTAAAACTTTTTTTTTAAGTTGTAAAGATTAAGGACAATAAGCATAATTATGCAATATTTTGAAAAAAAATGCAAATGTGCCTGTCCTTTTACCTTTTCTAGCACATGATGGTCTCTTTAATCAGTGCTTATCATACATCTCGTGTGTGTGTGTGTGTGTGTGTGTGTGTGTGTGTTTGCATGCACGCACGTGCATGAGCATGCTGTGTGGTATTTGTGTGTATCTGTGTGCATAGGGAGGGGTGAATCTATAGAAGGGATGAAAAGCAAAAGAGAGTGTTACTCTTCAGCATCTGGTATCCAAAATAAAATATTTGGTATGATTGTATTTATTGAAGAGAGGCTTTAGTGGAAGGGGGAGTTAAAAATTCCTTTATTTCCTGCCTTAACAAATTGAGGCAGGTATAGCTTAACAGGAGTTTTATATTAAGAAGGTCCCATCTGACCAAGAAGAGGAAGGGAAGGGGACTTGACTGCTTCAGCTCTAGGGTTTGTGGGAAGAGAAGAAGATGTTGGGAGGCAGGAGGGCCAGGGTGGAGATCCTTGACTACCTCTTTCTCCCCTGGAGGGATGACTGACTTCGGGCTCTCCCCATGAGTCTGAGAGTTGCACTCAATCAAAGCAACTCCATCCTTGTAGCCTGTTTGGGTAGAAGGAGAACCAGGGTTTACATTTTTCTGAGCTGTTTTTGATTTCTGTATGCTGTGAACTGGAACCAGAATGTCCCAGAGGGGTCACAGAAAACCGCTGAGTAGACAGCCAGTGGTCCTGGCACTGGTTTAGTTGCAGTATAGGTGCACGATGACCCACAGAGGGACTGCAGGTGAATGATTTAAGCCAGCAGCCAATGGGAGGAACTGGAAGTAGCAGAGAGTCTTCAGAACCAGCAAGAGCAAAGCATCAGGAAAGATGACTGGGCCAGAGATCTAAATCACAGACTAGTGGGCAGCCTATACTGTTCACTCTGTGGATCCCATCTAGCTCTCTCTCCATGTGGAGGTATCAACAAGATGCCAGGTGGGAGAGGGGCAGAGGGAAAAAGGCAGATATATGGGAGATTAAACATTTCTACCCCAAGAGGCTACATATAGCAAAACTGTTTAAATTGTTCTATTAGCTAGATAAAGACTAATATTTAGGTTTATTTCTTCTACCTTTCTAGTAGGACTCTTGAGGAAAAGTCAGAGCAGTGTTAGAGAACAACAGCCAAAAAAGCTTCATTTTCTTTGAAAAGCCGGCGTGCAGGGTGAGTAAGTATGACCCCATTTTATATAGCCACAGTATGATACAGAATAGGAATTCACAAAATGGTTGCTATTATTGTAGGACTTGATAACTGATTGAATCTGAATGATTGAGAGAAAAGGAAAAACAACAGAATTTGCCAAGATTTTGACCTGAATAGTAAGGGAGAATGAAGGCAAAAATAGGGACATCATTAAGATACAGTTGGGTAGAGTAAAGATAGGGTGCTGGGAAAACAAGAGTGCTGATGAGCTCTGAAGCATGGAATAGTTAAGAGTAATGACTACAAAAATATAAAATGCTGCATATTTATAATGTTAGGCAGCAGGGGGTCCTCAGGATCAGGGAACTGATTATTTATAGGAACTAAATCTTTGTGGTTGAAGGAAGACTAACAAAAGTCTTGGTGGAGAGTCACAGATTTTACTCTTATAATCGTTGACTCCAAAAAGTGGCCTATACATAAATTGATGTCGGAATTTTTGAAAGTGAGCAAATGCAATAAATCTTTTATAGCCAAAGTTGGGGATCGAGAAAATAGTGAATGCTCAAGTAACATATAGAAGGTTATTATTATTTTTCAGTTTCGAAACAATCTAGTTTTCTCATCTTCTTCTGTTTCAAGGAGGAGCAGCTTGGGGAAAGCCCAGAAAACTGGAAGTCTCTCCTTATGCTTTCTGTTTCTTCCCTTTCCCCTCCACATGCATTCTCCCAGCACTCCTGATGGAAGAAAATAGTCTTCTGGAAGTTCTTACCCTCTACTGTGAGAGTTTCACAAAGTCTAAAATTTGTAAGGATCTGGATTATTGGAACTCAATCCCTCTGAGGGCACTTACTGCTCAAGAGGGTCTTTATAAGAATATTAAAGTATAAAAGAGAAGATTTCTAATAGAATGTGGGAGGAAATAAGCTAATGTTACTTCTTGTTTGTAGACTGATTGGTTTACCTGGAAGTATGAGTATATGTATGAGGGAGACTCTGGAGAGGTCCTTGTTAGTTAGCTTCTTGGCACCGGTGTTCTACTCTTTTTTCCCATAAAATATACAAGTACTCTGTGGGTTAAGCGTATAGGGGAAAATGTAAATGATTTCTCCAACTGGCGCTAGGCAGTATTGAGAAAGAAGAATATCGAGAATTATAGAGGGCCCCAGAGAAGAATGATATTGGAGGAACCTCAAGAGTAACAGAAGATCTAGTGGCCAAAAGCAGATTTAAGGCAACGGAGGAGATGAAGTGGGAGGAGATGAAGTAGAGCTAGAAGGATTAATGAAATTTAGAAATGAATGGAGGGAGAAATTAGGATTGACAAAACATAGGTTTTTATACATGTAACTATTTTCTTTTAAATTATATGTGCAATGAATGTAAAGAAGTAGAATCTATCCAAAAAGAACTTTTACTAGGTGACTATAAGTTTAGCATAATGTGTGTTAATATGATAAAAGCAAAATAACCCAGGAAGGCAAGCATATCTCCTAATTAAAACAGGCCTTTTCTTCTTTTCTTTGATTGGCCATGCTGAAGTGGAAAACCTTAAGACAGAGTATTTAATAAGCCATACAGTGTTTCACCACATGGATTTGTTTTTTTTTTAATAAATGTATTTTTTATTTGTGTTCAATTTGCCAACATATAGAATAACACCCAGTGCTCATCCCATCAAGGGCCCACCTCAGTGCCTGGCTTGTGATGTATTTCCCCCTCTTAGGACTGCTTTTGCTGCATCCCAAAGATTTTGAATGGTTGTATCTTCATTCTCATCAGTTTCCATGAATCTTTTTAATTCTTCCTTAATTTCCTGATTGACCCTTTCATCTTTTAGCAGGATGGTCCTTAACCTCCACGTGTTTGAAATCTTTCCAAACTTCTTGTGATTTAGTTCTAATTTCAAGGCATTATGGTCTGAGAATACACAGGGGACAATCCCAATCTTTTGGTATCGGTTCAGACCTGATTTGTGGCCCAGTATGTGGTCTATTCTGGAGAAAGTTCCATGTCACCACACGGATTTGTGTCAGGTAAGTAAGTGCCTGCTCTTCAAGTGCAGTTATATAGGTCATGTTACCAGTGGTCCAGGTGAAAACTTGTCCCCAAGTCTTAAACAAAAGGTAACGCTGGTACATTTAGATCATTTGCCCTCATCTCTGTTTGAGGTTCATCACGTTTTACCATTGAGCCGAATAGTTAATATATTTCCTCCCTTCTCTCTCTTTCTCTTTCCTTGTCTCTCCTTTTTCTCTCTTTCATCTACAACAAACCTACAGCGTAACCAGGCAACCAAACATTATTAATAATCCCAACATCCTGTTAGACTATGAACATATATACGAAAGGCTCATAAAACAGCAAATTTTTGTTGAATAACACACTTCCTACACATTCCTCAACCCCCTTCCTCCAGCTTCCACCCCCATCATTCCTGAAATAGCTTCTGCTAAGGTCACCAGTCATCCAAATTTAAAAGATACAGTTCAGCCTTCACTTGACTTCTCAGCCAATTTCACAACAGCGAATCATTCTGTTCTTAAAACAGTCTTTTCCCTTGTCTTCTGGGACAAAGCCATCCTCCTGGGGTTTTATTCCCTCCTCCCCTTTGCAGACTCCTCTTGTTGGCTCATTTTATGCTACCCAATCTTTAAACATTGGAGTTCCTTAAGACTTGTTTCTAGAATCTTCTCCTAAGCTCTCTCCCATTGCTGCAGTTACCATCTTTGTGTCAGTGACTCTCAAATGTATATTTCTAGTCTGAATCGGTCTCTTCAGAATCTCAGACCTGTGTGCATGACCTACTTGATACCTTCACCTGATGGTCTCACAAGCACCCCACATACAACATGTCCCAACCCGGTGCATAATATCATCGGCAACCTCCTTCAGTGCTCCCTGCCATGGTGAGTGGCATCATGGTTCACAGAGATTTGAAAGCCAGAAACCGAGACATCATCCTTGACCAAATCTAGTCCTGACTCCTCTCCTTTTCACTATCATCTCTCTGGTCAAAGCTCTCATTATCTCTTGCTCAGACTAATGCTGTTGCCTCCTAAATGATCTCCCAGACATTCATTCTTCACTTTCTAGAATCTGCTTTTTTCAGTGCCACCTAAGTAATCTCTTTAAGATGGAAACTTTATCTCATTGATATCCCTATCAAAACCCTTGACTGACTTCCCACTGTGATTAGGATAAAGATCCAAATCCTAACCTCCCAATACTCTCCCACCTTCCTACCCTTCTTGTGATGTACCTATTGACTTTGTTTACCTTTGGATGATCATGTTCTCTTCTTACCTAACACCTTAACGTATATCTCTTTTTCTACCTGGAAGGCATCCCTCTGCATTTCACTGAAAATTTCTACTCATCCATCAGATTTCACTTCTGCTGTCATGGCCTCAAGGAAGCTTCATGCTGTTACAGTGTTATATGCTCTCACAAATCCCTGTTCTTTACTGTTGTAGAACTTACCAGGGTTTACAGCTCTCTAGTTGTGGAATTCTATGTCTTCCTCACTAGACTTCAAACTCTATAGGGACAGAGACCATTTTTGTTCTGCTGATCATTGTATACCTAGTGCTAAACATAGCACCTGGCACATAATTGGCACTCAATGTTACTTGTTGAATCAATGGAAAGGCTATTTTCTACTTTGGTTTCTGACTCATGCAAAAGAAGTAGTTAATTTTAGTATACCACAAGTCTTTATATACATACAAATTTGCAAAACATGAGCTTGTTAGTGAATGTACCAAAATAATTTTACCTCATGAAGGAAGAAGACATTAAACCTAGCTAGCATTTAGCCTAGAATTTTTTCAGAGATAGGAGGACATTTTCCTGGGATCTTTGGGGGAACTGATTGTTATTTTAAACTATTAATGTTCCTCTGCTGTGGTTCCCAAGATCAATGTATAGTGGAGAAAGGCAATGATTATAGTGTGCGTGATAACAAGTTTGGGCAGAGGTGGTAGTATTCAGTTTCCAGCTCCACTGAGCATCCCAGAAAGGTAATGGTGGGCCCCACGTGTTGGTCATGAGAGACACCCATGCAGAGCCTCCAGTGGTAGGCCTCAGGAAGGAAAACGTTGGTGTGCGCAGTCAGCGGGAAGTGAGTTGCTACCACTAGGGGAAAAGAGCAGGTGGCCATTTAAGAAAGCACTTCACAATTATTCCTTCATCCAATCTGAAAAGAAACATATAGGGTGTCCAAACTCTAGTCTGTGGATTACATTGCTGGAAACGCCGAAGACTAAGGGTCAGAGTCTGCAGGTGTTTCCTTTCAGAAAAAAACTAAAAGTAAATAAAAATTATGGTTATTTCGCTGGCACCAGAATAAAATGTATGTATTTTTAGATTGCTGCATTTTAGTTAAAGCTATAAAAGATGAAAGTAAGAGTGAATATGTTGTGTGAGAGCTATCATTTCTGCAGTTCCCGATTACTTTAATAGGTGTCACCAATGTGGATTTAATATTCAGAATTCTAATTATTGTAACAGAAACTCAGTAAAGAGAGAATGGACTCCAGTATGTCAGAAAGCTTTGCTTTAGCTGGTCTTGAAATTTTGTCTGTTTTTTTCCCCCCCTAAGGTAAGGGATCTGTTTTTGTTCTGTTTATTTTGTTTTAGTCATGCCATGAGGAAACGAGGTATATAAGTTAATTATTTTAATCCCAATAAAATGATAACAAACTGTAACTACATGATATCCTCCTAGACTGGTCAACTTATTTAAACAGTATGTAAACTAGATTTCTTTTGGTGATTTAGAAACAGAGGGCCTAAATGTTTCTCATGGAAATGGATTACTCTAAAATCACACTATCCTAGAGAAAATCTGAAATTGAATAAGATACAAAATCTCTTTCTATTCTATCCCAGAAGTCTTGTCTACATTACGATAATTTCAATAGATTTAAAACAGTTGTTGAGACACATGAGAAACTAAGTTATTATGGTATTACCATTTTACCCCTCAGGGATAGTTTTCTACATGAATCACAGATTTGGTGTAAAATCTCATGAAATTTTGCAAGAACTTCTTATGAAGTAATTGTCATCTCCAGGGAATATAAGTTTGTAAATTAGCATTATGCATATATCACAAAGAACTCACAATCATTTATTTACCAAGGGTGAAAATAATCAAAGAAGCAAGTAAGCAAATGAAAATCACCTCCCCTGTATATGTCTGTATTGATTTGAACAGTGTCCCCCTCAAATTCATATCTCCCAGGAACTCAGAAGATGACCTTATTTGAAAAGGGCTCTTTACAGCTGTAATTAGCTCGGTTAAGATGAGCTCGTGCTGGATGTCATGGCCTGAATATTTGTATCCTTCCCAAATTCATATTTGAAAACTAACCCCCAACGTGGTGGTATTTGGAGATGGAACTTTTGGGAGGCAATTAGATCATGAGGGTAGAGGCCCTATGAATGGGATTAACCCTCATAAGAAGAGGCCAGAGAGCTAGCTCACTCCAAGATGTGAGGATTCAAGAAGTTGGCCCACTGTAGTCAGAAAGAAGCCGCCCCCCAGAACCAGACCACATAGGCACCCTGATTTTAGACTTCCAGGCTCCAAAAGTGTGAGAAATAGATTTCTGCTGTTTAACCCACCCAGTGTATGGTATTTTGTTATACCTGAGCTGTCTGAAATATTGGATTAGGATTAGGATTAGGATGGGCTCTAAACCCAGTGGCTGGTGTTTTTAGAAGAGAAAGGAGAGGAAGACACAGACAAAGATTGCAGTGCTTTAGCCACATGCCCAGAAATGCCAATCATTGCCAGGAACCCCCCAGAAGCTAGAGAGGAAAGAAAGGGTTCTTCCCTAGAAGTTTCAGAGGGTCATTGGCCTCCTTGACGCCTTGAATTCAGACTTCTAGCCTCCAGAACTATGAGAGAATAAATGTCTGTTGTTAGAAGCCACATAGTTGATAGTAATTTGTTATGGCAGTCGTAGGAAACGAATGCAATTTTCCAAGCGTTTTTTCCTATCCTCTCCACTTTGCAGTTGAATTTATTGAAAAAATTGCTTACAGTTGCCGTTTCCGCTTCATGGCATGACATTCACACCTCAACCATTGCAGTCTGGGGTCTACCCTCATTATTCCACAGAAATTGCTTTGACCAGGTTTACCAATAGCCCCTTGAGGCTCTACTCAGTGGATTCGTCTCAGCCTTTGCCTTATTTCATCCTCCTCAATATTAGGCATCCTTTACCATTTCTTCCCTGAGTTCTGTGACCACATCCACAAACTTTTCGTCCTACTTTTATGACCATTCTGTCCCAGTGATTGTTCAGGCTCCTCTTGTGGTTGTCCCTTAAATGTTGGTATTGTCAGGATTCTGCTGCGAATTATTGGATAAAATTGAGAGTGGACTTGGGGGAGATGTCACTCCTGGGAAGCCTCTTTCACCTCCCATGACACTCATCCCACTGCTTTGTAATTCTGTTTTCCCCAGTGGTCCTCTGAATTGTGAGAAGCTCATCCATTTTATTTACCATGTATCTCCAGTGCCAACAACAGAGCCTGCAGTAAAGAGGTGCAATAAATATTGGCTGAATTAATTACCCTATCCCCATAAAAAAAAAAAAAAGAGAGACCAAGGCTCATGATAATTAACTCATCTAGCAAAGCAAATGTAAACCAGGGTCAGATTTTTCTAATGCTTCTCCACTCCGACATATTACCTTAAGAAAGAAAGGGAAAAAAACACAGCTTGTATTATGTAAAATTAAATACTTGTTTAAAAAACATCACTTCTCAATTACAGCACACAGAACTGTGAACAATCGATAAAAACTTCTAAGAAAGGCTTGATTATAAATGCTGTACCCTTTTAACAATTTAAAATAAGTTCTTTCTTCTAACTGCTGCTTTGTTTCCTTTGTCTCTTCATCTGTGAATACAGCCACTTTTGCAGCTTTGAACTTTGCTCCTTCAGCTTGTACTCAGCTGCTGGCTGGTCCACAGGTGTCAAATGCCACATTCTTCTCTTCGCTCAGTCTGAGCACCAGTAGTGCCCTCAAGATGCCTCCTGCACATTTTTAGCTTAATCCACCCATTCGTAAGCTCTGACTCTGCTCTGAACTCTCGCTCACCTTGCCTGCCTCTGAGCTGCCTTTGAAGGGGCATGCATGTCATGGTTCTGAATCTGCCCCAGCTGTTCCTAATTCTCTCAGTCCTGAAGCTCTCCTGCCTCAGAGGTTGTGCTTGCTTCTCAAAGGAGGGGCTCTACCCAGGAGAAGGGGGTGGGGGGCTGGAGCTCCACTAGGCCCAGGAGCCTTCTCCTCTCCCTACGGGCCTTTTAAAACTGCTGACCCAGTCAGTGAGGCAAATTAGTTGTCTTTGTTTGGCTTTTTCTTCCTTGTTTCAACAAAAATAAAAATTCTTCATGTTCACTAAAGAAAACTTTGGCAGTAGAGAGAATTAGAAAGCCCACAGAACCTACAGTTTCACCAGCCAATCACCACTGTCACGAAGATGTTGATATATTTCCTTTCAGTCTTATCTATGCAAAAAACTTTGATTTGGACACAATTATTCTATCGTGCATATAATTTTTATCTTATTTTCACTTACCGATGTTGAAGTCTATTTTGCATGATATTTCATTGGATGGGTGGGCCAGAAAATAATTATCCTCCTTGGTTATACTTATAAGTTGTTTCTGTTTGTCACTGTGAAAAATAACAGGATTTAAGAATGTGATTTAAGCATATAGAAGAATAAAACAGCTCTGAGAAGCACTTCTTTATGCCTAACACCTTGTCTCTATGTAGAATGCTTTCCTTAAGACTTATATCCAGAAGTGAAATTATAGAGTAAAAAGGGAATGAATATTTCCAAAGATCCTATTTTATTGGCTCAAATTGCTTTCCAAACACGTACAATTTATATTGCAACTGGGAATGTATGCGAGTGGTCACTTCATTCATTCTTTACAGGCTCTGGTTACATATTTTTTTTCTCCCTAATTTCATATCACCAGTCATCAAACCATTATTTTATTATATTTTTAGAGAAGCTGACCATTTTTACAAATATTAGTTTATATTATGATTTTCTGTGAATTTCTTTTTGTGTCCTTTGATCATTACTATGTTGGGGTCTTTATACTTTTCATCTTTCTTATAGCTCTTTATTTAATAAAGACATTAACTCTCACATTTGCTGCAAATATGTTCCCTCTTAGTTTATGTTTTGAATGTTTTGTCTATAGACTTAAAATTTTTTATGTAATCAAATCCATTTATCTTTTTAAGTTTTACTTTTATTAAATTTAAGTTCAAAAGAATACTTTTTCACTACCTGTCTGCTCCCCAACTCCACCCAAACATTTAATCATATTCACTTCCATATTATATTCCAAGATTTTGTGTTTTAAAATATTTTGTGTGTAAATGTTTTTACATAAACACTTTAGTACATATGGGATTTTATTCCAGTGTATGAAGTAAGTGAAGAACCTGTAATTTTTTTTCTAAAATTTTAACCAAATGTCCCCAAGCCATATCTGGAACATTTCTTTTCTTTTCCATTTATTTAGGACTCTTTGTTAATCATATTTTCATTTCTCAAATATATTGGGATTTGTTGTTGGACCGTCAATTATGTCTCACTGATCTGTGGCCATTTTTGTGTCAGTAGTCAATATTTAGTACATTTAAATTTTATAATATGTTTAAGATTTGGAGCAAGGTTATAGTTATTTTAGACAGCTTGCAAAAAGAACTTCTGTAGCAGGCAATTGAAATAAATTTATGCATTTAATGGGAATAGAGGAGTTGCCCTGTTTGAAAATATGCTGTTCTTTCTTCCAAAGCACAAAAGATCTTATGGGTTCCATTTCTATTAATGTTATTCTTGGATTTCTAGCTATTCATGGATTTTAGAAATTTATTTTTGTGGGTATTGTTACTGTAGCCTCTTTTTTTCCATTACATTTTAATTGATTGTTTCAGTTCTATAAAAAGACTGTAAAATTTTATATGTTGATTTTGAATTGGCCCCATTTCACAAAATAAATTTTAGAAGTTTTTCCTGTTAATTATTTTTCCAGGTATATAAGCATATCACCTGAAAATAATAAGTTTGCCTCTCCCTATCGATATTTTTCCGTTTCTTTACTTTGCATCTTATAGCATTTTCCAGACCTTTCATATTAAAAATGACAGTGGTTTTTAGCATTACTTTGTTTCTAATTTTAGTTAAATGACTAAGTTTTCACCACTAGTATTTTATTGACTACTGGTTTGAAATAAATATTGCATATCATTCAAAGGGAACATCCAACTATTCTGATATTTTAAAAATGACTTTTGAATTAGAGATAGATTTGGAGTTTCATCAGGTAATTTTCCTAAATCTTCTATAAATCTTTTCTATAAGGATGACCTCACAGAAAAATTCAACCTGCTGATATGAGATGGCATATTATTTATCTCAATTCTCAGCCATTCATGAATGTCTAAAATAAACATTTCTTGGTCATGACAGATTATATTTTTACATTAAGCATTTTGTTGGGGGTTTTTCACATCTCTGTTAATAAGTGCAATTGATTTATAGTTTTATTTGGTGTTTATTTTTGTTAGATTTAATTTCAGAAAAATATTTGCTTGGTAAAATGAAGTGGAAGCATGTCATCTTTTTATGTTTCCTGAAAATATTTATGTAGCATAGAACTTATCTCTTCCCTGGCAATTTGAAATAATTTTATCCCTAAAACCACCTAGACATGGAGCCCTTTGTGGCAAGTATTTCTTTGATGTTGTTCCCATTTCTTTTCTCTGATATTGGTCTATGCATCCTTTCTGTTTTCGTTTTTTCTTTGTGGTTTCTATTTTCCTCAAAAATAATGGTTTAAGTTTTAAAATTCACTTAATAATAAAATTATTTGTAGAAGTTATTCATATGTTTAGTGTTTAAGTGTTATGTGCTTTAGTTTATATATATTTAAATATCTCTTGTGTTTGCTTTTTTATTTTTCCTGATAGATTTGCTAATAGTTTATTTGAAATAAAAACATTCATTTATTTTGTTTACTTGTTAATATTTACTCATTTCAATATAATCATCTCTATTTTATCACTGTCAATTATCTCCATCTGCTTTCCTTAGCATTGTTCATTCCAACAGCTTGAATTAAATGCTTATGTTGTTTATTTTTTCACCTCTTTTCAGATAAAGGACTATATTTGTGTTTTAATTATCTAAGTTGTGTGCTATTCTGGTTGTTATTTTTACTTGAATCAATAATTAACTGTTTTCCATAGCTTTGGCTGGCATTTTTGTTATTGTTGGCTTGAATTTTTATCTATAACATCTACTTTTTATGTTATTATCCGAAAATGTATAGTGCCAATTTTCCTCAAAATGTATAGTGCACATTTTCCTCTTTCTTAGAATTATTTTAGAGTTTTTCATAAACATAAACTCAATTACAAATGTTGGCGATGGTGTATTTTTTCAATTTATAACATTTGATACACATTCTATATCTTTTTTTAGATTAAATAAGTTAAATATAAATAAATATATATATAAATATAAATAAATATATTCTGTATCTTTAACTCATTTCACTTGTCTCTCATTCTACCATAATTGACTAAGAAGACTGAACTTAACTTTCTACAATTATGTTTTGTCAGTTTCTTCTTGCCTTTCAAACTCGTTTGAACCACTATTGGTGCTTTAAGGTTCTCCATCATCATACTTTTTTGGCATTTTCTATCTCTATAAAATGATCTTGTTTATCCCATTTAATGTTTTCCCTCTGTAAATTCTTCCTTGACTAGTACTTCTCTAGCCACTCTTGCATGTATTCATGAATACATGTATTCTATATAACTTCTTGTTCTTGCTAATCTTGTCACTTTTTACCTTTTTGTTTCTATATTTCCTTGACCTTGTATTTATCTTTTAACATGCAGTCTGTTTTGACTTTTACCTTTAAAAATTTGCACAGCAGAGAACATTAGTTTGAAGCTATTTTGGTATACTCATGATTTCTTAAAACTGTGGACATTAAATTATAAAAACAGAAAACTTAGAAATTCAATTCGGAAAAACTTTAACATTTAATTTTCTGATCATTTACAAGTAAGATAAGACCACCCACAAAACTAGGTGAGTGCTCAACATCAAAGCTATTTTCTACCCCAAATTCACCATTCTTTTTTTTTTTTTATTGGAGTTCAATTTGCCAACATATAGTATAACACCCAGTGCTCATCCCGCCAAGTGCCCCCCTCAGTGCCCATCACCCAGTCACCCCAACCACCCACCCACTTCCCCTTCCACTACCCCTTGTTCATTTCCCAGAGTTAGGAGTCTCTCATATTTTGTCACCCTCGCTGATATTTTCACTCATTTTCTCTCCTCTCCCTTTATTCCCTTTCACTAATTTTATATTATGCTGAGTGAAATAAATCAATCGGAAAAAGACAAATTCACCATTCTTAAACTCCACAGCCCCAGTTGCTTCTGGCATTCCTCCTACACCTCTGGCCATTTCTTGGTTTCCTTAGCCAGCATCTTGTCCTATCCAGAATGTCGAAGCGAGAATTCCTAAGGCCTAAGTGTTGGGCCCTTTCTCCGTAGGAAGTGATAGATGAGCTGAATGATGTAGGCAAGAGTCAGTCTGGCGAACATGTGGCAATGATTTCATCCAATCCTGTGGCATCAGATACCACCCATCTGTAGACATTTCTAAACCATACCAAGAAGTCTCAGGGGATTTCTTCACACCTCATTTTCCTTTGCTCCACAAATACAGTCCGTTAGCCAACTCTAGATTCTTCATCCGTTTTAGAGCAGAATCAGGAGCCTATCTGCACTGAGATCCAATCCACTTTAGCTCATTGCTTGCCTGACCTATTATAATGGTCTCCTCACTGGCATATCTGTCTTCACTCTCACTCCACCTGCTACCCAATAGTGATCTTTGCAAATTAGACATCAAATTATATCAATCTCTGGCTAGAAATTATTCAGTGGTTTCTCATTACACTCAAAATAATATCCAAATATTTCAACATAAACAAAAATACCTTTCATGATTTGGCTTCTGCCTACCTCAACCAGCCCATCTTGTACCATATTCCATTTTGCCTGCATTGGTCTCCTTTTAGTTTCTTTTTTTTTTTTTTATTTTTTTATTTTTTTTTTGTTTTTTCCTTTTAGTTTCTTTAATGCTCTGAGTTCTTCCACAGGATTCTTATACACCATGCCCTCTGCCTGAAATGTTCTTTCTAGATTCTTCACGAGACTGATTCTTCTCCTTCGGGTCACAGGTCATCTGTCACTTCTTCAGAGAGGCCTTTCCTGATTACAGAATGTAGAATATGCCTCACATGTCACATCTTTCTTCTCTCTCATACTAACAACTTGCCAATATATATTTACTCGTGTTTATTTGTTTAATGGTCAGTAACTTTTAAAATGGTTACCAATGATTCTTCGCCTCCTGGTTTCATGCCCTTGAGTATGCTTTGGACTAGTGACTTGCTTCTAACCAATATAATATGGCAAAAAGATTGAGGGGTTACTTTGATATCAGGTTATTTTGATTTCTGTTCTGTTCTCTGGCTGGCTCACTCTGAGAGAAGCCATCTGTCATGTAAATTTCCCTTTGGAGGGTCCAATGGCAAGAAATTGAGGGAGGCCTCCAGCCAACAGTCAGCAAGGAACTGAGGCCCTCTGTCCAACTCTTCATGAGGCGCTGAATCCTGCCAACAGCCACCTGAGCTACTCATCTCTCCCTCAACATGTCAGGAAGGAGGTTTGGGAAAAGCTAGCCAGTCTTTACCACAGTAAGGCTGGCTTACTTACTTTTCCATTCTTGCTTTTTGTGACTACTCCCTCATACAAAAACTATTCTCCAGCCAGTGTCATATTCTCCAGTATCATATTTAATTACCTGATAAATAAATATTTACAGAATGCCTCCTATGTTCCAGTTGTTGAGTTAGGCATCAGAATAAAACAATGTGCAAAATATCCTACCCCTATCTGGGTGGAATTTATGATGTAGAGAAGTAGAGGCAGACATTGTCAATGTATGAAATGTCAAATTGTGATTAGTGTTATGGAGGAAAATAAAGGAATGAAAGGAGGGAGTGTCAGGGTAGAGTTACGGGTCACTATTTTATTTTGAGTATGGTTAAGACAATTCTCCTTGAGAAGGTGACATTTGAACAGAGACCCCCAAATGAGAGGGGGAGAGTGTCACTCAGCTCTCAGGGGAAACATGTTTCAGGCAGAGGAAAAGCATATATACAACCCTTGAAGCAGGCACATTTGAACCCAGAAAAAAATATATCAAATTCTAGATAATTACCAAAGGTAGAGCTGATAAAACTTGCTTATAGGTTGTATGCAGGATGTGAGAGAGTGAGGAACTTAAAATGCTTCCAAGGTTTTGGGTTGAGAAACTGGATTAATCAATTGCCTTATAACTGAGGCCGGGGAGACAGTGTTGTTGTTGTTTTTTTGTTTTGTTTTGTTTTGTTTTTTTTTGAGAGAGAGAATAGGGGTGAAAACGGGAGGTTTTTGTACTCATGTTCCAGGAACATGTGTTATCTTTTGCTTTGGGCCTTTGCATACATTGATTGATCTTTTTAGAATGTCCTCTCACCCATTCCTTGCCAGGGGATACTATCCTCAGTGTTGGCATCACCTCCTCCAGGGACCTCCTGCTCTAGCAGGGTCTCAAGGAGAGAGCCTAATGAAACTGTTTTCTTACATTCCCTCCTAGAGAACAGGGATAGAGCAGGAATTCTACTTGATTTCTTATTTCCTATGAAAATCTGAATTAGAGGAAAACTTTACTACCCAACCTGTAGGATATCGTCCATTCCTGCCAACTTGTGCTGAAGGATTTGTTCATTTGCATCTTGCTGATCTTTTTCTGTTTGTTCATTCTTGAATAATAAAGAAGAGTTAGGCTGTATGCCTCTCATGTTTTCTAACCATCTGCTAAATTGCTGGTGAGTTTGAAAAGTCTTTCACCATATTTATTAGTCATTTTTAATTTTTTGTTAATTTTCTAATTCTATTCAGTTTTTTGTTTCTACGCTCTATTGACTATCTAGAGCTCTTTATATATTAAAAAAATTAACATTTCAAAAAATTAAATGTAACCGAATTATTTCTAGAATTTAGAGTCCCTGTTAAATTTGCTATTTCTCATTTAGATATCTACCATTCCCAAGAAACCTGTTTCAAAGACAGACACCTCATTTAGGCCAATGAGATTTACATTTTATTCTGGTAATACTCACACTATGATTTTTTTCTAAAAAGCCAGTGTGTATGCAAATGTAATCATTAGAGCTGAATAATAAAGGCATCAGTATAGTTCTCTTATTACTTGATTCCATACAGCATTATAACTTATTGAAAGAGAAATATTAAGCTTGGAAATTAAAATTTAGACTGTGGAATTCTTACCAACAGCTCCATTCTTTAGAATTGCAAGGTTTAGAAAATAACATTCAATGAATAATTGTAAAATAAAGACTTTAAAATTTTGTTTCTACTTTTCCTTTAAATTTTCTCTCCCTGGCAGCATATATCCATTTTTAGAATAACGATGAAACTAATCCTATAAAATGAACAGGTTAGATCAAAATAATATAGAAATAAACTAGCTTCTCTCCCTCACCCCCCGCCTCTCTCTCTCTCTCTCTCTCTCTCTCTCTCTCTCACACACACACACACACACACATATTCTTTTTTCACAAGTGTGTCATGAGCACATATTGGGTAGACTGTTATTTGGACCCCTCTTATCTTTGTTTGTTGTTGTTGTTGTTTTCTTAGAGGCAATCTTAGTGACTTCGGTATCTTTTACTTCAGTGTCATTGAACTTGTCATTAAATCCCAACGAACAGGCTAGAAGAAGTCAGGAAAAGCAGAAAGGTTAAGTTGAAAGAATCTAAAAGACAAGAGAGGTGAAATCTAGGCTTCAGTTACAAATTTGCATTAACTGTCCTGTAAAAGGAACTATTTATACACTCTGCTGCAAATTTCCTATCTATAGAGGTAGTAGCTACCTCAGGGGTTGGTCCGAGATCAAATATGCAAAACTCTAGAAAATATTAAAGCCAGTTGAATGCAAATTTTATTACTTTCATTATTTAAAAATGTAATTTATAGTGATATATTTAAAATCTGTGCCAAAAAATTAAGCAATTCAGAAAAGAATGAGTTACATAAATCAAGACGTAAGTATTCCCCGATCCTCCCATTTCCCAGTGGGAAACCAGAGAAAGATTTTTATACTATGGGTTAGGCACAAGCTCCTTTTTGATTCTTTTTGCAAAAGTCTGGTCTGGGGATCACTTAAACATTGTTGGTGGGTCATTTATTGGCTTTTCATTTATATTCTCTCTTTGTAACTTTATAAGTCCTATGAACAAAAGAATATATAAATAATAGATAATTATGTAATTATATTCTGCTTTTAAAATTTTGTGTCCTTTGAAGGAGTTGGGAAAATGACCAGGGGCGTGTATTTTCTGTGTGAGGCTAAGAGAACACATCCTGGAGCACTCTTACTTGGCCTACAAATCCCTCACTAGTAAAGCCCAGTTTTCTGCTTTAAGGGGGTATCTGTCGACTTAGTTCAGGCTGAAGTAGTCAGCAGGACTGTCATAATTATAAATTAGCTTTTAAAATCTGAATATGTGAGAAAGTGGAAGAAGATAATCTCTCACTTTGGGTTAGTCTTGAATCAAAGCCAAAATTTTAGGTTCAAGATTCCTTGCATGAGATAACTATTAATATAGGCATGTAAGGAAAAAAAAATCATAGCAATCACAGGCTGAGATGCATTTTGGTTAAAATAAGGAACTCAGTGGTATAGGGTGGGCATCAGTGGGTTTGGATGGCAGTAACTGATGTTGATATTTAAAAAGAATGTTTTGATCAACAATTAATTAATAATTTGCATTTTTGTTGATAACAATGATTTTCTTTGTATTTCACCTTGACCTGGAAGGTTGTAATTTTTCTTTTTTTTTGGAAACATATACAAAGTGAAAAGATTGTTTGCAAGGAAAATGAATATCCAAGGAAATTCATCTAAAAATGTCTAGATAATTTCAAATAAAAATTAAATCTACCAAATTAAAAGATTGGTAGGAAATATTTTCTTATTGTTCTGTTTTATTTTTATAATTTAGGGGTAAATATGCCAGTTCAAGAGGTAGGTTCATTTCAGTGTAAAGCATGGGGCTAAGCACCATAGAAAATACAAAGGGTGAATACCAAGAATTACTTGCATTGAGTTGCATTTATGGCTTACTGTGTACTTTAATACTTATTATTCATTTTGATCTTTCATCCACCTTGGAAGGAATCACTCTCAGGTATTATCATCTTTTTTGGACACAGAGAAGGAAACAAGACCAGATACCATAGTTGCCTTGGCCAAGGTCAAAGAGCTAGTTTGACCAGACAGTATCTCAAGTGAATTAATAATGCTGTAAAGAGGACCCTGACAAAAGAAAGACCAGTTCCAGCTGGGAGAAATGAAGATACTAAATAAGGGCCATGAGAATGGTTTAAATGACAGACTTGGCATTTCAGGTGGTGGAAATGGTGTGAAATAAAAGCACGGGTTGTGAAAATCAGGATGCTGGATAATAGCTCTAGATTTATAAGAGGATGGGGAGCCACTGAGTGTTTTTGTGGTAGCTTCTAGTTTATACAATGAGACTCAGTCTGCCATGGTTCAAATCTCAGTTCCACTACTTTCCAAATTGTTTGATCTTGGTTTTTATCTAAACCTTGGGTTCCTCAACAGTAAAATGGGTATTAGGGTCACTACTTCCAGAGATTATTGTGAGGATTTAAATAGGTAAAGTGCATGTGCCTGGAACAGAGCACCTGAAAATAATTATTCGCCATCACTATGACCTGATCAGAGGTACACTTTAGGACAGCTATTACGGTAAGAATGGCCAATAGTCAGGAGTGGTGGGGAAATAACTGGAGGAGGGAGTCAAATTTAAGTTCAAACAGCAAGTTGGAGCCTACACCAAGAGTCCAAGTGAGCTCCAGTGAGGGCTTGACCTGGAACATCAGCATCAGGAATGTCAAGTGTCAAATATTTTAATATCTTCTATAGATGAGAAATAAAATGTGATGTGTGTGTTTTTAAATTGTCCCCAAATTAAGCTTTTCTCTGTTGACTGGCTAGGTTTAAAAAGTTTGATGGTCAAATTTATAATGGTTTGTTCCAGTCCCCAAATCCTATAAATACACCAGATAATTCTAGCCTTCACACCTGTTTAAACAACAACAGAGATAAAACGAACTAGCGGAAAGACCACCCCTTTCCTTTCCTTAATGAGGTTCCATTGATTTTTGCAAACAAATGAAAGACAATAAATTGCCCCAAATGCCCTTTTTTTTTTTCACAGCCAGGTTATAGGACTGATTCGGGTGTTCCCAGCCTACTCAAGGCCATCAGGCCTCACAGCTGGACCATAAAATGCTTTTGCAGCTCTGAGGATATACCCCAACATCTCTTTGTTCCCAACAGAGCTTTGAGCATTTGGGAGTTTATCCTGTCAGTCTCAAGACTAATATTTCTTTTGTTTGTTTCATAGGCCCATAACCAAAAATCTCTAACAGGTCACAAAGAAGCTCATGAAGAGGTCAGAGGTTGCCCAAAAGGCATTTGATTTCTGTCCCAGGAACTCTGCACAGACCTGAGATCTGGGCTGCAATAAAATCTTTAGCAACTTGTCATTTCCTACAAGAGTAGGGAGTTTGTTTCCTTCCATGGCTTCTGCTATGTATGCTTACTTCTGCTCCAAAGACTGAGATCTAGTGCTGAGCTGTTCAATGTGGAGTCATGAGCAACATGTAGTTGCTGAGCACCTGAAATGTGGCAAGAGTTGAAATGTGCTGTAAGTGTAAAATACACACCGGGTTTCAGAGGCTCAGTATGAAAGAAAAAAGAAAATATCTCAATATGTTTGTATTGATTACATTTTGAAATGATAATATTATAAAATTAGTTTCGCTGGTCTTTTTTTTACTTTTTCTAATGTGACTACTAGACTGCTTAAAATTACATATGTGGCTCATATGGTACTTCTTTTGAAAAGTACTATTCAATGAGGAGGATGCCATTAGGCCTGCAGATTCTCCTGATAGATTCAAAGCATTAGGTAATTCCTGATTATCTTGTATATTTGTCCTGCAATTTGTCTTTTAAATTTGACTCTAGCGCAAGATGAAGTCCATTTTGTCTTAATTAGAGGAGCCACACTAGGTAGACGATGAACAAATAAAGGCAGAGGGGGGAAAAAAGGAAGAAAAAATGCACTTTATAGGGAAATTTCTACTCAGAACACAGGATGTATGTTGTTTTTGCCATTTTTACAGAGGAAGAAATAGTGGCTCAGAGGGATTAGGTGATTTTCCAAAGTAACAACACTCTTCATATCCATCAGAGGGTTCAAAACATCTAATGAACTCCAAAGCACAAACTGTCTCTACATCATACATCATAGAAGCCTCTCTTCTACTGACAACTTTTGAGAAAATTTAACAGTAACAATGATTTTGGAGATATTTCTTTTATTAATCACATATGTCCTTGTTTATGATTTATGCTTGTGCTGGTGCTTATCTGCCAAATTATTTTAATACTGGTTAGAAAGTGTGGAAGAAACTTTATTCATGGAACCATGCTTTTATTCATGAGAGCTCAGTAAGTATTCTGTGGGCCCTCTTCTTTCTCTTCCGGTTGTGTAACCTTAAATAACCACGTTTGTAACATGGAGTTAATGACACAGATCTCATGGGGCTCTTGAGGGGTAAGAGAAGGCTACGTGGGAGAAAGTAGAACGTACACTTGCCAGAGTTGGCCTCTTCAAACCTTCCTCCCACCCCTGGAACGGACATAAGATAGTGATGTCACTGCTACATTTATATTATATCACCAGACATTTGGGGCCACTTATCCTCTCTGTAAATGAGACACAATATGAAAAACCTAGAAATTATGAGGACTTTATGGGTTGCCTACTTTATCACTCTCAAACGCAGGACTGTTTTTCAGGAACCACAGACAAGTCTCATAAAATTTCCTTTCAATAATCTATTCCAGCCTCTTTGATCTTTTTACTCAAGGAATTTTTCCCCTTCTGCTAACGCAAATTTCCTCATTAGTTATTTTGGATGAAAATGAGAAAGATATAGGAAGATTACTATCACCTCATAACTTTCTCTTCTCTAGGCTAAGATAGCCTGTGGCCATTAACTGTCTCCTTTTCTTCATATTCACTGCTGTCTCCTGAAACCCATTTGTATGAATTTCTATTCAAATGGCTCATATTTACTAAGTAGGAATTCTGATTGTAGAGGGATGCATTACTGCCGCTATTTTAGAGAAATCTTTCTAAAATTTCTAAAATCTAGAGATTCTTTTCTAAAAAAGAAATCTTTCTCCTTTACAGTCAGTATGTATTTTTTTTCTTTCTTGCTTTCAACTAGACTCAAGGAGAATGATTTAAAGAGTTTTGGGATAATATTTTGTTGCTTGCTGCTGTTGACTCAGTTTCTCATTTTAGCATTTGAGACTAAAAGTAAGATAAAAGATAGTGGGGGCAAGAGAGTCAACAGAAAAGGTGCGTTTGTTCAGCAGGACCTGACATGGAGTCAGTGTATTGTATAGGTAGCAGTGGCACTGAACTTTAAAAATCAGAGTGTTGCATTAGGTCCTTTGGACTATGAGGAGCCTGCCCCTACAAATTTACTCTCACTATGGGGGTTGAAGACATCACCAAGGTGAATGTGTTAATACAAAAAGAGCAAAATGTAGTGAAAATGAGAATGACATTTCTCAATATTTAATTACTGATCTACTATCAAGATACTTCTCCTGTTCTTAAATCTCCATATGTTTAGAGATTTTAGTTTATAGGAGACACAGCAATAGTACCATGGAACTGGAAGTTGAGACTGCCACCTGGCCACTTGGGGTACCACTGGAACAGCATGTAGAAATGGATATATTTCTATAATGGATATATTTCAGATTAAAGCTGATTATCAAGGGAAATTGACTTGGTCTGATACAGTGGTACAAGGATGAACTGGATTGCAACTTGGAAGATTCTCTGAATGTGCTACTCAGTTTTCTTGTGATCTGTAGCAAAATAATATAGACCACACTGGTAATGACACAAACCCTTCAGGTATAAACATGTGGGTTCAACAGACAAAGAACCAAGACATTTGATAAGGTTAGAGAGAATTTAAAATAGCAGTGGAAGAAGGATATTATAAACACCAACTACAACCATGTGAGTGGTTTCACAAACAAGGGTCACAGAAGTCATGTGTATTACTTCCTTGCTTTGATACAAATATATGTATTTTTATTAACCAATCTTTTCCTCTGCTCAATTCTCATTAATATAAAGCTTGTTAGCAATGACTAACCTCGTATCAGTAATAAACTACATGATATCAAAGGGAGAGCATGAATTGATAGCAGAGAGGTAACTATCATCCAGAGATAAATAAAATAATATGAGATTTTGTGTTTCGTCTTTTGTGGAGGTCAGCATGTTGAGTTGACCCAAACACTAACTCTTCCAAGGCTGGTAACCGTATTTCTAATAATTCACTTCTCTGTAGGTTCTGGCGTAAGACTTTGCCAATGAGAAGTATTGCTGGGAGTTTTGGAAGTTGGAAATAGAGCAGAAGCTACTCTTCTTGGGAGGACATGGTAGGAGAATGTTGACAGATGTTGACAGATGTGGAAGCTCTATGGACATCTCCAGGTGTCTCATTTCATCGCTGTGACTGCTAGACACGTGTCTCCATGATCCCCTTCTCCACAGTCATGGAAGCCAAGTTTGATAGCTTCCTGACCTTCTCAGTGACTCTGACTTGGCCACCTTCTCCAGTGCTGTGGGCTAAATTCATAAGTAATGACCTCTCCAGTATTCAAGCTGCTGCTTTTTCATGTGTTTCCTGCCCAGTTCTTCCCACATTCACAAAACCTCTAATTCCTCTATCATTAATATCACT
Organism: Vulpes vulpes; assembly: GCF_048418805.1. Taxonomy (NCBI): domain Eukaryota; kingdom Metazoa; phylum Chordata; class Mammalia; order Carnivora; family Canidae; genus Vulpes; species Vulpes vulpes. Next base: position 10,711,768 of record NC_132787.1, on the reverse strand, counting down.
TTATTTTCAACACAGGTAATGGCTCTGTTTCCCTAACTGAACCCAAACAATAGTATATGATCCAGTGATCATTGTGCTGTATAACTCATGATTTCCTTCTTTTTTTTGATTCCTTCAAATTTAATTGCCATAATCTTAGGGCCTAATTTTTTATTATAATCATTATGCTTATAACATATTGATGTCATATTTTTGGAAAAGTAGATAAACATAAGGGAATATTGTGAGACTGATTAAAGTGATATGATCATTTAACTCTTTATGACTCTGTGAAAAGTGACAATGGAACACATACCAGTATTTTATACTCACAGTTTGCTTCCAGGTAAGATAATGTTCAATGGGTAATAGTCCTGCTGATGGTGACACCAAAAACAACTGTGTGGATACTAAAGAAATAGACCTTTATTTGACATTTGAGTACATAGTGATAAATATTTTGATGCTTTTAATGTTTTAGAGTTTTGACATTTTGCAGATAAAATGCAAAAATGATTCATTAAGCTTTTAAACTTTTTGTTCAGATGTTTGTCATAGTGCTCTTAAGATAGAATGGAAACAACCTAACTGCCATTTGTTTTCATTTCTACATTAATGCAAAAGATATGTAATTAAATAGTCTAAGTGCTGAGCCACTAAATTAAGTACTGGTTCTGTAATTCAGACAATTTCATCAAATGCTCTTGCTGTTTCTGGACTTACATCAAATCACTTTGGTCTAATGCCAGTTTCATGGATTTCATGGCACGAGAATGATTAGTGAAAATGTAATTAAACATGAATTATTTCCCATTACAGTTTTGTAAAATAAAGCATATTTAGGTGTGAGTTTGCAGTAAAATATAAATAAATATGTTCCTAAACACAAACCTCCCCCAAGTCAGCAAGGAGATACTTACTGGTTTTGCTAAATATGTCTATGGTATCAGGGTAATTTCAGCTCCAAGTGACTACACATCTAATTGAACCTGACTGAAACAATGAAGATAATTTAGTATTTCAGAAAACATAGATTCTGAAATTACCAAGAACCAAATTAAACTAAGTTTTAGACTTGTTTTAAAAATGTATGGGCAAAAAAAATAAATAAATAAAAATGTATGGGCAAGGAACAGCTGGATGGTGTGTCAGTTAAGCATCTGACTCTTGATTTCGGTTCAGGTCATGGTCTCAGGGTCATGAGATTGAGCCCCACATTGGCCTCTACACTTAGTGGGGAGTCTGCTTAAGATTCTGACTTCCTCTCCCCCTGCCCCTCCCACTTGTGCTCTCTCTCTGACATAACTGAATAGACCTTTTTAAAGGTGTATTGGCAAAGCCCTCAATGACAGACACTCCAGCTACATTGGAGGAATAATTTGATAATGGATTAATCTGTTTGAGGGATCTGAACTTTTTAAGAGCAAGCTTTTATAATATTCTCTAAATTTCTGTTACTTCTGCATGTGTGCTCATATGTATGTTCATTTTTTAAAAAAGATTTTATTTATTTATTCATGAGAGACAGAGAGAGAGAGAGAGAGAGAGGCAGAGACATAGGCAGAGGGAGAAGCAGGCTCCATGCAGGGAGCCCGATGTGGGACTTGATCCTGGGACTCTAGGATCATGCCCTGGGCCGAAGGCAGATGCTCAACTACTGATCCACCTAGACGTCCCCACATGTGTGTTCAATAAAAATAGATTTGTACAGAAAAATCTCTGTTTCATTTATTCTATCTGCTGAAAGGAGACTTACCATATGTCAAAGTTGCAATCAGAAAATCTCAGGATTGGAGTGAATCTTAACATTCATCTACTGAGTGAATTTTATATATATTTCATATATATATAATTTTATATATATCTTATATTCAGAGAATCAAAGTGTAATAAATAATATCTGAGATAAATTATATCAGCCATTTAATTTTTGTTGTCAGCAGTAGAGTACTTAAAAGTCTTCCTTCAGGTCTTATTGTGATTGCCAGTCATCATACTATAAAAATGCAAAAGTTTCAGTTAATGGTGTGTAGGTAGTAGAATGTTCTACTAAAGTGGTACCCTGACTGGTCTTCAGGTTTAACTCACTTCAAGCTTATCACTCATTTTTTTTTTAAGATTTTATTTATTTGCTCATGAGAGACACAGAGAGAGAGAGAGTGAGGGGAGGGGGGGGCAGAGACACAGACAGAGGGAGAAACAGGCTCCATGGAGGGAGCCCGATGTAGGACTTGATCCCAGGACTCCAGGATCACACCCTGGGCTGAAGGCAAACACTCAACCGCTGAGCCACCCAGGCATCCTAAGCTTATCATTCATTGCTCGCTGACCTAAATTCCATAGTTTGTAGCAGAACTAACGTACTTCCCTTGAGATCCTGCAGACCACTAGCCTTAAGGAACAAAGGACCAGACTGTCAGCCTGCACTCAAAAACAGCCTCCTCTAACCCTGGTATCTTCAATAAGAGTCCCCTGGGAGTCTTGATTACTGGGCAGAGCAGAGAAATCTGGAAGCCGCACAAGGCAAATGATTAACTGCTGAGCACCAGCTTTCCCTGCATGTTGCCCCTTCACTAGTTCCCATGTTTTCCCTTTTAAATGTCTCCTGCTTCACCTGGACTCAAAAAAAAAAAAAAAAAAAAAAAAAGGTCTTTGAGAAGCTGGTCTGCCATCTTCCCATGTTGCTGGCTTCCTGAATAAATGAATAAAACCACCTTTCCTTTCCCACCAATGCCTGTCTCTGTTTAAGGTTGGCTTTCGAGCAGCGAGCAGCTGAACCTGAGTTTGGAACCACTCCTCTGCTGGGTGACAGTGTAAGCTTTCTCCTTCCATAAGTCTAAATTATCGTTATTTAAGTGTTCCAGGGAAACCATAACCCTAGGCCTTTGCTGGCACTCGTAATCTGCCAAATGCCAAGTCACCAGAGAAATTTGCTGACTTGCTAACCTGGTCCTAAGGATGCACTACTCTACGTAGTGCTAGAAAACCTCACTGAGTAGCTAGTAAATATCAAAACAAGCTGAGTGAGGGTATTAAACTACTTTTATGCCAAATCTTGGACCAAGAAAATTAGCCTTTTCAGTTGTGATACGTACAACATCCTAAGTAGTACCAGTGTCTAGCAAACTTTAGGAAAATGCTTTGAAAAAGACAAGTTATCTGACCTTAATAGTAATAGCAATGCTAAATTTCTAATTATAAAAGCAATAAATGCTTATGTAAAATTTAGGAAATGTAAACAGTGTATGTATGAAGAAAAAATAAGTCTCACTTTACAAGCCATAGGTAGTCACTGTTTTTATTTTTTAAATATTTATGTATATAAATTTATGGGTGTAGATTTAATTCAAAAGACACAACTTTTTGTATTACAGTTTAACATTTTTCCACTAAATATTAAGAACATGATTTTTAATTCCCCGAATATTAATCATTTGGATGTATCACACTTAAACTGAGTTCACGTAGTTGGAGAATTAGATTGTTTTTTGTTACTCTATTTGATGAAAATCTCGATATGTAATTTTTGAGAATATAGGAGGTTATTTTCCTAGATCAATTCTTCAAGTAAGGCATTAAGTCAAATGATATAAATATTTTTAAGGTTTTGGGTTTATATATTGTAATTGTCCTTACTCAGATTCTTAGAGATTAGCTTCTTCAACCTCTAATATAAGAGTGTGTCAATGGGTGGTTGGCTCTCAGCCACTTGATATTTCTTGATCATTGCTGCTGGCTCAGCCTTTGAGCCTATTTGGGGGATGTTTTTAAGCCACTCTAGATGGACCTTATGGGCCTGGCTAGCTTGTAGCCATCCTTGAATCCTTGAGGCTCTCTGCCCCTGAAATCTTTTCTCTGCTGATTCTCCAATTTGGAATACTTGTTCTAGAACTCTGCTTCACCTCACATGGTTTTTTTCCGGCTATTGTCTTGACTAAATCTGATGGGCTCTATGTCACTATATGCCCACTTGCCAAAAGATAGAAGTCTGGCTTTTGGATTCCAAACTAATGGCCAAGGGCCTATTACTGATAACTTTCCAGGTGTAGATAGTGTGAACAGTGATAAACAACACGACCATATAACTTATTTTTCAAATAGGAATGTATTTGAGAGGTGTAGGGGGCACTATTAATAATTATGCTAGTAAAATAGGCATAAACTGGGACTGTCTTAGGCAACCTAGAATGTATGGTAGCTTGGATGTCTTATCTCCATGTATGCCCAGCTGGTGGGGCATCTTGCGCTACATCTTCATGGCTGATGGACTGCTTTGCATCTGTGGTTACACTCATATGTGGTTCTTGCGATAAAACACAACCTTAAACCTCTGCTGCATAAAACTTTTTATAATGCTGGTTGAGAGAAATGCTATTTAATAATATTTATGAATGAGTACTTGCAGGGCATGCAGCTTTTCCATCCCTATAAGAGATTCTAAAATTAGGCCATCTATCAAACCAGATGTTAGAGTTCTGCCTTCTTGGAACCCAAGTTAATTGCCATCTGGTATCATTTTTTAAAAAGGATATATTAGAGCACATTTTAAGAAACAGGTGTTTGAAATTTGCTGCTTTATCAGTTGTTGACATGTTGTAAAGAAGGCATTTGTTTCTTCACTGTGTCATCTTGCGAGAACAATGAGACAAGTTCTTCTCTGGTCTTGATTTAAGGAGAAGAAGCTATGTCTCTTCTGAGCCATTGGTTTGTCTCTTATTTTATAGACACTGAGCCAAGTAACACACTGTGTTTCTCTCTTTGCTTTGGTCGCTAGTAAGCTCAGGGCGAAATTTTGCCACATTTCTAGCAACTGTGCAATGCTTTGGATATATTTCTTATACGTGGCCTAATTATTTCTTTAGCCCTATTCCTCTTAGTCAAAATCCCTACATCTAGCTTGCAATTTTGCAATATAATTTCAGTTTTTGTTATGGTTTGGTGGTTAGCTACTCCAGGCCTTATGTGGAAGGAGGCAGTACTTAAGAATATTAGTAAATGTTCAACCAGGAAGTGTTCCACAGAGAGAGAGAGAATAATACAGATTTGGGAAAACTTTTTTATTTGTAACTAAGTCTCATCCATGTTATTGTTGGAAGTATTTCTTTTTTATGTGAGGTCGGTGATACTGTCTCTTTCATGCTTTTATCTCTGCATTCTTCTTTCCCTTCCAAGAGAAACTAAATGATTTCAAGTCTCACCTTTCTTTCAAAACTAAAATCCTTCCTCTAAGGTTTTAAAACGAAAACTCCAGCTTCCCCCTTATTCTCTGCTGTCTCTTTCTCTCCATGTTGAAAGAAGTGTCTGCAATCACTGTCTCCCTTACTTCTCCTTCACTTCCCTAACCCCTGAAGCTGACCCCTTGAAAGTCAGCCTGGTTTCCCCAGTGTTCAATCCAAGAGATACTTCTCAGCCCTGGACTTCTTAGCTCTCACTTCTTTCTCAGAATGTGCTGTTCCCATGGAGTCTCTGACACCATATGCTGCTGGATTTTTTCCTGCACTCTCTTTCGGCCACTGCTGCTCAGCTGCTTTTTCAGGCTTCTCTACCTCTATCCTTCCTTTAAAAGTTAGTGTTTCTCAGGGTTTGGTCCTACTCCCTCTTTTCCTTCTACCCACACATCCTGTGCAGTCTCCATTGTCTCCTAAATTATATCTCTAGCCCGATAACTGTCCTGATCTCAGTTGCCTATTACACGTTGGACATCTGGATATCTTTCAAGCATATCACACTCAAGTCTTCATCTTGGTCCTTTTCCACTGGACCTGTTCCCTCTTTTGTTTTCCTTGCTTTGAGAATGGCACCGCCAGGGTCCTTCCCATTAACTCCAAAAACCTAGAAGTCTTCTTCAGCTTCTCTCTGTCCCTTCTTCCATCCAGACAGTCATCAAATCCTGGTGATATGTTGCCTAAATATCTCTGAAATTACCACCATTGCAGGCTGATCCCACCACAGGGACTCTGTTCTTTCACGCACCTTAATGTCTCCTATGCTTTTACAATGCCAGGGGTGTAATAAGGACCCAAAATATTTCTTGAACAAATGATTAATGTTAGAAAATTGAGAAACATTAAGAGATAACAGCAGTGGAATATGGATTTAAAAAAATCCTCGTGTTATTAGCACACAATTTATTTTAACAAGCCAAATGAGTCCAATGTTTTTTATACTAAATTGTTTGGGGGAACATCTATATCAAAAACATATACTTAGAAATGTATTTTTAATAACTTCCAGGAGGCTGTTTCTTCACATTTTATGTGAGAAAATGCTATACAATGAGTAATTTAGTCACATGGGTCTATGGCTGAGATTTAACGTATAAACATTTAACAAAACACCAAAATAAAGAAGCAGCATATAAAAGGTCGCCACAATGAAATTTCATGTATTATTTGCTTTTAGGAAAGCAAGAACCACATTTCTAAATGTCTTTGAAAACTGTAATATTGATGGTCTAATAAATAGGGTCTTTAATGTATTATAATTTATAAAACTAAGGTCCTAGTGATAAGATTCTAATTCTTCAAATATATGTGTTCATAATGGGGCAGCAAAGAGCGTGGATAATTGGGAAGCTCTTTTGAAAATTGAATCCTGGTAATTTCTTTATCTAGTAATTAGTACTTCTCTTTCCCAGGGTACTGTTTTATTTTTGTTTTGTTTTGTTTTTTGTATTTTTGGGTTTTTTTACCTTAAAGATTTTATTTATTTATGCACGAGAGACATAGAGAGAGGCAGGGACACAGGCAGAGGGAGAAGCAGGCTCTATGCAGGGAGCCCAACACGGGACTCGATCCCTGGTCTCCAGGGTCACGCCCTGGGCTGAAGGCGGCACTGGTTTTAAAGATTTTGCTAAAAGCTTCTGCAAAGCAGTATTCACTTCTAATATTTAGTCTTTCTGGCCGTCGAACACTGTAGACCTTTAAGGAACGAGAAGAGGAAAGGGCTACTTCTGAGGGCCTATATATGGAAGAGTGGAATTGCTTCTTGATGTTATGTTCATACATGTCTGTCTAGGTTTTACCTGTTTGGCATGAGAATATTAATGGTTCATTATCTAGATGTTCTGAAGGCATATCTTTATGTCAAGATGCTCTATAGTCAGGAGATGGTAGTATGTGTCAAGGGTGGATTAAAGGCTCTTTACCCTAGATTCTGTTTAGAGTTTAATGTTCAGAGATTGATCACCTCTGTGGTGATCACTCCTGTGGCTATCCCTGGACACCGAACAAAAAAGAGTGATATTAGTTGAAGTCATCACAATATCTTTAAAAAATCATGGTGTTGAATCTTGATGTTGAGTTAGTAGTAGTAAATGAACATGTTAGCTTTAAAGTTAGGGTTGTTTAGACATTGAGTGGGCAGGTATCCAATACATGACTGGACGTTTGCATTTTTTAGTTGCTAGAGATTCCTTTAACCTTGGTGAAAGCCAAAAGAGAGGAAATAGCATTCAAAGAAGCAGAACTTAAAATGAAAAACACATGAGGTAGGCATTCTCTGTGGAACTGAAGCATGGAACACTGACTAGGAACGTGGTGGTGTTTACCCTTGCACACCTTGGCCCAATCACTCGGAGGAATGCCTGATGTTAGATTGTCCATGTGTAATAAGCACAATGAAAAAGAGATAATTATCGGGCAGTCGAATTTCATATATAGTTTTCAAAAATATAAACATTTTGATCATATATATGTATCTGAAGTGTTCTGTGAATTTATTAATAGCTGTGAAATTAGTATGTGTCTTTCATTGTGTCCATTTACAGACATAAAATTAAAAGGTCATTAATTTCTATGATCCTTCCATATTGGATAAACAGGGACCTGCATAACAAAAGGCATGTATTTATAATTAGATATGGGAGATTTGTTATAAGTGGCTCTAACTGCCTTGTAGCAGATGCTATTCTCTATTAAAATTACTTATATTTTTAACTAACATTTATTGTCTCATATAATGATGACATTGACATTTAAAAAGGAAAACAAGTCAATTACCCATATGAAAATTAATCTGCTGAAATTAGATTTTAAAAATAAATCCCAAAAGAATTATCTGTCACTCTGCAGGTAGAGTAGGAATTGCTATTAGGAACTAAGCATATATTTTTAAAACTTCATGATGTAATAGTAAAGTTTTTCTTTCAGCACAAGTATATTATGACCCCTTCCACTAATATTTTTGCCTTGAAATTTATAAGCAAAAATATGATTTTTATAATAAAGTTAGTAAATTTAATTCATTGCCCATTATGAAGTTTATATAACTGAACAAATGAACTACTGGGTTCTCATTAAAGGAAAAGTCAGTTCTGTATATAAAAGGAAATGCTAGTTCTTTCATCTTTGCCTCGTTTTCCAGTCAAGGATGATGATGAGACTTTTAAAACTACTTCACATGCCCTTATTGATCATGTTTTCAATGTTGATTGCTCTTTCACTCTCTTCCATGTTTGGTGAAACCCTACCTTATCCTTCAAAGGCCAGTACAAATGTCATCTTCTCCAGAAGGACTTTTTAAGGAAGGACTCAACTTGCCTTCCTATGAGTTCCCTTTGCCCTAAGCCATAGCACCAGCAGCACCTATGACAAAGATATACCGTCTGCTTGGTTTCTAATGAAGATAGGGATAGCACTTCACCATATTTGTGGACCATTGGGTGATACAATGCCCATCACAAAATGTTTGACTTAAATAATGAAACACAAAATAAGTCAATGGTTTTTAGATATGTTTCAAATGAAAATACCATTATTTTCCTTCTAACTCCAGGAAATAATAAATTTTACATCAAAGAAGAAAGCATTTATTGTCTTCATTTCCTAACTGATGGGATCCAGGCTTAAAAGCTTATATTTTATTTTGTTTCTCTTGCTGTACTGGCTTTGGGAATAGATAAAAGACCAAATGGCTACATATCAGCAAGTTTATGGAAAAATTACCTATTTAATTTGCCTAAGATGGGCTTTACTATCTCCAGTTTTGCTTAAGGATCATCTCTTACAACATGGCTCCTGATACACTACTGCTCAAAGCAATTATAACAATTGACGGTAAAATATCTGTTACCAGTAGCATTATACAATTGAGCTTTTGAGATCAGGTTTATAAAACCTCAAGGAACACTGTTTATTGTGAAGTTTGTCCTTATTTTACTTTCGTGTAAAAGATATAAAACATGAATAGAATTTTGAGGATATAATAAATCCTATATTTATTTTTGCCAGTGACTTTATTTACGTGTATATATATTTTATATACCTGTGATTGTTTTCATTTTTTTTAAAGATTTATTTATTTAGAGAGGGACTAAGAGAGAGCACAAGCAGTGGGGAGGGACAGATAGAGAAGCAGACTCCCTGCTGAGTAGGGAGCCAGATGTGGGGCTCAATCCCAGGACCCTGAGATCATGACCTGAGCTGAAGGCAGATGCTTAACTGACTGAGTCACACATTTGTCCCTATATACTTGTAATTCTATTGAAACTACCATTGTGCTATACATTGTGTGTGTTATAGTTTTTAACTGTATACCATATCATGATATTTCCTCATGCTTTGGTGCAGTCTTCATTATTGCAATTTCAAGAGAAGTATTTTTCTATTACATTGTTGTGCCATAATGTATACATATGTGTGTTTATATAATATAATTGTAAATTCAATTTATTATTTATATAATATACTTTTAAGTAAATATATATATTTGTCTATCATCTTGCTAGCTGGCTAAACACCTATTTAAAACCCAAAATAAATCAGGTTACCTAAAAGAAATATAACATTCTCTCTATTTTTTTATAATGATTTTGGTTAATTTTCCTGGAGATCTATCTGCTTAAAAATTTTAAATGTTTTTGTTAGAGAAATGATCTAGTGACATGGGGAATAGTATAAGAGTTTTCAGCTAAAGAAATCTTTTTTTTTTCAGATGAATGGAATTTTTTTTTTTAATTTTATTTATTTATTTATGAGAGACACACAGAGAGAGAGGCAGAGACACAGGAGGAGGGAGAAGCAGGCTCCATGCAGGGAGCCCAACGTGGGACTGATCCCAGATCTCCAGGATCACGCCCTGGGCTAAAGGTGGCGCTAAACCGCTGAGCCACCCAGGCATCCCTGAATGGAATATTTTACTTTATTTAAAACAAATTTTTCAATGCTTGCTAGGTTTCAGGAATTGGGATTTTGCTGGGATCACAAACATGAATATGATAAACATACCATCAACAACTTGAACTCATTCCAGTGAAGGTAAGAAACTGAGAATAGATAAACGGACAAATATTTATGAATTGTAACACCAAAGAGGAAATGTTTTTTGTTTGTTTGTTTGTTTGTTTGTTTGTTTTAAGCATCTCATATAGAAAATGTATGTTTAGGGTGAGAGGTCAGTGAACCATTGACAGTAGAAGAGTCAGGTATATGTGGGTGGGGTGGGGATGAGGGGCTTTTAGGTAGTGGAACAGCATGAGATAAAGCTCTGAGGTGGGGAAGGGTTTATTTGAATAACTGGGAGTAGGGGAGGGAGTAGAGTGAGCCTCAGATAATGAGCAGAGGGTAAATGGCATGAGATGAGATTGAAGCAATAGATAGCATCAGATTGAGGGACCAGATAACGTTGGACTTGTCAGCTGGGATTAGTAATGTGCACTTTGTTCTGAGTGTAATGTGAAGCCTTTGCATGATTAACCAACGTAGTCATGTTGTCTGACTTCCACATTAATTTCATACAATGGGTTAGGGGTAGGGGAGCATGGATGGCAAAGGAAACTATGTTGGGGGCAGTTGTACCTGTCCAGGTCAGAAATAGTGGCATCATGGAGTGAACTGGTAACAGGAAATGGGAAATAGTGTTCAAAACACAATGTACCTTTCAGGCAGAAACAAGTACAAGGTGCATAAGGTGCTGTTTGGATGTAGGGAGTGGAAGAAAAGAGAAATCAAGAATGATTTAAATATCTGACTTGAACCACCACATCACTGGTGGTGATGTTTACTGAGATGTGGGAGATGAGGGGTGGGTAGCAATGGTGGTGTTAAGTGGTTGCATACAGTGAATCTGGGGGTCAGAGGAGGGGCCTGGCAGAAGAGGCTGGTTGACTCCTTTGGTGGTGGGGGAGGGCCCTGTGATGAAGGCCTCCTGACAATGTGTGTGTCTTCATTTTCATTAGGACTTTAAGCCTGAGGAAATGCATAGAATTATTTAGGGAGGGAGATTAGAGAAAGAGAAAAGTCATCTTGAGATCAAATTTGGGAACCCCAACACTTAAAGTGTGCAGGGAGTTGGAGAAGCTGACATTGGAGATTTGACTAGCGAAAGTCTGGCTGTATCTATAATGTTTTATCTCTAAAAAGTCCTGAAAAAACATTACAAATGAGTTGATAAGTCTAGATGACAGGTACATAGATGCCTACTCTGTATGTTCTGTAGTCTAAAAAATGTTTGAAATACTACTTAATTTCAAACATTTAAAATTAAATTATGGGGGATCTCTGGGTGGCGCAGTGGTTTGGCGCCTGCCTTTGGCCCAGGGCGCGATCCTGGAGACCCGGGATCGAATCCCACGTCGGGCTCCCAGGGCATGGAGCCTGCTTCTCCCTCTGCCTGTGTCTCTGCCTCTCTCTCTCTCTCTCTGTGACTATCATAAATAAATAAAAATTTTAAAAAAATTATAAAAAAAATTATAAAATTAAATTATGAAATGCTTTGCAAAAGTCATTCATAAAATGGTAGCATTAGGTAATACAAGTCTCACAAACTCTTTTCTTTATTCGTTAATGACTCTAGTAAACCACCACTGTAAATGTTGGAATTGACTAGAGCGCTGAGTTTCTTGCAATGTTAAATGATGTAGAAAATAAAGCATAGGATATAGGGTCACCTCCTAGGGAAGTTTTTGAGTCTCTGAAATGCAACTGTCTTCAATTTACATTCTCCATCTGCTGTGAGCCCTAGGTTCCAAAGCAGGCAGTGATGGTAAAGCTATCTAACCTGTCACATCATTTTCTGAAGAAGAAATTGACTCTCAGAGATGCTGATGGGCTTGCTCAGTCTCGCCCAAGACTTCACCTGGTTTCATGTAAAGACCCATTTAGGTGACATGCATCTGGGGATGGCTTTATGCTAGATTAGAAATGCATATGTTAGACTACAGGTTTAACTTACATGAAAAGCCCAATTAGGTTGTTTTATAACATGGGCTTTGATTTTAACACATCTTTGTGCTTTTTGTTATTACTGGTAGGTTGTGAGAAACTTTGCTACAAAATAAAAAGCTGCGAAATGCGTTTTGTCTTAAGCAAACTGATTAAATAACAGAGTATATATAAAAAACAAAGGTGATTAAACACATTACAAAGGAATTTTTACTTTTTTTTGGAATTTTTACTTTTATACAAGTACTCCTTATACTATTTTAAACAGAAGATCTTCTAATATAGAAATGGCAAACAGATTGAATTAGGTATATCATCTCTAACTGACTGGTAGTGACTACCTGGAGCAAGTATTGAGCTAAGACTATGCCTGGGGCAGCCCCAGTGGTGCAGCGGTTTAGCGCCGCCTGCAGCCCAGGGTGTGATCCTGGAGACCTGGGATCGAGTCCCACATCAGGCTCCTTGCATGGAGCCTGCTTCTGCCTGTGTCTCTGCCTCTCTCTCTCTCTCTCTGTTTCTCATGAATAAATAAATAAATAAATCTTTAAAAAAAAAAAAAAAAGACTATGCCTGGACTCACTGGGGATATTAGAGGTCTCCAGAACCGATAGGATATTGTGTAGAATCCATACACAGAAATTCGTTTTAAGGAATTAACTCATGTGATTGTAGGGGCTAAGTGAGGAATCTGTACAGCAGACCGACAGATTGGAGATTCAGGTAAGAGTTGATGTTGCAGTCTTAAGAGGCAGAATTACTTCTTCTGGAAACCTCAGTCTTTGCTCTTAGGGTCTTCAACTTATTGGATGGCCCACCCATATTATGGAGGCTGATCTGCTTCCCTCAAAATCTATTTTTTGTAAATGTTAATCACACCTAAATACCATCTTCACAACAAAATATTGACCATTGTTTGACCAAACACCTGGGTATCATAGCTTAGATTTAAAAAATGGCCATCGCACTAAGGAAAGGTACAGTGACCATGAACCCCTACAGTATGTCAAGGAGGGATGTGAGGCATCATTCCAGTCATGTGTTTGCCATCCTTACCCTGGTTGTATTTAGGTGTTCCTTTAGTGTAAGAAAATCCATTTTATTGACAAAACTTCAAGAATATTATTGCATGAAATGAAATAAGTCCTAAAGATTTTTAAATTTGAAAAGCAGGAAGAAAAAGACTTTCAGGCTCATGAAGAGAGTTTTCAATAAATGTACATTTTACTTTATTGTTGCATTATTCCTAAAGATGTTTTAAATCCTTCCCATCCCATTCTATCCCACTGTATAATCCAGAGTTTCAGCCCACATTCGTTATGGGTCTCTCATTCATCCATTTGTGCTGTAAAGAGGTTTCCAATAGTAATATTTTAGAGAAATTACTGTCTGGAATTTTCAGAAACTAACCACTACTTATAGTCCCAAGATTAAAATGCAAACTGTCAAAAAACATTTAATAATCATTTGATGGATTCAGTCTACTATGTTGGTTTTAATCTTTAAAGTGATATGACACATCACAAACTCCTGGTAACTTCATCAGTGTCTCATCTAATCTAATGTGATGCGCTATAGCCCAAACAATTGTTCTATTGTATCCAATAATCCCTATATTTTCGGAAAATGATGGGGGAAAGTCTCATTTGAGGAGTAGTGTCGCCTATACATTTTTGTTAGAGAAGACTCAAAATAGAATTTAAAATGGTAACCTTTGTTATCAAAACACCTTAATATAAGAGCATTCAAAAAATCTCAGGAAAAATAAACCCTTAAAAGTAAAACAATAGTTACTGAAGGAATGATACTTGGATAATATTTGAGTAAAAGCAAATCCAATAAGTATTTTCATTAGAGTGTTCCTTTTGTTCCCCCTTGAAAATGTTTTACATTATTGAATATCACATGTCTCCCTGAATTTCTGTTTTTAGGCACGTTTCCTGCTAGGAACATATGGAAAGGGTAAATGTCTGGAGTAAAATTTAAATGATATTATAAACTATGAGAGAGGATCTTGAAGGATTAATGCAGTTGAAAGAACTAAAACTATGTCTGCAGTTAGATTTAGACGACCATTTTGCTTATCCTATATATTTTTTTTTATGGAAAAGAAAATGTAAAAAGCAGAACTTATAAAATCCCATTACTTTGTGTTTACATTTTGATGTTGATATCAATTTATCTTCCTGCAGATGCATAGTATTATTGTTTTAAATGCAGAAATTTCATGTGTATAAAACTGTAGAAACTCTAGTGGTGGACATTTATAGGTACAAATAGGATTTCCATGAAGAACTTTCACTCAGAACTTCAGTGCTGTTTTGTGACATCCTCTACTCCTGGGGCTTATATCTCCTGAACAAACTGAAGCATGTGATTCTTAGATGTTAGAGGTGAATGTAGGAGTCACGGCCCAAAGTCAGGGTAGATGTGGGCAATTACCTCAGTAAATCAGGCGTAAAATGTGCTGTTAGTATTTGGCTCATTTAGTCTTCAATGCTCTACTTTGCTGTGGTTGTAAAGACATGGCCTTTCTTTCCCTTCATGATTTAAAATTTAGACTGCCAGGGGCACCTGAGTGGCTCATTGGTTGAGTGTCTGCCTTTGGCTCAGGTTGTGATCCCAGGGTCCTGGGATCAAGTCCCGCATTGGGCTCCCCGCAGGGAGCCTGCTTCTCCCTCTGCCAGTGTCTCTGCCTCTCTCTGTGTGTCTCTCATGAATAAATAAATAAAATCTTTTTAAAAATAAAATAAAATAAAATAAAATTTAGACTTCCAGGGAACCAAAGGCACTAATCCATTGCCTTCTTGTGACTACTCTTGCTTCAGAGTCCTTGCTGAGGCACAAGGAATCGATCAGTGCAGGACTCAGAGGCCAGGGCACATTGCACACTAGAGTGTGGCTGCCCAACTTGGGGGGATGCTGATATAACCGTATATTTCGTCCCATGCCAGACTGTAGGATGCACATGCTTTTAGCAGACCTCCCCACAAACCGTGGAAGATAGGCTCATTAATCCTATTTTACAAATAAGACAGCTAATTTGAGTTACTTGCCAAAGACTTTAGGAATTTAGACCTAGGATTGGAATTCGGCCATGCTGTTGTACTTTTGTTATCATTTTCATTACTGAACACAGTGTTATACATTTTGGACTTACTCAACTTGCTAGTGACTTGCTCCATAAAAAGATATGACAAATTATATTGATCAGTGCTGGTAGACATTTAATATTTCACTGGCTCTCAAAACAGGTCATCAAAGCATTTGATTTCTTATCTTAGTATCAGCTCACAACACTGAGATAAATAGGGTACGCTTGACAGTGGAGATGAGGGTCCTTTAAGTAAGAACCTGGAATGCTCTGAATTGATTTGGTTGTAACCGCAGACCTGAAATGGGTAGTCATTCAAAATTCAGGGCATATGGTCTGTAGTGCTTTTGCATACTCCTGGGTATTTATCAATTAGGATTCAGCAGCATTTTGCCTGTTCTCATTATGTAATTACGTTAAAAATATTCCTTATCACAGGAAAGAAAAACCTAATTACTAAATCTTGATTAAACCTTGTGCTAGAGGCTAACCTCTTGACCAGTGACATATGACCATAACAAAAGAAAGGCAAACCAGAAAATTCATTGAGCGTTGGTCGTTCATTCAACGACCATGAACACCCAAGAACTGATGTGTTTGCTCTCTCTTTATTTTATTCTCTTTAGTAAAATTGATTATAAATAATTAGTGGCATCAAGACCACATGATATATTGACAACCACAACGTCTTTTCCTACATAGATGTCTTGATTTTGCTATAAATCCAAAGCACCTCAAAATATATTCTTAAAGAAAAGATTTGGTGGCCAACAAATATGTACCAGCACATTTTCTTCCTTCTGCTTCCTCTTTATGGGGAGAGAGCGTAAGATTGCATTGGTATACAATTAAAGCATAAGTTACATTTCCATTTTTATTGAATCATATGTAACAACGAACTAAAACTTCTTTAATACTTTTCTATCCAATCAAGCCAATATCACCAGACTAGATATCTCACAAAATTATTTAAAAGTTGATTAGACATTTTTACTGGTATGCCATGGTTCTATTTATAATGAAAACTTCAGGACTTAATGTGGTCGATATTTTTATTTTCCTTATTATTTTTAGAAGGATTGGAGGCTCAGAAAGATAAAGGGAATTTTTCAATTTTTTAACCTACTAGTATCAAAAACTATCCCTTTTCACCATTTATAATGAATATTTTTGGTAACCAGAAGTTTGCTAAACCATATAATTTCCTTAACAATTTCTGTTATATTTTCTGCATATTCAGATAAATTCAGAAAGGAGTTGATTACAAGAAACTGTGATCCCCATGCTTCTAAAATGTTTTATTTCTACATGAAAGTCTGCAGCTTCCTTTCCTGTGGCTGTACTGAAGTTGAAGGTTTTTCATAGTTTTAGCTTTTCTGAAGGTATGTAGGATTAGGACTCTCTTCCTGAAAGAGTCTTTTCTTCACCATCTTATGAAAATTAGCCTTTCCCCACGCTGCTCTGGCAATTGTTTTGTTTATTTTGATTTGTGGTTTATCCTACAAGATTGAAAGCTCTACAAGGGTAGAGATCATGTCTATCTGTCTTACCACTGTTTCCTCAGTGATTATGGTACAATGCCTGGCATACAGTGGGTGCTTAAGAAATACCTGGAGATTGAATGAATGCATAAGTGAGTGGTTATATACAGGGATCCCAGCATATTGAATGTAGAATTCTATAACCATTGGCAGATGTAAGCTGAGTGACAAATAACAAACAACAGAAATCCAGCAGGCAGATCTGCTATTATTATAGCCACTTTCATTTATTAAACTGGTATTATATGCTACACTCTGTGCTACATGTTTTATTTTTCACTATTTTTTCAGTCCACTCTACAGCACTAAGGAGATATGTGAATAGGAGAAAAGGCAGAGAGGAAAGAGAGGAGCGGAGATTAGGCATATGTAGGTAATTTAGGCATAAATTATGCAACTAGCATTTGTCAGATTTAGACTTTCATTTTTTGTGTTTCTTTGATGGTGGAGAAATAGTTTTCTTTATCTTTTTACTATTTTAAATTTGGGACCTAAGGGAAGGAAAGGCACAAACTCATTGTTCTATGAAATATTTTTCGACAGAGCTAATCTGGCGCCATTGCCCATGTCAGTAGTATTGGGCGATGATACCCTAGTTCACAGTTCAATTGGCAGAGGGAAGAGGCAGGTCAATGACATCCATGCATGTCTACCAGGTAGGCCATGCAAATTTCAATTTATGCCAATTAGCTAGCAGCCCTGTGTTGTGTATAGAATTAGTGAATATGATAAGAATCTGTGTTCAGAGAGGCCATGCAAGAGAGTGAAATGAATGTAACTTACAACCAAAAGCCATTCCAGAGTCATGTCAGAAAGAGCTTTGCCATTCTTTCCCCCTCTACTCCCCCCAACCCCCCACTCCAATGTATGAGGGCAGGAGAAAATTAAGAGGCACATTGCCTTGTGATGGGAGGTGACTACACATGGATGGGATTTAAATGCCAGATAGGACATCTCTATCATTTTGACCCTATAAGGAACCATAGAACCAGTTGGGCCTCAGGATGTAATCTGACACTCAAAGTACATTAATACTTTTTTTTCAATCAAATAATATAAAGACCAGAGACATGTATAGATTGTACTGTGTTTCTTCGCTAGTCACTTTTGTTTCAAATCAGAAGATTAAAAGTCATTATCTATATCCTGAATTAACTTACCTATAATTCTCTACACTTGTTAGTTTGAAAAAAGGTGGATAATAAGGTCAAGGATAAAAGGCACATAGTATCTCATCTTGCTGTCAAAATCTATTACTTAAGGGAGCCTGGGTTGTTCAGTGGTTGAGTGTCTGCCTTCGGCTCAGGTCATGATCCCGAGGTCCTGGGATCGAGTCCAGCATTGGGCTCCCCATGGGGAGTCTGCTTCACCCTCTGCCTATGTCTCTGCCTCTCTCTGTGTGTCTCTCATGAATAAATAAATAAAATCTTTAAAAAAAATTATTATTTAAATAATTAGAAACTTCTGAAACATTAAAGTAAAAGTAGTACTCAAGGGAATAAGAAGGATTTTTCTTTAAAGGAGGAAGAGAGATAGAAAAAGAAGGAAATTGGATTTTGTGTAATCATGATGTGTCAATGTATGATCAGCTTGTTTAATAAATGTAGTACTGTAGTGGGGTGTGGTGAAAGCAGGGGCTGTGAGTGTATGGGGCAGGGGGCATATGGATATACTTTCTGCTTGCTTTTACTGTAAACCTAAAACTGTTCTAAAAGATGTAGTATATTTAAAAATATAAATGGATAAGATTTAAAAGTCTTTGTATGCACCAAGGTTATTGCAAGGTTTCGGACTTAGGTATTTGTATCAATTACCATATCTATAGTGATGACCACATGCAGAGTGAGGAAGCCTGACCATTCAGCTCTTATCTGCTTCCTCTATGTGAACCCCTTATCACTTCTCTGAGCTAAACTCCTATTTCAATATATTACTTTGTTCTATATATGAAAATATACTTTTGAGAAATCTGATAGGATTATGCTTGAGAATTCTGAAAGAATTTCCCACAGTTAGAAAAAATTTCACTGTGAAGATCCAAAGGAATCCAAAACTAATCAAGTTGGGCTTTCATACACAGGGAACACTGATATAAGCTTTGGGAAGTTCAGTTCCTGAGTTCCTATAATTGGTGGGATATTCCCATCAATCATGGTGGTTCTGTCTCTATAACCTAGAGGAGACTTTCAAGGCCTGATTAACCTGGTTCAGTGGAAGTTAGAGATTAGGGCTACGTTTGTTGTGTTAACTTGTGAAGTTCTTGCTTTGCCTGAGGTTTCTCTGAAAAAAGAATGAGTTTGGTTAAGTTGAGAAAATCCATTGCCTCCTTTTCAACTGATTTTAATGCTTGTTTTCAATTATACGTCTTACAAATAGAACTGCTTTTTCTCTATAAATTCTTCATTCCAAATTGATTGTTACCACAAGAAACACTTATGTTCACTGGGCAGATTTTGGAATGAGGTTCATGAGATGATAAAATTATAAATTGGGAAGCATAATTTTTTATCCTTTTAAATTGGCTAGGTTTCTGGAGAAGGATATAGCAAATGGCTAGAAAACATTACAACTAAAACATGAGATTTGGAATACAGGCAGACATCATTTTTTTGCACTTGCTTTTTTGTGCTTTGCAAATATCATGTGTGTGTGCGCATGTTTTCTTGCTGTTGTTTTGGCAAATTGTGGCAACCTGCATCGAGCACATCTATCAGCCATTTTTCCAACAGCACTTGCTCACTTTGTGTCTCTATCATATTTTGGTAATTCTAGCAATATTTGAAACTTTTTCATTACTACATTTGTTACAGTGATCTGTGATCAGTGATTTTTGATATTACTATTGTAACTGTTTTGGGGGACCATAAATTGTGCCCATATATGATGGTAACCACCACCTTGATTAGTCAGCAGCTATCAACATCAAGGCAAGACCCTCTACCAGCAAAAAGATCATGACTTGTTGAAAGTTCAGATGATGGTTAGCATTTCTTATCAATGAATATTTTCAAATTAAGGTATGAACATTTTTTTTAAACAATGCACACTTAGTTGACTATGGTCACTATGGTATAGTGTTAATAAATAAATAAATAATAAATAAATAAACTTTTATAGGCACTGGGAATCCAAAAAAAATCATTCAGTACCTTTTTTGTGATGTTTGCTTTATTGTGGTGGTCTGGAACTGAACCCACAGGATCTCGCAGATATGCCTATATTAGGATGAGAAGGAACAAAGATGAATGCTACCCTATGGGAACTATATACTCAATTCTTTGGGAATTGTGATTTGCAGCTCTTTAAGTGAATCTAGAAATCTGGTTACTGGATAAATTATTAAATAATTTCATTCCTTGTGTATTAAAAACTCTTAACATTTACCAATGAATAGTTTTCAAATATATTACAATATCTTTCTCAATTATCTGTTCTAAAATAAATGTCTACTTTCCCTTTGAGTGTTTCAAAATCACACTTTAGTCTATTGTGTGTATATATATAAACATACACACACACACACACACACACATATATATGTAAGACATATTAAAGAACTTTGAGAATTGTTTCTTTCTCCCTTAGAAACATCAGTGTCATAATAAAAATCCAACTCTTTGTAAAAGGCACTGATTAATATAGCTTTTTCCCCTTAGCTACTGAATGATTTATCAACTATTTATTGGACTTCAGAAAGGAGTTCATAAAAATGGAAAATAATAATTAAAATCCCCTGAGGGTTATTAGTTACTAGTTGACTTTCTTGAACCCATTACCTTATATAATAAAAATTATCCCTATACTGTATGTCTCTCTGTAATCTGTTTGAATGCTTATACTTACACAGTTAATCTTTTCTAAGTAATAATCTCATGTTATGTTTTTATTCTGTTATTCTCAAAAATAGAGCAGAGAGCAGGAAACTTCTAATTCTGAATCTGTTATTACATAAAACCATTTGTAAACCTCTTTCAGTTGATGCTGTTTTTATTTATTACTAAGAAAGCATTTCCTCTAAAATCAGGAACAAGACAAAGATGCCTACTTTCACCACTCCCATTCAATATAGTACTAGAAGTCCTACCTAGACAAACTATGCAAGACAAAGAAATAAAAAGCATCCAAGCTGGAAAAGAAAAATTATTGCTATTTGCTGATGATATGATCTTATTTACAGAAAATCCCAAAGAGTCAATAAAAAAAAATGGTTGGGATTAATCAATGATTTCAGTAAAGTGGCAAGTTACAAAATCAACAGAGGAATCAGTTGCATTCCTTCTCACTAATGATGAGGCATTGGAAAAGAAATAAAACTATCCCATTCGTAATAGCACCAAAAATAATAAAAATACTTAGGGATATATTTAACCGAGGAAGTGAAAAATCTGTGCAATGAAAACTACAAGACTTTGCTGAGAGAAATCAAAGAAGACACAAACAAATGGAAGGACATCCATGTTTATAGATCAAAAAAATAAATATTTTTAAAATGGCCATAATACCAAAGCCATCAACAGAGTCAGTGTTATCTCCATCAAAATACCAAAGACATTATTCACAGGAAAAACAAACAAAAAACAAACAAAAAAAATCCTAAAATTTGTGTGGTACCACAGAAGACTGTAGATAGACAAAGCAGTCCCAAGGAAAAAAAATTTAAACAGGTAGATGTATCACACTTTCTGATTTCAAACTATACTCAAAACCATAGTAATAAAGATAATATGGTACTGAAACAAAAATAGACATATAGACCAATGGAAAAGAATAGAGAGCCCAGATTTAAATCCTGGCATATATGGTCAACTAATATTTAACAAGGGAGCCAAGAACAGCCAGGGTAGACAAATAGTTCTTCAACAAATAGTTCAAGAAAAATTTCAACAAATAATGCCACAGAACAATAAAATTGGATCCCTATCTCACACCACTCACAAAAATTAACTCCAAGTGGATTAAAGGCTTAAACACCTGATATCATATATTTTTTTTTAGTAAGAACAGAATGTAAAGAGGAAGCTCATTGATATTGTCTTGGCAGTGAATTTTTAGACATGAGGCCAAAAGCAGAACAAAAGCAAAAATCAACAAATGGGACTACATCAAACTCAAAAGCTTCTGTACAGGAAAAAAACAACAACAAACAATTAGCAAAATGAAAAAATAGCCTATAGAATGGGAGAAAACTTTTGCAAAGCATATATTAGACCAGATACCAAAGAACTCATACAACTTAACACCCAAAATACCAAAGAACTCATATTCAAAATACCAAAGAACTCATACAATTTAATAACAAAAAATTTTATTTAAAAATGTGCAGAAATAAGTCAATCGGAGAAGGACAAACAGTGTATGTTCTCATTCATTTGGGGAATATGAATAATAGTGAAAGGGAATATAAAGGAAGGGAAAAGAAATGTTGGGAAATATCAGGAAGGGAGACAGAACATAAAGACTCCTAACTCGGGGAAACGAACTAGGGGTGGTGGAAGGGGAGGAGGGCGGGTGTTGGAGGGGAATGGGTGACGGGCACTGAGGTGGACACTTGATGGGATGAGCACTGGGTGTTTTTCTGTATGTTGGTAAATTGAACACCAATAAAAATTAATTTAAAAAAAAATAAAAAAAAATAATAAAAAAAAAATAAAATAAAAAAAAATAAAAATAAAAATAAATTGAAAAAATAAAAATAAAAATAAAAATGTGCAGAAGAACTAAATGAACAGTCTTCCAAAGAGGACATCAAAATGGCCAATTGCCACAGGAGAAGATGCTCAACGTCACCAATCATCAGGAAAATGTAAATCAAAACCACACTGAGGTATCATTTCACACCTGAGAATGGCTATCATCAGGAAGACAAGAGACAATAGGTGTGGGTGACGATGTCATGAAAAGGGGACTCTTATATACCACTGGGAATATAAATAAACCCAACCACTATGGAAAAATGTGGAGGTTCCTCAAAAAATTAAAAATAGATCTGCCATATGATCTATTCAGCATAATTCATAGTGGGAAATATAGAAAAGATAGATCTTTGTAAATTTCTTGGAGAAGGTAGGAATGGAGTTAGGCACTGATAGATGGGTCATGTTTTAATCAGAGGAGCTATAAATCTAGTTTCTGTTTTATAGCTAGGGAGTTATAATGGCATTTTTTTTATAATGACAAATTTAATTTCAGATCTTGGATTCAGTCTAGAAGTCAATGCTGTATTATATTTTAACTTATAACTATTAATCAAGTAGGCAAGATTAGATTTAGAGAGTACAGTGAATTTAGGAGCTTAAATGTATATATGGCTTTTCAAAGGGATTCCTGTTCATAAGTAAAATTTATATAAAGTTACCCACTTACAAAAGTAAAGAGAAAGTCCTAAAGAAACTGAAAAAACCATCAAGGCAAAAGCAAGTAGCAAACCATTAGGGAAGCCATTAACAATTTAACAAAAGGGAATAGGGATTTCACCCACCAAAGAGAATAAAGTATTACAGATATGATTGACATGGTTTGCAGCTATCATAGCAAAAGAGGTTGGATGGCTCCATAGGGCTGTTTCTGAATCTTTGATCTTATTACATTAATCAAAAATAATGTATGTTTATAAAGTAGCTCATGTTGCATTTTATTATACTGATGTTGGCCATGTCTATTGTCCAGTGGTACAAGGGAGAAAACTGAGAATAGAGAAAAGGAAGAAAATTATGGAGCACAAAACCTTTTGGTTGGCTTAAAAAGCCATCATCCATCTTTCTAGGAAACAACAATCATTTCAGTAAATAATCTTGGGCTTGGAAGATTTCTTACAACATTTATGCAGAAAAACATTTCTCAGCATCTATTGTGTATACAGAAGGTAAGCACTTCAGCATTCCTAAGACACTTTGTAGATACAAATATAAATCAGACCTCAACTCTGCCTCAGGAATCTTACAGTCTAGGAGGGGAAATCTGTCAAGAATATGAGTACTTATGTCATAATCATGGTCCAGTTAAATACCATGGGAGTTCAGAGGAGGGAAGTCATATTCTTAATAGCTGTTTTTATGTTGGCTGGAAATAGTGTTCTTTGAATCATGGTTAAGTCTCTTCCATCTCAAAATGTAATGTTATTTTGCAACAAAAACTTAAGTGTTTTTGTTATAAAGCTTTTTACATCAGAACCAAAAATAAACCCCTTTGTTGAACCCTGTGTTAAAGGTATTTTTCTAGATTACGCTAGATGTTTTTTTCTAGATTGCATCTCTAGGAGTTTTTCTAGATTGCTTCTCTTCTGCTGGCAAAGTTCTTAAAAGGAAGAGTCTTTAGTTCCTTTTTCCACAACCTTATCTAAAACCTATCACTCCACGTCATCCACAAACTGATTTCCACATCCGCCACTTTATCTGCAATCAGCAACAAATACAAAAAACTATTTTGAGTCGTTTTATTACCTTCCATGTCTTCTGCATTTAGCTCCTGATTTCTTTTTTCTTGAAACTGTTTACTCCTCTAGTATGCTAGAATTTTGCATTCTGATTAATGATTCCTTCTAAGTCTTCTTCCCAGGTCTCTTTTCCTCAACCAGTCCCTTAAATGTTGATATGCTCTACAGATTGATTCATTGTTGGATCTTCCACTTCTTTTTTTAGGAAACAACATTCCTCTATTCTTAAAGTTTTGTTTTTTTTTTTCCCTATAAATAACTTATGTCTCCTACAAAGTATTCATGTTCTCTCTTCCATAATGTAGACTATCTAAGGACTGTATTTTTCAGACCAAGCCCCCTTGAATCCAAGAGAGAGCACAATATCAGTTTATGACAAAAGAATATAAAGAGAAAGGACAAGTCATTTCTGGGCCATGGAATTAAAAACAAAACAAAACAAAATAAAACAAAAACAAACATCTCTTCTGAATTTTGCCATCTATCATGGGAGAGAGTGGAACTACACAATGAAAGTAACCTGGGACCTATAATCAGCATGTGACTAACTACTAGCCAGGAACATTTACAACTAATCTTTAATGTGAATCAAAAGAAAATTCTATTGTGTTAATCCATTGAGATTTGGAGATTTATTTATTACAGTAGCTGACATTAATATAGAAATTGGTCATTTGAAGTGTGGTGCTATGATTTGAAAATTTAAAATATGTGAAATTGGATGAGTATTTGGGTAGCAGGCAATAAGGAAACCAACATCACAGATGGAAAGATTTTGATAAAGTCACATTTAGTAAAATATTTGGTAAAACTATTCCCTGTAATAATTTGGAAGGCATGCAGGACTCCTGTCTGTAGTTGTAGATTGGAAAACAGAATGTTAATACTGTTTGTTGATTGTCACTGGTTGACCTTAATAAAGTTTTAGAAGAAAAAAATGAGGTCAGACAAATAAGAATCATTATATAATCAATAAATAAAGAAGTAGAGAGAGCTCTCAAATACGGAATTTCTCAAGGTGATAAGATATTAATTACTTGTAGATCCAAATCAAAAAGAAATAAGGCTTTAACAGGCTTTGAGAAGATACAACAAAATAATATATAATCTGGACTTGATTAAAATTAAAACATGCTCTTTGGAAGATAAGGCCAAGAGAGTGAGAAGGCAAACTGCCGGCTGGGAGAAAATATTTACAAAAGACCAATCTGATAAAGGAGTATTGTCTAAAATATACAAAAAACTTCTAAGCATTTAACAATAAGAAAATGAACAACCCAATTAAAAAGTGGGCAAAATATTTGAATAGACACCACCAAAGAAGATCTACAGATGGAAAATAAGCATATGGGAGATGCTCATCATATATCATTAGGGGATTGCAAATTAAAATGATGAGATACCACCACACACCTATTAACATGGTGAAAATTCAAAGTACTGACAAAACCAAATGCAGGTGAGGATATAGAGCAATAGGAACTCTCATTATTTGCTGGTAGGAATAAAAAATGACATAGACATTTTGAAAGACACTTTGGCAGTCACTTACAAAACTAAACAGTCTTATCATATAAACCAGTAATATTGCTCTTTGGTATTTACCCAATTGAAAATCTAGGTCCATTAAAATTTCTGCACATGAATGTTTTTAGCAGCTTTAGTTATAATTACAAAAATCTGAAGCAACC
The DNA here is from genome assembly GCF_048418805.1 of Vulpes vulpes. Lineage (NCBI taxonomy): Eukaryota > Metazoa > Chordata > Mammalia > Carnivora > Canidae > Vulpes > Vulpes vulpes. The sequence continues at coordinate 10,685,873 of NC_132787.1, read as the reverse complement.
AAGACATCTTTAAACAGGTGAATGGGTAAATAAATGGTACAGATGGTGAAGTATTATTCAGTGCTTAAAAAGGAACATGAAATATCCAGCCATGAAAAGATATGGAGGTGAAAGTGGAGACCTTACAATTGATATCACAGAAATACCAAGAATTCTAAGGGACTACTATCAACAATTATATGCCAAATAATTGGATAATCCAGAAGAAATCAGTAAATTCCTAGAAATATACAACCTACGAAGACTGAATCACAGAGAAAACCTTGAACAGACTATTATTAACAAGAGATCGAAGCAATAATAAAAAAAAAATCTCAAAAAATAAATACCCATGGCCAAGTGGCTTCACTGGTGAATTCTACCAAATTTAAAGAAGAATTAACACTAATCTTTTTCAAACTCTTTCAAACAATTGAAGAGGAGGGCACACTTTCAAACTCATTTCATAAGACCAGCATTATCTTCATACCAAAGCCAGAGAAGGACACTACAAGAAAAGAAAATTACAAGTTATATCACTGATGAACACAGATGCCAAAATCTTCAACAAAACATTAGCAAACTGAAATCAACAGCACATTAAAAGGATATTACACACTTGTAGTGAGCATAGCAAAATGTATAGGGTGGTTAATCACTATGTTGTGCAGCTGAAATTAATATTGTGTGTCAACTATAGTTCAATAATAAGAAAGAATCATAGACCATGGTCAAGTGGATTTATCCTTGCAATTTTTTGTGGGCTGCCAAATTATTATACAAAAATTAGCTATGTGTCTATACACTAAAAACTATCTGAGAAAGAAATTATTTTTTTTTTAACATTTTTTTAACTTTTTATTTATTTATGATAGGCACACAGTGAGAGAGAGAGAGAGAGAGAGGCAGAGACACAGGCAGAGGGAGAAGCAGGCTCCATGCACCGGGAGCCCGACGTGGGATTCGATCCCGGATCTCCAGGATCGCGCCCTGGGTCAAAGGCAGGCGCCAAACCGCTGCGCCACCCAGGGATCCCTGAGAAAGAAATTAAAGAGAACAATCTCATTTACAATAGCATCAAAAGGATAAAATATTTAGAATTCAATCTAATCAAGGACAGATCGGTATGCTGAAAATTATAAGACCTTGGTGAAAGAAACTGAAGACACACATAAATGGAAAGATATGTCATGTTCATGATTGGAAGAATTGTTAAAAATGCCCATAGTACTCAAAGTGATATACAAATTCAATGCAGTCTTTCTATCAAAATTCCAGTGGCATTTTTCACAGGAATTAAAAAAAAAAAAACAGTCCTGAAATTCATATGGAATCACGAAAAACCCTGAATATCTAAAGCCATCTTGAGAAGGAAGAATAAAGCTGGTGCATCACAGCTTCTAATTATGGTCTATGTTACACAGCTACAGTAATCAAAATAGTATGGTACAGGCATAAAAAGAGACACATAGACCAATGGAACAGAATCAAGAGCCCTGCATATATGATCAACTAATCTTTGGCAAAGGCGCCAAGAATACATAATGGGGGAAATAATAGGCTCTTCGATAAATGGTGTTGGGAAAACTAGATATTCACATGCAAAAAAAAATTATATTGGACCCTTTTCTCACACTATACATAAAAATTAACTCAAAATGGATTAAAAAATTCATGCAAGAGCTGAAACCATAAAACTCCTGGAAGAAAACAGGGAAAAACCTACTTGATATCTTGCAAATTATTTTTTGGATATGACACCAAAAGCATAGGCAACAAAAACCAGTGGGACTGTATCAAAAAAGCTTCTGTACAGTAAGAGAAACAACAAAATGAGAAGACTACCTACATAATGGGGAAAAATATTTGCAAACCATATATCTGATAAGGAGTTAACATCCAAAATATATAAGGCCCTCATACGACTTAATAACAACAGACAAACAAAATCCCAAATAGCCCAGTTTAAAAATAGGCAGATTTCCTGGATAGACATTTTCCAAAGAGGACAAATGGCCAACAGGTATATGAAAGGTGCTCAATATCACTAATCAGGGAAATGCAAATCGAAACCACTGCTTCTTCCTCTCCCTCTGCTACTCCTCCCGCTTGTGCTCTCTCACTCACTCTCTCTGTCAAACAAAATCTTAAAAAAAAAAAAAAGCCAAACCACTGTGAAATACTACCTCACATTTGTTAGAACGGCTATTAAAAGACATGAGATGACAACTATGGAGAAAAGGGAGCTCTCGTGCACTGTTGGTAGGAATGTAAATTGGTACATATTATGGAAAGCAGAATGAAGGCTCCTCAGAAAATTAAAAATAACCATCTAATCCAGCAATCCTACTTCTGGGTATATACCTAAGGAAAATAAAATCAGTATCTCCAAGGTATCTGCAATTCTGTTCATTCACATTAACCAAGATTGAACCTACGTGTTCATTGACAGATGAATAAAGAAAATGTGGTATATATAGTGCAACATTATTCAATATACTGCAATATTATTCAGTCATAAAAGGAAGAAAATCTTGCCACTTATGACAACATGGAGGACATTATGCTAAGCAAAATAAATTATACACAGACAAAATACTGTATGATCTTACTTACATGTGGAATCTGAAAAACTCAAACTCTTAAAACCAGAGAGTAGATTGGTGGTTGCCAGGGGCTGGAACGTGGAAGATATGGGGAGATATTGGTCAAGAGTATAAACTTATAAGATGAATAAGCTCTAGAGAGCTAATGTATAGCATGGTGATTATGATTAATAATCCTATACTGTATGCTTGAAATTTGCTAAGAGAGTACTTAAGTTCTCACCACACACACACAAAAAAGGTAATTACGTGAGGTGATGGATGTGTTAATTAACTTGATTGTGATAATTATTTCATAATATACACATATATTAAGTTGTTATATTATACCTTAAAAATCATGCTGTACAACCTAATATAATTTTTTTGCTTATAGTCATACCTCACTAAAGCTGGGGAAATAAAAGATATGGAAGAAATTTATATGTATATTGCTAGATGAAGGAAGCCAATCAGAAAAAGTACCAATTGTATGATTCCAATTTCCTTGAAAAGGCCAAACTATAGAAAAAATAAAAATCAGTGATTCCCAAGGATTAGGGGTAGGAGAGGGATGAATAAACAGAGCACAGAGGATTTTTAGGGCAATGAAGCTATTCTGTATGATAATATGATGGTGGATATATATCTTATACCTTTGTCAAAACTCATGGAATGTACAACACCAAGAATGAACCATGGACTTTTAGTGATAATAATGTGTCAGTGTAGTTTGTCCATTATTACGGTGGTGCCACTCTAGTGGGGGACATTGATAGTGGATGAGGCTTTGTGAGTGTGGGATATATGGAAACTCTCTGTAGTTTCTGCTCTATTTTGCAATGAACTCAACACTGCTCTAAAAGAATAAATTCTATTACAAATGATAATAAATAAAAATATCTAGTGATAATTTGTTTAAAAAGAGGCTACCAGGACAAGAGTCTCATTAAAATTTCTTGTAAAACAAAAGATCTCATCTTGGTGGTCATTACCTGATCTCTGGCAATTGCTTTAGATGGCCTAAAGGACCCACATTTAAGTTGAGAGAGGTTGGGGTAAGGGCAAGGAAGCATAGTAATAAAGGAGGCTGGGTAGGATATACTTAGGAAAAATCTTTGGGTATATTTGCTTCCATGATTAACTACCTAAATATGGGGAGTCTTAGCATAATGGTAAACACTTATGATTTTTAAATTAATGGTAATTGCTGTATCCACACTAAGCATCTTTATTAATATTTCATTGCTTTTCACTTACTTTTCCACTACATCCTGCTTCCTCTTTCCATCTTCTTATCTAGGACATACAACCTAATATAAAAATGTTGGTGTCTCTAAGAAGAAATTACTTGAAACAAATAGATAAGATGCATATTTAGTTTTGGCAGGCATATTTATTTCGGTCAAAATAACCAAATACTGTTACTTTAGAACTAACACTGGATTCTCAAACAGACACCAGCAGGAAAGAGCTATAAAATTTGTGCAGGCACTAAGAAGCCCTAAAACTCATTCCCAATGTAACCATGGGGGGACAAAGGGCAAGAAAACAATCTCCCAGAGGTGGAGCCAGGAACTCATTGCTATAGAGTGATGAATGCTCTGTGTCTCTGGTCCTTTGTTTGTTTGTTTGCTTTTCTTTTGTTTTCTGAGTGGAAGTTTTTATTATAGTCTTTCTGCCCCTGTGCCAACATCATCTATTAGAGCAATGAGAGGGGAGGTAACTTGTCCTCCAGGACATTAGTTGCTGGATAATCAGGAACAATATTTGAACTTGCTGGAGAAGACTGTATGTCAGTGATCCTGAAACTTGAGCTGGATGAAGTGACCATACTGGACCATGTGGTGTCTTTGGAGAGGGAAAGGGTGTATGTAGTCTGCTCATGAATTTGGTGGCTGGAAATGTGGGCTCTGGCTCTCTGTCAAAGGTTCATGCTCCACTTCCATACTTGTATTAGTCAGGGCTTTCCAGAGAAACAGAACCCATAGGATGGTGTCTGTGTGTGTATGAAATAAAGAGATTTATTATGAGGAATTGGCTCATGCAACTATGGAGGCTGTCAAGACCAAATCTGCAGTGTAGGCTGACAGGCTGGAGACGAAGGAGAACCAATGGTGCCAGTGAAATGTAAAAACATTGGAGCATCCTCTCTTGCTTACACTCAGTAGCATGAGCTAGAATTTGTATGTTTCCCCTTACCACGAATTCTTCCTCATTCTGAATAACCAATTAGCAACTAAATTCTGGTAATTTTACCTCCTTATCTATCATATTTATCTCAGATACCACAACCTAATATGATGGATCCTCTCCCTCTGACTGTTCTTATCATCTTCTAAGAGGTATGCCTGCCTCATTCTAGTTTTGTTTTAAATACTTTCTCCACAAAGTTGCTGTAATGATTTATTGAAAACATGGGTCAGACCACAGCAGTCTACTGCCTAAAACGTTTTAATGTTCATCAACTATTTCACGATTAAATCCAAACTTCTTGGCATGCATACAGTGCTCCCTCTGATCTGCTTCCTTTAAAATAATTCACCTTTTCCACCAGTCATGTGTTACCTCAAACTTGACATTGAATCAACAGTTCCACTGCTCGCTGTTCTGCATTTCACCTTAGATTTTCTTTGACCTTGCCCTCCTTCTCCTTCCTTCAAACAATTCAGTGGAAGCTAGAAGAGGCAGATGGGAGGTGCCATGAGATTTCCCAGTCCATGACTAGTCTTTACAGAAATCTGGAAAGAGACTTGAGACAAGATGGGGAAGTTTGGAGCTTGAGTTAATCTTATTTGGATCTTAAGGAAGTGAGTGATTCTATTTGATGTCTTAATTACATAAAGCATTTGTATTTTAACACAAATTAAAATGTTAAGGGATGCAGTCTTTGAATTTGATGTTGAGTAGGGCATAATTTGGGGTGCATTTCAAGGGACTGTGAGAATAAGAAAAAAATTAAAAGGAAAGTCTAGATAGAAGGTCCCTAGAGGGAAATGGAGAGAGGTCAAAGCCCATTTCCCCAGGATGCCCTTAGAGCTTTGCCCCTTTCGTCTTCCTATGTTCTATTTTTTCTCTCTTTGGCCCCAATCAGCCTGCTTTTTATCCCAGCCTTGCTGGAGACTATCACTTACTGGTATCTACTCTTTTCCTTCGTAGACATATAGCTGTATCACATTTTCTAGTTTCCTTGCGTTAGGTCAGATCATGATATTCAAGCTAATGGAATGTGGGCAGAGTGATGTAAACTTCTTGGCTTGGCCATAAACTATGTCCTCTTTCTTCTTCCATCCTCATGGCTAGAAAATACAGTTGAGAGGATACTGCCGTGGAGAGCTCCTGATCGGGGACATCTGCCTTAGATTTTATGTGAATGATAAGCTTTTGTGTTAAGCCACTGATATCTTGTTTTTGTTTTTACAGTAGCTATTGCTTCTCTAACTTGATGTGGTTAACAGTGCTGACTCCTTCCACCTCCCTCTCTCTCTTCTTTATTTTCCATCTGGTCAAAATATCTTTCTTGCTTAGTATATGCCTTCCATTTGGCTCATGTGACATTTGGGGGAGGTGGAAGGGGACAGGAAAAGGAGCTAAGTTTAGAGAATGGCTATATGTGGTAGAAGAGAATTCAGTGAAAGCTGGAAGAGGCAGCTGGAAGTTACTATGAGACTCCCCAGTCTTTCACATTTGATAAACTTTGAGTTCTATGTTATCACTGCTATAATCATTCATTACCTTTTAACTATGTGCAAAGTTACACTGTCCTCATTATAGGGCTTGAAGATTTGGAAGACCTGATTTTAAGCTAATTGAGGACAGGGATTACATATCTTTGTAGCTCTATATTTAATTAAAAGTTTTTTTTAAAAGAAGAGATAGCTTGACAGGCTTAATGAAATTTAGGAAAGCAGTAGATCTGCCTCCAAGATACTGATAAAAAATGCTTAATTTGAATCATTGAATAAAACCTAATAAATTTTTACTCTATTATGAACACATTGTTAAAATATGCTACTTTCCAAGGTCAAAACCACCCATTTTGTGTAAAGGTCCTAATGTCAGCAGTTCCTGTCAAGGCCAGATGTGCTGCCTCAACGAAGTTATCTACTGTCTCTTGTATTCACTGTGGGCTGCTTATGACATATTTTAGGTTCTGTAGTTATTTTTCAGGGCATCCATATAGACAAGATTCATTTTAAATCCTTTAACACATTTTCCTCATACGGATGTTACTGTTACAGTCCCTTGTGAGAACATGTGTTGGTTATGTTAGAATGAAACTTAAAGTAACAAATTGACTTCCTTTCAAATGCTTTAAAAAATTTTAACCCTCAGGAATAAATCCCTAATTAGGTGGTCAAGTCTCAGGGAGTAAGTGAAAATAGAGGAGGGGAAATTTTCCAGCAGAGGTCTCCGCCTCTGGAGACCATCCTGCGGGAATTGTCAGGAAACCACCATTCTCTCCTTACAGTCCTCCCAGTTACCTACCTGTCTGGTGGTAGTACGTAGGTAAAGGGATTCTTAGATGGGGAACGAAGGAAAGTGGGGAGTGGGCTAGTAATTCTGGGAAGCAAGGTGTGTAAATCAGTGTAGGATTGCTTGTTTGTAAAATGGAGAGATTTAGGGGAGATAAACTCAATGGCTGATGCACGCAAGGGTGAAGAATTAACTCATTCAAAATTCATGTTCTATTTTACACCCAAAGATATCATTAAAAAAACAAACAAACAAACAAACAAAAAAAACAAAGATATCATTAAATCATCTCTACTTTTGTTTTGTCCCTCTGTCCACTGGACTCTCTTATACCTACTCTAGTGTTCATAATATACTTTTATATGTATAATTTCTCATGCATTGTCTCATTTTATCTTTACAATAGCAATGTGAAGTAGGTGGGACAGGATTGGTATCAACAGTTTATAAATCAGGAAAGTAAGGCTCAGAAAGCTTGTGGGTGTATTTTGGAAAATATAAGGCTAGTAAGTCTCAAGTTTGGGTCATTTGTTTCTACACCTCATGACTGATTCATATTATGCTCTTCATAACCTAGAAGTCTCTTCATGATCTGGTTCTTCTTTCCTTTTCAGGTCTTGTATTTTATCACTTTCTTATCTTGTAATCTGTAACACAGTCATGCTGAACATCTTTCACGTCCTCACTTTTGCCACAGTCTCTCTCACTTCTGATCACTCTGTTCTCTGCTTCTGCCTTTAATATTCTAGCCACTATTTTGTCTGATTAACTCTTAGTCAACTTTCACGTTTCACCAGATGTGTCAGCACTTCCTGGGAACCTTTACTGACCGGTCCTCTCCATAGCAGCCCCGACAGTGCCTTGCTTGCCCTCCATCTGCATATGTGTCATGTTTAATGTGCTGTAATTTTATCACCCACTGGTCTGTGAACTGTGTGAGAACAGTAGACCACATCTGTTTTATTTAGCGTCTGGCTTATAGTATAGTAAGTGCTCAATATTTATTCTTGGACTGACTTAAAGGTAAGTGAGTGAATGAATGGATGGCTATTCCTTACCCAAATTTACCCTTTCTTCCAGCTAGTTTCCAAGTCTCCCTTGTTATTTTCTCAAGAAACTAAGAATAACAGTTAATTTGAGTTATGGGCGTATCCCATATTTGTAAATACAAAATCTAGTCACTCCGTGGCCTTCTGAGAGTAGACCTTCTGGGAAGACCAGATGTCACTTTGAGTGAGGAGAAAGAGTAAATCAAAGATCCCACTTTGCTACTTTTCTGGTTTTATTTTTGTTCTCCCACCACCAATTTTTTAGCCTTGGATTCCAGTCACTTCCATTTTTAACCTATCCATCAAGATGTGCAAATATTTTCTGTGAGCCATTTGTTACCTGTATAGAGCTAACTCATAGGTCAAATAACAATAAAAATGCAAATTTATAGGAGTATGGTAACATAATTTTAGATTTTGCTAAAATCAATTCTCCTGAGATATTTCCATCTAAAAGTTCTCAAAATTCTTTGTTAGAGTTCTCAGTCCTGGCAGGCAACTTTGAAAGCTTGGGCACACTCTGGTAGGAATTTTTTAATCTAAAGGAGTAAAAGCTTCTCAAAGGTTATCTATTTTGAAATATGTCCAAGTTTTCCATGAATGAGCTACATAAAATCTTGCCATATGTTCCTCTTCCTATTGGTACATCTGAATAAAGTAAGATATTTATAAAATAATGTAAATATATTCACAGATTGATGAAAGTCATTAGTTTCTGAATACTCAACTCAATATCTGGCATTGTTAGATTTACCTAGAAAAGTGAAATGTGGTTGAAACAAACCTATAGGGTCTTATATCATGGAGCCTTTTTTTTTTTTTTTTTTTGGCATGGAAAAGGTCTGGGGAGCAGCTGGCTACCAGCTGGAGCCTCATATTGTTTTATTGAAGTGGAATTGGGGCTTTAACAAGCTTAATTATAACAAGACTTCACCTGCATCACAGAACCCGTTAGCCACCTCCCCCTCCCCACCTTTTTTTTTTTTTTTTTTTTAACACATTGCTGGTTGTTTGGAAGGCTGTTTTCAATATTTCCACACAGACCATATTTGATCTCAAAGCTTTATAGTGATACTGTTGATTTAGTTACAATGGCACAAACGGATAAATTAAATCTAGCTACTTTTGTTTAGGTAAGATCAGGACTTGGAGATAATGGTGTTATCTATAAACTTTATTTAAGTGATAGATCTGGTTAGATATTTTGTTTCAATGAGTTGATGAGGGAACCATGTGTTCATATCATTAGTCCATGTGTCCTGAGGGCTTACCTTTATTTCGCTTTATGATTCTCTTAAGCATATTATATAATGTGAGCCTTATATTTGATTGTAAGCACTTCTAAGTACTTCCTAATGTAGCTGGTACAGTTCCCAATATGCAATTGACACTTAGAAAATACCACTGATAACTTGATTTATTGGAAGTCTATGCAGATTTGCAAAGAAAAAAAGATTACTAATCACATATTTAAATATTATGTTACACTTTTTTTTTTTTTAGCATGAGCTGCTTAATGACAATTCACCAGTGCTATTTCCTTTATGTTGTGTTTTCAGTACATAAGCAAATGATACTTAACCTCTTTAAGATGATGACCTTGGGGGTGGGTTTAGACAGAGCTTTAAAATTACCTTTCAAATAGAGAAAAAAAGTGATGAAAATCTTTGGTTGGTAACAAAAGTAATAATACAATGTGAAAACATTGGTAAAAAGTAACAATCCCCTGTCACTTTTTGTGCTAAAAGATTTCTAAATCCTAGGCAGCCTCGAAATGCATAAGGCTACTGGATGAATTAAATATTAGCATGAAATTAGTGAGTTGACTTTTTTGGATTTATGTTCATAGCTTTCTTGTCAATAAGGTAATTATATTTGTATTTTTCAGTAACACTTGGGATTAGAGATATTTATGACCTAATAAAGGAATTGAGGACAGTTGGATTAGTCCGACCACAGTAATGCAGTAGCAAGGTTTTCTAAACTGAAAATTGGATGAAGGAATCATCTCTGATATTTACCATATAGCTTATTTTAGGAGGTTTAGCAGACACATGATATTCAATGAGAGACAGGGAAATGCCATATGGCTTTGGACAGTCTAATGAAGAAGGGATTATGGTCCTATAATATATTTCTTTTAATTATTATATGTATTACTTAGTCTTTTTTCAAATATTTCAGTATTTTAAGTTCAATTTCTCTCAAGCTCTAAGATTCAAACTCAAATGTCTCTTCTTTGTAGCTTTCTCTTTCTTTTTTGCTCACCCCTTTGTTCCCCCTCCAGCAGGATTATCATCTCCTTCATCTCTGCTAACATCTCTGCTAAGAGTGCATTCCTTTTCTCTTATAGCACTTCTCAAATTGCATTGTAATTATTTGTTTACATGTCTGTCTCCCTCGCCAGACTGTGAGTTCTTCAAGGACTGAGACAACATTTTACTTAATTCATTCAGTATACCCACAGCCTGTCAGTGTCTCGCACATGATAGGCACATAATAAATGCTGAAAGATAAAAAGGGGGGATTAATGAACAAATGTAAATTATTGTCATCTCTGATTTATTTGGCAGTCATATCATAGTGTGCAAAAAAGAAACACCCATCTGATTACTCTTTCGATGTTGTTATAGACTTCTAGAAAACTCCAGAGTGTTTAACAGTCTTCTCAACTCATATTGCATAATTCCACAATATTGATAACAGCACTGTAACTAAAATGTAAGTACTGCCAAATCACTGTAAATCATACTGAGTTGCAATCCTGGAATCTATGAGTATAGTTTTTGTTTCAATTCATTCTTTAAAAAATAAATGATGTCCAATTGGGTATATAAAACTTGATAACTAATGATTAGACTTAAAATTCATTTGCATTTATAAATAGTTAGAATTTATTCTTAGGAAAAAAAGGAGTTAAGTTGAGTCATTAGGTGATCAAGTAAGCTTGCTGGTAAATGGTTCACTTGTTCAAAGATAAAGATTAACCCTCAAGGTTGGTGAGTTAAGTAGGATGGTACCTGAAAAGCCTGCTGGGTATTAAGTTTATCTTTTGAACAAATGTTTTGGTTTCATTAAAAATGAAAATGCATTCAACCCAGATTTTCTTATTATTATGTAAATTTATGTGTATTTAGGAGAAATTTAATTATTCTATTTCACTCATTTACATTTGAGCCATTAAAAAGATTTTGGTAGTGGATAATAGGGGCCTTTTTTTTTTTTTTGGCTTTACTCTTTATTACTATAAACCCCTAAGACATTTTTTCCCTGACATTCAACAAACTTAACTGATTAGATGGCCTGACAGCACAGTCACCTCCAATACTATTTTTGGCTGAAGAAATGGAAAAATATTTTGTTCACTATCCTTAGTAAATGATGTCTGATAGGTTACATTATTTTTATAAATGAATATGTAAAATTAAACACATAAATTTGCAAAATGAACATTTATAGATCTTTAAGAACAGAGACCATGATTTCTTATTCATGATTACATTATCAGGTCCTAGCAGAATGCCTAGGACAAAACAGAAACTCAATAAATATTGAATATGGATTAATTGGTGAATGCACCAACAAATGTTAAAGGATAATATAAAATTTTTTGTTTAGTGATTAAATCAGCAGAGGGGAATGAAAAGGTCATTTTCGTATTTGAGATGTGAGGAATTACGGTAGGAGGCCTGCAGAGAGAGAAACCTTGATTTATATGCAATGTATATTTTGTACCCTGAAGAAAAAATAGGAAAGTTGGTTTTAAACAAAACAAAGCAAAGATTTAATTAAATGACAGAGTTTCTGATTAGCCAATATTGGGACTAGAAAAAGATTGGGATGGGAACACTAGAAGTGCTTGTTTTTTTCCTCTATCTGCATGTTCTTAACTTGATCAGTAGAATTGTGGTCATCAGGGAATGGGCAACACCTAGTTTCTATATTCCCTGAATATGCATTTCCCCTCCCCCCCACACTGGACTACTATTTTTGAATTCTCAAAATTCAAAACTACTGGCTGGTAAGATAACTGTTCTACTCATTATGCTCTGGTTCTACAATAGTGGTATCCAAAAAGTTGTGCATGCTCTAAGATAGTTCATTGATTCACTGAGTAGGGTGTGAAAAGAAACAACTAAAACTGTCATTTATTTTTATCTAAAAAATTAAGAAAATGAGCTAAGCTTTACTGATTCTGAGTTTTTTTAAATTTATCAAATATACATTTTAAAAAGTGAACAATAAAAGGCATATAGTTAATTTCATAAAATTTTCATACACACCCATCAACCAACACAGATGAAGAAACAAGTATCATCAGCACATAGAAGATCCCTCTCCCTAAATCTCTCTCCTATGACCACCTCTCAGAGAAAAATCATTATCTTGACTTCTAATACCATATACTAGTTTTGCCTTTATAAAAATTTTTACATAAGTGAAACTTTTGTGTATTGGGTTTTTGTCTGACATTTTTCTACTCACCAGTATGCTTATAAGATTTACTTCTGTTACATATAATTATAGTTCATTTCCAGTATTCTTTATTACTCCATTGTATGAATGTACCATGATTTATTCATTCTACTCTTGAGCATTTGGGTTTTTTCCTTATTACCAGTTTTTGGCTTTGTACTGCTATGAATATTATTATCTACCAACATTTTTGTTGGATGAATACCTAGGAGTGGAATTCCTGGATTTTAGGGTAAACAAATACTAGTCTTTAGTAGACAGCGCTAAACAGTTTTTCAAAGTGGTTGTACCAATTTATACTCCCAACAGCTGTTATAGGAGAATTCTAGTACTTCATATCTTCACCTACAAATGATATAGTTAATTTTTTATAGCAATTCCATTGTGTGTATAGTGACATTGCACTGTGGTTTTAATTTCTACCTCCCTTATGACTAATGACTTAGCATTTTTCCAAATGCTCAATGACCATTTAGATATTGTTTCTTGTTCAAGGCTTTTGTCCATTTTTGGGGGGTTGTGGGCCTCTCTTTTTATGGATTTATAAAAATTCTTTATACCAATCTCTTGCTGATATATGTATTACAAATATCTTCATCTCCATGGCCTTTCACCCTCTTCGTGATGAAACATTACTAATTTGTTTTATGGAATGACATTGGCATTTTCACTGCATATGCGCATAAGATGGTCACCAAATACATGTGATGTGAAACAGGCTTGAGAAAGGAAGTTGGATGGTGAACATAACTGTGGTACCTCCACTTGGACCTTTTCTCCCCCAAGATATTGTTATGCACTATAATTTAATATGTGTATAATTTTGCATTGAATGACTTCTTATCCAGTTTTTATTAATCTCTACAAAATGGATAAATGGCTTTAAAATATTCCTGCAAAGCAAACTTAAATTGAAGATAATGTAAATAGAATAGAAGCATTTGGGTTCTATAAGAAAATGGTTGATCTGATACCTTTCCCCCAATAAGAGCTATTCTTCTGGTAGATAAAGAGAATGACCACCTGATAATATCTGAAAAGCTAGTCAAAAAACAAATTTATCGGAAAAGCTATTAAAAATAAAGATATGTCTACTCCAGTTCACAATGAGTCTTCTCCTAATATATTTTTCCTTGATATCCTAAAGTATAAAGCCACTATGATTAACAAAACACAAAATATGTTTATTTCATCTTTACCTCATCCCTTTAAATTTTCCAGTTTGTATTTATTACATATGTAATTTATAAACAAATTAATATACACCTATTGGGATCATAATCAAAATAGTCTGGAGCACTGCTCTAAAAAATATAAAGCTATTAAGATACCATTAAACAGAAATATTACCTTGCAAACCTCTAGGAAACTTTTGAAATGGTAATTTACAAAGTGCCTTTTCCATTTTAGTTTAGACCTGGCTATTTGAAAAGCATGGCAGAGAGTTATATAGTGCCTGCAGGAGAGTGGAGACAGGTGGAACAGAATTCTGATAGATTTATAAATAATAGAAGTTATTGTTCTTAACTCTCTATCATTTTATAAACGCTGTTCTGAATATCCTCATATTATCTGGAAAGGGCTAATTCCTGAGAATGGAATATGCCTACCAAGGATGGCAGATTTCATTTTGGAATGTAGGATTCAGAGCCTGCGCCTAGATGCCTGGCAATATCTGTGTCTTAACTATGGCAGCAAGTCAGCTAGTAGAGACAGTGGCTACATGGTGGCAGGTGGAGCATTTTGAGGAGAAGCCATCTTCTTGAACGTCCCCTTAAAGGCTTAAGTAAGCTTAAATAGTCAGATAAGTATTTCTTTTCTATTAATGAGTTTAAATGTAAATATAAACAATGTAAAGAGAAGAAGACGAAGGATACAAATTTTTTTCTTTTCTTCATATGCAAGAGATTTTATAAGATTTGGTGACACTGGGGATCCCTGGGTGGCTCAGCGGTTTGATCCTGGAGTCCCAGGATCGAGTCCCACGTCAGGCTCCCTGCATGGAGCCTGCTTCTCCCTCTGCCTGTGTTTCTGCCCCCCTGCTCCCTCTCAATCTCTCTCTCTCTCTCTCTAATAAATAAATAAAATCTTAAAAAAAAAAAAGATTTGGTGACACTAACTGGACAAACCATTTTGTTTGTTGGGTATTCGTTATAGGTGTCTCCTTCGATCTGATGAATGAAAATGGCCTCAGGAATCAGCTAATACATCCTGTGGGTTGTTGGCAGGCCTGAGAGAGGCCACCCTGGGTGGATGAGTCTTCAGGCTCCCCAGGAGAGGAGTTTCCAGATCCTGTCAACAACCCATTGCAGTTGTTTTTGGCTGCACACTTGGTGGACCCTCTTCTTTCAGCTGAGCCCCACATCATTCCCTTGGCATGATCTGCCCTCCCCTCACTCCTACCCCAAATGCTGTGAATGCTTTGGAAGAAAATGCTGTGGAAATGTGAAGCATTATTTTAGGAACAAAAATTTCTGTAGTCGTAAAGCTTTTGCAAAGCGCTGCATCTATAAGCGACATATCTGCCACATCTGTTTTTGTGTGTGGGAGGCACACTATATTTATCATCCAAGATGAGTCACCTCGTAAAGGAGCATAATCTACTTGAGCTTTTGTGTCTAAACTGCTCTTTGGTAGAGTGAGCTGTAGTATTTAAGCTTTAAGTGGTACATATCTAGGCCTCCTGGTAGCACCCTGCCAAGAGCAACAATAGCTACAGAGGAGAAAATCTCCTTCCTTCCATTTCCCCTAAGTCTGTCATTTTAATGGTATTACTGCTGAGACCAAGGCAGTGAGGATCCTCAAGGGGTGGTGCCATGAAAGACCAAGCCATCCCACACCTGTCCTAGCTGAATTTGGCAATGCAAGAAGATACAAAAACAAATGATAAAAAGAAATATTATAAAACACCGGTTAAATGTCTTTAACCAATCATTAAGCATCCGAAGTAGTTGACATCAGAGATTCTAAAGTGTGGTTCTCAGACAGGGTCTTTAGTATAACCCTTGTTATATCCAATCCAGTCCCTAAAGATTTTTCTTTAGTTTCCCAAAGTCTAAACAAAAAGAGCAAGCAACTTTAGCCCTCTTTGCAATTGTGTCTTGAGGATCTCAAAACAAACAAACAAACAAACAAACAAACAAAAACAACAACTATTTTCATTGTGGATCATTCCTTTGCAGAGAGAATATTCTTTTCTTGGACTTTAAAAGGTTTGTAAGGTATTTCAGTAGCTATCGGTAAGTGGTTTCCATGAGGTAAGCACATCTTTCAAAAGAAAATCTGGAGCTTGGTCACTTTCTGAAGTGGAAGTTAACAACTACTACTTTCCCTTCTATGGGGTGTATCTTAGGTTTGTCTTCCATATCCCAGTACTTGGGTAAGAATCCTCACTTGGACCAACATAGTTATATGACCTAGGTCATTGATCAGATAGTGCTGGGTCTGTGAGTGAATCACAGTCCATAGTATTGTCCCACATATTAACTCATCGTTTTACCCCTAGCTCCTACCTTCACATCCTGTTCAAAAAGAGAAGGCGATATGATCAATCGATAATCCTGTCTGCTTCTCTTTAGAGAGAGTTATATAGTCAGTATATAGACATGGGATTTAGCTGACACATTTACTACAGTTTTTTTTTGTCATTGGAATTGAATGCTAAGGAAGTCTGGGTCATAAGTTCAGTCCCCACTGATACCCAGTTATCTTTAACAGTGTAGAGCCTAACCGGCTTTCTGATCAGGTAATTTCGTGACTGTCGTTCATTTGAAAGGCATAGAAATATTCTTTCTCTCTTTCTATTCCAACCCAAGAACTACACAGGCAACATTTCCTTCATTCTTGTTCCTATCGTCTTTCTTTATTCTTTCCTATGAGTCTAAGTAACACAGTTTTGCTTAAAACATAAACATAGTTTGGAAGGCATCAAATATTAGGACATCACCAATCCTCAACATTTTCTACACATCTTTCCCCTATATACAGAAATGTGGAGGAATATGACTAGGGAGGGGCAGTTGTAGTAATGTTGGTGAGAAGGTGAGGAGCAGAAATGTATACTATACTATAGTATAGTCTCCAAAGAGAGAGAGAGTGATTGAGGTATGAAGCCCAGGGAAGCAAGTGGGGACTTGATTTATGATTGGAGGAAAGGAGAGTGCCAAGAGAAAGATGTCTATTTCCCCGTTTGCTCACCCTTCCTGTTGCTTGGTACACTTGTGAGTGGGTAGCCCTCATTGTAAAGGGGGGGCTGCTGAAGAGATTTGGATGTCTCAAAGAAAAGCATCACCACTAGTGGGAAAATACTGCAAGATGTCTGGCTGTGGGTCAGGAAACAATAAAAGTGTTCAAAACATCATATACATTTTTTTTGCTTATATAGTACACTCAGCATTGTTCCTAGAGCATAATAAACATTCAGTCAATGTAAGTTCTACTTCTCCTCTCTGCCTCCTCCTCCTTATTTTTATTGATTTTTTTTTTTCACTTCTCATCCCAACTATATGTGTGTTACCCAACCACTAAGGTCATTTCTCTAGCATTTCAGTTCTATTTTTTTCACTAAGCTTTTTCTAATCCTAACTCATACGGACCTTCCATTTTAGGATTAATACTTAGTTGTACACTATCTTAAATTGTTCCCTGTTATTTCAAGTGTTATTTAATCTTGTTAGCTGAACAAGGAAATAAATACTTTGAAGGCTGAAACCGTATCCTATTTATTTCTCTGTATTCACCACAATAATTAAAACAACGTTGTTTACTAATGCAAACATATAGAATATCCTAAATAACTCTTTACCAAATAAATTATAGGTATTTAATAAATATTGTTTAATTGACTATCTTCCCTCTGCATGCTTTGAAAAGAATACACATGTCACTGGACTGTGAAGAAAAAGGTGAATACACTTTGTTAATATTCATAATTTACTTGACATACTCATATTTCCATCTTTCCAGGTTAAAAAAATCTATGCTTGACTCACTACTCTGTTCAAGCCCAACAAAAAGCAAACGAATAAAGAAAAGCCCCATAAAAGAGAAACACCAAACAACAACAAAAAAACAAAGCCAAAAAAAATGCAGCAACAACAACAAAAAAGTCCAAAGAGTCATGAATTGAACAAAAATAATACATTATAAGGCCAGCATAGATAAATACAGATTATAACTGGGAAAGAATTACTCAGTCGAGGTTGTGTTTATTATCCTGGAATTGAAACAAATATTTGAAATGAATTAATAATGGATAGAGCAGCATCTGATTTTTTCCACATAATCCAGTTTAGATCAAGAATACTTTGTAGCAAGAACATGAAATCAGTGGAGACCAGCTGACCTTTGCAGAGAATTGTGGCTGGTTAACTTCATAGTTCATTTCATATTGTATTTGCAACATGAAAGAAAAATCTTCCAGTCCCCATCTGCTGAATTATTCCCCTCCCCTCCTTCAAAGCCCATACAGAAAACTACCTCTCCCACAAAACCTTCAAATGGAGGCTGCATGTGAATACCCTGCTCTGTCATGTTAGAACAGCAAAATAGCCATTTTAACTCTTGACGGATTCCAGCAAACAAGAAACAATTCAGTTACATATGATGAAATATGCAGCAGGATTTTTCTTTTCTTTAAAAGAAAAAATGTTTTTGTTGTTGTGACTGCTGTCAGAGTTTGTTAGATCAGCTTGGAAGTAAGTATATGATAAAGAGGGATTGATTTTTTTTTTTTTTTTTTTTTTTTGGTCATGTTTACATTTCCTGGGTCAAAGACATAAACTCTACGCAGGATCTGTTAAGATTACAACATAGCCAGCCAGTTTCTTTCTTAGAGCTTCTCTTTGGCTAAAACTAAAACTTTTTCTAAATCCTTGATAGTAGAACGCTTCCAGGCACTGTTACAGCCATAACTCTTGTGTGAGTTGAGTAGGACAGACTTCTCCAAAGCTGAAAAAGTGCTGTGGAGGGAGCCATTTCTTTCTCCACCAGGTCCTGTTTCTTGATGCTTCCCAGGCAGGCCGTAGATGAATAAACACCAACACTAGCATTCTCCAAATACTAGGCCAAATGAGATAGTTTGTAGAAACTCCACCACGAAGACATTCCATTCTAGTGGTGGAGTGTGGGGTTGGCAGTGTGCAGTGTGCTTTCATGTCTGTTTTCCTATCTACTTCTTTGAATCTGTAAATAGCAATTTTTCTTCCTTTAACTGCTCTGTCCTATTGGACCTAGTGAAATAACCTACTCTCTAAGACAATATTGTCTTTTTTTTTTTTTAAGTGTTTCTCACCTAATGAAAATGTTGCTCTCTCACTAAGAATCTGAATTCTCATTATCCATTTTCATAGGGGGCTCATCTCCCACTGGCCCTGATTAAGTGGGGTTATGGTGAGAATTGGCTTTTTGATACATCATTTCTTAATCAGTGAGCCAGTTGTGTGAGCAAGTATGGTATAAACCAAAGAGAGGGACGTTGTTTTATTTTACTTTAATTTCAAATGGTAACAGTTGGCATGAAGGGGCCCTGCCTTCTGAAGCACTTCCTATTTTTGTCACCTCAAGGCCATTACTTTCCTCTCTGTGGCCTTCCTACAACATCACTGCTATTTTTTATCACACCCTGGAATTTATTTCAGATTATATAAATAATTTGGCACAAAATTTTCCTTTCTGAGTCCCTGCAATCTTCCTCAATAATTTCATTACTTACACTTCTGACCCTGAAACTTCCATGAGCCCATTCCTTTCTATTCCTGACCCCATGGACCTGTAGTTCATTGCTTCCTGAACCACACACACACGGAAAGTTGTCATAAGTCAATATTTTTCTTTCTGAGATCTTTAACCCAGCACTTCCCTGCCTCGACTACAATTGTTTTACCTGCATCTTTTCCCCATTTAGCTCAACATTTATTCTCTGGTCCCTTTGGTACTTTTACATGCCCCAATAGCATCTCTTGTCTCTCCTTTCTGACCCAGCTTTGTACATACGGCCAGCTTCTCAGTTCACCCTTCTGATCCTTCTCCCTATCCAACTCATCAGATCTCAACCCCAGATACCTTCCAACACTTGCTCTCTCAGCCACTATTTGTTTTTCCTTTGAGATGAATGTTTTAGAGAAGGAGGAAACAAAATATGAAGGTTCACTTGACTGTTGAAGACACTACTTTCACTCTTAATTCTCCCTAGTATGGAAAATTCACATCTTCACTCAGCTTTAGCATTCAATTTAGTAGTTGTTCTTTTCTTTCATCTCCTAACACCATCTGGTTCCCCCACTGTTTTGGGAAGAAAAGGGTATGAGGTTTGCCCCCTTTTGCATATTCTAATCTTTATTCCCCAATGTTCCTTTCTCCCTGACTTTTCCACAGTGGAGACTTCACTCTTCTCTCAATATTCTGGACTCCCAATTTTACCAGTGCTTTCAGGATATTATTATCACAAGTATCTACTTTTTCTCTAACGTCTTTACTCTATCCCAAAACTACAGATACATACATACATACATTTTAAATTTTTTTAAAAAAGCAAAAATAAAGCTCATTCCTTCAACAAATATTTACTGGACCTATTCTGTATAGGCACTTTTGTATGTGTAGAGGATGCAAGGAAATAAGACTCCATAAGCAGATTTTTGTATCCTTGCTATCTTTTCTATATACCAACTGAATTCTTTACTTTCTTCAAAAAATTTTCAAATATAGTCCTAAAGTTATTTCCTCTACTTTCCCCCTCATCTCTTCAGAAATCTCTGACAGCCTGGCTTTGCATCCATTGAAGCCATTCCCTCAAGGATGAAGATAAAATGATGACTTAGATCTTTTCTCTGTCCTTATTCTCTTTGTTCACTTCACTTTGTCTTATTTCCTGTTTTACATTTTTTTGAGTTCTCCTTTCTTGTCTCACACTTCTTCTTTAACTCCTCTCACACCTTAAGTCTGGCTGTCCTTTAAAATGTTATCATAAACCCTATCACATCTTCTCTTTAGTAACTCTATCAAGAAGCAAATGTATTTTAAAGATTTCTCACTATCATCCCATATCTCAAAATTATGTATGAACTCTGGCCTTATATCTCCCCTGCAGTCTATACTTCAAATGGCCTCTCCAGTTACTCTATTTGAATACCCTGCCACACCTCAAATTCAAATCATCATCGTAATGAGGCAGATCTGGGATATGTTGAATTATAAAAGAGCAAGAATCCTAACTGGGATGGGGGCACACAGAGAGTGAACTCCTCCATAGAGTCAGCCCCAACAGCATCAGCTGGAAATGCCTCAAGGCATGAGTCCAATGGATATGGTCATTTATGTGCACTTGAGGCAATGCCAAACCAGTAGATCTAAAACATTATTAGGGACACAATACTAGGGATTTCAGGAAAAGGGTAGAAATATAAGAAGCTGTTTATATTTCACAAGTCCCCAATACCTGATTGGATATGGAAATATAAAACAAATTTAGAGAAATGAATGAGCGAGAGGCATGGAAGGCATTTCAGATGAAGTTATTAGATGAAATTCATGAAAGGGTCCTAGAACAATAAGCAGAGTCAGAGAACAGATTACTTATATATAGATTGATGATCAAGGCAAAAACCTAGTTATGTGGATGGTGACAATCAGAGTATATGGTGCTGGGAAGAAAGATAAGCAATTTAGGGAAGGGTATCTTTTAGCTGAATGACACCATGGCCTGCCATGATATCTGTAGGACAAGGACCAAATTGCTGATAAATTTTCTGGACTATTACAATTCCTGTCTGGACATCTCAATACTGCCACTATCAACCAGCATTGAACCTTTAAAATCTCTATGGTGTTAACATCTGTGAGGTGACTTTTTTTTTTTTTACCCTTATTTCCCTGAATATTTCCTCTTTAAAAAAAAATTATTTATTTATTCATGAGATACACAGAGAGAGGGAGAAAGAGGCAGAGACACAGGCAGAGGGAGAAGCAGGCTCCATGCAAGGAGCCCGACATGGGACTCGATCCTGGGACTCCAGGATCATGCCCTGGGCCGAAGGCAGGCGCCAAACCGCTGAGCCACCCAGGGATCCCCAATATTTCTTCTTAATCTTCTGTATGTACTACTCCTCTATTTCTGTTTTCAAATATGGGTGGTTCCCTTGGATTCTGTCTTTGGCTCTCTGCCATTAATCTATCTTCATTTTCCTTGGGCAAACTCATTCGCCTTCTTGATTTTAACTACCACTGTATCCTGTTGCTTCATGATCAAATTCTACAGTTCTGGTATCTCCCTTCAGACTCATCTATTTACCTGCTAGTTAAATCCATTTAGATGTCTGACTCATCATGTTGAAATACAGCATGTTCAAAGAAGATCTGAAATTTCCCTCTCTCCAAACCCACTCTTCCTTCCAGTGTTTCCTATGTTAATTAATTGCAACATTATTCACATAGTTGTTCCAGCCAGAAATATTGGAGTCATCCTAAGCCACTTCCTCTTTCTCATTGCCCACATACAATTAACCAGCCAATCCTACCAATTTTACCTTATAATTATTTCTCCATCTCTTATGTTTTCCTGATTCAGTCCATTATCATTTCACACCTGATATTTCACTAACCCAATCCTTGCTCTCCTTGATTGCTGACTGGCATCTTTACATTAAATTACCCCTCAAACAGTCTGGGTGCTATATCTGAAATACATATCAGCTCTGTCACTTTCCTGCATGTAACCATGCCATGGTTCTTCATTGCTTATTGAATCAACCTAACCTGCTTAGTTCATCTTAAAGACCCTTCATGATCTGGTCCCCATGGGCTCTAAGCATCATCCCCTAATTAGCCTTACCTTAAACTACTTGCCTAAAACTGAACTTATGACTTACTTTTATCTGCTTGTCATCCCCTAAATGTATACCTCTTCCTATATTTGTTATCATGTTTTTCCAGTCTTCTAAACTAGAAGTCAAAATATACCCCTTTACCATTCTCACCTGAAACTCAAAACAGTTTGTCACTAAATTTGATTAATTTTATTCCAAAAAGTATGTCTCAAATCTGGACCCACCATTCTATTCTCTTTTACCATTTCTTACCTGAGCAACAAAAGTATCTTGATGTTACAAAGTTTAGCTTTCTTAGCATTTGATGTCCCCATTCTGGGTTATAGCTTTGAGTGTTCCTGAAAATGCTCCTAAAATTATCAAACATTTCTGGAGGAAAAGGACATATTACAGATATTTATTACTACTAGGTCCAAAGTGAGCACTTCATATATAATCAGGAAAAAATACATAGATAAATTAAATATGCGGCCAGAATTACTCAGCCATTACTCATGGATATAAGATAACATTTATTTCCCAGATTTTTGGTATCAGAAGGGACTAGCATTAACATAAGAATGAGGTAATTTTTCCCTACAACAGAGATCAGAGGAGAATTGATTATAAACTGAAGGGATTTAGTGAAATGTTCACTGTGTAAATAATATTAGGGTCGTCCATACTCACCTTCTTGCCCATACAGTGGTGTGAATATGCACAAAGTGTTTTGAAGTTACCTAGTTACCTAGGCTTTGTAAGCAGCTGATTCCACAAACCTGAGAGAAAAAATTTTCAAGATAATTTGTCTTCTTGGAGATTTTGTACTCCTTATCTTTGATTTGACCAAAAAAATGCTGTTCAAAACCAACTTTCTGGGAAGTAATTTCCATGAAGATCTCTTACTTTCCTTTTTCCTCCTGCCAATTCAGTAAAAACAGCTCCAAAGTCAAGTCCTAAATTGAGGTTCAGTGAAAAAAAACATGCTTTTAATAATTCAATAGCTTCATAAAGGTCCCTCAACGCATGAATCTGACAGCAATATATACTGTTAATGAGAATGGAAAACTTGGAAAGAGACTGCAGAAGTGAGCCTGCTTAGGAATCGAAAATGGTAGAAAGATGCCTTTTCACAGTTTAAGAAGTGGTTATAAAAAGTGGCTGATTAAATGTTCAGAAGAAATGTTTCTGTTATTTTGTTGGAAGGTACAGATAATTCACACTTTTCACCAGTCCTTTTTGGAGGTCCTGCTTTTCCCCACACCTCTTACTGAACATTCAATCATGAAGATTCACATTTCACTTTTCACCAACCATTGCTACTAATTTGGTGGCCTCCCCTCATAGCTGACAGCACTCTCATAATCAGGATGGAATACCAGACCAGCCGAGCTTGGCCTTGCAGTAATCTTGAAGTTGCATTCGCATCAAACGCATTGTGCCTAAAAGCAAGGACTGCCTTTAATGTTGGCAAGTTGATGATGGGGCAGAAAAAAGTGTCTGAGTTCTCCTAAAGGATAACCTTATCTTGAGTGTGAGTTTGTTTGGAATGTCAGCAGCCAGCCTGAAACAAAGAATTCCTTGTATGCTGAAGATGTCTTTTGCATTTATTTTTCCAGTGAAGAACAGAGTTGAAGACAACAGTCTCTGGGGGAGAAAACAGAGTAAACTACACTTTAGATCACTGGCATTTACAATTAACATGATTTTTCTTTTTCTTGGCGACCCAAATGGCAGGTATATGCCATTTTGATTCAATTATCTACTTGTAGCATTTCCCCCTTGCTGCCAATTTAGGCAGTCTAGACATTGTGGTTGCTCTCTGGTAAGTGGGCTTCTTTCTGGGAAGTGATTTCTTTTGGAGCATGGAGGAAGTCTCAGCAGACCTGGATAACTCTTCCCACACATTTCTTTTGCCAATATATTTCAATATCTGTGACTCCATAATAAATTAATACATCTGTATAATATTAATACTACATTAGAGCAATGCAACAGTAACATGATACAATAGAAACATTGCTAACCCCCTAAGACTTTCACATGGCTCTACTGGATGAAAACCATTACTGTCAATTGCAGCTCACAACCTTATATCTGTGAAAAGGCAAAATAGACAGTGTCCTGGGTGCCTTTGAGTAGTATAAACTGTCTTGTTATCAACACCAACACTGCTGTCCAGAGATAAGAAAAGCAGACACTCAGACTGGCTACTCTGTGAGCTCTGAGTTTTTTTTTTTTTATAACCCTTGGCACTTTCCTCTTTAGCATTATTGGTTTGTCATCCTCTGGATAATTGTTCATAAATCATTGCTTAAATTGCTCATGACTCCATAATGTTTCTCGCCAAAAAGTATTCCACTGAATATTTAATAGATTTTCCAAAATAATTTACTCATAAGATACTTGGGTTTCAAATTTTCAAAATGATAGAAAAAAAAACAAGAAGAAAAAAATTAAGACTTTTCCTAAATCCCAAGTTTGCTGGAATTTTTACTTTCAAGGTGAGCAATATAGATGCGGGAATCTGAGAGCCTTTCTTTCCAACCACATTCCTAAATATCACGTCTTTCTAGTTGTGTCTGGACATAGTATATTTCTTTTCTATAGAAGTTGACTCTTTCCATAAAAGTTTTCAAAGAAATAAAAACCATAACCTTTTGGGTTAATTAAGTCTTAAGTTAATTAAGTTTTATAAAGACTTTATAAGGACTAACCTAAACTTTTATGCTGCATTTGAGGCCACTGTCCTGTGCTTTTAGTTTTATAAATAAAAATTAAAAACAGCTGCTTACCTCTGCCTATTCCTTTTCACATCCTTGAAATATATTTGTAGGTTTGCCTCTTCATATTTCTACACTTAATAGGCCTAGTTCCCGTGACCTTTCCTCAGAGAGACAATTTTCCAACCATTTAATCATTTTCATTGCTCTTCTTTGGACATACTCCAAATTCTCTATCCTTGGGTGGGCCCCCAGTGGTCATAGTATCGTGGTATAGACTCCTAAGCAGTGCTGACTAACTAGGAAGTTACTTCATTGGAGGCACATAGCATGAGCCTGATGTCATTCTGTCCATGTGGCTACACCTCATTTTACGTAATTTCAGTATGTGAAAATTCACATATAGCTTAAAAATACACTTTGCAAGATGATTCATCATAGGAGAACTTCTAGAAAAGTAATATGTCTAACACAGGATTTGTTTTTCAAAATCGATGTAGTAGGTACAACTTTTCAGAGAATATTTATCATGTGAGATGAAATACACAATATCTATCTATTCATTCACTCATTCATTTGTTCATTTATTCAAGAACACTTGTCAAATGCCCAGTGTAGTCACATAGCCACTGGAGATGTAATAATGAATACCTTACTTACCTCAGCCCCTTTGCTTGAGGAGTATGCAGCCCAGAGAGACAATATGTAAGTAGTTGGGCCTTTGAAATCAACCAGATATGTGTGGAAATTGCTCTTGCTATTTACTAGCTGCACTATAATCAGCACCTACTTACTTTCTCAAAACCTTAATTTCCTCATTGTTACTTTTGAATATTTATTTGTTTGTTTGAGAAAGAGAAGAGCACATGTGCAATAGGGGGGAGGGGCAGAAGAAAGAAGGAGAGAGAATCTCAAGCAGACTCCCTGCTCAGCTAGGAGCCCAATGTAGGGCTTGATCCCACAACTCTGAGATCATGACCTGAGCCAAAAATCAAGAGTTGGATACCCAACTGACAGAGCCACTCAGGCACCCCTAATTTCCTCATCTATAAAATGAATTTATATAATGACAATTTCTATTTCATAGGGCGTTAAATAAGATGTACATGTATGAGAGAGCAATTTGTTATATTCCAGAACCTTCCCTATAGCAGAAAATTTTATTTATTGGCTGAATTAGTAAACACAAGAATGAATAAATAAGTGAAACGTACATGAAAACTGATTTTTACAATACATTATAATAGGCAATATAATAAAATTATGAATAAAATCTTATGGAGGAATAGAAGAGCAAAATATTAAGCCTACATGTAGAGATTCTAGGAAACATGCAGAAAGCAATATGTAAATTATGTAAATGTGTAATTAAGGACAAGGAGATCTTTACTAGATGGAAAATGTTGGGGAGGGCATTCCAGACAAAAGGGTGAACATGTGTAAAGGCTCTGAAATACAAGTAGAAATGGCAAGTTGAGAATTTGTGAGAGGCTAGGTACATTTTAAAAGGAGGGACGGGGTGGAGAAGAGTTGAGAGTGATAGGGCTAGAGAGTTAGGCTAAGGTCAGAGTTGGAGTGTCATAAGTGCAGTCTTAGAATATATCCTTCTGGCAATGGAGAGGTGAAATTTTAAATAGGAGAATGAGGTTCCAAGAGGATTTGGGGAAAAAAATTAGAGGTTTAATTGACAAGAGTGAAATAGGGAGGATGAAATGGGAAGAAAAGAGACTGGTGGCGGAGAGACTAGTTATGATATGATATGAAGCCTACTGAGGTGATCCAGGGATGAGATGAAGGAGGTCTGAATTAATAGAGGCAATAGGAATAGAGTGGAGAGTTCAGTTTAGGGAGGGATTTTCTGGCATAAAAATAATCAAATTTAATGCACAGTTGTTTAGGGCTACAGATGAGGGAGGTAGAGGGATATATGTTGACCTATTTTAGTTTAGGAGATTGGATAAAATGGCAACATGCAGTAGGATGAGAAGTAGATGAAAATCAGTTTTAATCAAGTAGTGTCTTGCTCTATGGAGTTGGAAATTAGAATCTGTATTTTGGAAGAGAGGTTTGGAACGGAAATGTAGACTTGGGAATTGTTAATGTAGAGAGAGTCATTGAAGGTGGGGAATACATCAAGTCTCACATTGAATCTGAGATCCTTTCAACATTCCATATCACGCTTACAAAAATGTTCTTTCAAATACACTTTACCTTAGAATTGTCTCTTTGATATAATTTAGTCATATTTCTTTGTGCATCTAATATTCACTTATTCAAAACTTCATTCTGTTTTTCTTTTTTTTTAAATTAATTTTTAATTGGTGTTCAATTTACCAACATACAGAAAAACACCCAGTGCTCATCCCGTCAAGTGTCCGCCTCAGTGCCCGTCACCCATTCCCCCCAACCCCCCGCCCTCCTCCCCTTCCACCACCCCTAGTTCGTTTCCCAGAGTTAGGAGTCTTTATGTTCTGTCTCCTAAGATACTAGACCTTTTACTAAAAATACATCTCGGTCTCTAAAGCCATTTGCCAAAAGGGATCTGGTCCCAAAGTATAGGACTATATTGAGTGCACTCCCTTTCGTAACACCCAGATGACAGAAATATGTAGGAATATTGGGCTTCATTACATGAACAGGGAGATTTTACTAAAATGGGAAGGAGCAATAGCTGCTTGTGATGTCACTGTAAAGAAAAATATTAAAGATCCATTTGGAATCATTTAGAGCACACTACCCCTCCATCAGTTGTGTTGTTCCTGAAATCCAGATCTCTTGCATACACACCTCCGTCTTCCAAGCCACAGCAAAGTTCTCCTACCTGACTCATGAGTAATGGGTTGCTCTGTCAACATTCCCCCCTCCCCAGTATCAAATCCTTTTGTTAAGCAGTCATATGACTGAGCAACCAAAGAAATCCAGAGCCATTATAAGCTGTTGGCTTCTGTCAACCAGCTAGAAGCATGCATAGGATTCTTTCAAATGACATCACTTCTGAGTTATCAATACAGAATGTTTGAGAGTATTAATTTTAAAACTTCATGAATGCTCTTGTATTTCTCTAATTTAAACCTTCTTACTAAGACCTTCTGGAATTAAAACAAATTCAATCATGATTAGAATCCTGGTATAGAATAAAAGACCCTCTGATGCATGTCCCATTTCTATTTTTTCTTGCCCCTGGGTAGAGAACAAGGGAAAGAATTATGTGGCATTTAAAAGATAAAGTTCTAAGGATGGGTCCAAAAATTATCATTAAGAAAATAAATGCTAAAGAGCTAATCTGATCAGACAAGATTCTGAAGAAGGAATGTTTTTGTGCTGTTAAACTGTTTCTTCATGATGTCGTGTTGCCCCCATGCTCTAAACATTCACGGTATTCTCACAGCAAGGGATGGACATTTGTTTGTGTCTTTTTCTAATTAAAAACAAACCCCTGATGTCTATCTAAAATGATAATCCATTTCAGAGGTAATAGTATGAGAGTTGTTTACTTCTTGAATGAAACATGTTTGGAAATCATTTCACATTAAAAGAAAATTATTTCACTGGCTTTTCGTTTTCTGATAGCCCAGTGACTCATTTCCCCTAGCCCTATTCTTAGCAGGTAAGAGCTAGCTAACATTATAAACAAACTCATGTGAATGTGTGTACGGATGCCAGTGCACAAATATTGGGAAGAAAAATGGTTTTGTGCAAAAGAGGGATTTCAAAGGTAAGAGTTTTATGCCCTCTTGGATAATTTGCAAAAAGGTAATTCATGAAATGATCACTGACTGCTTCTTCAATCAGACCTCAGTGGTATACTCTGATAGGTAGAATTGTTTGTAGAGCAATGCTGGATGGCTGTAATGAAGGCATGCTGCGGCTTCCAGCCTTCTTTCTTAATTGCCTCTTACTTTATGCTTCTCTACCATTTTTTTTTCTGTGGTAATTCATTTTAATCAGTTTTAATGGAAGGATTTTTTGTATGATATTTTCAGACATAAATACATAATAAAACCAATAAAAGTAGGAAACGCCCAAATTTTTCTCCACCACAGATAAAATTCTGTTATTTCTCTTTTACTATGTTACTCCTTATTACAAAAAACAAACGTCTATGACAATTTAGGTATTCTGAATAAAGTTACAGACATTTTAAAGTTTTAAATAAATTGATGTGTTCCATCTTTTTTAGTCATTACACATACATTTTTTATTGCAAGTCTTCTTCAATCTCTAACAAAAATCTTTGCATAATTATTTTTTGACATTAAGTATGTTTTTTTGTGGGGAACAGAGAGGCCAAGTAGTCATTTAAATTTTATGTTTGCAATTTCTTACTTTTTGTTTAAGAATTTTAGTAACCAAATGATTTAGCTCATGATGCTTCCATGGATTAACCCACATCTGTTTTGTAAATCTAGAAAGATTCCTGAGAATTGTCCAGTATTTTTTATGGGGATAATAGACTAAGATCAAGCCTTTTCTTTTATTTATGTGTGTGATTTATATATATTCCTTTCTGGAGGAATCTGCTATACCTAGCAAAATGGTTATAATGTGGAATCTAAAATGGGTTATCAGAGAAGTCAACAGTTAAGTTTTTACTCATACCCTATAAACTATTCAGGCCTGAATCAGTGAGATATATGGAAAAAAATTAAGAGATTTTAAGTTAAAAGATCTGGGTTGAATACTCCATATGTGATACTACTATTATTCATTCACCCATTAACAGATGTTTATTTAACATTTATTAGGTGTTAGGCATTGTATCAAATCATTATATAGGCTTACTATATGTCTTTGAGCAAGTTACTTAACTAAGAATCTTCAAAAGAGGGAAAATAATGTTTGAATCTTCAAAAAAGGGAAAATAATGCCTTCATAACAGGGTTGGAAGAAGACTGAGTATGACTGTATAAAACAAAGCCTGGCATTGAGTGCTCATAC
Organism: Vulpes vulpes; assembly: GCF_048418805.1. Lineage (NCBI taxonomy): Eukaryota > Metazoa > Chordata > Mammalia > Carnivora > Canidae > Vulpes > Vulpes vulpes. The sequence goes on along the minus strand of NC_132787.1, from coordinate 10,655,844 downwards.
ATGTGCCCACCAGTTCCCAATTCAGGATCCTGGGTGGTCTGCTGAAGTAGGGAATGTTATATGAAAATGTTCTAGGCCAGAACATAAAGGGAAAGTAGTTGACCATTAGACTTTGAAGTCATAGTCATGTGTATCTTCACAATAAAGAAAAAGAAGGTGGCATGAGGAATGACAGGAACATAGCAGAATTGTCCCAAGAAACTTTGCACAGATCTATGTTCTAATCCTAGACCCACCTAATTATTATCTGAGTGACTGTGCTAGTTATGGGGGCCTCTCTGAGACTGTTACTGCATCTGTTAAATGGGATAAGAATATTGTCCCCCACAAGATCGTTGAGTTAAATGTGATGATCTCTGCAAGATACCTAGCACAGTAGATGGCAGTGATTGTTGCTGTTGTTTTTACTATTGTTGTGATTAGTAAAGATCCCTAGGAAGCTACTGCTCTGTCAGTTATGTTGCTAGCCAGCCTTTTTAAACTTGCTCTTCCTGAGTTAACGATGGAATGACAAATGGAGTCACGAAATTGCATGGCAATTTGGGCAGTCCATCTCTAATAAAAATTATTTTTCAGAAAACAATTTTTCTTTTTTAAAGGAAAAGTAACTTTTTTAAAGGAAAAATAACCGAGAATAATCTCTGAATGAACTACTATTCATTTAGATGGATAGGCAGGCAAGGTCACACATTGACTTAATGTTGAGCATTTAGGTAGAAAAATAACCAGCACTTTTCTACTTAAAATTTTATAGGCTTTCTTTGAACAAGTTCATGGCATCATATAAACTAAAGAAAATGTTATTTCCTCTGACTTAAAGAATACCCCAATATGTTCTTCAGTATTATCTCCGTAATTGTTACTTGTTCATCTATTCATATTTTAAACAGTTTAGGAAAGGACTATTTATTTCCCTATGTCAGCATTCTGCTCTCTCTCATGTGTGCATTGCTTATCCACAGAAAATGATAGAAAATCCTCCATGTGAAAGGTTTAGTGAAAGTAACAGCACCAACATTCTTTTATCTGTGATGATGGAAAGATAATCCACATATGAAAGCACTTGGTGCTTCAGCTTATTTTGAGTGATGGAGGCATAATAGAATCTCCTAAGCATTAACATTCTACAATAACACAGCATTGTCATCCTTTGTCTGATCCTGGCTCATACAAATCTCACTTGGTTTCAAATTCCTAACAAAAACTAGAGAAATACACCTCAAAGCTATTATGTGAAAATGATTTAGGTATAGCTCTAAATCTTTAAACAAACCCTTAATGATATAAAAGTCCTATTTAAATACTTCTGCGAGGATGTTTATGAACAGGATGAAACTTATGAATATAGATCTCACAGGCAATTTGCATGCCTAAATCCTATATACATTTTGTTTCTGAAAGTATTAGCCTTTTATGTCCTTTCTCTGCATTTGGTATTTTGGCTTACTGTTCTGCAAACAGCTTTAAGAACACTGGGAGAACAACTCTATATCTGTTTCAGTTTAGAATGAAGGACATCATATAATCTTTCATTAGCTACTGATTTTTAATTTTAAAAACAAAGCCATTATTACCTTTTGTTACTATCAGGTATGGTGAGTCTCTGGCAATTTTTGAAATGGAAAGAATTTGTCAGCCATTTCCTCCCACATCTCTTTAGGTGTCCACCTTCTAGAAGCTGAGCTCTTCTGTACTGCTCCGTGGCTGTCCTGAACTCTTGTCATATGTGCTGAATCTAGACCTTCCTTTTCAGGCAGTGCTCTTGCCTTCAAAGTTATCTGTCCTTCTATGTACCCACTGCACCTTAACCATCTTTGTTCTCATGCTCTCAGTTTTCTACTCCTAACCAGTGCTCAGGGAGGCAGCATAGAAATATATAGAGCATTGAGCTGGAAATAAGAGACTTGAGTCAAGGTTCTAGTCAATACTTGGGATATGTTCACCTATGCTAGGCATTATTTTAAGTGCCTTCCATGTGATAAGTCATTCATTTCTCAAAAACAGTCCTATGAAAACAGGTACTGTAAGGTTAGATTATTTGCTTAATGTCATACAGTTAGCAAAAGGGGAAAAGGATTTTAGTCCAAGTGGTCTAGCTCCAGAGTCTGTGTTTAATCGCTATGCTATAGCACCAATAATTCACCAATGAGACTTCTTTTGGTCTCAATTTCTTTTTTTTTGTTTTTTGTCTTGGTTTCTTTTATCAAATAAGAGAGTTTAGATGATAACAAAGATCCCTTTCCATCATAAAACTATAGTTCGAAGTGGGAACTCAATTGAATCAACCAAGTTATATTCAAAGCTAGACCAGCAATTGTTTTTTGACTAGAGACACCAAATAAAATTTTGTTTGCTTAACATCAAATACTGGTAATATTGGTAATGGTCTATTTTTATATCACCATAAGCAAGTGTGCAGTTGACAGCTGATGCCTGAGTATATAAATAAATATATACACACTTAAGGTTATGAAATGTGATTTAACATGTTGTATCAGTTAGAATTTGATTTTTCTACATATAAAGAAAACACAAAATATTAATGGCTTTCTCAAAATAGAAGTTTATTTCTTCATGTAAAAGAAGTCAGGAGGTAAGGATTCCAGAACCTGAGGTAACTTAATCATTCAGATTCTTTCTATAATCCCATTGTATCATCTTAGCTTATGGCTTCCATCCTTGAGATAAGCTCATGGTCCAAGATGGCTGTATTCTATACAGAAAGAAGGAGATGGAAAGAGAAGGAAGGAGGGAGGCAGGGAGGGAGGGAAGGAAGGAAGGAAGGAAGGAAGGAAGGAAAGGAAGGGAAAAGAGAGAGAGAGAGAAGGGACCAAGGACCAAAAGCCTTATTCCCATAGGAGTCAGCCATCTTTAAACAGATTTTACTGAAGATTCAGCAAATACTTCTATTCAACATTTTCAGTTGCATATCTCTGTTCACGGGGTAAGGCTAATCTTACCCCCAAAGTAGGCTGGAACATGTTATCTCTTAGCTGGGTATTTTGCAGTCCAGAATAAAATCATAATTCTATTATGAATAACGAGAAGAATGGATATTGAGTGACAAAAGAGAGTTTTGATAACCATTTATGAGATAGTTATAGAAATCTTCAAAGGAATAATAGTTTTGTCATGAGGAAATCCCATTTGGGAAGTATTTAAGGTAGAATCAATAGGGTTTTGTGATTGATTGAACATGGGGGGTGAAAAGAAAACATGGAAGAGACAAAGTCAGTGACTAAATTAAAGTGACAAAGAAGATGGAGATATCATTCTCATAAAAAAACATGAGGATAAACTGATTACATGGAGAAGATGACCAATAACTTTTACCTTTGTTAAAATTAGTGTATATATAGAGGAATCAAAAAGGAACTTCAGGAAGAGATAGGACATTCAGGACTGGAGCTCAGTGAATTTTATCTGGGCTAGAAATATGTAGACATGCAAGTAGCTGGCACTATAAATAGTAGCTGAAATCATTGGAACTGGCACGTTTACTTGGGAAGAGTGTAAAGAGTAAGAAGAGAATATAGATGAGGACTCTGCTTCTGAGAAACAGCTATCCTTAAAGGTGGGGAGAGAAAGAAGAGTGAAAAGAGATACAGAGAGGTAGGAGGAAAGCCTGGAGATCTTGGGATCATTCAAGCCAGAATAAGAGTTTCAAGTAGAAGGGAACCGTTAATGATATTAGATGCTACAGAAGAGGCAAGTAAAATAAGAACTAAAAAGATATTTTAAAAATGTAATCCCAACAAAGTTCTCAGTGCCTTGAATGGCTGTTTTGTGGACTCAGTGAAGAAACAAGAAAACAGTGAGATAAGACATGCACAAAGGTAAGGAGCGGAGATGATATGTGCAGACCACTTCTTTAAAAAAGTTTGTTGTGAAGAGAGAAAAAGAGGATGATACCTGAAGGAAGATACGGAATCAAAGGAGAAGAAAATAATACAGTAAGGTTCACCAAGACTATTGCAAAGTTAAATTACTTTTAGGCAGGAGGCAAGATATTTAGTTCAGTGTAATAGGGAAGTAGGAGAGAAGGTTTAGAACTAGCTCCACCTATTTGTAGATAATAAGAATTTAAAAGAGTTTCAGTCTGATGCCTTTGTTTTCTTTGTGAAATAGCAGTGAAGCTCCTCTGCTGAGAGAAAGGGAGGGGGATTAAAAATTGTAGAGGGGGGGTTGCCTAGGTGGTTCAGTCAGTTAAAAGGTGGACTCGTGATTTCAGCTCAGGTCATGATCTCAGGGTTTTAAGATCGAGCCCCACATTGGGCTCCGTGCTGGACGTGAAGCCTGCTTAAGATGCCCTCCCTTCCTCTCCCTCTGCCCCTCCTCCCCTCTCAAAAATTGTGGAGCAGTTTGAAATGATTCTGGACAACATGTGAGAATACTGACCAACAAAGTGTAAGTGATGCTCGTAATGGTCAAGGGCATGATTAAGGTCAAAGTCTTCAGAAGACTTGTGATCTTCCTCTCCTCCTCTTCCTCTTTTTGCTTCTTACCATATACACTTTTCCATATTTCTTGTTAGTTTTTTCCTAGGTATTTCATATTTTTATTTCTATTAGGATATTTTCCCATAATATTTTCTAACTAGCTATTACCAACATAAGTCAAATCTATTTCAATGTCCTGTATTAATGTCTGGCCTCCATGCTGAAATCTGTTATCTGGAGTTGTTCAGATAAAAAATACCTCTGCAAATAATGACCATCCCTCCTTTCTAAAATGAGAAATCTCATTCTGTCCCTCTTCTATTCAGTGAGTGCAACTTCTGAATAATGATGAATAACAAAGGTTACAGAAATAATCCTTTTCTTCTTCCTGACTTTAATAGGAATGTCTCTGGTGTTTCACCATATATTAAGATTCATCTATCTCATAAATATTTATTGAGCGCCTATCATGTGTTGTCATTGTGTTAGGTACTGGTTATACTGTGGTGAAATAATTTGACACCCTTTTCGATGTTACATAATTTAAAGTCTAGTGGAGAGATAAAAATTTTTAAAGGTTATAAAGATATGGTCTCATAATTATAATTTTTGATAAGGGTTATGAATGAAAAAAAGGAGGATGATATGAGGGGGGGAAAAGCCAGCCCTAATTTAGAGAGTCAAGTAATGCTCTCTGAAAAAGTGACATTTAAGTTAAAACACAAAAATGGAGTCAGAATTATAGAAAAATCAGGTCAAGGTGCCAAGGCAGGGATGAATAAGAGGGGTTCGAGTTTAATTAATGCAAGAACAGGGATGCCTGGGTGGCTCAGTGGTTGAGGGCCTGTCTTTGGCTCAGGTCTTGATCCCAGGGTCCTGGGATTGAGTTTCACATCGGGCTTCCCTCAGGGAGCCTGCTTCTCCCTCTGCCTATGTCTCTGCCTCTCTCTCTGTGTCTCTTATGAATAAATAAATAAAATCTTTTAAAAAATTAATGCAAGAATATTAAATGAGATTACAGATTGAGATTACTTTGTGCAGGGGAAGACATTTAAGAGCATATACTGAGTGCTTCAAAAATGTTAACACTACATGTAATTTTAGATGATAATTTGAATCCTCATACTAAGAAAGTAAAATTTTAGACTTAGTTTACTAAGAGGAATTTTTAAAAATAGGAACAATTTAGAATGTTATTAATAGGCCCTAGTCATATCTTGAGAGATGATCGATCATATGATTTTTCTTCTTTTACCCCTGAGTATGATAAATTATGTGAACCATTCTTTCATTCCAAGAATAAATCTCACTAGGCCAAGATGTGTTTTTAAATATAATTTTTCATTTAGTTGGCTTATGACTTATTCAAGATTTTGTAAATATATTAACAAATAGGCTTTTAAGAGAGTTTTTTGGTTACTATGTATTTGTTTGGGCTGATTTGATGTAAGTAACTGTCAAACATATCATTACCAAAGTTATTCTGACTTCAAAAAATCAATTGGAATTTTTCTATTTTTCTTTTTAATGTCTGAAAACAGCTTCACCAGCATAGGCACTTCCAAACACCATTTCTGAAAAACCATTTGACCTTTTATAATCTTGAGGAGCACACGTTTCTTTGACAGTTTTATCCATTTCTGGTTACATGTCTATTTAAGTTTTATGTCTCTTTTTGAGTCAGTCTTGGTAATTCATGTTATCTTCTTTTGGGTGACCAGTGAATATCCACTGGACTGTTTACAATGGATTTCTAGCTGGTCGGCCTGAATTCCAGTTCATTTCTTTCATTGTATAGTCAGTGTGACCTCTCAAAATTGTTATTCTAATTAAATTAATTCTCCTCTGAAAACCCTTCAACAACTCTTTATTTCTCTCAAGATAAAATACAAACTCCTTACACAAGATATGAGTCATGAGTCTCTGCATTACTTCTAAAATGACATCAATGATCTTTCCCTCCTTTCATTCCAGTTCCCAGAATATTCTAGCTTCACCCTTCCCCAGGGCATCTGCCTGTGTTATTCCCACTAGCTGAAATTCCCTTTTCTTTCTGCTTCCTGAATGCTAGATAACTCTCCTTGTCCTGCAGGTTTCTGCTCAGATGTAACTTTCTCCAGGAAGTCCTCCTTAACTCCCAAGATTATCTAACGTGCCCCTCCTATGGGGGACCTGTACATACAGAAAGACAATAGGAGAGTGTTGGGTCACCTATGTCTGTCTCACACAAGAGACTGTATGAGAAAATTGAGAGGAGAAACATTGTGTCATTCATCTTTGTATCTTCAATGTCTGGAATAAAGGCTGGCACTTAGAATATACTCAATAAATATTCATTGAGTGTTGAGTGGATGACAGGTGTGAATGACTTCTAATTACAATGAAATTTTTAACAACTCACAATTCCTTAGCTTTTCCAAAATATTCAACCTAGTTACTAGAGAAATAACATTTTTCCCATTCATGTATCATTAGTCTATATATATAATATTTAATTATGTAATTATAAAAACAAGTGCACCTGGCATAAAGAAACTTAGGACTAAAACCTTGAACTCTTGCAAGGCACATAGCTGAACCCAAGAGAGCGGAAATAATTTCCTAGCTGTAAGCACAAAGATGAGCAACATTTATTCATCTGTCAGTTGGTTAAGTGGGAGTCTCTTAAAGTTTCTACAAGGTACAGAGAGAGCTCACAATTGAGAGATAGTTGTTGAAGTTCATTTATAAGTTTGATGAGTTTGATTCAAAAATATATTTTGTCATGCAAGATAAAAAGTGAATGGTTAAGGCTCATAATATTGGGCAAAATGCCCTCATTAACATGGAAGTTGAACTAATACTACATTATTATAGCCTGATTTTTAGATCCAAGGGGCTACAGATTGTACTTACAGAAGGGAGGAGAAGAAACCATATAAAGAAGACTTTTCTTGTTGTCGGTACTAGAAACGCTCTAGGAGAAATTCCATAGTACATAAAGGAAAATTTTAGTTGCCCAGATGGTTCTGTACATTTCTCCTATCCCCTATTTAATCTCTGCCTTAGGTATTCCAAAATAATCTGTTTTCTAAAACTTTTTGGAAGGTCCTGATATTTAAAATTGATTTCTTTTTTTTTTTCTGCTTTTGTAACTTATTAGCAAAGCAACACTTAACCGTTACACTGATATATATCAAATAAAAAAACATTTATACCTAAACTGAGTGTAAGTATAAAATCTCTGTTTTGGAAAATATTTGGCCTACACATTTCAGGATGTACCTTTGAATCATTCATTCTGCTACTGCTACTAGTGTCATGTACATTTTATGTAGAGGACTGAAAACTCAAGTCAGCTGCCAAAGGAGTGAAGAAACCTGGCCGGAGCTGACTTACATGGTTTTATTAATCCCCTTTTGTCCATCAATCTCTGCAATATTAATTTATTAGAAATGTTTAGTCAGTGTCTCCACTCTCACCCATTGCTCTAAGATAATTTATCTCCCATTAAATGTCTGCTGAAAATCTTAACCCTGGAATGCAGATATCTGCTGGGAAGCTTTCCACTAACCAGTTACAGGATTTGAGGTGGAAACTTCATTTGGGGGTATTTCTCCCTCCCTGTCTGTTCCCTATCTCCCCTAGGAATTGGCAAGTAGCATACTGAGTCAGTTCATTGTGCATATTGCACTAGACAATTACCTGGACCTGGACTTTGAGTTGGCGCCAAGGCCAATAAAAGGTACATTTATGAATGAGCCTAAAGTAAAGATGCTTTTAAGAAAACAGGACATAAACAAGGCAGATATGCAGAGAAAAGCAGAGAAGGGATGTGGCTACAGAGACAAAAAGACAAGGTGACTGCCTGGTGACATTTAGATCTACTGAAGTCCAGGTAAACTGCAAGCACTTTATTTCCTTATGATTCTCTAATATCTTTTCAATAAACTTGCTAATTTTCATAGCTTAAGTGGGCATATGTGTCTTGCAACCAAAGGATTCCTGGCTCATTCTTTGTACCATATTGAGAATTTGAAAACAAGTAAACTTTCAGATGGAAAATGTGACTCATTGAAGAGACAGGGTGAAGCGCAAGGAAAACATCACCCCCTCCGCCCCCACTCATGCTTTTGCTATCATTTTCCATATAAGTTGTAATGCCCAAGCCCCATACTGGCAGATATCAAAGTTAGATATCAAGTTAGGGCGGGGGGGGGGGGGCTTGCTAGAAGCTTCCATTTTTAAAAATTTTCCCCCCAAAAAACCCCCCTGAAAACAAAGTTAGAAGTTTGCCTTTGATGCTCACATTCTTTCCTTTAATCCATTTTCTGGCTTATAGAGCTACTACCTTCTCTTTTTGGTACCTAGGGACCTGTGCTTTCATCGTTCTCTCTCTTATAACAAATTTCAGAAAAGTATCTCATACATTTACTTATACAAAGCAAAAAAAAAAATTAAAGCTTGCTCTCTCTCTCTCATCATCTATGCATATGTGTCAGAGAATTTCCCCCCCTTTTTTTTTTTTTTTTTGAGAATTTCCCTTTTAACAGTATTCCAAATGTTAAGACACAAAATAAATCTTGAATTGGGAAATTCCAGCTGGAAATAGGACTTATATTTCAGGGGCAACCTGAACATGTTTGAAACCACTGCAGAGATGGTTGTCTCCTGTGTTTCCTCCATGTTAAGGCTTGCTCTGATTTGCGTTTGTCTGTGACAGTGTGTGGAATGTGAATATTTGAGAAGAGACCACCCTGCCTGTTTGGATTAGTGTCTGTATCTATTTTAACAAGTATGGTGCCTGGGAGTTCAGTTATAATGAGTTCAACTCTAGTTTGGGGTTCTGCATACATTTCAAGGGTAAAGGGCAAAGTACTTGTAGTCTTTTCTCTATGCTTCATAAGACCCTTTGAAATATAATATTTTCTCGTAAGTGGACGTGTCTTCAAAATGAGCCAGCTAGTTGACAGATAGCTTGCATATGCTTATGGATAAGTACATTCATAACATACAACTATTCAAAAATGCCAGAATTGTTTTCTCAAAATTCAATTTTGCATAGTTCTGGTAATTAACTCACTGTCAAACTCTGCATAAATTTGAATTGCTTCAGTCTGCAATTTCCAAGCTCCTAGAAGCTTGAATGGAGATCAAACAAAAACTCTCAACCTCGCTAATGCCAATGACAATATAAAACCAACTCCAAATTTTTTTCCGTCATGTAATCAATAAAATCATATGAATTTGTAAACAGTCCTGTCAAATCTCTGGACGTATATATGCTCAGACTTGAGGTAGCTTGCAAGGTCACAGAAAAAGTCTGAGGAAATTGGTTTTCTGTTAAACTCATCCAGACTCAACTTAAACCTGATGTGCTTAGATTCGTTTACTTTAAGGTATCATATCACAATTTCCTGCTACTGAATAATGATGCTGAAGAAGTTTTATTAGAGTCTTTATTATGGAAGAGAGTGCATAGCAGAATCACAGAAATCCAAGTGGGATAATGAGAGATGTAGACTTTATTTCAATCCAGATTCTGGACTCCTGATAGAATCATACATTTTATTTGTAAATCTTTCCATTTGAAAAGTAGGATACTAAATTGGCTGTGTCTGCAACTCTCCAAGGAATTTCAGTCCTGGGAGCTCTAATGAGTGCAGGTCTTAACCCAAAGTTAGGGACCTTGGTTTTTTTTTTTTTTTTCCTTAGCCCTACTTGGTTTGTTATGGTTGCTATAACAAATACCATAGACCAAGTAGCTTATAAACAACAGAAATATATTGTTCATAGTTCTGAGGGCTGGGAACACCAAGATTAGGGTGCCAGCAGATTCAGTGTCTGGTAAGGACCTGCTTTCTGGTTTGTAAATGGCCATCTTTTCACTATGTCCACACATGGCAGAAGGGATCCCTCTGGGGCCTTTTGTACAGGGCACTAATCCCATTCACAACAGTTTGGTCTTATGACCTAATCACCTTCCAAAGGCCCCAACCCAAACACCCTCACATTGATGATTACGTTTCAACACATGAATTTTGGAAAAACATATTCAATGTATAACAACTACTATTAAATTTTCTAACATGAGATCATTAATACATTCATTTAACCCATTAATCTTTTTTGAGTTTTCATTCAACAACAGGCTCTATGCTAAGAGGAAGAAATTCAGAGATAAATAAGTTATAGTCTAAAGAGTTTACAGTTGCCAAATAATGTGGAATTACAGTAATAGGAATGTGCAGATGTATTATGTGAACCCCAAGGAATGGTACTTAGCTCATTTTAGTGTGAGTGGGGGGTCATGGGATGGGAGGGGAGTAAAAAGGAAGATGAACTGAGGAGGTAATAATGCTTGGCTTGAATCTTCAAGGATATCTAGGTGGGAACCAGATCAAGAAAAGGAGCCCATAAAATAAACAGCAGGGAACAAGCTCTGGAATGCAGAATTAAGGGTGAGGCAAGAGTGCTGAGGGGTAGGTGAGGCTGGAGAGAGGTAGGGGCCTGATAATGGAGGACTAGAGGTGCCACCAAGGCCAATAAAATTCTTACTTCAAATATCTTTCACCAAATTATGAGAAGATACACCATTTCCTAATTATCTTTTTAGCACCCAGACAGCATAGGCCTACCACTGAGCAAATGCTTAATAAGTATTACCTGATATGCTTCTCCACCTCCAGCTCTTTGTATGTATTGTTTTATTTTTGTTTCTTTCCTAAAAAAGAGGCATTTTTACTTTTCAGATGAGATTGCAGTTTTTAACTAATCAGGTAAAATTGGCTGAAGATGTTGAGTATATAAAATAATACCACGCATAACTTCATTCGTTATTTCATGTCTTACAGAGTATAAAATAAGGCAACATAAATTGATAAACAAAAATGAATAACCCTTAATTGGGCAGAGTCTAGGTGCTAAGCCTTGTGCTACCACTTGGCATGTAAATTATTTAATATATACAACACCTTCATCAAGTAAGTTCTACTATTCCTGACTTTACACATAGGAAAGTGTTAGGGATGTGAAATGAGTTGCGCACATTCAGTTAATACGCACAGAGGCAGGGTTCGCACCTCAGTCTGCTGGCTTCAAACCTCTAATATGCCACAGCACTTCCAACACTAGGTACACAAATGCACAGGAAAGAACCGCTATTTATGTTAATGCAAAAAGTTTACACACAAAAAAGGTAGGCTTCCCCCCACCCCCTGCATTTGCTGATATTTGAGTTTAGATTACTAAATACTTTCAGGAGACGTTGGACCAAAAACGTTTAATGAACACTGTGTTTTATATCACATTAATAGATCAGGACCTTCTGATTTAGGATTGCTGAAAAAAACCTCAATATATCACTCCAAAATCTTTTGAAAATACCTCTTGACTGAAACTGCTTTAAATTGAGTTGAGAGAGGGAACCTTGTTTTTCCTCCTGTAGTTCTTGGAAGCCATCTACTCTCTTTGTGGTTAGACATGCCCTTGGCATTTTTTCCTTCCAGGGAGACTGTCTGAATAGCGGCATTCAGGTTGTCAGAACTTCCTCCCTGCCTGGGACTGTAAAGTGAGGGCTTATAATGTACAGTTTGTTATTGGGCTCAACTGATACAGCAACACACCCAATGCCCATTCGAAACAGAACTGAATGGAAGAATAAATGCAGGTTATCCCATCAAGACAGGAAAATAATGGTAGCCAGACAACATTTATATTTGGGGGAAAAGGTATGTAGGGCAATTGTACTCACACGTTGAGTTGTTTAAAATGTCTGTGTTTTGTTTTTGCTAAAAAAGATAAAAACATCTCTAACTTCTTTGTACAGTTCTCAGCGTATTTCTAATTTAAATAGTTCTGCCAGTAAAATGTTTGAATAGAGAGAGAGTAAAGAAAAACTTTATTTTTTAACTTGCCAATTAAAAACTTTCTTTCTCTTTAGTGATTTCCCCCAGTATGTTAGCTAGAGAATGATTTATTCCTATGTGCCTACTCCTAAGCTTTTTAAACTTTCCCAGCCTTTCTTTTCTCTTTGCCTTTTTTCATACTTGGAGTTTTCAACATGATTCTGCTGAGAAATCAATCCCAAGTTTCAGGCCTCAGTAGGAAGTCCCCACTCCATACAAGACTCATTGGAAGATGGAGAATATGATTGGTGTCTTTGATTGGGACACGGGGCAGGGTGGGGAGGAGTGAGAGTGGGGGGTGGGAGATAGACTAAACATTATTTCTGGGTGTGTCTGTGAAAGTGTTTCCAGAAGAGATTAGCATTAGAATTGGTAGATTATGAATAAAGCCCTTTTCCCTTCCCAATATGAGTGAGCTTCATCTAATCCACTGAGGGCCTGAATAGAACAAAAACATGGAGGGAGTATTTACTCTCCCTACCTGACTGTATGAGCTGAGACTTCAGTCCTTTTCCTGTCCTTGGACTGGAACTTATACCATTGCCATTCCTTATCGTTAGGCCTTTGGTCTGAAATTAGAATTTACATCACTGGCTATATCAGGTATTCATTTTGCATATGGCAGGTCATGAGACTTCTCAGCTTCCATAATTGTCTGAGCCAATGCCTTGCAATAAATGTCGATAGATGATAGATAGATAGATAGATAGATAGATGATAGATAGATAGATGATAGATGATAGATAGATAGATAGATGATAGAATATCCTATTGGTTCTGTTTCCCTGGAGAACCCTGAGTAATTGAGTAATACAGAGCGCATGTGCATCTTTATAGATTTCCCAAGAAAATCTCTTCTCTTTTTGCCAGTATTTGCATTTGAGACTTTAGTACACAGGTCCAAGATGGCACATAATGAAAACCCCTACACTCTTGAAACCTTTAGCATTTCTTGTCCTGTCTTTTCCTCCTTCAAAAGTTCAGACATGATTAGAAAGCAAACCAATTCTATTGCCAGCTCTTTTCTCCTTCCTTACTTCCCTTACTTTTCCTTTTTTCAAAATGTCCCCACTCTGAAAACCCTCCGGGACTGTAAGCCTTTCTTTCTCCATCATCATTATCAGATGCAGTATGGCTAGCAATCTCATTTTCTCAAGTTCAAGAGCAGTTCATTTGTAAAATAATTTAAAATACATTATTGATAGCAGATAATAACATATTAAAATTGCTTAATCTTCCTAAAGGAGTAAGTGATACGAAATCTTTACACCCTCTCACAAGTGAAAGAGAAGGACTTTCAAAGAAGAAGCAGCCGTTTTGTACCATGAACAATTATGTCCTTGCTTTAAGAGATGGCCTTCTCTGGGCCATCATGGATTCAGTCCTGCCACTTAAAACCTCAGCCTCCAAATGATCTCTCCCTATCTTCCCTTTAAGAAAGTTTTCATCAACATGTTTCTGCATTGGAGTTTTTTATTTTTTTTCTTTTATTTATTTTTATTTTTATTTTCTTTTTTTTATTTATTCTTTTATTTTTCTTTTTAAAATATTTTTAAAGATTTTATTTATTAATTCATGAGAGACAGAGAGAGAGGCAGAGACACAGGCAGAGGGAGAAGCAGGCTCCACGCAGGGAGCCCGACATGGGACTCAATCCTGGGTCTCCAGGATCAGGCCCTGGGCTGAAGGCGGCGCTAAACCGCTGAACCACCCAGGCTGCCCTTGTTTTTCTTTTACATCTAAGAAAGATCGAATCACTTTTAAAGAATCTAATACTAGATAGCATCTATAAATGCTCCGTAAATTTTCTTTTACAAACACTGAAACATTTCAATTGAAAGTATAACCCCTGAAGTAACTGCAGAGGAATATGTTGCTCTTACATTAAGGAAAGAATGAGGGATTCAGATTGAAATATGATATTTTATCACATAACACATAAGATCTCAGCATTAACTTTTAGTCCAAATGGCCCTTGTCCAATGCGTGTGTTTATATTGGCATCTCTTTTTGAATTTTTTTAATAAACAATTGACTTTTCACCATCACTTTTTCTTAACATCTAAAAAGGTTATGAGCCATAATAACATTGCTTATAATACATATGAAAAAAATTCTTTTTCCTATAATTTCATGACTATTGGATTTACAAAAAATCTTATAATTTCAAGAATATAAACTATAATATGATATAAGGTAAAAGATATACCAAACATTCAAATTACTTATATTTTCTCTCTTCAAAAAGGATATGTTTTTTAAAATGTTGTTAGAATGCCTTAAATATCATGGCCCCTTATATTTAAATTTATTGAACAAACTACTCAGCTTCCACTTTCTAATTTATTTTGTTCTGGGATGTCATTGAAAAGGATAGCTTAGTACTTAATAGTAATGGGAATGCCAAAGTCTTGGTCATACAATTTCAGGGTTTCTGATAGCAATTTCAAGTGATAACAGAGTCATGCATGAAATCATTCATGGCACAATAACTGAGAAACTAATTTATGCACCACAGCAACAATTTACCATGCACCAAATAAGGATCAGATCCAGTTAGACACATTGTAGTTCTCTGATACTCACTACAATCCTGAAGGGTAGGAATTCTTGCTATGATTTTATAAAAGAAGGAAAAAACATAAATAAAGCAACTGCTTGAGGATACAGAGTTCCCAAGTTTCAGAGCAGTGATTTCAAGCTTAGTCTGCTGGCTCCCAAACCCATCTTCTTGCCACTAAACCAACTTGCCTCCTTATAAGTAAGAAAAATGTGCCCCTGAAACAGGTTTTTTTTTTTTTATTTCCCCCACAAAGGGATCTGCTTTAATTTTTTTATGACATAATTTCTGGAATAAATTAGAAAATAATGATATCTGGGATAATATTCCAGAATCCCAGTGAAACATTTTTAGTCTTTTCTTGGTGAAAATAGTTCTCATATGGTATATAAAGGTTTATACAAAAGACATACAGTAAGGATGCCTGGGTGGCTTAGCGGTTAAGCATCTGCCTTCAGCCTGGGGTGTAATGCTGGAGTCCAGGATCAAGTCCCACATCAGGCTCCCTGCATAGAGCCTGCTTCTCTCTCTGCCTCTCTCGCCCTGTGTCTCTCACGAATAAACAAATAAAATTGTTTTTTTTTTTAAGGCATACTGTATGTATTGTTTTGCAACTTGACTTTTTTTGTTTAAAGTTGTTTTTAAGATTTGCCCATGTTAATAACAGTACCCTGGTTCATTGATTTTTTTTTCTTGAATTTTTGTACCTTTAGCTAAATTATCTTCAGAATCATTGTACCAGATTACACTCCCAGGAGCAGTGTATAGGAAATCCCAGTTTTCAACAGCCTTGCTGTGACAGACACTACTAGTTTTCTATCCAATTCCCCACTTAGTACCCTCCTCATAGAGCATGGATATCTTTGGGAGACAAACAGACAATTATATAGGTTCTATTTTAAAAGATTAGAGGCAATCTTTAAGCACAGAGAGCTTCACCCCAAGAGGACTGGGCTTATTTGGAACAGACTATGGGTAAATTCAAGCCTATGGATTTTGTTGGAAAAAAGAAAAAAATGATGATTTTGGTGACGAGTTTAGGGAAGACTGATAGCTCCATGTTAGTAACAAGCAAAATGGTAGATTAGCTAGACGTTTAATGAAGAGAAGCTGGGAAAGAAAAGCTAAGAAGCGAAGTTCTCTCCCAGAGCATGGTCAAGTCCCAAAGACTGGTTTTCAAGACTACCCCCACAAAAAAAGAAAAGCTAACTTTAATGGATTTAGACTGTGGAGTGATTTATGCTCTAGAGAATTTTTCAAGGAAAAACAAAAGCAATTAGCTATCTTTTATTAAAGTTTACAAGCTGGGAACTTATAATGGCAAAGACAGATTAGTTTGAATCTTAGCATGAAGATCAAGGAAATACAGCCCAGCTAAAACCGCTGTCATCTCTGAGCAAGATGGATATCTGGGTGACTATATGCCCAAGGCTATGCCATCTGAGAGGAGACAGTAGAGACTGCACACTAAAGTAGAAATAGAATTCATTGAAATAGTCCAGTCAAGTCACTAAGCAACTAAACAAGCAAAAACTACAATTAGCCCTAGGTTTTCAGGGGGATCAGTATCCACAGTTGTTATGTCAAGTTTTCAACAAAAAAAATTTGCAAGACATGCAAAGAAACAGGAAAGTGTGAACCATGCATGGGAAAACCAAAATAAAACAAAAGCCATAGAAACTACATTTGAAAGGGCATAAATGTTGAATTTAGCAAAGGCTTCAGAGCAGCTATTATAAATATGTTCAGAAAAATTAAAGGAAACCATCTGTAAAGAATAAAAGGCATGATGACAGTGTTTTATCAGATAGAAAATATCAATAAAGAGATATAACATAAAAAGAACTAAATAGAGTTTTGGATGTGAAAAGTAGAATAATGTCAAAAATAAAAACTAACTAGAGTGGCTAACTGGTACCTTTAGATTGATGGAAGAATCAATGAGTTTGAATATAGATCAATAGAGATTATGTAATCCGAAAAACAGATAGAACACAGAATGAAGAAAAATAAACAGCACCTCAAGGAAATGTGGGGTACTAAAAAGCAGAAATACCAGAAAACATTTTAAAGAGAAAGGAGGAAATTTTATTTTTGAAAAATGGCTACAATCTCCCAAATTTTATTAAAAGCATCATGTATCCAAGAAGCTTAATGAACTCCAATCAAGATGAATACAAAGAGATCCATGTCCAGACACATCATAGTCAAAAGATTGAAAAACAAAGACTGAAGGAAAAATGTGAAAACAGCAAAGGAAAAATGACTTCCCAAGGATTTGGGATTTCCTATAAGACTAGCAGCTAACTTATCATCTAAAACAAAGGAGACTGAAGACAGTAGGATGACATATTCAAAGTGCTGAAAGAAAATTTTATAAATCAAAATTCTTATGTCAAGCAAAATTATCTTTCAAAAATGAGGATAAAAAAAGATATACCCATATACACAAAATTGATGTAATTTAACTTGTCTTACAGGGTATGCTAAAGGAAGTTGTTCAGGCTGAAGGCAAGTAATATTACTAATTCAAATCCACATGAAAAGACAGAGTATTGGTGAAAGTCATTATTTAAGTAAATATTAAAGTTATTATATTTGGAATTTTCTCCCTTTCTTTCTTATTTAAAAAGTTATATAAAATAATATGCAATTATTTTTGTTGCACTTACATAGTGATACCATATATTCACAAAAGAATTAGGTGGAGGCAAAGTTGCATTGGAGTGATAAAATGACACCAGATTATAAATCTACAGGAAGGTGAAGAGAATCAAAAATGATAAATGAGAAGGTTGAATACAAACTCTCTAAGTACATAATTATTCTCCTTTCTCTTCTTAGCTTCTTTAAAAGACATAAAATTATACAAAGTAATAATTATAATAATGTATTATTGTATATATACCATGTATAACAAGGTAAAACAATGGTAGCACAAAAAGAAGAGGGAATATAACATTTATTGGAGTCACATATTGGACGACATACAAAATATAAAACATTAAATAGCAAATGTAAATTCAAGCATCAGTACTAACATTAAGTGTGACTGGATTAAACAATCAGTTTAAAAACTGAAAGGCTGGAGTTTTTTTATTCAAAAAAATTATTTAAATTCTAGTTAATTAGCACACAGAGCAATATGGTTTCAATGTACATTTCAATGACTCATTACTTACATACAGCACCCAGTGCTCATATAACAAGAGCCCTGTCAGGCTGGATTTTAAAAGAAAGAGCCAATTATATGTTGTCTACAAGAGACACACTTTAGTTTTAAAGATCTAATAATAGTTTGAAACCATTTGAAATAAAAGTTTGAAAAAATACCATACGAATAGCAACAATAAGACAGCTGGAATAACAATGCTGCTATTGGGCAAATAGAAATATACACAAAAAATGGTACTAGAGATAAAAGACATTTTATAATGATAGAATTGTCAATCTGTCAGGTAGTGTATAATAATTATAACATTTGGAATACATACACACCTAACAACAGTATCCCAAAACACATGACATTAAATCTGATAGGATTAAAGAGAGAAATAGAATATTGAACAATAATAGTTTGAGACTTTAATACTCCACTTCTGATAATGGATAGAATAAATAAGCAGAAGATCAACAAAGATATAGAAGAGTTAGACAAAACTATAAATCAACTAGCGCTAATAAGAAGTCTCTGGAAACAGCAGAATAAACAGTCTTTTCGAAGACGTATGAAAATTTCCCAGGACAGATCATAGATGAGGTCATAAAATGAGAGTTGATACATTTAAAAGAATTGGAATCATATAAAGTATGGCTCCAACCAAAATGGAATGAATTTGGAAAATTTACAACTGTGTTGATGTTAAACAATACATTCCTAAATAACCAATAGGTTACTTGACTTATCAATAATAGGTCAAAGAAGAAATCACGAGACAGAAAAATACTATAAAATAAATGAAAATGAAAATACAAACCTTTGGGATGGGGCTAAAACGTGGTTCGAGGGAAACTTTTAACTATAAATGCTCATATTAAAAAAGAAATATCTCAAATCAAGGATCTAACTTCTACTTTAATACATTGGAAAAGGAAAGCAAACTAAGCTTGATGCCAGCTGAAGGAGGGAAATAGTAAATATTAAAGCAGAAATTAATTAGAGAATTAAAATGCAATAGGAAAATGTACCAGTGAAACAAACAAAAAAAAAAATTGTCCATTTTGCTGATCTTTTCAAAGAACCAAGCCTGTAGGTGGACGACCAAGAAAAAGAGAATATTCAAATTACTAAAACCAGAAATGAAAGGGGGCACATTACTACTGATTTACAGAAATAAAATGGATTACAAGGGAATAGTGTAAAGAACTACATGCCAATAAGTTAAATAACTTAGATGAAATGGGAAAATTCCTAGAAAGATACAAACTACTAATATGACTCAAGAAAAAGTAGAAAATCTGAACGGACATATGACAAAGAGATTGGACTAGTATTTTAAAACTTCTCACAAAGAAAAGCAGACGCTCAGATGGCTTTTTTGGTGAATTCCACTAAACATTTAAAGAAGTAATACCTATTCTTCATAAACATTTCCAAAAAAATATATGAGGAGGGAGTATTTTCCAACTCATTCTATATGGCTAGAATTTTTGTGGTGTATTTGATAAGGAATTTTAATCAGAATATTTTTTTTAAACTCTTTTAGTTTAATATAAAGATACAAATACCCTAAATTAAAAAATGAGAAAGGGATCTGAGTAGGCATTTCTCATAAGAGGATACGCAAATGGCCCATAAGTATATGAAGAGGCACTCAACACCATTAGCCTTTATGCAAATCAAAATCTCAACAAGATACCACCTTACATCCACTATGATGACTAAAATAAAAAACAGTTAAAAGACTATTGACAGTATCAAGAATATTGAGAAATTTGCACTCTCGTATATTACTGATAGAAATATAAAATGGTACAGCTGTTTTGGAAAACAGTCTAGAACCCTCTCAAAGGTTAAATATAAAGTTAACATATGACCCAACATATCCAGTCCTAGATATATCCTCCAGAGAAATGAAAACATATGTTCATACAAAATCTTATACATGAATATTCATAGAAGCATTATTAATAATAGCCAGTTGATAAATTCATTCAGTTGATGAATGTAATGTGCTTTGTTCACACAATGGAATATTATTTTCCAATAAAAAGTACTGAAGCTACAAGAAACAGAAAACAGGTTAGTAGTTGCCTGGGCCTGAGGGAGGCAGGAGAAAGTGGAATTGGGAGATTGACTACTAATGATACAAGAGTTTTAGGAGAAGAGTGGTGAAATATTCTGAAATTGATTGAAATGATGGTTGCACGACTGTGGAATTTATTAAAAAGTGTTGAATTATATTTTTAAACATGAATTGTATGGTGCATGAATTATATCTCAAGGCTGTTTTAAAAATGTTGAGGAAAGGGGCAGCCTGGGTGGCTCAGCACTTTAGCACCTGCCTTCAGCCCAGGGTGTGATCCTGGAGACCCGGGATCGAGTCCCACGGCAGGTTCCCTGCATGGAGCCTGCTTCTCCTTCTGCCTGTGTCTCTGCCTCTCTCTCTCTCTCTCTGTGTCTCTCATGAATAAATGAATAAAATCTTTAAAAAAAATGTTGAGGAAAGCCGATGCTAAAGCATATAGTACATTTTCAAGAATTGTATGACTTTTTTTTCTGTTTAGCATATATTGCTAGAAATTCATCTCATGACTTGTATACTGTAATAGAGTAGAAATGAGAAAAAATAAGGATCAAAAGAACCACATTTATACTTCTTAGCTGGTAGTTTACATGATGAATTATGGAATGTTGATGGCTTCTTTCTCTTATAGATTTTCAGACACAGTGAAATGCTTCAGATTCAGAAGATCTTAGAGATCATCTAGTGTAGCACCACCCTCACTCGCCCCCCCCTTTTTTGAAGATTTTATTCATTTATTCATGAGAGATAGAGAGAGAGAGAGGCAGAGACACAGGCAGAGGGAGAAGCAGGCTCCATGCAGGGAGCCCGATGCGGGACTCCATCCCAGGACCCTGGGATCACACACTGAGCCAAAGGCAGACGCCCAACCACTGAGCCACCCAGGTGTCCCCCACTCCCACTTTAAAGTAGATAAGGAAATGTATGAGGACTTCCTAGATAAAAATAGCTTATCTACAACCCTGTGTTGCTGAGCCTGAACTATAACCCAAGTCTTTTGCTTCCTAGATTGGAATTTCTTTAATTCAGATTATTGTAGTTGTGATACATCACATTTAACTCATTATCTGTGCTGGGCTTCATCCACATTCAAAATACGTATGTCTAAGAATCACAGCTTCACGCCTAACAACAGGATTTGGTCTTCACTCCTTTATTTTCTTATACAAGATTTCCTATTTGTCAATAAAACCACAGCATTCATTCATTCACACAGACATCCTTTTTATTTATAAAGCATTGTTGAACCCAAACTATACAACAATTTCTGTGCCCGAAATTACTATCTTTCCATGGGACCACAAATATGATTAAAATAGATACTTTGCATATAACCTGTGCTACTAAGGTGAAAAAAAAATACACAATAACAAGTGATAAACACAGTAAAGTGATATGGAAACATAGAGTAGGAAGCAACTAACTCTGTTTGAAAGTAAGACTATTCCTAACAGAGCTACCAGGTGCGGAAGCAAAAAATATTTTCTAAGGAAAGGAAACGGTGTGTCCTAAAGGATAGAATCATATTAGAAATATAGCCCAAAAGGCAATACAGGGAGGAGAATGAGGAAGTACTTGAAGAGGAGCTACCAGTTTTAACTTTGTAATTAAAATACAACATCGAGGCATGCCTGTGTGGCTCAGTGGGTTAGGCATCTGACTCTTGATTTCAGCTCAGGTCAGGATCAGGGTCCTGGGATCAAGCCCAGTGTCAGGCCCTCATTCAGTGGGGAATCTGCTTAAGATTCTCTCCCTCTCCCTCTGCCCCTCCTCCTGCTCTCTCACTCTCTCAAGTAAATAAATCTTAAAAAATAAAATATATAAGTAGAAAAAGGCACATATCTAAAGGTAGCCATTGGTGAATTTTCACACAGAGAGCAGGCCTATGTAGCCAACAGACAGAATAAAAAACTGAACGTTATCAACAACCCAGAAATCCTCCTCTGCCTCTCCAGATACTACCTACCTGCAAAAATAGCCACAATTGTATTAAAAGGCTTAAAAAGAGAATGAGACAATTAGTGTAGAAGATCAACCAAAATAGATTGGGATTAAAGAGTAGAGAAAAAAGAAATTAGCAAGCTATTGGAATACTCTAGGTAGGAGATAAGAATTACAAGTATTTCCAATAGGGATGAAGAGAATAAAAGAAATCAGAAATTTAAGGGCATGTTTCTCAAACTTGACTATACATGAGAATTATCTGGGAGCTTTAAACAGAGTATAAATCTAAAACCCACTGAATCTCTGGGTTTGAGTACCTGGAATAAGCATTTTCAGAGCCCTCTTCGTATGTTTTCTCAAATGCAAGCAAATGTAGGAACTGCTGACTTCAGAGACCATTCACAGGTTATGGGGATTAATTAACTGTAAGAAATGAAGAAGAGGGACAAGTCAATGGGACCAAGGAATTTCTTTTTTTAGCAGCTGGGAGAATAAAAACAAGAAATTCGTTGAGTTTTGGGTGACTCTGGAGCATAGGAAGTAAATAGATGGATGATAAGCTACTGAAATTACTAGTCTTAAACTTTTTTTTTTTTAAGATTTTATTTATTTATTCATGAGAGAGACACACACACACACACAGAGAGGCAGAGACACAGGCAGAGGGAGAAGCAGGCTCATGCTGGGAGCCTGATGTGGGACTTGATCCCAGGTCTCCAGGATCCTGCTCTGGGCCGAAGGCAGGCGCCAAACCACCGAGCCACCCGGGCTGCACTGAAATTACTAGTCTTGAATTAAGAATGGATTATGATAAAAATTTGGGAAATTTGAAATCTATCTCTATATGTCTGTGCTAGTTGATCCAATTTCATTGGCATGGATGATGGAAAAGTGAGTACACTTTATTTTGAACTAAATGTGTATTCTTCTTTTTCAGAGTCTTAGGTGACTTAGAATAGTTTAGTAAATATGGATTTCTGTGACATCTTTGAACACAATTAATAGCCATGGGTAATCTGAATTGATTTCTTCTTGCTATAGCAGTCCCTCATATTTTGAAATTTGAAATAGGTCATTGGAGAAAAATATCAATGTCCCAGCAATCTTATACACATAGATATATTTTAACTTGAACCATTAGTGACCCTGTGTAAATTAATTAGTAGAATAGAACAGATGGCAGGTGTAACTACTGCTCCTTCATATGCTCTGATTTAGGATAGTAGCAATTCACTTTAGGAAAAAATTTCAGGGGCAGTTGCTTTCCTCAAAATATGAAAAGACAGGAATCCCTTGGTCTCTTTGGTATGTAACTTGGAGGATTCTTTCAAATTTACAAACATGCTTTGTCTAACCGCTTAGAATTAAACTAACTGAAATGAATACAATCACAAGAAAAAATATTGCAGCTGCTCCCAAATATTTTTTTTTAAGTTGGGTTAACATATTTGAAGAAGCTTGTAGGCCTCATCCCAGAGCTCTGCATTTGTTGATTTATAACAAAAAAACTAAACATTGGAGAATCCAATCCTGACACACATTTATTACTAACCCAATAAAAACTCAAAAATAAGATCTGCTCTACCAGAGAATCATAAATCGGATAGGGTGGGTGGGTGCTCTGTCTACTGAGAGTGGATTCTCCAGTTTATGGTGTCCTCAGGTACCAAACGGTGTGAAGGAAACCTATCTTTGTAGGGGTGTTTTGTTTTGTTTTTGTTTTTTCACCATTTCCCTTTCCCCTGATATTTACTGAGAGGAAGAATAAATAAACGAAGGAATAATATATGAACTGAGTGAAAACAGTGAGGCTCTGACCAACCAGATATTAATCCTGCTCCCTTCTTGAGTCTTTTGACTCTGTTATTCTCACCTGTTGCAATTCAGACTGGTACCACTCTCTTCAACTTTTAGTGAGTTTTTTTTCCCAATTTAGTGTAATAGTTTGTCTGTGGTCAAACAGTTTTCAACTGAGAATGATCACCTGAGGGGATCGCTGGGTGGCTGAGCGGTTTAGCTCCTGCCTTCGGCCCAGGGCATGACCCTGGAGTCCCGGGATCGAGTCCCACATCAGGCTCCCTGCATGGAGCCTGCTTCTCCCTCTGCCTGTGTCTCTGCCTCTCTCTCTCTGTGTCTCTCATGAATAAAAAAAAAAATTAAAAAAAAAAGAATGATCACTTGAAATTACAATTCAATCCCTATGGAAGTAAAGTATAATTAGAATATTTTCAAGATTTTTTTCTTTAAACAAAAACTTGTGGTTTTATTACTTGATAGAGATTTTCCATGTGTGTTAACATGGACATGAAATGTGTGTTTAGTAATAATGTAATTAAGCTCAGTTGTGTTATACATATTAAGGTAAATGTCACCATTCCTAAATGACACTATCAGTATCAGTGTATTTCACTGAGTTCATTAATTCCTTATGTCTTATTAATGAAAATAAAAAAAACTCCAGATAAAATCGATCATATTTTGCCTCTCTTCTGCACTTCTCTAGCACCCTGTGCCTACTTCTAGCCTGATGCTTATCACCATGGCCTCCTTGCTGCCCAACTATATAGGTCATTCACACTGTGGCCCTTTGAGTAACTGCGTGTTCAACTCCCATGGGCATCACTCCCACAGGCTGCAATGAATTCAAATGTGCCCCTGGAGTTGTACGACGTGGTGGCCCTGCTTATGTCATTGAACCATAACTATGAACTTCCGTCTGTCCTGCTACGGAGAAAGCTACTTAAGGACAAGAATCATGTCATGTTCAATATTGCATCCCTGTCTCTAGCAAGCTGCCTGGCATATTGATAGTGCCAAGTAAGTGTGTGTTGTGCAAGTGAATAGGCAATTGCATTTGATTCGTAGAATAGTTCTCTAGAAAGTAGTCATGATGTAAGTGTAGCATGTGATTGACATGTCCCAATTATCCTTTGTTGTAAGACTAAAACTTAGTGGCTTAAAATAAGAACTATTTCATTATATCATGTGATTTTCATGAGCTAGGAATTTAGGCAGAGTTCAGCTGGATGGCTTGTTAAATTCTACGTGACATCAACTGGGACCAGGCGTAGCTGGTCTGGTCTGGAGCATCCCAGGCAACTTCATTGACACGTTTGGCTCCTGCACTGGGGTGGCTGAAATAGCTGGTGGCCAGGATTGCTTTCTCAGTGGGGAGCCCACTTCTCCCTCTCCCTCCCTCTGCCCCTCTGCCCACTTGTGCTTGCTCTCTCTCTCAAATAAATAAATAAAATCTTAAAAAAAAAACAAAAACAAGTGCTATTAAAAATAAAGACACAAGCTACAAGGTTCACTTCCCCTGCATTTTGTTGGTCAAGCAAGTAGCCAAGGCGGGCTGAGATTCCAAGGAAAGGGGATTAGATTTACCTATAAGACTTTTCCTTGGGAGAAAAGCAAAGGATTTTGACTATCTTTAATATCCCACAGATATTTGTATCCAACCTCTATTTTTTTTAAGAAAGAGATTAACTAAATTGATAATTAATACTAGTAAAGTTTATGTGTTTCATGACTTCTACAAGCGATGGCACCTCTTCCACCCAATGTCGTAAATCATCTGTATCTATAGCTGTATATTTGTAAAGTTTGGAGTATAAATAAGGAAAGAATCTTAGTAATTTTTGAGGTGATTTTCACCATTATAAATTTCCTTTACAAGTTTCCTGAAAATTAACTTAAAAGTTTAAAATATGTTTTATGCATTCTGCTGAGTAATGCTGGAGACAGCACATTTCATAAGTATTTTCATTAAAATTCTGGGGAAAATGTCAAAGATAATTTTCCACTGCCTATACATAGGGGTGCTGTTAAGAATATCTGATTTTTACATATTTCCTAGCTAAAAGTATTGTGGCCAATACTTCACAGAGTTGTGTGTGCTCTTGTTAGTTCATTTGTCTCTCTTTGAAGGGTTCACATATGACTTTCAGAGGTTAATCTTGCCCTGCCTATTTATTCCCCTAACACCATTCAGTGGTTCTGTGGTGGTCTTCTATCCAGGGGCTTATACTTGTTTGTTTTCTCAGTCTTCAGGGGAGAATATCAATCCTACCACAGCTCAGTTGCTAAAACCTGAACTCAACTGGCAACAGAATACAGCTGTTTCCAGCTACTTGGAAGGAAGTATATATTATCCCTTGCCACTGAATACCTTTAAAAGCTCAACTGAAAGAAATAATATTTGTGGAGGATGTCCTGGAAAACACCACCCTATCATCTAGAAATTCACTTCTCTTTCCGTTGGTTAAGTCAGACAAGTTAAAACTATCTGTCCTAGAATGCATCATATTGAATCATAGATTTCCCTATCACAAGACGCGATTTTATAAACTCCCTGCCACAAAATAAGAATGCTGAGTACATTATACAAAGTTCTCCCTATGCATATCAAATGATAAATTACTCTTTAATTTCACATAGTTGTTCACTCCTAAGTGACTAGTTTTTTGTATTGTGGACACCATGAATTGTGTGATTGGTCAGATTTCTTTCTTCTGTGAGCCAATAGCAAGTTTACAGGCAGTGACTCAACTCTACAAAGTGTTAAATGACTTCGTGGCATTAGATGATCTAATGGCATTTGGGTAACTCCAGGTCTCACTGAACTCTTGTAAACTGATTTTCCCTTTGCCCACTTTTTCTTAATTTTAAAAGCATGGATGATCTTGCTGTTTTAAATGAATCCATGACTTGCTTTAAACCATTTTGAGAACAATAACGGGGTACAAATCAATGAAAATTAACTGGGTGATGAGCAGTAAGGAAGGTATGTGATGTAATGAACCCTGGATGTCTTATACAAATGATGAATCACTGAACTCTTCCAATGAAACTAATAGTACATTATATGTTAATTAATTGAATTTATAAAATAAAATACCAAAATAAATTTTAAAAAATTTAAGTGAGCATGTGCAAGAGACCTATTGGTCAATTTTTCACTTATGCTGGGATAAGGTAGCTACTTCTAGATTTGCATTATTATTATTGCATTATTATTATATTATTGCATTATTATTATTTGCATTATTATAATTATAATAATAGCATTATTATTATTATTATCATTACTATTTTTAAGTACTGTAAATAGATATAGCTACGCTTATGGAGGAGGACTCATGGAAAAGAGATACCTAATTCTATTATGCAATTATGTAGTCACAGAGGGTTAGCAACTTAGAGAGTAGGGAAGACACCTTATCCCATTCTCAAACCACAAACCTTACTATGCTACTGCTGATCTAGCAGAGGATGTGTCTGATTCTGCTGCTTGAGCCTGGGGCAAGGGATTCCTGGCACCTCAGCCTGGCACAAGGACTCTAACTCCCACAAAAACAATGCTCTGACTTGTAGCTGTATGTGGTAAAAATATTACTACCACTCTATATGGTATCTGTACAAGTATAAATATCTATTTTAGACACATAAGTATAATTTTTGAACTTAAGTGACTAATCATAATTTTGTGACGTTATTTCTATGAAAAATGTGTTCTAAGTTTTAAATAGCCTTAATAGCAAATTTTCTGAGCAAAATTTATGTGTCAGCTGGGGACTTCTGTTGCCTGTATTTGTGCTTGTATTGAAC
Organism: Vulpes vulpes; assembly: GCF_048418805.1. Taxonomy (NCBI): domain Eukaryota; kingdom Metazoa; phylum Chordata; class Mammalia; order Carnivora; family Canidae; genus Vulpes; species Vulpes vulpes. Next base: position 10,628,162 of record NC_132787.1, on the reverse strand, counting down.
AGATCTTGGGGAGGTTAGAAAATGAATTTAGGCCACATCTTCGTTTAACACATAGAAGAAAGATAATATTTAAAAAGGTGCTTTTTACAATTAGTAAAGGAATTTACCCCCATGGTATTTTGCATGTGTGTTTCTTTATAAAACTATAAAATCTAAATCTTTATTTGTGAAGATTTTATTTTGGAGAGAGAGATCGAGGGCACACCCATGGTGGGGAAGGGTAGAAGGGGATGAGAATCTTTTTATTTTTAAGATTTTATTTATTTATTCATGAGACACACACACACACAGAGGTAGAGACATAGGCAGAAGGAGAAGCAGGCTCCATGCAGGAAGCCCGATGTGGGGCTCGATCCTGGGACTCTGGGATCGCGCCCTGAGCCAAAGGCAGACGCTCAACTGCTGAGCCACCCATGCATCCCAGGAGATGAGAATCTTAAGCAGACTCCACGCTGAGTGTGGAGCCCAACCTGGGGCTCAGTCCTGGTACTCTGAGATCACAACCTGAACTAAAACCAAAAGTCAGACACCATCCAAGTGCCCCTCTAAATCTTTATTTGTAATTTTATTTTTACAGTATGCCAAATAAATATATAGAAACTGAATTAGAGGAGAATTGAAAAATATTTAAATATCACTTATTTAACAAATGTTCAGCTAGAAACTACTTGATGGTGAAGTTAATACTGCATAAAATTACACTGGGGACTATATTTAAACAAGTAAAAATAAGAAAATGAGAATGATCCTTAAAAATAAGATTCAAGGAAAAGTAGAAATTTCCAGAGAAATGACTCTTAGCTATGTCTATTTTGAATACAGAATGAAATCAAATTAATTTCTCTTCTTCATTTGCTAATCCTATTTATCTTGTGACAACTTCTTTGCCCCTCAAGGGATGAGAGTGGGTGTTTGGAAAGGTCCATAATAAACCCCCAAATGTAAGGCTCTCAAGAGGCATTGCAGTGAGCTTCTGGATATATTTGAGGAAGGTGTGTGTGTGTGTGTGTGTGTGTGTGAGAGAGAGAGAGAGAGAGAGAGAGAGAGAGAGAGAGAGAGGGAGGGAAGGAAAGAGGGAGAGAGCTGAGCAAACATTTATCTATTAATCTTATACTGACAGGGCATTATTCCAAGAAATCCAGAGCTAGAGAAAAGGAAAAGTGAGATAGAGAAGAAGGAGGGAAAACAAAACCAGGATGTCTGTTACCAGGCTGACCACAGTGTCACAAAAGGCACAGCTGACTGCTTTGTCTGATGGGACATCTGAGAGGCCATATGCTGCATCTCAAAACAATCCATTATAGGAGGACTAGGGGTAAACCATTTATCTGGTGGTTCTTTCCAGTGTCATATCTCTTATTGGTCGGCCCCATGGAGTGTTATCACCCCTGAAACTTTGCCTTGTATTACTGGGCGACTGTAGGCAGGTCCTGGTGACAGCTGCGTGTGAGGAGCTTCTCACTGGGTGGCAGCAGACATAACAGGGTCTTTGTGACCGTGAAGGATGCTGTGAGCAATCTCTAGGGTCACACTCATGAGGAAGTGGGCAGGGCTGAGCTGAGCTGGGGTGGTGCATAAACTGAGGTTAGTACACATTTCTCATGATCTCTACCCATAAATTTTGCATAGCCACCAATGATGATACCATTTGTTTTCTGCTTACTATATAGTTCCAGGTTTTAGTCTAAGCATTTGATTTACATGAGCTCTTCTAATACTCAAACACATGTAAGAAAGTCACTTATTATTTCTATTTAATAGAGAAGTAAACTGAGGCAGAGAGGGTACAAGTAGAATGGGGAGGAGCTGCCTAATAAATCTTGATCACAAAACATCTAAGTCTTACTTTAAGCTGGATAAAGCCAATTAAATCCACTGAATGAGGAATGTGCTTTAATTTTATTACTTTCCAAAGAGTTGACTTCAGTACTTTCAGGTTTCATAACAACTTTATGGATAACAATTAATTTATAAGGACAATTTCTAGTTGAGTAGCTTTTTAAGGAGTGCTACAATCAGTGTCTTCTTGACCAGAACCTTTTATATGTACTCTTCTCTTCAAATGTCTTCCTTTTGATGATTTCATTGCAGTGTAATATCTCCTTCAGAAGGGAAAAGGAAAAAAGAAGAAATTCAGTGAGCATTTGTGCATTATCAGATCCCCGGAAATGGTTAGATGTAAAAAAAAGTGGTCTAAATAAAATATTCAGGAAATCTAAAGTCTTTATTTAGTGATCATCTTCTATTGCCACAAATAACTGAGTGTTGATAGCATAAAAGAATCCTTTAGCAGGATGAGTTTGAAATACTGAAATGAAAATTACTGCACTCTGATCATTCATTAGTCAGTTTTCAAAGAATGGGCTACTGTGGATAACTTAGCAGCCAACTCAAAAAAAAAAAAAATGCCATAAGCAGAGCCGATTATTTTACTGTCATTCAATTGATGAATAAAGTGGATGTAGGCTTGGTGTTATGATTAATAAGTCACTTGGTTATGTATTATGTGCACAAAGAAAATTCCACGTCTTGACCTTGAGAGAAAATAGTCTTGTAATTTGGGGGGTAGTCTTAATGTAATTATTACCATCTGGGCCTTTCACTGAGTCCCCCCCCCCCATTTCTAACACTGTTAGCAGCAATATCCTTGATTCTGTTATTGAGGATCCCTTGGAATAATAGTGACCTCAGAGGAATGATTAATGACTCCTAATCAGAGAATGGGGGACAGGCTTCCAAGCACCAATTTGAACACTGAATATAATTAGCATATTCACTTTTCAGAAGCCACTTTTTTGTTATAGTTTGTGCTGTAGTGCTTTGACTGAAACTGCTAAGTGATTATTTCACATCCCTTTATTTATTGTAGTGACCTCTAATACTAAGCATGCTTTTAATTTTGGGAGAAGACTGCCTGTTGTGTGACTTCTTAGGGTCTATGCTTTTGATGTTGGATAGTTTGTCCTCAGTAATAGTCTAATTATCCCTCTGGAGGAGATGTTTTGTTTTCAAAGGGGATTATTCATGGCTTAAATCGGATACCCCAAAGCTGCCAAGTAATAAAAGAGATGGTTGAGATTCTAAATCTTCTTGCCTAACTACTAACTAAAAGCCAGAAGTGTTGGTATTATTTTGGTGACCACACAATTGCATTCTTCTTGCAAAACTGCATAATTGAAGGGGTGGGGTCTGGTTTGCATTCTATCTAAATGGACTTTTATAGTTCCTAGGAAGCTGGAAATCTCCTTCATTTTTAACATCTCTTTCCACAATAGGTTCATCCTTTTTTCACTTAAGTCATTGAAAACCATCAGTGCTCAGGTTTTTTTCAATTCAAAGTGATGAATACCCTTAATATCTTTTTATGCTGAAATATGTTCCAATATAATCCTCTATTGTTGCTCTGTTATTTTTTTGTTCAGTCTTAATGTGCCAAATTATTTAGTTCCAACTTTATTTCTTAATAAGTAATAAATAACATTTCATTGGTGAGCAAATGCATGAAACATCTGTTTTGGTGAGTTGGAAATTTCCCACCTTGTGGGAAACATTTCAGGGCATTTCTCTTCCCTATATTGAACTTAGCCTGGAAGACAGTTCTTGATGTCTGCATGCAGCGTCTGTCCTCACTCCCTTTCCCCCACCTAGAATGAACATAAGATGGGAACGAAAGAAAAATCAAACAATGAATCTTGAAGACCAGAAGTAAATATCTGAGCCAAAAAATCTGAGTCAGAGATAGCACTAAAATAGTTACAGTTACGGAATGAGGAATTAAAGAGAAAATGGCAAATATAACAAAGTCCCCTAGACAGTCTGCCACAGCACCATGATGGAAAGTCCTGCCAGTTTCTAATTCTCTCCCCTAAACCATTCCATATGGATGTCTAGCCTGTTCTCAAAGGAGGCAGATTTTCATACCTGCCTTAATGAGCATTTCTGGGCCACCCTTATCTCCCTGTTCTGTCCAAACTCAGAGCCCACTGTCACCACTACAGTTTAGTCACTCTTCTTTTTTTCCAAGTGAAAGAAACAATAATCACTATTTATGATAGAATACGTTCTTTCCAGCCCAGGGCGGTGACTTAATTATCTCTCAAATACTTTCCAATCAGGGTCTACTAACATTCAAATATAATATTGCTAGGCCATATGGGCTGGGTCTCTGTACAGCCAATATAACTGTCGTCGTGCAGCAAATTATAATGTAAAATTATGTGACTTCCAATCTTAGTCAAATACAGATAAAAAATCGTTCAGGCTTTATGCCACCTTCCCCATTAGCAATATCTCTCCATTTTACCCTTTATTCCTAAAATGTAGGAAAATTCTTTCTTATAGTTGTATTTCAAGTGGCTCAGATATCCGTGCCCAAACAAATAACTCTAGACTTATTTTCTTTACAAATTCCCCCTCTTTAGTGCCCGTTTGCTTCATTTTTTACCTTGTTTTGGCTCATTTTCATTGCCACTTTTCCCTAAAACTTCTTAAAATCTTGAATTTTCTGTCCTTTAATATTCTTGATGTCTTATTAAAGCCTAAACTGACTATGGTCTCTTTCATGCCACTCTGCAGTGAGTACTACCTGAATTCTAAAAACAAAATAATTTTCCATTTCTAAATTCATATTTCATTCAAGTTTTGGAAATTTTTCTTTACTTTCTATTAATAAGTAGATAATTATCAATTATTGGCCAAAAATCAAAAAGGAAATTTTGTCTACACTTAGAAAAACTTCTATACAAGTTATAGTGAAAATAACCTGTTCCCACCCAATTAATTGCCTCACACTGGAAAATGTCACACACATTTGACTTTTAGGAAGGGGCCACTGCCCAACTGCCATGGCCAAGAGTGAGTGTGGCTTTAAGATAGCTGGCAGAAACTTGAAAGAATGAACAGGACAGACATAAATGCTTGTCTCCTAGGAATTAACACAAGGTCCATATGTCCTATTACTATCCATAGTATGAAGGTAGTTTGTGAGTAATAAAGTTGTATAAGTGTAAATTCTTCTCCTTTTCTTTTTTGGTAATATTTAATAATGATTATAATTGCTATTATTACTCTTAACAGTTTGGTATAATAGAATAGGTTTGGGAGCCAAGACAGGCTTGGGTTTGAACTACAACTCGACCATTGTGTGGTCTTGGACAAGTGGGTTGGCTCCTCTAAGTCCTAGTGGCCTTATCTTTGAAACAGCAGATAAGAAAACCTACTTCTTGTGAGGATATACCTGTATATTTAAAGTACTATTCTACTGTCTGACACATAACATTTCAAAGTTCTTTTATGAAAATTATAAATACCTCATCTACTACAAAAAATTATCTTAAGACATAAAAGAAAGAAGTGACTTAGCAATATCAAATCAGAGTTCGAGAATGAGAAGACCCTTGGAACCACTGAATACAAAGCTTTCTTCCAGTTTTATGAACAACAGGAATTACCATTAATGTCTTTAGAACCTTCAGATTACCAGGAAGACAAGGTGTCTGAGACATTTCTATAGGCCCATAAACTGTGTAGAAGGTAGCTCTCAGGCAGGGTTATGGGTGCTCTACAAGATTGATATCAACCTAGTTGGAAAATCCTACCCACCCAATTTCCTTACTTTAGAGATATGAGGAATCCGGATCTCAGAATTTATGACAACCAGTTGGTGGTGCTGCTGAGAACTAAAAACTAGTTTGCTTCCCAGTTGAATGCTCTTTCCATATGGAGTTATTTTGAGTCAACTAGAAAATCTGCAAGAACATCAAAATAATGTTCTTTCTTCCTCTGACCTCAGTAATAACTGGTTAAGGTTTTAGAATGCTTTGGAGCAAATCTTCAAAGCAGTTGCAAGCCCTCAATGTTCCAGAATAGATATTTTAAGTTCTTCAAGGAAAAATTCCTGATAAAGACCTTTTCCCCAGTAACTAAAAAGGCTTCCATCTCTTTTGTTACAAAGTGGCTATTGACATCTCAAATACAAAATGATCTCCTTTGAAGTAGCAGGAGGGAATGAACAGAACTCTAGAATGGACATCAAAAAAACTCCTTGATCCTAGTTATAACTCTCAAGTCTACCTTTTATGTGGCATGAGGTAAACTTTAGATATCTCTGAATTTGAAGTTATTTTTGGCTCTTCTTTTTTCTCACACATTCTATACTTAGTCCAGCAGCAAAACTCGATGGTGCTATCTTTAAAATATCTCCAGAATCTGACCACTACTCATCACTTCCACTATTACCTCCTTCATCCAAGCTGCCATCATTTCTTCTCTGGACATTTAAAGAAATCTAAGGAGTCTGCCTGTTTTTATCCTTTTCTCCTCAGCACATTAATTAGTAAGGATAATCTCAGAGTTTGGTTTTTTTTTTTTTCATAATCTCAGAGTTTGTTAACCAAACTCCCATAATGGATCTGTCCCTTGTTTAGCAATATTATTTTGTTCCTAAAAACCCTGCTACTAAGTGAAACCATGCTGTCTTATAAGAAAGAGTGTTTTCACTAATTTTAATAGAAAAATTATGATGAATTTCATTGCAGCCCAACTACACACAAAATGCGTAAAGAGGGTAACTGTTTTAGTTGAACAATAAGAATATTATTCAATTGTCATTAACACTGCGTAAGCAATTAACATCAAATTGAAAATAAATTGTGCATAAAATGTAATGACACAAAAGTTTATTGTACTCAACAAAGGAGGAAAAGACTTGATGGTGGATGCTGGTTGGTGGAGGAGTGTTGAAGGCGGTTGTTCTTTGGAACAATTTTTTTGCTAATGTTTTCAACAATTTGAAGGATCATGGTTATTTTGCACTCAAAGTACACTTAAAGTTATAGCATAGAAATATATCTTTAGTCAAAATAATAGCTAAAGATGAGAGAACTTGGAAAGATGAAATAGTCTATTTAGTACATAGAGAATGAAAAGTCATAAAAAATGTTATCTCTTCATCCTTTTAACTAGGCATATTTAGGCAAAATAAAATCTTTAGTTTATCCAAATATGGTGCACAGTTCAAATTTGTTCCATCTGATGTTTGATGACTAATAACTGTTGAGTCACATAAAATAGCTTGTTTTTGTCAAAAACAGCAATGTCAAAATATCATTTCTTATGCTTATCTGTTTTCTGTGCTTTAGGAAATAAAAATCACGGGGCAGCCCGGGTGGCTCAGCAGTTCAGCGCCACCTTGGGCCCAGAGCCTAATCCTGAGGACCCGGGATCGAGTCCCATGTCGGGCTCCCTGCATGGAGCCTGCTTCTCCCTCTGCTTGTGTCTCTGCCCCCTGCCCCTCTCTCTGTGTCTCTCATGAATAAATAAAATCTTTTTTAAAAAAGGAAATAAAAATCACTATATCAAAAAAAGAGAGTTGTTTAGAAATAGGACTTTTCAAGAGTCATTATGGCAAAGAATGGTCAACTGAACAAACATTGTATATGGTAAATCTGGGCTTACTGGTCTTTTATTAAGATTCCCAATACTTTGTATGGAAATGTAAAACATTGCTGGCTCATTTATAACCCAGGAATCAGAAGTCAGAGAAGGATATTCACCTAATATATTTCACAATTAATCCAACATGCATTTTTTTAAGTACATGTTACATAACAGGTACCCTGTAGAACAGACAAACCAGAAAAGAAAACAGTTATCCTCACTCTCAAGGAGTCCTTAGACTAGGGAAGGGGAGAGCAGATACATACACTCCATTATAATGTTACGAGTGCTATAAAATGAGTGTTCTGCATATCCTTGCCAACACTTGCTATGTCTTATTTTATTTTAGCCATTCTAACAGGTGTGAGGTGATATCTCATTGCAGTTTTGATTTGCATTTCCCTCTTAATGAGTGATGTTTAGCATCTTTTCACGTGCTTGTTGGTCATTTGTATGTCCTCTTTGGAAAAATGTCTGGTTAGATCCTCTGTCCATTTTTTAAATAATATTTTACTTACTTATTTGTGGGGGGGGGGGATGTTGTGGGGGAGAGAGCACATTAGCCCGGGATTGAGTCCCATGTTGGGCTCCCTGCATGGAGCCTGCTTCTCCCTCTACCTGTGTCTCTGTCTCTTTCTTTCTCCCTCTCTCCCTCTCTGTGTCTCTCATGAATAAATAAATAAAATCTTTTTTAAAAAATAAATAAATCTGTAGATTGCTTTGGGTAGTTTGGACATTTTAATAATATTGGTTCTTCCAGTTCATAAGCATGGAATATCTTTCCGTTTGTTAGTGTCAATTTTTATTTCTTTCACCAGCATTTTATAGTTTTTGGAGCACAGGTTTTTCACATCCTTGGTTAAATTTATTCCTATGTATTTTATTCTTGTTGGTGCAGTTGTAAGTTTGTTTTTTTAATTTCTCTTTCTACTACTTCATTGTTAGTGTAAATAAATTCAACAGATTTCTGTATATTAATTTCATATCTTGTGACTTTATTGAATTCATTTATTAGTTTTAGTAGTTTTTTGGTGATATCTTTAGGGTTTTCTACATATAATATTATTATTTTTTAATAATAAATTTATTTTTTATTGGTGTCCAATTTGCCAACATACAGAATAACACCCAGTGCTCATCCCGTCAAGTGCCCCCCTCAGTGCCCGTCACCCATTCACCCCCAACCCCGCCCTCCTCCCCTTCCTCTACCCCTAGTTCATTTCCCAGAGTTAGGAGTCTTTATGTTCTGTCTCCCTTTCTGATATTTCCTACCCATTTCTTCTCCCTTCCCTTCTATTCCCTTTCACTATTATTTATATTCCCCAAATGAATGAGAACATATAATGTTTGTCCTTCTCCGATTGACTTATTTCACTCAGCATAATACCCTCCAGTTCCATCCACATTGATGAAATTATTTTTTTAAAGATTTATTTATTTATTTATTTATTTATTTATTTATTTATTTATTCATGAGAGACAGAGACAGAGAGAGAGGCAGAGACACAGGCAGAGGGAGAAGCAGGCTCCATTCAGGGACCCTGATGTGGGATTTGATCCCAGGTCTCCAGGATCAAAGCCCTGGGCCGAAGGCAGATGCTAAACCACTGAGCCACTTAGGGATCCCTACATATAATATTAAACCATCTGCAAATAGTGAAAGTTTTATTTCTTTGTTACCAATTTGGATGTCTTTTGTTTCTTTCTCTTGTCTAATTGCTATGGCTAGGAGTTCCAGTGCTATGTTGAATAGAAGCAATGAAAATGGACATCTTATCTTTTTCCTGATCTTTGAGGAAAAGCTCTCAGTATTTTGCCATTGAATATAATGTCAGCTGTGGGTTTTTTATATATAGACTTTATTATGTTGAGGTATGTTCCATATAAACCTACCTTTTGAGAGTTTTTATCATGAATGGATATTTTACTTTATCAAATGCTTTTTCTGCATCTGTTGAGATGATCATATGGTTTTTATCCTTTCTTTGGTTAATGTGATATACCCTTGGATTCCTGAAATATAAACCCCACCTGATCATGGTGAATATTTTTTTAATGTCATATTGGATTCAGTTTGCTAATATTTTGTTGAGGATTTTTGTATCTATGTTCATCAGAGATATTGGCCTGTAGTCTTTTTAAAATTTTTTGTAGTGTCTTTATTTGGTTTTGATATTAGGGTAGTGCTGGTCTCAGAATAAATTTGGAAGCTTTCCTTCCCTTTCTATTTTTTGGAACAGTTTCCAATAGTTTGGGAAAAGGACCCTTTGTGCATTGTTAGTAGGAATGCAAATTGGTACAATTACTGTAGAAAACAGTATGAAAGTTCTGTGAGAAAGTGAAAATGTAATTACCACATGATCCAGTAATTCTGCTACTGAGTATTTACTCAAAGAAAAAAGAAACAGCAATTTGAAAAGATCCATACACTATATTTATTGCAGCATTATTTACAATAGCCCAGAGATGGAAGCAAACCAAGCATCCATCCATAAGTGAATGGATAAAGAAGATGTGGAATGTACACACACACACACACACACACACAGGAATATTACTCAACCATGAAAAAGAATGAAATCTGGCCATTTGAAACAAGATGAATGGACTTAGAGGGTGTAATGCTAAGTGAAATAGGTTGGACGAAGAAAAACAAATACCGTGGGTTCACTCACATGTGGAATTTAGGAAACAAAACAAGTGAATAAAAAAAAAAAAAGCAGACTCATAAATATAGAGAAACTGGTGGTTGCCAGAGGGAGGAAGTGAGGAGATGGGTGAAGTAGATAAAGAGGATTAAGAGCATACACATGGTGATGAGCACTGATAATGGATAGAATTGTTGAATTATTATACTGTATAATAACACTGCATGTTAATTATACCTCAATAAAAAAAAAAAGTACAGAGTGCTCTGGGAGCAGATAGGAGAGAGCCACTAATTCTCCTGGAGTAGAGTGAAATTTTCAAGGAGTAACACAGAAGGAGAAACATCTTATGATGAATTTTGAAAGGGAAAATTCCTGAAAATAGAGGTGGAGGTGGGACTATGGGTAGTCCAGGCAGAAAGATAGTTATCTAAAATGGCATAGAGTCATTAAAAAGAATCTTTTCCTCAAGAAGTAGCACCTCTCCATTTACGAGCTTTCATCAATGTTGATTGTGCTTTGTTTCATATTTAGGCAACAAAATCTACTGAAAGGTTTAATGATGGGGAAAATGATCTCACCATCTCTACCCAGAAGGATGTTATGAAAATGTCATTTGCTACTCGAGTTATCTATGGCAACAAAATAATTCACCTAAAACTTGAAGGCATAGAGCAACAGCCATTTTACTATGCTCATGTATTATATAGGGCAGGAATTTGAAGAATAGCAGAGAGGGCTTGACTCTCTTTCATGATATCCAGGCACTGAACTGGGCATATTGGAAAGCTGGGCTGACTTAAATGGCTGGGAATCATCTGGAGGCTTCTTCACTCAGATGTGTAGCACCAAGGCAGAGATAATTTGAGAGCTGTGTTCAACCAGAGCACCCATACGTGAATTGTCTAGGTTGGCTAGGCTTCTCCCAGTACAGAAGCTGGGTTCAAAAAGGGAGTGTCCTAAGAGGAAACATCCCCCAAAATACGCATTCCAAAGAACCAAAAGGAAGCTGTATGGTTTTTACTGAATGAGCCTCAGATGTCACCAAATGTCACTTTCTCCATCTTTTGTTAGTTGATATAGTCCCAACTGAAATAAAACAGTCATATACCCCATCTTTTCATGGCAGGAGTGTTAAAGAATCTGTAACCATTTATTTAAATCTCCACATTTGGCATATTATAAAATGCTTAATAATTATACTACAGTATTTTTCTCTATAAGTTATAATGGGAGAAATTTCTTTCTGGTGTAACTGTCAGGTAAAATCTTTCTTCTTTTGAGTAATTGGTATATTCTTATTTTATGGTCACTAGAATCATGTACTTGTATTTCCATCTTAAGTTTGGTGACTTGGAATATTTTTATGTTGTTACATAAAATATTTCTAAAGAAGACACGGAGTAAACTGAACTCTGTTTGTAGGTGACTATACTTTGAGTTTTATATGCACGTAGAGCAAGGGGCAGAGGATGAAGATGTGAAGATAGTCAGGGGTCAGGTCAGAAAAGCCATAAATCTCCTGCTGGGGACTGATCCACTTTTTGTTATCTAAGTTAACCTTTATATTTATCGTGTGGTGTAGGCATTAACATTTAAATTTCATAAAGATAATAATCAGGTTAAATTACCTTTTGACTTTAAAGTTCAAGAACAGCATGATGGAATTGCAACTACATAATTTTGATCTTTCATTTCATTATAACATTGTAATTTAAGCACTAGCTTTTACAAAAGTTCCTACTGAAGCATAGACTAGTGTTTCTGAAACTACATGTGGTAAAGAACCCATTTTATTTTTTCATTTTCAATTTGCCAATTACTGACATTCCATACAAAGAAATTAAAAGAAAATGAAGAAAAGATCTATAAAACACAAGCCAAATTTTTATTAGATTCAATAGGTGTAAAATTCCTTTGTCAAATTACTATGAAGTTTCTAAATGCTTTCCTTTAATTTCTTTACTTCGATCACCAACAGTTTTTGGACCACCACCTTTGTCTACCCACAAACTCTGAGTAACACTGACCTAAAGGACTAGATTTATGTGGAAGGAATATTTTTCATGCCTTGATGTCTCCCCCAAAACTTAGTTACTAGTCTGCCCTGGGTGGTCATCTCAGTCAGCATTTTTAGCTTTTTTTTTTTTTTTTCCTTTGGAGTTGCATACAACTTTCTTTCAGTGATTTATGCAGAAGAGTCAGCTTACTCCCTATTGCCTGGGGGATTGTTAGTGCCTTGCCCATTGTTTAGCCTCAGCCAGTGTTCAAAGACCAGACCAGAGAAAGTCTTCTGATGATTAAGCAATGGCACATGCATGCTATGTTTATAATTTACAGGCAGCCTTTGCCTTCCCACAGAGTTCTTGCTTGTATTGAAAGGTAAAGAGAAACTGGATCTATTTGAATGCTGTCGTATATAGGATGGAAAGTAGAAAGTGGCTGTATATTGACGCCGTATTTGTGTTTGCCAAAAAAGCACTCTAAAAATATCATGTGTCTATAGAAAATGTGTGTAGATTAAGAATTTTTCTTTGCCTAGCTTGGCTGAAATTCTGTTAGAATTTTGTGGTAGACTGTATGCTACATGAGTACTTTCTAAGCTTCTTTTCCAAGAAAAAGAATGCAGTTTCAATTTAATATCAGAAGAATTTGCCAGTCTCAGATGCCTCATGAGGTTTGGCAACATCAGATTGGCATAACATTTTCCAAAGTGAATTTAAAGGGATTAGAGTTTGCTTTTCCTAATTCTTATCCTGCAGCAGATGATTTCTCAGAATAAGGCATTGTAGAGAAAACATGGTAGGCCTGCCCAGCTAACACAAGTAGATTATTACCTTGGTTAATGTGTTAGTATCCCTAAATGCAGTTGTTAACCTTTAGTGTACATTGAAAGCACTGAAGGAGCTTTTTTAAAATGCAGATTCCTGGACCTAATCTAGATCTAAATTCATTATTCTGGATTAGCACCTAGGCATGGATACTTTTTAAAAGCTTACATAATACTTCTGCTGGTCATCAAGATTGAGAATCACTGCCCTAAACTAAAGGATTCCATGATGGGTGAGTCAATATTATTGAGGTCAAATTCTATTCTCATTATGTTGCAGAAAAATTTTGCTTCAATAATTCATGAAAATAATGTATGCGCTTACTACCTTTATTGCTATATGTAGAAACCCAATCAATTTGAGAAAAATATGACAAATAACTAAAAATAATTTGTTGCATACTGATATAGATTAATGATATTTCCCCAGTTTATCCTCACAATGTTACAGAAGTCAGCTTATTATTTTGGTTTTTGAATTCTAGACACCGAGGTCAAATACCTTATGAAAATTATTTATGGTCCTAACTAAAAAAAAAAAAAAAAAGGCAGAGCCTGGGCATTTTGGTTTGAGGTCTTATATCTTTATTTTTATTGAATACTTAACATTTTAAAGTCAATGTCTTCTCCCCACTGATACTTTTGGCTCAATATATGTCTCTACTCTTCCACAGGTCACCTTTCCCCCCCAACACCTCTGGATTCTAAATTACAATGTAAAATCAATCCCTTGCCAGGTTTTGAATTATCCATAATCTATATTCCTGGTCTATTCTCAAAATTAGCTCTTTCTCCCACTGTTTCCCATTTGAATTTGTCATCTTTGAGTTATCCTTGGCTTAGAAACATAGTTTCAGGGCTCAACTTCTTGGTTCTTGAACTTTATTTGTGTTTGGACCTGACCTCTTGCCTTGGGAGAACCACTCTATAACATACGCATAACACACCAATCCCATCCTTAACCTCATTTGCTCCCCAAGTGAAAACAGATATAAGGCAGCTGAAATCTCACTATTTAGAAGATCCTATTTCATATTCTAAATGAGATTTCCATTTTATAAAAGCACAGACTCAAATGGAATAAGGTAACTATTGATGACAAAGCTGAAAATATAATGTTCTGTATTATGTTTCCATTAATTTCTACTCCTGCATAGGGTACTTGCAAATACTGAAAACGTAGCATGTTTTATCTCTGTCTTCCAGAGTTAATAGGGTGTGGGGTTTCATGTGCTAATCCATTTGTGAATGTGGTGTTTATGAGGGTCACATAGCAGATTAAAATTACCTTAAAAACCCTCTAGTATCCCAAGAAGCAAAGACACGTCTATGGCTGCTAACTAGGACAACAACTCTGCCTTACAAATGCACATCACTGGTCACAATTAAAGCAAGGAAATGTGGTTAAGTTAGCACAACTAATTGCCATTACTCGGAAGACATAACCAAAACCAAGACACTTCGTCTTGCCAACGCACTTTGCCAAAAGATAAGGTTTATGTATTTAGTCAGTTTTTGGCAAGAAATCTGCCTGCCTTCTTTCCTTCTTTCCTGCCTTCCTCCCTTCCTCCCTCATTCCATCCCTTCCTCTTTCCTGCTCTCCCTCTCTTCCTTCTTTTCACTCTCCCTCTTTCATAACATGTATCAAAATTCTTCTCTTCTTTTTTTTCAATTTGAGTATAGTGGACACATAATGTTAGATTAGCTTTAGGGATACAATTTAGTGACTTGACAGATTTATACATTATGCTATGTTCACAAGTGTAGCTCTCATCTGTCCTATTACGTTGCTATTATATCACTGATTCCTTATGCGGTGCCTTTTATTTTCTGACTTACCCATTCCATAACTGGAAGCCTGTATCTCCTGTCTTTTCTTTACTCATTTTGCCCAACCTCCAACACCTCTCCCCTCTGGCAATCATCAGTTGTTTTCTGTATTTATAGATTCAATTCTCCTTCTTGTTTATTTAATCATTTGGGTTTTCTACTTTTTTTTTTGTTCCACTCATAAGTGGAATCACATGTATTTATCTTTCTCAGTCTGACTTACTCCATTTAGAATAATACCCTCTAGGTCCATCCATGTTGTCTCAAATGTACAATCTCATCCTTTTTTCTGGCTGTGCAATATTCCATTGTTCATATGTATCACATTTTCCTTTATCCATTTGTCTATTGTTGGACAATTAGGACGATTCCATATCTTGGCTATTGTAAATAATGCTGCAATAAACATAGGGGTGCATATATCTTTTCAAATTAGTGTTTTCATTTTTGGGGGTAAATACCCAATGTTAGAATTTTAGATCATACTATTGAATATTATATGATCAGAATACATGTAGTAGGATATTGTATCATATTCCTCCATACTGTTTCCCACAGTGGCTGTGCCAATTTAGG
This sequence comes from Vulpes vulpes, assembly GCF_048418805.1. Lineage (NCBI taxonomy): Eukaryota > Metazoa > Chordata > Mammalia > Carnivora > Canidae > Vulpes > Vulpes vulpes. The sequence goes on along the minus strand of NC_132787.1, from coordinate 10,612,841 downwards.
TTCCCATTGATAGAGCATAAGGATTTCTTTCTTTTTTTTTTTTAATGTCTTTGCCAACGCTTACCATTTCTTATCATTTTGATTTTAGCCATTCTAACAGGTGTGAGGTGATATCTCATTGTGGTTTTGATTTGCATTTCTAACGATGAGTGATGTTGAGCATCTTTTCATGTATCTGTTGGTCATCTGTAGCTCTTCTTTGGAAAAAAAAATGTCTATTCAGGTCCTCTGCCCTTTTTAAAATCAGATTGTTGTTTTGGTGTTGAGTGTATAAGTTCTTTATGTATTTTGGGTATTAATCACTTATATATCATTTGATATATTTGGAAGAAGATACTCATCTTCTTTTATTCAGTAGGTGGTCTTTTTATTTTGTTGATGGTTTCCTTTGCTGTGCAAAGGCTTTTACCTTGATGCTGTCCCAATAGTTTAACTTTGCTTTTGTTTCCCTTGCTTTGGGAGACATATTTAGAAAAATGTTGCTACATCCAACCTCAGAGAAATTACTGCCTATCTTCTTTTCTAGGATTTATATGGTTTCAGATCTCACATTTCAGTCTTTAATCTATTTTGAGTTTATTCCTGTATGGAGTTAGGAAATTGTCCAGTTTTCCTGGCACCACTTATTGGAAAGATTATCTTTGCCCCATTGTATATTTTTGCCTTCTTTTCATAGATTAATTTACCATATCAATACAGTTTTATTTCTGGAATCTCTATTCTGTTTTCTTGATCTATGTGTCTGTTTTTGTGTCAGTACCATACTGTTTTGATTACAAGAGCTTTGTAGTAGATCTTGAAATCTGAGAATGTGATACCAATACCTTCAACTTAGGTCTTCATTGTCAGGATTGCTTTGGCTATTCAGGGCCTTCTGTGATTCTATATAAATTTTAGTATTATTTATTCTAGTTTTGTGAAAAATGCTATTGGTATTTTCACAAGGATTGCATTGAATCTGTAGATTACTTTGGATAATGTGAACATTTAACAATATTAATTTTTTAATCCATAACCATGGAATATCTTTCCATTTATGTGATCTTCAGTTATTTTCATCAGTGCTTTATCATTTTTGAAGTACAGGTCTTTCAACTCTTTGGTTAAGTTTATTAATAGGTATTCTTTCTGGTACAATTATAATTGGTGTTATTTTTTAAATTTCTCTTTCTGCTACTTCCTGATTAGTGTATATAAATGCTACCAATCGCTGGGTATTAACTTTATGTCCTACTGCTTTACTGAATTCATTTATTACTTCTAGTTTTTGGTGGAATCTTTAGTAGTTTCTATATATAGTATCATGTTATCTGCAAATAATGTGTGTTTAACTTCTCTTTTACCAATATGGAAAAATTCTTTTTCTTGTCTGATTGATGTGGCTAGTACTTCTGGCACTATGTTCCATGAAAGTGGTGAGTGGACATCCTTGTCTTGTTTCTGACCTTAGAGGGAAAGCTTTCAGATTTTCACCATTCAGTGTGATGTTAGCAGTGGGTGTTTTCTATATGGCCTTTATTTTGTTGAGGTTTTATTTTTTTTAATTTTTATTTATTTATGATAGTCACAGAGAGAGAGAGAGAGAGAAAGGCAGAGACACATGCAGAGGGAGAAGCAGGCTCCATGCACCGGGAGCCCGATGTGGGATTCAATCCCAGGTCTCCAGGATCGTGCCCTGGGCCAAAGGCAGGCGCCAAACTGCTGCACCACCCAGGGATCCGTTTGTTGAGGTTTTAATGGGAGAATATATACTTGCAAGTTGAATTTAAAATGCTCCATTGTTAATAATTTTGCAAGTCATAATTTGTGTATTGTTTTTTAAATCGTGTATTAGTCTGAAGTCAAGTTTTTACAATGTCAAATGTTGTAGTTATCTGAAAATATTTTCAATTACTTGATCAATACATGTAAATAGCCTGGACAAGAGAGAAAGTATAGATTTGAGAGTTTCAGCAATCTTCTACAAGTTCTAAATTTAAAGAATAGTTTCATATTTGTACATTAAATGGTATCACAAGTTTTGTAGTGTGCAAAAACATTTCTTAAAGCTGTGATACTATTTAGACATTCAGATCATGTTATTATGAAAAGAACAGTTTCTATAATTTGTGGAGTTTGAATAAAAGTAAAAAATAGTATGTAAATACTTCACTAAGTTGTGTTGTTACTAACAATATCAGAACTGAGTCTCATGGATGGTTATTACAACATATTGATCCAGCAGAAGTAGGCAGTTCTGTGACTACCAAAATGATTAGTCAATTTGTTAATAAATCAAACTCACTGTTGTTTGTGAAACAGAAGAGATTGTCTTTTCATTTTCAACCAGATATTATTGATAGGGATTAGACACAGAAAAGAGTGGATCAATCCAGACAATAATCAAGGAGATACAATTAGTGAAAAATTCTATGAAGTTAATACCCTGTTTAGAGAAGTACAAATTTGATATCTTAATAGTATCATATTTTCTAGGAGAGATAATTTTAATTATAATAGACTATATGATGTAACAAAATTAATTTAAAAGTCACTAGAAATTTATTATTATTAATTTCAAAGTCACTACTTTTGATTTTGTATTTCCTAATCCATGTTCCCATATTCCCATCGTAAGATAATTTTTTCTAAAAATTGGTTTATTTATGGGGATCTTTTAAGCTATTCTTCATCTCTAAGTTTCATCCTATGAATTCTCATTCATTGTATCAGACAATATTTAGTTTAAGAAACACATATTTCCTTTATTTTTCATTTGTTTTTATTGCAGTTTGATTTGCGAACATATAGTATAACACCCAGTGCTCATCCCATCAAGTGCCCTCCTCAGTATATTGAAATTCTATAATAAGTTTCTCAAGTTCATTGCTCAATAAAATATAGTTTATTATATAGTATGTTATTTAGTGGTTTGTTAATAATATTTGAGTCGAAATACTGCCTCAATTTCCTTTTGCAGTAATGGGTTCATTCACTTAAAACCAGACAGATTCCAATTTTTTATACCCATTCATCACAAAACTGCCTACTGTAGGTTTACCACAAAACGGACAGCAGTAATATTTTAAAAGCAGAGAAGTGTAACAGAAATACAGAGGCCTCAAAATGTCTCTTACTGAAGATGCTGGCAGTATGGAAAATTAAGCAGTTGCTCACCTCTCTTCCACAAACACATAAAAAACCATGAGTAGAAGATTTAAATTAAAAACAGTTTAATTACAGAGGGGCAAGATGGTGGAGAAAGAGGGGTCCTCAACTCTCCTGGCCCCACAAACTTACCTAGATAACTTTCAAAACATCCTGAACACCTATGAATTCGACCTAAGATTTAAAGAGAGAACAGCTGGAACACTAGAGAGAGAAAAGTTTTTACTTCTAACAAGGTAGGAAGAAGAAAAAATAGATATATAGAAAAGAATAAAGTGGGAGAGGGGAACCACGAGTAGCTGGGCTAAAAGTGAGCGATGAAAGCCTCTGGGACAGGAAAGCCCAGCCCTGGGGAGATGGGAACTTTAAAAATGCACAGCATAGTTATCCCTGACAGAAAAATGCTTAGCAGGGAAATCGGGCAAAATACCAGGAGGGGCAGTGAAGCCTTGAGATTCCTGGAGTCACCATAAGAGGAAGTGCACCAGGGGAAAAACTCACTGAAAACTGCGGTCCAATATTGGTAAAGGGCTGGAGCACTGAAGCCCTCTGGGGCATTTGGGAGAAGCCAGTTGGTGGGGGGGGTGGGGGGTGGGCAGATCCAGACAGAAGTGGCTGTACTCTGATCCCTTGGAGAGAGGCAGTCCCTGGGAGCACGGTTCCAGTGGCACAGGACCATGGATCCCAGGGCACACCAGTGGACAAAGCCAGCAATCCTGCAATCCCCCTGGGGCAGGCAGAACTGAGGAGAGCACAGGAAAGCAAGAACTCTCCTGCTGCTGGGTGTCCCAAAAGCTGTGCAGATCAGCATACCGGCACCAAGCTCCAGGAGCATCAAGGCCAATGTGGACAGGGAGACTGTGGTTAGTTACTCACGGGGAGCTGGAAACCTGTCCACCACCACTATTGTTTTTCCTCTTTGTTTCACCTTGTGCCTGGGAGAGGCGGGGCCTCTGGGGAACAAAGGCCTCACAGGAGAAACAGTTCATACTAAGTCTAGCACCTGGCAAGGGGCGGGCCATTTCTGCCCAGGCACAGACACCTGAGATTCAGCACAGCAGGCCTCTCCCCCAGAAGAATTGCTGAAAGTACAAGGGAAGTGCAAGTTTATTGACTAAGCAGCACTGGAAAGCTCCAGGACTGAGGGAAAATAGCATATAAGACTAGGGGGCCCTTTTTTTTTTCTTCCTTTATTTTTCTTTTTCCCATTACAACTCGTTTTTATACTGGACTAAAAATTTCCAATATTTTTTTTCTCTTTTCCCACCTTAACTAGAGTATTTTATCATTTTTAAGTTTTTTCCTTTTTGACTTTCATATTTCTACAATTAAATCACTTAGATAGGGCAGCCCCTGTGGCTTAGCAGTTTAGCGCCACCATCAACCCAGGGTATGATCCTAGAGACTCCAGATCGAGTCCTGCGTTGAGCTCTCTGCATGGAGCCTGCTTCTCCCTCTACCTGTATCTCTGCCTCTCTTTCCCTCTGTGTCTCTCATAAATAAATAAATAAATAAAATCTTTAAAAAAATAAATAGATCTCTTAGATATATTTTTCACTTCTGGATTCCCTTGAACGTATTCAATTTAATGTGGGTAGATATACAAAATATGGGGTTTTGTTTTTGTTTTTTCTGCCTCATTTTGTTTTACAATGGTAGAAGTTAGGACCTTATAAAACACGACCAACATACAACCAGAGCCAAGTGGAACACCATGTTTGTTAACTCAGTGAGATTATAATCTCTCTTCCTTCCCATTCTGCCCCCCTCTTTTATCTTGTTTAAATTTTTGTGGTCCATGTTGGGGCTTTATATAAGTATTGCTGGTTTATATAAATTTGGAATTGAGCATCGTCTAACATACAGAACACATTACACACAGAACCAAGAGAATCATGCTCTAGGACCCCTCAGGTAGATTACATTCTCTCTCCACTACCACTTCCTCATCACCACCGCCACCCCTTTTTTTTTTTTCTCTTTTTCCTCTTAACTTTTTTCTTTTTCTTTTTCTTTTCCTTTTTTCTTCTTTGTTTTTGGTTTTTGGATTTTTATTTTTACTACTTTGTTTTAAAATTTGTTTTTCACTTTAGTGGTCTTTTTGTTTTACTTTGTTCTGTTCTTCTATTTCTTTCATTTTCTGGTCTCTGACCTCTTTGAAATCATCTAGGGTGTATTTTACTTAGGTTGTGGTTGATATTTTTGACTCAGCTTGCTCATGCAGCCACTCTGCACTGGACAAAATGACTAGAAGGAAGAATTCACCACAAAAGAAAGAAACGGAAACAGTACTCTCTGCCACAGAGTTACAGAACTTGGATTTCAATATGATGTGGGAAAATCAATTCAGAAATACAATTAGAAAGCTACTGGTAGCTCTGGAAAAAAGCATAAAGGACTCTATAGACTTTGTTACTGCAGAATTGAGATCTAACCAGGCCAAAATTAAAAATAGATTAAATGTGATGCATCCAATCCAAACTGGATGTTCTAACTGCTAGGGTTAATGAGGTGGAAGAAAGAGTGAGTGACATAGAAGACAAGTTGATGGTAGGGAAGGAAACTGAGGAAAAAAGAGAAAAATAATTAAGAGCCCTTGAGGAAAGGCTTGGGGAAATAAATGATAGCTTGAGAAGGAAGAATATACATCTAATTTGGATTCCAGAAGATGCTGAGAGGGAGAGACTACCACAAAGTATATTTGAACAAATCATAGCTGAGAACTTCCCTAATCTGGGGAAGGAAACAGGGATTCAGATCCAGGGGATAGAGAGGTTCCCCCCTCCAAAAAAAAATCAATAAAAAACATTCAACACCTCGACATTTAATAGTGAAACTTGCCAATTTCAAAGATAAAGAGAAAATTCTTAAAGCAGCATGAGACAAGAGATTTTTAAGTTATATGGAGAGAAATATCAGATTAACAGCAGACCTCTCCACAGAGACCTGGCAGGCCAGAAAGGGCTGGCAGGATATATTCAAGGTCCTAAATGAGAAAAACATGCAGCCTAGAATATTTTATCCAACAAGGCTGTTATTCAGAATAGAAGGAGAGATAAAGAGCTTCCAAGACAGGCAGAAACTGAAAGAATATGTGACCATGAAACCAGCTAAGTAAGAAATATTAAGGGGGATCCCGTAAAAGAAAAAGAAAGCTCAAAGAAATAATCCACAAAAACAGGGACTGAATAGATAATACAATGACACTAAATTCATATCTTTCAATAGTAACTCTGAACATGGATGGGCTAAATGATCCCATCAAAAGACATAGAGTTTCAGACTGGATAAAAAAGCAAGACCCATCTTTGTGCTGTCTACAAGAGACTCATTTTAGACCTATGGATACCTCCAGCCTGAAAATGAAGGGGTGAAGAACCATTTAACATTCATGGTCCTCAAAAGAAAGCGGGGGTAGCAATTCTCATACCAGATAAATTAGAGTTTATCCCAAAGACTGTAGTAAGAGATGAAGAGGGACACTGTATCATACTTAAAGCATTTATCCAACAAGAAGATGTAACAATTATGAATATTTATGACCCTAATATGGGAGCTGCCAAGTATATCAATCAATTAATAACCTAAGTAAAGACATACTTAGATAATAATACACTAATAGTAGGAGACTTCAACACAGCACTTTCAGCAAATGACAAATATTCTAAGCAGAACATCACCAAAGAAACAAGGGCCTTAAATTATACACAGAACCAGATGGATTTCATATATATATTTATATATACATTTATTTCATATATATATACATATATATATACATTTTATATATTCATATATATATATATATATATATGTACACACACACACACACACACACACAGAACTTTCCATCCGAATGCAACTGAATACACATTCCTCTCAAGTGCACATGGAACATTATCCAGAATAGAGCACATGCTGGGTCACAAATCAGGTTTTAACCAATACCAAAAGATTTGGATTGTCCCCTGCATATTTTCAGAAAACAATGCTTTGAAACTAGAACTAATTTGCAAGAAGAAATTTGGAAGAAACTCAAACATGTGGAAGTTAAAGAGCATCCTGCTAAAAGATGAATGGGTCAACCAGAATATTAGAGAAGGATTAAAAAGTTTCATGGAAACTAATGAAAATGAAGTTACAAATATTCAAAATCTTTGGGATACAGCAAAAGCAGTCTGAAGAGGGGGAAATACTTCACAATACAAGCCTCCCTAAAAAAATTGGAAAAAACTCAAATATAAAAGCTAACCTCACACCTAAAGGAATTGGAAAAACAACAGCAAGTAAAGCCCACACCAAGCAGAAGAAGAGAAATAAAAAGATTCAAGCAGAACTCAATGAAATAGACATGAAAAAACTGTAGAACAGGTCAACAAAACCAGGAGTTGGTTCTTTGAAAGAATGAGTAAGATAGATAAACCCCTACCAGACTTATTAAAAAGAAAAAAAGACTCAAATTAATAAAATCACAAATGAAAGAGGAGAGATCACAACTAATACCAAAGAAATACAAACGATTTTAAAAATGTATTATGAGTAGCTATATGCCAACAAGTTAGGCAATCTAGAAGAAATGGATGCATTTCTGGAAAACCACAAATTACCAAAACTGGAATAGGAAGAAATAGAAAACCTGAACAGGCCGATAACCAAGGAGGAAATTGAAGAAGTCATCAAAAACCTCCCAAGACACAAAAGTCCAGGGCCAGATTATTTCCCAGGGGAATTCTATCAAACATTTAAAGAAGAAATAATACCTATTCTACTAAAGCTGTTCTGAAAGATAGAAAGGGATGGAGTACTTCCAAACTTGTTTATGAGGCCAGCATCACCTTGATTCCGAAACGAAAGACCCCACCAAAAAGGAGAACTATAGACCAATATCCCTGATGAACATGGATGCAAAAATTCTCAACAAGACACTAGCCACTAGGATCCAACAGTACATTAAGATTATTCACCATGGCCAAGGGGGATTTATCCCCAAAATGCAAGGGTGGTTCAACACTCGTAAAACAATCAACAAGATAGATCACATCAACAAAAGAAAAAACAAGAACCATATGATCCTCTCAATAGATGCAGAGAAAGCATTTGACAAAATACAGCATCCATTCCTGATCAAAACTCTTCAGAGTATAAGGATAGAGGGAACATTCCTCAGCATCTTAAAAGCCATCTATGAAAAGCCCACAGCAAATATCATTCTCAATGGGGAAACACTGAGGGCCTTTCCCCTAAGATCAGGAACATGACAAGAATGCCCACTCTCCCCACTGTTATTCAACATAGTACTAGAAGTCCTAGCCTCAGCAATCAGAGAATAAAAGGAAATAAAAAGGCATTAAAATTGGCAAAGAAGTCAAACTCTTCCTTTTCACAGATGACATGATACTGTATATAGAAAACCCAAAAGACTCCACCCCAAGATTGCTAAAACTCATACAGAAATTCAGTAGTGTGGCAGGTTACAAAATCAATGCACAGAAATCGGTGGCATTTCTACGCACTAACAATGAGAGATTAAGGAATAATCCCACTTACAATTGCACCCAAAAGCATAGATATTTAGGAATACTTAGATATTCCTAAGATACTAAGGAATAAACCTAACCAAAGAGGTAAAATAGCTATACCGTAAAAACTACAGAACACTTCTGAAAGATATTGAGAAAAACACAAAGAGATGGAAAAACATTCCATGCTCATGGATTGGAAGAATAAATATTATGAAAATGTCTATGGTACCCAGGGCAATTTACACATTTAATGCAATCCCTATCAAAATACCATGGACTTTCTTCATAGAGTTGGAACAAATAATCTTAAGGTTTGTGTGGAATCAGAAAAGACTGCAAGTAGCCAGAGGAATATTGAAAAAGAATACCAGAGCCAGGGGCATCATAATGCCGATTTCAAGCTGTATTACAAAGCTGTGATCATCAAGACAGTGTGGTACTGGCACAAAAACAGACACATAGATCAATGGAACAGATTAGAGAACCCAGAAATGGGCCCTCAACTCTGTGGTCAACTAATATTCAACAAAGCAGTAAAGAATATCCACCAAAAAAGGACAGTCTATTCAATAAATGGTGCTGGGAAAATTGGGACAGCCAGGTGTAGAAGAATGAAACCAGACCATTCTCTTATACATATGCAAAGATAAACTCAAAATGGTTGAAAGATCTAAATGTGAGATAAGAATCCATCAAAATCCTAGAGGAGAACACAGGCAACGCCCTTTTTGAACTTGGCCACAGCAACTTCTTGCAAGATACATCTATAAAGCAAGGTGAAACAAAAGCAAAATGAACTATTGGGACTTAATCAAGATAAAAAGCTTCTGCACAGCAAAAGAAATAGTCAACAAAACTAAAAAACAACCTACAGAATGGGAGAAAATATTTGCAAATGACATATCAGATAAAGGGCTAATATCCAAGATGTATAAAGAACTTATTAAACTCAACACCCAAGAAACAAAAAATTCAATCATGAAATGGGCAAAGGACATGAACAGAAATTTTACCAAATAAGACCTACACACGGCCAACAGGCGCATGAGAAAATGCTCCGCATCACTGGCTATCAGGGAAATACAAATCAAAACCACAATGAGATACCACCTCACACCAGTGAGAATGGAGAAAATTAAGACAGGAAACAACAAATGTTGGAGAGGATGTGGAGAAAGGGGAGCCCTCTTGCACTGTTGGTGGGAATATGAACTGGTACAGCCAACTCTGGAAAACTGTGTGGAGGTTCCTCTAAAAGTTAAAAATAGAGCTACCCTACCATCCAGCAATTGCACTGCTGGGGATTTATCCTAAATATGCAGATACAGTGAAACACTGTGACACCTGCACCCCAATGTTCATAGCAGCAATGTGCACGATAGCCAAACTGTGGAAGGAACCATGATGTCCTTTGACAGATGAATGGATAAAGATGTGGTATATATATATATACACATACATACATACAAGTGGAATATTACTCAGCCATCAGAAAGGATGAATACCCACCATTTGCTTCAACGTGGATAGAACTGGAGGGTATTATGCTGAGTGAAGTAAGTCAATCAGAGAAGGGCAATCATCATATGGCTTTACTCATACGGAGAATATAAGAAATAGTGAAAGTGATTATAAGGGAAAAGAGGGGAACTGAGTGGGGAAAAATTAGAGAGGGTGACAAAACATGAGAGACTCCTAACTCTGGGAAATGACAAAGGGTTGTGGAAGGGGAGGTGGGTGGAGGGGTGGGTTACTGTGTGATGGGCACTGAGGAGGGCACTTGATGGGATGAGCATTGGGAGTTTTACAATATGTTGGCAAGTCGAACTTCAATTTTAAAAAAAATAATTATATAGGTTAACTCAAAAGAAAGAAACCAAATTAAAAAAATCTAAGCCAAAAAGATAAGTACATTTATATTTTAGCTGCTTCCAGGACTTACTCTAGATCTTAGTCACTGGAGTTTTAATATTGAAAAGGACATAGGAATTGACTCTTATAGCATATGGAGGCAAAAGCTGCAATTGAGTCCCCTACTGAAAACCTAGAGCTTACAAGTACTGTCCTGGCCCTATTAGGAGAGTAGGAAAATGCCACACACCAGTATGGATAAGAAGAAATACAGTTCATCTTTGTCAAAAGATTTTGTAAAAAAAAAAAAAAAAAAAGAGGGAGAAGGAAAAGGAAGAGGAAGAGGAAGAAAAACGAAGACAAGAAGGCTTCGAGGAGAAATGAAAATTCCAGTTACAATGTGAGCCTGGGGTTGTCTTATTCCAAAGCTCTTGTTCTTTGCTTTGGTTTATGCTGACTTTCCTTTCTCTGAATTGTCTTGATATTTATGTAGACTAGAGGTTTTCCCTTGAATTCAGAACCAAACTTAGAACTCTTTACATACAAACTCTTCTTACATTTATGCATATCACTCTCCTAGCCTTGTTAAACTCTTTTTTTGGGGGGGGGGGTGTAAAGATGTGATATATCTCCTATTTTTTCCGCAATTATTTTCTAGCATAGATCTCAAAGTTCTGTAAACTATTGTACATCATACTAAAGCAGTGAAAACTTCAGCCCCCCCACCTCAAAGCTAAATTAATCCAGAGACTGAATCTCATTATGTCACAATGTATGTTCCAGAGCAGAATTTCTTTGATTCTCTCTAAAATTACACTTGAGCTAAAAGGCATCATCGCAATCACAAAATCTCCTATCCTGGAGAAAGCTACAATCTGAGAAAGGATGCAGGTAGATATGAATATTGGATTTTGGTAATGAAGTCCCCTTAAGAACAATCTAGACATTATGCTTGTGTTATTAAAAATGGGAAGTTCGGTGACCAACTTGTTGCCCATAGAACTCTGAAATACTTCTTGATTGACCAATAGTATACCACATATGCAGAGTCCTGTAAAACTATACATTCAAACATATATTAAAAGTAACAAGATGGGGGCAGCTGGGTGGCTCAGTAGGTTAAACATCTATCTTCAGCTCAGGTCATGGTCTCAGGGTTCTGGGATTGAGCCCCTTATTGGGCTCCTTGCTCAGCAGGGAACCTGGTTCTCTTCCTCTGCTTCTGCCCCTGCCCCCCTCCACCCCCCCCCCCCACCCCTGCCCAGTGCTGGTCTCTCTCTATCAAATAAATAAATATTTTTTAAAAAAGTAACAAGATTATTCATTCTTCTATTGTGCACACATTTCCATGAACAACAACAGTGAGAATGTGATGAATGTCATAATACAGCCATCAAATTTGTGGTTGAAGAGGTAAAAGTTAATTGGAGGTGGGCACTGGAACTGACTCTAGGCTAGAATCTGTAAGTAGATGTAAGCATTATAGACATCCTTTTATTTCATCTCTAGTAACCAGTACCACTTCCCACCAGGGCTTATCATGAAGTTGATGATTGAAATATGTATTCCCAAGCACAATATAAATATTAAATAAATTTATCTGATAGACTGAGATTTAACAGTTTATGGGAAATAATTCTAGAGTAATTTGCAAGCCAGGGAATCTCAAAGTGGGGATCCTGATTAGAAAGAAGTATGGAACAGAATGGGGTATTCTGAATTATAGTCATTAGAGTCACATTTTCATTATTATCCATATTGAAATAACTCCTGAAATATTTTTATTTAGCATTTGCCTTTAAATCTACTCATTTAAAAATTTAATCAATGGCTTTTTCTCCTCAAAACTTTAATCTAAAAACAGAAAAAGAAAAAAAAGAATGGAAACTTAATGGTTCAAGTAAGGTGAAGGGAGAGGAGCATGGACTTGAGGCTCTAAGCCTCTCCAGAGAAAGTCCTTGTTCTTGAAGTGTCCTCTTTGAGCAGGAGGGTAGAGACAGGGACAATCCCTCAGTCCCAATGCCCAGCTCTGTCTGGAGAAAAAGGCAAAGTCACAGTGGTCTGAAGGCCTGCTGGAGTGGCCAAAGGGTCACTTGCAATAGTTGGCTACAAGCTTCTCGGAGGGGATGCCCCATGTTTCTTGTGAGGCAGCCTGAAAGATGATGAAATCTTTCTAGAGATGCTTATCTGGCTCCCAGATAGCTGCCGCAGTCCCACAATGATAGAAACAGCTTAGTGAGCACAGTTTCGTTAAAGTGTTGCCTGTAACCTTCCCTCACCAGTTGGTGGGCATAATAGATCACGCCAATGTTGTTGGCTGCATGTTACTGCCAAATTGGTAGCCAGGCCCATGGGCTGTTTTCAGGGTCAGACAAGAACAGGTCACACACAGACAAAAGCATGGCCCTATGCTGAGGCACCCCTTGTTTTTAATCAGTCATCTGAATATGGTCTAGAGTCTAGATGGAGGGAGAGAGCACCCATGCATGCAAAGACTGAGAGGCTAAGATAATCAAAGATCTCAGGTCAGTAGCACCACATGGTGACCAAGCCATATTTGTGCAGGCACTCATCATAGAAGCCATATGACCAGGGGATCTGGTGACTCTTGTGGTTCCCCAGGATCTTGGTGATGTAGTCAGCATATTGAACATTGAGTACCAGCAGCAGGAGGAATGCTTCAATGCCCAGAATCCATGATCCATAGTCTCCTAAGGAAAGGTCATTGCTCTCAGGCACTCACCATGCACACCAAACAGCTACTTAAAGTCACAGAATTGTCCAAGGATGTCACCACACACTGTGACTGGTGACTCTGCCCTCTGCCCATTGCTCTCTTCTACCAAGATCTCTCCTGTCTTAGTGCACAGATTCTTGACTTCACTCTCTTAGATAATCTTAGGGCATCTGACTGCCCATAAAAGTCGCTGATCTTCACCCTGGCCCCACAAACGGAACCCCCACCTCTGCACAGGTCAGAGCTGTCACATACCAAGGTGTGTGATTCTGACTCTGGCTCTCAGGCTCCCTGACTTCTGCTTCCTTACACTTTGACCCCTTGCCATGTTGCTTAACCTTCCATCTCGTATCTTTTTGTAGTTTTTCTTCCTTCTTACCTCTAGTCTTCCTCACCCTGCTTCTCTTGATTTCCATTCATTTCTTCTTCAGATTTTGTTTAACCATTTCTTCTTCTTTTGGGTGGGTTCTGTTATTAGTCCATATTCAATGTCCTATATTCTATCTCTTGTTCATCAAGTTATCTCCCCTCAAAAGCCAGATAACTCTTTAAAAACCATTTACAGATGCCCACCTACAAGGAAATATTATATTTTATGAAAATATTATAAGTAAATATAACATGGTAATTTAATAATAAGGGATAGGAACACATGTTATGCATTTTATCAAAGCCAATACTATGGAGAATTGTATTCCTTGAAAAATGGCTTCCTGTAAGAAACAAGAAAACAAAAAAAAATGTATAGATAATCCTAAGTAGGTGATTAGGCAATAACTTATATTAACATATACAAATATAAGGGATGAGACTTTGTCTTACATTATTGTGTTTTGAATTTAAATGAAGATATTAAGTTCTTCTGAAAATAAACAATGACATGGAACAATTTTCCTCTCGTTTGAATTAATGGGTTTGGCCATATTTTTCAATGAAGGTTAAAAATAGAATTATGATGCATTGCATATACATTCTTCTTTTCCTTAATTGCTAATTTGCAGAGGAAGAGGGTTTAATAGGTAATTCAAAATTTCAGAGAATTGAAATTAATTCTGCCAAGTAATTTTGTACTGTTATGATAAATGTTTTCAGTAGGGTCTATGTGTGCATGTATGTGTGTCTACCGTTCGGACTAGAAGTTGGCACCTACCATTTGTCTAGGATGGTCCACATTCAGTATCAGTGACTGTTGACAAAATTTATGGTAGCCAAATACAGACAAAACAATTGGATAAATTCTGATAGTAACACATTTCATGGACTTTGACTCACAAAATGGATAGATAGCTTCCTGAAAGTATTTTTAAAACGACAACATCATCTATGAGACTCCAGAAAAGGTACTAAACAGCTAAGTTAAGGGAGAGAAAAGGTGAGAACAATTATCTATCTTTAGAGCAAAACAAATAATCATGATGTAAATTAGGTTCTTTACATAGGGAATAAATTAGCACTCAACAAAATAGCTTAAAAGCAAACTACCTTCATAACATCAGAAGTAAGAGAAGAGGAACTCATCTCTTTGCTTTGCTGTCTTGGCCAGATCTGACTGCACAATGATGAAAAAGATTGATGGTGTCTAGGTCCGCAGTTTGTTTTCCCATCTTCTTTTTATATACCATCTTCACAGAAGAGTGTCAATATGTATTGATCTTTCTTCTTACTGCTCTGCCTTGAGAGGCCTACTTTCTCTAATACGTTATCCCACCCCAACAAAAGAATAATCTAACCAAAGTCTAATAATTCTGCAATATGTTGGAAAGTATGTTTGTTTTAAAGGTTTCTTCCTAATCTTCCAGAAAACATTTCTCACAAAAGACAATGTTGTTTCTACCAGCGCAAGTGTATGTCTTTTTGTCTTATTTTTTTTAGTCACTTAATACAAATTTAAGGAACTTTCTGGAGTTTGGAAGTCTCTGAATATGTGTGACTCAGGCAAATAAAGTTTGTCTGGTTCAAATGTGGAGATGTGATTAATTTCAGAGGACTTGGTGACATTTTCAATGTGCACATCAAGGATTAGGAGATATATAAGATAGGAAGCAAATGCCAAAGAGAGAACAATTATGGTTTGCTAAACACTGCATAAGACATGGGTTTTTGTGCTGTTTATGTATCTCTAACTGCTAGGATTTAGAGCTCACATAAAGTCATAAAATGTTCTGAGCTGAATTAATAAGTGTTTTGTGTGGGTATAAGGAAGTCATTTTAAAAGTATCGTCTTGCAAGAAGCTAAGTTTAATTATCAGTGACAAGGAAGTATAAGGACAAAATTACCTCATTCACCATTAGGGAAACCTTCATTTTAACAAATTTGAAATATTTGCATTTGACATCTAAAGCCAGACTAGATGGCAGACATCTATATAGGGGGATTAGATTCAAAGGCAGACACGACTATATTTTCAGTGCTGGAATGTTATAGCACCCAAATTTAAGCTGATTTTATAATATTGAATATGTATTTCATGCCTGGCAGTGAACACTGCAGTAATTTAATAAAGTGTCATTTTATTATAGAAATCTATTACTGGAGTTAAATTTCCCATGGAATTCTGTACAAACACCTTTCTTTAATGTTACTCCTTGCCTTGCCTTAGAGGATTAAAGATACTGTAATATGTAATCTGATTCTGTCAGAATAGGAGCCTACTCTCACTTGTTTCAAACTTTGATATAAGAGTTTAAGTATTTTTTTCTGTAATTTGATGCTCATAATAAGTTCACAGCTGAATTTGTATAGGAAAAAATTCCATTATTATTTGACTCTAGCTTTCTGTTTGGTATTCCGACTGCTAATCCATAAAATTCTAAATTTTTTACAGTTTTTTTCTTTTTTTAATGGCTGTATGATCCATCAGCACATGAATATATCTCCTATCATTTATCTGTATTTAGGCTTTCCTATTGTTTCCCAGCTTTACCAAGATATAACTGGCATATAGCATTGTATAAATTTAAGGCGTACAGCATGTTGATTTGATGCATTTATATCTTGTAAAGTGAGTGATTACCACCACAGTGTTGGCTAACAACTCCATCACGTCTCATAATTATCATTTCTTTTTGATGGTGAAACATTTAAGATGTACTCTCTTCAGTACATAATACAATATCGTGAATTATAGTTCCCATGCTGTACATTAGATCCTCGGGACTTATTCATCTTATAGTCACAGGTTTGTACCCTGTGACCAACATTTCCCCATTCCCCCCATCCTGTCATAATCACCTTTCTACTTTGTGATTCTAGGAGTTTGCCTTTATAGATTCTACATGTAAGTGATACCATACAGTATTTGTCTTTCTCAGACTTACCACATTTAGCATAATGCCCTAAAGGTCCATCCATGTTGTCATACCCAATCTCTCTCATGAGCTGAATAATATTCCATTAAATAATATACTCGTATATAACACACATCCTTATCCATCTGTTGAAGGTGAATGGTGGAGAAGGGTGAGAATGGAGTCAAAAGTATGACCAGGCCCTCCATGTCTGAACATTTAAAAGTACACTAGAAATTTAGGGAGTTATAAGTATTTCCATTCTCAATAGGAAATCTTCGTTTAGATTTAGGATTTATAAGTTCTGTTTCTCATTGTGTATTTTTTAAATTTTTTTAAAGATTGTATTTATTCATGACAGACACAGAGAGAGAGAGGCAGAGACACAGGCAGAGAAAGACGGCTCCCCACAGGGAGGGATGTGGGACTCCATCCTGGGATCCCAGGATCATGCCCAGAGCTGAAGGCAGATGCTCAACCACTGAGCCACCCAGGCATCCTTTTTTTTTTTTTTTTTAATTTTTAACTAATATCTACACCCAACGTGGGGCTTGAACTCACAACCCCAAAATCAAGAGTCACATGCTCTCCCAACTGAGCCAGTCAGGCACCCGTCATTGTGCACTTTGTAGATTTTAAGGGGGCTCACAGTTAAACTTTCTTCAGGAATCTGAAATTTTCTTTAGGAATTCCTAATTAGTGTGCTGCCTATTATTGAGACATGTAGTAGCTTCAGAATTTTATTTAAAAAGGTATATGAAAGTATGGAGTATGGATTTTGAGGACAAATTATATAATTAAATACATGAGAATTCTAGGGATATTGACAAATCGGTTGAAGGAATTCAGGATTTCTTTAAAATGTGTTTGAGGGATCCCTGGGTGGGTTGGTGGCTAACGTGCCTGCCTTCAGCTCAGGGCATGATCCTGGAGTCCTGGGATCAAGTCCCACATCAGGCTCCCTGCATTGGAGCCTGGTTCTCCCTTTGCCTATGTCTCTGCCTCTCTCTGTGTGTCTCTCATGAATAAATAAATAAAATCTTTAAAAAAAATAAAAAATAATAAAATGTGTTTGAAACTATACCTATTATCTAGTTTTACCACCAAATAATTAATGTGACCTTTTTTTTTTTTTCTTGTCACTGTTAATGGGGAATATGGTGGTAAAAAGATTGGATGGGAGGCATGTAGCAAGCATAGACATTTAGGTAAGGATAGATTTGGGCCTGAAAAACTAAGAATGCCTGGCACATACTACTTCATACCTAACAGTACATTTTATAAATATGAATTATTCTTCATAAGGAGACAAACCACAGTTAAATCCCTTCCTTCCACTTTTAAAAATTTCCATCTCTCTCTTTCCCCTCCCTACCATAGACAAAAAATTTTAAATGTCTACTTTATGTTCTTTTGTTTTGTGGATCTCTTATAAAATGTATTTTACTTTTAAATTTTAATTAAACACATATGCATTACCAGTACCCAGATCAAGAAATATAACATAATCGCCCCAAGTGCCCCAATTCTCCCTCCCAGTTACTTCCTCCCATAAAGGGAACCATCATTATGATTTCTATCACCTAAATTAGTTGTGCCTATTTTGAACTTTATATAGTTGGGATCATATGATATATACTCTTTCATTACTGCTAAACATTATGTCTCTGAGAGTCATCCAGATGGTTATGTTTAGCAGTCTTGCCTTCACTTTCCATACGTTTTTTTTTTTATATTATGAATATGCCATACTTTACCCACTCTATTTTTGTTGGACTTTGAGATTTTCCAAGGGGGGAACTATTATGAGTAGTCCTACTCATGCACATGTAATTTGGTAGACATATACATTTATTTCTCCTGGCTATATCCTTAGTAGTATAATTGGCGGATATCATATGCTATAAGTTCAGCTTTAGGATACAAAGTCAAAGAATATTCCAAAGTGGTTTTATTTTATTTATTTTTTAGAGAAAGAGAACAGCAGGAGAGGAAGAGAGAGAATCTTTAGCGGCTCCATACTCAGTGTGCAGAGCCCGCTGAGGGGCTCAATCTCCTGACCTTGAGATCATGACCTGAGCCAAAATCAAGTCAGATGCTTGGCCAACTGAGCCACCCAGTCACCTCCAAAGTAGTTTATTTATTATGCTCTCATAACTGTGAGAATTTCACTTTTGCTAATACTTGGTACTGTTTTTTAATTTTATCTATTTTAGTAGCTGTGTAATAATTTCTGATTATGAAGTTATTAATAGGCTTATTGAGATATAATTGATATATAATAAGCTGCACATATTTAAAATGTACAATTTTATAAGTTTTGACATGTATACACCCATGAAACCATCATCACAATCAAGACAATGAATATATTTATCATTGCTAAAACTTTCCTTATGTCCTTTTGTAATTATTCCATCTTGTGCCTCCTTTCCTCCCCTTCACCAGAGCAATCACTGATATCTCTGTTCCCATGTACATAATGTTTGTATTTTTTCTTCTAACTGCTTTAATTTTTTTTTAATTTTAAGTCATTTGACTGTAACGTGTCTTGGTGTCAATTTCTTCATATTTTTTGTGGTGCCTGAAGTTGTACCACAGATTACTTTTGTTTTGACCATATTTTTTCTGTGTTGAATATTATTGCAAAGTTTTTTGGTTAGGCCTTCAAGTCGACTGTGTTTTTTTTTTTCTTCTGCAACTTCTAACATCCTATTTATCCCATCTGGTTAATTTTTCTTTCCCCCAATTTTTTTTCTCTCTAGAATTTTAGAATTCTCATTTTGCTCATTTTTATTTTATCTTCCAGTCTCTCATTAACATACTATGTTTTCTTTTACCTTCTTAGACATATGAAATACACTTTTAAAAGTTCTTTCAGAGGCTTCTGGGTGGCTTAGTCCATTAAGCATCTGACTCTTGGTTTCAGTTTGGATCATGATCTCAGGGTGGTGAGATGGAGCCCCAAGCTGGGTTCTGCACTCACTGGGTAGTCTGCTCAAGATTCTTTTCCTCTGCCCCTCCCTACTCTCTCTTTTAAAAAAAAAGAAGCTATTTTAATATTGTTTTATACTATCACTTGAGCAATTTAATTTCTGGGTCTGTTTGTATTGGTTGCATTTTCTCTGCATTAGGGATATTTTTCTGCTTCTTTGCACACTTGGTAATTTTTGATTGAATGCTAGATAGTATACATTTTAACTTTTTAAGTGCTAGATATTTTTGTATTTCTATAATTATTTTGGAGGTTTGTTCCAGGATGCAGTGATCGACTTGGAGACAAATTTGATCTTTTGGAAGGTTTCCTATTAAGCTAGGATAGGCATGGCCAGAATAGCCTGTATTGTAAATGTCTGTTCAAGCCATTTGCCCTTTTTGTCTGTTGGGTTATCTACGTTTCCTTAAATATTTTAGTATATTCATTGAATATATGAACTATTTATTGAATGCATATAGGAAATACCCTCTCCCAGTCTGTGGCATGCTTTTGAACTTGCCCTCAATCAAAATGTTTCCTGAAAAAGAACATAATAAATATTTCCCTCCTAGAACAGAGTTATCTTCATTGTAACAGAGAGATAAATGGGTTGTCAAAAGAATGCAAGTCTAATGGTAGGATTTTTATTACCAGTTCATTATGCCAAGAAGTTCATTGGAGCCCTTCCTGGTATCTCTCTAAGTCATAGCACTATTATACCATCTTCTCTAATGCTGCTAGAATTGATTGGTTTAGGTTCTGTGTATAGAAAGTAAGGACAAGCTTTCCTTATGACACATGTTTGCCTAGAGTGAGCCCTACAGACCTTTTTTTTTTTTTTTTTTTTTTTTTTTTTACAGACCTTTTTTAAAAAAAAAAATCTCTGGAACCTGTTCATCAAGAAACATCATAAAATAAATGCACTGGTCTTCCATTTTATTAAAAACATACTTTTGAAGATGAATGTTTATTCAGAGATGAAATTGCCTATAGGAATATTTTCCTAGAAATATGAATCATCCAGTGCTTTGGCTTTTCATTAAAAAAAAAAAAGAAAAGAAAACACATCTTTCTGCTTAAATGCATCTAAATGGGAACTTGTTATATCAGCTATTTGTTTTTCAAAGTGAAAAGGGTCAATTAAATAGCTTCAATTTAATCACTATAAATTAAATAATTTTCATTTTTTGTCCAAGTAATTTCCAAATATTCATTATCCCCAAATCATAGTGGCTGGGGAATTAGCCTCCTTATTTTTCCCTACCTTCCATCTCAGATAACATTAATTCACTTATTCTTTAAGAAATAATTGCCTACTATGATGCAAGACACACTGCACTAAACACAAACTTTTTTCTAAAGGAGATTAGAATTTAGAGGGAAGAAATATGACTAGAGGCAACAGAGATCAGTACAGCCTTTGGATACCAGGTGCTGGTCGTCTACCTTGTTAGGGACTGATACCTAGAGGAAGAGATATCTAAGTTGACTTTTGTGTAAGATATTTAAATGTTACATCTTAGCATGTAATAAAGTCAGTGAAATCTCTCTGGGCCTAGACAGAGTTGCCTTTCCTAAATAAGTGAATATTGTAAGTATTTAAGTATGGTTGTGTCTGATGTGTTTATAAGGGGGAAGCATGGGGGAAGGAGTAGGAGAAGGGAAGAAATCTATAGATAATTATAACTAGGTTCTTTCGGAGAAAACTATGTAAAACAGAGTAGTATATTGCCACTAGTCAATATCATCATCATCAACAACATCATCAAATTTGCACCATTAACTGAGCCTCAACTCTGGCCTAGGTGACATCCATGCATGGAAATTTAGTGTCCATAATTGTTCTGCTTAAAGTCTTGCTGCCAGTATTTATCAGAACAAGGAATGGATTCAAAGGTATCTCCTTAAAGACATGATTTTTGCACTTCACTTGGGTTTCTCAGAGATCAGCCTATATAGTACACTCTAATACAGTAAACCTGGAGTCAGGGAACTGCTTGATGAAGAACTTGAAGCAATAGGTCCATAAGAGACATACAAAAGGCTCAGATAGGGGATCCCTGGGTGGCGCAGCGGTTTGGCGCCTGCCTTTGGCCCGGGGCGCGATCCTGGAGACCCGGGATCGAATCCCACATCAGGCTCCCGGTGCATGGAGCCTGCTTCTCCCTCCGCCTGTGTCTCTGCCTCTCTCTCTCTCTCTCTCTGTGACTATCATAAATAAATAAAAAATTAAAAAAAAAACACAAAAAAAAAACCCAAAAGGCTCAGATAAGTAGAATCTTTTCCATCTAGAAACTAAAAGAATTAAAAGTAATAGATAATTTAAAGATGACAAGTAAAGCTGTAACATAGAAACTTTAAGTGGCAAGACCCAGAAAGACAACCCAGAGATTAAGTGGCTGGGGGTGGCATGGAGTGGTGGTGTGATGGTAGGCAAATGGCTGGTGGTTGTGCCTGGAAGGATTGCTTACTTTGTTCACTAAGTTAGCTAAGAAACTTGAAACCATAATGGTTATATATCCTCACTGTCTAGAGTTTAAAGGGGATCAGACTATGCTATCCCCAAATATGCCATTTTGGCATAATAATTATTTTAAGCTGAAGGCAACTGAGAATTAAAAGATATGCAAGAAGAGTTCCTGCCTCCCCTTATATGTCTAAAATTGGGGCAGAAATTCTGCTCTGAGGAAGGTACCCAGGAAGAGGAGCCCAGCTCTTATAATCAGAGACAGGGAGTCATACTAAGATGAATCTGTATAAACAAACCTTATCTTCCATGATACTTATTTCCTGTGTATTTCTTACTCACTCTCTCACAATTTATCACCATTAGAATCCAGAGTCCCCTTTCCACTTTCTAGCCACTTCTCCACAATTTATTGCCCTTTGTTAAAATGGTATATAATTTCCTAGACTAATCAGTTCTTCGAGTTTTCACTTCCTTTCTGCTACTTCTGCTATGCACCTAAAAAAAATATTCACAACAATAAAACCTGTATCCAGGGTGCCTGTGTAGCTCAGTCAGTGAAGCGTCTGCCTTCAGCTGAGGTCATGATCCCAGGGTCCTGGGACAGAGCCCACATTGGTCTCCCTGCTCAGTGGGAGGTCTGCTTCTCCCTTTCTCTCTGCCACTCCCCTTGCTTGTGCACTCTCTTTCTCTGTGTCAAATAAATGAATAAAAATAAAACCTGCAACCTTTTCCCCCGTTAATCTGTTTTGTGTCATTTTAATTTGTAGGCCCCAGCTACTCAAGATAAAAGCATAAAGGAAAGTTATGTTTCCTCCCCATCAATCTGGACCCTAGACTTTTTTCATTCAGGAGGTAACATAATGCAGTGGGGAAGATATCTAGCTAGGAGTTGAGATATTTATTAGTCTTTTCCCGGACTTAGTTACCTCTGTCACTAAGTTAAAGGGTTCTACTGCAAGTCTTTGTGCCTTAATTTCCTTATGAGCATAATAAAAGATAAAAGTATGGCAAATAGGATTCACTTCGTGACTGGAGGGCTTCGGCGGAGAGGACTGAGAAGCCACATGTACCATCATTACTAATGTCTACAGTAGGTGCTAGAGCAAAGCAATTCTAGCATATGTGCAGAATATTTACTGTCTCTGGAATAAGAGATGCATAAAATTTCTTCCACTTCCGGCATTTGATGAATCAGCTCATACCTTTTTATGGGTTGTTGATATAGGCTGGGAAAATTTAGCATGTTTCAAATCCCACTTGAGGGAAAAGTGGGCAGATGCCTGATGTAATGGTAACAATATTTAGGGGAGAATGAAATCCCTTTTGACTGTTGGGTGGTAAAGCAGCAATTCAAGATCTACCAAGAATGCAATATTCCATTGATCCGTGTTGTCCAAAAATGGTTTGGGCATTACAGATGCCTATAATAATGTATAATATATAGAGATAGACCCTCCACTCTAGTTCTAATGTTCAGATTAATTGGCTGTCCTGGAAGCAAAATCGGTATTGCTATGACGAATGTGTTTAATATTATCAAAGATGGTTTCAACAAACTGATAATGGACATTAAGTTATTCCAGTGTGAAACAAATTGTATTCATTTAAATATGACCATCTCTGTAACATGTTGCATTCAGAATTTCAGAAATTTGTTCCCACATAATTTTACTCCCACTTCTTTGTCCCAGATGCAGATGTAGTTTATGTAGAAGCAGACATTAAAATAAGTCACTCAGGGCAGACTTCCTTTCATTTACATAATGTTCTTTGGGGGAAAAGTATTAAATCAATTTTAACCTGTTTGGGCCTGCATCCAAATAGTGTGCAGGCCTGCTTAAGGAGAATCGGTTTTGAAATTTGTGAAAGAGATCATATGAAATGCATTACTCAATTAAGTAAAGGAATTTAGGCTTTATTATAGAATATTGTACCATCTGCCGGATGAATATAACTAATTAAATTTGACTTGGTATGTGATTCTAACAAACAGTTGAAAAATGAAAATTCTACAATGAATTCTTCAGCAGCACCTGAAATGATAGATACCCACTGGGAAAGATTGCATCCAGCCCTGCTCACGTTGCAAACAGACTTTCCATTGTCTGGCTGCAGTCTGCATAATGTTTGCATTAAAAAGCAGGTCAGATTCAGTAACTACTCACAAGCAACACGGAAAGCCCAAATGCAATATTTGTCTGCTATTGTCAGAGAACTAACAAGGTAACATGATGCAATCAAAATGGTTGCAAAGCTTCCCTAGCCACAGAAAAGAAAGGACTACTTTGCTCTGAAGTGTACTGCCAAATCCCCCGCTTAAAAGAGGACACCAGAACAACGTTGTACAATACCCGTTGTTAGTAATACTGCAGTAAGTTGAGATGCTCCAGTGACAAATCAAGCCAAAGCCATCCGGCTCACTGGTCTGGGATACGAGGCAGTCAAACCCAGCTGGCTCTATAGGCATCAGTTGCATCTGTCAAATGTATTATGTCACTTTGACAGGAGAGCTGTTAGGGGAACCCAAGGGTTTAGAAAGTGTAGACCAAATGCTGTATAAGCTTATTAATATAGATGCTAAGATAACGAAATGATTTGTTAAAAGAGAAATATTTCTACCTGAAATGTGACTACTCGGTGTCAACAATATCATGATATTTGGCTTTTTCACTTTGTACCCAGATGTTCTTATTCTGTGCTGACATAGCCTTGGTACCCCATATCCATCAAGTGCTTCATTAATTGAGCACTGCCAAGAGTGCTGGTGTTATATCTTTTATGGGAACTAAGTCTTTTGAAGATTTAGTCATCATTTCACTGGTAAAATTAATACATTTTCATATTTAGATGATGCCATGTCTTTTTTAAAAATAAAATAATAGTATATCATTTTCTTAAAGAAAGGGGCATTTCAAAGCATTTCATTTGTTCAGTTGAGCGGTAGTCCTTAATAAGGAGATGAATGAGTGCAGCTGGTCCTGGGATCCATACGTGTGAGAGAATAGTGTCAAGAAGCTGATCTATATAATTTGGCGATAAAGGCTTCTGAGTAGCATATGCTTCCACTTTTGGCTGCTGGTGTTTATGAAGCACTCAGCATCATCACTCTTCCAAAAAGAGTTGGGGTTGAACAGAAAAGAAAACAGAAGATCTGTCTGAGAAACAGAAGGAGTTGATACTATTAGGGCCTGTATGGGGAGAAAGTTTTCTCAAGTTTCATTTGTGCAGGAATTAAGGATCTGTGGGAAATGAACACTTTGGAATTAATTAGCTCATCCAAATACCGAAGTTATTTTTCTATAGCTGTTTCCACTGGTATGAAAATCATGGTTATCTTCAGGGCCTCTATAAGATAGCTGAATTTAAAGTAACCTGTTGACATATGGGAATGATAGGAACAAATGCCAAATTGAAATAAGCAGAAGGAACATATGAAATAAATCACTAGAAAGCTGAACACATGTAGGTAGAGCTGGCCCAATTAGACTTTGGAAAACCAAGAAAAAAACGAATGAGATAAATGCTTGTGGTAGCAGTTGGGAAATAAAGTAATTCTCCTGAGGTCAGAAGAAGCTTCAACAAACAAACCTGAGCTATCGGATTTGAAGGTAGCTGTAACAAAATTCCATCTAGAAAAGCCATCAAGCCCTATTCCTTAATTGTATATTTATTAAGGACATTTTACAGGATATCCCTGTTAAGCTGACCTGCCTGTTTACAATATGTGTTCACTTAAGGATGGATTTCTAAACATATATCATTTGCCAAGGTCGAAAATCTCCAACATCTTTTATAAATATATTATCCAGGCATTATTCACAGACTGGAACTATTGTCCTGGGGAGAGGATTTCTAGCAGGTCTCTGTGGGATTTCCTATTCTAATATTGTCTGAGGACGTGCTGACCACACATCAGTCCGGAGAAAGGGTGACTTGCACCTGTGCTCATTGGAAGAAGCATCCCATCAACCCGGGGCACTGGGTCTTCCTTTCAGTAGCCTAGCTGAGGTGGTGCTGGCCTGGAAGAATCTTGTCTTACATTTGAAGTTCCTCTTGAAAATTGTTTTGAGCCAGTCCGTCAACAGGTGTATGCTTTCTCTGCCAGATAGCAGCAATTAAGATATCAACTGCTATTGCCTTGACTACAGAGTGGGAGCAGGAGGCCATGATGTACTCATGGGGCGCAGTTTGGGTTAGAGGCAGCATCTGGATTTCTGTAAGGAACTGGTTTTATCCAGATTCGCAGTGGATTTGAATGAGAAAAATGGCATCAAATGACATTCTCAGGTCGCAAGAAGGTCATATGGAACAGAACCTTAGAAAGGACACTCATTCAGGCCTGCTTTTCCCACAAGGACTGGATATAGCCACTCCTCTCTCTGCCTGAGAAGTGGTTGTGAATTTAAAGAGTAGAGACACACTTTAGATTTTTGTTGGATTTTTAAAAACTAGTTTCTCAAAGCTTTGGTATCCATATGTTAGAAAAATAAACATTTTGGAAGAGGGGATATAATTTTGCTTTTTTCCTTTCTTAATTTGATGTGATGTACCCATTGCCATTTCAGGAAGCACTATTCACTGTTACGCCCCCTGACTCCTACTGTTTGGTTCCTTTAAAGCAGGGTCTGAAACAACATTATTAATACTTACAGCTATTATTATTAAGTGCTCACTATGTGCCAGACACTGTTCTAGGCACTTTGCCTGTGTTAACTCATTTAATCCTTCCCCCAAACACTGAGATAGGTACTAGTACTGTTTTCATTATATGGATAAGCTGAGGCACAGAAACATATTTACTCCTATTCATGTTGCTAATTCCAGCTAATATATTTCTTAATGTACAGCGGTAATGTGGGGGACGCCTGGATGGCTCAGTGGTTGAGTGTCTGCCTTTTGCTCAGGTCATGATCCCGGGGTCCTGGGATAAAGTCCCACATCAGGCTCCCCATGGGGAGGAGCCTGCTTCTCCCTCTGCCTGTGTCTCTGCCTCTCTTTCTGTGTCTCTCATGAATAAAGAAATAAAATCTTTTAAAAAATATATTTTATGTGGGAGGATTATGCTATAATCTCTCCCTTTGGCATCCTACTTTCAGTCCCTGCCCTGGGTCGGACCCTACCAAAAACCTATGCTGAATCAGTTGTTTTAAGACTTGATGCTGCCTTTAGCCTCTGGCAACAGTAACATTTATAACTCAAATCTAATAAAAAGCATGATATTAGCATATTTCTTAATATTCACTGGCAAAATTAATCAAGTATGTTTCTCTTTAAACAGCACTGATTGATCGCTTCGCTCATTGTTCATAAACTCAACTATTCAGTGAGTGGTGAAAACCAAAATGTGGGAGTCAAGACCTCAGTTTAAATCTGGTTTCTGCCATTTACCAGTTATGGTAAATGATCTCAGGCAGGATCCTCTAGCCCACGGGGTCCTTGGAATCAGACATACCCCAGTTCTTAAAATTAACTGCAGGGCCTTGGATACATTAACTTCTCTGAGCTCAGTTTCTTTATCTGTAAAAAAAACCCACAGGAGAATAAGCTGAGTACTTGGCCTTGGGCCGAGCACAGAATGTACACATTACATTGCACTTATTATTAATATATAACTTTTCAGGGAGAAAGAATTTGTTGTGTCAAGGTAGATGCAAATTGGTTCCCAAGGAAAGGCAGGAGTGATGTGATCAGGATTCCAGGATCCACACTGCCCACTGCCCACCATGTACTTCTGTTCCAGGAAGCCTCTTTATCTTAAAGGTCCAGAGCCAGGAGTGAGCAAGCCCTGGGGAAAGCATGAATGCAAAGGAACTTGCCCAGTGCTCCTCCTGACTGGCCTATCTTCTCATCCCTTTTCACCTTCAAAATAGCACATATTTCTTCCTCCTAAGCAGCTGTATGGGCCATTATGGATTGTGCAATCCAACTCAGATGTAAAGTAGGCCCTTGCAAGCCTCAAAGATCATTCACAGGGATTTGGCTGATTATGAGGATTATCATCAACTTGTACAGATGTAGAAATTATTGGTGCTTAGTTGAAGAGAGCCAGGTGTCTGGAAAGCCAGACACAGATAGTCATATGCACAAATATAGAATGAGAAGTTTTAAGGAAAAAAAAAAACGGAAATGAGATACTGCTTTTTTCCCTCCCTTTCTTATTGCTCTCTGCTTTGGAAGACATTTAACTGATCAAAAAGTAAGCTTACTTGCTCTCTCACTTTATAAATGGTATTCTGTATACGTACATTACGCATGATAGTTTCTTCTTAGTATTCAGTATTCTCTAGAAGAGATGCTTTAATTTTCCCTTTGTTTTTTGTTTTGTTTTGGACTTTGGGTATGGAGGCTTGAGGTGACACGCTTCTTGGTTTATGACTTTCACCATCAATTGACAACGAAAGGCTCTGATTCAATGGACTGATTGCCTTCTGTCTCCCTTTCCCACATCCATTTGCCTCCCTCCACTCACATGCTACCATTCTAATACCATTCATATAAATCATTTTAGTTGGATGTGTTCTTATAAAACGTGGGCCTGCATTATTCATTTAAATTAATGAACATTCCTCTGCTCATTATCTTTTATACTACATGATAGAATTAATGTTACACGACAGAAATTACATGATGGAAGTTTCAGTGTTCTTCATTAGGTTAATGCCTAGATATTTTTTTATTTTTCTATTTTTTTATGTAGGAATATAGTTTTTGGTTGTTAGGAAGTTTGGAATCTCATTTTTATTATATTTTCCATTTGTTGCTGGCTGGGCTTTTTTAGCTACTGCCACAATGATGCTAATAAGAACCTAAATAACAACAAGCTCAGTGACTATAATAGAGACTTAGTTTTTATTTTTGATTATAGTTCACATTACTTATTGCTGGTTTTATTAGCTGTAACTCCAGCAATGTGGTATAATAAGCCAATCCAAAACTCCATGGTTTACAAAACTAAATATGTCTATTTCTCTCTCAGGTGTCCTTACGTTGACTAGGGCTCTCGGGACTGGACGAAGAACAGCTGATCTTGGCTCTGGGCTACAGGTTGGCTGCAGGACCACTCTATATGGCTCTCCATTCTCCTTGAAACGGGAGATACCTAAGGAATATTCTCTTGGTGACTGGCAGGAGTGCAAGAGAACCAAACTGAACCATTCAAGTAGGTGGAAAGCTTTTGTTCTCATTCAGTCCACTAACAGACCATTGACCAAAACAAGTCCCATAGCCAATGCCAACATCATTTTGGAATGAAGTGTCCTCTGCCATAATGGGACTGGAGGATCACAGTGCCTAGTTATACAATAGAGGATATGGATATATAATTCGGATATATAATCCCTACTGAGGTAGATAAATTCTCCTGATTTTTTGTGAGTTCTTTTTTTATACCCTTGAATTCTCTTACCACTGTTAGTTGTTGAAACTTGTAGGTTTCCAAAGGCAGGTAATTTGATAGTTTGTATGTAATGAAAGTTTAACATCCTCCCTGTCCTGTTTTTACCTATTCTTTCTCTCTTTTCCTATCCTGTTATCCAGGATCCACGCTGTTGAACAACAGCAGTGGTAGTAGGCAACCCTGTCATTCCACATCTTAGAGGGAAGAAATGTTTTCCTATTAAATATAACATTTACTGTAGGTTTTTTGTATGTAATCTTATCAAGTTAAGGAAGTCCTTAACTAAGCCCTTAACTAAAGAAGCCCTCCATTCGTAGTTTTCTGATTTTTAATCATAGTTCTTGAATTTTAGAAATATTTTCTATCCATTGACATGATTTTTCTTACATGGTTGTTAATATAGTGAATTACATTGGTAGTAGTTCTGATGATCTTCAATTCCTTTTTGAAATGTATTAATTTTTAAATACCCTGAAAGATCCAGTTAACATTTTAAGGACTGTTTCATGTATTTTTAAATTAAGTATAATTCATACACAATATTACATCAGCTTCAGGTGTACACCTTAATGATTTGACAAGTTGATATGTTATGCTATATTCACTACATAGATACCATCTGTCTCATTACATTGCAGTTAGAATATCATTGACTGTATTCCTTATGCTCTTTCTATTCCCATGACTTATTCCATAACTAGAAGCCTGTATCTCCCTCTCCCCATCTCCCATTTTGCCCAATCTCCAAGCCCCTCCTTAACAATCGGTTCTCCGGTTCTGGTTCTTTTTTTTTTTTTTTTTTTCATTTCCTGTATTTCACTTAGCGTAATACTCTATAGGTCCATCTGTGTTGTCTCAAATGGCATGGTTTAAATTTTTATGGCTGTGTAATATTCTACTCTGTGGGGGGGGGGGGGTTCTGTGTCTATGCCACATTTTCTTTATCCATTTGTCTATTGATGGACACTTAGGTTGCTTCTGCATAAAATAATACTGCAATAAACATGGGGGTGCATATATCTTTTTGAGTTAATATTTTCCTTTTCCCTGGGGAAATACCCAATAGTAGAGTCATTGGGTCATAAGCTATTTCTAAGTTTTTGAGGAACCACCATACTATTTTCCACAGTGGCTGCACCCATTTACCTTCACACCAACAGTGCAAGGGAGGTTCCTTTTTCTCCACATCTTTACCAGCACTTCTGGTTTCTTGTGCTTTTTGTTCTAGCCATTCTGACGGGTGTGAGGTGATATCCCATTGTGGTTTCAATTTGCATTTCCCGGATGATGATTGATGAGAATATTTTCAGGCGTCTGTTGGCCAACTGTATGTCCTCTTTGGAAAAGTGTCTAATTTAGGTCCTTTGCCCATTTTTTTAATGATTTCTTTGGTGTTGAGTTATAGAAGTTCTTTCTATATTTTGGATATTAATTCATTATCCGATATATCATTTGCAAATATCTTCTTCCATTCAGAAGGTTGTATTTTTATTTTGATGTAAACCCTATCAGCTTGATTTTGCTTTTGTTTCCTTTGCCTTAAGAGACATATTTAGAAAAATGTTGCTATGTCTAATGTCAGAGAAATTACTGCCTATGTTCTCTTCTAGGATTTTTATGGTTTCAGGTCTCATGTTTAGGTCTTTAATCCATTTGAGTTTATTTTTGTGTATTGTGTTAGGAAATAGTCCAGTTTCATTCTTCTACGTGTAGCTGCCCAGTTTTCCCAGGACCATTTGTTGAAGTCTGTCTTTTCCCATTATGTAGTCTTGCCTTCTTTGTCATAGATTAAATAACTATATAAATGTGAGCTTATTTCCGGGGTCTTTATCCCATTCTCTTGATCTATGTGTCTATTTTTGTGCCAGTATTTTGATACTCCAGTTTTTGATTACTACAGTTTTGTAATAAATCTTGAAATCTGGAATTGTGATACCTCCAGCTTTGTTTTTCATTCTTAGGACTGCTTTGGCTATTTGGAAATCTTCTCTGGTTCCATATAAATTTTAGTATAATTTGTTCTAGTTCTGTGAAAAATGCTACTGGTATTTTGATTGTATTGTATTGTATATTGCTTTGTATTGTATTGAATACAAATACAATTGTATTTGTATTGAATCTGTATATTGCTTTGAGTAATATAGACATTCTGATAATATCAATTCTTCTAATCCATAAGCATGGAATATCTTGCCATTTGTTGGTGTTGTCTTCAGTTTTCCCTGTCAGCATTTTATAGTCAAAGTACAGGTCTTTCACCTCTTTGGTTAAGTTTATTCCTAGGTCATCTATGTTCATAAATGAAATTAACCTTTATCTTCTGTTACTTTTATTTTTATCCCATTGTATAAGATTATGCTAATCTGATAAAATGAGCTAGATAGGCTTTCACTCTTACTTTTTTCTGAAATAACTTCTCACAAAATAGAACTAAATCTTCCTTACAAGTTTGGTAGAATGTACCTACAAAACTATCTGGAACTGAAGCTTTTTGGAAGTAGAGATTTTTGGTTGCTATTTCAGTGTCTTTGGACTTTGCTCTTTCCTCTTTTTCTTTCTCCTACTCTTGCTATAAGCTCACATCAGCTTTACTTAAATTATAAAGACCAATTCTTCTTTACAGCATGTTTACTAATTTTTTTAAGAGAAGGAGGAGGGAAGAGTAGAGGGAGAGGGAGAGAATATTAAGCAGGCTCTACCAGTGTAGGGCTTGAGATCATGACCTGAACTGAAATCAAAAGTTGGACACAACCAACTGAGCCACCCAGGTGCCCCAACTTCTGCTAATTCTTCTGACCAGCAAATAAACTTTCTAGAGAAATATGCTCCACACACACCCTTGTTAGTGTTAATTAGCTACTGGAGAACCTCTTAAGACACTTTTCACATTTTGACAATTTTCTACAAGTTGACCCATTTCATTTAAGCTTTGAAATTTATCCGTAGTAGCAACTAGTTATTCATAATACTCTCACCATTTTTTACTTGTATTATGTCTATGGTTGTTTCTGCCTTTTCATTCTGTATTTTATTATTTTCCTTATAGTTTTACCAAAGGTTGATCTTAACTTTTCAGAGAGCCAGCATTTGTTTATATTATCATCTCTATGTTTGTACTGCCGTTTTAATTTCCTGATATATATAATGAAATAGTGTATTTAAATGTAGACCGTTTTAATTTGAATCCAATACACTTAGAAGGGAATTATAGGTCAAGGATAGGAGTGATTTGCTGACGACTGATTGTGATATCTGCAGGGCCCAATGGAAGGGTTTCAAGACTTTAGGAAAGGGTCAGAGAAGTGACATATAAGCTATGGGAGATGTGGAATAAACTGGGAGTCCTAGGATTCTTATAGTGATTAATATAAACAAGATAGAAGACATAAGGAGATTAGTGTCTAAGTTCTTAAGGTATACAGGGTTGATACAAATAGTGGGGGAAGGCTTAGAAATAGGAAGGTAGCCTTATAAAGGTGGAGAAGTCTATAAAGAACATATAGTATGCAAGAGCTCTTTTAGATTTCTAATGTCCTTTTTTGTACATATTTATTATATTTAAAATTTTGTTCTGTTGGTTTCAATAATTTTGTTTCAGGCATCACCTAATGTTCAATTATTGTTTATGTAAGAGTTATTCTTATTAGACAAGGGCCAAAGCTCATGTCTCTCCTGGTATGTTTTGGGAGAAGAGCACAGGTGGTGAGTCCCAGGCATAGGGCAATTCAACTTGTCTCAGCCCAACCAGAAATCTCCTCGTCATGGATTCAGCCTTAAACCCTAAATAGCAGCAGCAACAGCATTGGCAAGGCACTCTTCTTTGGCCGTAATCCACCAGCCCTGGGGATTTGGAGGGGAGAAAGTAGAGGAATGGCTTTGGGCTTCCTCTGGTTACATGGCCCTTATACACTGGCTGTTTCCTCTGTCTGGAATGCTCCCCTTTCCTTTTCCCAGTTAACTCTACCTCAAGGTTTGCTTTACTAGAGAAATCCACCTTTCCTCACCAGTCTAGATGTCCTTCTTTTATGTTCTAGAATCTTGTTCCTTTCCTTCACAGCATTTTTCTCAGTTTGTAATTACACACTCATTACCCTGATTATTTGATTTATGACTGTGTTCCCACAAGCCTGTAAACTTCATGAGAGCGGAAACAGTGTCTCTTTAAATTTATCATATTATCTCTAGCATTCTGTGTAGTGCCAGTAACACAGTTAGATGAATGAATGAATAAATTACTCCAAAGTAGTACAGATGATGTGGAGGGCAGTTTCCACTGGAGACAAGCAGTTGATATTCTTTTTTTTTTTTTTAAGATTTTATTTATTCACTCATGAGAGACACAGGCAGAGGGAGAAGCAGGCTCCATGCAGGGAGCCTGACGTGGGACTCGATCCCGGGTCTCGAGGATGACACCCTGGGCCAAATGCGGGCACTGAACCACCTGGGCTGCCCGATAATCTTTAAAAAAAAAAAAAAAAGGAGGGGAGTCTTGTTTGAATTATCACTGCCTATGCTGGGTGGCATTCTAAGATAAAGCACTTGGAATTTTCTGTCAATTGCTATCTATAATTTTTACTTCTATGTCAACTTTCTAATCTGATACTTCAGGGTGGAAAAGTGCAAACCAATAATAAGTTAAGAAGTGTTACAGATAAATTGAGATATAAATTATATATATACACACACATATGTATGTATGTGTATACATAATATATAATTTCAAACTTTCATATGGAAAAATCACAGGGTTTTAACTCAGCAAAAATATTTTGGGAACTGCTGAATTAACTACATTGATATGATTGGTTACAGATGGTGACATGGACAAATGCAAGGCATAGTATTTCAAGGTTAAGTACTACTGTGTTTCAATTAAATTGCAGATCAAAAGAACAAAACATCTTCCTTGAATTCTCTGAAGTATCAAGTGTCATCTACCCTAAACAGCTTCTTCTATGAGGCAGCCTTGCTGAGAGAATGCTTTTAGGGGTCAAGGTAAATGGTTCATGATGAGATGGAAGTGAAAACATGAAATACGTTGATTAGTCTGTACAGTACAATGACTAATTTTACTTAAACTGATCCCTTGACTGGGTCAGTGCTACAGTTTGCATACCAAACCCACTTTAGCTTTACATACAGACCTTTCCCATCCCCTTCCACTCTCCTAATCTGACATTCTAGAATGCCATTTTTATTAGCTTGTTGATAATTTTGTATTGCTAACTAAATGACACTTTTGCCCATTCAATCAGGATTCAATCAACATGGTTAGGCTGATATTTAGGGATCATAATTATATGTTAACAGTGAACAATCTTAACATATTGTTTATTCCTCCAATTGTGAGCCCCTGAAAATGACAGTAGTCTTGGCTGATTTTACATTTCTTTTGGCCAAGATCATTAGTATACTGAAATGTGGAAATGTCACTTCTGACACTTTTCTTTGCAAACAAAGTCAGCTTATTGTACATTTGTAATTTTTTTCAAAAGAAAATAATTAGGAAGTAAGCACTTTTGTCACTCATTATTGTATAGCAACTTCAGCAAAATCAACTGGTATATCAAATGAATGTGTGTGTGTGTGTATGTGTGTGTGTGTGTGTGTGATGTAAGATATTAACATAAACCCTTAATGTGCACAGCCGGGGTGGCTCAGCTTAGCACTGCCTTCAGCCCAGGGTGTGATCCTGGAGGCCTGGAATCAAGTCCTGCATCAGGCTCCCTGCATCTATCTCTTTCTATCTCTCTATGTATCTCTATCTCTCTATCTCTCTATCTCTCTGTCTCTCATGAACAAATAAATAAAATATTAAAAAAAATAAAATAAACCCTTAATGTTATAATAGCATCTTAATAAGTTCTCAGAGAAATTTTAAATGAAAATCTTATCTGGTTCAATTTAAAGAATTCTAAAATCCTTTCAAAACAGTCTATTAGGGATCCCTGGGTGGCGCAGCGGTTTAGCGCCTGTCTTTGGCCCAGGGCACGATCCTGGAGACCCGGGATCGAATCCCACTTCAGGCTCCCGGTGCATAGAGCCTGCTTCTCCCTCTGCCTGTGTCTCTGCCTCTCTCTCTCTATCTCTGTGTGACTATCACAAATAAATTAAAAAAAAAAATTTTTTTAAGTAAAATATTAAAAAAAAACAAAAAAAAAAAACAAAAAGTCTATTACCTGAAGGAGTTCATCCATTTCC
Organism: Vulpes vulpes; assembly: GCF_048418805.1. NCBI lineage: Eukaryota > Metazoa > Chordata > Mammalia > Carnivora > Canidae > Vulpes > Vulpes vulpes. The sequence continues at coordinate 10,577,252 of NC_132787.1, read as the reverse complement.
AGACATTTTTCAGTCAGTAGCAGAGTATACACACGCACATATGTACACATGCACACACATATATAAAATATACACTACACATATATGTGGATATGGGTAATGTAATGCAAACAAAGAATAAAATACAGATTAGAAAGTACAGAGTACAATTAAAGACATAATTAAGCAAATATCTGGGGAAAATAATCACTATGACCAATAAAGGGTTAATATATTTAATATGTAAACAGTGTGTATTCATTCATGAGAAAAATACCAAGACGCTAATAAAAAATATAGTGAGGAGAGGGGATAAAGAACATGAGCAGATGGTTCAAGGAAGTGTACATAAAAGAAACAAAATAGTCATCTTCGGTAATAACCAAAGAAATTAAAATATGGGATCAAGACAACATTTCCCTAGCAACAATAAAGGTGTATAATTGTTTTAAAAAGTAAGAAGTTCAGGTCAAAATGGCGCACTCAGTTTAAACTTGAAGGTACTGCCCAAACCCAGAGCAGTGTTAGACTAAATCGAAAAAAAGATATATCAGAATTCAGAGAGAAGATAAACCCTTGTAATTATGAAAACAATGCAAAATTTTTAAAAAGTCATAAGAAACTGCTATAAACTTTATGCTAACATATTCTTCAAAGAGAGAGTCAATTTTCCAATAAAATTAAAAAGCACAAAATTAATGTGAGAAGAAAGAAAGAACCTGGAAAGATAACCATTAAAATACGTTTAGTCATTAATTGAAAGCCTGTCTCTAATAAAAATTTACATACATATGAAAACTTATATGGCCAAATGACGAACTATTCAATGACAGGTGCTTGGTAATTGGTTATTTATATGGAAAGATAATATCCTTACTTCATTTCATACACAGAAGTCAGTTTCAATTGGAATGAAGATTGAAATGAAGAAAGAAAACTTTAAACATTTTTAGGACAATACGTATAAAAATTTCTTTATAAATGTGTCATAGAAAATTGTTTTAATCATGATCCAAAAGCTTGAGTAATTAATAAAACTTTGAATACATTAAAATGATTATAAACAAAGCAAAATGGTAATCTTGCAGCAGAGTTAAATACTTAAACTGACCAGTATATGATATCTGAAATACGGAAAATATTCTTCAGTTTAGGCTTCTATTACTGGCAATATGGCAAACCAGAGACACTGAAAGCCTCCTGCTGTAAACATATAAAAGCGTTTGATAAAATTTGACTTTCAAGTGAATAAACAACCCTGTGAGATAATAATAAAACGTGCCAGTGCCAGGATCAAAACAAGAACAAAACTGCCGAGAGATAAGGCTCTAAAACTTCTGGATATACTGATCTTCTAGAGCAAAGCATTCTGGAAACAAAGCTTTGGACTTAGCAGTGCCTGGACCCATACTGGGAACCATCCTGCATGTAGTTGGGCCAACAGATACTATACCTTCAATGAAGTGGTGAGCTAAAACACAAAACTGCAAGGAAAATTGCCTTTCTTGTCCTTCCTTCACTCTAAGTAGCAATTAAGAAAAATCTTCTGATCAACTACAGGACCACTGGCTAGCTTTATATGAGTGCAATGCCTAAATCAATATAATTTGCATGATTTTAAAAACACAGATCAAAAAACTATAAAGTAGATCAAGGTCTGTAATGCTCTTCAGCACATAGTACAAAGAAATGTAGTTCATCTGTGGAGGAAGTCTTATTCATGTTTCAAAAAATTCTTGCAAAAAACAACTTCTAAAGCACATCTTCCAGCGTTGAGATTATCAGTTACAATATGAAAAACAATTATGCTTTATACGTTAATAAAAGATAGAAATATGATAAGGGAAGCTTACAAAAATAAGCAGGAAAATTTATAAAAGAACCATTTAAAAAGTCCAGAAACTAGTGAACCACACCATCACACAAAATTTCTCAGAATATAGCAGAGTATTTAAATAAGGGAAATATGAAAGAAAGATTTATGAACATGGAAGAGAGAGAGGAAGACAGATGAAGGAGGAAATATGTAAAAGGAAAACACTGGAAATTTTATTCAAATTTGATAAAGGGTATGAATCCTTAGATTCAAGGAGTCCTAAGAATTTCAAACAGGAGGTATAAATAAAAATTCACATCTGGATATATCATAGTGAAAGTACAATACATCAAAAATAATATCACTAAAGAAGACAGGAAAGAGTTTTCTTTAAAAAAATATTTATTTGTTTGAGATAGAGAACGCACACAGGGAGAGGAAGAAGCAGACTCCCCGCTGAGTATAAAGCCTTATGTGGGGCTCAATCCCAGGACCCTGGGATCATGACCTGAGCCCAAGGCAGATATTTAACGACTGAGCCATCCAGATGTCCCCAGAAAAGAGTTTTCCTAAAAAAAAATAATAATAACAATCCCAATTAGATTGGCAGCTTATTTCCCAATAGCAAAGATGGAAGCCAGGAAACACTGGAGTGATATGTTTAAATTGAAAACCCAGAATTCAAAGCTTAGCAACTGTATATTTTAATAGTGAGTAAAACACTTTAAAGAATATGGAAAAAAGTGTTAGTGATCAAAATAGAGACCTACACGATTTCTTCTGTCTCAGAAGAAACTTCTGAGAACAAAGAAAATGTTAAACAGGGGGATGAATCTAAACAAATAGAAATGAATGTATAAAGCAATAATAGTAACATTGAATTAATCATACCACTAAAAATAAAAATACTAGATAATGATTCTATTAAGTCAGGAAGGTAGTAATTGCATTAAAATCCTCTAAAGATCTTGGGGTAAATAACTTTTTAGTCTTTGTCAACTATACATGTCAACATTTCTTCTGTGAGATTGAAAGAAAAAATGAGGATGTAACTTTTGAGTGGAGATAGTAAAATGAATAAGAAATATAAACATCCAATCTATTTAAATGATTTAAATAAGAATTAAATATATATTAAAGCCCCTGAGACTATGTTTTTTTTTTTAATAAAAGCTGCTTGAGCTGCCAGACAACTGACAATAACAAATATTTTTGAGAACTTGGAGCATTAGAAACTCATGTTGCTAGTGAAACATGCAATGGTACAACCACCTTGAAATCCTGTTTAACAGTTTCTTGTAAAGTTAAATACTATGACCTAGGAATTCCACATCTAGATATTGGTCCATCGGGAATCAATATTCATAGAAACCCTATTCTCAATAACCTAAAATTTGAAACAGCTTTAATATTGATCAACAGGAGAATAGACAATTGTGACACACAACTCAGTCATTATAAATTAAATGTTTAATGCTACAACTGCCCCCAGCAAAATGGATAAATCTCAAAAAACATTCAGAAGCCAGACAAAAAAAGGAATGCAGATGTGTGATTATACTTATGTTAAGCCCAAGAATAAGGAAAACTCATGCCGATAAAAATCAGAAAGTGGTGATGGTGGTGGTAACTGACTGAAAGGGTCACACAGGAATTTTCTGGGGTGAAAGATAATAATCTGTATTTTTATATACTGGCAGTTACATGGAGCTCTATAATTACCAAAACTGACTGACCAGTATACCACCTAAGATCTGCATTTTATTGTATATAACTTAGGCCTTGATAATATCAAAATTAATAAACAGATAACTAAAAATTCAGGTTGTTGGCTCATTTTAAAACGAATTTACCTTCAGGGTATAATTCCTAAGCCATATTTCTCCCAATGAGTAATTCAGACCTCCTGCATAGAAATAACCCAAGAGCTGTGTTAAATATTAGGTTCTAGTGCCTTACCCATATCATATCAATCAGAGTAAAGCACATTAATATTGCAGGTTATATTTTCTAGTTTAGATAAATGGTCACCATTTTTATGTATGATATCATACTGGATATACATTGATAATAAAAATGTTACCTTAGAATGGTTTTCTTCTCCTCAGTATTCTTCAGTTCCTTTCTAAGTGCTGTATGAAGATCTCTCTGTGAGAATACAGAAGTCCTAGGCCCTAATGTTTTGGTGGAAAGAGCACCCTCTACATTGATATCATTCCCTATAAGTCAGAAATAATCAACACATTACTATCAACAGGCTGATTCTAGGGTCAGCCTGTCAATGAAGCCCATCAGAACATTTGAGGACACTGGTTCTGCTAAGTCCTATGAATTACTTCTTCCAGTTTCACTTTACCTGCATTCATTACTCCAATTTAAGTCACTGCTCAGACTATATTGAACTGGCTTCTTGGTAGACTCCAGAATCCTTGCCCTCAAGGGTTCAATGCCATTTTAATCTCAGTGTCTAGTGCATGTTAGCAGGTTAGGTACTCAGTAAATAATTGTTGGTTCAATATAAGAATTAATAAAGCGAAAAACTGTCCTGTAGGTTATCCCTATATAACTCCTCATCCTTTCCACTAATCAGCATCTTTGGATAGAAGTGTTCTACCGGTTCCTAATTCCTTCTATTTTACTCACTTGTATCCTATGTATTTCATTTTGATTTCAGAATATTATGAAAGTAGTAAGGCCTTTCCTGCTCCCAAGATGTGACATGCCCTGTTAGGAACTGTGGACTTTAGAAACACTAAATTGTTTGCAGTTCATTTGCAAACATCAGATTGTCACCTGTCCCCTTGCTTTTGGTCATGGTCTCCCTTCCAGCTGGACTACATCTATCTCCATCAACAATCTCCTGACAAACTTTAGGCATCCCCACTACTGGAAAATGTTCTCTGATCTCTTGGTCCCAATAGAGTGAGCTGCTCCTCTCCTGGTTGCCTGCACTATCACATACCCATTCTCGACACTCTGGATCATACTATATTAATCTGTACCAGATTACACAAATGCAGCTATCTCTATCATTAGTCTATGAGCCTATTGTATATGATTAATATAAGTACTGACCTCTAACTCCAATGCATGCGAGGACTCGAAAGAATGAGGTTTTTGTGTGTGTTGAGTTCACACACAAAGTTTCCATAGCATTTCACATATTGCTGCCTAATAATGCTAGGAGATAAATAGTATCATATTCTGCTGATGCTTACTAATTTTTTAAATAATAAATTCATAATGTTGGGGGTGGGGTTGACATTGAAATCACCAAACTATTATTTATGAATCTTTCTGCATCTTTTTGGGGGAGGACACTTGCCTATTTCCAGTCCTCTGGTAGGTCTCCCATTCTCAATATGAAGTAGTGAGAGCTTGGAACAAGATGGTAACTATGAACACAGAAAGAAAGAAATGGCAATGAACAATAATCACATGAGCATCAGCCTTGCTCATGCAGGAGGAAGAAAGGATAAGAAGGACACACAGATGGTTGCAAAGCACGGACCCTGACAGCTTTCTGGGATAAGGAGACTGATGTATTTATTTGGCAAAAACCTGCTGATAGCTTTGGTCTCTGGAGACAAAGGGATGTTATTCCAAGCAGAGGCCAGAGGAGCAGCATGAACATCAGTGATTTACCCTGAAAGAACTGGCCAGGAAACACTAGGGCCTTGAGAGCTAAGGTTGGACACATCCCTCTCTTTTATGTGTTGCCCAGACTCTCCTTCTCTTCTCGAAAGCTTTCATCTAGCTGAGTGCTACTCACCCTTTTTGGGTCAGACAAATATTTGTGTAGAGCTTTACAGTTCATGAGGTCCTTTTACATATATTGTCTCATCAACCGTATGCAATGGAAATGCATTCCCATTTTATAGTCAAGGAACCTGAACAGTAGTGAGGAGCAGAATTAGGAGTTGAGTAGAGGGATTGTAATCCCATATTTACTCAATTCTACTATTCAGCCCTGAATCAGGTTCTCTAAGAGACAGAGGCATAAGACATGGCCTTTGGACCCCAGGGGCCTATCATCTTTGGAGGGAAACAAACAAAATACATCAGATGATTAGAGAATAAGTGTGCATCTGATATATATTTACTAATATATAGTTAACAATATGTCAATATAGAGAGTTACGTAAAAATCTGCCACATTAAAATCCAGTGCTCCATTTGCAAGAAAAATCTTTTAAATATTTATTCTGGCTGAGTGGCCAAACACAGAATGTACAGAACTAGAGCATCTGTGAAGATTTTATAGGACCTCTAGACTTTTTATTTGACTATATAGAACCTCTATCTTGAGAAACTGAATTTCTTCACTTATAAAAATGAAATATTTTGGGGCATATTGCCAAATAAAGCATATACATAAAATAAAAGCTCCATAAATTCAACATGGTTGTAAAAAAGGGAAAAATACGCATGTTTTTAAAATAATATCTATCTTATACATTTTAGACTGAAATAGGAAGTTAGAATGCCTGGTGTGTATGGCAGAAATATAATATTAGAGATTCCTGTTCATTGACTTCTTTTTGTATTGAAAATACAGTATTTAATAAAGGAGAAGGAAATAAAAATTTATTTCAAAAGGAGTAATGTAGTTCTCCTAAAGGAAATCACTTTGACCCTGATTTAAAATGATTTACAGAATGTGGATCTTCTCTAAGGATCACATTTTGCTTTTTGAGGATTGTTTTTTCCAAGCAGAAGGTAATTAGAATTTTTAGAGTCTGGTGTGTGGAGCAATAAAAGGGGGTTCAGTTTTGAGATTCTTCTCAAATTAACACTCTATCCCTACCCTAGTACCTCAACAAAGTTACAGTAAAATAGGCTTCAGTTTTAAAGACTTTTTACGAAATACCACGGTGTTTACAAACAAAACCACTTTTTTTATTTTGTCCTTAAAAAAATGAAAAACAGCTTCAAATCACTCTTCCTAGATTATTCATACCAACATCTTCCTTCAGCTTTTTGCCATCCAAGGGGAGTTCTCTATTTCAGTCAAATAGCAGACTCTGAGTTGAAAGAGCTCTAGTACAAACAAGAACAAAGGAGGGAAGGTTCTATTTTAAAAGGGCTCATGTTAGAGAGGGAGCAGATAATTCATTTTATTTTATTTGTTAAGTGAAGTTATTATTTTCTTCTTCCACAGAGGCTGTAATGCAGACTATAGGAAACACAAATGTGTAAGAGGCCTATCTCTAAGAGAAGACAGAGTCATCAAAGACACCCAGTTGCGTGTGGGAGTCATCACTGGGGGTTGAATGATCAGGCCAAAAACAACTGGGCATGGCTCAGTTTCTGGAGCTGTTTCATGTCAGGGTTAACTCCCACTTCAAAGAAACCCAGCAGACGGGAAATGAAAGTTCAGGACATCTTCCTTTGAATCTGTTTTCAAAATGGCTCATGCAGTTTGCTGGCTGGTATCTTGGAAAAGTGTACTTCAAGGTTCATCATTATTATTTGCCTTTTATCAAGAGCCAATAATATGCACTGAAGATGCACGTGTACATATAAATTATTATTCTTCACTTATGAGGTTGGCGATGATAACACTGGTATCCTTTTGGGAGAATATGTCTAGAAAACTTGATGAGTGACCCACACACATCCTCAATAAGACTAGACCCAAATCAAGTAGTTGGAAAAGTTATTAATAAGAGATGAGACTTTCATAGGGAGTCAGACCACCAGGATCTGGATACAAGTTTCACAGAAGGGAGCAAATGAGCATTTGAAGGAAAAAAGGAGGAAAACAAAGACACCTCCTTCCTCCTTTCTGCTCCTGTTGAGTCAAATAGAAATAGGCAGATTGTCCCAACTGACCCATCTGTGACTTCTTGGTAAACAGATCTTCGTCTTGTAAAGAAAATTAAATCTCTCTGAGCAGCTTCAGACTCTGATCCTTGGACTTCTGATCCTCAGATTTATGATGGTTAATCTATTCTCTCTGCACTGCCACAGATCATGTCTCTACCTGCTAATCCAGATTTAACTAGGCCAGTGAGCATGAGAGTAGAAACAGGGGTCATCTTAATTGTTGAAAATCAGTTTTGTCCAGCCCTAGCCTAAACCAACTAATTTTGAAGTTACCAGGAGGTATCCCATAGCTCAGTAAAATAAAATAAGCACATAAAACAGCTCTCTGCTCTTCCTGGGAGCAGAGACCCTCTTACTTACTCTTTTCTTGCAGGTATTCTAATCCCATGACACTTCTTTCTCCACTTAGTCCAGTTCTGTTCACAAACAGCATCTCCATTCTGGGCTCCAACAGCCACTAAAGCAAAATGGGGAAAACCATGATGATTCCAACACTAACAGAGTCCCAGCAGGCTCCTTGATGATACCACTTTGGTTTTCCAAGGGGTCCTGCTATTATTATTTTGCATCACTGAGTTAACATTTTTTCCCGTGTCACATTCTTTCATGTTAAAGATTTTATAATGTTATTTTTTCACCTAAATTTTTAAACATTTAATTCTCATGGTTCAAAAATAAAAACATACTAAAAAGTCTATAGTAATAGTTTCTCACTTATTAAACAAAATAATTTTTTTTAAGATTTTATTTATTTGAGAGCGAGCGAGCACAAGCAGGGGGAGAGGCAGAGAGAAAGGGAGAAACAGACTCCCCACTGAGCAGGGAACCCGATACAGGGCTCCATCCCAGCACCCCAGGATCAGGACATGAGCTGAAGGCAGACACTCAACTGACTGAGCCATTCAGTGCCCCCCAATTCTCAATCTTTATCCAAGGCTAATGGTTCTGTTTAGTTCATACCCGACTATACATCCCACTGCCACTCCATCAAACTGTTGTCAGTTTCTTCTATGTCCATATAGTTTCATTACACAGTAAACTTATTATTTTCTCCAAAAGATAGCATACTTTCTACAAAATTTAGAATTTGTTTTTAAAGATGTAAATTAATATTTTCATATCAAACTAAGAATTCGCTCATTTTTTATAGCTCCCTTGCAACTATTCAATGGGTACACCATCGCACTAGTCACCTCCACAGGGACATAAAGATGGATTATAGTCTTAACAGTTATTGGGGAGAATAATTCAGTTATTGCATTGTTTTACAGTTGTTTAAGTACATTATTAATAGCCCAAATATTCAAATAGAACTTTGGAGCTAAAGGATATATGGATTTTTTTAATGTCTATTAATATTGTCAAATTGTCCTTCATGGGAATTGAGCTAATTTATTTATACTTAAAGGATATATGGATTTTTAATGCTTATTAATATTGTTAAATTGTCCTTCATGGGAGTTGAGCTAATTTTATACTTTCTTCAGAAATACAGCAGAAGGTCTATTTCCCCACAATGTTATTATCAGAGTATGAGGTTCATCAACTTTTGGATTTTGGTCTAGATAAAAAATTATCAATATATGTTTCATTACCATTTTAATTTCCATTCTCTTAAATGAGTGAGATTGAGTCTCTTCATCAGTCTTAAAACCATTTGTTTTGGATGTCTATATTTTTTGTCTTTTAGGGGCAAGGGGTTATTTTTCCTCATAAATTTTTGGAGTCCTTCAAATATGGAAATTAGCTTATTTTTCAGAAATATGGGTTGCAAGTGTTATTTCTTGGGTTATCATTTGCCTCTAATGCTTTCTCCCCCATGCATTTTTATTTTTATGTATTTGAATTTGCCAAACTTTTCTTTTATGACATCTGGATTTTGATGCAGAGGTGTGAAGACTGTTTCCATTATAGAGTTATAAAGGAATTCTCAGATGTTTCTTTCTAATAGTCTTATTATAATGTCATTTGGACTTTTTCCTTTCATTTTGTCCCATTTCTGGGTCCATTGTGAAATACTAAATTCTCATATAAATGTCAGCTTATTTTTGGACTTCCAATTTTTTTCATCGTCTTTCTAGTCGTGTTTTGTAATATATTTTAATATCTGGCAGAGTTAATTCACATTCATTGCTCCCTTTTAAAAACTATTCCTGAAAAAAAAATAATAATAAAAATATAAATAAATAAAATAAAAATAAATAATAAAAATAAAAATAAAAACTATTCCTGGCTACTTGCTTTATCCTTCCACGGAGTCAGATTGTATCATCCCAAACAAACAAAACAATAAAGAAATCAAGAATTCTTTTGTATGTGGATGCCAAGTTTTCCCAATACTATTTATTTTATTGATTTTAACTGAAGTATAGTTGACATACAATGTTAGCTTTAAGTATACCATAGTGATTCAGCAATTCTATACATTATACTATGCTCACAAGTGTAGCTACCATCTGTCACCATACAATGCTATTAAAATACCATTTATTATATTCACTATGTTGCACCTTTCATCCCTGTGACTCATTCATTCCATAACTGGAAGCCAATACCCCCCATTCCCCTTCACCCATTTTGCCCATGCCCCCACCACCTTTCCCTCTGCCAACCATTAGTTGGTTCTCTGTATTTTGGAGTCTGTTTGGTTTGTTTCTAAGATTCCACATATAAGGAAATTCATATGGTATTTATCTGTCTGACTTCTTTCACTTAGCATTATATCCTTCAAGCCCATCCATGTTGTTGTAAATCTCAAGATCTCAATCTTTTTTGTGGCTAATATTCCCCTGTAAATTCCCTGTACCATTAATTGAAGAGACTATCCTTTTCCCATTTGGTGCCCTTATCAAAGATTAGTTCTATTAGTTCCATATACATGTGGGTTTGTTTCTGAACTCTAAATTCTGTTCCATTGGTCTGTGTGTCTGTTTTTACGCCAGTACCATACTGTTTCGGTTACTTTAGCTTTGTGACATAGTCTGAACTCAGGAAGTGTGACTTTGTTCTTCCTTCTCAAGATTGCTTTGGCTATTCTAGGTCTGTGATTCCATGTGAATTTTAGGATTGATTTTACTATTTCTAGGAAAAATTCCATTGACATTTTGATAGAGGTTTCATTGAATCTGTACATTTCTTTGGGTTGTATAGAATTTTAAAAATATTAATTCTTCCAATCCATATATACACACACACACACAGGATATTTTTCCATTTATTTGTGTAATCTTCAATTTCTTTCAACATTTTATAGTTTTCAGTGTACAGGTCTTCCAATTCCTTGCTTAAATTTATTCCTAGGTACACTATACTTGATAGTATTGTCAATGGAATGGTTTTCTCAATTCCTCTGGTAGTTCATTGTTAGTGCAAAGACACAACTAATTTTTGTATTATTTTATATCTTGCAACTTTACTAAATTTATTAGTATTAACATCCTTTTCTTGGAGTCTTTAATGTTTTCTCTTCTATATATAAGATCATGCCATCTGCAAACAGAGGCAATTTTATTCTTCCTTTCCCATTAGGATGCCTTTTATATCTTTGTCTTATGTAAGAGCTCTGATTAGAACCCTCAGTTAAATAGAAGTGGCTAGAAGGTGCATCCTCATCTTGTTCCTGATCTTAGAGGAAAGTTTTCGACTTTTCACCAAACACTATGACTATGGACTTCCCACATGTAGCCTTTATTATGTTGAGGTACATTCCTTTTATACCTAATTTGTTAAGAGATTTTCTCATAAAAAGATGTTGATTTTTGTCAAATGCCTTTACTGTATCTATTGAAATGGTCAAGTGACTGTTATCCTTTATTCTGCTAATATGCTGTATCCCACTGATTTCATATGTTCAACCATCTTGTATCCCACTTTATCATGGTATATGATTAAGGTACCGTTGAGAAAAATGAAATTGAATCTCTATTCTTCACCACTGACAAATCGACTCAAATTGGATTAAAGATTTGAATATAAGATCTGAAACTATAAAACTTCTAAAGTAAAATAGGAACAAAGCTCCTTGACATTGTTCATAGCAATACGTTTTTGAGTGTGACCTTAAATACAGACAAAAATACTAAAATAAATGGGACTATATCAGGTGAACAAGATTCTGTGCAGCAATAGAAAACAACAAAATGAAAAGACAACCTATGACATGTGAGAAAAAATTTTCAAACCATGTATCTGATAAGGGGTTAATACCTAAAATGTGTAAAGAACTCCTATAACTCAGTAGCTGCCCCCCTCCTAAATCTGACTGCAAGTGAGCAAGGGACCTGAATAAACATTTTCCAAAGGAGATGTACAAATGGCCAAAGGTATATGAAAAGGTACACAACATCACTAATGATCAAGAAAATGCAAATCAAAACCACAATGAGATATCACTTTATACTAGTTAAGATGATTAATATCAAAGAGACAAGTGCTGATATGGAGACAAAGTGCTGATATGGAGACAAAGAGACAATTGCTGATATGGAGAAAAGGGAACTCTTCTGCAGTGCTGGTGGGATTGTAAACTGATGCAGCCTTTATGTAAAACAGTATGAAGATTCCTCAAAAATTTAAAAATAAAACTAGCATTGGATCCAGCCATCCCACCTCTAGGTATAAAGTGAAAGGAAATGGAATTACTACCTTAATCAAATATCTGCACTCCCATGTTTTTTACAGCATTATCACAAGACCAAGATATAGAAACAACCCAAGTGTCTGTCAATAGATAAATGAATGGATGAAGAAAATGTGGTGTATGTATCTGGATATACAATGGAATAATATTCAGCCACAAAGAAGAAGGAAATCCTGACATCTGCAATAACATGGATCCATCTGGACAACATTATGCTAGGTGAAATAAGTCAGAGAAAGACAAATTCTGAATAATCTTATTCATGTATGGATCCTAAAAAAAAAAAAAAAAAAAAAAAAAAAAAGTCATACTAACAGTAGAATGATAGTTGCCAGAGGCTGGCAAATGGGGAGATGTTGGTCAAAGAGTATAAATTTTCAGTTACAAGATGAATAGTTTTGATGATCTAATGTACAACATGGTAACTATAGTTAATATTATATTTTATACTTGAAACTTGCTAAGAGTAGACCTTTGGTATTTTCGCCACCAAAATAGTGGTAACTATGTAAAGTAATGGATGTGTTAAATTGTGGTAATCATTTCACAGTGTATTTCAAATCACACTCTATGCTTTTAATATATACAGTTTGTTAATAATACCTCAATAAAGCTGGGGGGAAAATCATTAACTACAGTGATTATTTAAATATACACACTAGGGATCCCTGGGTGGCTCGGCGGTTTAGCGCCTGCCTTTGGCCCAGGGCGTGATCCTGGAGTCCCGGGATCGAGTCCAACGTCGGGCTCCCGGCATGGAGCCTGCTTCTCTCTCCTCCTGTGTCTCTCTCTATCTCTCTCTCTCTCTCTGTCTGTCTATCATAAATAAATAAATAGACAAATAAATAAATAAGTCTATCTTTAAAAAAATAAATATACACACTAATATAGGGAGAAATGACAGGTATATGATATCCAAGCATGGTTTTTCCATTTTCCTAAGTCTTCTGTATCCTAAAATAGCATTTTTAAGTTATTTTCATATAGAAATACAATATTTTTATAAGGTTATATTTTTAACATTTTCATTGCTTTTATAAACAGGATAGTAACTACTCTTCCATTTATGTATATATATAAATATATATATTTTTTATATGTCTCATATATATAAATGTAGTGTTAAGTATATTCACATTGTTTTGCAATAGATCTATAAAACATTTTCATCCTGCGAAACTGGAATGCTATAGCCAATACCTCCCATTACTTTTTAAATTTTATATTGTATATATGAACAGTTAATACCTGCATTGTGTTTTATTTTCCATTTCACGAGCTTCCTAAATTCTTTCATTGTTTTTAATAGTTTTAAATTTGATCATCTCTGCCTTCTGTAGTATATATTACATCTGCAAATAGTGAGTTTATCTCTTCCATGAAATTTTGCTTACTTCTGATTTTTTTCTCTTGTCTTTATCTTGGCTATTATCTCCAGTAAAATGTTAAATAATAGAGGTGAGGGTGAACATCCTTATCTTGTTCCTGACTTTAGTGAAAAGTTCATTAAGATATATTTTATTATGTTTATAATATTTAGTTTAGCTTATTTTATTGATGTTATTTTTTAAATTCTAACTGTGGAAGATGCTAAGCCTTTTTAGTATTATAAGTTATTTCTTCTTAGATATTTTAATATGATAGATTATATTAACAGATTTCTTATCACTAAGCCATCCTTACTTTCCTATAATAATTCCTCGTGGTCCTAGCATGTTATTCTTTTAATGTGCTTAAGGATTCTGTGTTTATTTTGGACATTTGGACATTATAACTCAAAAATGAAATTGACTTGTAAATTGGTTTTATACAGTCTATCTCAAACTTGGGGTCATTTTCCTTCTTTTTCTATGTTCTGAAACAGAACATAGAAAAAGTTATGAGTTACATGCCTTTTAAAGGTTTACTTGAATCACCCTATAAAACCTATAAAGTCATCTGAGCCTGGTGCTTTAGGTGGGTTGCCCCATGAAACCTTTCTCTCCACCTCCCTTATTAAACATGAGTTTTTAAATTTTCTTCCTTTCCCAGAGTCAGTTTTGGTAATATATTGTCTTAGAAAATGATCCACTTTACTCAATTGTTGTTTCCATGTTTCCAATGAAGAAACTGAAGCTAAGGGACCTGCACTGGTACAGTGAGGACTTCAGGCCAGATCTCTCCTTATGTACATTGTTTACATTACCAATGTGGTTTTAAAGTGTGATGCTGTTTGAACTGTAATGGTACATGGGAGAGGTGATTGGGATTGGGGCAGGTTAGAGGACAGGGAGAAAAGGGCATTCTGGTAGTGCAGTTAGCAGAAATACTGACACAATATTGACAGTGAGTGGACAAGGGCACAGTTGAATAACAGAAATATAAACAGCTGGAAAGAGATTCCTGAGGTCAAAAAAGTATGGGGCATATTTGGAGACAGCATTATGTTTTAGAAAAGGAAATCATTAAAACCTATTTTGGTTTAAATATATTAATAGTAGGAAAATGAAAAGCTGGAAAACAGTCTTTTCTACCAACAATTTCAACCATTTTTTTCCTTTTTCAAAAGCCAAAAAAAATTAGAAAAGAAAATTTAATTTGCAAGTTTTTTCAGTCATTTATATCTCTAATGGAGAGATAAATAGATCCACTCAATAGCAAACTTACAAACCACAGGAAGTCCTAATAGGGAAATATCCTTACAGTAGGCCATCTACTAAGTTCTTTACTAGTCACATGTATTTTGGAGGAAATCTAAAGTTTGTACATAGCATAAATCTGAGAATTGAAGAAAAGTTCTCAAATCTGTGGAATGACTTCACAGATATAGGAAGAAAAAAAAGAGTTTCTCAAAGAAAAAGCTGCTGAACACCAGACTCAATACCACCACAACAGAAGAATAAATATGCTCCCAGGAGAAACAATTAAGGAATTCTTCAAACTAAATCATATAATGAAAAAATAATTGTTCAAAACAATGAGAAAAATCCATACAAAATCAGAATAATTAAAATCTACATGAAGGAGGCTTTTAGAAGTTACCTAAGTTAGTTACCTAAATTATACAATTTCAAGGTTCTATTCTCATTTCTAATACATTAGTACATTTATAAAGCTCTGTTTCCTTTGCTATTTTCCATTCTTCTGCTTCAACACATTTCTTTCTTTAGAGCACACATGATATTCTTTATCTTATAAGATTTATTTTTTTTTTTAGATTTTATTTATTCATGAGAGACACAGAGATAGGGAGGCAGAGACATAGGCAGAGGGAGACGCAGGCTCCATGCAGGGAGCCCAATGTGGGACTGGATCTTAGCACCGCGTCATCATGACCTAAGCTGAAGGCAGACGCTCAACCACTGAGCCACCCAGGCTTATGAGATTCAAACTCAAAGAGAGTCCAAGAATATTTTTCCTTTTCAACTGTTGCTTAAAATAATTTTTAAAGAATGAATTTCTAGAATCATGAATGCTTGGAAGAAGTTTCCAGAGAAAAAACTCAAGGATTGCTTAGCCAATTTCAATACTAAAGCATAAAGCACAAAATATAATATATAAAGTGAGTTAATCTTCCACAAAGGAGGAAAATGTGTCACAAAGAATAAAGGATACAACCAGATACGGACTAAGGACCGAGGGTTGAAGTTAGATTAGAAGCTCATATTTCCTTTTCTCCATTTATCAAATCAAGTCAATTCCATGTGTCTGATTTCAGGAAATTAAGAAAATTCAAGACAAATTAGAATAATTTCCTTTGGGAGAGAAAATCTTTGAGCCAGAATGTAGCTAGCAAAGGGCATATTTTCAAGGCCAAGGTCTGGCACTTACAACTACACGCAATTCTAATCATATCCATGCTAATAACAAGGAAGGGGTTCAATCTATTTCATAATAGAGGTGATATAAGTTATTTATTGATTCCTGATGAAATCGCCTACAATATTTTCCTTTTGCTCCATTGGAAAGGACTGTAATTACATGGAAACCCATGATAATGTATTAAAGATCTCATGTCGCTGCTCTATAGAGCACTTAGAATGGAGTAACATTACGCCACACACAGCAATTAGAATGCAACTAATTAGTGTCACTTACTGGGAGAAGCAACTGATTAATTATGTTTAGACATTGCTGCTGAGAGAAAACTCAGAGCCTACAGCTTCTAAATTGCATGCTCTGCCATTCAGCTAATAGAACACCTCTGCTAGCTCCATAGTGACTGTGTATTTAATTCAGCCTCACTCTCTGGCTAATCCAGGCTCCCCTGAAGTTCTGCACTAATGCTATGTTCATGAAACGACCATACATCAGAATTACAGTGTACTTTTCCCTCTATCGCATTAGGAGAGTAATTAGTGAGGCAGCTGCGCAGCTACAAACTTCCAGGCTCAACTCGGTGGGCAGTAATATATTTCATCGTCATAGAAACAATATCCTAGCACCTTCAGAACATCAGTTTGGAAAATGAGAATTGCTCAAGGAGTCAAAGGAAGAGATGTGAATACTTTTGTCAGCTTCTGTGAAGCTATGATAGCAAGAAAGCATTTTGAAAAGGGCCCAATACCTCATGCCCAAATTTTGCCAAGTCCTCGTTTGCTCTCAGATATCTAGTCCTGCTTCCCTAAATTGAATCTGATAATTGCCTCTTCTCGATCATCTCCACGTTTATGCCACACCAGGGTGGGAAGTGAGGCCAGATGGTTATTTGAAAGTGTCTCAGCCTGGTTTGCAGAGTTTCCTTGAAGAGAAAGCTGCTAAACACCAGAATCAAAACAACCACAATAGAAGGACAAATATGCTCCTCGGAGAAACAACTAAGGAATTCTTCACCATAAATCATATAGTTAAAAATAATTATTCAAAAGACTAAATCTACTCCATTACATTTCTATTTAAATCTAAAATTTGTTCTTACGGCTGCTAGGGAGACCATTCAACTCCACTTCTGCTGTGTGCAAGAGCAGCAGAGGAGGATCCAAGATAAGCATCCAATCCTTCCATATCCACTGAGTTCTATCTACAAAGCATGGGGTGAGTCCTAGAGCCTCTCTTATGAACCGGGCCTGACCCAAAAAGGGAGGACCTCACTGGTCTGAATTTTCAGGCTGACAATTTATAATATCAACTGCTACATCCTCTCTTTTTTAATTCTTCCTTTCTTCTCCCTCTGGCACTCTCCGGTTCCAGGTTTCTAGTGGCTTCCTTCTATACTATCAATTATTATAGGCCCATCATCTCCTATTTTAACATGTAGAGGATTTATGTTGGAATATTATTAAAATGCAATGTAGCTATAGCTAACAATACTGTATAGTATATTTGTAATTTGCTAAAAGAGTGTATCTTAAGTGTTCTCACTGAAGGAGGAGGAGCGGGAGGAAGAGGAAGGCAAAAGAAGAAGAAAATAGAAAATGGTAGCTATGTGAGTATGTTCATTAGCTTCATTGTGATGATTATTTCACAATGTGTATCAAAACACCAAACTGTACACTCTAAGTATAAACAATTTATCAGTTATACCTCAATAAAACTGAAAAATATGCAGATTCTGATTGTGTAGGTTTTACATTTGGCCCAAGGTTCTGTTTCTACCAAGTGCTCATGTCCTGTCAACGCAGCTGGCTGCCCACCATGCCTTGAGTAGCAAGCTTCTACGTGATCTTGTGTCTAGTTTCTCCCCTTCTAAAACACCCTTAGTATTACATTTGGATTAATTTCTTTGAAGTTGTATTTTATGAAATGTGACACCAGAGTTTTCTATAGTAGAATCAGATCTTATTTCAGACCTGATTAGTCATAACTTCTTAGAATGACATCCCCGAATCTGCATTTTTTAACAATCACCACCATGGTTCTCATGTACCCTAATATTTGAGATTTGCTATTATAAGGTAGAATCCAAATCAAGTTATTTTCTCTTTCTAAAACATTTTTAATGGTCTCTTACTGCCTATTGAATAAAATTCCAAGTTTCTTAACTGACATTCAACTTTTTGCATTTTCTATTCCCCATGACTTTGCCATGCCAGTTCCACATATTTAGAAAGAGAGAAACTGACATAATAAAAATGGTAATAACTATCATTACTGAATACCTCATTTATCTCATTTAACCCACTGAAATCTCATCATTCATGTGTAATAATTTATCTCATTTCACTCTCTTAACCCTTTGAGGTAGGTAATATTTCTTGCTTTTTACAAATGACAAATCTGAATATCAGAGACAGTGGCAGGTTTATTAGTGTGATGGATTAAAAAACTCATGTTGTTTTCAGTCTCCCATATTTCTAAACCTGGAAAGTCACCTGAATTTGCTTTATAAATGTTTCACTCTCAAATAATCATTTGTATAGCAAACAATTAGCAAAAAGTTAGAGCCATTTCTAATGCATACAATGAATGTTGGACATATATCCTAGGCAAAAGGAAGAGTGTTGTTGTACTGATGAAGCAACGTGTTTCTACTTCTCCCTTTTCATTCTAAAACTCTATTAAATTCTGCTTGTAATGTTCTAGCTCTCAGAATAACTCTCCAGACTAGTTGCAATAGTCTTTATAAAATATACAGGCCATGAATCCATTGTAAAAATTTAAAACCATCTGTGTATTGTTCATCTAACACAGAACATATTTATTTGTATACCTCATGTACATTCCATTGTCATAGAATATCAGCTAATCATAAAGAGCTGTTGGTGAATTTAAAGTAATATTTAGTATTGTTTACAAAGGACATTACTGGATAAACATAAAAACTATTTTAATATGAGACATGAGACTGAATTTGGCCAGTTGTTACATTAGCACTTTGTAAATGGAGTGTATAAATCAATCATCAAATGGCATATATTAAGACTCACAAGCATATGGTGCTATTTGAGGCATTGCATGAATAAAACAGACACATCTCTGTGATGTCCATCCCTAAAATAGAAAATGTGATATGGCAGAGGAAGAACAAGAATAGTTTTGTACGCCTTAATGTAATTGTCCCATTTGTCATTTGATTAAGGAAAAGAGAGGACAATTTAACACAAAACATTACTTTCTGTGGGAAACAGGGATTGGGAGATTCAAAGAAAAATTTTCTACTAGTAATCTAATTTTTCTAGTAATCTTAGAAAATATGTGTGTCTGCATATTAAGTGGATGTCATTAGTATCAAGTTAAGGATTTTTCAATGGTAAGTTAGTGCTCTGTTTTGATTTTCAAAATAAATTAGGAAAGCAAATCAGTAAAAAGATCGGAAATTATTTCTTTAATACTATATAAATAAAACCAAATCATCTTCTGTAAGCCAAAAAGAAAGAATTCTCACAAGTATCTTTTTAATTTTTAATTGAACTATAGTTTATATAGATTATATTAGTTTTAGATTTACAACATAATGATTCAACAATTAAGTGCTTTATGAAATGCTTGCCGTAAGTGTTGTACCATCTGTCACCATCTAAACTTATTGCAGTATTGACTATATTCTCTCTGCTATACTTTTTATCTCTTGTGACTTATTTTATAAATGGAAGTTTGTACCTCTTAATCCTCTTCACCTATTTCACCCATCCCTCCAACCTTACCGTTGGCAACCATTAGTTTGGTTCTCTATATTTTTGAGTCTGTTTCTCTCTGGATTTTTAGATTCCATATATAAGTGAAATATTATATTATTTGTCTTTCTCTAAGGATACACTCTAGGTCCATCTTAGTTGTCATAAATGACAGGATCTTATTCTTTTTAGAATTGAGTAATATCCCATACACACACACACACACACACACACACACACACACACCCCACAACATCTTTACCCATTCATCTATAGATGAACACAAATTGCTTCCATATCTTGGCTATTATAAATAATGCTGCAATAAACATAAGGGAGCATCCTCCCATGAATTTTATTTTTTTTAATTTTTATTTATTTATGATAGGCACACAGTGAGAGAGAGAGAGGCAGAGACACAGGCAGAGGGAGAAGCAGGCTCCATGCACCGGGAGCCCGACGTGGGATTCGATCCCAGGTCTCCAGGATGGCGCCCTGGGCCAAAGGCAGGCGCTAAACCACTGCGCCACCCAGGGATCCCCTTCCCATGAATTTTAATGACAAGTCTGGTCAACTAAGTCACAGTCTCATATCTGAATGTACACATCAAAAGATGCAAGTTATATGTAACATCATAAAACATATGGGGTACAACAGTAAATTAAAAGTAACAATGATAAAAACCAAAGAAACAGTTACTATACTACTGCTAGTTTAAATTATTTTTTACCTTCTTATTAGCCATATTGCATACCACAGGGAAAGCTGAGAGGCAATATGCTCATTTCTTAAAATGTTATGCTGCTCCTTATAGTTCTAATATTGTTCTAATATTCCATATTTCTGTTTTCCATACAATCTTCTTATGAGTCTTTCACCTTAATGAAAAAAAGAAAATGGGTTTAAGCTGCTACTTTAATGGCTGAGACGTAGTTCATTATTTTAAAACTGCAGAGTAAAACTTTCCACATAAAATATTTTTTGGACATTTGATGCTTTAGACTCAGGATTTTTTAAATTCAGAAACAACATATCCCTGTATGTCTATCCCCTCTATAATAGAACTTATTTACTCTAGAAATTGAGAAATTTATTAGCATCCAAATTTTCAGTCACTAAAATAAAAAATTCAAATATATATGTTAAAATAGCATTAAATATTATAGGTCCAAACCTATTAAGATTCTTTGTTATCCAAGAATAGGCTATTGAAACAGGTTATCTAAGCATGAATCGTAACCTTCCTTAGAGGATACCCACTCCCTCTCCTGTTCCAGATCTAGCTATTTTTGTAACTCATTCCTGATAATTAGGAATATGTCTGTCAAGTCACTGACAAAGATGATCCAGCCCCATCATTCCTTCTTATTCAAAGTAGTGAGTTTTCTCTGGCCATAGATATTAAATTTCACAACTAATAAAAAATATCTATATTAAAAACAATACCCTCAATTTCTATTTTTCTAACTATATGTGCCCTATTGGAGCCAGGTACTACCTTCACTCCCCGCCCCCAAATCCATAGACATCCATCACTTCCTCTCTCAATCTTTAATCTGTCCTCCCTCTCCTTTTCTTTCTGTCTCTCTCCCTTTATTCTCTCCTTCCTTTCTTCCTCCCTCACATCAACTCATACTCCTTTTAGATTTTAAATACTTGATGATATCTTTTTGGGAAACTGTCCACCACTAATAATTTAACAGCTGATTGTAATTGTCTCATAATTGTACATGGACCTATAAGAAATCCTATTCTAATAAATTGACTTTTCAAGCTGACAGCTCTGGGCCATCAAAATTTATTTTGGTTTAAGGCATCATTCTTTAGAGGAAGACCATTCAGGAATTTGCCATTAAAAAAAAATAGAATTAGGAAGTCATGTTAACATGTGAAAAGGAACCAGAAGACTATTCTCTTTGCAATTCTTTCCACTTTGCTACAAATGCATGTGTACATATAAATGAATATAATGACATATAGCGTGACATGCATGACAGTAGTCATGAAAGTAATAGTCAACCTAAGATATCAGAACCTTGGTGGCCATTTAATAGAGTCTGACAGGAATTATAATGGCATCCACACATGTATTCAGTTCTTATTCACCCTGAACCCCACTGGAAGTTACTCTTTCCAAACAAAATACATAGAATATTATTGTAGTAGCTTTCAAAGTATCAGGAAAGGACAGTCCTGTTGCTCATGAGTGACTTGCAGCAGTCATTTTGTATTATGAACATCCTTGGAACTATCTCTGAGAAAGCCTAAAAACTTTTGCAATCATAAAAAATTTAAAAACCTGATACAGAGAAATAACTCCTCTGCTATGGAACAGAGTGGGACCCAAATAAATAGACAAGAAATTTGGAAAATAAGAGACAAGACATTTGCACTGGACCAGCATAGATGATGCAAATTCATATGAAAACTCTACTATATATTATTTATAGGTTGTTTTATTTATTTATGGTTCCAATAAGAGCATGGACTCTAGAGTAAAACAGCCTTAATTTAAATCAATTCCCCACTACTTATAGCTCTGTGACCTTGGACAAATTTCTTAACCTCTCTGAGCCTCCATATCCTCATTTTTTAAATGGAGATATAAAGGCAAGATGGTGGAAGAGTAGTGGTCTTCCTCTTGTCCCCTAAATATAACTAGATAACTTTCAAACCATCTTGAACACCTATGAATTCAACCTGAGATATAAAGAAAGAACAGCTGGAACACTACAAAAAAAGTGACCACTTCTTGCAAGGTGTATTTTGCTTGGGTTGTGGTTGATATTTTTGACTCTCCTCACTCATATAGCCATTCTCCACTGGACAAAATGACTAGAAGGAAGAATTCACCACAAAAGACAGGACTATAAGTAATACTGTCTGCCACAGACCTAATGGGTATGTATTTAAGTAAAATGTCAAAGGTAGAATTCAGGATTATAATTATAAAATTACTGGTGCCTCTTGCAAAAGGCATTAAAAGATTCTAGACCATCTCTTACTGCAGAAGAGATCTAATCAGGCCAAAACTAAAAATACTTTAATGGAGATGCAGTCTAAACTGGATGCAGTAACAGGTCGGGTATCTGAGGCAGAAGAGAGAGTAAGTGACATAGAAGACAAGTTTATGGAGAGAAAGGAAGCTGAGGAAAAGAGAGAAAAACAACTAAGAGCCCAAAAGGAGAGACTATGAGAATGAAGTCATATGTTGAGAAAAAATAACATCTGTCTTATTTGGGATTCCAGAGAATATGGGGAGAAAGAGAAGACCATAAAGTATGTTTGAACAAATCATAGCTGAGAACTTCCCAAATCTGGGGAAGGAAACAGGCATTCATTATTCAAGAATAGAGAGGATTCTCCAAAATCAACAAAAACTGATCAACACCTTGACATATAACAGTGAAGCTTGCAAATTTCAGAGATCAAGGGAAAATCCTAAAAGCAGCTCAAGATAAGAGATTACTAATTTATATGGGGAGAAATATCAGATTAACAGCAGACCTCTCCACAGAGACCTGGCAGGACAGAAAGTGTTGGCAGGATATATTCAGGGTACTAAATGAGAAAAACATGCAGCCAAGAATACTTTATCTAGCAAGGCTGGGATTCAGTATAGAAGGAGAGATAAAGAGCTTCCAGGATAGAAGAAACTGAAAGAATATATGACCACCAAACCAGTTCTGCAAGAAATAGTAAGAGAGACTCTGTAAGCAAAGAGGGAGCCCAAAGAAACAATCTGCAGAAACAGGGACTGAATAGGTAATACTATGACACTAAATTTATATCTTTCAATAGTTACTCTGAACATGAATGGGATAAATGATCCCATGGGATAAAAGACACAGGATATCAGACTGGATAAAAAAGCAAGACCCATCTATATGTTGTCTACAAGAGACTAAATTTAGACCTAAGGACACCCCCAGACTGAAAATGAGGAAGTGGAGAAACATTTACCATTCAAATCATCCTCAAAAGAATGCTGGGGTAGCAATCATCATATCAGATAAATTAGATTTCAAACCAAAAATAGTACTAAGAGATGAAGAGGGACACTATATCATACTTAAAGGGTCTATTCAACAAGAAAACCTAGCAATTATAAATGTTTATACCCGTAATATGGGAGCAACCAATTATATCAACCAATTAATAACTAAAGAGACACATAGATAATAATACATTAATAGTAGGAGGCTTCAACATGGCACTCTCAGCAATGGACAGATTATCTAAGCAGAAGAATACCAAAGAAAAAAGGGCTTTGAATGACACACTAGACCAAATGGATTTCACAGATATATACAGAACATTCCATCCTAATACATCAGAATATACATTCTTCTCAAGTGCACATGGAACTTTCTCCAGAATAGACTATAGACCGGGTCACAAACCAAGTCTCAACTGATACTAAAGGTTGGAATTATTTCCTGCATATTGTTAGACCACAATACTTTGAAACTAAAACTCGATCACAAGAAATTTGGAAGGAACTCAAGTGCTTGGAGGTTAAAGACCATCCTACTAAAAAAATGAATGGGTCAACCAGGAAATCAGAGAAGAATTAAAAGTTTCACACAAACTAATGAAAATGAAAGCACAACTGTTCAAAATCTTCAGGATATAGCAAAGGTGGTCTTAAGAGGGAAATACGTTTCAAAACAAGTCTCCCTCAAAAAATTGGAAAAATCTGAAATACATGAGACAACCTTACACCTAAAGGAACTAGAGAAAGAACAGCAAATAAAGCCTAAACCAAGCAGAAGAGGAGAAATAATAAAGATAAGAGCACAACTCAATGAAAGAGAGACCAGAAGAACTGTAGAACAGATTGACGAAACCAGGAATTGGTTCTTTGAAAGAATTAAAAAGATAGATAAACCCCTACCAGACTTATTAAAAAGAACAAAAAAAGACTCAAATTAATAGAATCATGAATGAAAGAGGAGAAATCACAACCAATACCAAGGAAATACAGATGATTTTTAAAAATGTATTATGAGCAACTGTATGCCAACAAATTAGGCAATCTGGAAGAAATGGATGCACACCTCAAAACCAACAAATTACCAAACTTAAACAGGAAGAAATAGAAAACCTGAATAGACCAATAACCAGAGTGGAGATTGAAGCAGTCATCAAAAACTTCCCAAGAAACAGAAGTCCAGGGCCAGATGGCTTCCCAGGGGAATTCTATCAAACATTTAAAGAAGAAATAATACTTATTCTACTAAAGCTATTTCAAAGGATAGAACTGGAAGGAATACTTCCAAACTCATTCTATAAGGCCAGCACTACCTTGATATCAAAACCAAAGACCTCACCAAAAAGGAGAATTACAAACCAATATCTCTGATGAACACAGATGCAAAAATTCTCACCAAAATACTAGTCAATAGGATCCAACAGTACATTAAAAGCATTATTCACCATGACCAAGTGGGATTTATTCCTGAGATGGAAGAGTGGCTCAACTTTCATAAATCAATCAACATGATAGATCACATTAATAAAAGACAAGAACAATATCATCTTCTCAATAGTTGCAGAGAAAGCATTTGACAAAATACAACATCCATTCCTGATGAAAACCGTTCAAAGTATAGGGATTGAGGGAACATATCTCAATATCATAAACACCATCTATGAAAGGCCCACAGCAAATATTCTCAATGGGGAAAAACTGAGAGTCCTTGCCCTAAGATCAGAAATATGACAGAGATGCCCACTTTCACCACAGTTGTTCAACATAGTACTAGAAGTCCTAACCTCAGCAGACAACAAAAAGAAATAAAAGGCATTCAAATTGGCAAAGAAGTCAAACTCATCCTCTTTGCAGATGATATGATATGTATATAGAAAATCCAAAGATTCCACCCAAAACTGCTGGAATTCATATAGTAACCTAGCAATGT
Organism: Vulpes vulpes; assembly: GCF_048418805.1. Lineage (NCBI taxonomy): Eukaryota > Metazoa > Chordata > Mammalia > Carnivora > Canidae > Vulpes > Vulpes vulpes. Next base: position 10,551,533 of record NC_132787.1, on the reverse strand, counting down.
AGCAGGATAAAATCTGCACAGAAATCAGTGGCATTTCTATATACTAACAATGAGACTGAAGAAAGAGACATTAAGGAATCAATTCCATTTATGATGTACCCAAAACTGTAAGATACATAGGAATAAACCTAACCAAAGAGGTAAAGAATCTGCACTCTAGAAACTACAGAACACTTTTGAAAGAAATTGAGGAAGACACAAAGAGATGGAAAAACATCCCATGCTCATGGTTTGGAAGGATAAATATTTTGAAAATATCTATGCTACCCAGAGCACTTTACAAATTCAGCTCAATCCCTATCAAAATACCATGGCCTTTCTTCACAGAGTTGGAACAAATAATCTTAAGATTTGTATGGAACCAGAAAAGACCCCAATAGCCAGAGGAATGTTGAAAAAGAAAAACCAATGCCGGGGGCATTACAATGCCAGATTTCAAGCTGTATTACAAAGCTGTGATCATCAAGACAGTATGGTACTGGCACAAAAACAGACACATAGATCAATGGAACACAATAGAAAACACAGAAATGGACCCTCAACTCTATGGTCAACTCATCCTTGACAAAGCAGGAAAGAATATCCAATGGAAAAAAGACAGTCTCTTCGATAAATGTTGTTGGGAAATTGCAGAGCCACATGCAGAAGAATGAAACTGGAGCATTCTCTTATACCATTCATAAAGATAAACTCAAAATGGTTGAGAGATCTAAATGTGAGATAAGAATCCATCAAAATTATAGAGAAGACAGGCAACAACCTTTTTGAACTTGGCCACAGCCACCTCTTTTAAGACACCTCTATGAAAGCAAGGGAAACAAAAACAATAATGAACTATTGGGATTTCATCAAAATAAAAAGCTTCTGCATGATGAAGGAAACAATCAACAAAACTAAAAGACAACCTACAAAATGGGAGAAGACAAAGAGCTAGTATCTAAAATCTATAAAGAACTTATCAAACTCAACACCCAAGAGAAAAACAATCTAATTAAGAAATGGGCAGAAGACATGAAACAGACATTTCTCCAAAGAAGACATACACATGGCCAACAAGCATATGAAAAAATGCTCCACATCACCTGCTATCAGAGGAATACAAATCAAAACCACAATGAGATACCACTTTACACTGCTAAGAATGGCTAAAATTAACAAGACAGGAAACAAGTGTTGGCCAGCATGTGGAGAATGGGGAACCCTCATGCGCTGTTGGTGGGAATGCAAGCTGGTGCAGCCACTCTGGAAAAGACTGTGGAGGTTCCTCAAGAAATTAAAAATAGAGCTACCCTACAACCCAGCAATTGCACTACTCAGTTTTTACCCTAAAGATAAGATGTAGTGAAATGATGGGACACCTGCACCCCAATATTCATAGCAGTAATGTCCACAAGTAGCCAAACTGTGGAAGGAGCCAAATGTCCTTCAACAGATGAATGGATAAAGAAGATGTGGTCTATATATACAATGGAACATTACTCAACATCAGAAAGGATGAATACCTACCAATTTACATTGACATGGATGGAACTGGAGGGTATTATGCTGAGTAAAGTAAGTCAATCAGATAAGACAATTATCATGTGGTTCACTCATATGTGAAGTATAAGAAATAGTGAAAATGACCATAAGGGAAGTGGGGGAACTGAGTGGGGAAAAATTAGAGAGGAAGACAAACCATGAGAGACTCCTAACACTGAGAAACAAAAGGTTGCAGAAGGGGAGGTGGGTGGAGGGATAGGGTAACTGGGTGACAGGCACTGAGGAGGGCACATGATGAGATGAGCACTGGGTGTTATGCCATATGTTGGTAAATTGAATTTAAATAAATTTTTAAGAAAATAAAATGGAGATAGTAATACACAGTACCTATAAAACTGAGAAGCATAGATGCTATTATGTGATTGTACTTCATTTTTAAACTTTGTACCCCTCTGATGAACTTCTGGAGTTTGTTAAAAGTTCAGGTTTATTCAATGAAAAAAACATCATCTGAGACAACACATCACAGATGTATGTGCAGACTGATGGGAATGAATCAATATACCACATCCATTGCAGCTTTGCACAGCACATTGAACACATATACTGTAAGAGCTATATGTCATTTATAATGTCTTTTCCAGACAGTAGGATACCTCTGTGTCTCTTAAGTGGTTTGTAAAGGTTAAATGGGTTCAGGTGTTGAAAGTGCTTACATGTCAAGGCCATGGTGAGCATTATGTAAGTGCTAGACATTATTGTAATTTACATAGAAGGATGGACTTAGTTTTATTCCTAATTGTGGCTTTAATCTTTTTTTCATTCTATATGAAGTCACACATTAAAAAACCTCTCCAGATGGCACCAGTGGTTGAGCATCTGCCTTTGGCTTGGGTCATGGTCCCGGGTTCCTGGGATCAAATCCCACAATGGGCTCCCTGTGGGCAGGCTGCCTCTCTCTGCTTATGTCTCTACCTCTCTGTGTGTCTCTCATGAGTAAATAAATAAAGTCTTTTTAAAAATAAATAAAAATAAAAGACCTCGTCAGGACTCGTTATACAAGTGTATATGGACTGGTATATCCACTGACTTTTGCAGTTGTCATTCTAGGGGCCAGAATGGTAGATCACATGAATGGTTCATTTTATATAGTGCTACCCTAACCAAGCATATTTTCCTCTGGGTATCAAATATGTTATCATTGTATAAAATACCACTTTCTATTAAGATGATAAAAAAAACAGAAGTTCTGTTCCTTTAAGTAATACTCTTTCCAAGAGGCATTTAGTTGCTTGTTCAAGGAAAGTAACTTCTAAGTTGTTAACCAGAGAACCAGATGAATTATCCATTGTCTATTGGTAGACTCTGTTACATTATCCGGAGTCTATTGGTAGACTATTACATTAGTGATACAAAGTATTATTAAGCAAACCATTATGTATTAGGTATACATAAACACATGTGAGATTTATTATGGATACCTAAACATATGTGAGATTGCCTTCAATCATACTTTGAGAAGATTCCTCAAGGTGTAAAACAGGTAAAGAATGACCAAGTCTTCAATGAGTGACCTTTATAGCTGCAAAAACCACTCTACCCTGAATCAATAAAGGCAAAGAGGTCTGGAAGGCAAAATGGACAAAAGCATGACTAGACTACAGGTCAACCTGGCATATGTAGGACTCTACCTTAACTAACATGGTCTTTAATTATCAGGGATAAGCTGTTTGTGGTGAGTTTTATAGTGACTAAAGAATATTTTTTTACTTTACTATGTATCTCCAGAGACATATCAGAGGATGTAGTGAAAATGTTAAGACTAGCTAAGTATAAAGCTTGTCTTCCAAAGCACATCCTATGGATAATCTCCTTAGCCTTTCTAAGGAAATAGCCACCTAAATTCAAAGTTTGAAAATCTAAACACCCTGAATTCTAAATACCTGTCTTGGAGATGTATAGGGCATATTGATATCAAAAGGTCTGATAAATTTTATTGTGGAGAAACCTAATTTTGTGTTATCCAGAAATTTCCAATAATATTTAACAATGGAAATTCTCTGTTCATTTAACAGATTTTTATTTATTCATCGTTGTTCCATGGAACAGGTTTGGAAAATACTGCTGTAGAAGAGAGCTTGCAGAAGTCTCCTTTAATCACTGAAGGAACACCAATGTTCAGAACAGCAGGAACTAATTAATACTGCCTTAGCTGCCTCCGCTTCAGTTCAGAAATGATCCAAGAATCATTGTTCACCTCAAGCCTTTCCTTCCTTTCAGCTGCTACCCTTCATATCATGCTCATTTGGCTTTGTGCCTAGATGCCACTACTTTTGCTCAGTCTCTTGGGACTGAAAACTTGACTTCAGACTTTCAGATTGGAAGTTCCACATGGAAGGAGCTTGGAATTGCATTTTGTCCTAACAACAAGAGCTAAACAGACTGAAAAATGAGCTATTCCTTGGATCCATAAGAGGGAGAAAACACAAGGCAAACTGCTGCCCCCATGGTTGAAGAGTCAGACAGAAAAACTGAGAGTAATGGCTTAGCAGAGCAGAGACTCAGGAGCAGAAAACTTCACCAGAATCAGTGCTGGGGTAAGAAAATCTGATCTGAATTGATAAATTGCTGGAGACTCAGTGTGGACAAGTTGGAGAATGAAAAACTCCAAAGGGACCCAGTCATAGAGAGGTTCCTTCAATATTGAGATTTATTTCCAGGAGCTAGACTAGATTTCCATAGTAAATATCAGAGAAAAGTCACCTCCAGTTTCTGAAAGGGGAAGGGGAAAAGAAACCATTCTGAAATATGCCAGAGAACTCCATTCTCCACAAAGCCTGTCATCAGGGGAAACTAGTTAACCAGAGCCTAACTTTCTGGGGTATTATCAGAGCCTAACTAACTAATCTGGGAAAAAGAAATACCTGACTCCAGCTAGCTCTAGCTTTCTAAGGGGTGCAACTCCAGACCACTCTAGCTATCGCATCCTACCTAAAGTGGGGGCAGGGGGTAGGTACTGAGAAACACTTGTGAAGTTCACAGTCCAAAGGCATAGCTCACTAAAAGACTGAGACCTAATCATAGGACTATTAATGCTTCCCCTTCCCGCATACCTCACCACTACATTGCTAAAAGCCTATTTACAGCAGTTCCTTTTACTAGCACATCATGTCTGGCTATCAAGAAAAAAATCACAAAGCATACAAAAGACAAAGTACAATTTGAAGAGGAAAAACAAGCATCAGAACCAAACATGTCAGGGATGTTGGAATTATCAGATAGGAAATTTAAAGCCACTATAATTAATATGCTAAGGGCTCCAATGGACAAAGACAGCATGCACAAACCAGATGGGCAATGTAAGCAGAGAGATGGAAATTCTAAAAAAGAACCCAAAATAAATTCTAGAGATCCAAAACACTATAACAGAAATTTTTAAAAAATGCTTTCGGTAGGTTTATTAGACTGGACATGACTGAGGAAAGAATCTGAACTAGATAATATACCAACAGAATACTTGAAAACCAAAAAGCAAAAAGAACAAACATGGAAAAAACAGAATATCCAAGGACTGTGAGATAACTATGCAATATGTAACATATATGTAATAGGAATGCCAGAAGGAGAAGAAAGACAGAAATGAAAAGGAGTTTGAAATAATGACTGAGAATTTCCCCCAAATTAATGTCAGACACCAAGCCACACATTGGGGAAGCTCAGAGAACACCAAACAGAATAAATGCCAAGAGAAAAAGAAAAAAAAACGGTACCTTGGCATATCATTTTCAATATATAGAAAATCAAAGATAAAGGAAAAATTTTGAAAGAAGCCAAAAGAGAAGAGGGTAAAACACCTTAGAATGGAACAAAGATGAGAATTGCATCTGATTTCTCCTCAGAAACCATGCAAGCAATTAGAAAGTGGAGCAAAATATTTAAAATATTAAGAGAAAAAAAAACCATCAACCTAGAACTCTGTACTCTGCATAATTATCCTTCAAAAGTGAAGGAGAAATACTTTCTGAAACAAAAACTGAGGGAATTTGTTGCTGGTAGACAAAGGAAAAAAAAAAGAGCACTGAAGCTGGAATAAGTGAGGTAAAATAAAACCTTTACTTTTCTTATTCTTAGTTGATCTGACAACAGTGTGTGTGTGTGTGTGTCCGCACGAGCACGTGCACTTATATAGAAGTGAAATGAAGTATAGCAATGACACAAGGAACAGGAAGAAGGAATTAAGATTATCTTGTTATTATAAGCTATTTACTCTACCCATGAAGTGATATATTTTTATTTGAAAGTGGATTTGAGGGCAGCCCGGGTGGCTCAGAGGTTTAGCACCACCTTAAGCTCAGGGCCTGATCCTGGAGACCTGGGATCGAGTCCCACGTCGGGCTCCCTGCATGGAGCCTGCTTCTCCCTCTGCCTGTGTCTCTGCCTCTCTCTCTCTCTCTCTCTCTCTCTCTCTCTCTGTGTGTGTGTCTCTCTCTCATGAATAAATAAATAAAATCTTTAAAAAAGAAAGTGGACTTGAGGGGGTGCCTAGGTGGCTTGGTCAATTAAGTGTCTGCCTTTGGCTCACGTTATGATCTCAGGGTCCTGGGATCAAGCCCTGCTTCTCCCTCTGCTGGTCCCCCTACTTTTTCTGTGTCAAATAAATTAAAAAAAAAAAAGTGGACTTGGATTAGTTGTATATTACAAATTCTAAGGCAACCTCTACGAAACATTACAAAAAGAAGTATAACCAATATGTTAAGAAAGGAAACAAAATGGATTCACAGAAAGTGCTTAGTTAAAACTACCAAAGACAGAAAAGAAGGAAAGACAGAAATAGGAACAAAGGACAACAAATTAAAAAAGAGTAAAAGTATGGTAGATATTAATCCAATTATGTTAACAATCTCATTAAATGCCAATGGTCTAAATGCATTAATTAAAAGAAACTATTAAAGTGTATCAAAAAACATGACTCAACTATTTGTTATTTATAAGAAACCCACCTTAAATATAAAACTGCATAAAAAAAAAAAACTGTGTATAGAGTAGGGGTACCTGGGTGGCTCAGTTGATTAAGCATCAGACTATCGATTTAGGCTCTAAATTGATAAATAAATCTGAATTGATAAATATAAATTTAGATCTAAATCTAAATCTCAGGATCATGAGATCAAGCCCCATTTCGGGCTCTATGCTTGGTGCAGAGTCTGCTTGATTCTCTGTCTCCTTCTCCCTGTGCCCTTCCCCTTGTTTGTGCTCTCTATCCCTCTCTAAAATAAATAAAATATTTTTTAAAAAGATACATATAGAGTAAAAGTAAATGAAGAAAAATATACCATGTTAACACTAATCAAAAGAAGGCAACTATATTAATTTCAGACAGAGCAGTTCTCAAATCAAGGAAAATTATTGGGCATAAAAGAAAGCCATTGCATATTGACAAAGGAGTCAGTTCTCAAAGAAGACATAACAATCTTTAATGTGTGTGTGCCTAACAACAGAACGTCAAAATGTGTGACACAAAAACGGAAAGAATTGCAAGGAGAAATAGATGAATACATTATCACAATTGGAGACTTTAACACCTCTCTTTCAGATATGAAAAGATCCAGCAGGGAGAAAACCAGTAAGGACATGATTGAATTCAACAGTACTATCAATTAACTGGATATAATTGATATCTATATACCACTTTATCCAACAGCAGCAGGATACACACCTTCAAGTTCACATGGATATTCAACGGACACTCACCAAGACAGATCACATTCTGAGCCATGAAAAATGCCTTAATAAATTCAAAAAAAGTCATACAAGGTCTGCTCTCAGAACATGATGGAAGTCACACAAGGTCTGCTCTCAGAACATGATGGAATTAAAATGGAAATCAATAATAGAAAGATAACTCAAAAATCCAAAATACATAGTGATTAAACCACACATTTCTAAAAAACACATAGGTTAAAGAAGAAATCAAGAGAAATTAAAATATATTTTGAAATGATACTGAAAAGAACTGAAAATTAGTAGGATGCAGTGAAAGGAGTGCTTAGAGGGAAACATAACATTGAATGCATATATTAGAAAAGAGGAAAGATCTAAAATTAATAGTCTAAATTTTCATGTAAGAAAACTAGAAAATAAGAGTAAATCAAATCCAAAGTAAACAGAAGAAATAAGAATTAGAGAAGAAATCAAAGAAATTAAAATCAGGAAATCAGTAGGGATAATCAACAAACCAAAAGGTTCTTTGAAAAAAATCAGTAAAATTGATAAGCCAGCCTAAGGGGAAAAAAAAGAGGACAAAAATTCCTAATATCAGAAATGGAAGAGGAGATATCACTACAGACCCTATGGATATCAAAAGGATAGTAAAGGAATACTATGAACTCTGTCCCCATAATTTTGATAACCTAGATGAAATGGACCAATTTTTTAAAAGATAAAAATCCTTAAAAGACAAAAATACACATAAGATTAAATATCTGAATAGGCCTATATCTATTAAAGAAACCAAATCAATAATTAATAATCTTTCAAAAGAGAAAGTACTAGGTAGGCCCAGATGGGTTCACTGATCTACCAAACATTTAAGGAAGAAATTATATCAATTCTCTACAATCTCTTTCAAAATATAGAAGCAGAAAGAATACTTCCTAACATTCTTTGAGGTCAGTGTTATCTCAGTACCAAAACCAAAGATATTACAAGAAAACTACAGACAGATCTCAAAAATATAAATTCTCAACAAAATATGGCAGACTGAATTCTTAAAAGGTACAAAAACAATTATATATCACAACTAAGTGGGATTTACCCCAGGTATGCCAGATTCAAAAAAATTCAAAACCATTAGCAGACTAAAAAGGGGAGAGAATCACAGGATCTTATCAATAGAAAAAAAAATTGTTTGATAAAATCCCGTGCCTATTCATGATTTAAAAAAAAAAAAAACCCTCAGTTGAGTAGGAGTAGAGGAATACTTTCTCAACTTGATAAAGTCTAGCCAAAACAAAAACAGAGACAAAAACAAAACCCTATAACTAACAATATGCCCTGTGGTAGGCAATCTGATGCTTTCCCACTAACATCTAGTACAAGGCAAAGATGTCCTCTCTCACCACTCCTTTTTAAAACACCATACTGGCAGTCCTTACTAGTGTAAGGAATGAAAGTTATACAGATTAGGAAGGAAGACAAAATTGTTGTTTTTCACAGATGACATGATCATCTATGTAGAAAATGTACAAGATTCTACCTCCCCCCCCCCCAAATAAAACCCAAAAAACAAATACAGGGGTTCCTCAGTGGCTCAGTTGGTTGAGCATCTGACTTTTGGTTTTGTCTAAGGTCATGTTCTCAGGGTCATGAGATCAAGCCCCACATCAAGCTTTGTGCTCGGTGAAGAGTATACTTGAGATTCTCTCTCTCCCTCTGCAACTCCCTTCCCCCACTCACTCTTTCTCTCTTCATAAATAAGATCTCAAAACAAAACAAAGCAAAACAAAAACAACTTCCACCCTCTGCTGGAACTAATAAATGATTACAGCAAAGTTGCAGGATGCAAGTTTAATATACAAAAGTTACATCCCTGTATGTCAACAATAAATACATGGAATTTGAAATAAAAATACAAAAGTAGAATTCTAATATGATCCAGCAATCCCACTTCTAGGTATATGTCCAAAGAGAATGAAAACCAGATCTTGAAGAAATATCTTCATACCCACATTGTAGCATTATTCACTATAATAAAGATATGGGAACCTAAATGTCCACCCATAGATGAATGGATAAAGGAGATGATATGCACACACACACACACACACACACTCCCCACACATATATATTAATAAATATAGAAATGTAAATTAATATTCAAATCTGAGCATATGTAATATATTGTATACAATATATTCATATATGAATATATGGATATTATTAAGCTATGAGAAAAAAGGAAATCCTGCCATTTGCAAGTAACTTTGTTGAATCTTGAAGGCATTATGCTAAGTGAAATAAGTCAGAGAAAGATAAATACTATATGATATCATTTGCATGTGGAATCTAAAAAAGCTAAATTATGAGAAACAGAGTGGAGTAATGGTTACCAGGGACTAAGGAGTGGAAAAAATGGGAAAATGCTGGTCAAAGGAAATAAACTTCCGATGTGGAAACTAACAAATTCAAGAGATTATAGCTGATAATACTGTAACATACACTTGAACATTTCTAAAAGAGCAGATTGTAGATGTTCTCATCACAAAAAAAGAAATGATAATTATGTGCCAGGGTGGAGGTCTTAGTTAATGCTATGATGGTAATCGTTTTGCAATACATAAATGTATCAAAGCAACACATTGTAGAACTTAAACTTATATGTTATATGTCAATTATATCTCAATAAAGCTAGAAAACCCCCCACAATACGATTTACATTAGCACCCAAAGAAATGAAACATTTAGGTATAAATCTAACAAAACAGGTAGACAATCTCTACAAGGAAAACTAAAAAACTCAGATGAACAAAATCAAAGAACCAAATAAACGGAGAGATATTCTATGTTCGTAGACAGGAAAACCCAATATGGTCAAGATGTCAATGCTTTCCAATTCAATCTATAGAGTCATTGCAATCTCAATCAAACTCTACCTGACTTCAAGACTTAGGATAAATATATAGTAATCAAAACAGTGTAGTATTGGGGAAATAACATAAATGAATCAATGCAGTGAAATTGAGAGTCCAGAAGTATACCCTCATTTATATAGTCATCTTATCTTTGACACAAAAACAAAGGCAATGCAATAGAAGATCGCCTCTTCAACAAATGGTGCTGGGACAATGAGACATCCAAATTGAGGAAAAAAATAGAAAGGAAGGAAGGAATCTAGACACAGACCTGACACCCTTCACAATAATTAACTAAAAATAGCTCAATGGAAAATGCAAAAACTTTAAAACATCTAGAGGATAACATGAGAGAAAATGTAGATGTCTTTGTATATGGTGTGTCTTTTTAGATACAACACCAAAGACGTGATTCATAAAAGAAATGATTGATGAGCCAGACTTCATTAAAATTAAAAACTTCTGTTATGTGAAAGACAGTGCCAGCAGAATGACCAGACAAGCCACAGACTGGGAGAAAATATCAGACACATCTGATAAAGGACTGTTATCCAAAATATACAAAGAACTCTTTTCTTAAAGATTTTATTTATTTATTTATTTATTTATTTATTTATTTATTTATTCATTCATTCATTCATTCATTCATTCATTCACGAGACACACAAGGAGAGAGAGAGGCAGAGACATAGGCAGAGGGAGAAGCAGGCTCCATGCAGGAAGCCCGATGTGGGACTGGATCCCAGGACTCCAGGATCAGTCCTGAGCCGAAGGCAGATGTTCAACCACTGAACCACCCAGGCATCCCAAAATATACAAAGAACCTTTAAAACTCAGCAATAAGAAAATAACTCAATTTTAAAAATGGGCCAAAGACCTTAACAGGTATCTCACTAAAGAAGATACACAACTGACAAATAAGCATATGAGAAGATGTTTCATTTCATATATAATCATGGAAATGCAAATCTAAGCAACAATATGTACCTATTAGAATAGCCTAAATCCTAAACACTGACAATACCAAATGGTGGTGAGGATGTGGAACAATAGGAATACAAAATAGTACAGCCACTTTGAAAGGCAATGTGATAATTTCTTATAAAACTTAACATTCTCTTACCATATGAGATCTCCATTGCATTCCTTGATATTTGCCCAAAGGAATTGATAACTTATGTGCACACAAAAACCTGCACGCAAATATATTTATAGCAGTTTCATTCATAATTACCCAAACTTGGAAACTACCAAGATGTCTTTCAGTAGGTGAATGGATAAATAAACTGTGGTATATCCAGACAATGGAGTATTATCCACTCCTAAAAAGAAATAAACTATGAAGCCATGAGAAGGCATGGAGAAACTTAAATACAATTGGAATGAAAGAAGCCACAAGGAAGGAACCCTAAAGTAAATAACAAGTGTTATTTAGGATGTGTCAATGTAGTTTCATCCTTGGTAGAAAATGTACCATTCTGGTGAATGTTGTTGATAATAGTGGAAGCTATGCTTGGGCGAGGGGGGGGGGGGGGGTGCAGGCAAGGGGTAAATGGGAAATCTCTATACTTCCTTTTCTATGCTTGTTAATTTAAACTGTTCAAAAAAAATAAGTCACCAAAAAAAATTATAACCTTGACTTCAAACTACTTTTGAAATGTATTTTGGTTGATGGGAATCTGCTGGCAGTCTAGTTCTTGATCCTTTACAGGTAACCTGTCTTTTCTCTCTGGTAACTTTTTTTTTTTTTTATGATAGTCACAGAGAGAGAGAGAGAGGCAGAGGGAGAAGCAGGCTCCATGCACCGGGAGCCCAACATGGGATTCGATCCCCGGTCTCCAGGATCGCGCCCTGGGCCAAAGCCAGGCGCCAAACCGCTGCGCCACCCAGGGATCCCTCTCTCTGGTAACTTTTAAGATTCTCTTCATGCTTGATGTTCCGGAATTTCATTATGATGTAAGTGCATGTAGATTTGATTCATTCTGCCCTTCTCTTTATGTACTATTTCAGCCTCCAAAGTTAGGGGTTTTTTTCTTCCAGTTCTAGAAATTCTAACCATCATTTCTTTGACAGTGTCTGCACAATTTCCCATATCCTCTACTTCTGGAACTTTTCTTAGCAATACAATGGAACTCTTCCATCTAACTATCATGTCTCCAATTTTCATATTTTTCTTCTGTTTCATTTTGGGCAAATTTTAGGTACTATCACATTGTTTCTGTGACTAGATCCAGTCTAGAATTCCTATCTGTTGAACTCTCCAATCCAGGGGCTATATTTTTTATTTCAAGGATTGCTAAAGGGTTATTTTTCATATTGATTTGACCTTAATTTATAGCTATTTATATTTTATATTTTTATAGTTATTTTTCTATCTTTACCTATTTGAGGATTAACATATATTTCAGTCATTTTAAAATTCCCTATTATTTGCATTCTACCAGTAGTGAATATAGCACTTTTCTTTTGCTAATTTTATTACTTCTCTTTCTTAATGTTACATTTTCTGTATGTGATTGGAAGATTCATGTTGAGGCCATAATAGTGGAAATTACTTACCATTCACTTTCTCTAAATGCTCCTTCTGTGCCCACAGGTGGATTTTTTCCCATGAAAACACTGGAGAAATTGTAAATTTAGTCGCTAAATCAGCAGGTGGTTTGGCCCAGGTCTGTGCTGCTTCTTCAGCCACATCTACTCATTCCAGCCACCTTCAAAACCACAGCCCCCGGCAGCAGTCACAACCTTCTTCCATCTCTTCAAGGGTAGAAAAGTCCTACCCTAGCCCCAGGCTTTCTTTCATGAACTTGGATCCAGTTCCTCAAACTGTGTGCGATGTTTCTTGTCCTTGTTATTCTGGAAATATCTAATTCCCAGGGTCTTTTGACCTAAGATCCAGCAGGCCTATGGCTTTATCCTCCATGTAGCTTGTTTCTGTTCTTTTCCTGGTTCACAAAAACTTTAGCTTAAAGTACATATATATTTTTTTGGTTTTGTTTTAGTATTTTATCATTGCCATATGTTTGGTTGGGGATGGAGAGCATAAATTCATAGTACCACCATGACCCAAATTTTTGAAAAATTCAAGACTCAATTTTAGTAAATGCAGTTATTCCCCCAAATAAGATCACCTGATAATCCATATGCTGTATATAATTAGTATGCACCTGTGGTTGTTACTGTCCGGTTTACAATGAACGATAGAAGGCATCTAAAATAATAATAGTTTGTCCTTTAGAACAATTTAGGAAAAGTCAAAGTTGTTGAACAATATTCCTTTATTCAGCATCTTCATGTGTCATATACTATAAACATTTATATCACTTTTAATATTTTAGTCTATTCTTAGTCCCCTGACTTAATTCTTAATGCTTTAACGCAAAGTTTCTAAATATGTTGCTTGAACATAGCCCATCTAACAAAAATAATTTCTTACAACCAATTTAAAAAAGGCTTCCCAAGAAACAGAGTCAATTATGAGTAGAAAAATCAGATTGAAAAGTTGTAACATTCCATTGTATACATCTTCTTTATTTCTTTTCCCCCGTCTTCCTACCTTGATAGAAGCGCGAACTCTTCTCACTGTAGCGTTCCAGCTGGTCTCTCTTTAAATCTCAGGCTGAATTCGTAGATTTTCAGGATGATTTGAATGTTTTCTAGGTAATTTGTTGAGGACAAGTGACTTGGAGACCCTACTCTGCCGCCATCTTGCCCCTCCTCTCATTTGGGGAATATAAATAATAGTGAAAGGGAATATAAAGGAAGGGAAAAGAAATGTTGGGAAATATCAGGAAGGGAGACAGAACATAAAGACTCCTAACCCGGGGAAACGAACTAGGGGTGGTGGAAGGGGAGGAGGGCGGGTGTTGGAGGGGAATGGGTGACGGGCACTGAGGTGGACACTTGACGGGATGAGCACTGGGTGTTTTTCTGTATGTTGGTAAATTGAACACCAATAAAAATTAATTTAAAAAAAAAGAAAAGTTGTAACATTCTTGATTTCTTGGGTAGTCATTCTACTGGTCATTTCATCACCATGGTGTGCAAAGGTTATGTTCTACCAAATGATGGGAGAAGAACAACATAATCAGAAGCCAATATCTGAAGACCTAATATAATGCAGGAGCTTTTGAAATTATAGTCTTCTAAGCTTGGATGTGGGTGGCAGAAAAGTTCAAAGCTGCATCCATGGTTACATAATTAAGGGTATATGATTATCTTAAGAGAAGAATCTCCAAAGAATATTCCAAGGGGTCTGTACTCCATTAATTGTAAAAGCCTGACAAAAGTGGTTAGAGGGATTTTGGCTCTGTTAATAACTGCTGGAACTTTGTCAGTTTATGTGTAATGTATATGTCATTGTTCTTGCATAGTGAGCAATTGGTTTCTCAATGCCATCTGGCATTTTTTGGCTAAACACAGATGCAACACCATAAGGTGAAATACCAGCAGTGAGAAATAATAGTTTATATTTATCATAATGTACTAGCACAAAACCAGAAGCCAGTGACTGCTTAATGTTCCCAAAAATCTGTCTTAATGTTTATTGTTTTTGTTTTGCTTTTGCTTTGTCTTCTTTTTGGTGTCAGTAGGCAATGAAGTGGTTCAGCAATGAATGGATTTTTGTGAAGAAAAACAGAATTTTAACAGACCCATCTTTGTTTTTATAATTAACACACTTTCTTGAATTGGGTAAACGCATGGATGCAGTTGTCTAAAACATGTTTTTGGAAACTTTTAGCTCCCTTTCTGATCACATAGCCAAGAATTGATTATTGGCATCAGAGATACAATGATGAACAATGTGGTCATGAAAACTCTATGTGGCTTCCAGTCAAATACCCTAAAGTCTTTTTTTTTTTTTTTTTTTTTTTTTTTTTGAGAGAGGAAGGGAAGAAGGGAGAGCGAGAGAAAAAGAGAGGGAGAGAACACACACTAGTGCGGGGGTGGGGAGGGTAGGAGGGAAGGGCAGAGGAAGAGGAGAATCTCCAGCAGGCTCCACACCCAGTGCTAAGCCTGCTGTGGAGCTCTATCTCACAGCCCTGAGATCATGACCTGAGCCCAGATCAAGAGTTTGATATTTAACTGACTGAACCACCCAGGTGCCCCTACACTAAAGTCTTTTTTGAAGGTGACTCCCAGTTGCTAGCATTTGAAGATCAAAACATTTTAAAAATTTGGAATCATGATTGTAGTTTTGAGGAATCAGAAACTTATTTTCATTTCCTAGAGTCAATTGAAATTCTGTACTGAAAGAACTTGGCCTGTAGTTTTTTTTAATGGAAGATAATGAGTAAATGTAATCATATATTAAAACCCAATATTTTTTTAAAGACTTTATTTATTTATTCATGAGAGACATAGAGAGAGGCAGGCAGAGACATTCTTGTGTGACATTCTTGTGTGATACATAAATTCCATCAAGATTCAGGGAGACTTTAGCAACCAGGTGGTGAACACATTTCACCCCCAAACTTCATCATTCCCTGACTTTCTTAGTTCTAGCAAGATTTGTTCTGTCCAACATGGTAGCTACCAGTCACATACGGCTACTGAGCATTAGAACCAGGGCTAGCTCAAATTAAGATGTGCTAAGTATAAAATATACCCCTGATTACAAATGAAGGTAAAATACCTCATTATGATTATATATGATATATACTGTTATATATTCACTATATATAATATTTTGGATATATTGTATTATATAAAATATATTATCAAATTTCATGTTTATTACCTTTTAAAATGTGGTAGTAGAAAATTTAAAATTAGATATGTGACTCATTATTATATTTGTTATGGATGTTGCTATTCTAGAGTTTCATCTCCATTCTCTCCAAGCCATCTTCTGGATCTTACCGTGCAGTTTAGGGTAACAATTTCTCTAGAGAAAGCTTAAACTCTAAGAATCCAAGTTGTAATCAATAATAATTATACGATAAAGTATGGTGTTTACACACATTTCACATCTCTTTTATTCTACTAATCCTATTCTGATCTCATTGTCTCAGTTCCTTTATCTTAATTCTATTTCTGTATTTCTCCTTTATCAGTAATTTTGATGTTTCTTCCTACTCTGATTGGACCTAAGAATAATGGATCTGACCTCCAGTTTCTCCAGGTCCCTTTATTTCCATGTGCTATTATCTTTCCACTACATGTACTCTACAAAATCTAACTTTAAATCAATGTTACATGCCTTATTATTTTTTCTTATGCATAGACACAGATAAAGAACTGAATGTAACTATGCAAATTGGAACCTCTACAAATTCAGAGCATCAACATGACTGTTGCTGCCTGGCAATCATGTAGCTTGTGTCTTAACAACCATTCGCAGTCTTCTTAATAACTCTCTACATTTATTGTGTTCACTTATTGATTTTTTTTCTTACCAAGCATTATTGAATGTCCTTTCAAGAGTAGGAAGGAGATAAAGAGATGAAAAAAACATAGTTCCTTGCTTCAATGAATATACAGTCATACTTCATACAATATTTGTAAAGTGTTTGGAACAGTTTCAGGCACATAGTAAAAACAATGTTTGTTAAAATAGTGCATACAATATAGTCATTACTGTAATTCAGTATAAGGAGAAACTTAAGGGTGAAATAATTCAGTTTGTATCTTGGAGTGTGTGGTGCTTGAGAACTTTCCAGTTGGAGATGGCTATTTATAGGCAGTTAGAAAAATAGTTCTAGAGCCTGGGATTTAGGATTGGATTTAAGATAAAAATACTAGAATCCTGAAAAGGTTAAGTCATAGTTAAGTGTTTGATAAGATCATCAAAAGAAAAAAAAAAAAAGACTGAAATGAGAAAAGACTCAAGGTTAAAGGCCTGGAGATATTAACATTTCAGTGCAAAGAGAGGGTCTTCCAGAGGAACCAAACAAATAGCCCCCAAAAAGATGGGTCAGAGACAAACCTTGAGAGACTCCTGAGAAACAAAGGTTGCAGAAGGGGGGGTGAAGGGGGGTAAGTGTCACTGGGTGACGGGCATTAAGGAGAGCACAAGAGGAGATGAGCCCTGGGTGTTATACTATATGTTGGCAAATTGAATTTAAATTAAAAAAAAAAAAAAAAAAAAGATGAGTCAGAAAGGTAGAAAGACTTTACAACAACAGGACTGGCTCCTTTGCATCACTAAAGGCTTAGGTCAAAGTTCCCCTTTCCAAGGAGGTCTTATCACATCATCAAAAATAATACACACACGCAAAAAAATAATAATAATACACACACACATACACACACACTTCCCAAATCACTCTATTCCATGTCCTGCATTCATTTGCTTCATAGCACTTTCCATGTTTGAAATGATCCCAGTATTGATTTACTCATTTAAAGCCTGTCTTTCCTAGCTGAAAGGTGAGCTCTTTCAAAGGCAGGAATGTTACCTATTTCATTAACTGTCTCCCGGAAGCCTAGCATAATGCCTTTGCTCTTAGTAGACACTACATGAGTATGTGTGGAATTAATGACATGACGAGGAAGGAGGGAGGGAGGGAAAGGAAACCCAAATGGAGCAGCCGCTACTTGACAGAAGCTATGGTTACCATATGGGTTCACAGCACTAGTGTGGTCAAATATTTTAATTTGCTGAAAGAAGCCAGAAGTCCAGATATTTACCATATTTCGTTGTTTCTAAAATATATCTTCTCACACTTTAACAACTCAGAAGTCAGGATGTGTTTTATAAATGATTGACATCTTAGATTCAATGAAATTAGGGATATGAAAGTTTTGTTTTAAAAAATCACAAAATGAAAAAAAAATAAAAATCACAAAATATTGTTTGGGTCAAGCAAAACACTGTTGTCTTGATTAACAGTTCCCAATGGGATCTCTGACTCAGAAGCTTTCTTATACCACTGCCTTGCATCCCTCCATTTTCTTTTCTTTTATTTTTTTTTTTAATGCCTCCCTACGATGAAAATGCTAAAACATGAACACTGGGCAGACTGGCACAGTCATTATCATGGTAGTTTACTTAACTGTCATATTAAACAAAAGCAAACAACAACTCATTATTCTTTGACAGCATGTAGTATGTGCCCAATGTTACATATTGCATATATGCAGATGCTTGGTCTTTTACTTTGGTTCTGATCATGAAGAAAAATTGGAGGATAGAAAAAAATAGAAAGAAAAAAGGAAAATATCACCAAGCTACCTTTGTCTGGCATCACATCTTTGGCTGGCAAATACAGTCCTAGTTTATCCAGTCTATTTTCCGTTGAGGATTTTATAAACTATCTCTTTATAGCCTTTACCAGATGTTTAAAACACTACATAAATCTAAAAAATTTATAAATTGTCTATGCTAAGAAAGTGAATAATGGGAAGAAAGAGTTAAAATGCATTTTAGATATTCCAAGATTTAAAGAGGAAAGTCTAAAATCTACATGATTCTCATTTTACTTAGGACAAGGACGCCCAAGAAATGTAATTTACTGTCAGAGGAAAGAACTATTTCTTCTTCCTTGCTTCTCTCTTCACACTGAGATCTTTTTTCAGTAGGAAATACTAGTTGAGCTCTAGCTGATGTATTGTGCTTAGAAAAGAAATGCAAAATGACTGTTATTACCTTCTTAAATACAGGCAACAGCTTCATATCTCCACTTACTATGAAAGAATAAACTGTTTTAACTGCCATTTTGATCTCATGATGTGTTTAATAAAAAGCATGTAACAGTAAATGGTAGTGTTTGGTTCATGTGTTGACATAAATCAATTTATAAACTCTAGGTTACATTTAATGAGTATTTTACATTTCGCAAATAGCACACTGAGAACAGTTCAAACATTACCGCTTTTTATTTCATCGCATTAATGTCAACAATGAACTTTGATGTTCTATGATGTTAAATCACCTCTAAGGCCTTAACTTATCATAGAACCATCTAGAAACCCACTTATATATAGAAGTTAAGCGAATAAATCTGAGAATGATTTATTGACTAGGCATTTCAACTTTGTAAAAAAAATGCAGAAGAATATAATAAGATTAACATGAAGTAGTTCATATATATATTTTAAACATAAATACATTTCTTTAGGAAGTAGAATTTTAAAGAATGATTTTATGTCTTAGAAAAGTGCAACTTTTCAAATAATTATATTTTAGGCAATATTTTTAATGTAAATGTGGAAGATGATATTGGAATAAGCATTTTAGTTTATTAATTTTTATGAGCTCCCTACACATGGTATCTAGACAATGAAAGGAGAATTTCAGGGATATGGGAGCTATATTACATGGCAAAAAGAAATTAGACAAGACTAGGACTTTAGATAATGGATTACTGAGTCTATATTTAATAAAGCATGAAGTTTAGATTATGCAATTTGAACATGTCTGAATTCAGTTCGCCTTTGCTATGCATTTGGTGTGTGACCTTCAACAAGACACACACTTATCTCAGACTCAACCGTTCTCACCTACAAAAGGAAGATAATACTATTTAGTTCACAGGGTTATTTTGAGCTTGACTGAAATAACAGTGTGATCAATTGGTACTTGGTTAGCACACAGTTAAAAACTAATCGATTGCTGTGGCTTAGTAATTTATCCAATAAGAAGTACGTAGAGTTTTCTTTTTGTGAAGGATGAATAGAATAAAGGCTTTTATTCTGAAGAGTTCAGAAGTGAAGGAGAGAAGATGTAAATAAATAATCACAGCAAAATATACAGAAATATGGACAAGGTAAGGGGCCATATAGGACACCAACCAGCCTTGAGTCATCAAAGCCATTTGAGGGAGCACCATTTATACCGGGGCCTTAAAAGAGATGAAGAGTTTGTCTGATACTTAAGAAAAGATGAAAACACTCATGTGGATCCAGAGGAGGTCGTGGGGGATCTTTCCAATGCGACAATATGTGGAGGGCTTAAACTCATAAGCCCTATGTAAAAGGTGAATAATAATTTTTTTAAAGATTTTATTTATTTATTCATGAGAGAGAGAGAGGCAGAGACACAGGCAGAGGGAGAAGCAGGCTCCATGCCAGGAGCCCAATGCGGTACTTCATCCCGGGTCTCTGGGATCACAACCTGGGCGGAAGGCGGGGCTAAACCACTGAGCCACCCAGGCTGCCCAAAAGGTGAATAATTCAAAAAATTAGGGCCTCCTGAGGTTAATCACTCCCAGGTCCCATTATTAAGTAGTATATTTCTTTTACAAAGCAGTAGTATAGGAATCAAGTCGGCATTTATCGAGCACCTACTATCTGAAGGCTATGATCTCAGAATACAATGATGAGCAAACCTTACAGTTCCTGCCCTTAGGAACCTTAAAGTATAGTAGGGGAAATCAATATCAATTTGAATGAAACAATTCTAACATCTTCAAAGAAGTGCTTGGTGCTAGAAGAATGACCTACATTGATTTGACCTAATAGAAGGTGCCATGGACCTGAGATCTAAAGTGTGAGTAATGGTTAAGCATAAAGGAGAGTCTATGGCAGATTGAGGTATAGAGGCCCTACTGAAGAAAGAACAGGTATGTAGGAACTGGTTGGAGTGAAAATTATGACAGACCATAATGGAAATAAACAAAGAACAACTACATGAGAACAAGCAAAGGCTATTTATTCCAAGCTTGCCATAGCAAGAGAGTTAGCTACTGTCATTGGGGTCTTGGCAGAGACTCAAAGGCAGGCACAGGAGAAAGCTTTATAATGGAAAAAAGGGAAGGCTTCAGGTGTGCCCTCATTGGGGTTTGATGACATGGGGAAGTTGGAGGCAGGCTAATTAGAAATGGAGTATCCTATGTGATTGATTAGGAATGTGTATTTGGCTTTCTTGGGTTGGTCCCAAGTTGGGAGTAGGGGCAAACATTAGGGAAATTAAATCAGTTATTAATTAAGTCCGGGCCATTTGGGGCCAATTGTTGCAGGGGTTATTGTTTGGCTTCCTGGACTAGTAGCTATAGATAATAATCCAATATTCTACAAGTCTGCCTTCTACTTGGGCTGGTTACAGTAGATAATGGATTAGTTTCCTGGGCTGATGACTGAAGATTGTGGGTCAGAGTTCTATTTTTATTTGTGATTTGGCCATTATCTGTATATTAAGTCTATTCTATCTATGCATATCAATATGGATATCATCTATGAACCAAATGAAGTAAATATGATACAATTAGCCTTGCTTGAGTATGTGACCTTACTGATATCGAGCAACTCAAAAACTCAAAACATCAGGAAACAAGGAAATCTTTTGAGTCCTATAGTTCCATCCTGACAAAACAGATCAAAAATGTAAGAACATATGGTACTTATTACCCAGGAAGAGCAAACATGCTTAAAACAAAAACACTTTATTTCTTTTGGTTACTCTGTTCCTTACAAATTACTTTAACAAAAAGTGGAGGAAAAACTTTTTTTTAAATACAGTATATAAGGGCCTGAGAAAAACATATAATTATCTCTCCTGCCCTAAATTTAATTCCATTTATAAAGTTTATTCCTACACAGAGTAATAATTTCTGAAATATTGTGTGCCTATTTTAAAGCTTACAACTTTGTTCCACACTCCTACTCCAGATCCAACAGCACAAAAATTTTTAGATTGCTGTTGAGTTCTAACACCTCTGGAATGAAAAAAATTAAACAGTAATTTTAGATATTTCTTTTGGATGGTTTTGTACCTTGAATTATTTCTTTCCCTCAGGGTAGGCTTTGTTGATGTCTCTCCTTTAGCCTTCCTCCTACCTTTTCTCCCTAAGGCTCTTCGATACCTGTTTTCCAGCATTGGGAGGGGCCCTCTAATCTCTTAGCGGTGGGGTTACATTCATGAGGAACTATCTGTCTCATGAATGGCTTCTTTCAGAAACCTCTTTTTTTAAAGAAAATTTGGGAGGTTCTATAAATTGGATTGTTTACTTTTTAATTTTTTTTCTTAAGAACTGAATATATTTGAAATTTTTAACAAGGACATTATTTGGATTTTAGCCAGCTAAAATGTAAATTCCATCCAAAAAGACTGAAATGATTAGCATGGAAAGATCATTACAAAACTCATACAAACATATAATTAAAAATGAAAATCGATTTTCTAACATTTATTATGAGTTTTGTCTCGTTGGGTGGTAATTGAAGAAATTCAGAGTTTCTCAAGCCTGAGCTATTTGAGGTACTTACTTTCTAATGATGTTCTTGCTGTTTCTGGGTGTGACACGTCATCACTACCATGGTAAGAATGAATTCCAGACCTACTCTAGGTTGGCACTAACATAATTAGGTTTGAGATCCACAAGGAACAATTCTCAGTGCCAGGTACATGAATTAGCATATGTACTATTCTTTCCTCAGCTCTAGAAAATGATTCTGTTTTCTCCCATTGGAAAAACTCCTAAAGAAACATGTTTTGTCTTTTTTGATTCTTTTCTCTGTAACAGCTTACAAAATTTATTCAAGGGCCACAAGTAGGCATCAAATCTAAGCTCCACCATGTAAATATTATATTTTTAGGACATAATTGGCAATTTCTTTCTTCTCCTCCCTGTCCTTCAACCTCACACCAGTTAAATCTATATACCCTCATGTGTCTTCACATTTTTTCAATTTTTCTTAAATAAAAGGAAGTTTTCCTTCTCTATTCAAAGGCCAACTCTTTACCATGTGAACAAGTTCCCACCACCTCTGTCATCAGGGACCTCACTTCATTGCTGATTTTTTTTTTCATTGCTGATTTTTAACTCATGCTTCCTCAACCTCTCCCTATAAAGGATCCTTTCCATGAGCACTTGAAAATGAGTGCTTCCCATATTTATTTATTTTTTTAAAATCAATCCTGGACCTACATCACTCCTACTTATTCTATTCCACTTCATAACCAAATTTTAAAAGGCATTTTTTTCATTCACTCAAATATAATTTTATTGAGTGTGTGCTTTGTACTAAGTACTATTTAATATTATGTGCCAGGTAATACTCAAAGACCTGTGAGAAAAACTCACAACAATAAAAAGGAAATGTTGAGAAATGCAACAAGGTGAATAGAGGACAGTAGTTGATAGTAGATTTCAACTGTAATTTAAATAGGGTGGTCTAGCAAAGCCTCATTGAAAGGAAATTTCTTACATTCTTATTTCTGTTTTGAGTTTTCTGTTTTCTAACATTTTGCTGAAACACAAGGGTTGAGAGTTCAATGATACATATTCCCCACTTTATGACATAATATCATTGGTGGTCCTTCCACTGCTCATGGTTTAATTTCATTTCATGTTCTTTTCAGCTACACTGAAAACAGATACTCTGATGTGTTTGGGATGTTTCCTTGGACATGTGTTTGTATGTATAGGTGGAGGGAAGGGGGGAGAAAAATAGGGGAGGGAAGAAGGGAGAATTAGTATACAGAATAGTTGCTTTGTGTTCTCATTTCAAATTTTGCTTTGGCATTCTATTTCTAAAATGTGTTGTAAATTATTGCATATTATATGTAAACATGTGTATAGTTTAAAGAATAACAACATAATGAATATCCATGAATCCACTATTTGGTTTAAGAAATAGAAAATTAGTAAGGAATTAGAAGTCCCTACATAGCTCTTCTCAGATTCATCCCTTTTCCCCTCAACAGAGGAATCCACTACTCTGCAGTTTATATCAATAAGTCTCTTACTTGTCTTTACAGACTTGGACAAACCTGTTAATATATGAAATATATTGTACAGTTTTGCCTGTTTTTGAAATTTAAGTGGAAACAAAGACATTAATCTTGTTTCACTTGCTTCTTTTGTGGTTCTAGTGTTTAAAGTAGTAAACCTTTTTTAAAAAAATATTTATTTATTTATTTATTTATTTATTTATTTATTTATTTATGATAGAGAGAGAAAGAGGCAGAGACACAGGAGGAGGGAGAAGCAGGCTCCATGCCGGGAACCTGACGCGGGACTGGATCCTGTGACTCCACGATCGTGTCCTGGGCCAAAGGTAGGTGCTAAACCGCTGAGCTACCCAGGGATCCCCAATAGTAAACTTTTTATCAATATTTTTACTTGGTTCTAGTACATAAAATTTTTATTTACATTTACTTATCATGTATTTTAACTTCCCTTGAGTTCTTTATAAGTATGTTTTAAAACTTTCCAAATGTATGGCGTTTTCCTAATTTTGGTTTCTGTGGTCATTGATTTCTTAATTATACTAAGATTAGAAAATAAGGTCTGTGCGATATTAATCTTTTAAAATTTGGTAATGCTATCTTAATAGCTAAACACAATTTTCATAAGTTCCGTATATTTGAAAATAATGAGCACACTGGAGCAACTAAATAAAGCAAATATTAATGGACATAAATAAATAAATTGAGAGTAATACAATAGTAGAGTACTTTAACACCCCACTTACATCAATGTATGGATCATCCAGACAGAAAATCAATAAGGAACCAATGCCTTTGAATGACACATTGGACCAGATGGATATGAAATATATACACAGAACATTCTATCCCAAAACAATACACATTTTTTTCAAGAACACATGGAACATTCTTCAGAACAGATCACATATTAGGCCATTAAAAAAAGACCTAAGTAATGTCGTAAATAAATTTATGACTGAAATCATACCATATATCATTTTCGATCACAATGGTATGAAACTAGAAATAAATTACAAGAAAAAAAACTAGAAAAAATGCAAACGTGGAGACTACACAATATGACACTAAACAACCATTGAGTCAAAAAATCAAAGAGGAAATTTAAAAAATACATGAAGACAAATGAAAATGAAAACACAGTGGTCCAAAATCTTTGGGACACAGCCAAAATAGTTCTATATTTCAATACAGGCTTACCTCAAGAAACAGGAAAAAAACTTAAAAAATAATCTAACCTCACATCTAAAGAAATTAGAAAAAGAAGAACAAACAAAGCCCAAGGTGAGTAGAGGAAAGGAAATAATAATGATCAGGACAGAAATAAATGACATAGAGAAAAAAAAAAGTAGAGAAAAATCAATGAAACCAAGAGCTGGTTGTTTGAAAAAATAAATAAATAAAATTGACAAACCCTTAGATTCATAAAAAAGATATATATAGAGAGAAAGAAAGGCCCCAAATAAAATTAAAAATGGGAGAGGAGAGGGATCCCTGGGTGGCGCAGTGGTTTGGCGCTTGCCTTTGGCCCAGGGCGCGATCCTGGAGACCCGGGATCGAATCCCACATCAGGCTCCCTGTGCATGGAGCCTGTTTCTCCCTCCGCCTATGTCTCTGCCTCTCTCTCTGTCTCTCTGTGACTATCATAAATAAATAAAAATAAAAATTAAAAAAAAATAGTTTAAAAAAAAAATGGGAGAGGAGAAATAAAAACTGACACCACAGAAATACGAAGGACTTTAAGATAATAGTAAAAAAATTAGATGCCAACAAACTGTACAACCTAGAAGAAATGGATAAATTCCTAGAAATGCACAATCTTTCAAAACTGAACCAGGAAGAAATAGAAAGTCTGAACAGACTCATTACAAGAAACTGAATCAGTAATTTCAAAACTACCAACAAATAAAGCCCAGGTCCAGGGGGATTTACAGGAGAATTTTATCAGATATTTACAGAAGAGTTAATAACTATTCTCCTCAAACTATTAAAAAAAAAAAAGGAAGAGAAAGAAAAGCTTCCAAATACATTCTACATCATTACATTAATACTGAAATCAGACAAAGATAGAACAAAAAAGAAAACCATAAGCCAATATCCCCAAAGAACATAGATGCAGAAATCTTCAACAAGATATTAGCAAACCACATACAACAATACAATAAGATGATTCACCACAGTCAGGTAGGATTTATTTCCGGGACGCAAGGATAAGGTCAATATTCACAAATCAACCTCATATACAACATCAACAAAACAAAGGATTAAAATCATATGATCATCTCAGTCAATAAGAAAGAGCATTTGACAAGATTCAACATCCATTCATGATGAAAACTCTCAACAAAATGGAGTTAGAGGGAACATACCTCAACATAATAAAGGCCATATGTAAAGAATTTGCATCTAACATCATCCTCAATGGTGAAAAACTGAGAGCTTTCCCTCTAAGGTCAGGAACAAGACAAAGATATCCACTCTTGCTACTTTTATTCAACATATTACTGGAAGTCCTAGCCATAGCAATAAAAGAAATAAGAGACAGCAATATTGGTACAGAAAAAGTGAAACTGTCACTATTTGCAGATGACATGATATTATACATAGAAAATCCTAAAGACTCCACCAAAAAACTATTGCTAAATTCAGTAAAGTGGTAAGATACAAAATTAATACCCAGAAATCAGTAGCATTTCTATATGCTAATAAAAAGGTAACAAAGAGAAATTTAAAAACCCCACTATTTATAATTGATTCAAAAAGAATAAAACATTTAAGAATAAACTAAGTCAAAGAGTTGAAAGATCTATACTCCAAAAACTATAAAACACTGATGAAAGAAATTGAAGATGATACTAACAAATGGAAAGATAATCCATGCTCATGGATTAGAAAAATTAATATTGTCAAAATGTCCATATTACCCAAAGCAATCTAAAGATCTATTAAAATACCAACTGCATGTTTCACAGAACTAAAACAAATAATACTAAAATTTATTTAGTCTTCTGGGAACCACAGAAAACCCCAAATAGCCAAAGCAATCCTGAAAAAGAACAAAGCTAGAGATATCACAATCTCAGATTTCAAGATCTACTACAAAGCTGTAGAAATCGAAACAGTATGGTACTGGCACAAAAATAGGCACATAAATCAAGAGAACAGAATGGAGACTCCAGAAATAATTATATGGTGAATTAATCTATGACAAAGGAGGCAAGAATATACAATGGGGAAAAGATAGGCTTTTCCATTAATGGTGCCAGGAAAACTGGACTACTTTCTAAGATCATACACAAAAATAAACTCAAAATGGATTAAAGACCTAAATGTGAGATCTGCAACCACAAGAGACATAGGCAGTAATTTCTCTAACATCAGCCATAGCAACATTTTTCTAGATAGGTCCCCTCAAGCAAGTGAAACAAAAGCAAAATTAAACTATTGGGACTACATCAAAATAAAAAGCTTTTGCATAGCAAAGGAAACCATCAACAAAACAGAAAGACAACCTACAGAATAGAAGATATTTGCAAATGAAAAATCCAATAAAGGATTAATACCCAAAATATGTAAAGAACCTATACAACTCAAATCAATAACAAGAACCATCTGATTTAAAAATAGACAAGGGACCTAAATAGACATTTTTCCAAAGAAGACATCCAGATGGCCAACAGACATGAAAAAATTCTTGATACCATTAATCATTATGGAAGTGAAAATCAAAACCACAATGAGATATCATCTTATACAGAGTGGGGTTAAAATAAAAATTACAAGAAATAACAAGTAGTTATGAGGATGTGAAGAAGGAACCCTTGTGCTCTGTTGGGGAAGAAGATAAATTTGTACAGCCACTATAGAAAGCAGTATCAAGATTCCTCACAGAGTTAAAAATAGAAATACCATATGATCCAGTAATTCCAGTAAATCCAATAATTCCAGATCAAAGAAAATGAAAACAGGAATTCAGAAAGACATATGTGCTATGTTTACTGCAGTGTTATTTACAATAGCCAAGGTATAGAAGCAACTTAAGTGTCCATCAATAGACAAAGAAAATGTCACACACACACACACTGCAATATTATGCAGCCATAAAAAAGGATGAGATTGTGCCATTTGAGACAACAAGGAAGGACCTAAGGTATAATGCTAATTGAAATTAATAAGATTGAGAAAGACAAATACCATATGATTCCACTCATAAGTAGAATTTACAAAAAAAAAAACCATGAATAAATAAACAAAATGCATTAGACCTATACATACAGAGAACAAATTGATGGTTACCAGATGAGAGGGAGTAGGGGACTGGGCAAAATGGGTGAGGAAAATAGGGAGATACAGGCCTCCGGTTATGGAGTGAATAAGTCACAGGAATAAAAGACACGACTCAAGGGATATGGTCAATGATCCTGTAATAGTGATGTAACAGGATAGAAGGCAGCTGCACTTGTGGTGCACATACCATAATACATAAACGTGTCAGATCACTAGGTCATACACCTGAAACTAACGTAACATTGCGTGTCAAGTATACTCAAAAAATAAAGTTGATTTTATAAAAAACAAAGAATGAGTGAATCCCAATTGTTAGCTTGTATCACCATCTTCCAAAGCTTTTCTTTCTATCCCGTTTCATTTTCCATAAATTATGCAGTATTACTATTCTTTTATGATTTACCTACATATTTACCAATATCTTTAGATTTTTTTTTTGCATTCCAATACATTATTTGGGATTTTCTTTTTTTGAGCTTGAACACCTCATTTATAATTGCTTTCATGAAAATCTGTTGGTTTTCATTAATGTGATTAAGAAGTTGGTGATCAATATAACTACCATTCTTTTATGACCTTGCCTTTTTTGTTTCAGTTTTACTATAATTTTTTATGAAATAAATTTACTTTTATTTTTATTATTCAGCCCAGTGAATAAAGTTTCACTGGGCTCCTGTGTTGCAGTGTTGATGACTTTCAACAATTCTGGAAAATCTTCAACCATTATCTGTACAGATATGACTACTGCTTCCTGTTATCTCATTCTGCATCTTCAATAAAATGTATGTTAACCTTGTTATTTTATTATCTTCAACTCTTAGGTTCTTGTAATTTTATATCAACATTTCTACTTGGTTTTATGAACAATTTCTTCAAGAATAATTTCCAATTTTCTATATCTAAATATAACTAGCTCTTCATTGGTCATTTTACTGTACCATTATATCTTCTCAATTCCTAGAATTTGGGGGGTTTTTTTGTTTGTTTTCTTTTTCTTTTTTGAGTCATCCTATCTTGCTTCTCTTTAATTTCTTCAAACAGATTAGGTAAATTTGTCTCTCATGATTTCAATATTTTATATTTGAGAGTCAGATATTCCTTGCCTTTTCATTGTCTTTCACTTAATGATTTCCATCTGTTTTATGATTTTTGAGTGTAAACTATTCATTTTCTTTAGAACTTCTTAAACTTTAGAAACAGCATTCCTCAAATAGATTTCACCTTTGCTTTGGCAAATTGGCTTTCAACTAAACCAAAAGGATTCTAAAGTGAATTTATATCCTCACCTCTCACAGACCCCATAGAAAGTATTAATTTCATTTGGGGAATATAAATAATAGTGAAAGGGAATATAAAGGAAGGGAAAAGAAATGTTGGGAAATATCAGAAGGGGAGACAGAACATAAAGACTCCTAACCCTGGGAAACGAACTAGGGGTGGTGGAAGGGGAGGAGGGCGGGGGGTGGGGGTAAATGGGTGACGGGCACTGAGGTGGACACTTGACGGGATGAGCACTGGGTGTTTTTCTGTATGTTGGTAAATTGAACACCAATAAAAATTAATTTAAAAAAAAGAAAGTATTAATTTAGGTTATCAGTTCATTAGAAGGCTGCCTTCTGGCCATGAATTCTCAAGGAGACTTTCTGTTATACTTTCTACAGCATATAAATCTGAAAATGATTTTCCTCACTCATCTTCTGCACAATTGGTTTATTTCTGATACTAAGTATTTTGTCCTTTTAGGCTCTACTTTTATGATGAGGTCTCCAGTTAGAATCCTAATCCCGGAAGGGCCTTAATCCTTATCATTTGTCCTTTTTCCTTTTCAGCTAACAAGCTGACTTAACATTCCTTGAGCTGAGCTGAAATGCTTAGAGCAAAATTAATCTTTGGTATTTACTCATCTTACTGAATATTTGCTTTTGCTTTATTTTTGGTTTCTGAAGAATTTTCTGCATGCTAATCAGCAATGCATTTAAAGAAAAACATTTTTAAAATATTTTTATTCAGCAGTTTTCCCTTTGGGAAGTTTAATCAGATAACTTATTCTATCATATGCTAGAAACTAAAGGTATTATTTGGATTGTTTTTTCTTATTTGAGTTAGTCATAATTTTTTAAAGACTTTTTATTTATTTATTCATGAGAGAGAAAGAGAGAGAGAGAGGCAGAGACACAGGCAGAGGGAGAAGCAGGGTCCATGCAGGGAGCCCAATGTGGGATTCGATCCCGGGTCTCCAGGATCACACCCTGTGCTGAAGGAGGTGCTAAATCACTGAGCTACCCGGGCTGCCCTAAGTTTTTAAGATCAATCCATGTTGCCACTTCTCTCCTAAATGTCTTCTGATTGGAGTATCTTCGACTGTGGGATGGAACATCTGGATACCCATATGGGGAAAAAATGTCTTTCATTATACACAAAAATTCACTAAAATTTGGTTATAGGTTTAGATGTAAAATCTAATAATATGAAACTTCAAGAAGAACATAAGGTATTATGTGGTACTTTGGGGTTAAAAAGATTTCTTAGGACACATAAAACACAAACCATAAAATTGAAAAAAATTATATGTAATCAAAAGAACTTGTGCTATTAAAAGATACTAATAAAAACCATAGCATTTTACCCTATTCATGTTTTTCCCCATGGAAATGAGCTGAGTTACCTGGGTAACTGATGACAAACATGGGTCAACATTTCTCACCTCGGTTGGACTAATTTATCTGAAGTCCTAGCACAGGGGATTTGGTCTTTTTTTCTTTCTTTCCATTATTCTCTCCAAGCAGGTCAGGTCAAACAACTGAGTCCATTTGTCTGCTTTACAGATTCAAATTTGTCTTCAGGTGGGACACAGAAAAGAGCAGGACCATTTGAGCCTCATATTAGGCTTTGTCTTATAACTCAGCTTTTATTAGTAATAAGGATGATATTTTGATCTTCCCTGTGACTCATTAATTTGTTTTGTTTTTTATTTGGTAGATTATTAGAGTGAGGCAGAGGATACTTTTTGGAGGGCATCCTTTAAAAATATATATTGTAGATTCTTATAAAGCAATAGAAAAGCATGAACTTGAGGGGTACCTGGGTGACTCAGGGTTTGAGTGTCTGCCTTTGGCTCAGGTCATGATCCTGGGGTCCTGGGATCAAATCCCACATCAGGCTCCTCGCAGGGAGCCTGCTTCTCCCTCTGCCTAGGTCTCTGCCTCTTTCTCTGTCTCTCTCATAAATAAACAAACAAACTTGAGATACACAGTAAAATAAATTTCAAAAATTCAATTATGAAAAAAGGAAAGGGTTACAAAACATTATAGTATAGTACTACTTATATAAAGTTTTAAAGCATGAAAACTCCTGTAAATTTTAGTGCATAATCATGTTGTAAAATTATGGAACTATATAATTATGGAACATGATAATGATAAACATTCACTTAATAATAGTTGTTTCTTTTTACAGAGGAAAATAGGACTACCCAGGAACTTCTATTTCATCAACAGTGGTTCATTTTTCTTTTAAGTTCTGATAGATCAAGATTTGACCAAAATGTTGCTGCATACATAAATGTTCATCATATAATTTCATATTCTTGTATGTTTGAAATATTTGAGTAAAGAATAAACTAGAACAAAACATAAATAGTATCAACCAATTCCCTTGCCCAAAACTTTAAAATACCTTTTCATTCCACTTCAGATAAAATCTAACACCAATGCTCAACTGGGTAGAAGTAATAATCAGACATGTCAAATAGGATGGCAATATAATAAATGCATTCTAGAGTATTAGAGGTGAGTGACATCTTAGGAACCATCAGAGTCAACATTTTCCCCATCTAAATAAATAATTACCCAAATCAGAATCTCCAGGCATTAGAGCCCCAGGAAACTGTTTGTGGTTTTTGTTATAACTAAATTTTTTGTTTGGTTTGGTCTTTAATTTCCCCCAGAAGTTTCTGATAACTTGCCAGGTTATAACTGTTGATTTCTTCCATTTTATAGGAAAGAAAGCTGAAGCTGAGAGTAAAATCATTCAGAGAAGAGGAGCAAATTCACATTTACTGAGCACCTATTATGAACTGTACTAGGGTCCTATATTTCATTAAACATAGATTTCCCTTAGCAACCATTAAAAGTAATTTTTTTCAGATTTCTTTCTTACTTTTGAAAATAATTATACTGAATTTTTAAAATATAATGCATGCTGTTTATAAAATGTTTAAAATTTTAAATATAGAAAAATATAAATTAGAATAGCTTGTATTGATTATTTTATATTCCTCACTCTAGATAAACACTTACAATTTTGAGCAAACACCTTTTGGCTATATATTTATACATATGTTCAGGTATAATTAAATTTGCAGAATTATTTTTCCTTGGGATCAGACTATGAATCCAGTACTCTAACATTTTATTTAAAAATGTGTTAAATAAAAAAAATGTGTTAAATATGTCAATAAACATATCATGGAATTGAATATAAGTGTCTTTACCACTCCCTACTGAATGGAAATTTGAAGTTTGGTGATTTTTTTGTTGTTGTTGTTTTAATGTATATAATCATCACCTTTGTGCATAATCTATAATTCAAAGTTCAACATGTGTCAAGTTTCATCTTAAGATCTAGACATAATTAATTCGATTTATATTCCACAAATTATGGGGAGTTCAGTGCCTCTCCAAGGATTTCTACATATTCAGGTAGGGTATTACTTTCATCATTAGTGGTAGGTTGAGTTCCTGCTTCCACTGACTTGGTTTAATGATCGTTTCATCATTGTTTGTGTTCTTTCTCTTCTGTTCAAATTCATCTTCCTAAATATCCTCCCAAAATATCCTACTAGCAAGTTACATTTGTGGGAGGCATAGAAGATTTGAGGAGATGAAAGGAACTGTATCATAACAAGTCAGACAAGTCCACATTTTATGTGTTCATGTTGTTAAAAATGGGTTGGCCATTCTTAAACTCAGATTTCAAAGTTCCATCACGCCACTTCTTCAATTCTTCTGAGTTTTATCTCACATTCCCATATTACTGTTGATTCCCACTGTTGACAGATGGCTTTCTCATTGTGACCTTACCTCCAACCCAACTAGAACAATTATGGTATTTTCTATCAGACAGCTCTTCCTAAAGGGTAGATTATTTTCAAAATTGGTAGGATTATGTCCTGTGGGTTAATTTTTACCCTAATATCCGCTTGTTTGGCTCTTGTATGCTTAACTTCTTAGAGCAATTTCTTAGAAATTTCTTATATAAATGGTATTCATTTAATCTTTTACATTTTGATACACATACCAAACTACCATTATGAAAATTTGTACCAATCCTTGTATTTTCAAGTGAGCTTCAATGAGTAGACTCTAATTACAGTGCTAGCGATTTAGTAGGTGGGACATTCAAACTCAGCCTCTTGCAGTTATATCCCTAAATAGTATTGAAATTTATGATCACCTTAGATGTTGTAAGGTTCAACTAGGGTAACATGTGAATGTAGAAGAACCTTAATATATATATCTAAGTACTAAATGAGAAATTATACATTGTCCACATTACTACTACAAATTGTGTGACAGCACTAGATTATTCTTATTTGTCCACTTTGATCTTGTAATGCAGAACTTCAGCATTCTTATACTACTTATTGCATCGAAATTAAACCATTCTAGACACGTGGATAAAACCTACCACATACTGTATGAGCTTTTTTGGGTCCTTTCCTAAAATCTATACATTTTTCCTTAACATCATGAAGATAAATTTGCAAGCAATTTACTTCAGTTCTCTATACACTGGTCCTGTATCAGTAAATGTGCAAATGTTTCTTCTATCTTACATTTGAAAAATCAATGAAAATAGCATCCCATTAGTGGAAAGAGCTCAGTCTTTATAGTTCAAACATATAAGGTTTGAGTTATTAGTCTCTAACTTATTAACTATATAATATGTGAAAGTAACTATGAACCTCATTCCTCATCTATAAAATAAGTAATGGTATCTGTAAGATTTTTGTGATGATTAGACAGGAAACAATAGGTCAAAACCAATGTGAATATCCTTGCCATTCAAAACACAACAATTTCCTCTCTTATCCTTTATGTTTACAATTAACTGCTTCTTTTAACAATGACTCAGTCCATTAAACATGGAAAAAAACCCATTTTAGAGACTTGATAAAATGATAGAGTAGAAATAGCATATGTTGAAGTCAAATATATCTTGGTTTGAATACATTGAATGTACTCTGCTACTTCTCAGCTCTGTAACTTTGAATAAATTATTTAACCTTTTTTAAAAGTCTGCTTCTGACAGAGCTGATAAACCTCACTCCTAGGGTTGTCATCAGACTTTAACTTAAAAATGGCCCAGAGAAAGTTACACATAGTTGACTCCTTACTCCAACTGAATGGATGGTGTAGATTGACCTCTGTTGTTTTTTAAAGCAGTTATCAACTCAGACCTAAAAATATCAAATTAGTCTGATCCATTAAAATATCAAGTATATAAACTATCTACTTTCAGTCTTGATCTGATTATAAATGTACCTCAGGAACAGAAGACAAAAATCCCACAAATGTTTTATTTCACAGTTAAGTCATCCATGTGCCAGTTACAGATAAGCCAATAAACAGTGACATCCACATTTTGGGGACCCGTCCTCTGACATATTGGTCAAAATATTATGCAATCCCTTACCTAAAGTAGTCAAGGCAACTGATTTGCAACCTGATTAAAAACAGGAAAGAATACAGTAAAATATTTGAAGAGAAAATTAATAGTGTAAATGTTCTTCTACTTTTTGTTGAAATAAAGCAAATTATTTCTAGTGGTGCCACATATGGAGTTCTCGTCACCATCTGCTCATTTGGGAGTCACATTCTTAAGGGACCAACAGAACTTTGCTTTTTATTTTTGTTAAGAGAGGCATAATTATTAAATGAGTAAGGCTAAAAATAATTAGTATATAGATAGCATTCCTTCATTGTTGAGCTGTTTTAAGAGGGGATATGTGTGTTTCATCTTTCCCTTGAAACTGCACTATCAAATACCACTCTCCATGAAAAACAACAATGTCTTCATCTCTGCCTTAGCCTTTGGGACTCTGTCTTGAATCCCCAAAGAGCCTATAAAGAGTGCCCGTCGTCTAGATGGATGGAGAGCAGGTGTGCAAGTGTTATTCTCATGGGCACTTTATCCTCCAGCTGAAAAGTGCTCAATCTGTTCTTATGTCACTGGTGCAAACCCATAAAATCTGAGAGTGGGGGTCCTATATGTTCATGGAAAATGATTTAAGCCAAGCAATTAGGTCTGGAATGATGACAATAGCCCAGATCTCCAAATCGGTATGCTATCAGTTTTGAGGTCCTCACAAAGTTGATACTCATTAATATCAACGATAGGTTTATGTTGACTACTTCCTCCCCTGCAATGACAGCAAACTAGTTCAGGCCTCAGTGAAAACAACAAAATGACCCTGGAAACAAGAGCATTAAAGCAGATGACAAGAAGAGCTACTATTTATTTCTAAGCAGTAGTCGAAGAAAAACTGCCAAGAATTTTCAGAAATGAGTAGCTTGTTTTGCTTACTCTCAGACCACCTACTGAAACAATGAACACATTTTAATTGCTAAATCGTAGAATTAATTTATTCTTATTTTTTGTTTCTTTTTTAATGAGGAACCCAAGACTTCCAGAAACCAGAAAAAGATGACTGATACATTATTTGTGAAATATAATTTAATAATTTTACTTTGAGTGGATTTATATCTTATCAGATATACTAAGATTATTTGACTTCAAAATTTACATGCCTTGTTTGTGACAAAGAAAAGATAAGTTGAACTATATAAATCCTTCTCCTTCTGAAGAATTTTTTTACTGTGAAGTACATCAGTACATAGAAAATAAGTGTCTCTACTAGAAAACTGGAAAATAACCCAAATACATTCTTTTGTGATTTAATTTTTAGGACATAGCATGTAAGAAAATATCTTTTGAACAAAGAGTTGTTATGCTTATTAGGGTCCTAAGACAACTATCAAAAATTGATTTAGCCCTGTTAAAGCAGCAAAAACAATTTCTGTGGGAGATTTTGAAAGATACTCCGAATCATGTGGAAGGCTAGAGAATGGAGCCCTCAAATCAAAGGGAGGCAGGATGGGTTGAACTCAAGGCAAATCAGGCCACACCACCACACACCAGCAGGATTATAAATTTGCACCATTGAGCACTGGAGGTTCAACTTGCTTCACTAGCACAAATGATGCTGAGCCCTGGACATCACCCCTGCAACTCTGAACACTCCTGTCACTTGACTCCTAGATACTGAACACTGCTTCCAACACCACTGCCCCCAAAGGAACTGGCCTCATCTCTGCACAGGGGCCTGCGAAAGTAAGCAGGGAGTTTGGTGGGTTTTTTGGTTTTTGTTTTTTTGTTTTGTTTTGTTTTTTTTTGTTTTATTTTGTTTTGTTTTAGATTATATGGCAGGAGACAATGAACTCTTCTTTCCCCCTAAAACCAACAACCAGCCACCTCAGTTCATCTTGGTACAATAATAAGATCATTGGTTTTTTCCTACTTGAAACCTTAAGAATGACTCCTTTGTAACAAAATGCAACATTGTTCATATAAATCCAAGCACTCTTACCCTCTCAACAAAGGAAGCACCTCAATTCCTCATTAGGAGGAGCTCAATTCCATGTTCAGAATTTGTCTGTTCCTCCCCTAGTTCCATCAAGATACTGATTAAATATTATACCAGCTATGGACAAAATTATAAAGTTAATAACTATCCCAATATGTATGCTATATACAATGACAACACAGGAAAAATTATGAAGGTATATGTATGCACACACACACACGTGTATAAACTGAAGTGCACACACAAGCACATGGATACATCTGCATGTATATGAATGCGTGTAAACATACACATATATAAGCATATAAGAAGTGACTATAACTTATTTCTACAGTTTGTCAAAAGTCTTAGCTGCATATTTAAGTTCTTTTTCTACTTTATAATCCAAGTTCCTTTAACTCTGATGTACACTTCAATTGGTTGGGATCTAATCTAATAGTAATCCTATTGTAGTATTCTTCAACATTTTGTATCAGATGTGGCAATAAAAGCAAGTATCCCCAGAGATTACCTGTGTTCCACCCACAGTCCTCTTCATCCTCACTGACTAGTAGCTACCCCATCTCTCTCTGACAGTAAAGATCAATTACCTAACCAACATCTTAAATCTGTTTTTGCCTATTCAGCCGATGGTGTGAAAAACCCCCAAATGATAGCTAGCAGTTTTATTTTCCAAGTCAATAGAGACATTGTGCGTCGTTTGGTTAAAAAAATAAAACAACAGAGCCAAGAATCTTGGGAATAGAAAATAAAAGACATTTTGTGAGTGAGTTATTGGTATGAGAGATTTACCACGTCCACCTTTTTATTCTCTGACTCCTATATCATGTCTACAGAAGAAACATGATAATTATGTTGGTCACTGGTTCAGAACATACCCTTGCCTGCAGGACAGCATCCCAACCTCACAAAGCATTGTTCCCAGATGGTGGAATATAGGAGTCTTTTATAAAGCACTCAGCCATTTCATAAGGCCAGCTGCTTATAGGAAATGGAGTCTTCCTAAGAACAGCAAATTTATGGGCTCAGCTCTAGGCTTTGAAACTTTAATTGTAAAATGAGGATAATACATGTGGTATGAAATATGATAATGGCAGATAAAGCATTAGTAAGTCCACTGATAATGGTGCTGGAAGCAAACTCACATTTAGAATAAGTATCTTCCAAGGAGAAGAAATTCAAATAAGTGCTTCCACCCATAAGGAAAGCAGTCCATTATAATCAACCAGCCATCGGGTAACTAACTAGTTGCTCTAAGACTATGGAATCTCTTGGTAGGTTGCTACTGCTTGTAAAGTGAGAAATCAGGGATGGCAGTACCTGAGTCAATCATAGTGAAAGCAAGTCATTTTGTTGAGTCCACGCAAGCCATTTATCCCTGAGAATATGACGCTTTCCATCAAGGCCCTCATCTACTCTGAGGCGATAATAGAGGAGTTTTTTTTGCATTTGAAGGCAACGTCTATTACACAAAGTTATAATACTTTATCTCTGATCAGAAAGGCTAGCACTTTTGATTATGTCCAGATCGAGAGAAGGAAAGGAGTTTTACTTAGCCTAGACTGCAATACATGAAGTTATTCCATTCAGAACTTCTGCTACTCTGCCATGAACCATTGGCAATGACTGAGAAATGAGGCTTAACAGCATCTACAGAACCTGTCAACAAGTGTGGGCTTTTTGGTGGGCACTCACACATTCTAGGATTATTCTAGGAATTTTATCTCCATACTCTTCCTAAAAATTCATGAGTCACAAACTTAAGATTTGTATGTATGCTTGATTTAGCTATCATCTCTACTTCCACCGAAAAATAAAAATGATGATGGTTACCAGAGGGAGGGCGGGTGGAAGGATGGGTGAAATAGGTGATGGGGATTAAGGAGTACACTTATAATGAGCATTGGATGATGATGATGTACAGAAGTATTGAATCACTAAATTGTACACCTGAAACTAATATTATGCTGTATGCTAACTGGAATTTAAATAAAAGCTTTTTAAAAAAAGAAAGAAAAAATATTTTACTTATTCTTACACTAGCCAAATATCCCTTCTTCATTATCATACTTAATGGGCTCTAATGCATCCACAGGCCATTTCCAGCTGGTGTCAGAACATAAAGCTGTATTTATAAAATAAATTATTTTTTCTCATCTTGGAGAATATGTCCATGAAACCATAAGTGGTGTTGAATATGGACTCACAAAGCAGCAGATATAGGAAGGCAAAAAGTAAGCACTTGGTTTATGCAATTTATTTTTTTTCTACAGGACCATTCCAGATCTAGGCCTATTTTTTTTTTCACTTGTACTTATTGATGAAATACTGCTTAGAATGTCTGACTGTTTGTCTATGCAGATTATAGAGCATTCAGTTCATGTTAGGAACCTTAGGTTGAATGGTCACTTAGGTGTTAAATGTGTACTAGATTAACACTGTTCAAAGGTAAACAGTTGCCACAGAATTTAAGGCTGGGTTCTGAAATCCGAGGGCCCTCCACTGGAGCACTTTTTCCACGGGTTCAATCAAAACTGGCCTTTTAGGCCAAAGGTAAAAAGCTTATATTTATACGTCAGTGCAATATACCTCACTTCCAAAATGCAAAGAAACTCACTGATTTCTCTTTCAGAGTAGCAACCTCCTAACTTTAAAGGGGACATCTTTACATGCCCTAACCATATAGATTAGGGATTGGCAAACTAGAGCCTACAGGTCGAATCTACCAAGCCTTTTTTTTTTTTTTTTTTTTTTTAAACAGCCTGTGAGCACTGCTTAAAGGGCTAATACTGTGAGCTACCGGTACCTACATCCTACTTGGCTCTCTAGTGAAGCTCTTATTGACAGCATATATTGGATCATGTGTTTTTATCCATCTGCCAATCTCCATGTTTTGATTGGAGAGATTAATCCATTTACATGTAATCTAATTATGAATATGGAAAGATTTACTCCTGTCATTGTGTTTCTTATATGTTTTAGTTTTGCCCTTCATTTCTCAGATTGTTTTTTGTGTTCAGTTGATTTTTTTGGTAGTAAATATTTAAGTTCCTTTCTCATTGCCCTTTGTGTATATTCTATAGCTCTTTTCTTTATGGTTGCCATGGAGACTTCATTGAACATCCTAAAGGTAGAACACTCTAATTTGAATTTATACCACCTTAACCTCAATAACATTCATAAGAAGCCTGTTTCTCTATAGCTCCATGTCCATCTCCATACAGCTTTGAGTCATTGTCTCATGTCCTTTCATTTAACTTTGCAGACTCCCTTCTGTATTTCTTGCAGGGCAGGTCTACGGGTCTTGAACTCTCTCAGCTTTGGTTTATCTGGGAATGTCTCAATTTCACTTTCACTTTTGAAGGACAGTTTTACTAGATATAGGATTCCTGGCTGACAGCCTGGGGTTTTTTTGTTTGTTTGTCTGTCTTGGTGTTTTGTTTTTTTGGGTTTTTTTTGTTTTGTTTTTTGTTTTTTTGTTTGTTTTTTTTTTTTTTTTTTAGCATTTTGAATATATTGTCCCACTGTCCGCTGTTCTCCAAAGTTTCTGATGAGGAATCTGTTGATATTATTGAAGCTAGTTTTTATGTGATGATTCACCTATCCTGCTGCTTTTAAGGTTCTTTGTATTTGGCTTTTGAAAATGTGATTTTATGTCTTGGTGTGGGTCTCTTAGCCCATCTTATTTGGAGTTCATTGAACTTCTTGGATGTATATGTTCATGCTTTTCATCAAATTTGGGGAGTTTTCATCCACTATTTTATTTTGATCAAATATGCTCTCTGTCCTTCTCTCTCCCTTCCTCTTCTGGGACTCCCAACATGCATATGTTGGACTAATTGATGGTATCTCTCAGATCCCTTAGGCTCTGTTAGCTTTTCTCAGTCTCTTTTTGGCTCTCAGCCTTGATAATTTCCATTGTCTTTTTTTCAAGGTGATGGATTCTTTTGCCTGCTCAAGTCTGTCTTTGAGTTGCTCCAGTGAATTTATTTCAGTCATTGCACTTTTTGGCTTTTCAAAATTGTTTAGGTTTTCTGGCTCTTTGATACTTCTATTTGTTCACACATTATTTTGATTTTCTTTATCTTTCTTTAGTTCTTTGAATGTCTTTTTAAAAAATGTTTAATAGTCTTTTTCTAGTATATCTGCCATTGGGTCTTCTTCAGGGACAGTTTCTGTTGATTTTTCTTCTGAATGAATGAACGTTTCCTGTTTTTTGTATGACTTGAGATTTCTTTGTTGACCACTGGACATTTGAACGTAATATCATGTTAACCCTAGAAACCAGACTCTCCCCTTCCCCTAGAGTTTGCTGGTTATTGTTTTTGTTTTTTATTGTTGCTGTATGGCATCTCCATGCCGAGGATCAGCCTGAGGTATAAATGTAAGGTCTTTTAAAGTCTTTTCTGAGCCTTCTCCTGAGTACATATGGTCACTTTCAAATTTTCCTTATATATGCAGTTTTTGAATGTTCTAATCTTCAGTGTCTGGCTCTTGAAAGGGAAAGAGAGAAAAAAGGAAAGGGAAAAAGTGCTGGCTGTTAAATTCCCTGGAAGTCCCTTCAGTGGGAGAGGGAGGAGGGAAAGGACTTACAACGTTGGTTGGGGGGAGGGGTACAATAACAATGGATGCCTCATTGTCTACACTTCCGTGACCTGATGCAGCAAACAGCAGTCAGAGCACAGATCCCTGCTATTTGGAGGATAGGGTCCTTCTTACCTTTCTTGGATCCCAGATGCTATTAACTTGCTACTCTGTGACATGTGCGCACAATTGCCTACCATGTGGCTGATGGGTAGCTGCTACTGTGCTAAGAGCTAAAATTGACCAAAATTAACTACAACCTACCATCCAAGCCTTCCATTAGAAGTTGCAACCCTTCAATAGACTGCAAAATTCCAAAATAATTACACCAGACAGATTTTGCCAGTGAGATTTTTGTCTAGAGGGGGAGACCATTTCTTGGTGCATCCTCTTGTCATCTTCATCTTGTAACGGTTTTGCATCCAGGTTTTAGTCAACCAGCTAAGTAAATTAGAACTACTTTTACATGTTTAAATAGCACATGGAATTTCTGATAAGTGCTCACAATGTGCAAACTCACCCTTAACTAAACAATGCTTCACTCTCATTTGTCTAGCGTTCTTTTAATTCATTTTTACAAATACGCTCCAGATATTTACTGATACAAATTAGCATTCTTTGTAGTTCTCTTTCAGCTTGATTTGTAATTTGCCTCCTTTGTTAATTGCCTCTTTTAGACAAGAGCTGTAGTATGAAGTCATGATAAAAAAAAAAAAAAAGATAGTCCACACCCTCAAGGAGTCTCTAGTTTGGTGGTATTTTTATTATTTAATCCACTTAAGTAAAATCCACACTGAAGGACTGAAATCTATTGGTCGAAAGCTGTTTTTTAATTGAGGAAGATTTTGTACACTGGGAGATATTTTATAAAGCCTGGAGCTATTTTTGGTTGTCACAATTGGAGGATGCTAATAGCATCTAGTGGGAAGAAACCAGAGACACTGCTAAATACCCCAAAATGCACAGGGTTGCTATTCTCTCCCAACAACAAAAACTCATCCAGCCACCAAATCAACACTGCTGAGAGACCTTGATATCCAGCTTACAATTAATTGACTGTTTTCACTCCCTTATCAAGAATATTTTATTATTTCTTAATTATCATTCAAAATATATCTGAGGATATCTGATTTATCTGACTCCTGATGACAAAAGTGCAAATGAAGACACTTAAACTATACTTTATGTAAGTTCCTCAGCAAATTTCTTGTATTTAGAGTCTATTGGATAGGAGTCAGTTTAAAAATAATCTGTTCAACCACAATGATATGCTTGACTTCAGGTGAGACAAGCATATTTTAAACTCATAAGGACAGATTGCTAACTAACCTAACAATTAGTCTTCTGTTGAAGCAAAACTTCCCTTGAAAAGTTAATAGTAGTCACTTATTACTTTTAACACTTATAATTTTGCATTCTGTATTTTCTTACAGCCATATAGAACCCCTACCTTGTGCATTATTTTACTTACCTAAGTGAAGGAAAGAATTATATTGTTGTTAATATTATTGCATCTCCATCAAAGGTGTTTACAAATTAATTACACTTGCACTTACACTAATACTCATCATCCCTACCTTCTGATTCTGACTTTCAAACTCATAACCTTTTTTAATATTTTTGTAGATATGCACAAATCAGATATATAGTTTCATCAAACTGCTGGATACAAATTATATATTTCAAACTCCATTTTATACCAGGCTTTAAAACCTCATTTCTTCATAAGATCTGTTAAGTCTTACAATAAAAAAAGATGATACTATATAACCTAAGGAATTTTCAAGATTAATTTCTAGTCAAATCCTTCTTAAAAGATTTATTTCCTCAAACAAATAAAGACAGAGCTTAAAAAACATGATGCTCTTTGGGAAAGCTTAGTGGTGAAAATGTGTTAATGGATTAATTGTTGCTCCAGGGGAAGGTGTAATTCACATTCTGAGAGGAGCAGCTGTTCCATGATAAATGTACCGGGAGTTACACTTCTGGTTTTTGAGATGACAGACCACCTGATCGACAGCTAGCAACTCTTGCTAGAGTTGATCAGATCAAGTTTTGGTGGGTTTTTGTTGTTGTTTGTTTCTTTCTATCCCCTGGAATATGGCTAGTTACATTAGCCTGAAGAGCCTGATCATTATGCCCTTCACGTAGCAGTGGTATTTCAGCTGGTATTAATTTTGTTGTCAAAGATACAGTTGTTGTAGGAAATATTTTGAATTTTTAGTACCATCTGGTGTGCTGAAGGAAGAAGTAGTGCTCTGAGCATTGGCATCAATCCACTTTCTAAGTGGGTAATACTAGTGCTTTGAAAAGGGGGCTATCAAGATGGGAGATGAGAGAGTCATTAATTTAAACTGTTTTCATGCTTGCATTGCACTACAAATACTGCAGTATACCAATTTAAAAAAATTTGTATGTGTGCATGTTAAAAATCCTTCAGAAGAGCTTATCATTTATATGTAACATTGGTATTCTTAGTAGTTCATGTCCAGAAACTTAGATATACAATAAAATAAAACTAAAATGGTAGCCATCACTGAGAAAAGGAAGATGTGTCAAGGTTGGACTATGCCTTATTGAGAGAGGCAATAATTTGGTATTTGGGGTTAAGTTGGTTTTCCCTTCCATCATTCTTTATTATCAGATATCTTATTGCAATGTTCACTGAACTCATATTTTCCCCCAAATAGATACTGAGTCAGTATAAACTAAAAACATGCAATTACTTATGACATAATTTCTTTTGCCTCAAAGAGTTAGGGATCTTTTTTGCAATTATTTTTTCAGCACCTCGAAGTTCCCCAGAGATCAAAATATAGTATAAATAAGATAGTCAGGCATCTGCTTAGGACACGAGTCTACACAGGGTACTAAAATGTCATGGGAGGGCAGCCTGGGTGGCTCAGTGTTTTAGCGCTGCCTTCAGCCTAGGGTATGGTCCTAGACACCCGGGATCCAGTCTCATGTCAGGATTCCCTGCATGGAGCCTGCTTCTCCCTCTGCCCGTGTCTCTGCCTCTCTCTGTGTCTGTCATGAATAAATAAATAAAATCTTTAAAAAATAAATATAAAAAAATAAAATGCCATGGGAGAATCATACATGCAATAAGATAAAGAAAATATGTATACCAGAAAACTTATAGAGAGAAGTATAGATGGTAGCAGGGATTCTTAATTAGGAAGTTTGGGTATAGGATGAGGAACACTCTCAAGGAGCATACTTAAATAACAGATTCCTATTCAAGTGATTTTTTTTGATAAGTGTATTGGCTTTATTTATGGAGTAAGATATGATTTAAGGGATCCATGGCTAAATTTTTATAGGGCACAGTTTCAATGATGATGGTTTACTTCTTTCCATTCTCCATGTAACACTTA
The DNA here is from genome assembly GCF_048418805.1 of Vulpes vulpes. NCBI lineage: Eukaryota > Metazoa > Chordata > Mammalia > Carnivora > Canidae > Vulpes > Vulpes vulpes. The sequence goes on along the minus strand of NC_132787.1, from coordinate 10,506,914 downwards.
TGCTGTTCTCCAAATAAATGGTGAAAACTTACCTAAAGAGTATCTTTTTGAGCAAGCACAAAATGATTACCTTCCCAGAGCATTTACAGGTTTTATGATAACCCTTAGTCACAGAGATAATATATGAAATGTAAAGTCCTCATGCAAATCCCTATAGGCTAAGAGGTACCTCTGAGACTTAAAGTGCTATGAAATTTCCAAGGAAAATAGACTTTTTATTCAGTTGGTCTGAATTACAGAAATGGACTGAATTACGGAAAAAGCATCATAAAAGAACAGATACTTTAGCTCAAACTTCAGAAAGAAATATTTCAATCATGAGAAAAGATGTCTGGGCAGAAGGAAAATATGAGCTAAGACTCAGAAGAAAATGCAGAGTGTTTTTGAATAAGCTGATAGTCTAACGTTGAGGTATGAAGTTTTTGTAGGAGAATAGTGGAAAATAAAATCATAAGAGTTGGATATAAACAGGACATGAAATAGCTTAAGGGGTGGATTTGACTATTTATTGGAAAACTTCTAAAATGTTTGATATAGTATATAGCAACCTGGCTACAGGTAGAAGGATAGATGCTGGCAGGGGATAGAGAGAGAGTAAAAGTGGGTAACTCATTAAGTGGCTACTGCAATGATTTAAGTTGATGACGGTTTAAGAGTTGATAACTTGAATAAAAATAAATGAAAATGGAAATGCAGAGATAAACACAAGCAATACTTTGTAGTTAATGGCAGTAAGACTTAGCAACAGAACAGATACTGGAATTCTAGTGGGTTGGGGGAAATTGAAGAATGATGGAAAGTCTACATGGCAGATGGGAATAAAGCAATCAGGAAATGAAGTGGTCATGGAAAAAAAATGTCTAAATGGTGATATGATGAGTAGAGCTTGGTACATATTAAGTTGGTTTTCATAGGACTTAACATCGTTCTCTCCTTTGTAGCATATCATGATAGAGAGGCATCCTGGTGAAATTATAACTACCATTATTGAGCAGCCATTGTTCATCAGTTATAATGTAAGATGTTTTAAAGATGCATCCCTTCCTAACCTCAAAACAACTCCAGAATATAAATATTCACCCATTTCCATTTTAAGACGATGAAACTAAACTTCTGATAGGTTAAATTATTGAATCAAGGTGATGTTAATAAAAAGGAAATGTAGAATTTAAATCTATGTCTACATGACCTTATTAGACAGAAGAACTAAAATATGATGAGAAGAAGATAGTCCTGGGAGTCTATTAGAAGAGCATTACTTCAGATGGGGGATTTTATCTCCAAACTAGAAAAAAATAAGGAAGAAAGACTGAGAAATTCTCCTGAAAGATTTGTTCTATACAGTTAAGATAGCACATGACAGTCTTCTGATTGATGGCCAGTAAGTTGAAGTCTTCTGGTACTTTCAGGACACACCTGATGTCAGAAATATTAAATTCTGAAATAGGGATTTGAGAATTGAAACTATACTGCATCATACTATGTTTTATTAACTTATGAGGTTGGGCTATTATTTTAAGAATACCATCACTAAGAAGAAGACTCCGTCCCTTCCTAGCTTGATTAATTTTATCTATTTTGTTGTTTTTAAATAGGAGGAGATGTTGGATTAAATAATTTTATTATAGCTTTTAGATAAGCATATATTTATTATTTTCTTCTTTTAATTTCCCTTTTTTGCCATCACTTACAGTTAGTCAATCTACATGGGTTCCCCATTTTATCCCCCTAGATTATCTCCTAAAGCTTTCCATTTGTCTCAATCCCCCATACTATTGCCCTCTTCCATCTACTACTGGTCTTGAACACATTCTTGTTGTTTTACAAGCCAGTCTCTCCAATGCAGCCCTTGTGATTATTTAAAAGTGTAAACATCTCTTGCTTAAAACCCTTCAATAGATTCACAACATTTTTGATAAAGATCAAAATCCATAAAATGACCCAATGAAGTCTGTGGGACTTAAGTCAGTGGATATGTCAAAGAGTGATGCTGCCTTCTGGGGCTGTCTTTCCTATTCAGGATCATGAAGGTTGGGTATATCCATGACTACAAAAAGGACACAATTACTGTCAATTTCACTTGGATTTTTGACACATTGTTTTTCCATGCTTCTTGGGATTGATGCCAGTTTTGGTCTTTAATGTATGTATCCATGGACATTTTAACTGGAATTCAAGGGAAAGAGTTGACAGAGCTAGGAACCAGCATTTTAGATTTTCCATATTCAGCTAGCAATCCTCATTGCTGTTTCAAAGGACTGTAGTAGGTTTAAATCTTTGGTGAGCAGATGTTAAGTAAGAATCAAAAACAAGTAGTTGAGGTCATGATTCCAGGAGAGCTAACTTCCTTTTCTTTCCATATTTCTCTCTTCAGAGTTTGAGAGTCAGATTCAGGCCCTCAGGATATACAGATGGAAGGGAATCCTATTCTAGAAACAAGCCAACATAAACGCTTTGTTCAGCTAAAATCTGTGTGTCTGTATACAAAAAAAAACTTTAGAGCTCACAATTGTATAAGCAAGGGTGTTATATGTACAAGCTATTCTATTTTGTTACACAGTTTACATCAAACTTGAATTCAAAACATGAAAGCATCTCATTTTTTTTTATTTTTCCAATAAATAAAATATTTACCACCAAAAGACCTCTACTTTGTTCCATGCTCAAACTATTTCCTGAGGTTTAAAGTCACCAGAACATACAAATAAACTGTTACAGGAACATACTGAGAAATGAAAAGGAAGGTGGCAAGAGAATGGGCCTAGAACAACCTGACCAAATTTTAAACTTATTTTGGAGATAAAAACATTGAATGGAATTCACCACAACAAGGCTAGCAAAACACTTAATTTCTCTCAAGAAAGAGTGAGCAGGGCTCATGTTTTCTGTGTTGAGCAGGGCTTCTCCTTACAATACCCTTTCTTTGATCAAAACCCTTGCCATATACAAGGTATATGCCCTTGAGTAAATGGACATACAGTTTGGAGGGTCCAATAGCAAAATATTTCCCTACCCGGTCCAAAAAATTGGCTATTTAAGATGTTGCATGATTTTGGAAAGATGATGCAAATTTCCCCTCCTGCTGGCCCCAAATACATCAATCCTGGGGGTATAGCTCAGGGGAAGAGCATTTGACTGCAAATACATCAATCCTTTCCCCTACCCTCCTTTCCCAACTTTTTTGTGACTGAATCTCAAATTCTAGAACTGAAAGTTCATTAAATATGCCTTCTTTGCACTGAAAATTCAAGTTTTAAATTTGTAAACACCTAGGAAAAATGGCAAATTAGATTGCTAACAACAGAGTAGTAGTCTGAAGAAATTAGGTGTCTAGAAAAGGTTTGGGATATGTGGGACACAGCTCTGTTTTCCTCTCTGAAGTATTTCTCCTCAGCCTAAGCTTTGAGCCCAGTAGAAAATGAAATGTCCTTAGATCCTTGGATTCATCAGTGATCCTCAGAGAACAAAGAAGGTATAGGTGTAGGAGGTGGGGTGGTGGGGAGAGGTGCGAGGACGTGTACGAGGAGAAAAAAGAGGAATGTCAGAGCCTACACATTTGAATTTCTGCTATACACCAAGCCAAATCACTTTGCCTTTTAATACCACAGAAATAAGAGACACCTCTAGGCAGTCCACATAGAAGATCCTTGTAACAATATCTTAAGAAGCCTCAGACAGCACCCAGGGACAGAAAAATAAATATAAGAGTTTAAGCTCCGTCAGTTTCATGCAGGAACATCAACTCAGCAGGGACAAGACATGAAACAGACCTATGGTTCAAACATACCAGTGAGTATCTAGACTATTTCCTGAAATGAACTTCTTGGATATAAATAGCATAGTAATACAAATATACATACTTTTTACTAACCTAACTTTAAGATTTCCGGACTCCGCTTTGCAAAGAATCTGAAAATGCAATGCACTTGCTTAAGGAGAATTGCTTTTTGAACTTTAATGAACATTATGGCTAATGGAACCATGCTTTACAATTCTACTTAGAGACAAGGATAGTGAAAAATAATGTTTTTATTGATAATCCCTTTTCATTTGTATGTTACACATAGACAAATCCTTCGCAAATGAATGTAGTAAGAAACACGACAGCAACAGTTAATAATAATGTAATAATGTTACCATTATTAACTGATCAAACATTCACAGATGCATCATTACTTTATGATCATGAATGACTGTAGTGGTCTCTTGGACACTAGGAAATTCAGAAAATTTTTAGATGACATAAAGAGACAATTTTATTTTTTTAAAAAAGACTTTATTTATTCATTCATTCATTCATTCATGATAGGCACAGAGAGAAAGAGAGAGAGGGGCAGAGACACAGGCAGAAGGAGAAGCAGGCCCCATGTAGGGAGCCTGACGTGGGACTCGATTCCAGGATTCCAGGATCACGCCCTGGGATGAAGGCCGGCGCTTAAACCACTGAGCCACCCAGGCTGCCCAAGAGACAATTTTAAAAGCTTTTATTTTGCCACACAGAAATAAATATTTTAGCATTCTGATGTATTTTCTTCTAGCATTTTTCCTAGGAGATGGAGTGTGCAGTTGGTTTTCTGATTGCGAATCTAAATGAAAATAACATCTACAATCATCCTGATTTGAATAAATGTTTTGGTTCATAATCACTGAAAAGATATTTGATCACATTTAGTAAAAATTGTTAAGTTTTAAATGTGATAATGTTATTAAAATTATGTTTTAAAAGTAAAAAAGTAAATTTTAATAGTTGGAATGGTATGAGGACTTGGATTTCCTTTAAAATATTCCAGAGTGAAAAAAATAAAAAAATAAAAATAAATAAATAAATAAAAATAAAATATTCCAGAGTGGGGGGACGCCTGGGTGGCTCAGTGGATGAGAGTTTGCCTTTGGCTCAGGGTGTGATCCTGGTTCAGGGATCGAGTCCCACATCAGGATCCCTGTGAGGAGCCTGCTTCTCCTTCTGCCTATGTCTCTGCCTCTGTCTCTCATTAATAAATAAATAAAATCTTAAAAATACATAAATAAAATAAAATATTCCAGAGTGGGATGATGTGAAGATAACAATTGAAGAAGAAAAAAAAAATGAAGAAGAACCATGATACACGGAGGTTCACACACTATTTTTTAGTAGAAGGTTTAAAATATTTTAAGTTGCAGTCTAGGATTTGTGGTATATTTTACATACATTTATCAATACCTTTCACCTCACTAATTTCAACTTAATTTCTCTATTCATTTATTTCTATGCTGGCTTGACCTGCTAAAGCTGAAATAGGTGTGTAATGTTATTCAAACTACTGTGTGTTTGATTAAATTTTTTCCAAGATGTTTTTTGTTTTATCCTGAAAATTAGGTGATTTATTCTAATAAAATAGGTTATTGTTCTTTCTTCATTTATGTGTATACAATATTTTATTGACAGATCTCTAGTCCCACTTAATTTAAGCCTTACGTTTTAACTTCCACACTTATTTCTTCTGTTTTTGCTGGATAATTCTTGGGCATCTTTTTGTCATTCTGGTGGTTGTTTAATTTCCCTAACACTTTGTCTTTAGATTTTTCTACTTTAAAAAGTCTTTTCTAAGTAAACATGATTATTATTAAATTGAGTAAAACTGATTGTTTTCTTTTATTAATACTATATTTAAAATTCTAGTTTTCATCTTGAGTTTTATATTTTTCACTTACTAATACTCTATGTGGATGGATACACATATGTGTATGTACAAACATATGGACCAGTTTCATTTTCTTTTAAACTCTGCAGAAATTTGCTAGTTATATAAACTGCTTTTAGTTCTAATAATAATAAAATTTAAGTACTGTAAAACATTCCATAACCTTGTTTCTATAAATTTGAAATCCAGGAATGAAAAAGTGTAGCTTAACTTTATCCTATAGAACATTAGAAATTCAACATATTTTCATTTCCCTCTCCACATCCTGCCCATTTACCATTATTTGTTAATGTAACATAGGGTGTTGTTTCAAAATATTGTTATTAAATGGTTTATACATGAAATCTTCCCTTTCAGGTTATTTTGATTTATAATTCATTTATGTAGAATGCATAACAAAAGTATTTAGATAACATGTTTTATTAACTTTAATGCTTATCTGTACTTTTTACATTATGACATATCTTTTATATAAAACATTATGGTGTGTATATTGTAAAGCATTACAAGACACAGAACTTGAATCTCTCTTTGTATCATTAATTTCTAAATCTGTGGTACTAATAGAATTTATATGCTTCAAAGGATTCTATAAGAAACTCTAAGAGGGGGGAACTCTTCCCTACTCATTCTATGAGGCCAGAAATACTAAGATACCAAAACCACTCAAAGACATTACAAGAAAAGAAAGCTACCGACCAATATACTTTGTAAACTTAAGAATTTTGCATTTAAGAAAAGTTAGCAAATGGAATCCAGAAATAAGTTTTAGCAGATAAGTATATCAAGTAGAGTTCATTTCAGAGATTCAAGGTAATTATATCATTTGATAATAAATCAATACAGTTTACCATATTAACAAACAAGAGGGGAAAACCATATTTGCTCAGGAGACACAGAAAAATTGGTTGGAAAAATTTAACACTCGTTCATGATAAAAATAGTAAATCAGTAATACACAGGAACTTCTGCAACCCGATAAAGGCCATCTAACATAAACCCAGCAACATATTTAATAGTTTTCTACCGTAAAACAAGGAGGTTGGCTCTCATCCCTAGATAGACTGGGAAGGTAGAAATAAAACTATTTTTATTCATAGACAATATAATCACCTATGTATAAAATCCTAAAGAATTCACAAAAAAACTAGAAATGAGAGTCTAGCAAGTTCATAGGATATAAGATCAGGGATCCCTTGGTGGCGCAGCGGTTTGGCGCCTGCCTTTGGCCTAGGGCGCGATCCTGGAGACCCGGGATCGAATCCCACATCGGGCTCCCAGTGCATGGAGCCTGCTTCTCCCTCTGCCTATGTCTCTGCCTCTCTCTCTCTCTGTGACTATCATAAATAAATAAATAAATAAATAAATAATTAAAAAAAAAAGGATATAAGATCAACACCTTTTTCATTTCTAGGTACCAACAAAAATTAGAATTAAAAATTTTAAATATCATTTAGAGCAGCACCAATAAAATTAAATATGTAAGAATAATTTAACAAAATATGTGGAAGATCTATCTATTCATGATACACTAGAAAATATCAGTGAGACAAACTGAAGATCTAAGTAAGCAGAGTTAGATTACGTATATGGATTGGAAGACTTAACATTGTCGTGGTGTCGGTTCTCTCTCTCTTGATCTATAAATTCAGTGCAATTCCAACTAGAAGGCTATATTGTAGAATTTGAAAGATGCATCTAAAATACATGAGGAAGTGTGAGGAATACAGAATAGTCCAAACAAATTTGAAAAAAGAAAAACAAAGTTAGAGAATGTACCTTTCTGAGTTCAATATTTACTGTAAAGTTAGTAACTGGGACGATATGTGATTGGCATAAGAATAGTTATGGATGGAACAGAGATATCACAAATAGATGCACAAGTATTTGATAAAAGGATTTTCAACACATGTTCTAAGGTAGTGAGGAAAGGATAGTCCTTTCGTTGAATGATGCTGAGACAATAGACATCAATGTGGAGAAAAGAAGAAAGGTAGAGAGAAAGAGAGACAGAAACAAGGGAGGGAGAAACTGTGATCTTTACCTAACAACATACCTAAAAATTAAAATGGATCATAAATTTAAATGTAAAAGCAAAAACTATTAACTCTCTAGAAGAAACCAGGAGGAAGGCTTTGAATTTTAGAGTATGCAAAGATTTCTTAGCTCATAAAAAGTACAAACCATAAGCAAGAAAATTAATAGATTGAACTGCATTGAAATTAAAAACTTTTGTTCTTCAAATGGCACTTCATGAAAGACAATCCACCGGGTAAAAGAAAATGTATTCAAAATGCATGATAAAAGAGGGGATCCCTGGGTGGCTCAGTGGTTTAGCGCCCGCCTTTGGCCCGGGGTGTGATCCTGGAGTCCCAGGACCGAGTCCCACATCGTGCTCCCTGCATAGAGCCTGCTTCTCCTTCTGCCTGTATCTCTACCTCTCTCTCTACCTCTCTCTCTCTCTCTCTCTCTCTCCTCATGAATAAATAAAATCTTTAAAAAAAATACATGATAAATACATGATAAAATAAAATCTCAAAATTCAGTTATAAGACAAGTAACACAATATGAAAAATGGGTTTGAACACTTTTCCAAAGATCGATGAATGATAAATAAACATATGAAGCCATACTTAATATCTTTAGTTATTAGGAAAATGCAAATTAAACACAACTAAGTACCATTTCATGCTCATTAGAATGGCTGAAATGAAAAAGACTGATAATATTATATGCTGCCAGGGATGGGGAGCAAATGGGATTCTGATACATCGCTGATGGAGATGCAAAATGATGTAGTCACTTTGAAAAAAAGATTGGCAGTTTCTTAAAGCATTGAGTATTCACCTATAAAATGACCCAGTAATCCAACTCCTAGGTATTTGCCAAAGAGAAATGAAAACCTATGTTCACACAAAGATATACACCAATGTTCATAGCAGCTTATCATAAAAGCCAAAATGACAGATACCTATCAACTGCTGAACAAATCATGATTTATCCAGAAAATGAAATACTCAGCAATAAGAACTACTGATACAAGCAACAAGAATCAATCTCAAAAGCATTATGCTAAATCAAAGCATATACTGTATGATTTTACTTATATCACATTCTAGTGACAAAAGTAGATAAGTAGTTTCCAGAGGCCAGAACTGGAGGGAAGGAGTTGACTATAATAGGGGCATAAGGGATCTTTGTAGTGTTAGAAATCTGTATATATTTGTCCAAATATAATGAAATGTAGAGTTTAAACTGAATTTTATTGTATATAAATCAATGAAGCTGACTTCAAAGAAGTCTTCTAAAATAAGACATTTCAGACAAAAAAAAAAAAATCCAGCAAGTTACTATTACTCTAAGCACATCAAATTTGAGTCACTTTACATTATCCCGCAGCAATGAAGGCAGGACTAGGAGATGGAAAGAAACTAATGCATTTATTGATATCTTAATATATTCAAGTATTTACCGAGTAGCTATTATGTATATCTAACATTGTGCGAGATAAAGCAGATACAATAATTAATCATAGCATTGATCTTCCTGTGCCTCAAATTTTAGTTGAAAGATGGACCCAGGGCAGCCCCAGTGGCCCAGCAGTTTAGCGCCACCTTCAGCCTGGGGTGTGATCCTGGAGACCCAGGATCCAGTCCCAAGTCAGGCTCCCTGCATGGAGCCTGCTTCTCCCACTGCCTGTGTCTCTGTCTCTGTCTCTGTCTCTCTCTCTCTCTCTCTCTCTCTCTGGGTCTGTCATGAATAAATAAATAAAATCTAAAAAAAAAAAAAAAAAAAAGAAAGAAAAAGAAAGATGGGCCCATAAACATGTAATCATTTTACCACGAGGGCAAATGTTGAAAATATTTTGGAAGTGCACCATATGTATAGTGGGCAGAGTGGGGATTTGACATTAGCCCATTCCTCATTTTATTAGGTAACTCAATATATAGTGATCTGTTGATTCAGTTCAAGTGCTCTTGACAGAGCTGCGCCCTGTGCCTAGGACTGTCACTGTTGCTAAGAGGGCTGTGCTCCAGGAAGCACCCAGTTTTTGTAACTATTTCATCTTCACTGAAATTACTTGGAACTCAGATTTGAACAGGTCACCCTTACCTCTCCTTTAGTAGGACAAGAGAGTGAAAAAGGGAACAAGTCACATGATTGTCTTACTCTGGGACGTGAACATCTCAGTTAGCCTTGGCTGATCTAAGGCAGCAGCTGACCATTGTGATAATGTTCTGTTGACAGGATCACCCAGTCCAATCTCTTGGGGAGGGTTAGTATCGCCTCAGACTCCTCCTCCCTCCAGGATCCGGGGTTTTGGCAGTGGCCTTAGTGCTCTCCTTTGACCACAGCTCCCAATTCTCCCACTTGCTCCCCCTCCCTGGGCAAGTGTATTTTATCTACTGAGCATTTACTGTTGAGCCTGACAACCTTTTTTCCCTTCAAAGTATTAGTGCTTTTCCTTTCATGAAAAAACTTTCATAGATTAATTGCTTCCTCTTTTGTTATAAAATTTCTTGGAATGTCAAACGTATTGAGGAGCACAAGCTCTTTAACTCCCTTCTGTCTCAGGGAATTAAGATTCCCAGCAGACTGCAGGCTTCCTCCCTAGTATGCTCTCTGCTTTAGCAAAAAAATTAACACGTGGTTGAATGATGAGTCAGTGATTCTCATTCAAAGTAAGACTCCAATGTTCCAAAAATCCATATTTCAGTCATAAAATGTTTTTCATCTTCTTTACAAATATGAGAGAGTTTCAAAACTATCCTCTTCAAGTAAAATTATGAGTCATAAATAGAGTTTATTTGTATATTTCTCACTACTGGTAGCAAAAACACACACACTTATCCCCCATATGGATAGCTTCATACTCTTCTTAGTTACAAACACAATCACAGATCTTTTATTTATTTTTTTCTTTTATTTTTTAGATTTCTTTGATCCTTACATGCGACAGTAGCAGAAAGTCCCATTTCCTACCCACTTCTTGTCTAAAAACTCTAGGGGCTATTGAAAGGGCTCACTACATCTTATCTTTCCTTACTTGTTTTATTTTCTCAAATATCCTGACAGATAATATTTGTCCACTAATTGGAAGATTCCATTTCCTTGGTGATTTGGTAAAGAGTGCCCTACACATGCATGCGCTCCTGTGTGTCCAGCTTTAGGCACTCCTCTCTTTTAGTTCAAATTTCCCAGAAGAGGGATCCCTGGGTGGCGCAGCGGTTTGGCGCCTGCCTTTGGCCCAGGGCGCGATCCTGGAGACCCGGGATCGAATCCCACATCAGGCTCCCGGTGCATGGACCCTGCTTCTCCCTCTGCCTGTGTCTCTGCCTCTCTCTCTTTCTCTCTGTATGACTATCATAAATAAATAAAATTAAAAAAAAAAAAAAAACAAATTTCCCAGAAGCTCCCACTGCATAAACCTAGAAGCCTCAGACTCTATTTCTTTCTGGCAACCACATGCATTCCACTGGGGTCATTCTTCATACCCAGAACTATTAGAACTCCCCTTCAAAGGGACACTGCCTTCAGCAATCCCAAAGTGATTTCCTGTTCTCTGCACCTTGATATTACTGGTGATTTTTCTTGTTAAAAAAGAAACATACACATTTCTGGTGGGACAACGCTTTCCATGGGATATCTCATTTGCGAATGGGATGGTGTTGTATACACATGTATATAACATACTTATATGTATACATAACTATGTATATAAGTGTATGTGTTGGTTTGAGCTCATTAATTGACAAATGCCTGTTGAGTACCTATTATATACCAGCCACTAGATACAAAAGTTAGTAAGGAACAATCTCTAAAGGAATGTAGGAAATCATATAAGCAACTGTGATCCTATATGAAAAGTACTATTCCAAAAAAAGAAAAAAAGTACTGTTCCCAAGTTATACATGGAACATAGACACCTGGAACAACATGCAAGGATAAGTTTTACAACCAAGGGGCAAATTCAGTAGAATCCTGACACTATTGGCAGATTTTGCTTCATAATCATGCCACGAATAGGTCTTTTGATTTCCTTCTTATGTCTTAGATTCCAGAATACAGAGAATTATTTTGTTTTTAGTTTTTTGTTATCGTTTTATTTCAAGAGCACACATATTCTAGTTTAGTGCTTGCACCTTTATTTCTAGTTAAAGCATATGGAATAATCTAAATAAGAATATATTTTATAAAGCTTGAATAGAATGGACACATTGCATTTTGGGTAGTGATGATATAGGGGATCAGTATATGGTCTCTAAAAGTTTTTTTTTTTTAACCTCAATTTAGTTAAAACTTCTGGCACAATTTGGTACATTCAATAAGACCATTTGTCAAAACATGTGCTGACCATCACTTAAAAAATACGAAGCATTTTATAGATTCATAATAACAAGCACTGAGAAGTAAGCTTATTCTACTCTTTTTCATATTGGCATCTGTAATTCTATATAAGCACAGACAGTTGGCAACCATAACAAAAGATCCAAATAGTGTCAACCCCAAACACACGAAGACATGCAAGTTGTTTAACAAATTTTCATTATTGTTGTTCTATTTTGACACAATTTTTTAAATATTTTATTTATTTATTCATGAGCCACAGAAAGAGAGAGAGGCAGAGACACAGGCAGAGGGAGAAGCAGGCTCCATGCAGGGAGCCCAATGTGGGACTTGATCCCAGGTCTCCAGGATCACATCCTAGGCTTAAGGCAGCGCTAAACTGTTGAGCCACCCAGGCTGCCCAATTTTAACACAAAATTTTGATAAAGGTTAGAAATCTTGGTAGGTTTTTATTTTTCTTAGTAATGAAGGATTTATTGTTTTTAATATTCTATTTTGGATTTTTATTATGAACATTTACATCAACAGGGATGAAGAGAGAAATAAAACACTTCATAGCTTTAGTATATAAGGATTTGAAGATTTTTAGAGAGAAAGTACACGTGCATGTATAAGTGGGGGAAGGGGCACAGGGAGAGGGTAAGAAGAGAGAATCCCAAGCAGACTTGCACTGAGCACGGAGCCCCACGTGGAGCTGGATGCAGGACCCCAAGACCATGAACCGAGCCAAAATCAAGAGTCTTATGCTCAACCAATGGAGCCACCCAGGAGCCCTAGTATATAAGGATTATAATCTATTTTTTGTAACCGAAAGTTACTGACCTACTAAGTTCTGGGAACTTGATCAGATGCTGGGCAAGACCGGAAAAACCATGGAAGTGGTTTAGCCCCATTTTACTTGTATGCGATTGTGTGTACGTCTGAAACACTACATAAACAGGTCTCTACATAAAACTTCAATGACTACTTACTTGTTCCTTTAGCGGACTGAATAATTTTGAATGGAATAAATACTTTAATGAACTTCATCATCATTGCATGATGTCATCTGGGGTGGAGTCAGAGAAGAGTGTGGAAAGAGAGCAGGCTAATATTTACCTCTGTAATCCTTAACCCAATGTCTGAGTTTAATAACAATTTTCAAAATAGAGTAAGATGCTGTATTTTCCCTATTGTGATTCCACTTGAAAACTTCGGTTTGATGGGTACCTTTTTTGCCAGCCAGAACATTGCTGGGGAAACAATACTCCAGTCACAAGCACTAATAAAACGATTAGGTCAGAATGGACATGTGTAGGCAGTCTTGGGGGCATGTGTATGCACCTTGTTGGAAGAAGGGTTTTGGCAAGATGTTGGCAAGATGAGCATGTATTGGGCAACATGTTTATAGGATTTGCAACAGAGCCTCCAGGGAAACACCAACAGCAATATTTGCTCAACACTACTTTTAATTCTTTTAATGTTCTTTCTTCTAAGAAGAAGTAAATACAAAGCCTTTGGCATTTGTTTTGTTTGGTTTTAAAGTAACAGCTACCTTGTTAAACCTCAAGTTTGACGGTGTGCGCTTGTATGTCAGGTTATACTAGTTTAGCTTTGTCAACTTGTAAATGGGAATAATTCAAAGAAACTCCCTAAAGTAAAGCTCAAAGTGAAACCAACTTCCCCAAGTACCAGGAAATAGTCATCAGAAAAAATAAGACTGCAACATTTGGTAAAACTTATTTTTCCCATCCTCTTGAACCGTATTTGTTTTATTAGTATTAAAAATTACAGTTGTGTCAGTTCTGCAGCTGATAGCGGTTGGGTTCAAACCAGAGTCAGTGGCAGCTGCAAAAATAAGGAAACATCTCGTCTGCTGCCATGAGAGGATTAGAGTGTAACTCCCAGCAAGCCAGCTTCATGCAGACTATCTTGGGTTTATCATGTAAGAATCAAAGTCACATGTCCCTGCATGAGCCATGTTAGCTGAAAACCTTCCAGCCTAATAAGCAGAGAAACGTAACCACAAAAACCATGAGGCTTTCTACATTTCAAGGACAAATGAGTGAGGGAGGCATTCTCTTCATACAGAGCAGTTTCTACCCCAGAAACCTGTCCTGTCCCATTCCTGGAGCTCTTAATTGCCCCCTTACCTCTCTTCAAAGGTTCTCCAACCAGAAATTGGTTAGGTAGTTGCTTCCAATAATACAGGGCTCTCCTCCAAGAGAAAAGTAGAGTCTGCTCTTTGGCCTCTACTGCTAATTCATAACCCCGAGACTAGTGTTCAAATGCTTTTGAACCCATAAGCACAGCAAGAAATCCATTTTCATCCAGATCCAGTAAACATATAAAACTGTAGCAAGAGCTTCATGAAAAATATTTACCTTTACTACATGTGATGCACTCTGATAGTTTCCATTTTATTGTATTGCTTAATTTTTATATGGTTTTTGCAGACCACCAAATTGACTTCATTACATACAAATACATCATGACCCACAGTTTATAAAATACTGCCAAAGTTCATTACGTTTCACGTCCAGCTGTGCATCAAAATCACCTGGAGAGTGTTCTTAAAACAAGAAGCCAGGGCCGGAGAGGGGAGAATGGGGGAGTGACTGAACTGAAAGCAGCCAGACTGTTTCTCCCAATTATCTGCTGAGTGACCTTGGATAAGTTACCTAAGCTCTCTGAGTTTTAATTTTCTCACTTGCCAAGTGCTAATCTTTCGTACAGATTTGTTCTGTGTACGAAATGAATTACCAGCAAAATGCTTTGCTCCAAGTCTGAAACACGGTAAGGGGGCATTAATACTATTTTTAATAGTAGGCTGCATTACTGATGTCTAACAGGGATTTTTCATAACAGGCCCTAATCTGCCTTACACGCTGTGCCTTTCCTAGAGCCAAAAGTGGATTAGAACTCAGCCACCTCATTAATACTTTGCCTGGCTAGTAAATTGGAGGTGCCTAAATAAGGTAATAATGAGGTGACCAAGTCCTAACCTGATTTTGGCCCCCGCTAGAGGTATTAATGAGGTGACCAGGTTTTAACCTGTTCTTGGCCTCATATAGATGTTGGTTTTCAAAACAGGTGAGAACCTGTTTTGAAAAGGCTATTAAAAACATCAAATCATGAGCCTAGGGTTTTTTTTTTTTTTTAAGGGAACATGAATGAGAGATATAAAAGAAAGAACAAGAAAGTTCATTAGAGGCTCCTAATATTAATCTTTCATATTGCCCAGTACCAATTTTCCTAAAGGACTAACGTAGACGGCAATTCACATTAAGTAAATAGTTGGGCTTCTCCAGTGAATAGTTTTGTGTTTTGACTTTTTTTTTGGTTTTTTTGTTTTTTTTTTTTAAGATTTTATTTACTTATTTGAGAGGGAGAGAGATAGTGAGAAAGAGGACGAGCAGGGAGGAAAGGGAGAAGCAGGCTCCCTGCTCAGCAGGAATATGGGCCTCAATCCCAGAACCCTAGAATCATGACCTGAGCCAAGGGTAGACGCTTAACCGACTGAGCCACCCAGGCGCCCCGGTGAATAGTTTTTAATTTAGCACAATGTTCTAAATCCATAGGTCCTAAATTGAATCAAGTAGCAGGTATTTATTGGAAAAACCAACACTAACCACGCTAAATTAAGTGCTATGAGGATACTAAGAAATTGTGAAAGGTAGTCACTCCCCTCAAAATGCTTATAGTCCACTTGACAGAAACTGCTTTAAAAGATAGGGTATTAATAGAAATTTTGCAGCACAGTAAGACCAACAGATCAGGAGACAGTTGCCACTGAAAAAAGAGTTTGTTACTCACGGTTCCCAAGCAAAGGAGGGCATACACAGCATGAAGGCCCACTCCGAGAAGCATTTGTAAGGAGGCAGGGAAATAATGGGGCCAGGAGCTTTACCGCAGTTTCTACAGGAAGAAACAGGTGAGACTGGGTAAGCAGATGTTGGATTGGCTAGTTTGAATGATTTTAGCATATTTAAGATGTAAGAGCTCTCCCCAGGTGTCTGATACCTGGCCCAGGGGTATAGGTAGATGGTGCTCAGAGTGTAAAAGCGCAATGAAGGAATTGGTTGGTTTGTATTTGAAAAGCACTCTTGCAGGTGAGTATTTACCGCCTCTAGGAATTGGCTAAACCTAGGGAGGCAGTCTCTCCAGGGTCAGGAAAGCCTCAGATGTCAAAGCACCAGAACACAGAAAATAAAAGACATGGTTAACACAGAAACAACCCAAAACTGGGTAAATATTAACAACACAGTTTATCACTAATAGGTGTAACAAATACTGAAAGAAATTGAGGAATTTAGAGAGAGAGTTCTCAACCACGGCTACACATTGGAATCAGCCAGAGAATTGTAAAAATACTACTCACATCCCTATCCCAGATTCTGACTTAATTTGTCTTGGGTGCAGCTGGCTTCGGGAGCTTTAAGAATTCTCTAGGTGACTTTAATGTATAATCTAAGTTAAAAACCACTAATTTAGAGCAAATGTGAACAGGACATGTGGAGACTAGTATATTTGGACCTTTAATACTCTAAAGCTGGCCAGTTTATGCCTCATCTTTTGCAGTAGAGAGGAGGGAAAAGAGAGAAGGAAAATAATAGATATAATGGATCTAACATGTATTGGGTAACTGTTAGATGGCAGGTCCATTTTAGGGACTTCAAATACATTATCTAATTTTCTCCTAAAAGCATAAAAGAAAAATAAAAATTCTTCCATTTTACTGAAAGGAAACTGAAACTCAGAAAGAGTAAATGATTTGCCTATAATCTAAGCTAATATGTTGATTAGTACATATTTCTTCTCTTCCAAATTCAAATCTAGTTATTTTTTTAAAGAGGAAAGACTGTTTTCTTCCCAAGAAAACATTTGATAAACCAAACATAACTTTTTCCTTTCTATCCAATTTTAAATACTTCTTGCCTTGACCAAATACCAATTCGTTATTATTGCAGAGAAATCTGTAAACCTTGGGGCGCCTGGGTGGCTCAGTGGTTGAGCGGCTTGGCTCAGGTCATGATCCCAGGGCCTGGGATCGAGTCCCTCATTGAGCTCCCGACAGGGAGCCTGCTCCTGTCTCTGCTTCCGTCTGTGTATCTCTCATGAATAAATAAATAAAATCTTTTTTTTAAAAAAAGGGGAAATCTGTGAACCTTGATGCAGCCGCTATTTCTAATCTTTTTTCTGTCTAGCATCTCAATTGCTGTTAGGCTTTACCCTCCCCTTATCCTGTCTGGTTATGGCTAGCCTGGGAACAACTTAGTTGGGGATAAAACTGGGCTTCATCCAACCATGGTACTCCAATATTTTATCAATAATGATGAGGCTATGGGTTGATCACATGACCTAAGCTAAGCCAATCAGAGTATTTCCACGAGACTCCAACTGTAGATGTTGGAGAGTGTGTTTATTCCTTGAGGATTGTAGGCGGTAAGCACGGAGACCAGACCTTCCTTGATATCCTGTCTCAGGCATGAGAGAATGAGGCCAACAGGAAGAAAGATGAAAAAACAAATAGATGTTTGGATAGATCCAAGAGATGGATAAGCTGCTATTATTGTTTGAGCTTCTGGATTTAATCAGGCTTAAATGCAAACATCTCCACCCATGGACTTAACAATTGTATGAGCCAATAAATTTCCCTTTTACTTAAGATGTTTTGAATTGCTTTTCTGTCATTTGCAACTGTTACTTACACAATCAGATGTGTCCAGAAAAGTACACTTTATTTGGGGCAAAGCCCTATTCAATTTAATGAAGGGACTCAGTGAATGAGCTCAAGAACAGTTTGAACTAGAATGTGCTTTTCTTTTTACATAGACAACTTTTGCCTGCAGTTTGCAGGTTCTCCAGATCAAAGTGTAATATAAGACTGTACTGCAAGTCCAAAAATCAATGACATATTATTTTGGAATGGTCCTTTAGAAAAGAAGGCCTGAGATCCCGATGACAAATCAGCCAGTCAGTTAAAATCAATTACTAATCATCTGCTGTGTGTGTCAAGAAGTATGAATTGTACGGGGAGGCTCCAAAGATAAAGAAGCTCACTGCTTGTGGGAAAAATATAGACCCAAAATAACCAGTGCTATAAAATAATGAATACATGGTAAGTTGCCAAATAAGCAGTATGAAAATATTTTAGAGCTACATATGTTCAAAGGAATGAACAATAGCTGTAGGATGGAGGTGGTTAGGAACACTCTTTTTTTTTTTTTTTTTTTTTAAGAGGCTGTGTAAGCTGACCTATGCCTTGCAGAATGGGAAGATTTAGGAGAGAGATTATCTTTGCCTACAAAGAGAAAATTCCATATAACATAGTTGGGCTATATCTGAAGAATCTAATACTAGATTTTATTAGTTCAAGAATATAATACTAGACCAAAGGAAGTAGAATTTAATGTAGCATAAAAAAATCTCTTTACGTCTCCCCCATACCATTATTTCTTGGTTTTTATTCTTCAAAGTGAAGAAAAATCCCAGCTTTATTAAAAATATAAGTTACATAATGATCCAGACAGTTAGAATTCTTGCCCTTAGGTTTAAATCTATTTAAGAAATAATCAGGGAAGTAGAAAAGTCATTTTTAGTAATACCTCTAGTACAGGGCACCTAATTCAGATTAAGGAAAGTCCGAGTAGGATGCTTAGAAAAAACAGCATCTAAACTAAAATTTTGCTGAAGGCCAAGTAGGCATTAAAAGATTCTGAAATGAGATGTGACATTGTGAATCAAAGGAAGTTCAAAGTGGTGATAGCAAGGTACCTATAAGAGTAGAAGGGGTAATGAATGAATGGGTTTAAACTCTGTAGAGGAAATAAAAAAGGCATAAGGGTGCCATCAGCCAAGAGCATGGGCCTTTGGGGTGCCCCACATACTTTCGGGGAATCTGTGAAGTCAAATAATTTTTATAATAATGCTAGTACATTATTTGCCTATAAAGGCTCATTTTCTCATGAGTGTATAGTGGAGTTTTCTACTGTACATTTGGCAGATCTACATAAAAGAATGAACCAATATGTTCCAAATAACAAGTCATGATGTTATAAAAATCACTCGTGGATAAAAAACATATTCAAGGTGCAAGAGAGGCCAGTGTAACAGACTACCAAAAAAAAATTACGAATATGGTTTCAGATTCTATATGACAACTGACTTTTAAGAAACTCCCACTTTTTGAATTTTGATATAGTATGAAAGGATAGTCATAATTATCTAAAACGGCTATTAAAATACTCCTTCCTTTTCCAACTCTGTATGTGTGAGACCAGATTTTCTTCAAAATACTCCAACCAAAATAACAGATCACAACAGATTGAATGAAGAAGCAGATATGACAATCTAGCTAACTTTTGTTAAACCAGACCTTTAAAAGAGGTTCAAAGTATAAAGCAATTCTACTCTTACAAGTAATTGGGGGGGGGGGGGGGCAGAGGACTAGTTGTTTTGCATAAGAGAAGGGTTATTATCGGGATGCCTGGGTGACTCAGTGGTTGAGCATCTGCCTTTGGCCCAGGTCCTGATCCCCGGGGTCCTGGGATCAAGTCCTGCAATCAGGCTCCCCATGGGGAACCTGCTTCTCCCTCAGCCTATGTCTCTGCCCCTCTCTCTCTCTCTGTTTCTCATGAATAAATAAATAAATAAATAAATAAATAAATAAATAAATAATCTTTTTTTTAAAAAAAAAGTTATTACTGTTACTGTTTAAATAAATTAAATATTTCAATTTTTTTCCATTTTGATTTCTCATATAGTAAATATGGAGAGGTATAACCCACATAAGCTCTTTAGGGTCATCATAATTTTTAAGTGTAAAGAGATTCTGAGACTAAAAGTTTGAGAATGAGGGCCACAGGGGTTCTGTTTCATGTCTATTTGAGATCTCTTCTTTTTTTTTTTTTTTTTTTTTGACCCTGTGTGATTGAGGTGCACTCAGTAAGCCCATCAATAAATGTTGAGTCACTTCACTTCCCTTCACTCGCTGTTTCTAACTGCCCATTGTTGTATGCCTGAATGAATAAATGGATCTTGCTTTCACATCACTATCAGCTTCTGTTTGTCCTGAATCCTCATTTCCCATTGATAATGCGTCAAAAGTAACAGCTGCTATTATGACAATTTAAGAGAATCATGTAAGGATCAATAAACAAGATCAAATTCACAAATGCATCTGTATCTCTGCAGAGCACTCTGTCTTGATAAAAGCTGAAATTAACTGGGGAGACTGTGCTGTTCCCCTGCGGGTTTCAGTGTTTTACACTATAAGAGGCAAGACTAAGAACCTAAAAACATTAGAACATTTAAAGGTAGCAAAAGTTATGACTTGTTCTCCAACTCTGAACCAAATACTTGTGGAAAAGATTATAATGAATAATCCCTTATCTGTAGGGGGAAAAAATGCCTGATTTCTTTCTCTGCTTTGAAGCCTCTGATGATTTCTGGCTGTTTGCCCCACATTTTGATCTTTGGATAAGGATGCTGTCCTCCGGGCTCCTTTCCCTCTGAGGTCCACCAGGAATGTCTGTCTGAAGGCTTTTACTGGGATTTTATATTTAACACTTGGCGGGTAAATGATTTCAGGAAAAGTGTAAGCGTCCGCTCACATGCAAGCTCTGTGACCCTCTGAGAAAAGACCTGGACATGGGATAGAGTGGCACGGGGGGCAAGAAATGACATTTACAGCAAGGACTCAGAGCAGGCTCTGCTCCTCACCTCCCTCCTGGCCTGTGCCAGAAGGTTCCAGCAACCCTACAGTGGGCTGGTTCAAAGGCAGCATTAGGCTGCCCCTTGGAAAGGGTACAGTCCTCTCTTTGCAACTGAGTTGAGATGACCTCATTCTTTTCAGTTATAAATTTTGGCAAGTTTGATTCCATGTTATCAGTCAGAGGCCATCATTCCTTTTAAGTCCAAATGTAGCTTCTGCCAAATTTTGATCAAACAGAAGTCTTTCTCATTCTTTTCAAATAGTATTTTTTTAAGGCATGCTCATTTCAGATTGAATTAAAATCAAGCTTAGTAGCAAAAAATGTTTGTTTGTTCTTATTTGAATTTGTCAAAATCCCTTTAAAGTGACATATACAAAAAAAAAAAAAAAAAAAAAAAAAAAAGTGACATATACAGTAATCTTCCAAAAATTGTTTCTTCTTCTTGCTTTTATTTGTAAAAAATTGTATGTTTGTATCAATGTCATATATGAATGTTTCATTTTTTCCAAGCCTTTTTAAAATGTATTTTTAAAAATGCAATAAGGATGGTTAGTCAAGCCTTTAACAGCTGAAAAAAATTATGCACAATTATATATGAAATACATGAGTGCCCTCTCTTGTCCACTTCAAAGTAAAACAGTTTTAGTAATCAAAGAAATTTCTCTCTGTAGTGGCAGGAAACAAAATCAACCATGTCTAACATAAGCTATTTGTCTTCCTTCTTTGAAAATCTGTTACATAAAGGCATGGCATATTCCATTAAGAAAAGAGAAACTTATTAGCATAAAATGAATTTTAAGGTAAACACAACATTTTTAATAAGAAGTTAAAATGCTAGCCTGTGTCACACAGCATTGGCTCCAGTTTTAATTTTTCTTTTTTAAGTCTCAGGGGGTATGTTGAATTCAAGTAAACCTGGTTTTGAAAATGAGTTTAATTTTCATTTTGACTGAAGGATTGCACCATAAGCAAGTTCTAATTTCCCAGGATGTTAAACCTGAACAATAGAATTCTGATTTTCACTTTTTTTTTTTTTAACAATCGAATGAAAAGCAACAAATAAGCCTGTTGTTTGGAGCCAGTAATTTTTTTATATTGCTGCCCAGTAATGAAACTGCACAAAAGGATATGCTATAGTGCTATTAATGTTAAAGAATGTTTATTAACCATTTCTAGAACCCTCCTGTCTCCCCCAAGAAGTTAGTGAAGTGGACAAAATATACATAGGTTTTTGTGCCTGGTATGGAAGGCCGATCTCGGGTAGAGATTTCAGGATAAAAGGATCATAGATCAGAAGAAATTCAATGACCAGGACTGACATTCATTGTGCCTTCAATGAGGGTAGATGAGGATGCTCAGCTGCAGTTTCAAGAATCAAGCCATTTCCATTGCAGCTCCTTGAACGTTTTGAGTAAGTAAAGAGAATATTGGACCTTGCTCAGTTTTCTCCTAGAGCTGATGAAGTCGTTTTCATCATAAATTCTTCACATCTTATGAAACACGTTTCCTGAAGACATGGAGGGAAGTTGTATTTATCAGAAAGGGCTTTTGAAAGAGTAGCATGAGTTTCTAAAGATCTAAGGATCTAGACCCTTCTCGGCTCCCATCCCTCACCCCCTCTCCATGGTTTTATATTCTTGTCAAGTATGCTAGTTGCCAAATGAGGTATCGTAGTGCTACTACCACTGCAAAGGTTGTGAAGACTTCCAGCAGGTCATAGAAAACTCTGCTAAGGGTCATATCTCCCATACTGCATTGAAGAAGAGAGTCCCTTAGTGGCTGGCTGTAGTAGCTATTGGCAGAGTCCAGGATTACACGTTCAAAGGTGATGGGACATTCATGTCCTTCTAGGATATGGTGTTAGTGATGTTATTCAAATAATTTCAATCAAAATCCCACTTCATAAAGAAGGCCTGCAAAGTATGCTGAGAGTGGGATCACCAGCAGCAGAGGTGAGCCTACTGCAGTGCCTTTATCAGGAAAATCCACATAGTGACTAGGGTTATCTTCACAACAACCCTGGAAAGCGGAATCTGTTATCATTACCGTTTTACCCAGAGTAGTTAAGTAACTTCACCAGTGCACCTGCCAAACTCCGTTGGATGGAGCTAGAGTTTGATGTGAGCTGTCCGGCTCCAGAGTCATAGCTCTTCTCACCACACTGAGCTACTCTTTGGGGCTCTGTCCAAACCCCACATCCTCTCAGAAGCTTTCTCAGTCCTCTTAGCTGAGCATCATCTCTCTGTTCTGAACTCTCATAATACCATCTTTGGTTTTCCTCTAATGCCAGCTTTCGTCTGCTGGTTTCATTGTTTCTTTATTTAACACCTAATTTGTAAGGTCATCAGGGCAGTACCCATATGTAATTCATTTTTGTAAGAAAGGGGACTCAGAGAATTGGGCTGGTAATTCACAAAACAGCATCTTAAATAAAGTTATTGGACTTATAAGCTCTCACCAGTGTATTCATTCATTCTATTAATATTTATTAAGATCCAAAGATAGGGATCCCTGGGTGGCTCAGCGCTTTGGCCCTGCCTTTGGTCTAGGGCGTGATCCTGGAGTCCCAGGATCAAGTCCCACCTTGGGCTCCTTGCATGGAGCCTGTTTCTCCCTCTGCCTGTGTCTCTGCCTCTGTGTGTGTGTGTGTGTCTCTCATGAATAAATAAATAAAATCTTTAAAAAAAAAGATCCAAAGATATAGCAGACCTGTTTCTAAGCAGGGGGAGGGGAGAGGGGGGCAGTGATAAGTCAAACTGCAGATGAGCTTTAATGATATAACTAATGGATTAACCGTTCCAAGATTCAGGTCTTCCATTAATGCATCTTTTTAATTAATGGTTAGTTATTAATAGAAAAGTAATTTGCTGATCTACTTGACATCATTACCAACAGAGTAACTCAGAGATTGTCCATTGTATGTAAGAAGCTTCATGGGGAACATTTTAAGGTAAAATGTAGAGGACGTGTACACAGAAAAAGGAAAAAAAATCATTTATACAATAGCAGTGGACCAACAGTGCGAATAATACAGAAATTTTTGAAGTTAGGATATGGATAACCACTTGGAAATGAGCTTCAGATAATATTGTAGAAAACTATCAGAAAGTATGCAGAGATGTGGAGTTCTTAAGAAACAATGAACCGGGATCCAATTCTGTTTCCTTCATCCAGTAAATCAAATATCCTTCTCCTTGGGTTCAATTTGACTGGGAAAGGTGAAACTTATTTAACATTATTCCTTTCTGGGTGAAGTTTCCCCCCCCCCGCCCCCGCACCAAAGAAGTCTCTATAAGGTACTGTCCAGACCTGATCCTGTTTATCAGCTAAAATTAAACTGAAATAGTCTCAAGTTGTTTTGACTACTGATGGATGAGATTTGGAAAATGACAGTCTGGGGTCCATGAGAAATTGCAGTTATGCTGAATTGATGATGACTGTGTGTGGTACCCACTTTGATTTCTTCTGCTTGGCCCATCTCAATAGATAACTTCTAGCAATTTCATATTTGCAAAACAAAATAATCTGACAATTTGTAAGGGTGGGAAAGGATGTTGGTTCATTTCCCTAAAGATCTATCTCATAGAAAAGCCATATATATGAAAAAGAAATATAATTCAATGTTTCTCTGCCAGAAGAGGCAGCCAAATTTTTATATTGTTCCGGGAAGAAAATGATCTTTCTGCAATTTCCATTTACTCCTTCTTTACCGAGCCTAGAACTTTACTCTTTTGGAGATGGCAATGGTATTGCAACATTTTCAGGAAGTGAAGCTTTAAAGCGCAAAATTTATTGCACAACCCCCCAGCCTCCCTCATTTTTCTCAGTGGAGACCCATTGTTGTCTTTAGCTTCTCTGCTCTGGGTTTTGGCTTCCTGGTTACCTACATCCTCTGTCTCTGTCTTGAATGACCCTTCACCGCAACACTGTGGTATTCGCTGTAATAACAGGTGGGCCAAAATGAGCTCACGCTGATTAACACAGAGCATGTAATTTTGTAGGAATTTTATTATAATTGAGCAATAATTCTTGTACCTATTTTTTAAATTTATCTGGAAAGCAAATTATTGTATTTCCCCAAGGCTTCCAATAACATTATCTGTTTTTAGGAATTCTTTTTCATGCTGGTACTCTAAGCTAATGAGCTCAATAGTCTTGACAAGAAAAAAGATGAAAGAGGTAGAATGGTTTATTTTTAGTCCAAATCTGGGTTTATTACTGTAACAATGTGTCCCTATTGTGCTCCCTGAGAGCATCCAAAATAATCAGAGTGGAATAGGTAGGAAACTAAATTGAGAACCAATAATCTGCTAAATAGCACCATTATTTTACCCCACTAACCCTCCTTCTATCTTTAGGTACAGGAAGAATAAACATTAGTTCTCCCATTCAGAAGCTTACTATGGATTATTTCCTTGTTTATTTTGTCCTGGATAGGTTGCGAAAAGGGATGACTATCAGGAAAGGTCTCAGAGTGCAAAGGTGAAAAAAAAAATTGTTTCTGTATAGATATTAAAATATGCTTTAGGGATGCCTGGGTGGCTCAGTGGTTGAGTGACTGCCTTTGGCTCAGGTCATGATCCTGGGATCAAGTCCCACATTGGGCTCCCCACAGGGAGCCTGCTTCTCCTTCTGCCTATGTCTCTGCCACTCTCTGTGGGTCTCTAATGAATAAATAAGTAAAATCTTTGTTAAAAGAGTATGCTTGGGCAGCCCCAGGTGGCTCGCCGGTTTAGCGCCTGCCTTCAGCCCAGGGTGTGATCCTGGAGATCTGGGATCAAGTGCCACGTCGGGATCCCTGCATGGAGCCTGCTTCTCCCTCTGCCTGTGTCTCAGCCTCTCTCTCTGTCTCTGTGTCTCTCATAAATAAATAAATAAATATAAATAAAATCTTAAGAAAAAAAGAGTATGCTTTATACATATCCTCTCATTCAATGCTCATAACTTAGCCATGAGTCAGTTGATACTGCCTCTTATAAGTGAGCAAACAGTTTTCTAGAGGACAATGTATTCCAATCTACTATTAACAGTTTTTATCTGTTTATTTTTTTAATATTTTATTTATTTATTCATGAGAGCCACAAAGAGAGAGGCAGAGACACAGGCAGAGGGAGAAGCAGGATCCCTGCAGGAAGCCAGATGTGGAACTCGATCCCGGGACCCCGGGATCATGACCTGAGCCTATGGCAGATGCTCAACTGCTGAGCCACCCAGCCATCCCAGTTTTTATCTGTGTAAATGTTACAATTCCAAGCAGAGATTTATGCAAGAAAAACAGTTTTCTTCTCCACTCCTCCCTCTCCTCAGCTGCTCTCTCTCACACACACAAAGACATATGTGTGTGCATGCACACACTAGAAAAGTATAGACCTATACCACAAGGCTCAGGAAAGCCTAACATCCAAATGGAAATGCAGTTAAGCTTCTCAACCCCTAGTGGGATAGTTGAACTCTCAATAGGATTCACAATTAACTGCCCCAAAAGGTATTTCTTCACCCCCGCACACTAGGCGTTGTCTCTGTTGCTCCTCACGTTCCATGGAGCCATCCCTACCCCTCTCACATCACCAGTTGTCCCAGCCAGCTTTGATGATTTTCCTATGGATTCTAATAATAAGTCAAGTAGAGCATCTCCCTGGCCTTGGGGAGATGATTGCTAGCTCCCTCCACACAGTAGAAGCCCAGTCGATGACAGAACAGAACATTTGCCTTCTCTTCTTTGTTCATTTTGTTATTTCTCCAGCAATCCAATGACCTCTTTCTTTCCTAATTTGTTTTGTGCTCAGCGGCTTATCAACGTTGTCTCTTCCAAACTGCATAGATCAAACGATGCTAGATTCTTGTCATTTGGGGAGAAGGTAAAAATAGCTCTAACTAAATCTCTGCTGGGCTTTGGAGGAAGCTAAAATATGTTCATGTTTCTTTCAAATTAACTGGCTGGCTTCGTTCTTCGTGTCTGGCATGACAGTAACGCGCATCATTATTATTACTTTTTATCAACAGCGTGGCAGTGCTTAGATAAAGCAGGGCAACCCCACTCAAACTTTTCCTCTCCTGGACGAAGACAAACCAAACAGCATGTTTTTTGTCAGTATGGATTTTTCCCCATCAAGATAGTCCTCAGCTCAGTTCTATGTAAATGTTATTAAACTCCACATTAAACAGCGTGTGGGGGGGGGGGGGGGTACTGAGCCCAGAAGTGCTTGACAGCTAATGAATAAACATATACTTTATTTCTAGCAAGTCTTTTTTCAGAAAACGGTGCCCGAATACTTTTGGAAAAAGACCCATTTATTGTGTTTTAAAAAACACATATGCTAACATGGAAATGCAAGTAAACCAGACAGAGTGTCACTCCAGTTCTTGAGCATATAAGTAAACGTCTGATTATTTTGCCTGAAGAATGTCAAAGGGACTAAGTCCCGTTGAGTTCAGAGAAAATGCTGCTGCCACATTTCCTGCTCCAATCCCACCACTCGAGAGCCTAGTGTCACTTACCCATCTCAGGCACTCTCTAGAGTGCATATCTCTTTTTCAAAACACAAGGACTTGTGAATACAAAGTTCAAAGGGCTTTCCAAAGCAGAGCCAATTTAGCCCTTATTTGGAAAGAGAAACATGGTTTAAAAAAAAAAATCTAACAAAGACAGGAGGTATACCTAATATAGAGCTTTCATCCCTCCTCTGTCTGTGTATCTTGATTTGTCTTACTTGTTGGCTTACATTATTTTACTGCTTCACCAAACATATGTGCCTAGATTAAAGAGTTTACCTTCCTTTAGTGTCATGGTAGAATAAAGGATTACTTTTTTTTCTATCTCACTATTACTGAATTTATTCTCCACATGTCCATAATTTATCCAGGGGATCTCAGGCAGTCAATGGCCAAAAATATTAGCACAGAAAGCTACTTACTCTACATGTACAGCATTTGAATATACATTCAAGTGCTGAATGGGGAGCTAATAAAACTAGAATGGCAAGTGTGATATAAATATTATATCTATGCGGAATTTTCAAAAAGCAAGACTACTTCTAACACCATGGTTTTTCCTGGTTTACCAAAATAAGAGGCACTATTTTGGTAACAACTACTTTTATGG
The DNA here is from genome assembly GCF_048418805.1 of Vulpes vulpes. Lineage (NCBI taxonomy): Eukaryota > Metazoa > Chordata > Mammalia > Carnivora > Canidae > Vulpes > Vulpes vulpes. Next base: position 10,479,087 of record NC_132787.1, on the reverse strand, counting down.
ATGGCTGAAACTTACATCACCCGCCAAGTACAATGAAGCATTTGAGAGCTGAATCCCTGAAACGATGAGGACCTGCTCCAGAGGAAATCCAGGGCAGTCATGGCTGGTGAGTGTTTCGTGGACAATGTCCTGGGCTCATCTTTGCATCATCACCTTGGCCCTGAACCTGTGATTAACAACCGGTCAGCCTGGGACTGGGAGCCTCTTAATGAACTCTAAGCTTTAGAACAAAGCTATCATTCTAAGGAGTAGTTTAGTGTGTTATAATGAACTGAAGGAAGGCAGAAAGTAAAGGCAGGGAGACACAGGCACTCTGCTGGAAAGCAGAGTCATTAAAAATAATGAGCAGTCTTCCACTTCCTTCTTTTTATTAACTTTCTGAAAGGACAACCCGACACTTTATTATTTAGCACAGTCTCCACTTTTACTAATATCCGTTAGCAGATGGCTAAGAATTTTTCCACAACATGCTCCATAAGACTTAGAACCACCCTGGAAAACACTCACGGTCTTTTCCCTTTTTTGTTTTGTACATCTGAGAATTGCCTTTTCCAAGAAGTGCCTCTAAGCTAAACAAAAATTTGCCACCCGTCTCTCCTTCTAAAATACTCAAAGGTAGCATTTTAGGGGGAGAGTCGAAAACAGAAAGCAAGGACAAAGAAAAAGACTTCAAATGCTCATCCTAAAGTACTATTCATTCTGAATTTCTCCTTCTAGTCGCCCCTGCAAGGCTAATTTATGTCTAGGAATCTCTAGGAATGGTGTCGACACTTAATTGCTGGCACTGTTACGTATTCGGAATTCTGATAGGAGAAGAGAAGGCTGAATGAACCGGATGGTTGGTAAAAGGCCAGAATTTTAGTCTGGAAGAGATTTCTAGAATGAATTATGAAGCTAACTGCTCTGAGTTAGTACTTGGAGAACTGCTGCCTTAGTGCCAAATAGCAGAGCTGAACTCTGATCTTTTTCCCTTGTAGTTAATAACTTAAGCCAAGCTTTTGATCAAAGCAAAGGAAGCCCAACAGCTGAGACCCAGGGAAATTGTTGGCTTGACCAGAAGTCTTTGTGATTTGTGGATCCAAGCGACCTAGGCTTCTATACAGAAGCAGAGTGAGAAAGGAAGTACTATTTGAACACCTATTATATGCCGGGCACGTGCCAGGTATTTTATTTATGCTATTTCACTTAGCCCTCACACTTACCCCTAAGGAATTGGCTTTTTTATCCATGAGTGATATATAGAAAAGTTAGGATTCATCCATCCATCCATCCATCCATCCATTCAACAAATGTTTATTGCGCAATAACCATGTTCTAGGCGTCATGCTGGATGCTGGGGATACAATAAGTGAGACAGACACAGTGCTTTCCTTTACTGAGCTCAACAGTTTAATGGAGATGATGGGTATTGCATAAATATTCAGAAGCCCGATGAGCATTACAGAAAGGGCAGCAGGTGCTTGAGCAGGTACAGAAAATAGGTGATTTATTCAACTACTGAATACAGGATTATTGGAAGCCCACAAGAAGCACTAACTTTGAAGTTTACTGAAAATTTTTTTTATAAAGATTTTATATGTTTATTCATGAGAGACACAGAGAGAGAGAGGCAGAGACACAGGCAGAGGGAGAAGCAGGCTTCATGCAGGGAGCCTGACCTGGGACTCGATCCTAGGTCTCCAGGATCATCACACCCTGGGCTGAAGGCAGATGCTCAACCGCTAAGCCACCCAGGCATCCCAAGTTTACTGAAAACTTTTATCTTGCTTTTCTGGAAATGGTCTATAACACAGACCTATAGCTATCGAATTCCATGTAACTCAAGGACTGAATTTTTTTATTTTTTGAATTTTAATTGACTTAAAATTTAATTCTAATAGTGATAGAGGGTTAGTAGCTACCATATTTGACAGCATAAAATTCCCATGGGGCTGACAGTATTCTGAAACTTGTCTCCTCTACCATTGCCTTTGGAGAGATTTGGTGTGAATCAGTCTAGGAAGCCTAAGGAATTTGTTTCTACTATAGTTATATTGAGAACCCTCCAATTTACAGGAGCATTATATTTCTGGGTTGACTCCAAGGAAGATATAAGGTAACTCTAAGAAATCAACTCCATTATACGCTCCAATCAGATTCAACCGTGACTAGACCTGGATGAGTTCTTATACCAAAGTATTCTACTGGGGTTAGTCAATCTAGAGATAATTCAGTATTGGGTTATTTCACAATAACAGGGTCCCAGGTTACCCAGCAACCCCTCAGATATGGTGAGTCCTAAGCTCTGCTTTAACCCCGGTTAGAGGAGAAGATGAAAAGGCTGATTGGCCTCTGATTACCTCTGCGACGTAAGAGGGAAGAGGATTCAAGTCTTCTCCAAGGTCAGAGCAGTAACTGTAGGAAACATCATACACTTGCACAAAAACATAAATACAGGCACATGTATACTCACATGCAGGCACATACACACACTTGCCTTTGGATGTTGGTGTCTCTGAGTTAATGGTATATGCTGGACATGGTTATTTCATTGATAGTTCTAATCAGGAACTGAAGTAAAAAGGTGTTTTAACTCTAAATGGAAATGGAACTGAAAATGCTTTAGATCTTTTTGCCAAAGCACCTTATTATTTGAGCTTGTTTTATATTCAAAAGATGCTATCTATCAAGCAATAAATAAAATTAGTCCTGTCAGATACTTAATTATTTATGATAAAATTTACTACATTGCTGCTGACTTAGGCTCCCATATTTGATCAGTCTCTTAGCCTCAGAGACATATTCTCTTAGTTCCACACTATCTTTTATAATACCATACAGTCAGATATACTTTATTTTATATTTATATGAATTATTTTCTATTTTATACAACATTTTATATTGCCTCTTGGATGAAAACAACTATTTTTCTTTCTCGCTGCTTTGCATGGACTGAATGCTATCTACTTAGCCAGCCACTTGACCTCACGCTGCCCCCCACCCCCAACTATGAGGTGATGCACCGTGCTTCTGACATTACTACACCTTATTACTCACTCAGGCTGTTACTAACAGACTACCGCCTCCAGGCTTACCATGCAATCTGGCAGCCACATCAAGAAGGAACAGGAATCAGAGTCACAATTATCTCTTGCTTTATTCTTAAAGAAAGGAAAGGAGTCAGACCATTAAAAATGTGATACATATTGTATTTTAGTATGCTTGCTAGTTGCCAATTATCTTCTCAGAAATTGGTCTTATGCAAGCACTATTCAGCAACAAATTGGCTTGGTGCATGACTGACCTCAGATCATTTCATGAGATAGTGGCAATAAAAGCTTCCATTTATTGAAAGCCAATAATGTGCTAAGATATTTATTACACACATTCATCATTATATCAGTTTTCACAACAACCAGTAAAATAGAAACAATTATTCCGGTTTTTCAGGTGAAGAAACACAACATCCATGAGCCAACACTAGAGTAAGATCACACAGTTTGGAAGTCAGAAACTCATCTAATTCCTATCTAACTCCATGCTATTCCATTTCATCTTTCTCTCTTCCTGTGAGTAAGGTCCTTGGGAGGAGAGAGAAATGAAAGGGAAAGGAGCAGGTAAGAATGCCAAGTTATCCCATTTTATTTTTCATTTATTTATTTTTTTTAGTTATCCCATTTTAAAACGTCTTTCAGTATATGTCCCTTACCTTTGCTTAGCACAGTGAGGTAATTATTGAATGAAATACATTTTTAAAAATCTGTTCTCAATATTCATCTGAAATACATCTTTTGAGCATGTATTATATATAAGTGTTAAGTACTAGAATACTGGGGAGGACAAGAAAATAAAGGTCCTTGCCTTTGAGGGCTTATATCTTGGTAGAGAAAACAGAAAAAGCAAATCAATGAACAATATAATTCCAGGTGGTACTGAAAGATGTGAGGAAAGTAGAACAGAGTGACGTGATCTGATGCCCTGGAGTGACTGTGAGGGGCAGGAGTGCTAATTCAGATTGAGTGGTCAGGAACTGCTCACTGAGGAGATGGCCTTTGAGCTAAGAGCTGAATGCCAACAAAAAAACATCGAGATCTATGAGGCTCTTGATGTGCCAAGGAGAGTATGCCAAGCCAAGGGAGCGTCCTACCGCATGGACGGTAGGGGAGGGGAGGAATCAAAGATGCTGCCTGGAATTTGGTTCCAGCAACTGGCTAGGACATTGGCCATTCACTGAGACTGGAAGACTTGGAGGAAGTGAATGATGTAAGGGAAAAACGAGTTTTATTTAATTTCTAGAAGGCATTCCTGTAATGCTCACTTTTACCAGGTAGACTGAAAAAAGAAATCTTAATTCTAGTGATTTGATATGAAGATTTTACACATTTAGTGAACTCAGATATTTCCATTTGAAACAAACAAACAAACAAAAAACAAGGAATGCTTATAATTATTCTTTTATAATTATTTCTATTTTGAAGTTTGCCAAAAGGTACAAACTTGCAGTTTTAAATATATAAAGTCATTGGGATGGAATGTCCAGCATTGTGTTCGTAGTTAATAATTCTGTATTGCATATTTAAAAGTTGCTGAGTAGATTTTAAGTGTTTATCACAGGAAAAGAATTTGTAACTATATAAAGTAAAAGGTGTTAACTAGACTTATTGTGATGATCTTTCGCAATATAGACAGATATCGAATCATTCTGTGTACCCCTGAAAGTAATAAATTGTTACATATCAATTATAAGTCAATTACAAAAATTAGCTCTATTTTATCAGCTTTAACAAAAGAAAATATGGAAATGTCATTTTGACTTTTTCAGACTCGATCTAGAATATTTTTTTAACTACTCAATAGGATTCCTGAATATGTTTGGGGTTTTTTTTTAAGAGTTATTTATTTATTTGAGAAAATACAATGACTTAAAAAGACTGTTCTGGAAGACACAATATCATAGCTAGATTATTATAATGCAATAATTGCAACACAGATGGCAAGAAAGAGAATCATCTATCCTTTGTGGGGAAAGGAGTCAAACCTCTTAACCTAGTCTTGGAAGACAGTGTTTCCTTAGCAGCCAAATGTTGGGGTTGTGGGAAAGCCATTCTGGGCCAACACAGACACAATAGCTTGAATTTGAGGGAAACACAATCTGCCACATAATTAAACATTTTTCAGGAATATGCACCTTAAAAGAAAAATAATAACTTAAAAGGCTTGGGCTCTGATTTGTCTTGAAGTTTTGTTGAGTTTTATCTAATTTCCTTTTTTTTCCCTTATATTTAAGACTACTTGGGAACATCAAAAATGATAGTAGAATTTTAAAAGTAGATTGACTTTTCAAGTCATTACTTATTTCTTTAAAACTATTCCAAAGATATTATTTGACAATTATAAACTTTTCTACATATTTGGAGAACTATTCATTTGTCAGCATTCTGTTGTTTGTATAGACTGAATAACTGACAGTTGGCTGAAGTTTTTATTTATTTATTTTTTTTTTTAAGATTTTATTTACTTGTGAGAGAGAGAGATTGCACACAAGAGATAGGGGAGAGGGATGCCTGGGTGGCTCAGCGGTTAAAGCATCTGCCTTTGGCTCAGGTCATGATCCTGGAGACCTGGGATCAAGTCCCACATTGGGCTCCCTGCATGGAGCCTGCTTCTCCCTCTGTCTCTGCCTCTCTCTCTTTCTGTGTCTCTCATGAATAAATAAATAAAATCTTAAAAAAAAAAAAAAAAGAGGTAGGGGAGAGGAGAGGTGGGCAGAGGAAGAAGCAGACTCCCCACTGAGCACTGAGCAGGGAGGGAGCCTGGGATCAAGCCCTGAGCCAAGGCAGATGCTTGATGAAGTTTTTATTTTTTAATTAAATATTGTAGATTTGTGCACTACTCTCCTAACTATATCATTTTAATATAAATGCCTTGTCATTGTAACTTTTCATGTACTTTGGGATTCTATAAGTAAAAAACACATTCAGATAATTTGAATATAAAGTCTATCTTAACTAGTTTCTTGACCTAATGATTCCATCTCCCTAAGTTACTAGGAATACTGATTCTATTTAAAGATAATTATAAAATCTAAATAATTTAAAGCCTGTATGACTTGGTCAATTTCTGCTGGCTAGTAATTATAATAATTAATAATATATATTTGCTAATGACAGTGGTCTAGATAAATTCTAATTTCCCTTCTATACTTAGATTTAGCTGGTAGTCATTGTTTATAGTTTGATGATTTCTCCTGATCCTAATTGTGAAAGCAGTGGAGTATGCAAATTACCAGAAAAATCTCCTACTGATAAGCTATGCAAATGAAACACCAGGTGAGTAGATATATTCTTTTGTGTCATTAATCGGTTGATTAAACTCTCCTAAAATGCAAACTGACATGGCTGACCCCACCTTTTAAGCCTCCAAAGGATCATTTATGTTGCCAGAAATGTAGTCAAGACAATAAATGCATATTCTGTGTGTTTCTTTTTAAAAGCCCGAAGGCAAAAAAAATAAAAAATAAAATAAAATAAAATAAAATAAAAGCCCAAAGGCTTTTAGTTATCCCTGTGAAGACCCCATTCTATAGTCTATCTATAATAGTATTTATGATAATAGCATTCGAATCCCAAAGAAAAACCTGGGGCGAGTGAGCTGGCTGCACGACAGGCAACACAACAGTAGATGAGTTTTCCAGACAACAGTTCTGAGAAAGAAGACCTCTAGAAAAAGAAAGGGAAGGATTTCAAGCATTGTTTGTTTTCTTTTTTAACTTGGCTTTTCTACACTCCTTCTTCTAAGATGCCATTTGTACATACAAATCACTTCAGTTTATTTTTAAAACCCACACAGAGAGATATTGTTTTGTTGTGGTTACATCCTAGTCAGTAGAGGCCCAAAGCCTCCCATCGTGAGAGGAAATGAAACCTGGCTGAGTCTTTAAGAGGCCTCGGTATACATGTGGCTCCTTTCATCTCAGGCTTGTAATTGCTGTAATTCAGCCCCAAGCTTATTTCCAAAGGTAGCCTACTGAGAAAATCCTCAGTATCTAACCCAGGATACATTCAAGAAAGTCCCACAAATGAAGCAAAGATTGCACTTATGTTAACAAGCAAAAGGACAAAGTCCCTTTCCTCCCTCATCTGATGCTCCTTCAGTTATATCAGTAAGCTGAATTGCAGAAGTCATCGCCCTACTTGGAGAACCAGGGCACTTTGATAAAACACAACGAAACATCAACAGAGATCAGATCCCAAGGCTTCCAAATGAATTTTTTTTGGAGGTGCGCGTACCTGGAGAGGGTTGCGTCACAGATTATATTCTCTCTGTAATTCCTGCTGTGTGCCTGCATTGGCCTAGAATGCCCTTCCCACAATCCTAACACTTCCTGCTAACCAAATGCTTTTCTCCCAACATTGGATTAAGAGTATCCTCAAATTCGAGTCCCTTCTCCCAAAGGGTAGAGGATTGCCCTCCTTTTTACTACCTTTGCAGCAAGTGGTCATTATGGTGTGTTACTGTTTTTACAACCTGGCCTCCAGAGCAGATGAGACCGTAAATTCCCTGAGGGTGGTGGCATTCCTGTCATGTCTGTGTCCCTTGTGCACACCACACCCTAGACCTGAATCCATAAGTCATGAGCTGCGGAAGCATGGTCTATGTGTCCAAATTTAGATTCAGAAAACTGGATCCCTCTACTGCTGATTCTTAATGTCTTCAGATGAGGATACAGTTTCTGACAACACTATCGAGTGAGTACAAACGTGTCTCCCCCAAATGGGGCATTTAAGCGCTTCAGAACTGCGGGTGTTCCTCAGAAACAGAAGAGGAAACTAATAGTTAAATAAAGTGAACTGAGGAAGGAGGGGATTAAATTATTAAAAAAGAGTGATGTGAAAAATCTTTTTTTTTTAAGTTTTTTTTTGTTTTCAAGAGAGAGAACGCACCAGCAGCGGCTAGGAGCAGAGAAAAAGGGAGAAGTAGACCCCCCACTGAGCAGGAGCCAAACCCCAACCCTGACTCCCCAGCAGGGTGGTGTAGGGTGGGGGGTGGGCATCGATTCCAGGACCCTGAGATCATGACATGAGCCAAAGGCAGATGCTTAACCACTGAGCCACCCAGGTGCCCCTCATGTGAAAAATCTTTATGAACTATCAGCTCTTACGCTGTCATTTTTAGAACATCTGACAAGGCTAGCAGATTTCCCCACATCCCTTTATTCCTTTTTGGGCACTGCACCTGCAGATTGCCTAAAACAATGTTTTGGGTTATTTGGGAGAGATTATTCCATCCTTCTTTGTAGAAATGTATCTTAAGAACCTTTGTGGGACACTGCTACTCTTGTACCACAGTCTCTCTAATGCCTATAATCGCCTGTAATTAAACATATGTAACAACGGGAAATAAAAATTTAATATAGAAGCAATTGCTAAATCAAAAATATTTGAAATCTTTCTTATTTTGGGAATAAACCAAGATACAGATAACATAGAATTGCTCACTAAGCGATAGGAGTCATTGTGCGCATAGATCATCAAAGCATTCTAATAATTTCAAATCATTTGTTGAACTTTAGGAATTATTGGTGTGCTCTTTCATTTGATGCCATTGTCACTAGTTCAGAGATGCCACCATATGAACTAAAATTGGACAGAGGGAGCCTGATTTCTCCCCATTAAATTGGTAGTGTTAGGTTCCTGCTGATACTATAGTACTGCTGGTGAGAGGGGGGCACTGAATCTACATCCAGACACTTGACCCAACCAGCATCACTCACTTCTGTCTGTCTCGTTACATGCCTTGCCACTCTCATCAACTCTGGGCCACTCCAGAGCAAGAGATGAGTGACATGGATGTTGCTGTCATTGGCCATCTGCAGCTGCTGAGAGTCACCCTCACCTGCAGGCATTAAACACCTGGGCTCAGTATCCTAAATCATTTACCATCTGGTACGGAAGCCCTGAATTTCCATACTTGTGTGGCCGGTATGTTTGTAGAGGTGCTTACCAGCTGAACATCAGCACTGTCCAGAAGGTTCTGGTCTTCATAAGTAACTAAACGATGAAAGTCTAATTTTCTTAAATTAGCCAAGTAATCATCTAGAGCCTGCATAATAATTTCTAGAAACGTGGCTTTGACCCTCATGAACATGAAATGAGAAGGTGAAATAGACAACTACTTACATCATCCAATTTCCATGAATCAAATAAAAATGAGTGCTTAGTACAAATCAAGAACTAGCTATATTTGGACAGCCCAGGTGGCTCAGTGGTTTAGCTCCTGCCTTCAGCCCGGAGCATGATCCTGGAGATCTGGGATCAAGTCCCACATTGGGCTCCCTGCATGGAGCCTGCTTCTCCCTCTGCCTCTGTTTCTGCCTCTCTCTCTCTGTGTCTTTCATGAATAATAAAAATAATCTTTAAAAAAAAAAGAACTAGCTATATTTTATCTTGTTTAATCCTTATATCATCTCTGTTTTGAGATATTACAATCATTTATAGGTGGGAAAGCTATGAAATTGCCCAAGGACCAGCACTCTGGAGGTGGAAAAAACAGAACTAAAATCCTCGTGACCTGTCTTCAGAGTCTGTGCTTTTAACCACTGTGCTCTACTGTCTTCCTAGTAGGTAAAGTCATTTTCTCTAAATGATCAGCTGTGTGTGGTGAAATGCATAGAACTCTGGCTTGAGTTCTGGTCTCATCACTTACTCTTGGAACTTTTAGCAAAGTTATTGCATCACTGTAAACTTCAATTTTCTCATCTCTAAACTGAAAAGCATAAAACTTCACTTGAAACAGTTGTTGTAAGAACTAGGTAATATAATAAATAACATAACTCTATTGTGCCTGGAACATAAGAAATCTTTGATAAATATCAGTTCTGCAGGCTAAAAACAACACCTCTCGGGCTGCCCGGGTGGCTCAGCGGTTTAGCACCGCCTTCAGCCCAGGGCGTGATCCTGTAGACCCGGGATGGAGTCCCACATCAGGCTCCCTGCATGGAGCCTGCTTCTCCCTCTGCCTCTCTCTCTCACTCTCTCTCTCTCTCTCTCTCTTTCTGTGTCGCTCATGAATAAATAAATAAATAAATAAATAAATAAATAAATCTTAAAAAAATAAAAACAACACCTCTCAACACTGTCAAGCTATGGCCAGATCTGGGTTTTTGCCATAATTATAATGACAATCATTCTCTAACTACTACATATGCAAGCTTCATGACTTGACAGGCGCTGTTCTTCATCTTTCACTTACATTTGATTCATTCAATCTCACTCACCTTCAATATGCATGAGGTTTTATTATTATTTATTATTATTATCCCCATTGTACAGGTGAGGAAACAGGAGCAAGAAAATGAAGAAACTTGCCCCAGGTCACCCACAGAGAGTAAGTGGTGGGGCCTGGATTTTCATGCAGACAGCCTGGCTCCAAAGTCTGCGCTCTTAGCCACTATGTTCATTCTTAGCATTTACTAGGGTTTCAATAAATATTTGTAGAAAGAATGTATCATTCCTAAAATTGCACAATTATTGTTTCTCTTGTTAGCTTTAAGCCTTCCAATCCCTAAGTAATATGAATCCTAATGGTAGACTGCTATGATTTTTTGACTCGAACTCATGAATTCTTTTTTTGGTCCCATAAGGATGACAGATTTTGATAGAGAAAGAGAGAGAAAATTATAAGCAACAATAAATATGACTAACAAAGACCTATTTAAGAAGCTATATTAAAACATGAGATTCCAAAATTGGGTTCCAATTTTTCATCAAATGGATAAGATAAAACACAAATCTGAAAATAATTTTATTGCCATTCATCTTTTAGTCTGGATTGTCTCAAGATGAATCAAATTATTGTAAATAATTTTTAATGTCTTTGTGCATTTTACAAAAGGAAAATCTTCTTTGATAAAAAATATATTTTTTTAAAGATTTATTTATTTATTTATTTATTTCTTATAGACCTAGAGAGAAAGAGAAAGAGAGAGACAGACACAGGAAGAGGGAGAAGCAGGCTCCATGCCGGGAGCCCGATGTGGGATTCGATCCCGGGACTCCAGGATCGCGCCCTGGGCCAAAGGCAGGCACCAAACTGCTGAGCCACCCAGGGATCCCGATGAAAAAAAAATATTTTTGATTACTTCACCTAGATTGTCCTTCAACTGGCAGTTTAGAATTTGCTTATACACCGTTGTCCAAGTTAGCCATCTATTAGATACAAATACTAATAAACCTAGTCTTCCTAAACATAAAAACACATTGTTCACCATGGTTCTTTAATCTCTATTGGTGCTTTGGGGAACTTATACAAAAAAGTGTAAGCCCAAAACAAACTTCTGAATGTCTTCAACGATTTTTAAGAGATAAAGCTTTCCTGGTTAGATTTATTTTCTCTCATTTATTGACATTATCTATGAAATCATTCCATGCATTGAATTTTCCACTAAATTTGCTCAAATTTATTGCATTGGGAAACCATAAACCTGAGAAATGGAAATAGATTTTTAACTATATTATCCTTTATGGTGGTAAGAATTCCTTTTAGACCTGAGAGGTTGTCTAATTGACCAAAGTCACATAACTAGTCATTTCTGAAGCTAAGAGTCATCTCAAGGCCATCTCAACCCAAAGCTGCAGTTTTACGTACTCCACATGTGTCCAAATGTCAGACTATCCATAAAGTGTTCTGTGGAAAAGGATAGGATCTGAAGACTGTCAAGCCTCAACAAACTAATACCCATGTCAGTTTTTGAAGCAAAAGTTCTTCACGGGAGATCCAGACAATGCTCATGGCTCTAGGTTCAATTTTGAACCCTTGGGTAAAAAGCACCCATCTTGGGTTTGAGTGTTAACAAACGAGAAAGCAAGTACAACTTATTTTGAGCTTTAGAAGTGCTTTCAAGTGGAAAATTCAGAAGTCCGTTTAGAAAGGCAAACTATATACTGGTATAATCATGAATTCTGGAGTCAGACTGTCCTAGGATAAGCCTTGCCTCTATCTTTATTGAATCTCCTCTTAAATCGCTTCATCTTTAAGGGCTGCTGTAAAAATTAAATGAAGTAACACATGTACGTGCTGAAGACAGTGCCTGGCTGAAAAATCTCCAACCCTCCCCCAACTTCCCATCTGCCAGCTGTTTGATGTTGGGCAAACCAGATACTTCTCTATGCCTCAATTTCAATTCTTTTTATTTTTTTCTTTAAAGATTTTATTTACTTATTCATGAGAGACACAGAGAGAGAGAGAGGCAGAGACACAGGCAGAGGGAGAAGCAGGCTCCATGCAGGGACTGGATCTGGGTCTCTAGGATCATGCCCTTAGGCCAAAGGCAGGCCAAACCGCTGAGCCACCCAGGGATCCCCTCAATTTCAATTCTTATGTAAAAGTAGGAAATAGGATCCCTGGGTGGCTCAGTGGTTTAGCGCCTGCCTTCCACCAAGGGCGTGATCCTGGGGTCCCAGGATTGAGTCCCACATTGGACTCCTTGCATGGAGCCTGCTTCTCCCTCTGCCTGTGTCTCTGCCTCATTCTCTCTGTGTTTCTCATGAATAAATAAATAAAATCTTTAAAAAAATAAAAATAGGAAATAGAATACAAATTTTAAGGGTTTGTAATAAGAATTAGGAAACATACAAAATTTCTGACATTTAGGAGGTACTTAACAAACGGTAGTTGTGAGTACTAAGCAAGTCTCAATTCTGCAACATACACTGTGTATGTATATAGTGTCTTATGTTTAAATTTTACTCTACAACTTTTAAAAGAGCTCTTGCAAGGCTAAAACGCAGCAGGGAAAAGTAAACTTGTACCTAAGCAATGTCGATGTATATTTGAATGAGAAAAATAGTTAAACAAATTTGGTTATTTTAGCTTAAGTTTGTTCAGAAGCAGTTAAACCGCAGTCCTAGATTAGGAGCTGTTTTTAAAGATCAGTCATCCAAATGATTTTTTTAAAGGTATCTTTAAAAACTCAACATTATAGAAAAGTCACAAACTCCTCCTTTTGGGTTCTGAGTTAGTCAAGCAGAATCCTTTATAATTTGAAAAGTAATTTTCATATCTGTATGTTCTGGATGTTCCTTTTGATCCTTTTGAATTCCTTTTCTTGATTTTGGTCCCTTTGAGCTACAGTCAGTCTTGAAATGATTCATTCATGATTTTGTGCCAATAAAGGAGGACTTCTTGAAGTCTTTCTTGACTTTTCTTGGCTTTACTCCTGTTCAACACAGTACTGTTTCACAATGAGCACCACCTGAGCAAGAGAAACTATTTTTTTAAAGCTTGCTATTTTGTTGAACACTATAGAAAAATAATAAAAATTTGACTTATAAAAATATAAATACTATCTATACTCTCCCCAAACTTAAGAAAACAAAACATGCAAACTACAAGCTGATGCGGTTTCATTGTCGGACTCTATGTAGACACAAGATGGCTATAGCATATCCAGATCTTTCATATTTATCCCAGAAGAGTGATGCCAATGTACAAAGTCCCAGATCCATTTGGATCGGGTTTTCATTCATGGGTTTGAGTCACATGCTCATTCCTAAATTTATGCTAGAAGGATGGTCTTTGTTGATTGGTTTAGGCCTAGGTTACAAAACCTCCCGTAACTGGTCAATGGGGTCCATCAAACCACCTAGTCAGAGAGGGGAAAAAGAGTTGGATCCCTAAACCAAAATCAGAGGTGACTGCCAGATGAGTCAACAATCAATGCCTATCATTAGACATTCATACTATTTATAAAATCAGTTCAAGTTTCTTTCTCATGACCAGAAAGTATAGTTCCCATCCTAGCCCCTGACATGCAATAGGCATCAAAACAGTACACTTCTGCAAGCTTTATTCCCCTTTGGTTTCTTCTCAACACAGTAGGAAAGTGATCTTGTAAGGGTACAAATTAGATCTTGTCAATCCTAGTGTCTTTCCAATTCACACCAAGTAAAAGCTAAACTTACTGCAAATGACCCAAAAGGCACCCCACCCTGTTCTCCCCATTACTTCTCTGCCCTCATCTCCCATCTCTTTATCTGTGCTCTGCTTCAGCCAGTCTAACCCCACCACTGCTCCTCCAAAATGACAAGACAGCTTCTAGTGTCCCTTTGCCTGGATAGTTCTTCCCTGAGACACACATGAGGTTCACTCCTTCTCTTCAACTTCCCTTCAGTAAATCTTTCCTGGCCAGCCTCACTCTGTTCTATCTACTCCATAAACTCCCTTTCCTTCTTCCCTGCCTCATTGTTCTCCACAGCCTTTATCACCACCTGAAACACCTATTTATTTATTATTTTTTAAAAGATTTTATTTATGTGAGATAGAGAACGAGCAGGAGAGGGGCAGAGGGGGAGGGAAAAGAGCAGGAAGCCCGACGTGGGGCTTGATCCCAGGATCCCGAGATCATGACCTGAGCCCAAGGCAGACACTTAACCAACTGAGCCACCCAAGTATCCCTATTATTTTTGTTGTTCCCATCACCAGAACACAAGTGTTACGAGGTCAGGGGTTTCAGAGGTTGTACTTCATGACTCTATCCATTGAGTAAATATCCATTGAATGAATGGATGGTGTTCCACATCTTTCATTTATCCCTCAGGCCTAAGTTTGGGAAATGTCCCCGGGCACTCCATGCCCTGGGAAAAGTGAGACACTCCTAGCCTGTACTTCAATGGCACTTTCTCCATCATTCTGGTCTCTATAACATAGATGCTATTACCTTCACTGACTTGTATTCCCCTAATACCTAGCACAGAGATATGTAAATAATATGTAAATAAAGTTGAGTGAAGGGGATCCCTGGGTGGCTCAGCAGTTTAGGGCCTGCCTTTGGCCCAGGGCGCAATCCTGGAGTCCCAGGATCCAGTCCCACATGAGCCTACTTCTCCCTCCTCCTGTGTCTCTGCCTCTCTCTCTCTCTCTATGTCTATCATAAATAAATAAATAAATAAATAAATAAATAAATAAATAAATAATCTTTTTTTAAAAAAAAGTTGAGTGAATAAAAATGTTTTGGGTATGGCATTAACAATGAATGCTCAGAAAGATTTCAGGAAATCTTACATCACTGTCAGTTATCACAGAGAAAATAGTAAATTCACATGAAAGCAAGTTTTGTCACATGACTGTTTTGGCTATTGTATCATCTTGCTCATGAGAAGTTCAGTATATACCCTGATGAGCCTATTCTAAATCAAACCAAAGACTCAAACTTTTTCTAGCCATTCATGTTTTCTATTTTTCCTTCAATGCCCTTGCTCCAACGCACACAGACACACACACACACACACACACACACACAGAAACAGTATCATCGAATACAGCATATTACAGCAATACGTTCAATTAACATGAGTATAGTGACAGGAACCACAAAACTTCTAATTCTCTACTGCTTTCACAAAGTGTTCTGAAGAGTGGAATAGGAGGTATAAGTCTGATCTAACATAAGAGAGAGTGGGAGGGAGGAGGGAAAGGCCCAGAGGTGATGCAGCTACATAGACTCCAACTTTGGCCCAGTAAACTAGGCTGGTCTCCAGCATGACTCAATTTGAAGCCCCCTCTGAAGGCTTGGCTAACATTACTTCCTGCCCCAGTCAGACTTGGCTCAAGAACTGGAACAGGCCAAAACCTGCTAAAGAGCCCATTAGTAGATCCAACAGGAACTGGGGGAAGGGAAAGAGGAAATAAGGCAAGAACTGAAACCTTCTGTTAAAACAATATTAATTCCCCATAAATGTCATCTTTTATCAACAGAGCTCACATTGAAGACTTGTGAAAGGTCTGAAGTTCTAAAAAGGATTTTTTTTTGTGCTGGACACCCTTCCATGCCCACTATACCCAATATAAGACCCAGAATAATGTTAAGTTTCTAACTATTATAAACCTAAAAGTCTTAGAACACCAAAGTTCCCCCCAAAAAAACAGGATCCAAAATAATGTGACACAATTATTCTAGTCCATCAAGACTATATATGAGTAGTTTGTAGATATTTTGTAGGGACATTTGGCTACAGTTTTAAAGAAACAAATGCATTTATAAATGTCCAATGAATCAAGACAGAAGCCAGTTACATGTGGAATTGTGCTGAGAAACAAATATAAGTTGCTCAGAACATCAGCTTCCCATACTGTTTTTAAGACCTTCAAGGTAAACATTGACTTTTTTAAAAATTGCAGGGCTATATACCTAGGGTATTGGGAAACTTTTTGATTTTCTTGGATGATAGTAATATTATAATACTATACATCAAAAAAGATATTCTGAGATACTGAAGATGATTCATTTGATCCTTCTGACAGCTCTATGGTGTAGGCATGTTAACGTTACCCTGGTGTAGACAGCTGAGCAAACAGAGGCCCAGGGAATTTAAGTAGCTGTCCTCACACAGAGAGCAGCCTGCAGAGCCAGAACTTAAACCCACGCTGCCTGGCTCCTAAGATCACAACGTCAACATCTCACTGTACATCTTCTCAGTGAATAACAGCCATTTTTAGTAATCGCTGAATCCTTCTAACATCCAGACTAAGAGATTCTTAAACTGAAACCCAAAGATGCTGCTTAGACATTCAAGGTATATCCTCCGCCCTCTAAAAGGAGCTAAATCTCAGTAAGTTAACTGCCTTACAGTTGGGCCATCTGTATGTCCTTCCCAAATTCCCATTCTGTGATGATGTGCTACTTTTTGGTTGTTCTTCGCCTTGGTTCTTATTCATATTTCACACTATTACATGTGTTCAATTTGGCTCTTGCATCTTCCTATCATATCAGGGGGAAAAAATGATTTTGCTTCACACTTCTAATGTGACTTATCTCTCAGAATACACTTACGATCTGCTTTCCTCTGTTCTGCAGCTGGGATAAAACAGTCCGGAGGCCTAGAATCAATCTGAATATTGACAGTTCCATAAACAAATAAACAATATGCTAGAGTGTCTTATAGACACATTTCCCCCCGTGGGCCATGACCAAGAGTATTTATGTTTAGCAACACTCCAAATGAAGATTTTATAACAATTTCTCAAAATGACCGAACCCATCCTTAGGTTCTTCTCAGTCTTTTGAAATAGTTACAGTGCTGTACCAGGCATTTGCAACACACAACTTAGCTATCTTTTGGCTATTTAAGCTTAGTTGAACTAGGACTGGAGATTAATGCAGACCCATTGTCCTACATTGTTCTAAACCAATCAGTGCATTACTAGGGGAGATTTTTCGTGTGTGTGTGGGGCGGGGTGGGGGGGGACTAGGGGAGATTAAATAACCACCATTGTCAGCTTTCTTTCTGTCTCAACTATGATTTTATGAGCAGCAGCACCAAAAGTTATTGTAAGGGAGCTGGGATATCTCACTCATTGGTCTCTATCCAGACTTAGCTAAAACTTAAAAGGCAAAGATGATTTTGATTTTGGAATTAATTCAACAAATATCTGTTAAGTATAAATTATCCACAAAATAGTGTGGTAGGCTGTGGAGATACAAGAACAAACAATAATAATTAATAATAGTAATGGTTACTATTTTTACCTGTTTCTATGCTAAGCCCTGTGCTGAGCACTAAAAATTTATTTCATTTGATCCTCCTAACACTATGATAATTATATTATGATGATCCTAGTACACCATTTTTATAATGAGGAAACTGTGCCACAAGTTAAATAACTCATCAAAAGTTATACAGCTATTATGTGAAGGAGCTGGGTTATAATTCCGACTTTAGTCTGAATCCAGGGTCCTCACTTTGAACCACTCCATGGACACAGACATTTATAGGGTAGAGATGAAACAGATGTGCATATAAGTTATTTATTTATTTATTTATTAAATACTGTTTCTGCTTGTTCTTAGCCCACAGATTTAAAAATCTCTCTCTGGGTGTGCCTAAGTAGCTCAGTTGGTTAAACATCTGACTCTCGGTTTCGGCTGAGGTCATGTCAGTGTCATGAGATCCACCCCTCCATTGGGCCCCACACTTGGTAGGGAGTCTGCCTGAAGATTCTCTCCCTCTGCACCTCCCCCCGCCATGTGCACGTGCTCTCTCTCTTTCCATATCTCTCAAATAAATCAATCTTTAAAAAAATAAAAATATATATTAAAAAAAATCCATCTCTGGTAGACACTCTTAACCTCCATCAGTGTGGGTGGGGCTAAGGGTTCTGCGCCCCAGTGTCCAGAGTTCAGCCAAGCTTGTGTGGTAGCTCCACACTGAGTAGTATCAGAACCATTGCTTCCAGGCTATTATAAGGCAGCAGAATGATAGAAGCATCTTATCCATGACTACGTGGTGTTGGATCTTTTACTATCACTTCTGTTGACTAAGGCGACAGAAACAATGGCTGTTGTTTGTTGTTTGTATACCACTGCAAATGCTGGAGTGTAGTGTCACATACCATTTCCCCTGTCAACCAGTATTTTACCATTGGAGCTTCACAGTGGACTGTCATCCTGATTTAAAAAGATTTACCTAAAAGACAGGGGCTATAGACTCCTGGGAAATTCAGGTCTTCATGGGTAATGTTTTATTTCTTTTTAGTATTGGAGCTATTGGCTAGAGATTTAAAGCCTAGAATCATGGCCAGATAATAAAGTCTTCTAAGCCACACTAAAGAGTTTGGGATTTATAGCTTATATCATTTTATTCCAAATGCTAACACCCTAACATGGTTTCTTCCTACGATCTAGCCACACATTTATACTAACATTTGATAAAGTCTCTCTTTCCTTGATCGAACTTGAGTCAGACTCCTCAGAGTCCCTTTTTGATTAGGCCCATCCTTAGGCTCTGTCCTTGGCCTACTTAGGCCAGTCTTAGCAAAAATTCTACTCGGTCAGTTTAATGATGTCTTATCACTCTGGCTTACCTTCATCAAGAGTCCTGTCAGGTTACCCAGAACCCCCTTAGCTTTGGTATTCCCTCTTAGTGATTTTCTACCCACTGCCCCTTTCCCCATACTTTGGTTATAAATCTCTACTTATCCTTGTCTTATTCAGAGTTAAACCCAATCTCTCTTCCCTAATGCAAAACTCCCTTGAAAAAAAAATGTTTCCTACCATCTTTAGCAAGAAAAATTTTTCTTTAACACTTTTTAACGCCTTTCTTCTGTTTCATCAAAAATATCTTTTGGAATCAACTGCTTTTTGTGAATTTTTTATTAATTGTGACAGATTTGCCATTTGCTTCTGCAGAATTTTAAACTTCATATCATTAACTTTCCAAATCTTCACAGAACCAAAAGAAATTGATTTAAAAAAAAAAATATGGACTCAGTAGAATTATATCCAGTAAAGCTGCTTAGAATATTTTATAAATAAGGGTCTGAAATCTGTCAAGTCCCAGAATAAAGCTTGCAAATAAACCCATAATGATTTTCAGTTTTCTTTGATAAGGAAGTAATACTCAATAGTGTAAAACAAACAAAAAAATTTGGTCTGTAAGTAAGCTCAAAGTCAAGTAAAAGAGCTGAGCATCTTTAATTTGAAAAAGAAATAATAAATAAATGACAAGTAACTATTAAGGCTCAGATCAACTTGTAAAGTTACACCATTTTTCCTAAACATGACATTGTTGATAAAGTAGTTTTAAAATCTTTTAAAGGAATTTTCACATAATAAAGATGTTGTTTTGAAAACTGTATTTCAATCCAGAAAGTGGGACTTATTATAATTATACCAAAAAAAAAATTTCTTTCACTAGAATGGTTTTTCACATTTCCTTACTTACTTTCTGAAAATATGTATTGGTAGGTTACCATCGGATGGACCAAACCCAGAGAATGGAGAAGACCATTCCACTTTCCTGCCTTAATCTCCTTAATCTGATTGTTCAGGTCACTGGTACAAGGATCTAAACCACATTAAAATTACTACCTGGGGGGCATTTCTAACTACTAATGAGATAAACAGGATGTGTCGGTTGTAATTCTAAAAGGCTTGCATAACTCAGCTAGGGCCTCTGGCAGTTAGTTTTAAACTTCAAGATCTTCCTCTCCTCCTCTTCCTCCTCTAATGTTTCTTCAAGAACTTCAAGCAAGCATAGGAGCAGACTCATTCTATATAAACTCTACCTAAAGCCTACTTTTAATGATGGCAGGGGGTTGACAGACCCTTCGTGCAAGGATATTATTTTATGGGTGGCTCCAACTATTGCTATAGGGAGCTGCGAGTAGACTTTCTCTAGGGATGTGGAGGATGAGGAAGAAAAATTCCAAAAGATTTTGTTGTGCAAGTTCCTGAAACTATGATTGAATTTTCTATAATTATGAAAAAGATCAAGCATCAAATAGAAATAATAAATAACCAAGTACCCACAACTGACATTTATCACATGTTGGCATTTTTGCCTTAATGTTTTAAAATCTTTTTTTAAAAATAAAGTATTTCAGATTGTTGAAGCTTACCGTGTACCCTCTCCTCAGTTCTTTCCTTCCCAGATGTAACCACTGTCTTAAATTTGTAGCTAGTTATGTCCATAAATATTTTATATTTTCATCACAAATGATACATTCATTAACAATATGTTGTATCTTTTGTATGTTTTGAAAAATTCTATCCTGCACATAAAATCTTTGTATACTTAAAATTATATGCCATATATATATAATTCTGGTTGGTATGTTTTTAATGTTCCATATTGCTTTGTACCCATTTTCTCCTGCTGATGGACGTTTAGGTAGTTTCCAACTTTTTCCTATTATAATAATTCAACTTTGATGCTTTCAAACTGAACACAAACAATTTCGCAGAATGTCAACATCAAACATGGCCTTTCTGTGAGTGCAATAGATCAGAACACAAACTAGCAGTGCTTACTGTATTATCATGCCTAAATATAGACAAAAACATGGACACTGTTCAACAAAAATGACCAAAATCCCTTTCTAGCTAATATGACTGACAGCTTCTTCTTTACCAATCACAGCTTTAGATTCATTCTAGACTTCTGTCCTTCTAAATGAGATTTAATAAAATACGTGATCATTCATTTATCCCACTCTTGTACAATTCAGAGCAAAGCCACACTTCTTCAGCCCTAACACAAGGCTAAATCCATAAATTCTTTCTAGCCCCTCTTACTGAGCGCTTCCTGGTTCTCCAAAGTGAGCATCGTCCTTCATGCAACAAGAAACCCAAACTGTTCAACCTTAGGTATGTTCCTGGTGGCCTGTGGCTGAAGAGCATGGACACTAATGAGGTTGAACATCTTTTCGCACTTACATTGGTCAGAATAACCATCAGAGGCGCGAGTTGATTTTGTCTCCAAGATGATCAGATAAGCCAAAGCTCTCTAGGATCTCCTTGTTTTATTTTGCTTTTTCTGAATTGTCTGTTTATACCTTTTGACCATTTTTCTATTGCCTTATTTTTCACTTTGTTATATACATATTTTTTCTAGATATAAAAACCTTCGTAGATTGTACTTAAAATTTATATTTTTATTTAGTCATCCTTAATTATTTTTTAATGGTATGTGATCTTTGTGACCCAAGAAATTCCTCTTTATATAAATGCCATGAATATATTCTATTTTTCTTCTACTCCTAATACTAAAGTTTTGCTTTTCTTTTTTACAGTTTCACTACTAATCTTTTATAATTTATTCTTGTGTATGGTGAAAGGTAATAATATGATTTCATTTTTTCCCCAAGCTGAATAAAAAACTTTTTAAAAAAATTTTTTTAAATTTATTTATGATAGTCACACAGAGAGAGAGAGAGAGAGAGAGAGGCAGAGACACAGGCTGAGGGAGAAGCAGGCTCCATGCACCAGGAGCCCGACATGGGACTCAATCCCGGGTCTCCAGGATAGTGCCCTGGGCCAAAGGCAGGCGCTAAACCGCTGAGCCACCTAGGGATCCCCTGAATAAAAAACTTTTTAAAAGTAGGCTCCACATCCTGTGTGGGGCCCAATGCAGGGCCCAAACTCACAACCCTGAGATCAAAACCTGAGCTGAAATCAAGAAATAGATGATTAACCCACTGAGTCACCCAGGCACCCCTGAATGACAAACTATTCTGATAAAACAAACTGGAAAGTCCTTTCTCTATAGCTATACCTGACATTTATCAAGTTTCCAAAGATATATGAATCTGGTTCTTGATTCTACCTGTCTTATTGTTTTTTGTGTTTTTTTTTTTTTTTTGTCTTATTGTTTCATCTACTAAAGATCTATTTATTGGGGCACCTAGGTGGCTCAGTGGTTGAATGTTTTGGCTCAGGTCATAATCCTAGGGTCCTGGGATCAAGTCCCGCAGGAACTTGATCCGCAGGTTCTCAGCAGGAAGCCTGCTTCTCCCTCTACATGTCTCTGCCTCTCTCTGTGTGTGTGTCATTCATGAATAAATAAATATATGTGTGTGTGTGTGTGTGTGTATTTTATTTTATTTTTTTAAAAGATCTATTTGAGAAAATGATAGAGGCAGGTAGGGGCAGAGGAAGAGGAAGAGAGAGAATCTTAAGGCTCCACATCCAGCAGACAGCCTGATGCAGGGCTCAAACTCCCAACTCTAAGATCATGACCTGAGCTGAAATCAAGAGAGCACACTTAACCAACTGAGCCACCCAGGCACCCCATGTCTAGAGTATTAATATACATTAATATACACTGTTTTCACCATCATTGTGCCTTATTCTTTTCCTTCAAAATACTTATATTTTGTAATTAAATGTTTGTGTGTAATGTCTAACTTCCTCATCAGAGAGTAAGTTCTACATGGTAGACTCAGTATTTTGCATGGTGCCTGATACACAGTAGAGAAATATATATATATTCTCTACTACTATACTCTCTACTCTCTCTCTCTCTATATATATATATATAAATATATATATATATATATTTATATATATAAAATTTGTTGAATGGATGGATAAATGAGTGTAAGAATAAATTAATATTATAATAGAACCATAATATGAAGTCAAATGATCTGACCTTTATCTCCCTACAGCCTCCTGCTTGTCCAGTTCTCAACTCTTCTAATTTGGGCAGGTTATTTGACTCTACAGATGTCTTCTCAATTTACTTCTTCCTGTTTTTGCGGTTCCTCAGAAAGAGGAGTTCCAAGTTTGCTCTTATCACTTCATTTTTTATTTCATCTCACCTATATTTTATCAAACAGAGATACTTAAATTTTCACACAGTGTTTGCAACTTCTTCCTTCATTTCATAATAATAACCTTTGTACTAATAGAGTGAGTACTATGGGCCCAGGTCCGCTCTCTATATACTATAAGTATATGAGCTCATCTAATCCTCACAAATTAACCATGGGGCAAATGCTCTTTTATGGCTATTTAAAAAGGAGGGAACTAAGGGACAGAATTGAGGCAGCTTGCCTAAGGAAACCCAGCTACTGCATGGTTAAAACACAATGTGATCCCAAGCCATTCAGATGGAGGGAAGGAGAGAATTTAAAGTCTGTGTTTAGGGCAGCCCGGGTGGCTCAGTGGTTTAGTGCTGCCTTCAGCCCAGGGCCGGATCCTAGAGACCAGGGATCGAGTCCCATGTTGGGCTCCCTGCATGGAGCCTGCTTCTCCCTCTACCTGTGTCTGTGTCTCTGCCTCTGTGTGTGTGTGTGTGTGTGTGTGTGTGTGTGTCTCATGAATAAATAAATAAAATCTTAAATAAAATAAAGTCTGTGTTTATAACTTATTTTATATCGACATTGTTGATTCTATATTTTGAAATGTATTTCTAATCATATGACTTTTATAAAGGTAATTTATTACTCACATTATTCAGTGGTGGGTCTTGCACATTATTCAGTGGTGGGTCTTGCTTCATTCCTGCAAACTGTGGAGCTGACCTCTCCAAGCCTGCACAGCTATACTTAAAACCCTAAAGGAAGAAAGATCCTCTCTCTGTCAGAATCTCTATATTAAAAAATCTCTATATACACATGCACAGATACACATTACCGTCTCTTCTCTGAATTCCCTATTTCCTCTGGAGTCAGATGTTACGTTGAAAAACTGCCTTAGGCATTGCAGGGGCTGGGAGCTGGCAGGTGAAATCAGGAGGAGTCAGCAAGCACCACTAACCCCCCTTAACTAACTTGCCCTCCCCTGCACAGATTTTCACCTCTTCTAGGGAATATTTGTTGAGCCTACTCTTCAGGTCTTCGTATGCATTACAGTTGGGGTTAGAGTTTGTAGATTTAGTTTGTATTTAATAATTTATTGTTCTCAAGCAAGTTCCCATTGGTTTGTCTTTTTTTTTTTTTAAGATTTTATTTATTTACTCATGAGAGACACACACAGAGAGAGAGGCAGAGACACAGGCAGAGGGAGAAGCAGGCTCCATGTAGGGAGCCCAACACTGAAGGTGGCACTAAACCAGTGAGCCACCGGGGCTGCCCCTCCAGAAAGGTTTAAATCTCACACCTTTCAGTTGGGATCCCTCATCATCTCTGGGCCACTCATATCCCTGTGCTGTTTATAGACTTATTTTGTTTAGTGCATCTTTACTGTACTTTAAAGGGGTTGAGGAGGATGGTAAATTAAATACATGTGCTCTATCTGCCATCTCAAATTGGTGATCAGAATAGAAATAACTTATAAATCCTTGAAACAGATTTCAAATTTCCCTAGATGTGTCATTTGACTTTTAGAAGTATAGAAAAATTAATTTATAAATGAATACCCTAAATAAAATCATGGAGTAGGTAATATTTTGCAGGAGTTTTTCATGACTTCTCACTTGCTTGTAATACATTTTGCCACTTGCTTTCTTTTGCTCATTTCATTTTGGAATTACTTTTCCAGGGTAGTGCGATTTTTTTTTTCCAGAAAAGGTGAAACAAAGAATAAAATACTTTTCTAAAAATTTACTAAGATAGCAATGTATATTTTTAAAAATCTGTCTACAGCTTATAACACAGCTAGTTCAATCTATCAACTTCAAGCAAAGTATAGGAAATTACTTTTAATAACTTTTTTTTTTACTGATTACAAGTAGTTCATGTTCATTATAGAAAATTGTAGAACACGTATAAGCATAATGAATGAAATAAAAATAAAATTATCTCCTAATCCTATTATTAGAATGATGAATTTCTTGAATCTCTCCTTCCACGTGACTTCTCAAAGTGTTTAATAATGATACCAAGAGGGATGCCTGGGTGGCTCAGCGGTTGAGTATCTGCCTTCAGCTCAGGGTATGATCCCAAGTCCAAGGATCGAGTCCCACGTCGGGCTCCCCGCATGGAGCCTGCTTCTCCCTTTGCCTGTGTCTCTGCCTCTCTGTCTGTGTCTCTCATGAATAAATAAATAAAATCTTAAAAAAAAGTAATGATACCAAGAAATGTATCAAACATTTTGCTCATCTGGTCTTACTAATGCTCAGTCAGTAGGTTACTTTCTTATAATCATACAGAGATGTGCCCTAATGAAGACTTTAGAATTACTTTTCTTTTTCAAAGGCATAAGTTAAGCTCTAAAAGATTTGACAAATCATAATTTTTTTTTATACACACTCTCTCTCTCTCTCTCTCTCTCTCTCACTCTCTCTCTCTCTCTCTGTCAAAACAGGGATTCTTCAGCCATTTGGTACTAACCCTAAAAGTCAGCAATTCCAAACCTGGTTTGTCTGTATTTTTCCTCTTTTTGTTTGTTCAAGTAAGATTTGAAAAATGCATGTGGGTTTTGAAACTCCTGCTGCACCAGCCACGATTTCCCATAAAAGGGGGAACATTTATTTGTGTATATGAAGTCCTGGACAGCAGTACTTGGTCAGACGTGAGACAGATGTATGTGTGCACAGCTGTTTGTGTTTAAGGACAGAATACAGACATAAATAAGGTTAGATATCCTTGGTTTGATGCTAGAATATTTTCATACACCATATTCAAAGGAATATCTGTCATAACTGAAAACAAGGGGAAATTTATCAGAAACAGAGCACAGACCCTTTCCCCAGAGCCAGGATAAACAAAACCAATATGGGCCTATCAAGCTATGGTCTTGTAAAATAAACTTCATTGTACAAAAGAAAACCACCTTATTTATTCATAAAAATATTGTCAGATATTAAAGTCAGATAGTACTGTCTTCTATGAAATTAAAGAGTAGAGCTAGATTTTTCTGGCTTGTCTGTCAGGATCAAAATTGCCATTATGTTTAAACCTAATAACTCTAGAAAAGAATGCTTCATGAAAGAGTACCATTGCTGTTTTTGCCAGTAAGCGTTCCTAAGACAGACTAGCAACCTTTTTCTTTTCTATGAAAAAAAAAAAAAAATTTATATTGAAATCAAACTGCCACTTCTGTGGTATATTTCAATGCAAAATGATTCCCAGAAAGATGGTTCTCCCTGCATGATACAAAAAGCACAGAATAAAAATGACAAATCTGAGACCTAAGGTCACAAAGAATTTTAGAGAGTCTTAGAATTTGTTTTATGGCTATGATGACCCAAAAATTTGAGGAGAGCCTCAGAAAAAAAAGGCTAATGGGGAATTTTACTAATTCATTTATTTATTTAAATTCTCTTAGCCTAATCTGATTAAGAATCATTTACATTACATGCTAGCTGGAAAAATAACTTATTTGTAAAGCAGAATCCATTCAAATACGTTTTTCTAATGGATGGTCTAAATAATACTCATTTTCACACTATATCTGCCTAGATTTTCACATCTCAAGTCCTCTTTTCCCTCTCCCCAGGTCTTCCCTCCAGAAAAATCTCATTAAAAGTTCAGAGCAGGCCTTCAAAGTAACTGCATACTTTGTTTAGAAGGTACTCTTGTTTTGATGAAAATCCTAAAACAATTCCTTTAAAGGGTTTGTTTAAAAGAATCCAAGACACAGAGATATCCATAAGACTGAAATGCTATACTTTATTTACATAAGTTTGGACTTTGAAGAAGTGTTTTGTTTTGTTTTCTTGTCAACTCAATAAATCATATTGAGAATCATGGGTGACTTACAATGTTCAAGACCCAAAGAAGACAACTTAGTCTGTCCTTTTAACCTCACTCTGGTAACTTGGCCATTATTAGTTGAAGTCATATGATAAAAACAGAGGACTAAAAAATAGAATTTGCTGTTGCAATCTTTGCCTGGATAATCAAGGTATTTCACACTGTGTCTAAAGTGGATACTTGCTAAGCTTTTATAGGTCTTCAAAAATTGTAAAATTTCTTTAATATGTATAGGTAGCACTTGCATAGCATCATTTTTAGAAGTACATATTTTGTGTCATTATATGTACAGAGATATATAAGGGGGAATCAATGGAAAGGGAACAAAATTATGGAGCAATGAAAAGTCCTTTTTTTCCCCTTCTAAACTTGAAATTAATACGTGAAACGGTGTTAGTTAGAAAGAAGTTTATACTTTAAAATAAGATGCGCTTTTTATTGCCATAGATAAATGGTGGCATCATAATTTGGAGGGGGAAAAGCTTGCCTAAAGACTTAATATTTCCAAGAGGAAGCTTTTAAATGATATTTTGCATGAACATTTTTAGAGTGTTTGTTCATTTTCTGATTTGATTATTTTATTCTCAGTCTATTATTACTCAGAGTATTGTATTAACAATAAAGACAAAACCACTAGCAGAGAAAGAAAATTTGCAAACTGACAAGGTAAGACACGATTTCAAGTCAAAGGAAAAATCATGCAATCTATGGTGAGGTAAAGGATTCTTCTGACACCTTCTTAGTGCCATGCCCACCAGCATTACTCCTACAACACCTGATGACAATGGCTTCTTGGGTCATCTGTGCTTACCCCCACTGCATTTGTACCACGAGCTCCATGAAGAAAGACAAGACCTTCTCTTTTTTTTAAGATTTTATGTATTTTTTCATGAGAGATACAGAGAGAGAGAGAGAGGCAGAGACATAGGCAGAGGAGAAGCAGGCTCCATGCAGGGATCCCGATGTGGGACTCAATCCCAGGACCCCAGGATCATGACATGAGCCCAAGGCAGATACTCAACCACTGAGTCACCCAGGTGCCTGCCCCCAAGACCTTCTCTTAAGTCATCCTTTTTTTTTTTTAAAGATTTTATTTATTTATTTATGAAAGACAGGGAGAGAGGCATAGGGCGAAGCAGGCTCCATGCAGGGACCCCAAAGTGGGACTCGATCCCCGGTCTCCAGGATCACGGCCTGAGCCAAAGGCAGGCGCCAAACCGCTGAGCCACCCAAGGATCCCCTTAAGTCATCCTTTTATTCCACACGCAAGGACAATGTTAATTTTGCAGATGAAAGGAGCCAGTGCTCCCACATGGAAAATAAGAATATGTCACATTCCATCTGCGGGTGTCATCACTCCTGAGGATTCCACAGGGAGCCTCCTTCTTATCGCTGGATCATCACTCCATCCTGCTCCCACAGACATGTGTCATAAATAGACCCTCTTCTTCTTCAGTCCCTCCCCCTATGACCCTGTGCCAACACACACATGCATACACACACATACCACTTACTCTAAGATTCCTGAGTCACCCAGCAGAATAACTAGATCAGGCTCTGACTTCTTCCTGCTGGGCCTGGGCAGTCTCTCTGAAGCTCAGCCATTGGTGCATTTGACTGTAGAATGTTGTCAAGTGGCTGCTTCCCTACCATGACCCATCAGTGGCCTGCTTATCTAGCTCCTGGCCAATGAGATGCAACCAAGAACTGTGTCTACCTCATTTTAAATGAAATATCCCAAACATACAGAAAATTATGATAGAACAGATAACTGTGTGTAATCACCATCAGTCTTATTAAATCTCAATATTTTGCTATATTTTCTTCAGATCTCTTTCCTTTTTAAAACATAGTATATAGGGGCACCTGGGTGGCTCAGGTAGTTAAGCATCTGCTTTCGGCTCAGGTCATGATCCCAAAGTCCTGGGATGAAGCCCCACATCAGGTTCCCTGTTCAGTGGGGAGCCTGATTCTCCCTCCCCCTCTGCCTGCTGCTCCCCATGCTCTTTGTGCTCTCACTCTCTCTCTCTGTCAAATAAATAATTTAAAAAAATATTTAAAAAAATAAAACATATGGTTAAGCTCCTCATGCCACCCACCTAGAACCCATCTCACACCCCTGCCCATGACATATATGAAGGTCAACACTAATCCACATTTGGTGTGTATTATTCTCTTGCATGGCTTTGTACATTTACTAGAATTGAATGCATCTATAAACATTGTATAAGTACTGACTTTATTTTATTTGTTTATTTCATACAAATATGTAGGTTTCATATTTTACATTTAATTCCACAACTTTTCTTTCAACATGATGTTTGTGATTTATAGATGTTGATTTTGAGTAATCTCCATGTTTGTACTCAGAACTATATAAATTACTTAGGAAAAAAAAGAAGAAAAAAATAAATTACTTAGAACCTAAAATGTGCTCTTTATAATGTTTATGCATTCTGGAAGGAATACATTCGTTGTAAATAACTAAAATCTTTTTCTAAAATATAGCATATAACTACAAAAGCACTTCAAAAATATGTCTTGTTGTAAAACTGCCAAATTAAACTTCATATTTGCCCATTTTACTAGTAGACAAGCCATTATTCTGTAGGAAATTTCCCCAAGAATGAACAACTAGGTTGATATATGACACTGAATGGCATACTTATTCCTGACTTGTAAGATACCAAGATTCTGGATAGCTGCCAATATCCATCAGAATAATTTAGAAAAAAAAAGAGTTCTCTTCAACAAAAATATTTTTTAAGCAAACAAGAAAAAGAAAAAGTAAAAATATGCCCATATATTTATGCTATTAATATTTGGAGTAAAATACACTGACAATATTAATTTTAATTATTGAAATGCTATTTGATACTTGGAAAAATATAACTACTTTTCCTCAATTTGTATGAAAGAGTATGCCTAATATATTTTTTAAAAATAAGTAACAGGGCAGCCCTGGTGGCTCAGCGGTTTAGCGCCGCCTGCAGCCCAGGGCGTGATCCTGGAGACGCTGGATCGAGTCCCACGTCAGGTTCTCTGTATGATGCCTGCTTCTCCCTCTGCCTGTGTCTCTGCCTCTCTCTCTGTCTCTATGAATAAATAAATAAAATCTTTAAAAAAATAAAATAAAATAAGTAACATACTGCTTAGATTTCCTAAATCCGTTGTAAAACATAAAAACCATGAGAGAGCAGAAGTGAATGAAAAACCCACGGATTCACATTTTTTAATGAAAAGCCCACAGATTCACATTTTTATTCTTAAATTAGTGATGCAATGATAGTAAAGAACAAAATATAAGAAAGAAGTAATGGACAGAAGTTAGAATATAGAATCAGCTTTTTTATATGTTCCACTACACATTGTCTAAAAGCTTATATATTGTTGATTTTCAACCAACAATATTTATTAACTAGGCTTAGAAGCTCCCTTTGACTTGTAACATATTATTAGCATTGGCATTAACAACAAAAGTTACATCCTATTGAGTTTTTATTATATTCCAAACACAATATATAGTGTACATAGTATACACATAGTGTATATACACAGATAACATTATATAATAAATATTGCATAATTTTCTTGATAATCCAGTTAGAACGGTTTTCGTGGGATTTTTTTGGTTTGGTTTTTTATTTGGTTTGGTTTTTGTTGTTGTTGTAGGTGCTGCTTAATTTTATGGTTTGGGAAATTGAAGCTTAGAAAGGTGAAGAAAATTTTCCAAGATCAGCCCACTAATAAGTGGAAGATCCAAACCCAGACCTATATAATTCTAACATAAGGTTGCCAAATTTAACAAAATTGGATATAGGACAAACAGTTATTTTGAATTTCAGATAAATAATAATATTTTTAGTGTAAGTATGTCCCATGCAAGATTAGGGACATTTGTATGCTAATTGCATATAGTTTATCTGAATTCATATTTATCTGGGAATTCTATGTTTTAACTGGCAACCCTATTCTGAAGCTGATCCAGAGTCTTAACTCTCTGTTATTCTGACTCTGAAGAACTAGAAAGATTACCTTGGACAAAGAAGGAGACAACCATTATTTTGCTTTTCTAGAAAAGTGAAGGTCAGTTGTAATTGTCTAGTTGCCCCTTCAGCACTACCCAATAGTTCAATGGTTCTCAATTTTTAATGAATGTAAATATCACCTAAGGTGCTCATTGTAAATACATATTCTCGGCCAGAGTCTTTGGCTAAGCCTAGGAGTGTGTATTTTTAACAAGCACTCCAGATGTTTCTGATGTAGGCAGTCCTTGGCCTGTTGTCTGAGAAATAGCGAAATAGCTGGCCAAACTCAAGAGAAATGTAATGTCACTTGAAAATATGCTAGAAAAAGTAAAAATCATTTTAGGGGCCATGTGGGTAAAATCTGACTAAAATTATTAGAAATGCAATCTGGAAAAACATAAGTTGAAAAAAGATCTGATTGACCTTCATGTTGTCATGACACCCAAAGGTCAATAGCGTTTTTTAAAATGGGGTGACCAACTAAACCAATGCACATTTGATAGTCTACTATTGTTCTTCTGGTCACTGGCCATGGGAATTAAGGATGATGCCCTTGAACATGCTATAATACATCATATTTTAATATTTCCGCTCTTCTACTGCTAAGTAGCTCCTTTCCACACAATGCCTCTTCTAGCTATTAAAGTTGGCCATTAAAAAAATAAATAAATAAAGTTGGCCATCTGGGGCAGAGACAATTCAATCATTCTGATCTCCTTCCAGATTTTGAATTACTTACTGATCTTTAGAATCATCATACAGATTAATAAAATAAGAATCAATTTAAGTAAATTAGTGCAATTAAAGGTTTTTCTTTTTTCCAGAGAGTGGGAGAGGAGCAGAAGAAGAAGGAGGGAGAGAAGCTCAAGCAGTCTCCATGCCCAGGCATAGCTTGACTCGGGGCTTGACTTCACAACCTTGAGATCATGACCTGATTGGACACTTAACCAACTCAGCCACTCAGATGCCCCAAGCTAAATATTTTCCTATTAAATGCCATAAAGGAGTTCAAATCCCAAGAAATTTTAGAAAGATATAATCAAATTACTTTGTTTAAATTACTTTGAGATTTCACCTCTCCACATTCTTTCAAATGTTACCTGTGGACATTTTAGTATCCACATTCTTAAGCACTGAAATACACTTCCTTACTAAATGTACAGCTTACTTAAAAAAAAAATCTTATTTCAATAATTTGATAATAGTGAGGCCCGAAATTGGGGAAGCAGTGTTAGACATGGAAAGGAGAGACCAAATAATAAAGACATTTTGGTAGTAGAATCAATAGAACTTGGTAATGTATTAAATATGTGGAGTGAGTATAATATTAGTTTTTCTCTATTGTTATTATGATCATTTTATTACTAATTCTCCCTTGCTAAGTAGTATGATATGCATCGTTTTGGTATCTATTAGATTGTGAAGGATTCATTTTCTTTTTTCATTTAGTAAGATGATGGCTGGTGTGGGTCTTCTTTTAAATATTCACTCATAACCATAGTCACACTGCTCCTAATTTGCTGTTTTATCCCTCCTAGAAAGAGCTGAATGCCACCAGGAGACGATAGTTGATCAAAATCTTTAAATGAATGTTAATTTATATGCTACCCAAAGGATTTTCTCAAGTTATGTATCCTGAGAGACAACATGAAGTAGGTTTGAACCTGCCATAACTCTCAGAGCCATGGCCCCAGTAAATAGGCACAATGAGTCTCCAGAGACATTATTAGGTATAAATTATTTCCCAACCTATGTTTTTTTCAGGATTCTGTCCTGGACCTGATATTCCATCAATACACATGTACACACATTCTCACTTAGAATACTTTCCCCAGGGGCTCCTGGGTGGCTCAGTCAGTCAAGTGTCTGCCTTAGGCTCAGGTCATGATCCTAGCATTCTGGGATAGAGCCCGGTTCCCTGCCAGCAAGGGACTCTATTTCTCCCTTTCCATCTGCCCCACTCATGTGCTTTCTTTCTCTCTCAAATAAATACTTTTTTTTTAAGTACTTTACATAAAACAAAAACAAAACAAACAACAGTGATGAAATACTTTACGTTAACATATTCTGAACCAATGGTGGAAGAGAGGTTTCTCATTTCTTTTATATAACTTAAAGCAGGAGCATTGAGTAACCATTTTCTTCCTTCACAAAGTCATTTTGTTATATGTCATCTCCTTTTTCTAGATAGCCGAGTTGCTGGGTAAATGGGATGATGCTATTCTGTCCTTGCTCGGAATGATATATTCCCACCAGTAGAGAGCATGTGTAATCCCACCTACCTGGTGAATTCTGAGTCCTTTTCCCTTCCACATGAGTTTTTTTCTAATAGGTTTATTAACTGTTTTCAGAAATGCCTATTAGGACTTTAAATAGGATTGCATTGAATTTATAGATAGGGAAGATTGCCAAGTTAACGAAATTGAATCTTCCATTTCATAAAAATGGCCTTGTAATTCCTGAAACCATCTCTCCACTTGTTTAGGGCATCTTTATTTTATAAAGTTTCTTTTTCAGTCTAGGGTTTCCGTTTGGTTCTTTTTATGGTTACCTTTAAAAAAAAAAAAAACAGAATTTCCATTTCTCCATTGAGATGTTTACCCATTAAAAACATCTATCTTTCTTTCTTTCTTCTTTCTTTTTCTTTCTTTCTTTCTTTCTTTTTCTTTCTTTCTTTTCTTTTTTCTTCTTTCTTTCTTTCTTGTCTGCCTGGTTGTTGTTTTTTACTTTATTGAGGACAGTTATATTACTTTTAAAAAACTTTGTCCAATAGTATAACATGTAGTTCATCTTCATTCAAACTATTTTTTTTTTCCTCTTGAGAATGTGTTTCTTCTTCTTGGTTTTGTATATTTTGGGTATTTTGGGTAATCCTGGATTAAATCTGGATATTATAAATTTAAAGTTGTGGAGATTCTGGATTCTGCTTTCTCTGGTGAGCATTGCCTCTTCTGTTTAGCAAGTAATTGTCTCCACTGGGCTTGAACTTCAAACTCTTCTGGATTTCTTGAGTGGCCTCTCCAGTCCAGTTCGGACCTTCTGCTTTTAGTGGGCTGCTTTGCATCTACATGCATGATTCAGGGGGCAGCAATTTGGACAGAGAGAATTTAAGGATCCCATTTTTGGCCCTTACATGTGTGAGGTTTACCCACCCTCCAGGGGATCAGGTTTTTAGATGCATTCTTCTTCTTTTTTTTTTTTTATTATTATTTAACGATTTTATTTGAGAGAGAAAGCACAAAGCAGGGGTGGGGCAGGGTGGCCAGAGGAAGAGGGAAAAGCAGACTCTGCTCAGAAGCCTGACATGGGGTCCAACCCCAGAACCCTAGGACCATGACCTGAGCCGAAGGCAGAGGCTTAACCAATTGAGCCGACTAGGTGCTCCTGGGTACATGCTTCTAATTCAGCTGGCCAGGACTGGGTCTTTCCACATGGATTCCACTCCCTTCTCTGTATCCCCTGGATGGCTCTTAGTCCTGGAGAAAGGCTATCAAGAGAGGAATTCACTTAAAGAGAGCTCCCTGTATTCCCTCTTTTTTTTTTTTTTTTTAATTTTTATTTATTTATGATAGTCACAGAGAGAGAGAGAGAGGCAGAGACACAGGCAGAGGGAGAAGCAGGCTCCATGCACCAGGAGCCCGACGTGGGATTCGATCCCGGGTCTCCAGGATTGCGCCCTGGGCCAAAGGCAGGCGCCAAACTGCTGCGCCACCCAGGGATCCCCTGTATTCCCTCTTTTAAGGATTCTCTACCAGGTCTCTCTTCTGTTCACTACCCAGTACCTTCAGGTAATTATTTTATGTATTACTTCCAGATGTTACAATTACTCTCTATAGATTTTTTTTTCCTTTGGTAGAGTCTTAGTCTATTATTTTAAGAAATAGAACTCTCTACCTAAAAACTGATCTTCCCAATGACAAAGATATTATTGAATCTATGAATTCAACTTGGATTTACTTGAAATACTGTCTTTACCCCAGCTGAAACAAGTCCTTTAATTATTGGTGAGCCCAACACGACTAGACACTCAATTACTCAGTGTTGATCATTCGTGAACATCTAAATTCCAAGAATTCTTTATGTTTCCATTACACCATAGTTTTTCCTTTTCACTATGGCCATTGACCTACAACATCAACTAGTAAAGTTAGAAGTAATAAACTCCTGGTCATTGCTTTCAATAAAAACAAATAGGAGAGAAACTAGCCAGTTTTGACTATAGTGAGATTTAAGAAATTCCACAGGATCTGCTTTCCTTTGCTAACCTTGATCCCTGTCCCTGTTTGAGGTGTACAGCCTGCTCTTCCAAGTTTGTGCTTAAAACTACTTTTAACCTCTCTCTTTTTATTTGGTAGATTCACCAAATTATTCATTGCATATTTATTTTCTCAACTGTTACTTCTTCCCAATTGTATTTCTTCTCCACTATTTATCTCTATTTTCCATGTTTACTTCACTTTTAGTGGACCACCTACCAAGCCTATTTAGCCTACCCCAATAAAGTTTTTTTAATTGAGCAGTCCTAGTATTCTTCTTTCATTCTTAAATATCTATACATTTGTGGCAGAGAGGGTTACAAAACCCTAAATTTCTTTCCTTCTTGACATCATCCATTTTCTCCCAACCAACTTAGAGTAGTTCTTTTTTTTTTTTTTTTTTTTGAGTAGTTCTTGAAATAGTGTAAATATTTGCTTAGGATTTTATCCGAATACCCCACTCACTGAGACATCAGTGGTAAAGAAAACAGCAGGGACATGTCACAGGGAATTTTCTACATTCTACAACCTAATGACTAAAGGGAATCTTTATTTAATTAAAATTTTATATCTGTCTTATTTCCGCTCATAAACAACGCTGAATTTCTCAGGGCCCTTATTTGCATTTTCCATTTCCTTTACGTTAATGATGTCTTGAATTCTTGGTTAGACCTCATCAGAAAAGTAATTTTCCCTTGAGTATGAGGAGCAAATGAAGTATACCTCTTAGACAATACTCTAAATTTCCCAAAAGCTTCAGAATAAAGCAGGTCACTGCCAGGCCCATCATGAAGGGATGTCCAAAATCTCATAGGTCTAGACATTTAATCAGAGAGGTCAGAGAAGACAAATAAGCTGTCAATAATTATTTTTCTTAATGTTTTGGGTTTTTTAAATCTATACGTTAAAGATAATTTTCAGTTCTATATAAATCTAAAATAGTTCTTCAGCCATACTCTATGTGAGACACTATTTAATACTTTACAAATATTAGCCCAAGTGTGCTGGGTTCTATTAATATTCTCATTCCATTAAAGCTCAAAAATTTGTAAAATATCATACACCTACATTTGGCAGAGCTGGGGCTTGAATCCTAGTATTTGGCTTCAGAGGCTGTGCTCCCATACACTATACAACACTGTGCTATCTTAGTACGTGTCACTTATGTCCTAATAGAGAAGAGTACTCACCAACAAAGGACTCAAACCCAACAATAAATGAACTAAGAGATACTAAGATAAAGCGCTCAAAAAAATCTTGGAATATATAGTTAACTGTAAATGAGTGGTAATAAAGTAAATGGGAATGCATAATGTAAGGATCAGTTTGCATCACATGAAATTGCCGTTTTTATATGTCAAAATGTCTGAACAATAACAATTTCAAAGGGTTCAATCAAATATTAAGTCAGGATACTTGAAATAGATATTCAAAAGAAAAATGGGATAGTAGCTTGGAATTAAAAACATTCGTTGTTTTAGCACAATCTGGGAGTTAGTGAGATGTGGCTGGGTGAGAGGGCATAAGTGAATTATTCTTAAAAGGTCCCCCTGTCGACGAGGAAGCATGGGGAAGTAAAACTGTGCTCAGGTTTTAGCTTAGTGAGGAGACACACAGCGGGAACAAGAATACCTTAGTGTGGTAAGCAGTGGGTTGGTATCTTATTTTTGCAGAAGAGCAGAGAAATATGTGTTTGATTACAAGCATCAAAAAAGGAAGGGTGTTTCTGGGGAATTGACCTTCACTGCAAGCAGGTAGCCAGTGTCTGGAGAACAGGCAGGTCAGGAAGGGTGGTGGGTGTTGAGGACCCCACCCTTTGCAAAGCCTGTTGGGAATGGCAAAAAGGAATTTCTCACACCTGGTCAGAGCCTTACTCTCTGTGGGTGGTATCATCCCCAGCTGTACCTAATCTAAATATGCTAGTGTCTTTTATGAGCTGCCTCTGGTAGAACACAACAATGTAAAAATATTGTGACCTAAAGAAATTGCCCTACTTTGAACCCTAGGCAAAGTTGTAAACATTGCTGACATTTCTTGAGGGGGATTTGATTGTATTTTCTAGCATTCTTTCTTAATTGGTTTTGACTGGACCGAGACATACTAATGACTACAGAATTCTTAATAGTTTCTACAACTTTCCAAAAGTCTTCAAGAAACTAGAGCACACTACTAAAACTGCTTGAAATAAAAATTTAAGTATGACTTGAATGCTTATGACCATGAATAGTTAGAAGAGAATTTGAGATAAAATCAAAGAACTATATTTGTCTCTAATGTCCATTTGACTTCCCTTACTTATTGAACAGGATGCAGAGTTATCATGCATTCTATGCTTGTGTAGTATTTGGAATACCCTTGAAGAAATGGGGTTTCCTTTTTACTTTTTGTATAGAATTAGTATACTTAATAGAAACGACACACTTAGATCTAACTCCAGGATTATTAAAGAGGGAAATGGAAAATTCAGAAACAGGGAAAATACTAATTTGAACACACTGTTTGATATGTTTATTCTAGCATTGTATACCAAATATAATGCAAAGAGAAGTTAGTATGTTAATAAACTCATATTAAAACAGAGTGAAAATAGAAAGTTACTTAAGTAGTAATATGATTTATGACCTTCTGGGAAACGGGGGCTGGCTAATTGAAATCATTTGAGCCTGTCATAGGCCACATGTCCATAAGGATGCTTGAAAAAGACAAAAAAAATATAATGTATGCTAGCAAAAAAATCATACCTACTGCTGGGAGTCAAATGGTCAGTAATCTATTTCTACTAAAAATGGATGAGGTTCAGAGAAGATAAATCATTCCATTAATGACAATGATCAAAAACAGTTAACCCTTGAACAGCATGGGAATTGGGCCACCAACCCCAACACAGTCAAAAATCTCCATATAACTTTTAACACCCCAAAACCTTAACTACTAATAGCCCGTTATTGACTAGAAGCCTTATCGATAACATAGAGTTAATTCACACATATTTTGTTGTTATATGTATACTGTATCCTTACAATAAAGTAAGCTAGAGAAAAAATGTTAAGAAAATCATGAGGCGGGCAGCCCTGGTGGCTCAGTGGTTAGCGCCTGCCTTCGGCCCAGGGCGAGATCCTGGAGACCTGGGATCGAGAGTCCCACATCAGGCTCCCTGCATGGAGCCTACTTCTCCCTCTGCCTGTGTCTCTGCCTCCTTCTCTCTCTCTCTCTATGTCACTCATGAATACATAAATTTAAAAAAAAATAAAGAAAATCATGAGGAAGAAAAAGTACATTTATAGTACTGTATTATTGAAAACAATCCATACGTAAGTGAACCTATGCAGTTCAAACCCATATTGTTCAAGGGTCAACTGTACTTTGATATGTTTAAGTGATAAATTACAGCCTCCTTATACTCTGGCTGTGATGTGAAAAATACTAAGGAAACAACCCAAAAAAGAAAGAATGAAAAGAAAGAGATGATGAGGGCTGTTGAGTTGACACACTTTAGGTAATGGAAAGGGTAGCAGGAGCTGACTGCAGACAAACTAAAGCCTGAATCTGTTGAGAAATGCTCTGGGTTTTTGGGAAATTGATCTTTGTTTTACCCAATATCTCAGTAAACATTCTGGAATGTGCTAGAATTGTTTACATCAGCCACTTGCTTCTCAGGAGCCAGCCAGTTTTCAGAACAGCCAGATGTGAGGGAGATCAAGAAATAAAGCCTTTCATGAGAATTACAAAAGGAGCTTCTCTATCCAGTAGCATCCTCATTCCTTGTTAGTGATATTCACATTCCGTGTCCTTTGTCATTAAAAACATTTCGCCTCTTCCTCTGTTGGCACCTCTCCATCAATAACCCTATCACCTCATTGTAACAAGCATGATCAAGTTGAACTACAAGTAGAGTGGATGCCAGAATTAACTGCTAAATTAGCAAGTGGGAAAAAAATTTTAAATAGCAAAGTCAAAAAGGTCTCAAAAGTAACATCATACACATTCTTTGTGTCGGGGAGGAAGAACTTCCTCTGCCCCAGGGTCCTTCTAGCTGGACTTAGAATCAAATTGACATGAGACAAATAAACAGGAAAAAATGAAATTCAATAGGCTAATGTACAGGGAATCCTCAGAGACATGAGATTCCAAAGACAGTGAGGCAACATGAAGCATCTTTGGGCTACGGAGAGGGGCAGGGCCTGAAGACAGCCCTGAGCAGGAAGGTGAAAAGAGGTGTTGGGAAAAACAAAGGTTATCCTATTATGCAAATAAATCCCTTGGGTAGAGGGGAGCCGCTTCCTGGTACAGGCTCTCCTTTCCAATGTAAATTTAGGCTACTGAGGAAGAGGCAGAGAGCTTGTAGGCATCTGCTGGGTTTTAATTCCTCTTAACTCAAAATAGTCTTTATGACATAGTGGCACATTCTGGGTGTCTCATCCTGCACCCCTTCAACTGAAAAATGAAAAGTGATCAAGATGAATGTCTCTCCTTCCAGTTTTTAAATTTTACTGATAACAGATGAGAAGTCAATGATTTTGCAACAAAGGAAGCCTAGATGAAATTAAAAGAGTGGAGATTTTACAGATCATAAATCATAAATTTACTGATCATAAATCAATACGATGTAAAAAGGTAATGGGGAAACTTAATTACATAGAACTAGCTGGAAATTAAGAGCTATCTTTCTAAAGAAACTTTAAATCACAAGGAAAAAACTAAAATTTCAAAGCCATGTACAGTAAAAAGAGATAACATTATACCAAAATATAGGATAGAGCTAAAGCAAGAATACTTTCAAATTTAAAGAAGTTACACGGTGTAAAATTAGAAAAAGACCAGCAAAATTAACCAAGAGAAAATACATAAACAAAGTTAATAACAAAATTTAGAAAAGGAGAAATAGAAAACAAAATATTTAAGAAAGTATAGATAGACCCAAATTGCATTATTTGAAAAGGCCAACAAGAAAACAATTCCTAGCAAGATTGATGAAGGGGAAAATACAGAAAGAAAAATGCTGTAAGTTTAGAAATTAGGAGAAGATACAATTAAAGAAATTTAATAAAATAAAAAATAAAAAAAAGAAATGAGAAGATACGCGGTTGGTGATATACGAGTTATAAAAGAATGCCATCTACAAATTATGATGGGCATTTTCAAGACCCATAGGAAACTAATTAATTTGCAAAATATAAAAAATTTACTCAAGTAGGAGTAGCATGCTTACATAAACTGGTTATAAGACAATGGATTTACAATGTGTGGTAGGTTCCTCACAGTACGCACATCCCCACCCTGGTCATCCTGTATTTTTTCACCTCTTGACTTTAGGCTTGGCAGTGAGACTCTGTTTAACCATTTACTC
Source organism: Vulpes vulpes (assembly GCF_048418805.1). Taxonomy (NCBI): domain Eukaryota; kingdom Metazoa; phylum Chordata; class Mammalia; order Carnivora; family Canidae; genus Vulpes; species Vulpes vulpes. The sequence goes on along the minus strand of NC_132787.1, from coordinate 10,438,561 downwards.
AAACTATTTAGTTTCTTCACTGGTGGATACAGAGATCTTCAGGAAAGGCCTAGATGCCCCGCTGTAGGGAGCATTATCAGCAGATGGCCTCCCGCTGTCAGCTCCTTCGGTGTCAGCCTCAACTGCAGAGAAGCACTGCACCCAAGTCCTTCTGCCCTTCCTAGTGCCACATGCATCTGGTGGTGTTGTGCCCAAGATTGGGAATCCGAGAAACCACCAAGGAGCCGACATGATGCAAGCACACGAGGGTTTATTTACAAGCTCGAGCTTGGGTCCAAGTATGCTCCATACAGCAGAGCAGGGACTTGGACCCCGAAGTGGGTTACAGCTGGGTTTTTTATGGGCTGGTCTAGGGGATCTTCAGAAGGGGTGGAGGAATTTTTTCCATTCCAATATGGGGGAAAGGGTGGGGGAGTTTCTTAAGATCTGATATGGGATTCCCTGCCTAGGACATTCTGCAGTTTTTCCTGTAAAGTTCAGCTCTTATTCCCAGGGGCCTAAGATGGCTGTACTTGTGCTAATGCTAAACTTGAGGTGGAATGGCCTTAATTTTTCTTGGCCTCCACAGTGGTTGGGCAAGTTCTAAACGCCTGGACATTTCAATCCAACCTAGACAATTCTGTTGGCAATACCTGCTCCAGAGCCCCCTGCCAGTTGGCAGAGAACTTGATGGGCCTGAGTTTCAGTCACTCTCTCCCTCTGCCCCATTCACCTACCTCTGGGTCTCTCCTGCTCCTGAGCTGTGGCCTGTGATGGAAGCTCGACAGATCACTGTCACCTCAACCCTGTCTATCAGAGATCGAGCTCTGTTCCTCAGTTTCTAACCTCTGTGCAAAGGAGCTCAGATCTGTCAAAGGTTTTCAAAGGATGGTCCGTGGAATGCTTTGAAATAGGTCTGTGTTTCCTAAGAACCAAGATACCACAATACAGTTTTTCTGCCTATAAGGCCTGCAGGCTTAACTCCTGGCCGGTACATAGCGGAATCCAGCAAATCTGTGGTAAAGAAAACAACAACAGTGATTTGAGTCATCACACCAGACCCCTAAACCAATACAAGCTTTGCTCATTTCTATTCCCCCAGCAGAGATTCTTTCTGCTTAGGTAAACCCAACATTGGCCTGTGCCCACACTCAAAATCAGCAAAATCTCCAAGCGGGAAACAAAGAAAAGAGCAAGAGACTATTAGCTCACCTCAGGAAGATTCTTTCTCTGGAATTTTAGTTGCTCGAAGAATCTGTACTTATACAGCTGCCCCATGACTTTAAAAATAGGATTTTAAAAAATTATCCAGCTTCTCTAGTTGTTACAGTGGGAGTATTGGTTATGTGGGAGGTCACACATCCTACTCAAACCGGAAGTCCCGGTAATTGGTACATCTTATTATTATTTTCCTTCTTGATCCATTCCACTGCCAAGTCCTATTGATTCTATGACCCCAAGGTTGCAGGAATCTTGTTCTATCTTTTTCTTTCTGTGGCCACCACTTCAGTTTGATTATCCCAACTTTGTTAACAAGGACACCAGTTTCTCCTGCATACCTCCCTAGACTCCTCTATAGACTAATCATGGTTAAACACAGATTTAATGACTTTGATTACCAGCTAGAATTTTCCCATGGCTTTTGCCACAGTTTAATCAAAAATTTGCCCCAAGATATCTCTTGTTTTACGTTTCCTATTGCTCACGCTTCACTCGAACCAGGCTCGTTAGTGTTCCATTACCACGCTCCACAAATTGCCACTATTTGGCCTTTGTCCGTGCTACTCTCTCTGCTTGACAAGTTATATTTTATCACCTTCTTTCTAAACATCTGCTTATAGAAATCCTCCTCATGATTCAAGTCACTGTTTAAATGCTGCCTCTCCCATGAAATCTTCATTTAAGCACCAAGTTCTCCCAATTTTGCCTCCCTTTAAATCTGCCTTTTAAGTAGTTGTAATGTGTCTTCCTACTAAGTCTGTCCTACGTAATATTGGTGTATCTTGACTACTAATATGTAAAATTTCAAGATCAAGGATCTACTTGTACTATGCTGTTTAAAATACACATTAATTGGGTGTCTAGGTGGCTCTGTTGGTTAAGTGTCTGCCTTCGGCCCAGGTCATGATCCCTGAGTCCCAAGATGAAGCCTCCCTCCCCCCTCACTGGGCTTCCTGCTCAGTGGGGCGTCTGCTTCTCCTTCTCCCTCTGCCTGCTGCTCCCCTGCTTGTGCTTTCTGTCAAATAAATACATGAATAAAATCCTTTAAAAAATAAAATGCATGTTAATTAAGCACATTTTGCACAAGGACGAATAATCAGCATTTGTAAAGGAACACGAGAGTCACATGATTGATCAAAAATAAGCCGGTGTCTTATTAATTGTATAGACAAATTTTCTGATAGGGGAGTCCATTCTCTCCCTTTGTCACTTTGTTCTTCACCATATCTCTCCAACATTGGGTGTGGGAGGTATTCAGATTACCTGCAGTGGATGCTGGGACCAAGGTAAACCTGCTTGACTTTTCTGTTTTAGCTTGATCACCTTCAAGCCATTGTTGTAGAGAAGCGTGATTTGGTATAAGCACAAAATATTGCTCTAGGCAGAGTAGTACGTTTGTCGTAATTTACAAGTCAAAGTTTAAAAATTCAGTATCTGTCTGCAAAGTGCTTTCGGCACCTCAGAGGAGTAACATAATCCAAATACAAAGTACCATTATGTTGTTATCTTCAGCTTCCCAGTTTATGAGGTCATGCTTATTACTCATGAAGTTGGATACTTTACATTTCTACAAATCCTTCCCAGAAATAGTCCCACCCTACATAAAACTGTTCAAAGTGAAAATCCTTCGTTTTAAAGTAAAAATAAATAAATGATGAAACTGGGTACAATGATCTGTTAAACTCCACTTGGAACAAAGAGCATCGATGAGAAACTTTATAAATGAAGCAGAGAAACATTTATTTGTGCATCAGCTAACCTCTTTTCTCTATCGCCTGCAGACTATCAACTGTCATGTTCCATAAAACCATGAGTTATGAGTTGCCAACAAGTGCTTATCATTGCCCGTCATCAGCCTATGTGGACTTGGAGTTGGGGGAAATAAGCACAAGGGTCTCAAGCTTGAAATGATTAATAACCCAGTTGAGAGAGGTTGTAAGAGGAGAGTTCTTTCCTATCATTGCATACTCTGGTGTAAGTTATTTTGGTTGCATCTACATAAAAAAAAAAAAAGTAAAACCTACTTGGTTCAGTAACTTGGTTTAAAAATAGACAAATTAATAGATAATTGAAGCTGTGCAGCCTGTATTTAATAATGTAAATCATGCAAATAAAACAAGATGTATGGTTTCGTGACTTGTATAATTTTAAAGCAAGTACCTTTATCTTTAAACTCCAGGATTAAATTGAAAAGTAGCTGAGGGTGAGCAGAAGGGTCAAGAGTGTAAACCCTGAAACAAGACTGCCTAGGTTCAAATTCCCAGCTCAACAATTAGCTATGTAGCCTTAAGCAAGTTAATTAGAATCAAGGTTCCAATATACTGCTTACCCTGATTGGGGTGTTAGTTACTGGGTGTATATGTTTATTAAAACCCATTTAACTGAACACTTAAGATCTGTGGATTTTATTTTATGTAAATTTTATCTCAATAAAAAAGAAGTTAAAACTCAGCATTCCTGTAGGAAGGGAAAAATCACAGCAGTTATTACATGTATTTATATCTGAAATAAGATAACACACATCAAATGCCCCCAAATCATAACTAGTATCATAAGTGATCAAAATTTTGCAAGGTAAATATTCCTTCCCCCCCCCCCCCCCCCTTTAAACTAATGAGGAAACAGAGTCTCAGAAATGTGCACTACCTTGCCAAGGATTTGAAGTTGAGCTTTAAATCCTGATCTGTTAAATGCCAAAGTTTCCTCCAGTGTAAAAGAAAATTATTATGGACTTTTTAGAGGAAGTTTAGCTGGAATGCATGAACAGTTTGGTGCAGATCCTGTTCTTTCCTTGTAGCTTAATCCTGGGGAAAAGAGCTCCAATGATTAACATGTTTTCTTTAGAAATATTCTGTTCACAGAAAATTCAAATTCGAAAGTTGGCTATTGAAAACCTTATAATAGGGTACAATAGGGAGAGATAATAACATTCCGGAAGATGGAAACTTCAATCTTGCTTTCTGTTAGCTGCTAAGGGAATAGTTCATTGTTTCAAATATGTTTAGACTGGTAATTTTCAGACTGACAGACTAATGGATGATTCTACAAAAACAGATATACTTTATGTATGTCTTCCTTCAGCATGTGGTGAAATATATACATAAACATGAAATTGGCTGCAAACATGTTACTTACATGGTTTGAAAACCACCATGAACTATATGGTTTGCCTATGTGAACCTATTTCCAAGTGATATTTTGTAGGTTATAAGATATTCACCTAAACATTCCTGTATAAAATATTTCCCAAAACAATGTTCCCACATTTCTGCTAAATTACAGTTGAATTTAATTCTACTTTTTTAGCTCATCACCTTTGGCTATATGAATGTGACCTTGAGAATTAAATAATATTCTAAATAAGTCATCAGCTTGGATTCTCTATTGTAAACTCGTTCATATCTTACAATTCATTCTGATTTTTGAAATTCTGACATTTTAAAGAAATTATGTAAATGGTTTGACTGTTCTTTTGGAATCTCATTTAAAATACTTAGGTATCAGCATGTTCATATAAAAAAAATCAATGTGTTTTTTTTTAAGATTTTTATTTATTATTAATGAGAGTCACAAGGGGGGGGTGGTGCAAAGACACAGGCAGAGGGAGAAGCAGGCTCCATGTAGGGAGCCTGACGTGGGACTCAATCCTGGGTCTCCAGGATCAGGCCCTGGGCCAAAGGCAGTGATAAACCACTGAGCCACCCTCGCCGCCCCTCAATGTGTTTCCTTTATTCACTCATTAAAATAGGCTAACAATCACATTCAGAAAGAAAAGAACCTGCACTAAGTGTGGCTGGTGTGCCCAGGCATCCTTAAAGAACTGTCAATTTAGCAAAGGGAAAAAGAATTTATGCTGAAGTGACTATCATAGAAATCAGTATTTAAGGACATCATTTAACCCAAGAGCAGTGAGAACAAAGCAAGAAAGATACTTCTGAAAAGGCAGTTTATTCTACGTAGAGAAGGTTCAAATTTAAAAGTCATATATTTAATATAGATTTGACAGAGGGTAATGCAGTGAGAGGAACTAAAATAAGAAGAGACACAAGAACACAAGAGCAGAGGCTCAGAGTAGGAAAATACACAAAACACTCTTTCCTCAGAGTAGAAAATAAACAGGAAGATTTTTTTTTTTTTAGATTTTATATATTTATGCATGAGAGACATACACAGAAAGAGGCAGAGACACAGAGACACAGGCAAAGGGAGAAGCAGGCTCCATGCAGGGAGCCCGACATGGGACTCGATCCCAGGTCTCCAGGATCCCACCCCAAGCTGAAGGTGGCGCTAAACCGCTGAGCCACCGGGGCTGCCCAACAGGAAGATTTATAACAACTAGTCTACACCCTTCAGTTAATAGAAAAATGGGAGATAAGTATTAGGATGGTTGCAATCATATTGAGAAGGTCTGAGAATACTAATATACGGTTTGGACTTTTGATCTCCAGCCTGTGAAATCCTGGCCTTATCTTTGTTCTACACAGTGGTTCTCAAAGTGTGGTCTAGGGAACCCTAGGCCTCCATGAGACTTTCAGAGAATCCAATATGTCAAAATTATTTTCATTACAATGGTAAGACATTAATAGCCATTGTCACTCTCATTGTCTCGCAAGTTTACTGTGGACTTTTCACAATGTGTGACATCACAAAAGATTGAATACAGAAGCAGATGTAAGAATCTAGGTGTCTCTTCTTAAGCCAGATATTAAACAGATTTATAAAAACAGGGACGCCTGGGTGGCTCAGTGGTTGAGCATCTGCCTTTGGCTCAGGGTGTGATCCCTTGGTCCTGGGATCGAGTCCCACATCAGGCTCCCCACAGGGAGCCTGCTTCGCCCTCTGCCTATGTCTCTGCCTCTCTCTTTCTGTCTCTCATGAGAAAATAAGAAATAAAATCTTAAAAAAAAAAGATTTATGAAAACATAAACACATACCATTCTTCTCAATATGACTTTTTTGAAGAATATACTTATTTTTATAAAAACATGATACTAACATGTAGTGGTTTATTATAGTTGACAATATTTTTTAAGTTGTCACTTTTACTCCTAATAATATATATGTATCAGTAGCTATAAACGCATTAAACCTAAGCTGTTTGGAGTCTTCCCTGATTTTTAGGAGTTTAAAGAGATTAACCCAAAAGGTATGAGAACCATTGCTCAAATAGTACTTTGGCCTTGATATAGACTCAATCGTGACCCCTAGTGGATACATCCAGCAATTTGTGGGATAAACTTGGAATTTGATTCAATCACCAAAATAAAAGGATGTCATTCGTTATTCCACTGTCAATTCTTCCTGAGACTTCATTCAGAGATTTCTGTCAGGGGGGGCAAATGCAGTTTCAGCTGGACTGGCTAAGGCCAGGATCTCCCAAGACATCCCTGGACTGGACCTTGAGGACCACCTGTGAAGCAGCCTTCAGGGGAGGATTCCTGGGTCTGCCCCAGGACTCCCAGCCATCTCTTATGGCAGATCCCCTCTGTGTTCTGTCAAGAGTCCCACATTGTTCTCATGAACACTGCCGCTTGAGATTCTCATTTTAGTATATTTGTGGTGTGCTCAAGTTTACAAAAGGGCATCAGAAAATCGTCATTAAAACTCACATGATATCACATATTTCCACTCAGCTCGAATCTCAGTTGCCGCAGATGTAGGTGTTTTGCAACCAGTAGGTAATTGATCGTCAAGCAAAAATTGAGAACCCTGAAGTTTTTTGGGGGGGCTTTTTCAGGGAAAGACGAAGTACCTGTAACTAAGACCTTAATTCACCAAACACAGCTCTGCTCTCACGGATCAGGGAAGTGTGGATTAAACCTGAACTTCTAAATTTCCAATGTGCAAAGGAACCACCAGAGACTACAAAACCTAAACTACTTACTCTCGACCATTTACAGAAGTTTAGTGACTCCTGTTCTACATCAGTGCTTTTAACACCTCAACAAATTAATCTTCCAGAGATCTTGTTAAAACGTAGATTTGAGGGGCTCCTGGGTGGCTCATTCATTTGAGCACCAACTCTTGGTTTTGGTTCAGGTCATGATCTCAGGGTCTGAGATGGAGCCCCCCTGGTCAGACTCCAAGCTCTCTTAGGCTCAACAGGGAGGGGGAGGCTGCTTGAAGATTCTCTCCATCTGCCCCCACCTGTACTCACACATATCCCTTAAAAAGTTAATAAATAACTCTTTTTTTAAAAGCACTGATTCAGATTCAGTGGATCTGGGGTCAAGATTCTTATTTCTAACTAGCTCTCAGGAGATGCTGCTGGCTTGCTGGCCGCCAAAGAAAGGCTTTGAAATGCAGGGCCTCGGAGCCTACTGCAGTCCCACTAAACTGGAAGCTGCATTTCACCAGGATCCACAGATGATTTTCATGTTCATCGATGATGACACCAGAAGCACTGGGGTAGATTCTAGAAAAAGCATGGCTTTTGACTTCAGACAATGCTAAATTGGAATCTCAGTCTTCCCTACCAAGTGTGGGAATATTAGCATGCAATTCAAGCTCTCCATACCTCCTTTTCTTCATCTTTATTTTTTATTTTATTATTTTATTTTATTTTATTTTATTTTATATTTTTTCTTCATCTTTAAAGTAGGGACAAAAACACTTTCTCCACCCACTTTATAACTGTTATAAAAAATCAAATGAGACGACAGAAACAATTTAAATAATTTAAATAATACTACCACATACTGAGAGTTTTCTCCATGTTAGCCGTTATGGTGAATAATTTACAAACCAGTAGAAATTCTGAGAACAGAATTGTGCAAATTCTGAACAGAATTGTGCAAATTCTGTGAAGCTTTCTGAGAACAGAATTGTGCAAATTCTGAAACAACTTGTGCAAATTCACATAACAAGCTGGGGAAGGGGAGACCTGGTATCCAGTCCTGGCCAGGGGGCCCCAGCTCCTACATGCCTTAGAATCATAACTGTGCCACCTTGAGGGTCTTCCAGCCCAATTCAAAATCTTCATCGATGACTTCTCTTTTTCTTAAACTTATTCCAAGACACATCTCATTGTTCATAAAATCTGGGCCATGGGGCAAAATGCTGCAGACTATAGTACACACACTTGACCTTCCCCGAAAATCAAAAAACAGTGGAGTAAATTAAAAGTTGTCCTAACCCATGTTTGAACAACTTTGTTTAATTAAGTTCAAGCTTCCAAAAAAACAGGAATGGTCAACTCTTTTGGTAACTAAATCATATATTGAAGGAGATAGCAACGTGCAAGTACTTCAATTATATCGTTTCCTTGTCTTTAAAATCACCTTAGAGTATTATTCTCAGGACAGTTTTGGCACCAACATCTCCATCTGCTTATAATTTCCCTAGTGTTTTCATGGCTTTTTCAGTCCTTGCTGTTTTGTGCAGCAGGAAGTCAAATTGCATGAATCATTTTCACCAGGCAGTCCCCATCTCTGCAACTCACTTTCATTTTCCCTTCCTGCCCTTCCTAGAGGGTCACAGCCCCGGAAAGCTTTCTTTGAAAGGACTCTTTATAAAAGATGCAACAGCATCCTCTACTGACAGTGGCTCAAAGTGTCAAAGGGGCACAAATTCACTTTAGTATTTGGGTATATAGTTTGGGTCATTCCTTCTTTAGTGTATTTATTAGAGCTTTTAATTTTCTTATTTTATGAGCTTTTCGATTTCAAATGAAACATTAAACCACTTTACAGAGGTATGACTAATATACGAAAAGTTATGTATATTCAATGTATACAATTTGAGGTAAGTATACATCCAAGAGACTATCACTATTCTATGCCATAAACACACCCATCACACCCAAAACTTCATTCTGTTTTATTTATTATTGTTGTTGTTGTTGTTAAGAATACTTAACATAATAGCTGCCCTCTAACAAATTTTGAAGTGCACAATACTATATTGTGAAGTGTAGGCTCTATGCTGTACAGTAGAGCTCTAGGATTTATTCATCTTGCACACATAAAACTTTGTACTCTTTGACTATAGCACTTAACATAATGCTCTCCAATGCCCTCCAAATTTGTCCATATTGTTGCAAATGGCAGAACTTCCTTCTTTTTCAAGACTGAATAATATTCCGTTGTATTACATACCACATTTTCTTTATCCATTTATCTATTGATGTATATTGAGGTTGCTTCTACATTTTAGCTATTGTGAATAATGTTGTAACGAACCAGATGGCTAGTGTGTGTGAATTCTACAACATTTAAAGAAGAATAAATACTGATCCTTCTTATACTCTTTCGAAAAATAAGAGGAAACACTTCCAAATTCATTTTATGAAGCCAGTATCACCCTGATATCAGACCCAGAAAAAGACACCACTAAAAAACTACAGGCTAATAACCTTGGTGAACACAGGTGCAAAATTCCTTAAGGAAATACTGGCTAATTGAATTCAGCAGCCAATTAAAAGGATCAAACACGTGATCCAATGGGATTTATTTCTGGGATGCAAGAGTAGTACACAAATCAGTCTGAGATACCACATTAACAGAAAGGCTAAAAAAAAATTACTTGATCATTTCAATAGATGCAGAAAAAGCATCTGGCAAAATTCAACATGCTTTCATGAAATAAACTCTTAAAAAATTAAGTATAAAAGGAACTTAGCTCAACACAGTAAAATCCACATATGACAAACGCACAACTAACTTCATAATCAATGGTAAAACATTGACAACTTTTCTCCTAAGATCTGGAACGTGGCAAGGATGCCCACTCTCATCACTTTGATTCAGCATAGTACTGGAGGTCTTAGCAATCGTCAAGAAAATAAAAGATATCCAAATTGGAAAGGAAGGAGAAAGATTATCTCAGTTTGAAGATGACATTTTATATATAGAAACCCTAAAGACGTCACCAAGAAATTGCTAGAACTAATAAATGAATTCAGGAAAGTTGTAGGATACAAAAACCAACATAGAAAAAATTACTTTGCCAAACACCAACAACAAACTATCTGAAAAGGATAATTTACTTTTGAACAGTGCTTTTGAACTGCTTTTGAATGGTGAAATATCATGGTTTTCGGCAGAATAGCATACCAATGATTTTGAAAAGCATACAATTCTTCTCTCCAGATGGCATAGCCTTGCTTCGGAACCTCAGGGCCTTGCACTGATTCTTCCTCCAAGTCTTGTTGCAAAATTCACATATTTTCACCACCACCATTGATACCTCCAACTCTATACAGTCTGTTGGATCCATCTGGCCCAAGTGACAGGGTTACTTTTCCAGCTCCCTCTGCTCTGAGATCCATTCAGAGGTATCAGACTGTCACATAACCTGGTATAAGGGTCAGAGTAAACTCACAAAGCGCCTACAGCATAATAAGTATATAAGCAATGTTTCTTAGTGAGAGAATAGTTGAACAAATGACATGTTTTCAGGGTGGGAAGTCCTAGGTCTACTTCTGAAATTTTATTATAGTTTAGATATTTCCCAGACTTTCTTATTTAGGTGGGTAGAACAGAATCTCAATAAAATAGAACTCTGCCATGGTCAAATATATGCTTAACGTAATAAAGAGAAACTATTTATAAACTTAAGTAACAGTATAACTAATACTGTAGCACTTCGTGAGGAACATTTATATTGTATTTACAATGGATATGCATCCTCAAATGCAGCCACAGAATAGCTATCCTTGGAACTGACAAGATTGGCAGCAGATACGTCCCACTAAAAAAAAAAAACCTTTAATTAGATATTATGTTTTTATTTTTAAATCAGAGTCCATGTATTTTTAACTTTGCTCAAATCTCTTAGAGACTGAAGCTTTTTATCTCGCCTAATTGTGAAACTCGTATCTCTATCCTCAAATTTTATTTAAGAAAAAAATCTAAAAGACTCAATAAAACCATGATGACCAAGAAAACAAATTGAACTATTTTTGTGGATTATGATTTGACATCAGGTTAGAATTAGAAACAGAGCCCTTTCTCTCTATATTATTCAGAGAAAACCTCTAGCAACACTGAACACAGATTGATACTATGTCTGCATAGTAATCATTTTTTGTTTTGTTCCTCTTTGCTTCAGAAACTGATTCTGATTTTTTCAAGACAAATAAGGTGTATCTGATTGAAGCCAGGAAAAGGGGCTAGATTCACTCCAATAACTGATGTATTGAAGATATACCGTATGCTGATACAAACGTAACAGCAATGCACTGGTCTCCTTGGCTTCTTCTGCTGATATAGGATGCTGTCACTAGAGCTCCCACTGCTGCCTCTGGGCCTTGATGGTAGCCATCACCAGTATCACCATTTGTTACTAATCTGGATTCTGCACTGCCTCTACTTCTTAGAGTCACTAACATCTGACTAAAATCAGAGATAGTGCTCCTGATTGACAGAGTAAGAGTCATATGACTGTGTCTTAGCTGCAAGAAAAGTCAGGAAAGCAAATTATCTGATATTTTCAGGAATATCACAGGAAAACATGGTCCACCTGATAAAATGGCGTATTTGTGGAACATGGAAAAGTTAGTTTAGAGGCTATGCACCAAAATAAATGATGACTGTCCTTCAGAGTCTGTCTCTAGCAAAATTTTAAGATAAACTATCTTTGTTTTAGTTTCTGTGCAACTTTCCTTTTCAGTTTCTTTCTTTCACATCTCACCCCAAATTCCAAGTCTAGGATTTGCCCTGCCTATACTCTAAAGACACAATGCTTCATTTTTTTTTTTATGGCCAGTCCTAACTAAAACAAAAGGTAAACAGAAGAAAACAAACAAACAAAAAATCTCTACTATTTACCTTATTAGAAGGTTCTGAAAATCTATGTACCAAACTACATACTGTGTGATAGCAGGGACTGTGTCTACTTTCTCAGCCATTCTTAGTAGAGTGTCTGGGCCAGAGGTGGTCTCTATAAATATATGTATAATGGCTTTGGGAAATTTCTCTCTCCTTGATTAGACCACAAAGCTAAGTTCTGGAAAATTCAGTTCTTCTTGACTAGCTATACCTTATTTCAAGAGAGCAGAGAGCTATCCCATCATGTGGCAAATGTGATAAATTGGTAGGGGTTACCCATGGAATTATACCAAGGAGAATTTTGAGGATACATTTGGACTGATCGATCAGTAGAAATGTCTGGAATGATTAATGTTCACTCTGTGTACCAAATGGAACAGTGTTGGTGCATTTCCTGGTATCTGCCATCTCTGGCATAGATACAGAGAGATTATTATTATTTTATATTTTATTAGTTCAAAGCAAAATAGAGTTTCTTGAAAAGACCCCTTTTATAAAGTGATGGAAAGACAGAACCAAAAGGAAGAATGAATATGAACGTATGGGAGAGAGAAGTGTCTCCATATAAAGGCAGTCTTTATGCTAATGTGAAAGAAGTTGACTACTTTTTGGCATGGCTGGCACTTTAACAAACATCATACTGAGGTCATCCTTTTCTGTCATCCAGGTTTGATGAAGCTGCTGAGAAATCACTCAACATTACCTTCTAATTGGTATTATAATAGGTCACACTGCTCCATTTATGGTGTGATATATTGAAAGGGAATAAAAATTAGGCAAAGGAAAAGACCAGATGTATAGGAGAAAGCATAGAGTCAGAAGGGACAGAAATGGCAAATCCTAAGTGAGACCAATATTGAGAAATCTAATCTACAAACTGGATTGTGGTAATTATTTCCAAAGTGAGTGGTGGTACCTAATCTAGAACAGGTCAGGAATACAAGCAGTGGGGTTAAGTAGATGAAAGCATCAGATTTAAATGAGATTGCCCATGGAAAGCTAACAGGAAACAATGTATGAAAAATCAAAAAGCCTTTCTACTATCCCTGAGGCCTGAGGTAATCAAAGAAACACATCTCCCACTTCCCTACACATTTGTATATGAGCTAATTCTGATCACAGAGGTACAGAAAGAGGCAGCCAGCCATTGTTGCACACACCCCTATATACATGCCCATTGTTTGTTCTTAGGCAAAGCAACTTTCAGGAAGATTAAAAAGCCAATTCCCTTCTCCTTTTGGGAACCAGATATTAAAGAGCAGGACATTAAGAAAAACCCAAACAACTGCTTTTGAATTTACAAAGCTAATGTGCATGTTCAAGGAAAGGCACAGACTCAGAAAAAAACCTGAGAAGACTTCAAATTTATACCCAAGCTGATCTTCGGCACAGAGACATCCTATATCCATCAAGATCAAAACAGAAAAAAAAAAAACCAACAAACCCTGGGTAAAGGGGAGAATCTGATTACCAAAATTACCACATAATTCGAATGCCCAGGGATTTATTTTTAAATTTTATTTATTCATGAGAGACACAGAACATGAGAGACAGAGAGAGAGAGAGAGAGAGAGAGAGAGAGAGATAGGCAGAGGGAGAAGCAGGCTCCATGCAGGGAGCCAGACGTGGGACTCTATCCTGGGTCTCCAGGATCACAACCTGGGCTGAAGACGGCGCTAAACCGCTGAGCCACCCAGGCTGCCCCCCCGCCCCCCAGTTTTTAACAAGAACATTATAAGACACACAAAAAACACAGGATGATATGGACCATTCAGAGGAAAAAAATGTGCGAAACTGTCCCTGAAAAAGACCAGATGGTAGACCTACTTGATAAAGACTTTAGAACAGTTGTCTTAAAAATGCTCAAAGAACTAAAAGATGACATACAGAAAACAATGTATACACAAAATGGAGATATTAATAAAAAGAACACCTAAAAAGAAATCAAAAATAAATTCTAGAAATGAAAACTACAGTTTATAAAATACAAAATTCACTGGAGGGATTCAATGACAGATTCAACCAGGCAGAAGAATCTATGAACATGAAGATAGGACAATTACAATTATTAAGTCTGAAAAACAAAGAAAAAGAACTGAAAAAATGTTAATGGAACCTAAGGGACCATCAAGTGGATGAACATATAAATTGTGGGAACCCCAGAAGGAGAGGAGAAAGAGGCAGAGGAATAAGGGCAAAAAAAATTTAATGAAAGACATTAACAAAAACAACCAAGAAGCTCAATAAATTCCAAGATGAATTAAGAGAGATCCACGCTGACACACATTATAATCAAACTGTCCAAAGCCAAAAAAAGCAAAGAGATGATACCAAAAGTAGCAAGAGAGAAGTAATTCATAATGATCCTCAATAAGATTATGAGCAGATTTCTAATCAGAAGCTTTGGAAGCCAGAGGCAATGGGCTGATGTATTCAAAGAGCTGAAAGGAAAAAAAAAAAAAAAAGCCTAGAATCTTACATCTGGCAAAACTATCCTTCTAAAGTGAGGGACATCAAGACATTCCCAGACAAATGAAAACTGAGAGAGTTTGCTACCATCAGACCTACCCTGCAAAAAAATGCTAAAAGGACTTCTGAAAGTTGAAATGAGGAACACTAGCTAGTAACTCAAAGCCATAAGAAGAGATAAAGATTTTAGTAAAGATAAATGATATATTATAAAAACTAGTATTATTGTTAACAATGTTTTTTTTTTAAGATTTTATTTATTCATGAGATACAGAGAGAGAGAGAGAGAGAGAGAAAGAAGCAGAGACAAAAGCAGAGGAAGAAGCAGGTTCCATGCAGGAAGCCCAATGTGGGACTCCATACAAGGACCCCAGGATCACACTCTGAGCCAAAGGCAAATGCTCAACCACTGACCCCTAACAATGGTTTTTAACTCCACTTATTTTCTACCTGATTTAAGAGTCTATCACATTATAAAAACTAATTATCAGTTTATGTTCCAAGACACACAATGTATAAAGATGTAATCTTCTGACATCAATAACTGAAAGTAGTGGGAAGGAGCTGTAAAAGAACAGGTTTTTGAATGTTATTTGAAGTTAAGCTGATATAAGTTCAAATAAGAGTGTTATAACTTTAGGATGTTAAATGTAATCCTCACAGTAACTTCAAAGAAAATAGTAATAGAATACCACATACAAAAAAAAAAATGAGAAGAGAATTAATATGTTCATTACAAAAAAAAAAATCAACCGAACACAAAGACAATAGTAATATAGGAAATGAGGGACAAAAAAGCTATGAGGTATATATAAAAAATAGCAAATAAAAGAAGTCCTTATCAGTAGTTACTCTAAATGTAAGTGGATTAAACTCTCTAGTCAAAAGATGAGATTGGAAGAATTGATAATTAAAAAAATGTTATGTTTTCATGTCAACTGCTATCTACAGGAGACTCACTTTAGCTCCAAAGACACCAATAGGTTGAAAGTGAAATGTTGGAAACAGATATTTCATGCAAATAGCAATCAGAAAAGGACAGAAGGGGCCATACTAACATCAGATAAAATGACTTTTAAATCAAAAAGTATATGAGATAAACAATGACATTATACATTTAAAAGAGCTTCAAAATAGCAAAATATAATAATTAGAAACATGTTTGCACCTAATAACAGACCATCAATACACATAAAGCATAAATTGATAAAATTGAAAGGAGAAATAAACATTTCTACAATAGCTGGAGATTTTAATAATCCACTCTCAATAATGGATAGGAAAACCAGACAAAAGATAGTTACTTAAACAGAGGACTTAACGCAGTAAACCAACAAGATATATATATGAAAAATACATATGGAACACACTACCTAACAACAACAGAACAACAGAATATACATTATTCTCAAGTACACATAGGACATTTTCCAATGAGAACAATGTGTTAAACCACAAACTAAGTCTTAATAGGTTTTAGAAGACAGATATCATTCAAAGTATCTCCTCTGACTACAATGAAGATAAGAGTTAGAAATGAATAACAGAAGAAAAACTGGAAAATATACAAATTTGTGGAAATGGAACAATATACTATTAAACAACCAATGGAGCAAAGAACAAATCACAAGAGAAATTATAAAATAATTGGAGATAAGTGAATATGAAAATACAACATGTCAAAATTTGTGGAACATAGCAAAAGTAATGCTGAGAGGGAAATTTATAGCTAAAACACTTACATTAAAAAAGATCAACAACCTAACTTTACAACTTACAAAACTAGAAAGACTACAAATTAAAATCAAAGCTCACAGGAGGAATTAAATAATATAGATCAGAGAAGCAATACATGAAATCGATAGTAGAAAAACAGGAAAAAATCAATACAACCAAAAGTTGATTCTTCAAAAATATCACTGAAATTGAAAACCTTCAGCTAGATTAAGGGAAAAAAGAGAAAAGACTCCAATTATGAAAATCAGAGATGAAAATGGAGATATTACTACCAATTCTACAGAAATAAAAATTATTATAAGAGAAAAATATAAGAAATTCTTTGCCAAAAAGTTGGATAACCTAGATGAAGTGAACAAATTCTTAGAAACACAACACCTTTTTGAGATGGAGTCACAAAGATATAGAAAATCTGATTAGTAAGTAGATTGAATCAGCAATCAAAAAAAATTCAACAAAGAAAAGTTCTGGACCTGAAGACTTCCCTTGTGAATTCCAACAAACATCTAGAGAAGAAATAAAACCAATCCTTCTTACACTTACCCCCCAGAATTGGAGAGGGCACTTCCTGACTCCTAATTCCTCCTTTGAAACCAACACTGTTCTGATACTAAAGCCAGACAACAACACTACAAGAAAACTGCAGACCAATAGCCTTATGAACATTGATGCAGTCTATGAAGCGGGAGAAAATATTGGTAAATCATGTTTTTGATAAGGGACTAATATCCAGAATATATAGAGAATTCCTACAATTCAACAACAACAAAAAGCAAACAACCTAATTAAAATATGGGCAAAGTACTTGCATAGACATTTCTCCAAAGAAGATATACAAATGATCAACAATCACATGAAAAAAGATCCAAATTACTAATCCTTAGGAAAATGCAAATCAAAATGGCAATGAGAAACCACCTTATAGTCACTACTATCAAAAATAAATGATGATGAAGACATGGAGAAATTGGATCCCTTTTGCACTGTTGGTAGAATTATAGAATGCTGCAACCACTATGTGAAGGAATATGGTGGTTCCTCAAAAAATTAAACACAGGACTACCATATGATCCAATAATTCTACTTCTGGGTATACACTCAAAAGAAATCAAAGCTGGGTCTCAAAGAAATATTGGTACACCCATGTCCATAGCAGCATCATTCACAACCGCTAAAACATGGAAGTAACCTACGTATCCATCAACAGATGAGTGGATAAGCACAATGTGGTATATTCATGAAATGAAATATTATTAGCCTTAAAAGACGGAAGGCTACTCTGACATATGCTACAACGTGGATGAAACTTGAATAGAGCATTTTCATTTAATGGATAGTGTTTCTGTTCTACCAGATGTTCTGAAGATGGATGGTGACAATGGTTGCACAAATATAAATTACTGAATACCACTAAACTGTACATTTTTTAAAAAATGACTAAGGTGGTAAATATTATGTGTATTTTACCACAACAAAAATCTAAAGGAAAAAAAAAGAAACCAACTTAAGTGCATGACTTAACACCAATACTTTACAGATTAATATTTTCAGCAACAGAATGAGAAAGGTATTATTAATACCTCAAATTTGTAGCTGCAGCCATGAAATTTGGAAAGATTGAGTGACTTCTCCAATGTCACAGAGCGTACATAACCAGAGCTGGAGTGGAGACCCCAGCCCCCCGGGGCCTGCCTTCTATTCACTACAGTACTTCCAGAGCTATCTTCTCTATTTAAAATGAGACAGTGAAGCTAATTTAGTACTTTGTACTATTAAAAACATATTCACAAACAATATCTCATTTGATCTCATAATCTTTATGTTAGGAAGGTAAATAAGACAATTTTTCTTCTACCCATTTTACAATTCACAATATTGAGGTCTGGATCATGTGCTTTGTTCTGAGACCCCACAGCTAGAAAAGGGCAAAACATACCAAAAACTCAGGTCTTAACTATGAAACACTGGGTATTAAACTGTGAAAGGACCTTATCTTTGCTTTGTTTGCTAGTCTGAACACTTTCTGTGTAGTAAAAGTGAAAGAGTAGAGAGGTGATCTATCCTCTCACAGAACTGTGTTTTTTATTCACATTAAATACTAAATAGCTTTATTTATGTAACAAAGAGTAACTGCCAACTAATGTACCAGGCAAGCTTTTAGATCTGGAAAGCACCTTAGGAGCTATTTATTTCAAACCCCTTATTTTACAGCTGACCGAACAGACCTAAAGTTTAATGTTACACTAATTATTAATATTAGAGCGTGGTCTAGAAAGCTGGGGTATCTCTAAACTCTTGCTCCCATTTCAAGTTTCCTCTGTTTATACCATAAATCTTCTCAAAAAAAATACTGCATTCAAAACAACTTCTTTATCTGCTCTTAGAGGCTAAGGAAGGTTGTATGTTAATGTTCTTAGATTGGGGACACCTGGGTGGCTCAGGGGTTGAGCATCTGCCTTCCACTCAGGGCATGATCCCACAGTTCTGGGATCGAGTCCCGCATGGGGCTTCCTGTGAGGAGCCTGCTTCTCCCTCTGCCTATGTCTCTGCCTCTCTCTCTCTCTCTCTGTGTGTCTCTCATGAATAAATGAATAAAATCTTTAAAAAATAAATAAAATTAAAAATTAAAAAATTAAAAAAAAATTTTAAAAAGACTGTTTTCAGATTGAAGTAGTGAAAAGAATACATGCACATTTATATGACAAGGATATAACGGTGCCTGGGTGGCTCAGTTGGTTAAGCATCTGCCTTGGGCTCAAGTCATGATCTCAGGGTCCTGGAATCAAGTCCCACGTTGGGCCCTCTGCTCAACAGAGAGCCTGCTTCTCCCTCTGCTCCTCCCCCCTGCTTGTGCTCTCTCTCACTCACTCGCTCAGGCTCACTCTCTCTCAAATAAATCAAAACTTTAAAAAAAGACACAGATAGAGGTATCACTGTTAAATTGTGTTAAGAATAACTCAAAGACAGTTTGCCCAGTGCGTGGCAAGCAGTTGTTCCTCAAACTCTTCAGAAAACTGCAGAGGAAAATCCAGTTGACATTTTTTCTTTATTCCACTGAGAAATAGTTAAAAGTGGCCAGCAGATGCCACTGTTGTCAGTTGTAAATAATTTTTTACATTTCTATCTTTCTCTTCCCTTCTCTCTCTCTTGCTCTCAAAAAAAATCAATAAAATAAAATAAAATAAAATAAAATAAAATAAAATAAAATATCCCAGACAGAACAGTCCAGGAACTTTTATGGAGGTGGTCACACTGATTCTCATACTTGAGAGAGAATCAAGCATTTAAAGTGCAGAATAATGTAAAAGAATTTCATTTAAGATAAAGAGTAGACTATGAGAGAAGAACCAACAAAACATGGAACTCAACCCAATCCTCATTCCTATTAACAGATCCAAAATAGTGTGTTTTAAAATCTGTTTAGAAATTAAGTGGTGAAATTTCTGAACTTCATAACTGTATTATGGTTATGTTAGAGACTATCTGCTTTCTTAACAAATGCCTATTAAAGTATTATGGAATAAAAGGGTCATGAAATACTCAATCTACTCTCATCTTAATAAGAATAAATAATATGTGAATATGCACATACATAATACATATCTATATACATATATATACACTTACATATTTATATATGCATATATTAAAAGAAGAAGAATGATGGGACAAATGTGACAAAATGTTAAAAATTAGTGAATCCAGCTAAAGGACATATGGGAACTATTTGTGCTATTCTTGTAAGTATTTGTAAGTTTTAAATTATGTCAGCATTTATAGATGAAGTTTAAAACTATGAAGGTGAACTAAAGACATTCCGATAAATGAAAGCTGAATTTGTGCCAGCAGGCTCAAACTGTAAGAAATTATGGAGAAGTTTCTTCAGGCTGAGAAAAATTATAATAGAAAGGAACTCACATCTACAGGGAAGAATGAAGAGCAAGAGATAATAAATATATGGGTTTATATAAAGAATAATTTTATATTATCTTATTTATTTTATTTTATTTTTTTTTAATTAATTTTTATTGGTGTTCAATTTACCAACATACAGAAAAACACCCAGTGCTCATCCCGTCAAGTGTCCACCTCAGTGCCCGTCACCCATTCCCCTGCAACACCCGCCCTCCTCCCCCTCCACCACCCCTAGTTCGTTTCCCCGAGTTAGGAGTCTTTATGTTCTGTCTCCCTTCCTGATATTATCTTATTTATTTTAAAAGACATCTGACTAAAGCAAAAATTTATGTAAGATGTATTTTGGGTTTATAGCATTCAAAGTAGATTGTGATAGGTTAAGGATTTATATTGGAATCCCTAAAGCAAACACAAAGAAAAGAGGGGAGATAGATTAAAAAGAGAACATAAAATTGAGTATAAAAATAATCAATTAATTCAAAAGTAGGCAGGAAAGGAAGAATAATAGAAGAAAGAATGTATGGGACAAGTAGAATACAAATAAGAAAATGGTGAGCTTAAATCCAACTCTATTAGTAGTTGCATTAAATATCAAATATAAATGGCCTTATATTTTTAAATATAAAAAAACTCACAGATTTTCAAAGTGGATTTAAACATTTTAAAAGCACAGAACAATTATAAGCTATTTACAAGAGACATTTAAAGATATATATTGGTTAAAAATAAAGGATGGCAAGAAATGTATCATGCAATGCTAACTAAAAGAAAGATGATGTACTTATTTCACTAACAATGTAAACTTTAAGGGAAGGAGTATCCCTAGAGCTATACAGGAACATTTCATAAGGATAAGGGTGTCAATTCATCAAAAAGACATAACACTCAAGGGGTGCCTGGGTGGATCAGTGGTTAAACGTTTGCCTTTGGTTCAGGGCATGATCCCAGTCCCAGGATCCAGCCCTACATCAGGCTCACTGCAGGGAGCCTGCTTCTCCCTTTGCCTATGTCTCTGCCTCTCTCTCTGTGTCTCTCATGAATAAATAAATAAAATCTTTTAAAAAAAGACATAACACTCATAAGCATATAGATAGCTAATAACAGGACTTCTAAATTCATGACAAAATTTGGCAAAACTAAAGGGAGAAATAGACAAATCCACAATTATAGTTGAAGAATATAACATTACTATAATAGAATATCAATATCAGCATCATGTTAATATAATAATGATTATCAGTACTATAGTTAGAAGAGTAATCGATAGTACAATTGAGAAAAAATCTCAATACTATAATTGACACTATAATTTAAAAAACTGCATCTCCCAATAATTAACACTGCAATTAGAAAAATAATAATATAGAAAAGATTTGAACAATACAATAACTTAACAACATTATTTACTTACCTAAATCCACACAAAATTACTGCCAAAAACACATTATTTTCACGAGCGCAGGGAAAACGCACCCAGATAGAGCATACACTAGACCATTAAACAAATCATAGAATTTCATGGAACTTTCCCTGCCAAATGCTATTGAGAAATTAAACGGGGAAAGAAAAACCCAACTCGGAATATATCAATTGTGCTGGGCAACTAGGAGTTCATGGTGATTTTAGTGAAAGCAGTTTCAATAAAATATTGAAGGTTGGAAGTCATGGTATAAACGGACCAACTGAATGAAAGGTGAAGATGAAGAGACCATGAGGAGAGCAGTTTCTCTCAGAAAATAAGAGGAAGAACACTGAGTAGTGATGGGTGAAGGGGGAGACATCTTTTTGTTTTAAAATAGAAGAGGACCTAGAATATACTATGCTAAGTGAAATAATTCAGAGAAAGACAAATACCATATGATGTCACTTATATGTGGAATCTAAGAAACAGAACAAACAGAAACAGACTCATACATACAAAGAACAAACTGCTGGTCCCTAGAGGAGAAGGAAATGGCAGGGAGAGGGAGGGGATGGGCGAACTAGGTGGAGAGGATTAAGAGGCACAAATTTCTAATTATAAAATAAATAAGTCACAGAGTGAAAAGTATAGTTTAAGAAATACAATAATAGTGTAACAACATTATATGGTAACAGGTGGTGACTACACTTATTGTTGTGGAATCCTTATGGTGTTCACCGTAAGCTAATAAAACATTGTTAAGTCAACTACAATGAAATTTTTTAAAAACAAAATAAAATGGAGAGAATTGAAAACTTTTTTGGGGGTGGGAGGGGATGAAGAGAAGGAGCCAGCAGAGAGAGAAAGGAAAGAGAGGGAGAAATAATAATCTGTGGGAAAAGGTTCTGGAGAATTCGGAGTGAGAAGAAATATGAGAGCAGAGGTTGGGGGACTGGCCTTCACCAGGAGCAGGGAAATCTTTCTCCTTAAAGAGTGAGGGAAAATAGAAAAAATACTTGTACAGAATGCTTCGTCTTAAATGATAAACAAGTAGAGAAAATTACTATACACTGCATACTAATATTTGCAACTAATTTAAGGGAGAATCAAAAGCATGTTTTTTGATAAGAGATTCCCAAATGGTTTTGTTTTAAAGATTTTATTTATTTATTCAAGAGAGACACAGGGAGAGAGCCAGAGACACAGGCAGAGGGAGAAGCAGGCTCTCTGTGGGGAGCCCGATGTAGGACTTGATCCCACAGCCCAGGGATCACGACCTGAACAAAAGGAAGACACTCAACCACTGAGCCACTCAGGTGTCTCAACCAATTTTTTTTTTAAGATTTTATTTATTTATTCATGAGAGACACAGAGAAAGAGGCAGAGACATAGACAGAGGGAGAAGCAGGCTCCATGCAGGGAGCCTGACGTGGGACTCCATCCCAAGACCTCGGGATCACACCCTGAGCCTAAGGCAGATGCTCAACTGCTGAGCTACCCAGATGTCCCCAGACTCCCAAATATTTAAAACCCCATTCACATAAAATGCTATACTCCCTCGTGTTTGTTTCTTTTTGTTTTTAATGACATGAGGAGTAGGGTAGGTGTATGAGAAGATGGGAAAGATGGTGGAGAAGAGGAGCAAAGAGAATACAAAACGATCAAGCAATTCTCAGAGAGAAACCTAATGGCAAAATATATATAAAAGAATCCTCATTCAATATAGCAATCAGATGAATATAAATATTCAAACAATGAAATACTGTGCTATTCCCCAGCAGATCAGATTTTTTTTTTTAATTCATGTGCCATTGAGGATGTGGATTCTCTACAATTTTTACACGTGACCAGTAGTAATCTAAGTTGATTTAATTTGGATAACACTTTGACAATTTTGAGGGAAATTGAAGATGGATGGCTAAAGCATATTACTGTTTACAAGGATCTGTTCCTTCCTCTTAGGAGAGAATTCGAAGTCCTCACCCATTTCCCTGTGCCTAGCAATCCTCCCCTGTAGAAAGAGTATATTTCCCTGATCCAATGACTATGATTTGGTCACGTGATGTCATTTGGCTAATTGAATATGAGTATATATTCAATGACATGGGTATCCCTTGTATATACAGAAGCTTTTGTCAGTTTTTGTCAGCCTCCTGCTATATTCCCTCTGCCATGATAAGGGTGTATAGCAGACATGAACCATTTCCATTCCAACTGCAACAATTTGAATAAAAAGTTCTCTGAATTTCTAGAGTGGTCATAGGGTTATAAACCTTCTTGGTAAAGAAATATTTTTTTTACATGTAAGAAAAATGAAAGCAAAATGCTAACATATCACACAAATAAGTTTATTATTCACATGTATATAAGTTGTAAGATTTTATGAATGAAAACATTTCTAGAAAATGTTACACATTTTGTACTAATGATTGTAACTGGTTTGAGGCACATAGTGCAAAATACTTTATTTCTGATACAGAGATCCCTAAATGTTTATCTAACCACATTGGCACAAAATTGCTTTAGTACCTTATATGGGGGAAAGAAATGTTTGGAGAAAAAATAAATAATAATAAATGTTTGGGGGGAAAAACTTCGTGGGTAAAACTAGTACACTACTATTTACTGGCAAAAATCTATTAGTAGATTCATTTTTTGGTTTACAGAGTAAGTTGCCATAGAAAAATATTGTCTATGATTCTTTTAAAATCATATTATTATATAATACACAAATTATTCACCTGAAAAAAATCTCTTACTACCTGAGAATTTGCCCATGAATAGTTAATTTTTATACTATCTTTTATGTTTTGGCTTTGAGAAACCTCAGATGTAGAATAACTTGGACATCTCTAATAAAAATTTTGCACATATAAACATAATTTTGTCTACCAAAATAGGATTTTCAAAATTTCAATAATTCTCACTTCTCTACTTGATTAATAAAATACAGTACATAACTTTGAGAAAATAGATTTTTAAGAGTAAATATATACATATATGAGTTACAGAGACAGAATATAAACATTATAAAAACAATGTATTGCTCTTATAAGTACAATCAAATTAGAGGTAGGTGGTTTAGGTAAAATTCTACTATAGCATATCTTCTTCTGTTATATCCACAAATTTTCATATTTACTATTTAACCCAAGCATAGATTTTTAATATAAAAGTGTACTGCATTTTTAGGATTTTTTTTATTTGAAGCACCATAACCCACAATTTAAAATTAAAGGAAATATAAATCAAGGTATCTAAGCTGTATCAGTAGAAAGTATAATGGCTATGTACTTTTTTGATATGACTATGGGGATTTGCTGTTTACCTGACAGATTCAGTAATGTTCATAGGAGTTTTAAATAAATTCATTTTCCTAGTTTTTACTTGCTCCATTTTAACAAGTAGAATAAACATTCATTGTACAGTACAATACTGAGTAGAGATTTATATGTGCGTTCATAGGCATAATATCACCACGATCCAGTCCAAGATGTTTGTTAACAGCAACATTATCTTGGTAGAATTCATGCAAATATCTCTGAATATCATACCATAAATTATTATGTCCTTTAAAAGAGTTCCTAATTAGAGTCATATATTTGTTAAGTTTACTTTGAAGGCTTTGGAAAAATTAAGCAGTGATTTGATTCCCTGATGAGCACCCTGAAAAAAAAAAGGCACAGACATTTGGGACATGGAAATCTCAGGAAGAGAAAAGAAATGAGCACCGGTTATTTGCAGATATTCCAGGGAATATCTCCTCATACGTCCCACTTCTGAATGTTCATACTACTTGAATTGGGAGACCAGTAGTCATGTGAGGAACACACTTTCCACAGAACCCTCCACATCTGCCGTAGACTTTGGTTCCATCCTGAAAATAGGGAAAGGCAGAAATATAGGAGAATCGGACACAAACTGGTATCTTCGTGCATAGGCAGAAAAAGCAAATGCTTCGAATTATGTGGCTGAAATCATTAGCCAAAGTTTCCTATAACAATGACATCTGAGGTCAAAGATCATACCGTTTCAGGATCAGTTGAAACTGGTGGTCATTGGAATCAAATAACCTGAAATTCATATTAGCTCCTTGATGGTTATAAGCCACATTATAATTTAGACAATTCGTCTCAAGCCACATATTTTTCATCGAAGCGTCTATATGCTTCAGTGAAGTTGTTAAAACCTCTCCCAATTTGCTGTTCAATATTTACATGATTTTATATAAGATTCTCATGGGCTAAATAAGGAATATGCAAACCAGAACTGTATACGAGGCATATTCCCTCTCATTAACCTCAACCTCAGGGAAGCCTTAGAAACACAGCATGAAGAAAAGTATAGAATTTGTGATAAAATAGGGGGGAAACTGGAATGGAAGCAGTAATTATAATTAGAAAAGAAATAAGAAAGGAATTCTTTTTTTTAAAGAAAAGCAGAGCCCTTCACTGAGGACTAGGTTGACAGAAGCTGGTGAGAAGGGTGTGACAGTTGTTCTCTCTCAACAGTTTTCCATCCTTTGTTCAAAAGTCAAAAGACTGAAGTCATTTTGATAGGATGAGGCAAAACCAGTTTGAGCTTCTATATGAGTTTCTGGAGAAAGTAAGGGTGATTTTTTGGGGGTGGGGTTTCTTTTGAAGGTTTGTTTTGTTTATGATCAAAACAGGGAGGGCAGAGAAGGAAACTGAGTTCCTAGAACATTTTGGGATAAAGACTGTTTTGAGATCAGGGGCTTTTGAAGTTGCCTTTTCTTTGAGAAATTTTTTTAGCTCTCAAGAATCTAAGTAAACAGAGAAGATGGGAAAGGTAGTAAAAATTCTCATTTATGTACATCCCTATTACCAAATTATTTACATAAAAACCTAATCTTGATTAAATGTCTTGGCAAATGAAAAGACGTTTGCATTTCCACATGTAAACTCGGGTTCTACCTGTTGCAGCTTTACACCAGGTCACAGGCTTCAGGAAATACTTTCATGTGCAATATTTTTGATTGAGGTAGAAATTCTCAGTTGATTAAATAATTAATCTTTAGAATGGAACTTATATAGAACCACAGGAATGATCATACTAAAAATATTCATATCTACTGGTGACCTCTTTAAAATTAACCAAAAGATATCTAAAAGTTGAGTAAATAAGGTCAAAATATTTCATTGAGCTCTTTACACTGCTCAGAATATACTTTAGTTAGTTATTCCCATTATTTAGGATTAGACCTAAATATGCCATATGAAAATTTATAGTTGTTTGTTTTATTTTTTTAAAGGTTTTATTTATTTATTCATGAGAGACAGAGGGAGAGGCAGAGACACAGGCAGAGGGAGAAGCAGGCTCCATGCAAGGAGCCTGATGTGGGACTTGATCCTGGGACTCCAGGATCAGGACCTGAGCCAAAGGCAGATGCTTAACCACTGAGCCACCCAGGTGTCCCTATAGTTGTTTGTTTTAAAAGCCAATTTCTGGGGGTGCCTGGGTGGCTCAGCGGTTGGGCGTTTTCTGCCTTCGGCTTGGGTTGTGATCCTGGGGTCCTGGGATCGAGTCCCACACTGGGCTCCCTGCATGAAGCTTGCTTCTGCCCTTGCCTGTGTCTCTGCCTCTCTCTCTGTGTCTCTCATGAATAAATAAATAAAATCTTAAAAAAATAAAATAAAATAAAATAAAATAAAGCCAGTTTCTTACCCGAATGACAGAAATAATTCAAAAAAGTTAAATTCTTTGTTAATTAAAACTCAGTTTCATAGTCTTCAGAAATAGAATGTTAGAGACTATGAATATTGGAAAATTGAATTTCATTATAAATAATATTGATACAAGTGTAAAAAATAGTCACTTTTATCAAAAGAAAGAAAAAACACAAAACAGAATGAGCAAGGGCTGTTGATGGTGCTGACTGATGAGCAACAGAGGTGAGAACACTTATAAAATAGATCCTGATTTACTACAGATAGAGTCATGCTATCTGAGACACGGTCACTGTACGTAACAGGAGCCATCTCATAAAGTATCTTTGCCCGTACGCTATACCAGAAATGTGTTCTATCTGTAATACATATGCTATAGGTAAAAGCTAAGTACGATGTTATCTGGATAAAGGCAGAGGAAAATATTCATACAACCACAAAAATAGTCCTAATTCTTATAGTAACTATAAAGAGGTGTTAGATGAAAAATGGCTCTAACACCACCCCCATCACTAAATCAAAGCTGTGAGACAAATAAACCAAAAACCTACTCCTCAACTTTGAAATATTAAACCTACCAAATCTTTAATAATTAAAATATAACTAACAGCACTACTTCTTTTTGAAGTACATGCATTTCAAATCATTAGGCCCAAACTTGAGCCTTAGTACTTGATATTTTAGGTTCAGATATCTGTAGCCTATACATGAATTTATATACGTATAAAACAATATATGTACATTCATAAAAATGAACCCACTTTCATTATTTCATTAATATTATGCCCCATTATATGTAATATGCTTCATCTATGCAATAATTCATTAGTCATTAACTTTATAACTCATTAACTTTATAACTCAGTGAAAGTAGAGGACCTTTAATTCTAGTTCACAGCACTAAAGTATTTCAAAACGGTATTTGGGTCCAGCAGGACTTACTTGTGATCTGTGTATGATGACAGAGGCATAATTGCCCTGAGCAAGCCATTTTGCTGTGCTGGATATCTTCATCCCCGTTCCTGCCAAGTTAATGCTGAACTGCCCCTAGATCATAAACAAAACAAAATAGATGAAATTCATAAAATATTTAAGAATGCTCTTTAATAGAACACCTGAATTTCATTTATATAAGAAAGGTCTCAAATTGCTTTTCAAGGGTCTTCCTTTAAAAAATGAAAGGATATTTTTTTTTTTGAGAGAGAGGAAGAGAGAGACAGAAACAATGCACACACAAGACAGGGGCAGAGGGAGAGGGAGGATCTTAAGCAGGCTCCATACCCAGCACTGAACCCGAGGAGGGGCTCCATCTCCTGGCCCTGAGATTATGACCTGAGCTGAAAACAGGAGTCTGATGCTTAGCCTATTGAGCCACCCAGATGCTCCAAAATGAAAGAATATTGAAACAACTTTACTCTAAGGGAAATGAACCAGCTAAAGTTTTTTTTTTAATTGATTGAAAAAAAAAATAAAAGGGACGCCTGGGTGGTTCAGTGGTTTAGCACCTGCCTTTGGCCCAGGGTGTGATCCTGGAGTCCCGGGGTCAGGTCCTACATCAGGTTTCTAGCATGGAGCCTGCTTCTCCCTCTGCCTCTCTCTCTCTCTGTGTGTGTCTCTCATGAATAAATAAATAAAATATTTTTAAAAATAAAAAAAATAAAAAATTGATTGCAAATAAGTCTTCTCAATACAAGACATGTGAATCAACACCATTAATGTTATTTGTGAAAAAGTAACTCTGTCCAACCCTAGGATTCTAAGACTTGACAACTAGAGCTAATGCTCCCATAGCAATTGGAAAGTCAGGCCTCACAGAAGGTGTGTTCATTAGGGATTAAGCAAGACTTTAAAATTTCTCCAATTTCTATTTTTTACCTCTTTTTTCTAATTTCCTTGATAAATTATATTTATGTAATATATTTTCTAGAACCTCCCCTTAATGTGCTCTTCTCTGTTGCCATAAAAATATTACTTCTTAACCCCCCACACAAAAGTACGGAATGTAATATTATTGCCCCAGGTAAACAGCCTTTTAAAAGTGCCCAGAATTGTATGTGGGATGTGTGATGCCACATGATTTACACACGTGGTGTGTGAGCCCCCTAGTGGCTTTATGATCTAATTCTTTTCAAGACACGAGAATCATTTTCATGTCAAAATATTTCAGACTATCTCTTTAAAAAATTGAACCTTAAGTATATGTTAATTAAGAAAATGTGTGACTAAAATGGGTAAAATTCTGGCACATTTACATGATCTTTCAGTACAAAACTACACATTGAAAAATAGAATTAATTAATCCTAATTAAGCCTATTGTCAGTGTTCAAATACACATAGATTCAGAGTGATAATCTTAGATCACATCACTATATCCCATAGTCTATATCCCATATCCATAGTATATCCCACATCACTATGTCCCTCATGAATCTTGAGCAGGACTGTGATAAAATATTAGGGGTTACATTATGTGAATGAAAAAGTTATCTCATCATAAAAGCAAAAGTGAAGTAGATTTCAAATATATTTATAATGTAAATTATTACTATTGCTAAAGCAATTATATATCAATTTAGTTTATTGCTAAGAAGTCTAAGTTATTTCTTAATTAAAATAAAAGTAAATTCAAAGATATTTATAATACAATTTTAATAAATAATTTTCCCTATAAGAGAAACAATGTTTAGATAAACACCAAAGAAAATTTCTTATTATATACCATATTTAGTTATGAGTTTAGAATATGACCTACATGTTACATTGCTGTATTCTCATAGCCCAGAATAGGGTTTGGGTAATCACTTTTTTTGAATGAATTAAGTGCAGCATTACAAATATTAAATTTTAGCATTACATACACATAAGTAGACAAATACACCTCTAAACCTTTCACATGCCATGATAATGAGTGACATTAACACCAAACACATTGGTATTTTATATTGGTAAATACTTGAAAAATAACTAATTCTAACTACTTCTCTAATATTTGATACTTAGTCAACCTGATACAAGTTTTGCATTGAATATCATCATTATTAAC
The DNA here is from genome assembly GCF_048418805.1 of Vulpes vulpes. Lineage (NCBI taxonomy): Eukaryota > Metazoa > Chordata > Mammalia > Carnivora > Canidae > Vulpes > Vulpes vulpes. Next base: position 10,408,338 of record NC_132787.1, on the reverse strand, counting down.
TCATACTAGGTTTCTCACCAAATGAAGTCGCTTTAAAATAGAAATATATTCTGTGATGTAGATTTCCTTGACTTGCCACTTATTGAACACCCAAGTGGAGCCATACAGTGTTTTCAGAACCTAAATTCTATACTTTCACTAATTCTTTGCCTCTCTCCTCAAGATTGCTTTGGAAGCATTCAAATGTGTATGCACTGGAAGTGAAAGGGAAAGAAATCTGACTAGTGAGAGACTTAGACGGTCGTTAACACAATTGGTTGGACTAAAAATTATCTGTTGCTCCATTTCTCCAGAATAATTTCCATGAGCTTTACTTATGTCCTTAGTCGTCATTAAAAAGCAACATAATACAATCTCAAAGAAATGGTAAAATGATTCATCTGAAATTTGAGATAGTATTGATAGACATAAAAATACATTTCACTTACTCGTTCAAAATTAACTGAGCGACAGACATGGTGTCAACTACTGTGGCACTACAAAGACAGATCTCACTCTAAATATTTTAAGTGAAGAACAGATTGGTAGTTGCTGGGGAGGTTCAGGGGGATTAGGTCCTCACCCATGGTCAAAAGATATAAACTTCCAGTTATAAGATAAATTCTGGGAATGCAATGTGCAGCCAGATGATTATAGTTAAAATACTGTTCTGTGTATTTGAAAGTTGCTAAGAGTATAGTTCTTAAAAGTTCTCATCCCAAGAAAAAAAAATTGTAATTATGTGGGGTTACGGATGTGATTTTTTTTTTGATGGATGTTAATTACACTTTCTGTGGTGATCATTTTGCAATACATACATAAACAACTGACTATCTTGCATACCTTACACTAATTCAATGTTATAATGATAATTATATTTCACTAAAACTGGGGGAAAATAAATAAAAAAATATATATATATACACACACACACATATATATAAATGTTCATTTATATGGACATACTTTATGTCCATATAACATAAAAAGGTACTGGTACATTCCTATAGAACTTCAGAAGTAATAAATGATTGAATACATTATTTCAGTTCTATATTTCCTTTAAGATTAAAATGCAAACCAACTTAAAACCTAATCTTTAACTTAAAATTACTTCAATGTAGCTAATAAAATTTTATTTTTTTAAAAGTAGTATGAGGTTTACCACCTCTTCTACTCTCAACATTTTTTTAGACTAGGCAAAAACATAAGAAGTAAAATTCTAATAGCGAAATCACAAGTGGAAGGTGATTCAAAGATCCAATAATTCAACAAATTGAAATAGCTCTCCTTGAGTAATTTACTGCATCAAAAAAAAAAAAAAAGATATGAGAAGAACCATAGACATAGATACAAGTTCTTTTTTTCTTTTAAATACAAGTTCTAATGTTCTACTTCTCTTTTTGACTGGTTCATGTGTACTCATTACATCATCATATTTTATAATTTTAGAACATGTTGTACATATTTTATTATGAATGGGATCTATAATCTAATGCAATTCCAATAAAATTCCATTGGAGTTTTTGTAGCTCTAGAGAACTGATTTTTTAAAAGATTTTATTTTATTTTGTTTATTTATATTTTTATTTCTTAGAGAGAGAGAAGGGGAGAAAGAGCACAAGCAGGGAGAGTGACAGGCAGAGGGAGAGCGAGAAGCAGACTCCTCACTAAGCAGAGAGCCCAATGACATATGACATACGGGGCTTAATCCCAGGACCCTGGGGATCGTGACCTGAGCCAACTGAGCCACCCAGGCACCCCTAGAGAACTGATTTTAAAATTTATATGAAAAGACAAAATAGTTAATACCATTTTAAAAAAGAATAACCTTGAGGAGCCCACACTACCTTATTTTAATGCTCATTGTAAAGCTTTCATTACCAAGACACTACTGTAAAAGATAAGTAGATCAATGGAACAGAATAGTCCAGAAATACACCCACATAAATATGTCCACTTGGCTTCTGACAAAGATGGAAAGGTAATTAAATGGAGAAAATATTGTCTTTTCAACAAATGGTATTTGGACAACTGGATATCTACATGTAAAAACCATCAGATTTCACACAAAATTAATTCAAAATCAATCATATGTCTAGGTGTAAAACTATAAAACTATACAAATTTTTGAAGGAAATGAGAAAATCTTGGTAACTTAGAGTTAGTCAAAGAATTCTTCAATATGAAACTAAATACACAACCCATATAGGAAAAAATAATAAATTTGATTTCATTAACATTTAAAATTTTTGCTGTGTGAAAGACACTTAAAAGAAAGATACAGTTCAGACTAGGAAAAATATTTGCAAATGCCATACGTAACAAAGGACTTGCATCTATGATACGTAAAGGACTCTTAAAACTGAACAGTAGGAAATGAACAATCCAGTTTTTAAAATGGGCAAATGACTCGAACATACACTTCACCAAAGTGGATATGCAGATAACCAATAAACAGATGAAGGTTACTTAACATCTTTAACCATTAGTAAAATGCAAATTAAAACTACCTTGAAATTCCATAAGATATGGCGGGGGGGGGGGGGGGGCAAAAAACTTGACATTACTAAGTACTGATAGGGAAGCAAAGCAACTAGAACTTTAATTTTCACTAGTGGGAATACAAAATAGTATAGCTATTCTATAAATCAGTTTGGTATTTCTTATAAATTAAATATACACATACTATAGGACTCTATAATCCCATTCATAGGGTATTTATCTCAGAAAAATGAAAATATATGTTTACACAATACACAAATGTGCATATCAGCTCTATTCATAATCTTCCCAGACTGTAATCAAACCGTATTCTTCCAATGGATGAATAGGGCAACTGTATAGCATCGGTATGATGGGATAATATTCTTAGCAATAAAAAAGGAACAAATTACTGACACATGCAACAAAACAGGTGAATCTCAAAGGCATTATGCTGAGTGAAGAAAGTCAATCTTAAAAGGTTATATACCATATGACTCCATTTATATAGCATTTGTATGACATTCCAGAAAAGGCAAACCCATAGCAACAGAAAAGAGATCAGTGTTTACCAGGAGTTAGGTCCAAGGGAGAAATTGACTTCAGGAAAGGAATGTGAAGGAACTGTCCTATACACTAATTATGATGGTGGTAAAATGAATCTGTGCATATGTTAAAACTGCATATTAAAAAAGGTAATTTTCTGTATGTTATAAATTTTTAAAATGTGAATGGGTATAACATTTATTTAAAGAATAAAATCTTCAATTCACTTGCAAACAAAACCCAACAACATGTTATATGCAAGAGCTACTTAACATGATTCATAAAGGCTAAAATTCAAAAGATAAGCAAAAAAATATATACCAGGAAAATGATCATAAAAAAAGAAGGGCAGCAATCCTCAGGGACAAAGTAGAATTCATGTCTCAAATGAGGAAAATATGACCAATAAGTAGTATAAACCATAATCTACAATGAAGAAATAACACATAAATATCATGAATTGAATAACACAGCAACTTTTATGAAGCAAAATGACAAGAGATGCAAGTAGACATAGATCCGTAGAGATCTCCAATAGGAAATTTTAATATACTACTTTTAGTAACAAGGCAGACCAAAGAGACAAAGATAGAGAGATAATCTAAACAATATAATCAAAAAGGTAGACCTTATGGATATATATCAAAATCTATATCCTTGTAGTAAAAAAAATACATGTTCAAAATATTTAACTGGCCCTGAATATTCAAAATAGATGCTGGCCATGATCAATTGACATTGGCTCAATGTGGTTATTTCTCTTGCTCTTATGTGATCAGTATTAATTACAAAAGAGCTGAAGATATACGCATTAGGTTTTATTGTCAAATTTTTGTGGCTTTTTGAAAAGTACCAAACATTTTACTTTACTTCACTTTTGATATATGTATTCTAAAGTCATCACACTCCTTAATTTCATCTTATATTGCAATGTGGCAAAGTTTATTTTCCCTAAAAAGTGCCATATGTATCCATTCTCTTTTTAGCATTCATGTCCCAGAGTGCCCTGTCATATGCAAACACAGAGGATGTGGTTTTGATGAATCCCAAACAAAATAACTTCTTTCTGTGACATCAAACATCTGGAGAGTATTCATGCAAATGTTGTATAACTTAACACAGAATCTGGTTTATATATTTGACAGAATATCTCTAGGAACACAGGACATTTTGTATTTTTGGTAACAGAAACCTCAGTCAGTTGAATAGAGAATGAATATAGATAGGCAAAGTTTCTATCGACAGCACATACCTAATCTATGCCCAATAACATCTAATTTTGGAAATAAAACTTTGCATTCCAGAAATGTCTGGAGAATTACATGAGGGAGTCATCTCACCTTGATGAGCAGAGAGGAATATTTTTATTACTGTACTGGTTCTGCCTCTGATTTTCTCAAGGTTCTTGGGCAGGTTATTAATATAGTTTGTTCTCTCAACTATAAAGAGAGAAACTTGAGATACTACAGGGGACAAAAAGAGGCTACATTGAAATTGAATAAAAGGAGTTAGAAATTAATGGAAATAGCTATATTACCATTTGAAAACCTGATTGTGCTAACACCTCTTATTCAGGTTCCATGCTCATCAAGAAATATTCTGTTTATAATAATTAGCTTAATGGGGGATCCCTGGGTGGTGCAGCAGTTTGGCGCCTGCCTTTGGCCCAGGGCGCTATCCTGGAGACCCGGGATCGAATCCCACATCGGGCTCCCGGTGCATGGAGCCTGCTTCTCCCTCTGCCTGTGTCTCTGCCTCTCTCTCTCTCTCTCTCTCTGTGACTATAATACATAAATAATAAATTAAAAAAATTTAAAAAAAATAATTAGCTTAATGTTATTTCCCATTAGGAAAGTTAAATGAGATAAAAATTTTGATTCCACTCGACAGTTATACAATTTACTTGATATCAGCCCTCTTATGAATTTTGTTGATGTCTTATTGACCGGACCTCAGAGAGTCACATTCTGGAAAGTAGATCAATCATCTGATAGGTCAATATGAATGAAGTAGGAAAGGAGAAGAATGGGACAAAAGTAGAAGATACTTTTGTAGATAGATAAAGCTAACCAGCTTCAAAGAAATGAATGAGAGCATGAGCCTCCTCTACCAAGCTTTCTACCTTTAAAAATATAGCAAAAAGAGGAAACACTTCTAGCATGAAAACTTGAGGAGTCCTGTGGCCTCACTCTCCAGCAAAACCATCATAAATTTTTTATAACTAATCTTATAAAAATTATGAAATATAACATCCGTTTAAGGTCTCTGAAAATTATCTTAAGGTTAAACAACGAATGGAAAAAATTAATTCACAAAAATCTGTATCTAGGTAAGGACAAACATCTGTGACATTTGAACCATGACTTGCCCTTTCCTCCTCCTACTTCAGCAAAAATGACAGTTTTACTCTTGATGGGAACATTAAGACTCTATGTTCTCAGCTGCTTGTTAGGATTAAGTTTTCTCCCTAGGAGTGGCAAACCACCAGCAATTCTCATCTGACCCATCTCTGCACCACAGAAGCTCCATTATAGGCAAGAGTGGCCGAAGGTCTGAAGCTCCTGTCTATCACTCAGTTCCTACTCATAGAACAGAAGATCTACTCCAGGCACCCTAGGCTAAGAACACAAGGCTCAAATCACCCTCATTCAAAATTAATAGTAGGGCAGAGGTTCTATGCTGAGATGGGCAAGCCAAAAAGACCAGAAGCTACAGCTATTGCTCAGCATCCTGCTTCAAAAACTGGGATTGTTACTCTGAGAAGTTGTCCTATCCCTAGATCCACAGAATTGGTACAATGTTTCCTCCTTAGGAGAGAACCAAGATATAAGGACAAAAAGTTCCATAGCATTTTTTAAGAAGTATGAGCTTACTTGAGAGAGAACACGGGAGAATTTCAAGTCTAAAAATGCTACTGAAAACAAGACTTTCATGGTGTTCATCTAAGAGGAGGATGGTGATAGCTCAATGAGAGCAAGAAGCAAAATGGTAGATCAAATTGGAGTTTAAGAGAGAGAACCAAGCAAAGAGGCAGCTAAGAATGCTCCTTTTGAGGTCTGACTTGATCTCAAATCCCTGACCCATAATACCACCCTGGCCAAAGAGCTTAAGTTTAGTTGGATCATGGAGTAATTTACTCCTCCAGGATGTTACTGAAAGAATAGAGCAATCATCTAGCAATTAGTGGAGGCTAAGAGCCGAGTACGGTATCAGCAGATCAGACCAGTTTAAAAACTTAATTGGGAGTCAATAAAGAGACAGAGATCCCAGCTAAAAATACTATCATTCCAGGAGGATCAGAGTAACTATACATGTCCAAGGCTATGCCTTCCAAGGAATGACATCTGTGACTATCCACTACAGGGAAAAGAGATGTCACGGAAATAGTCCATCCAAAAAGCTAAGAAATAAGTAAGGAAGCAAACAATGTCCTAAAATAGTGGAGAGATTAATGCCCACAGTTACTTAAATACATTACCTAAAATGCCCAGTTTTCAACAAAAAACTGAGATATGTGAAGAAATTGGAAAAGATGACTCATATTCAGGAGAGAAGGGCAATAGAAACTGCCTTTGAGAGGTTTCAGATGTCTGGCTGAGTAGATAAAGACTTCAAAGCAGCTATTATAAATATGTTCAAAGAGCTAAAGAAAACCATGTTTTAAAGAAAGGTATGATAATGTCTCATCAAATAGAGAATATCTATACAAAGACAGAAGTTACATTTAGAAAAAGAGCAAAAGGGGGATGCCTGGGTGGTGCAGCGGTTCGGCGCCTGCCTTTGGCCCAGGGCGCGATCCTGGAGACCCAGGATCAAATCCCACATCGGGCTCCCGGTGCATGGAGCCTGCTTCTCCCTCTGCCTGTGTCTCTGCCTCTCTCTCTCTCTCTCTGTAACTATCATAAATAAATAATAAAAATTAAAAAAAAAAAGAAAAAGAGCAAAAGGACAATTCTGGAGTTGAAAGGTACAAAAACCAAAAATAAAAGCTTCACGAGAGGGGCTCAAACAGTAGATTGAAGGAGGCAGAAGAAAGAATTGAACAGATATCAACAGTGAATCTGAAGAAAGAAAAAAGAATTAAGAAAAATAAACAGAGCCTCAGAGATACAAGGGTACACCATTAAATGCACCAACATATGCATAATGGGAGTACCAGAAGGAAAGGAGAAAGGAGAAGAAAATATGTTTGAATAAATAATGTCTGAAAAAATTTCAAATTTGGTAAAATGCATCAACCTATACATCCAAGAAGCTCAACAGATTCCAAGTTTGGTAGATACATAGAGATCTACATCTAAATATGTGATACTAAAGTTGATAAAAGTCAAAGACAAAGAAAATCTGAAAACCATCAGGAGATAAATGACCTCATACATAAAAACCCCAAAAAGATAAATAGCTGACTTCCATGTTTTTATGTAGAAGCCAGAATAGAGTAGGATGACATATTTAAAGTGCTGAAATATAAAAACTGTAAGTTGAAAATTTTATAACAAGCAAATCAATCTTTCAAGAATGAAGACATTTCCAGATAAACAAAACAGAGAGGATTTGTCACTAGTAGACCTGTTTCATGAGACATGCTAAAGGAATTTCTTCAAGCTGAAACGAAGTAATACCAGACATTAATGCAAAACAACCAAAGAATCCTGGTAATGGTAATTGTGTAGTAATGGTAACTGTGCAAGCCACTGTAATTGCACATTTCTTTTCCTTTCTTCCCTTACTTATTTTAAAACAATTGTACAAACTAATAATATGATCATATCATTGACCTGTAATGTACAGAAATTTAATATATTTGATAATAATGACAAAAATGAGGCAAGTGGAAGCAAAGCTGTTTGGGAATAAGAAAATGACACCGGCTAATAACTCAAACCCACAGGAAGAAAAGAAGAAAACTAGAAATGCTAAATATAAAGGCTCACATAAAAATCTCTGTGAATATGTAATTCCTGTTATTACTTCTCTCATATTCTCTGGAAAACATAAATTTGTATAAAGTTATTATAAAAAGGTATTGCCAGTTTATTACATACGTAGATTGTATAACAAACATAACACCACAAAAGGGAAGAGCACATAAAGGAGTAATGTTTTTATATTTCACTGAAATTAGGTAGTATAAATCTGAAGTCGATACTGATGTGTATCATAAACTCTTAAATAGCAATTAAGAAAGAAATCTTAAAAATATGGTGAAAAAATTATTACGGAAATGAAAATTTTACATTCAAAACATTCAATTGATAAAAAAGAAAGCAGTAATGAAGGACTGGAGGAAAAAAACAACATAAGACATATAGAAAACAATAAGTAAAATGGCAAATATAAATCCAGAAATATCAATATCATTAAACAATTCAAATCAAAGGCACAGATTCAATAAAGTGCTCTGTATAGGAGACACTCTTAAGATCCAAAGATATAAATAGTTTAAAAGTAAATGGGATAAAATTACATATCATGCACTATCTGTGAACTGAGGGGCCATTCTAATGCCAGATAAATTAGGCCTTTAAAACAAACAAAAATGCTACTTCAGATAAAGAAGAATATTTGATAATGATAAGAGTATCAATATATCAGGAAATTATGACAATTTATAATCATAATCATATACAAAAAGGCAAAGTAAACTAACAAAATACAAAGTAAATAAAACAATAAGAATAAAGTAAGAAATAGACAATTCAATAATAATAATTGCAAACTTTTAGTGAATAGAACAGCTAGGCAGAAGGTCCACAAGGTAATGGAAAAGTTGAACCATACTTCAAACCAACTAGGCCTGACAAACATCTATAGAATATTTCACTGACAACAGAATACACATTCTTTCCAAGCACATATTGAACATTTTCCAGAATAGCCATATGCTATGTCATAAAACAAGACTCAATGCATTTAAGAGGTATTAAGAATATACAAAGTGCATTTTCTTTTCTTTTCTTTTTTTACAAAGTGTATTTTCCAATCACAGTGGAAAAAACTCAATAAGAGAAGGAAATTTGGGAAATTCACAAATATGTGGGCGTCAAACACTACACACTTAAAGAACCAATGAGTCATTGAAGACCTCACACATGATAATGGAAAATACTTTAAGATGAAAATGAACACACCACATACCAAAACTCATAGAATGCAGCAAAATAAACACATAAAGGGAAATTTAAATCTGGAAATGCTTATATTAAAAGAGAAAAAAGATATATCAAAAACCTAATTTTCCACCTTAAAACACTGGAAAAAGAGCAAATTGAAGCAAGCGGAAATAAAGAAATAATAAAGAAATAGTCTGAAAATTGATTAAATAAATAAAAAATAGAGAAAATCAATAAAATCAAGTGTTGTTCTCTTTGTTCCTACAAACATATAACCTATCAAAACTAAGGCAGGAAGAAATAGTATATTCGAACAGACCAATTACCAGCAATAAAGTGGAATTAATAATCAAAAAACTCCCCAAAAACAAAAGTCCAGGATCAGATAGCTTCACAGGTAAATTCTACCAAGTATTTAAAGAGTTAATAAGTATTCTCCTCCTCTCTCTCTCTGTCTCTCATGAATAAATAAATAAAATCTTAAAAAAAAATAAGTATTCTCCTCAAACTGTTCAAAAAAATACAAGAGAAAGGAAAGCTTCCAAGCTTATTCTATGATGGCAATATCATTCTGATACAAAAACCAGATGAGACACCACAAAAAAAAAGAAGTATAGGGATCCCTGGGTGGCACAGAGGTTTAGCGCCTGCCTTTGGCCCAGGGCGCGATCCTGGAGACCTGGGATCGAATCCCACTTCGGGCTCCCTGTGCATGGAGCCTGCTTCTCCCTCTGCCTGTGTCTCTGCCTCTCTCTCTCTCTCTCTGTGACTATCATAAATAAATAAAAATTAAAAAAAAGAAGTATAGGCCAATATCTCTGATGAACATAGATGCAAAAATCCTCAACCAAACACTAGCACACTGAATCCAACAATACATTAAAAAAATCATTCACAATGACCAAGTGGGATTTATTCCTGGGATGTAATGGTGGTTCAATATCCATAAAACAAATACGATACATCACATCAACAAGAGAAAGGATAAAAACAATATGTTTATTTCAATAGATGCATAAAAGCATTTGACAAAGTACCACATCCATTCATGTTAAAAAAGAAAACTCTCTGCAAAGCAAGTATAGTGGGAACATTCTTGAATATAATAAAGACCTTACATGAAAAATTCATAGCCAATATTATACTTAACAGTGAAAAACTGAGAGCTTTCCCCCTAAAACCAGGAACAAGACAAGGATGTCCACTCTCACCACTTTTATTCAATATAGCACTGGAAGTCCTAGCCACAGCACTCAGATAACAAAAAGAAATAAGCATCCAAATTGATAAGGAAGCAAAGCTCTCACTATTTACAGATGACATGAGATTGAATATAGGAACCCTAAATACTCCACCAAAAAACTACTAGAACTGATAAATGGGTTCAACGTACAGAAACTTGTTACATTCCCACATACTAATAATGAAGCAGCAAAAAGTGAAATTAAGAAAACAATCCCAATTATAATTATACCAAAAAGAATTTAAAAATCTAGGAATGAACTAAACCAAAGAAGTAAAAGACGTATACTCTGAAAACTATAAAACATTGATGAAAGAAATTGAAGACGATACAAAAAATGGACAGATATTCCATGCTCAAGGACTGGGAGAAGAAATATTGTATAAATGTCATACTACCCGAAACAATCCATAGATTGTTGGATTGGCTCAGTGGTTTGGTGCTGCCTTTGGCCCAGGGCCTGATCCTGGGGACCCGGGATTGAGTCCCACGTCGGGCTCCCTGCATGGAGCCTGCTTCTCCCTCTGCCTGTGTCTCTACCTCTCAGAGAGAAACCTCTCTGTGTCTCTCATGAATGAGTGAATAAAATCTTTTAAAAAAATAAAACAATTGCTATCAAAACACCAACAGTATTTTTCACAGAACTAGAACAAACCTAAAATTAGTATGGAATCACAAAAGATTTTGAATAACCAAGTGATCTTGAAAAAGAGTAACAAAACTGGAGTATCACAATTCCGACTTCACATTGTATTATAAACTGTAGCAATCAAAATAGTATGGTACTAACACAAAAATAGATGCATAGATCAATGGAATAGAATAGAAAACCCAGAAATAAACCCAAGATTATACATTCAATTAATTTTTGACAGAGGAGGAATGACTATGTAATGGGAAAAAGACGGTGTTTTCAACAACTGGTGTTGGGGAAACCGGACAGCTACATGCAAAAGAATGAAGATGGGCCACTTTCTTGTACCATACACAAAAATAAACTCAAAATGGATTAAATACCTAAATGTGATACCTGAAACCATAAAAATTCTGGAAGAGAGCCTAGGCAGTATTTTCTCTGACACTGGCCATAACAACATTTTTCTAGATATGTCTCCTGAGGCAAGAGAAACAAAAGCTAACAAACTATTGGGACTACATCAAAATAAAAAGCTTCTGCACTGCAAAGGAAACAATCAACAAAGCTAAAAGGAAACCTACTGAATGGGAGAAGGTATCTGCAAATGACATAATCCAATAAAGGATTAGTATCCAAAATATATAAAGAACTTATATAACTCAACACCAAAAACCCCCAAAAATCCAACTACAAAATGGGCAGAAGACATGAACAGATGTTTCTCCAAAGAAAACATACACGTGAAAAGATGTTCATCATCATTCATCACCAGGGAAATGCAAATCAAAACCACAATGACATATCACCTCATATCTGTCAGAATGGTTAAAATCCACACATGAAACAAGTGTTGGTGAAGATGTGGAGAAAAAGGAATCCTCATACACTGTTGTTGAAAAAGCAAACTGGTACAACCACTGTGGAAAACAGTATGGAGTTTCCTCAAAAAATTAAAAATAGAACTACCATATGATCCAGTTATTGCACTACCCCTGAAATACAAAAACACTAATTCGAAGTGATATGTGCACCCTTATGTTTGTTGCAGCATTATTTACAATAGTCAAGTTTTGGAAGCAGCCCAAACATTCATCAACAGATGAATAAAGAGGAGGTGGTGTGTTAAAAAAAAAAAAAAAAAAAAATATATATATATATATATATATATATATATATATATATATATATGACTATTACCCAGTCACAAATAAGAATGAAATCTTCTCATTTGCAACAACATGGATAGATCCAGAGAGTATAATGCTCAGTGAAATAAGTCATAAAGACACATGCATATAATTTCACTCATATGTGGAATTTAAGAAACAAAACAAAGGAAAAAAGAGACAAACAGAAAAAAAGGCTTTTAACTACAGAGAACTAACTGATGGTTACCAGAGGGGAGGTGGGTGAAATGGGTGAAATAGGGGAGTAGGATTAAAAATGCATTTATCATGATGAGCACTGAGTAATGTATAGAATCATTGAATCACTGTATTTATACAGCTGCAGTTTAACACTATATATCAACTATACTGGAATTAAAATTTGATAAAAAGAAAAAAGAGAATTAATTATTCACAAATTGTTTCAAAAAAGTAGAAGACGATGGAATACTTCCTAATTCACTTTACAAGGCTAGCATTTCCCTAATATCAAAACCAGATAAGGACCTCAAAAGAAAATTATTAGGCCAGTATCTCTTATGAAAATAGATGAGAAATTCTCAACAAATCAAATCAAATCTAGCAACATATAAAAAGAATTACACTCCATGGCCAAATGGGATTTCTCCCAGGAATGCAAGGTTGTTTCAACATAACGATAGTCAACCAGTGTGATACACCACAACACTGCAAGAATGGGCAACAACCATAGGATCACCTCAGTATGTGGAGAAGAAGCATTTCAAAAACTGACACTGTTTCATGATAAACCCATTTAAATTAGGAATAGAAGAGCACTTTCTCAACTTGACTGAAGGTATCTACAACACATTCACAGCTAACACACTTAACGATGGACTGAATGCTTTTCTCATAAAATCAGGAATAAGACAAGTATGTCTACTCTCATCACTTTTACTTAACGCTGCTATGGAAGTTTTAGACAGGGTAAGGAGGCAAGATAAAAAATAAATAGTATCCATATTGCCAAGGAAGAAGTAAAACTATGTTTATTTGTAGATGACATCACTGTGTATATAGAAAATCCCAAAGAATTCAGTAAAAAACTATTATAACTAAGAAATGAGTTCAGCAGGGTTGCAGGATATAATTTATAAAAACCGTAGGTAAAAATTAGTGATTTATTTGGGCCCCAGATCTGGGGGCTCTTTTTAGTAGACAAGTCTCTCTTGCCAGAAGCCTTCTTTATCTTGAGCTGGAATCCTCTCCTCTAGTTATGCCTCTTGGGATAACACACTGATCTTATTCCTCTTTCATGGAGCTCTTTAAATATTTAAAGATAGTTACCATAACTTCCCATTCTTTCCCTAGCTACTTTCATTTTCCTTATGTGACATGATTTAAACCCTCCTTTTTTTCCCCTGGGTTTTGCCTTCTATCTCTAGATATATTAATAATTTACCCTTTTCAGAAATTTAAAATCTTTAGAGGTCAATATTGTGTTTGGGTATTTCATGATTACATGGAATGGTTTAGAAATTACTCCATAATCTACATGAGTCATACTGAATTCATGGTGGTTGGATAAAATACCTAGGTCTTTTTCATGTGACTTCATTGGATTTTATTTGTATTTCTGGACCTAAAATCTATAAATTTGTTCCAGGTAAGTTTTTCTTATTAATTTGAGCCCATACTCCTAATGTATTTGCTCTCCTTTATGTGTCCTTCTATAGTATAGAAAATGCCCTCTCTTTTCAATATAAGCATACCTTCTCCATCATCTGATGAAAACAGTGAATTGGACATTCCAAGAAGAGAATGCTCTGGCAAATCAGTAGCTATTTCTCTTTAAAATATCAGTATTATAATCATTACTTTTTGTACATGATTTTTTCAGTTAGTTCCAAACCTACCTAACAATGCCATATTACTCTGGCTTACATTTCTCCATTTGATTATAACACTGTTTTTCACATAGACTACAAAATCTCTTGCTAAAAATGAGATGATGAATTTCTTCTAGAAAGCATACTCTATACTGGAAATCACAGAGGTGGCATAAAGGGTGTATGAAAAGAACTCTGGAAATAAAAAATAAAACAAGAATAAAGTCATGGAAATATACTATTTCACAAATAAAAGAAAATTACTCTGGGATTGGTACAGACCCAGAAAGCTAATATAACCAATGTTAGCAGCAGTATAGGAAGGTCACATGCTTGTGATCCATTCCTTCACTTTAGGTATATCCATTCATTTCCATTGGTTGGAAATGTTAAAAATGAAATGTATGATGAAAGGAGAAATAGGTTCTTAACAATTCGAAATCCTTGTTATTATACACCTTTCAAACAAACCTAAAATTGGCAACAATGTTTATCCTCCAAAATTTATCTCTAACCTTTGAAATAAAATTCATATAGGAAATTCACATTTCTCTATTTACCTATGTTTCTTGCAATATTCTGGTCAAGAAAACTAAGAGAAACAGTATCCATTTATTTTTTCATAGTGAGGGAAAAATAAACAAATATGAAATACCTGTGGGCATCTGGCAGCACTATAGCAATCTCCAGCTGTGGCAAATGGCACTGCTTTTCCAAATATTGTCTGAGCAAAAAGAAGATCTGTGGCTAAAAAAATAAATGAAACTTTTCAGCATTGAGGCATTGTATATTTTTCAAACTTCACTGCAAAACATACAGTCTTCATATTATATTCTTAAATATATTTATATAATTAGTTCAAAATTTTAAGCAAATGTGCTATGCAATTATAGTACACATGTCAGATTTTCAATAAAAAAATTTAATACAAAGATGTTTATCTCAAAAATTGCCCTAAAAATGGCAGGTACTTGTGTAATTAATCCAGAAGTTCTTTTTTTTTTAACTCAAAATGGATGAAACATCTAAATGTGCAACAAGATTCCATCAAAATCCTAGAGGAAAACACAGGCAACACCCTTTGAACTTGGCCACAGCAACTTCTTGCAAGATATATCTATGAAGCAAGGTAAAAGAAAAGCAAAAATGAACTATTGGGACTTAATCAAGATAAAAAGCTTCTGCACAGGGTAGCCCTAGTGGCAGAGCGGTTTAGCACCGCCTGCAGCCCGGGGTGTGATCCTGGAGACCCGGGATCGAGTCCCACGTCTGGCTTCCTGCATGGAGCCTGCTTTTCCCTCTGCCTGTGTCTCTGCCTCTCTCTCGCTCTCTCTGAATGAATAAATAAATAAATCTTAAAAAAAAGAAAAAAGCAAAGCTTCTGCACAGAAAAGAAATAGTCAACAAAACTAAAAGACAACCTACAGAATGGGAGAAGATATTTGTAAATGACCTATCAGATAAAGGGCTAATATCCAAGATCTAGAAAGAACTTATTAAACTCAACAACAAAGAAGCAAACAATCCAATCATGAAATGGGCAAAAGACATGAACAGAAATCTCACAGAGGAAGACACAGACATGGTAGTGGAAAGGGAGGTGGGCGGGGGATTGGGGTGACTGGGTGATGGACACTGAAGGGGGCACTTGTCGGGATGAGCACTGGGTGTTATGCTAAATGTTGGCAAATTGAACTCCAATAAAAGATCTTTTAAATAAATAAATAAAACTAAATGCCTTATTATATTTTACCTTATAGTGAATATCTAAAATAAAATGCAAGAGCAAATTATAGAAGAAAAAACATTAAAGGTTAATACATCATGACAAAGCCACACCTGAGTGCTTATAGACGATATATATGATGTATATCAATTCACTTAGGCAACTGAAATACAAAAACATCCAGCTAAAACATTTGCTTTTTTGATTTCTAATATTACTGCATTACATTATTATTTTCTTTTGAATCTGACTTTTGCTAACATTGTTAGTGTGTCTCTTCCCAACATCATGTCCAATGAGCTCAGGTTGGTCGTTCAAAGTTAGCATGGTGGGAATATATTTAACCATGAACGTTGGCAAATGCTATAAACCATTTTTTCCCTGGTTGTTAAACATTTATCCACACACCACTGCTTATCCTGGCACTTATGGGTTAGGCTGAGGCAGGCAGACACAACTTTCAAATCAAGCATCCTTTGATACTATCTCCCTCATCTTTGCCTGGACAACCCATAGATACCCATAGATAGCTCTAACTCAGCATGCCCAAACTAAATGCATTATCTTTTTCTCCAAACTTATTTCTTCTGCTATATTTCTCATCTCACTGAACTATATCACCATCCACCCTGGTATTTTGGAAATCTTTTTAAATATTCTATGTTGCAAATCCTCATATTCCTTCTGTCTGAAAGTTCTACAGAGTGTACCTCTTTAATACTTCACAAAGGCTCCCTATTCTTTTCTTTTTAAGATTTTATTTATTTATTCATGAGAAACAGAGAGGAGAGAGAGAGAGAGAGTGGGGGGGGCAGAGACACAGAGAGAAGGAGAAGCAGGCTCCATGCAGGGAGCCTGACGTGGGACTCGATCCCAGGTCTCCAGGATCACGCCCTGGGCTGAAGGCGGCGCTAAACTGCTGAGCCACCGGGGCTGCCCAAGGCCCCCTATTCTGAACCATGTCTTATTTTAAGCCTGCATCACTTTCTTTTTTTTTTTAAGATTTTTTATTTATTTATGAGAGATACAGAGAGAGGGGTAGAGACATAGGCAGAGAGAGAGAAGCAGGCTTCCTGCTGGGAGCCCAATGTAGGACTCGATCCCAGGACTCCAAGATCATGCCCTAAGCCAAAGGCAGACACTCAACCACTGAGCCACCTAGGCATCCCAAGCCTGCATCATTTTCTATCTGGATTATTAGATTAGCTTCTTACCTATTTTCATGGATACAATTTGTTCTCCAAGTTTTGTCCCTCTTGCTGAAACCATCCCCCAGTGGTTTCTCATAACTTTTAAAATTCAAATTTGTAGTTAGTATACATTGTTCTTTATGATCTGCTCTCTGGGAACTTCTCTAACCAGCTGCCATCCCCCAATTTCCACTTAATTTATTCTTAGAGAAAAATGGACTTTTTTATTCTTTAACAGAAACAATAGGTTCACCTTTCCAGGCTTCTGTTTATGCTGTTCCCTTCTCCTGAAACTCCTTTTCTCCACTTCAGTTAATTCAAATTTGTCTTCAAGGTTTCCTCAAGATGGCTTGTTGAGGAAAGTTAAAGACTTTTTATTCAACAAATACTTATTTAGAATCTATTATGTATTGGATATTATTTTAAGTACTCTAAGAACACATCAGTGGAGGAAACCGAGGCTGATGGAACCTGAGTCCTAACAGAGTGAGACAGGTAATAAAGTAAATATTACATTAGACTAGGGGTGATAACTGCTATAGAAAAAAACACAACAAATTCGTTTAAAAAAAGGAGAGAAGGGGATTTTAGGAGTACAGAGTGTTCCAGGATGACCTAATTGAGGAAGTGAAATTAAGCAGAAACCCAAAAGAAATAAAGGAGTAAACCATATAGGTAACTATACACAACTGTTCCAGGCAAATAGAACAAGGTGCAAAGGCCTTAAGATGAGAGCATCCTTGCTGTGTTGTAGGAACAGCAAAGAGACAAGTGTGTCCAGAGCAGAGTATGCAAGGAGGGAGCAGAGAGGTGATGGAGATGGGAGGTCATGTTGAATTTTGTTGACCATTGGAAGGAGTTTTCATTTTACTCTGAGTTACATGGGAAGTGTTTGGAGAGTTTTGATCAGAATTCATGTCTGTTAAAAAGATGAAGTATGATAATGTATAAAACATGACGTGGCTTGGGACACCTGGGTATCTCAGTGGTTGAGCATCTGCCTTTGGCTCAGGTTGTGATCCTGGAGTCCTGGGGTCGAGTCCCACATCAGGTTCCCTGCAGAAGCCCTGCTTCTCCCTCTGTCTATGTCTCTGCCTCTCCCTCTGTGTCTCTCATGAATAAACAAATAGAATCTTAAAAAAAAAAAAACCCATGACATGGCTTACGTTTTATAGGATCACTCTGTCTTGTCTGTTGAGAATGTAGGTCAGGAGGTGGGAGAATGGTACAATGCTGAAATAGGACTACTACAATTTTAGTAGGCATAATAATCCAGGTGGAAAATGGTGTGGACTGAGATGAAGGTGGTAGCAAATGAGGTAGTAAGAAAGTGATAGTGATATGTGCCTTAGCTCAAGCTACTTAACAAACCACCATGAACTGGGTGGCTGAACCACCATAAATCTATTTCTCTAAGATCTGGAGGCTGGAAGGTAGAGATCAGTGTGCCAGGATGGCATTCTGGTGAGGGCCCTCTTCCTGACTTGCAGATGGTCATCCTTCTTGCTGTGTCTTCATATGGCACAGAGAGAGTTCTAGTGTCTTTTCCTCTTTTTATATTGGCATTACTCCCATCATGAGCACCCTACCTTCATGACCTCATCTAAACCTAATTATCTCTCCATAACCAAATATCATCACATTAGGGATTAGGGCTTCATCATATGAATGTCGGGAGACACGATTCAGTCCATAGTAACATATATGTTAGAGATTCACCTGACAGAATTTGATGATGGATTGCCTGTAGGTGGAGAGAAAGGGAGGAGCTAAGATGTTGCTAGATTGTAGCTGGAGTAATTAGGAGATTATAGGTACAATTTCCTGAGATAAAAATTTGGGATAGAGTAGATGTGGGAGGAAATACTGAAAGTACAGTTTTGGATACATTGAGTTTGAGATGCCAATTAGACATTGACGTGGGTGTGCTGAGTCAAGAGCTGAATACTGGAGTTTAGGGAAATAGTACACATTGGAGGTATACATTTGGGGCCATCATTTAGAATCTATAAATAGGATGAGATTCCCAAAGGGATGACTGTGTCCCAAGGCTCTTCAAGATTCAGAGTTGTGGAAGATGAAGAGTAACCAGTCAAGCCGAGAAAGACAGGAGAAAGTGGCCAGGACAGGAATCCAGTAAGATGAAAAGCAAGAATTGTCACTGGATTTTGAGAAATGGAGGTAGAATTGGTAACTTAAAAGGGAAGGTAAAGTTTGCTGGGCAAATGTTCTCAAACAGGTACAAAGTCATGAGACTAGAGCACAAGAGAAGGTTGCCTTCGGTGGGAGTGGGGATAGTCCACCCACCGTGAGTAGGAGGGAAGGAAAAGTATGTAGGTAAAGATTTGGGTAGGTTCTAGATGGGGTGGTGGTAGATTGTGGAAATGCTCTTCTAGTTTAGTTTGTTTTTTCCTCAGTGACATCGGAAGCAAGATTATTGGCAATGAGCTAATAAAGCGGAAGTGTTGGAAATTTTAGAAATTTGAAGCTAGAGGAGATGCTAGTTGGGCATTTAGGGGGATGGGGGTGGGAATGAACTAGTGAAGGGCAACAGGATTACTCAAGCAGCATGTAGCTTGGTATCCATGCATTTAAGGTGAGATCAGTCAGAGGGGCAGTATATAAGGCGCCACACTCATGTTTTATTACAAGCGCAGCACAGAGGAAATGTTTAATCAAGACTAAGTTCCCCTAAAAAAAAAAAAAAAGACTAAGTTCCCCTTATGTACTTAGCAATGCTACAACATTTGTATTAAACAACAACCCGTATTTATTGAGCATTTACTATATACAAGGCAATTAGTAGGTACGTTACAAGTATTATCCTTTAATCCTCGCCAGAGAGGAAAACAGAAGGAAACAAGAAAGAAAGAAAAAAAAAAAACCCTGAGAGGCAGTTTTCACTTTACAGATGAGGGAATTTAAGCTTAAAGAGATATGTCCAAGGTCACGTAACTGGTAAATGGATTCAAAGAATTTACTCCCAGTCAACTCCAGAGTCATTAACAACAGTATAATGTTTCCCCAGTTCAGTAACAGTAGGTGTTCAGTAAATAGAGGCTATTATTACTAACAAGAAGAGTTCATCATCATGTGTCTGTGATTTAGAGATTTTTTACTCATGCAATCCCTGCCTCAATAATTTTTTTTTTGCTTCTTTCTTTCTATAGTGTCTGCACCATGCTAGGTACTGGTGATTCAACTGCAATTTAAAGTTCCTGCTCCCGAAATGAACTTCTTTGCCTTTTCTTGTAGGAATGCAAGTTCCAGAATGGCAGGTTGCGTCGTGTTCAGTGTATATTAGGTTCCATAAATATGTTTTGATTTTACTATACTCTGAACTACTTCCTAGAAAGGCAGCAGGAATAGAAGCTGGGATCTGTGGGTGGGACTTTATCTCTCAAGGCCAGTTACTAACTCTATGAATTGGGACAAGTCACTTAAGTTTTATAAGTGTGTCTTAATTTCATCACTTGCAACAATGTGATGCAATTCTGCTTTAACTAGTACAGAAAAAAAGATCAAAAAAAAAAAAAAAGAAAGAAAGAAAGAAAAGAAAAGAAAAAAAGATCCAATGAGACAATTTATGGGAAAATACTTGACAAATTGTGACCTGAAACTAATGTTAATTATTATTGTAAGCCCTACAAAAGGCTTATACAACTATGTTGAAGATATTAGCTTCCTTGTCTTTAATGTGATTGAGGATTTTAAGGTAAAGGGTTTTATCTTGGAAGGGCAGCATCTTATCACTGCTGTTACCACTGCATTTTTATTGAGTCCCCGTAGTCCACGTCATTGCAAGAGAATTATGTAGCTGATAACTTCTTTTTAAAAAAATTAAGTAATTATTGCACAATGCTGGGCCCTTCTCTATACCCTGGCTACCCACATATTAGAATTTCACTAGCAAATAGAGATCTTTCATTTTAGAGATTCAGCACTTACTTTTAATTTGCATGGAATTGAGATCAATTCTTATTTTGCTGAAAACAGTGCGTCCAGCAGCCAGGTAGTCATTTTTACATGCACAGTCTTGCCTCCTACTTCCATTAAAAGGACATTCATATGGATTTTGTAGTCTGAAACAACATTAGAATATTTTTAGTATTAGATGGTAATCCCATCACGGAGCTAAATGGTAAACTTTGGAAGTGGGAAGGTAAAAGATGCGCTCTTTAATATTATAATGTAATTTAAATGAGAAAGAAGTAAAAACTACTCAAGATTAACATATAATCCTCAATGGGAAGTTCAAGAATGGTGTATGGAAAATAATTCAGCTATAGTTCTCAGTTCTCCTCACCTTTATTACTGGTATTAATTTTGTTTCTATTAAAATACACTTAGCTCCTAAACTCTTTTTTGTTGTTCCACAGCTCCCCCTCGGTATTTTTCTTAGTCAATCTGTGAGCATGTGTTAGTACTCAAGTATTTGTTATTCAACAGGCAGGGACAACATCTGGCTTAGGTCCTAATATTTCCACCTGCTCCTAAATTACTTGTCCCGCTTGTGAGATACTCAAGTATCACTCTGAAAGCTGGAACTTCTAATACTCTTGATGGACCATTACAATGCACGGATAAGCCAAAAATCTCCTACCTAACACCATACACTTCAGAGAAGTTGTCTTCTTCACCTTTGACCAATGATATATATTCCTTGGGGTTCTCTGAGTGCATGCCTGCGCAATAGATCTGGAGGGAAAATGCAAACATCTAGAAAAGCCATTTCCAGTCAGTGGCCAATGTTAAAATCAAATACAAACTGCTTCCAAAATACCTTTATTATTCTTCCGTTAATGTTGAGATCATAGTCGCCATCCTTGGTAATGTTGTTTTTCACTTGGATTTCTTTGCAGCTGGTGAATGTTTTACCTTCAAGGACAAGTGAATGTAACTTGTTGACATTGAACCAGTTACAAACAATAGCATGAATTTAGCTCACTCATACAAATATTATACTTGGAAAAAATAGGCATTTTGTTTTGCAGAGCATATGAGCACTACAAATATTTATTTTCAAACTTTAATTGAAACTTCCTAGGAACACTTACATATTTGGTAGATTTTTAAAATCGATTACTTACAGTCATTGATGTAACACCTCTTTTGAGCATTTGGTTTTAAACGCTTTAAACATAAGTTACTGGGCCAACCGTGTTCAGCCATGCATTCTACTCTTCTCTCCATTGTCCCAGCTCCGCAAGTCACTGAGCACTGTGAACAGGGTACAGTTTAATGGATCCATTACAGTATAATGGATAAAAGGCCAGGAAACCCATATTTCCTTCTCTCACACTAGGCCCCTTTGGAACAAACTGACGATCAACTATTTTGTATAGTTATAGCAACAGAATATAGTAAATACTTGATATGCATTAATTAGTGATGGTTATTAAGACTACAGAGTTTTTCCCTCATTGTTATATGCTAGGGTTGCAAAGTAACATTTACTTGCTCTCTATCAAATTGGCAATGGGATATAGTACCAATGACTTTCATTATTCATATGTTAGATCTATTTACTTCTTCATTTGATCAATAAATATTTCAGAAGCATCGACTCAAAATGCAAGCCATGCGCAAGGCTCTCTGAAGAACGGAAATCCAAGTTATTAGTTATGGTCCCTCCTTATAAACAGATTATCGCAAGCATAGAGAAAGAGATATTTAGGTAAGTAATTGAAAGTGGTTTTTATAGACAGAGGGGTAGGAGACTAGATCTGAGATCTAGTTAGACATGCAGATTACCAGGCATCCTACACCTAGAAGATCTCAAAGGGCTTTCAATTCATAACTATATACTGACCTTGCTCCATTTCCCCACTTTCCAAGTGGCCATATGCAAACAGCTCCTAAAATTGCATTTGTAAACCTGAGGGGAAGGCAGCACAGGACATTCTCGATAGTCTATAGGCCAAAGTTGATGAAGCTTATATTTCTCAGTAGGCCAGATTGCAATGCAATATGTAATCCTTTGTCGGTGACTAAATCCACAGTTACCTGCACACTGAAAAATATACGATTTTAAAGGGAGAAAAAGATGCCTTTAAATTTAACGAGGGCCTACTACTTGCCAGGTGGTTAATACATATTAAGCTACATCATCTCCACAATAATCTTATTTAATAGCCTAACTTACAGATGAGTAAATAAATGTTCAGAGATATTAGGTAACATTTCCAGATGTGTGCCAATAAATGGGAAGGATGCAGACTCAGGCTAGACTATCTACTGGTACTGCCTATGTTCTTTGGTTTTGTTTTCCATTACACTGCTAAAAACAGTTTAATTGGATAAAGCTTTATCTCCTGATAGGCACAGCTTCAGATAAATGGAACATATTAGGGGTTCTTACCTGAAATAAAGAACAGTTATGATACCCACCATTTGCTTCAACGTGGATGGAACTGGAGGGTATTATGCTGAGTGAAATAAGTCAATTGGAGAAGGACAAACAGTGTATGTTCTCATTCATTTGGGGAATATAAATAATAGTGAAAGGGAATATAAAGGAAGGGAAAAGAAATGTTGGGAAATATCAGGAAGGGAGACAGAACATAAAGACTCCTAACTCGGGGAAACGAACTAGGGGTGGTGGAAGGGGAGGAGGGCGGGTGTTGGAGGGGCATGGGTGACGGGCACTGAGGTGGACACTTGACGGGATGAGCACTGGGTGTTTTTCTGTATGTTGGTAAATTGAACACCAATAAAAATTAATTAAAAAAAAAAAGAACAGTTATGATTAACTTACTAGTAACTATATATGTTAGCATACATTTATCTTAATACACATAATGTGATGTATAATACCATTTGACTAAAATAACTAAGTGATAGATATAAATTAAAGAGCAAAAAATGGGCAAATCAATTTCTGCTTCCAGCAATAATGGAGCAACAAGAAATAAGTTACCTTCTAATATAAAGCAACAAAAACATCTGGTGAAAAGATAACAAACAATGGCTTTTCAGACACTAGACGTTGGACAATAAAGTGATACATGGGAGACATAAATAAAACAAGTAATCCTACAACTGCTCTCATCTGCTACCTTGAGAGAGCTTCCAGGTCTTGGAACAAGAAAAGGAAACACAAAGGGACAGCAGAGTTCTGACCTGTGCACACATACATGTGAGGACATCAAGTAAGGCCAAAGAATGAACCAACCAAAAGATAGAAATTACTGTATATGGTACTCACATGGGATGAAATATCATGCTTATTTTCTCCAGCCAGACTGGAAAACTTTATCTTCATGGGACAATAGGTATATTACTCAAAAGGGTCTTGCCACAGAGGAGAGGAATAATGTACCTTAGACTAAATAATGCACTGGCCTGACCTAACAAATCTTAAGAGCAAGACAAGAAAGGATCCAACTGTCTCCAGACAGAGTAACTTCATTCCAGAGTGAAGCTCATAATATGTGCATAGGAATCAAAACTATCCAGTAGGCAAAAAGATAAAATTCATGTCTAACATGAAATCAGGAAAATTTACGGGCATGCAAAGAAGCAAGAAATTATAACCCACAATGAGGAGAAAAACCCAGCTTTCAAAGCAGACCAAGGGGGTGAATGAAAACAGCCAACTAAGGATCTTTGAAAATTCTCTCCTCCATAAAAACAATGAAAAGTTAACCAAAGGTTTACAGTGGTCTGGGAAGCATTTATTTCAAAACAAGGCTAAGTCTCAGGATGAAGAAGGAGCTTTGTGGTGTTTTGACTTACCCTATACCCATTCTCCCCTAACTCCATAGCAGCCTTCAAAATCAATAGTCCTGCAAACACGGTGAAAACCAGCAGCCTGGCAGCCATAAGAGAGGTGGAACTGGGTTGGACATCCTTCAAAACTTCCTTCCCATAGAACTGTCATAATTTGAACTGTTTGATGGTCTTCTAGAAGATCCCCCTTGCAAGGCTGTCTTTATTTGACTTGACTCAGAGCTTGCCCAGTGCTAAAAGCCATTTCCCTAGGGGCATTTGTTGAGCCCAATTAAAGGCCACTGTTTAACTTTACAGCTTCCAGAACAGGGATAACAGTTTAGAACAAAAAACAGGCTAGTCAAAAAAGCTTAAAAGGAAAATCTGGGAAATGAAATATAACAGCTTTGAAAACCTCCAATATATTCATAGGAATCTGGAAACCTGTGGACATGCATGAGGTTGTGCGCATGTTCAGGGCTGCACACATGCTCAGGAAGCACCTGGGAAGGGCCTACACTCTCATCTCTGGCTGACATCCAGGCTATGCACAAAATCAGGACATTAAGCTTAAGAAAGAGCTGTCAACTTCCTGGCTGGGTGTTAAAGGTGCCTACGCCTTTTATTCTATCTGCATTGCCATTACTCTATCTGCACCATCCAACTGTCAGTGGTTTCATTCCCGCGATTGATATGCATATTGTTATCTATCCCCTTAGTCAAAAATTTTAAATGATTTTATTTATTTATTTGAGAGAAAGAGAAAGAGAGAGAGAGAGTAGGAGCAGGGGGAGGGACAGAAGGAAAGAGAGAAGCAAACTCCCCGCTGCGCAGGGAGCCAGATGTGGGGCTCAATCCCAGGACCCCAGGATCATGACCTGAGCTGAAGGCAAACTCTTAACTGACTGAGCCACTCAGGTGCCCCCCCACCCACTGTATTCCAATTTAGTGACACAGTTTCAACTGTGTCAAGTTTGAGACTCAGTTGTTGAGACTCTTTCCAGGATCAAAACTTCTAAACTTTCTTTGTCTTACCTGTGATGAGTCTCCTGTTACCACAATATACCTGCAGGAAGGGTTCGGGCACTCTTTGATGGAAAGAGGCCTGGTGGAAGGATCACAGAAACTCTCATTCACTTGACTGTTTTGTGCATCAGTGCACTTGACTTGCCGATGTGTCTCTTTTTGGTTACATGAAGTTGAACACTAGAAGTGCAATGACAGAATGAATAACACATTCTTTCATGCAATTCTTTGAAATTTTACTTGTCAGTACTCACGTTCAGCCACTCTCCTGCCACCCACTGGTACTGTATGCAGTCCTGGTGCCAACATTGCCGCTGAGAATAAGGCCGAGTGGATTGAGCACACATTTCTTCAGCCACCCGACCAACGCCTCTGAGTCTACAGTACACATCTCTTTGCTGAACTCCAGAGCCACAGGTCACAGAGCACTACAGAGAAGCCCAAATGATTTGAGCAATTAGCTAACAAATATCAGATTTCAGAAAGATAGCAAAATAGTGCCATGGCCTGTTTTCTTATTTCTTTTAAACATAGCCTGATATTATCAGGCATTAAGTAGAAAATACATGCAATTAGTATTTTTAAGACTCTCATCTATACAAATAGGCAAATAAATTTTCTTTATTTTGTAGTACTCCCTTAAGCCTTATGGAAACTATGACAAGCTGTATGACAAGTTATGTCAGACACTCCATCCCAATTGACAGCTCTCTATTCTCACTTAAATGTTCTTGATATCTTTAAAACTCATTGCACAATGAAACTATTCTACTATATTGCTTTTTTTTTTCAAAAAAAGATTTTATTTATTCATGAGAGACACAGAGAGAGAGAGAGAGAGAGAGAGAGAGGCAGAGACCCAGGCAGAGGGAGAAGCAGGCTCCATGCAGGGAACCTGATGTGGGACTCGATTCCGGGGCCTCAGGATCACACCCTAGGCCAAAGGCAGGTGCTAAACCACTGAGCCACCCAGGGATCCCCAACTACATTGCTTTTAAACATCATTTAAATTCTTAGACTATATGCATCATCTCCCTCAAAGGAATAATAATTTCCAAAATTGCGTTATATATTCATTTTTATACTTGCAGCACCTACGGTAGTTTGGGGACCCAAGTATTTGCTAATCTGCTGATTCATGATTATCTTTCAATGGACAAGTGTTTGGGGAAGCTGGTTGTATAAACCATAATAAACTTGGACCATCTTATCTTAGCCACCCCAGGTCTCATTTCTCTTCTGTGCACAAAGGAGATTTTGTATTATTTGCAAAATTTCAAAGAACGTTTCCATACATTTATTCCTGGTAACAGTTCAACCTCTGACAAGCAGTGCTGAAGACCTGAGACTCAGAGATGATAAGTCACTTACTTGAGCTCCTGCCTCTAGTTAGCAAAATGAAGCTCAGTTCTTCCTGACTCTAGATGCTGAGGTGTTATTGCGATGCCTGTGGGGGATGGAGAAGGATCTGGTAACCTCTCAGAGCGCTTGCTCCTCTAAAATGCTAGGTTCTATTACAACAGAGCTTGACTACAACCAAGAGCTGTGGTACCCACATCAATAAACTATGGAGAATGCCCAGGGTATTTATTTAATTTGCAAGCTTGGTTTTTTTATACTCTTTGTTATTTCAGAAGGGATGAGAAGTCCTACTGAGGAATATCTGTGGTCTCATCACTGTTCCCAGTTTTGATATTGTAAGGGTAAAAAAATCACGTCCTTTGGGGCACCTGGATGGCTCAATTGGTTAAGCATCCCACTACTGATCTCTGCTTAGGTTATGAACTCAGGATCATAAGATGGAGCTCCATGATGGGTTTCATGCTCTGTGTGGAGTCTGCTTGGGATTCTCTCTGCCGCTCCCCTTGTTTGTGTGCAAAAATGCGCTCTCTCTCTCTGTCTCTCTTTGTCTCTCTCAAAAAAATAAATGAATAAATCTTTAAAACAAATCAGGTCCTTCACCAAGTTCTATGTTTCTGCAGGAGTCTCAGAGGGACAAACTTCTTTTTCCACAACAACAAATGTATATCTGCAGCATATGGGTTTACCATGAATGAAAAATTTTTAAGATCCCACAAAAGCTAAGAACTTGGCTCACTTGTAGACTTGAATCCCTCATACAAACTGTTGTAGCATTTTACTCTAAATGCATTTGACAATTTAGTTTTCTATTTTGTGGGTATAAGCAGTAACCACTGACTTGAAGAGAGTTTATATATATTTTTTAACCTATGAAGAACAGTCTTACCTACATAGCTTACATTTACCTTCATTGTATGCTTAGGCAGTTGAATTTTGCCCCCATTGAGTGTTTTCACAAAAAAACAGCTCCATTGCATGGAGACAACAATAATTTAGTGTGTGTTCTATGCTAGACACAATATTAAGTAGACTAAAATGTCTGGATGTAGTTTAGCTTATCTGAACCTCTTGTGAAAATATTTAGCCTATAAAATAAGGCTCCTGCAAACATTTTCCAGGGATAATTTCAGAAATATAAACTACATTTGGAAAACTTCCTACCTCTAAACCTGGAAAAATATAATTCACAAATCATAGCTTAGCAAGAAGTTCTAGCAGACAAATATAATTTTCTAAAATTCAATAAACCACAAGCGTTCACTGGTCCTTCTTTGGTCACAGCACATGTTTAGAAAAATCTTCTGTGACCATGGGTAACTACTATTACGGACCTCTTCCTTTCCCTTTCCCTATTATGGAAAAAAAAAAAAAAAAGGTCTACTACTTGGAAGAAAACAAGTAACTTCTTGTTTTACAGTTTTTTTAAAGATAAGAGTACAAAAAAGTAAACTGATGCAACTTTAGATTTGAACAGAAAAGATAATATATGGCTTAAATGAAATATTTCTTAACCCAATGACATCAATAACCTTAACTGCCAGATCCAACAAAAAGGTTTCAAATCTTTTTCTTAATCTCACCGACACATTCAGCAGCATTGATCACTTTCTGTTGAGCCACTCTGGCTTTTGTGATTGAAATCCCTTCAGGTTCTACTCTGCTTTTCTTAGATTGCTCCTTCTCAGAGTCCTTAACTGACTCTATTTTCTCAGTTAAGCCTTAAATGTTAGCATATCCCGGGATTCTGGTTTTTTTATTTTAAGATTTATTTATTTATTTGAGAGAGAGAGAGAGAGAGGCAGAAATGGTGAGAGAAAGCACAAGCGGGCAAGAGAGGGAGAAGCAGACTCCCCCACTGAGCAGGGACCCCATTGTGGGCTCCATCCCAGAACCCTGGGATCATAACCTGAGCCAAAGGCAGACACTTACCCAACTGAGCCACCCAGGCGCCCTTGGGATTCTGTTTATGACCTGCTTCTCTTTATACCCCCTGAGCACTCTAAGCAATTTCTTCAATTTTCTTTTCTTTTTTTTTTTTTTTTAAGATTTTATTTATTCATAGACACAGAGAGAGAGAGAGGCAGAGACACAGGCAGAAGGAGAAGCAGGCTCCATGCAGGGAGCCCGATGCGGAACTCGATCCCGGACCCCAGGATCACACCCCAGGCTGCAGGCAGCACCAAACCGCTGCGCCACTGGGGCTGCCCAATTTCTTCAATTTTCTAAATCTGTTCTCTCCAGCCTTGATCCTAATTCTGACCTTGGCATTTACATTTGCATGTGCTTACAAGAATGTTTTATGTATTTACAGAAATCTCATGTGTCTTCTATGTAGATATGTCAAAAGCACCTCAAAATGCAACATTTCCAAAGCAGAACCTTTGCCAGGCCAGGTCCCCTGCGGTGATGGATGCTGTGAAGATATGATTAACTCACTCTTCGGTTGAGTGACTTCTAGAATGAATTCTCAAGGTACACCTCTACCTCTAAAATATGCATCCTGATTTAAGAGCTTCATAGAACATACTTATAAGCATGTTATACATTAGCTTTTTTTAAAGTCCAGATATCTAATATGAAAACTATAATTACAACACAAACGACTGAATGCACTAACTCATCAACACTGCATAATTTAATTTAGACAGGAAAAATAAGCCAAATATCCTATTTATATGTGATATACTATAACATTGCATGGACTGGCACTTGAAAGACTTGACAGCGGAATTGGAGAAGGTGAACTTTAGCCAATCCATGGGTACTGTAGCTATTTTAGCTACTGTAGAGTGGGCTTAAAGAACCATTAGAATGTGCATTGCAAAAATAGGTTCATCAAACTGCTATTTCATAAATTATTTAAAATGCAAATAGTGAAGTCTTCTCTCTTGATGCATTATTTATTAGTTCTTATTAACAGATTTAGGTTTTGATTTCCTCATAGTTATTTGGAACTATGGTTTAATCCAAGTGAGTCAATAATGTAGCAGTAGTATTAGCAACAACAGAGCATTTGGAATTAGGAAATACTCTAGGAATATGTAACTTCAGTTTCTCTTCAATTTTGAAATTCCTTTTCACAGTTATAGTAAATGAATAGCCATCAAACCTACCCGTACTTACATACCTTTAATCTGGGTACATTTGACTACATCCTGAGAGCAGTCATTCCATTTCTGGGTGACTTTAAAGTTAGCAAATACCTATATTGAACTGAAATATTCTTATTTAAACATTTATCCATTGTCCAGAATCTGTCCCGCTTTCCAACACAAAACAAATACATATTCACTTTCATGTGAGAAAGTATGAAGCTGTAAGGGGTGACTATTTTATGAGCAATAGGAGTTGAGCAATAAAATCAAGAAATGCGAGTCCAGCACACTGACATTATAAAGCTGCTAAATCAAACTTAAAACCGGTGACCTAGTTTTGTTATGTAAAGAAGAAATATCTTTGAATTTAAGCCTCGAATCATCAGGGCTTTTCTTACTTGGAGTAGGACACAGTGGAACAGACATAGAATAGTTGAAACCATTTGATTATACTTCTCAGGGGATTTGGTAATTTGTCAAGACTTTTTTTTAAAGATTTTATTTATTTATTCATGAGAGACAGAGAGAGGCAGAGACACAGGCAGAGGGAGAAGCAGGCTCCATGCAGGGAGCCCGACGTGGGATTCGATCCCGAGTCTCCAGGATCACGCCCTGGGCCAAAGGCAGGCGCTAAACCGCTGCGCCACCCAGGGATCCCGCATACTTTTTTGACATAAGCTTGCAGTGAATTCAATACAACACAGAAATTACATTTCTGTTGAATGCATTACCATGGGATGCAGTGACAATCTACAATTGTTAACTTTGGGTGCCCTGGTAGGAGTGGCAATAAGTTGCTAAGGAAATATTAAAAAAAAAAAAAAAGGAAATATAAGGATAGGCTGATGTATAATGATAATAAGGAAATAATTATGACAGCAACTATTGTAAGGAGAGCTTAAGCACACCTGTGTTCAAATGCTTCCCCCCACCACCACTCACACAATTTTAGTCTGTGACCTGTATAAGCTACTTGGCCCCATAGCTGTTGCTTTCTCATCTCCGCACAAGGTCAGGAAGCAACTGTCCCTTATTGCTCCCCTCTTCTTCCCATTTCTTCACTTTTCTGGCAGAGATAAAGTTATGTCTGCCTTGAAACGTTTCTTGATACATGCCTTAAACCAGAGAGTTAGTCATCTCAGCCCACTCAAAGAAAGGCCATCGTAAGTATCAAGAAAGAGGAGAAACGAAGAGAGTGAACAGACAGCATAGAAATGTAAGAACAGAATTGTTGGCACCAGCCAGAAGGGATTGAGAAGCACAGTTTACTCAGCCCCAGAGCAAAAAAAGACATTCCCCCTGTCCTGTGGCTCCAGCCTCTCTTCACTGGTAGAAACATCACTTAGGAAGAGGATCTGGGCTCTTGGTCAGTGGCTGTGGAAACTCAATTAAGATTTACTATCTTTCTAGGTTATAAGTGATAATATATGTATATATCAGAAATTTCTGAAAATATATAAATATGGACTTATGTACTTTGAAAATACAGAAAATATGGAATTAGAGAAATACAAAATCACTTAAAATGCTAACAGCATCGAGTTTCAAAAATTTTTTTTTCGGGGGCTTTGGGAGAAGGGGACATTAGCTAATAGATTTGTGAGATTTTGGAACTTCTCTCACCTTTGGTTCCAGCTCTGATCTTAAACTTGTAGAAAGAAAATTATGGGTCTCAGAGAAGGGGAACGAGGCAAATGGTTGGTATCACATGACTCTAGATTCAACAGAGTTGAGTGAGATCCCTCAGGCTGTCTTTCTAAGTTGTCCAACAGAAGTGTCATGATCAAGAGGAGGCAAGAATGCAGGACTTTTTTTTTTTTCCCCTTGAGCATAAAAATTACATTTGGATGGTTCAGTAACCAAGTAGATGGAGCATGAGACAATGAGTACTTGAGCACCATTCTGGCCTTAAAAACTTGAATATACAAGTAAAGCTAGTATTCCCAAATAGGTAAAATTAAGTTTAAAAAAAAAAAAAAAGAAACAAACAAACAAAAAGCCTTTCTGGTTTCAGAAAGTGGAGGGAATTCTTTTTTAAATGATTCCAGTATTTACTTTGCCTCTAAAGATATACAGCTGGAGCCGGGGGATAAATGGCCCCATATACCAATGCTTGTTTCTGCTTAGCAGCAGTCACTGACATGCATTACTAAATCCTTTCATTGAAAAATGATATCAAATACCAAATGAAGAGCGCTACTTCAAAACTCATTTGAGCACCTCTGTGGTCACAATTTGCTAAATGAGTCTTTCCATTTGAGGTATAATGTAAAATAGTAATAAAATGAAATTATTTTATAGTGAGTGATTATACTAAAGCAATGTTACAATTTATACAGTCGGAACAACGTAGCAACCAGTGATTATCTCGTATCTGCCTCTGAAATTACACTTCTGTTGAATATATTATTATATGTAGTGCAGTGACAGCCTGCAATTGTTAACTTCATGTGGGTACTTTTTATAGAATAAATCAAAAGCCAACGACTTCACAAATGGTCATTTGTTTCTGGCAGAGATTTGAGGACTGTGTGGGTGTCTGAAGCTAATTTCTATGACAAGGAAAACCAATTCAAAGAGAAGAAAGCAGACTCTGTACAAAAGCATCTGTGTTTTTTAACAGTCCTTGAATATTCATATCTATGTCTTAGAAACCTCTTAAACATGCTCACTTAAGTGAGTCTTATATCATTTTATACTTGGTGGTAAGCCAAGGCCAATTTGTTAGCACTGATGATTGATTCACTGTTGTGGGGCTGGAGGTCAAGGATCAGAAAGCGTCCCTCGTGAAAACTGATCACAGCAGCTGCAGCAGCTGCATAGCAGCAAGGGGGGATCCTGGGGATCAACAGGAATCCTGGTGGCCAAGATGCAAAAATTCTCTCCCTCTTCCACACGCCGGATGGCCCCCGCCACACCGCCCCGTGGTCCCTGGATGATGTCAGATTTAAGAAGTCTCTGCCACAGGCTGGGTTCACTAACTTTACAGCATTTCAGCCTTATGGGAAAGGCACTTTGCCATAATTCGGGCACATCTGGACCCAGATAAAGTGAGGCAAACTCTGATTTTACTCAGCAAACCACAATATGACAAATATATAAATTAAGAGTTAGAAAGTATTTTGGGCAACTAAATTACAATATTCAAGTTAAGAAATACTTAACTAGATGCGAAGTTAGGTGCTTAGTGAACAAGTTACCCATTGTCCCTGAGATTCAGTGGCCTGAGACAAGGGTGAAGAAGTAGGCACGGGTTAGGTTGTAGACTTACCATGTAAAGACAATGGTCAATCACAGAAGATAATAAGAGACACAATGATATCTAAGTTATTTTAGAGCTCACACTTCATGCAAATAAATAATGGCAAAAAGACATAGAGGGAGGCCATTGTCCACCTGGGAAGAGGTGATGAACTAGACTGGAGTGTCTGCAAGGAGACTCAAGAGTTATTTTGAAGGAGAATTGGAAGAATTTGTTGAGTCACTGACTGCAGGGTCAAGAGAGAAAGAGACAGAAGGATCCAGTGTTTCCTTCAGAATGATCCAGTGTTTTTTTCTTAAACAACTTAGTATGTAGTGGTGGTACTTACGAAATAAAATAGGTTTGTGGGAAATCTTTGAAATCGTGGCCTGTGCTAAAGCATGAAAAATCATTTTATTACCTTACCAAAATTCAATGTCAAAGCAAATGCTCATGATATATGTTTGTGTGTGTGTGTGGGAGGAGGATGAAAACAAACATGTTTTCCCCCAGTTTTCAGTCAAATATTAAGCACTATTCTGAACCTATGAACACTTGACAGAGTCTGTCTCTTCTACAAAGAAACCTGAGATGCTCAACTTGGAAGCATTTTATTCAGGAACAATGACAGGCCAACAGTGCCACTCAGAAGTCGGTGCCCTGTACTGAGGCTCTAACCTCACAGAGTAAATGTGACTTAGGAACCCAGGGGGACCTCACTTCTTCTAGATCCTCTCTGAACCCCTATCTTTAATAGACATTCACTACAACATCACACAAAAGCAAGGAATCTGCATCAGCAGAGGAGAGGTTTTCCTTCCATTCTCAGAACTATGCCCTTTTAGAAATGGCTAAGCACCCTGAGGTACTGCTGAAAGCAGCCAGACAGCCTAACCCCACTGAAATCAGGCCCCCAGAAATTTTTCTAGTGACGTTTCCAACTTCATTCAGGGATTTTACCTCTTTGCTACTGCCCAAGCTGGTCTTTGCTTGACAGTCATGATCAAATGCATGCCACTCTCCATTTAGATTTTGAGCTTTTTTCCCTGAGTATGCCAGGGCACCTATCAATCACCCTCCTTTTATAAACTGAGTCCTCAGTCTGGATCTCATGTATATATCAGCTTCATTTTTTTTTTGCTGAGTCTTTCCAAGTGTGTCTACTCTAGCCTTAGACTAGCCCAGGCTACCTAGTTCTGACATGTCCCTAACTCTTAACTCCAATTATGATGCTGTTTAGAACTTACCAGTCCCTTCTCCAACATGTAACCTTAGCTCAAATCTAAGACTTTGGTGTGGAAATACGGCAGTTATTAAATATCTTATTATCTATACTTTACTTTTAGACTACCTGGAATAATATTATGATTATAAGTAGATCCCCACCCCCCTGGTATTCAGGAACAGAATTTCTTGTAAAGTTTACAGTCACAAAAAAAAAATCAACCAACGATTCATTATTTAACTATAGACTTAGCAATTGTGTTAACATTGTACATTAATTCAGAGCATGGTGCAAAAAAATGTGTAACAGAATAAAACACACTTTAGTGGAGTAAAGCTGTCATGATTATTGAGACAGAGAATGGAGATTTTCTTTGTAAGCACAAAAATACATTTATAATTATAAAATACATCACATACCTCCTTCCATCTATTGGCTTTCCATGAAGGGCATCTGACAGATCTACAAGCTTTGTGAGTTCGAGGTTTCTGTAGATGACTGCAGTATTTTTCTTCTAATTTCCCTTGGAACTGGTCAACGCAAAGCACCTCACGGTACTTTAAACCTTTACCACAAGAAGCTGAGCACTAGAAAATAAACATGAATGCACTTGATTAATTTTATCTTGACTAATTTATCTTCAAAATGTAGATTTAAAAAGCAATCAAAACATCATTGCTTTGATGTTTTCATTAAGATATACTTTGATATTTTTAACTAGAGAGAATTTATAATTTGTCTTTCTGCCCTGGACTACCAGAAGATGTTGATGCCATAAGGTATCCATTAATTCCACAAAAAGTACTGATTGTCTACAGTATACCAAGCATTTTTCTGGTACATAAATGTTTTAGATCTTTTAAGGTTAAAGCTAACTCCTGTTATCACACATAATCATTTAATTTTAATTTTATATGATCACAACCTATTCTATTTTTAATCCCATGTTTCCCTTACTTCAAAGTACATGTTGGATGTTTAAAAAAATGCAATGATTTCTCAATACAGGGATTGAGAAAGGAAAAAAATTATTTTTTTAAGTCCAATTCAGTTCAGCCTTGTTTTTTTTCATCAATCTGGGGAAATATCTCTCTGTACCATCAACCCTCCAATATATTCAGTAAGAAAAAAATATATGTATAATCTCTGTAAAGATATAAGTGAAATAATAATATGACTTCATTTTTCAGCCAGTTGCCATTTAATAAGTAAGGCCAGTGCAATGTAGTGGAAAGAGCTTGGGCTCTGGTATTGAAAACCAGATCTACCTCTTACTACTTGGGTGATTCTAGGCAGATATCATCATCTGTCCAAGATTCTGTTTCTGCATGTACAAATGGAGATAATAACACCAATATTACAGGTTCATTATGAAGATGAGATAAAGAATATGAAAGGTCTAATCTGGACCTATTAAATGTGGTGCATCCTCACTAAATATTAGCTTCCTCTTCTACTGTTGTCATTTATGTAGTCTCAGGATGTTGGCAATTTTCAGCATGATATATGTACCAGAGAAAAGTTAAGCAAAGACATGGATTCCAGACAACTCCTCTCATACCTCTAAGACAGCTGTTCACATATGGTTTCATTTAGAAACATATACTGAGTTCAGAGAACATCAGATAATATATTATACATTTTATCTACTAGTTCAAAGGCTGTTAGACTTTCTAATACAGACTATTAGATGCTTAAAATATTTTAAATCAAAAAATAATTGGGAGATAATTTATCTTTTTATATTATCTGCAATATTATATCTCATTCGTGTAGCCAATTAATTTAATACAGGGCCTTGATTATTAGGATTTATTACCATATCCAAAATGTTATCTTTAACACAGCTTTACATGTCACTTAGAACATACTTTATTCTGTGAAAATCTCTAAGGGATCTTTGTAACTTGTACTGAGTATACATTCTTTCCTACTGACCTTCTCTTTTGGATCTACCTATATGCTCTATTCTCCTGACTTGATACTTTTCTGTTTCTTGACTTCCCTGTCTATTTTTCAAAGAGTAAGGCATGTTTTACACCAAAGACATCACTTATTATTGAGTATCAAGCATATATTCATCAAGAAATATATATACATATTCACACAAGGAAAAAATGGTATTCTCCTTAGGTATACATTATTTTTTCTAACCTTCATGATCTTTAAAACAGAAGAATATTCATTACTCTTCTTTGTAGCCCTTTTTAAAAAATAAGCATTACTGTGAATATTTAAGCTCAACACAGTTGGTCTTATGGAAGATGTAAAAATATTTAGTATCTTATTCATTCTGTGAATATTATTGCATTTCTACCATAAACCAAGAGTTGCAGACACAGACTCATTAAACATCTCATGCTTTTGCCCTTGATTTATTCTCAAAGTGCTTATAATCTATAATTTTCCAGCATGTGCCATTGATTAAATGAACAATACCAAAGTGGATCTTAGATAATATTAAGCCCAATAAGATCATGAAAAACACAAGACATAAAGGCCATGAAAATAATACAATAAAAATTATGGATTTAAGAAATTCTGAAAAGTAGCCATTCCTTTCTGGGATGTTTGATAAGTTCTCAAGGAGAAAGTGATATTTAAACTCAGTTTTGAAGAAGAAGGCTTGTTGATGGAAAAGATGGACAGTCATATATTTGTTTAATATCCTTATTTGGACATTGCCCACATGTCTGTTTTGTAAAATTCTCAGGTTCTGACAGTGCCAAGAATCAAGAGTCCAAGAATCACACCATAACTATGCAGTAAATTATTGATATTTCTGATAAGAATGACCAATTCACTTACAAAACTATGTAATATAAGAGGGGATACTGAAGATTCTTCTTTAGATTCAGCAATATATTTCTGCTATGAGCAGTTATCTACAAATGGAATGTAAACTCATACATTGATAGTGTACTTGCAGTATACTATCAAAGTCAAGATTATTTTTCACAAGATTGAATAGTGTCTCCTACTCTAACTCAAGATCATCTTTCTTTCTCTTCTTTATTATTCTAATCTTTAACCAAAACTATTATTAAATGTAATTTTAAATATTTTTTCTCAAAAAATGACAATAGCTGGGGCATCTGGGTGGCTGAGTGGTTGAGCATCTGCTCAGGATCCTGGAGACCCAGGATTGAGTCTCACATCGGGCTCCCTGCACGGAGCCTGCTTCTCCCTCTGCCTGTGTCTCTACCTCTCTTTGTGTGTCTCATGAATAAATAAAATTGTTTAAAAAAATAACAATAGCTCTTATCTTCAAAAATAGTCAGAATTTATATTCTTGTTTTTTTGAGCCACTAAATTTCAGTCAACATACTTTTCTGACCTTATATTCTGTTACTTTTCAACATGCAGCTTTGTTCCACTTAGGCATAATGTATTCACTCAACAAGAGTGCCTAATTCATGTTATTTCCTTTTACCTCAACCAATCACTTCCCCTGGTGCTTTCTAAATGTGACTTATCCTTAAAGCTTTAAGTCAGTCCCATGTCTAAGGTAAATACATATCAATCTTTCACTCCTCTGAACTCTTCTGAATCTCACTGGTTTTTAGCACTTCATCATTTTCTGCTTTTGTCACATGCTTTATCTACCCAGACTTCTGGAGGTCAAGGACCTTTTAGAGATTACTCATATCACCCACAAAATGGCAGGGACAATAAATATTGGCTGATTAATTGATGTTGATACTTAGTGTAAGCAATTCTTATTTGTTTTTGTTAAACTCGAAAGTAATTTATTAAAACATTTTAAATTCCTTGAAATATATTTATTGGCTTATAAACACAAGGCTTCTCTAGGAAAGATAGACAAAAAGTGCAAAATTACAGAACTGGAAAATAAATTGTGCTTGGTCACACTTGTAAAGTAGAGCTTTCATTCCTCAAACTTTGAAGAGGAGTAAAAACATTATCTTATGTCTGATGAATTCCATGTGAGGATTTAAGTAAAAGAGAACATGCAAAGAATTATGTTTTAGCTGGAATGAGGTAGTCATAAAGTAAATAACCAGTGAAATCCTACCCTCTTTCTCTCAAACCACAATACGTGCTGAGTTGTAAAGATACTACAAAATAGCTCACTTGATAGGGTACTCAAACATTACAATTCTTTTTTCTGGTATCCCAGCGATTTTGTTTGTTTTTTTCTCTATTTTATATTCCTGATGCCATCCAACTCCCGTGAGATTTTATTAACTCTGTATATTTTCCAGCATTCTTGTCAAAAGAATTCTTAAAAATCACCACTATTGTCCTTAGTTGACATAGTCTTAAATTCTGAGATGTATTTTCACGAGTACCATGGAACAGTAGATAGAGGATACAATCTACTTCAGAAGTAGTGACATTAAATACAACTAACCTGAACTGACTATTCCTGTAAATTAGGTGAGGACAAATGTCTACTTAAGGAAAAGAGAACATTTGAAACAAATGTAGAATTCCCAAGCCTTAGAAATGCAACAGAATCTCAAGAATTGTGCAGGTTGGATGGCACTTTCAATTCCAAGATGGAATTTTGGAGTTAATCATTCTAATATGCTTAACTTTGGAACAAGTCTATTCTTGTTTTTAAAGTTGTACATAATTCCAGAATAAGATTACTATCGATATTTAAGGTGTGGATTATTAGTTTCTCAAAGATATTACAGAAGAATGAATGGACAGTTTGTGAAAAATGTTGATTCTGGACACTTAAATTTTTAAGCAAAATAGGGCAATGAAGTTTATTTAGCTCCAGTCCTAGGAAATGGAAAACATCACCATCCAGTGCATGAAAAGGTGCTCAACATCACTAATCATCTGGGAAATGCAAATCAAAGCCACAATGAGATATCACATCACACCTGTCAGGATTACCATCATCAAAAAATTGAGATAATTAATGCTGGTGATGATGTGGAGAAAGGGAACTCTTTTGCACTGCTGGTGAGATTGTAAACTGATACAACCACTATGGAAAATAGTACAGAGGATTCTTAAAAAATTAAAAATAAAACTACCTTATGGCCCAGCCATTTCTCCTGAGAATTGATCCAAAGGAAATGAAATCAAAATTTGAAAAGATATCTGCATACCTACATTCATAGCAGCAATACTAAAAAAGCCAAGACATAGAAACAACCTAGGTTCTCAATGGATAAATGGATAAAGAAGCTGCAGTATATAAATATATAATGGAATATTATTCTGCCATAAAATTGCAGAAAATCCTGCTATTTGCAACAATGGATGAAACTTGGAGCACTATGATAAGTGAAATAAGTCAGAGAAAGATAAATACTGTATGCTCTCACTTATATGTGGAGTCTTAAAAACAATAACAACAATGAACTCAAGAGATTATATTACTGGTTACCAGAGGTGGGGGAGGTTAAGAGGGAATTGGAGAAAGGTGATCAAAGGTACAAACTTCATAAGGACTAGGGATGGAATATATAGCATGATGACTATAGTTCACATTGTCATAATATATTTAGGAAATTATTGAGAGTAAGTTCTAAAAGATCATAATGAATTTTGTTTTTTTATTTATATGAGAGGATGGATGCTAACCAAACTTACAGCAATGATCATTTCCTAGTATAAGTCAAACCATTATGCTGTATACCTTATACAGTGCTGTATGTCAATTATATTTCAAAACTGGAAA
This sequence comes from Vulpes vulpes, assembly GCF_048418805.1. Taxonomy (NCBI): domain Eukaryota; kingdom Metazoa; phylum Chordata; class Mammalia; order Carnivora; family Canidae; genus Vulpes; species Vulpes vulpes. The sequence goes on along the minus strand of NC_132787.1, from coordinate 10,368,080 downwards.
AAATTAGGTGAAGTGAATTTTTTCTTTATTTCTAGATATCACATCATCTGTTAGTTATCTGCTGAAAATGTAAAAATTCACAACCATATGGCTGGTTGTCATATCTATTCAATTGTTCATTGTATGTCAGGTTATTAACTAATTTCCTCAGACAACCAAGGAAAGCTTACTACCAGGTGACAAAAGTGTTCACACAGTCTTTTTAAGAAGAGCTAGACACAGAAATGCAATCATTACACATTAAAAATCTAAATCCAAATATGCTTTATTACAAATTAGGAAATCACTTCCATCAAGTGCAACTGAAGAAGCATCAAATTATAATGTATTAAATGGAGTGGTTTTGATTTAAACTCAATAATAGCTAAAATATAATCAGGTATTGGAGTGTCTCTTGAAATAATTTGAGAGAATTAGCTGTGTTTTCCTTAGCCTCAAGTGACAATTCCAAAAGAATCAATGAACTTCTCAACATAGGGACATGTATTACTTATCTTTGTTTCGATCTTTTTTTCAAAACTGACTATATTATGGTTCTGTAGTAAAGTGAATTTTTTAAAAGATTTTATTATTTTTATTATTATTTATTATTTATTAAAATAATAAATTTATTTTTATTGGTGTTCAATCTGTCAACATACAGAATAACACCCAGTGCTCACCCCTTCAAGTGACCCCCTCAGTGCCCGTCACCCATTCACCCCCACCCCCCGCCCTCCTCCCCTTCTACCACCCCTAGTTCGTTTCCCAGAGTTAGGAGCCTTTATGTTCTGTCTCCCTTTCTGATATTTCTTACCCATTTCTTCTCCCTTCCCTTCTATTCCCTTTCACTATTACTTATATTCCCCATATAAATGAGAACATATGTTTGTCCTTCTACGATTGACTTATTTAAAGTGAATTTTTTTAAATAAAAAGTTTAACCAAGCTATTTTGCAAGAGAATTTCTTTTAATGTTTTGGTGATCATATGCTAAATGTCTTTATAACACTATCACTAAACAAGATTTATCTATGAAATGATATAATAAAGAAATTATAGAGCTTAAGATCAAGATAGACCATAAATTAGATATTTCGTGGAATAAAATACTTGTGTGTATGCATTCATGCATGTATGTTTTATCTATTCTTTTTGATTTTTAAGAAGTCTGTAACATTCTCTAAATAAAATAAAGAGGCTACATCTTGAACCCCAGGAACAGCATGGTTTTTGAAATCTTCAGCAAGCCAGTAACATCTACATATCTAGGAGAAGAACCCAATTACAGTAAAATCTTAGATATGAGTTTTATACAATTACTCTGTAATTAGCGGCATTCCTCACATTGGTGGAACACTTTTAAATTGACTTCTCCTCAGTTATTAAAGAAGTAAAACATTAACATAGAATAAATAGGCCGACTATCCTAGAATAGGATATTCCTGCATTTAAACAAAAAATGACGAAATATGCATATTAAGAGTAAGATGTCAACTCTGCAAAATAGTACTGCTACTGTTCCTTTAATTCAATGCATATGTGCACTAAAAAGTAAGATACTAAATCTATCAACAGGGACCCTTTTCATAGTATTTCCTGAAAGATTATACTTAGAGTTTTAAAGTTAAATGGGGTTTGAAAATTCTTTTTAACCTGTTATAGTCTTTGACTATGCAGCTTTAATAAACCAAGACAGCATTTGGTATTAAAAATAATCACTACTGAAATACTTCATACTCTGTTGCATTTCCTCTAATTTAAAATTTACAACTTCAGACATTTAAAATTTTTTAAGTCAGATTCATTTGCAAAAATGTTTTGAGTCCCAACTTAAAAGACAAAGAAATATATTATTAGCAAACATACCTAGCGAACTTTCATTATATTCAAGTCATTGTGCTAATTATAATATTTTAATTTCTACTTCATGTTCTAAAATGTTACTTCTAAATATATAGTCTATATGTATATATATTTATGTACACCATGAATTATAGTTCTAAACTAATAGGATTATCTCACATGTAAATAATTAAGCTAATTCAATTGGAAATACTATTTAAAGATAATTTGTTATATTTGTTAATATTTTCTAAATTAAAACTTTGGAAAAATTTTGTGATATTTTCACTTTCAAATATAAAACCTGAAGCAAAGTTGCAATAATTAATGCAAGTTCTTTACAGAAATTTTCACTTGTCACACAAAATTATTTTCTACACATAAAATATTAGAAAATCAGAAGGAAAAATCACACCTGTGAAAGATAAGTAAAATATTCAATTATTGGATTAGTTTTCTTCAATAGTAAGATTTGATGAACAATCATTACAAACTCGCCAATGTCACTGAACTCAGGTTAATTTGCTATATGAAATAGTATATGTAATTCCAATTAAAAATGTTAACATTATCTGTAGCAAAAAAAAATAGGAAAAACTATTAGTTTAAGTCTTGTAATTTATCTTAGCTTTCTAATAGGATAGCTTATATGTAGTATAAAGGGGTAATTAACATTTTCAGTTTTTTTATAAAATCTGTTTAGCAAGTGGAACTCATCTAAAGAGTTCCTGTTTAGAATTTTTATCGACTCATTGAGTAAAATAAATCTTTGCAATTATAGGGCAACAGGAAAAAAATGTTATCGTCAATATAAAAATAATATATATTTTCTCTTGGGGCCATTATTGTATGTTTACTTTTTCTTAATGTCTTTATACAAATCACAACAACTGGGACATAGTTACTTTTGTAAGACCATATGGCACATTCCCTGATGAAAACCCCACTCTTGTCCCCTGGGAGCCTACATCCAGAATCATGAGCATCTGCCTCCTGGATGGAACAAAGTAGAAAACTATTCAGTGTGGGCAGACCATAAAAAGGTAAAAAGATCAGAAAATAACTAAAGCATACCTTTTAAAAAAATATTGAATTTTAAGGCATTACTACGGTAACATTTACAAAATTCTTAAAATCAAGTGCCAGCAGAATAACAGGATTTACCATTTCAAGTTTCTACAAATGTTTTTGTACTAGCTGTGGGAGTTAACAGAAATAAAGCCAAGAAGTTTGCTTTCAAGTAGGGTTATAAAGGTCTGAAAAGGAATATGCACAGAGAAGTCTCAGATGAGAAATAAAAAATGAGATCTATGAATGCTTTGATAAGACAAAGTCAGAGTTGAAATAAAAAAAATTTCCATTGAATACATTTATGTCTATTTATCATACGTAATAAGTTATGAAGCAAATATTGTAGGGATTAATTTCAATGACTTTAAGCTAATTTCATATTTAATTATATTAAAAAAGAATTCTTTCTGTTAGAATTTCAGGTGGGGTTTAATGTCTTCCACTATTGGAAATAGAAAATAAAAGGGCTTGGGATTTAAAATCGGACACGGATATTTGAATCTCCATGGTCAGTGGCTGAGCAACCTTGGGCTAGATGCTTAACCCTGCTGAGCTTCAGTTTTCTTGGCAGAAGGTGGCAATAATAATACCTACCTCAGGGTAGTTGTGAGATTAAAGGATAACATATGAATAACCTAAAACAGTGCTTGACTAATTCTCTAAATGCATATTAATCTTCCATCCCCCTTTCTCTTTCTTCCTTTCCTAATCCTGAGGAAATATAAAATGGTGAAAATACAATCAATGACACGGATTTCTCTATGAAACACTTGAATAGAACATGGGGATTGTTCAAGGCTCACACATTTAGAATTCATTTAATGATAAGACTGAAGGATAATCACCCCAATGGAATTCCAGTAAGAGTTATCCTGTTCTTCCTGAAAAAAAAAAAAAAAAAAAAAACCCTGCTTACCTAGACACTGATAAACACATCAGATATACCTTAAGTTATTGTCACAGTGGGCATAAAGAAAAGAAACTGAAAGCAAAGGCAAATAGATATCTGGTTAAAAAAATTAACCAGTTTCAGTTAAAAATGGTGGTGTGACCATATGTATTCATTTCCCTTTCCCCAAGTTTCTTCATCAAACAAAGTCAGAGTGAATCAAATAGATTTCAATAATTTCTTATGAAGAAGACCAACACAAAGGAAGACAAACTTGTACCTGAAGAACCAAGAGGCTCAGCACCAGATGCAAGGAGGGGTGCTCTTACTCTCCCACTCTTCATTAGCCAGTTCAGAGGCTACTTCTCTGCAGAAATTAAATGTGTGTGTTTGGGGGGCAAGGGAGCTGCTGAATTGGGGACAATGAAGGAAAAACAATGGATTTCCACACATAGAACTCTTGACCCTTACTTCGTCTTTCTGTTCATAGCATTCTTGCTTGCAGACAGCGCATTAGAGGATCCTTCTCCAAGAAAGGAATAGATCTTCAAATATTGACTTACATGGAAAATCAGTTACTAAACTTTACTAAACTAAACCCCAATGCAGAGTTTCCAATCAATTCTCTAGTGCCTTATTTTTAAATAATAATGAGCTGCAGGAAATCATCAACTTTTGAAGAAAATCTTCAATAGGAAAAGCAGAAAACCATTCCCACCATCACCTTAAATAAAGGGTATGAAGATTAAAGAGATAATCAAGAATCACTCCTCCAAAAACTCTCATGAAAAAGAGTAGCTATTGTATAGATGAAATAAGAATAGGTTACTATGACCTCAAAACAATCAGGATGCAGGAAAAAAAACTTCTAGTAATTAAAAACACAACTAAAATAATTCAAGAGATGGTTTAGATATTGACAGTTTCCCATTGAGTAAAACCAAAGGACAATGATAGGAGAATATAAAGGAATTAGAGGATCAATTCAAGAATCCCAGTATCAAACTATAGTTTAGTAAAGAAAACCATTGCATAGAAGTTATATTTAAAAAAACAAATTTTAAAAAGATTTTATTTATTTTATTTATTTATTTATTTGAGAGAGAGAGAGAGAGAGAGAGACAGAGATAGCAAGAGAGAACACAAGTGAGGAGAGGGAGAAGCAGGCTCCTGGGGAGCAGAAAGCCTGCTGCGGGACTTGATCTCAGGATCACCATCTAAGCCAAGTGCAGCCACTTAACCAACTGAGCCATCCAGGTGCCTTTGGACATAAGTCTCCTTAATGAAAGGGACTATAAAATGAATAGTAAACTGAATTTTAAAAACACATCATAAATTATTAGAATGACAGGGATAAAGATACCAAAGGCTTCAGCAGCATAGAAAGAAGGGCACATGGGACAGATTAGAATTCAGAAACATCAGGCTTCTCAATAAATAGGACAGATTGCTGGAAGATAATATCTTAAAAATTCTAAGGGAAATTTTTTTCACTCATATGTGGAATTCAAGAAAACAAAACAAAGAAAAAAGATAAAATGATAAAAAAAAAAAAAAAACCCACACCAGACTTTTAACTTTACAGAACAAAATAGTGGTTGCCAGAGGGAAAGCGGGTAGGAGGCGATGGGTGAAAGAGACAAAGGGAATTAAAAGGTAAAAACTTCCAGTTGCAAAATACATAAGTTGCAGAGAAGCACAGTACATTAATTTGAAACAATATATGCACCCCTGTTGATTGCAGCATTATTTACAATAGCCAAGATATGGAAGCAACCCAAGTGTCCATCCATCAATGAATGGATAAGGATGTTGTGTATACATAGAATGGAATGTTACTCAGCTATAAAAATGAATGAGATCTTGCATTTGCAGCAACATGGATGAACTTAGAGAGTGTAATGCTAAGTGCAATAAGTCAGACACAGAAAGACAAATACCATATGATTTCACTCATATATGGAATTTCTGACCAAAAAGAAAGCAGACCAAAAAACCGCGCTCAAATACAGAGAATTGGTGGTTGCTAGAGGAGCAGTGGGTAGGAGGATGAGTGAAATAGATAAGAAGGTTAAGAATACACTTATTGTTATGAGCACTGAGTAATGTATAGAATTATTGAATTATATTGCCCACCCAAAACTAATATAGTGCTGTATGTTAATTATACTTCAATAAAGAATATAGAAAACATTGAAGAAAATTATTCTCAAACTAGAATTCTATAACCATCCAAATTATTAATCAAATATGAAAATTGATTAAAGATCTTTTCAGGTTTACAAGTTGGAAAAATGTTCTCTCGCTTTTCTTTTTTAGGAAGATGCACTGAAGTTTTTTAGAGAGAGGAAATTTTTATTTTTATTTTATTTTTTTTAATTTTATTTATTTATGATAGGCACACAGTGAGAGAGAGAGAAGCAGAGACACAGGCAGAGGGAGAAGCAGGCTCCATGCACCGGGAGCCCGACGTGGGACTCGATCCCGGGTCTCCAGGATCGCGCCCTGGGCCAAAGGCAGGCGCCAAACCGCTGCGCCACCCAGGGATCCCGAGAGAGGAAATTTTTAAAAAATGAAAATGAAAGTCATCAAACTTGAAGATGAGTAAAAGACTTTCATAGGATGAGAGATCGGTACAACTGGGTTAAGTTCATCCAGGCCAGATGAGAGGAGGAAGATTTTATTTTGGAAGGCGGGGGCGGTGTCTGTCTGCAAGGAGTCTAGGAAAGAGGAAATATCTGGGCATTTAAGAAAAAATGTTCATGGATATTTTACATACCTCTTCAGGCACTTGAGAGAAAAACTAGTGGTTGGACATTTAAAGAACTAAGGAAATTGTTTTTTAAGATTTATTTATTTATGATAGAGAGAGAGAGAGAGAGAGAGAGAGAGAGAGAGAGGCAGAGACACAGGAGGAGGGAGAAGCAGGCTCCATGCCGGGAGCCCGACGTGGGACTGGATCCCAGGACTCTAGGATCGCACCTGGACCAAAGGCAGGCGCTAAACTGCTGATCCACCCAGGGACCCCCAGAAGTAAAGAAATTTTTAAACAAAGCTACTATTAGCTCCAGGAAAATTAGAGTTGGATAAGTGCACCACAGTGTAGACAATGGCATAAAGAGAACTATTAACTGAAATTTATTTGGAAGATAGGATTAATGGCCTGAGTTAAAATCTCAACCTCTATTAATTTATGTTTTTTGATGCATATCAAGAAATAGCAGAAAAAGGCAATTAATTAGAAATATGGAGGCAAATAACAGAAAACAGAAGGAATTACAGATTATTTCTGGGTTAGGAAAGACTGCAACAGGAGATAGCTTTCTTTATCAACATTTTAGCACCATTTCTTAACTATGTACCTGTGTCATATAAGTAAGATTATTCAAAACTATAATCAATCATATTTGGTTCATTAATGGAGATTAAGGTCAAACTGGAGAGTTGTCTCTAGAGGTATGTTCTAGAGCTCTAAACCTGTCAGGGAGGATGCTATTAGCTACTTTATGAAGATAAGCACGCTTCCTGATTTACCTCTGACATAAAGTTGAGAGAACTTTTTTAAATTTATTTTTTATTTAAAAGTCAGATATGAGATTTCAAAAAAAGTTGAAACTAAGAAAAAAAGTCAAATATGAGAATTAAAAAGCAAATGAATTGAGACCAGAATAAAAATAAATAGAATAAAACTTCTACATACACCTTGACTTAAAAATATTATCTACTGCTAAGATTAATAAAATGACTAATGACAGTATCATAGGCTATACATACGGTTTATACTAATGTAAGAGAAATATAAGAAAATTGGGTGACTATTAAAAACAAATTTGACACAATATTGAATATACTGGATGCTGCCTTCACAGCAAGGGGGCAATATTCTTCACAACTATTCTTTATAGTTTGACCATTTTGCTAATAAATGAAATTCTAAATGCCACATTTTGAGAGTAATAAAGGAGATTGGGGTAAAGAGTTAAAATAGATATATTTAGCCATACACAGAAGAACAGGTGTCTTCAGATATTTTTCCTGTGGAGGAGGAACTTAACACATTTTTCAGTGTGCAGAATGAGCATAACAGTTAAATATTTCATACATATAATTTTCAGCTCAAAATGAAGAATCATATATTTCCCTGAAAATAAGTAAGCTATACTGTGTTGTGGTATGGCCTCCAACTTTAAAAGATTCGCTAGACATAGAAACTGCATATACTTCAGTTTAGAAGATTGAATTTAGGCTTTGTGTAGGAGAATAATGAATTCTCTCCCAATTTTAAAATGTGATACCAAAAAAAAAAAAAAACCACCAGTATTTTTCAAGTATTTAAAGAATCACAATTTAACTCTTTAGATGTATATTTAATGGGTTGATTTAAAAAAGTGGGGGGGAAATCCCTGGGTGGCTCAGAGGTTTAGCGTCTGCCTTTGGCTCAGGGTGTGATCCCGGAGTCCCAGGAGCGAGTCCCACATCGGGCTCCCTGCATGGAGCCTGCTTCTCCCTCTGCCTGTGTCTCTGCCTCTCTCTCTGTGTCTCTCATGAATAAATAAATAAAATCTTAAAAAAATAAAACTACTTAAAAATAGTTTTTTAACTATTTATATAGTTTAAGTGACAAATTCGAAGACAATATTTAATTTCATAAAACACAAAAATCTCCAAAGCTCTCAATATAAAGCATAATCTTAAATGGTCTACTCCATGAATACCTTAATACAACAAAATTGGATATTAGGTGATTTTCACATATAAATCATGTGTCAGCAGAACAGCTAGACTTTCTACCAAAATATACCCACACATTAAAGATGTTGAAGAATTATGAGAATTCTAAACTTAAGAACAGAAACCACATCCAAGTTTACTGAATAAATGCCATATGGAAACAAACATAAGGAAATATATACAAAGATCTTTTAAATATGCAATCTATTTTATATGGAGATAGAGTTGAATTTTATTCTACAAAAATAACACAGAAAGGAAAGCTTCGTGTAATAGAGCTCCTTCTTCAAAATTTTTGTTGTTGTTCTGATGCTATGGGGTGCCCTATGGATCAACAGAGATAAGGGCCTCCTCCTGGTTTCCTCTAAAACTGAGATCCTGCCAATTTCAGCAAAGAAATGCTGGCATGGAGACAGGAGCCTGTATGAGCTACTTTGAGCCTGTTCTCCTACCCTGAAGAAATGCCCAGAAGTGTGGAAGCAGCGATGCCTGATTATCTTCCAATACTACTAGATGTGAAAATCCTCCCAAAGCCTAGGAATCAACACTACAGAACTTTCTCTCAGATGGAAGAACGAGGACTCTCTCTGGTTGCAGGATAGGGGGCCATTTTTTTATTAATGTGGTAGTATAAATTGACTTTTACTCTTCCATTCTACTAAAAATACATTACCACTTAACAGAGCATAATTTGCATTTTAATTTTTTTTAAAGATTTTATTTTTTTGACACAGAGAGAGCACAAGCAGGGGAGTAGCAGGCAGAGGGAGAGGGAGAAGCAGGCTCCCTGCTGAGCAAGGAGCACAGTGGAGTGTCCCAGCCCAGGACCCTGAGATCATGACCTGAGCTGAAGGCAGACACTTAACTGACTGAGCCACCCAGGCACCCCTGCGTTTTAATTCTTGCACTATATTTAAAGGTATCCCAAACAGAATGTTTAATTATTAATCATAGAAAAATGCTTTCTGGTTCTACCTATCAAATATTGTATTTGGGTTTATGATAGATAAAATCTACTCTAATGGAAAAAAACTTCCATAAATATGTTTATACCCAGAAAAAAATTACAAGCTATAATAGAAATGATTCTGTGGACAAACCTTCTTCTGACAATTTTAATGACTGCAACAAAGTTATATTCCACAGAAATCTAACTGCCTGATACAATATTTTCAATTATTTATTTTTTGGAATGAGTGTATAGTAATTATTAAATTATTTATAAAAATTAAAATTATTTAAATAAAAAATAAAATTTATAAAATTTAAAAATTAAAAAAATAAAATGAATATTTGTCTCAAAAATAAATTATGACAATTATCTCTACTTTTTGTGGTTGAGCGCTGGATGTTATAAATGATGAATCACTAAATTTTACACCTGAAACTTATATTACCTTGTACATTAACTGGAATTCAAATAAAAATTTGGGAAGGAAAAAATAAAAATATTTATAGCTTTAAAAACAAAAGGCATTTGTATGTGGCCAACTTTTCAGCCTTCTGTAAAATTCTTACATGTGACTCAAAGATTTTTATCTGATAAAATATTTTTAATTTATAATTCTCATAAGGCTTGTTTCATGTTTAGTTTACATAATTACTAATTATTAATATAATGCATTTATGCTTCAAATCTTCATATTAATAACCAATATCAATATTTATCATAAAATAATTTCAACTTGCTTCAGTATTCATTTTTTTCATTGCTTTTTCTTATACTTGGTTCTTTCATACTCTGTCATTAAAATCTTTTCCAGATAGTAAGCAATAGCAGTCCATCTGTCAGCATACTGAACAGCAAGTCACAAGGTATATAAAGTGAATGCCTTAAAACCAATGAAAAAATGAAAGAAACTATCCACCTTCCAACTCAAGGCACAGAGTATTATGTCCAAAGCCTTCCATATCCTTCTCACAATAGCACCCTTCCCTCCTTTTTCAGGGCCTACTGCAACCCCTAATTTTTGTTAATTATATCCTTACTTTTATATCTAGTTCTAAAATTGTTGTATCTTTAAGGTTTTAAACTTGAAAGGAAAACCACTATGAATACTATGGAACATGAGTTGTATTATATGAATTAGTCCTTACACAATCGTGGGAGGGGATGAAGGAGAAGTCCAAAAAGGATCAGAAAAAATAAACATGCCTGGTATTATTATGTCAGACCTGGCAGGATGCTAGGCATATCCAGCGACTAGAGTGGAAGTACAAAAAGACTTGATGGACTCAAGGGAAAGTTATTGGCTCTTGGGGCTATTGCCTCATATGTAATATGCATGTAAATTTCCTCCCATATCTTCTATGGTCTGATAACTCACTTCTTTTAGTGAATAATATTCCATTGCCTGGATGTACCACAATTTATCCATTCCACTAAAGGCCATTTTCGATGCTTCCAATTTTTGGCAACTGTAAACAAAGCTGCTGTAAACACCAAAAATGTATTTTTTAGTTCTACTAGCTGCAATATATTTTTTAATATGTAACCTATTATCTCAATCCTATTGTTCTCCCCCATACCAAGTGATTTGTAAATATCACTCATACACAGTAACTGCTATGTAAAAATCTACTGAACAAGTTTAATAGAAATTCATGAAGATTATAAAATTAAAAAGTCTGATAATATTAAGTGTTAAGAAGGATATGAAACAATTGGAATTCTCATTCAACCATTCTCAGAAAACTGATATTTACTAAGCCCAAACCTGTGCATACGCTGATTCAACTCCTATCTACATACCCCAAAGATCTGCAAACCTATGCTCACCAAAAAATACATGTGAGAAACGTTAACAGCATTATTCCTAAATCTCGAATTTAAAATAATCCCAAATGCTTGCCAACTGGAGAATAATCATATAAATCATATTTATTTGTAAGTCACACAATGATATATTCCTACTAGATTTCAATGACAAACTACAACATGAATCTCATAGATGTAATATTGTGAATCTCAAATTATCTAAATTCTATTTATGTAAGTTCAAAGGCAGGCAAACTTCTCTATGATATTTGATGTCTGAATCGTGTTTACCCTTGTGAAGGAATACAATGGGGTACATGGGGGAATTTCTAGGGTGTTGATATCCTTGGTTTCAGTGCTGATTACACAGATGTGTTCACTTTGGAAAATTCACTGAACTGTACTTTTGATATTTTGCTGGATAGATTTCCATAAAAGTTTACTTATAGAAACTCCAGTCCAAATTGATTTCTCTTACACTAGATCATAACTTGCTTCAGCAAATCTTGTTTCAGACTGTTTAGGGTGTTATCAGCCTTATATACTATTTGAGTTTTTAGCTCCTTGAAGAGAATTATTAGCTAAGTGTTAATTAGCAAAATACATTGAGCCTCTGTGGAACAGGCTCGAATGCCTACCACCCTACCTGCTGTTCCATTTAGATAGTCACTGTTTTTAAATGAAAGTTTACATTTCTCTTGGTGAAATCAAGATTATACTCCCTTATGTGAGACTAACAGAAAACCAGTTTATGCATCATCAATCTGCAGTTTGCAATCCTAATACTCCAGATTCACTTGATTCATTGCTCAAACTTAATCTTGAAAGCTTCCATCATGACTTTGCACAACTCTTGACAGGATGGTCTCTTGTATATATTTTCCTTCCATCTCCAAATGCCACCTCACCTTTTGACCAAAAATGGTCCCATCACTATCTCTCCTGGCTGCTTCTACTCCACAATTTAAGTGTTAAAACAATAAGTGTGAATAACTGGTCCCTAAATCATCACCCTTGAGAAAAGCCCCCTCTTGGACTCTCCATTCGTAGTCTGTCATTTTCAACATGCTTATATGAGAATTGCTTAATAATTTTCCTAAAAACATAGCTTTCATATCTGCTCCAAAAAGTTTGATGGTTAATATTCAGAATTTTTAAATTTTTAAAAATATAAGCATGATCTTTATTAATCCTCCTCGATATAACCCTGTCATAATTTTTTCTTCAAGTTATTTAAATTTCAGTTAACATATACTGTAATGTTAATTTCAGGTATAGAATTTAGTGATTCAACACCTCCCCCACCCCCAGCACAAGTACACTTCCTTAATCCTTATCACCTATTTAACCCATCTCCCACCCCTCTCCCCTCTGGGAAACCATCAGTTCTCTATAGTTAAGAGTTTGTTTCCTGGTTTTCCTCTTTCTTCCCCCACCCCACCATGTTCATTTGTTTCTTAAATTCCACACGAGTGAAATCATATGGTATTTTTCTTTGCCCAACTCATATTTCTATGCTCACTCTGTATCCTCACAAATCAATTTGTATTAGTCAAGATGAGCCACTTTTTCTGGCCTCTGATTTTGCTACGGAATGGCCTTCCACCCCAGTAAGTTCTATCCACCAAGGCCAAGGCCTTCTCCACAAGTCCTTTCAAGTTCATGCAACTGAAGTCATACCTTCTCTGACTTTCTATGACATGTTTCTGCCTTGTTACTTGTGTATTTAATTGCCCCTTAACCCTGAGTCCTTTGAGGAGAATATGTCATTCTTATCTTTAGCTTTGTACAGTTCCTAGCCCAGTGCCTGATATAGGCAGGCTTTTAATGATCTCAAATGTATTGGTGATTTTCTTTTTCTTTTTTTCTTTTTTTTTGGCAGTTCACTGGCCACTGTTGCCTTCCTTCATAGTTACTTCCAAAGTCTGTTTCCCCCGGTCACAACTGCAAAATATCAAAAGTCCGGGAAAATAAAAAAATAGTTCAGAATGGTCTTAGAGGTTCATTTTAGAAGTCAGTTAACTGGTAAAGAAGGATTTACGTGGTTTACCAAAAACTGCCATATTTCATTTAATTCTTACAAATATATGTGTATCATAATATAGGAAGACTGAATACAGAGGTCATATTATACTATGATGTGATAAAGTACCTTCCTAAACATATCCTACTAGATTTAGGATTGAGTAAATTGGTGCAGCAGTTTAAGAACAATCTTTACTTTCTCGACAACTAGGAAGCAGATTGTATCTAGGAGAATAAGTTAGGTAATTCCAATCTCAACTGTAGTTTAAGGTTTTAGAGAGGTTACTAAACTTTTATGCCTCATAGAAATCTGAGGGATCTAAGTCACAGCCTTTCAAAAGTCTCTCTCAGAGATGGCAAGGTGATTCAATGGAGTACCAACAAAATTTCTTACAAGAATTTGTTTATATTTACCTAAAATAAACTTTACCATATGGGTTTATATGCTAACCTGACACATACCATACTCCAGGTATCCTGACAGAGATCATTACTCTGCCCTTCCACTTCGTGTACCAACTGCAATTCATGCATGCCCCCTTAGGAAGATAAATGGATAATATCTACAAACTCAGTACTCTAGGGAGTGACAGGACAAACTTTAGCTTTAAGCTGTTTTGCTGGTTGTGTTCAAATTACCAAATGGGCTCATAAAGATAAATTGCTAATTTTTCCATTACAAAAAAAGAGGCTTGTTCAAATTTGGTTTTTTCTATAATGAGTGTAACACCTAATACTTAAAAAAAAAAAAAAAAAAGACCCATAAAGTTCTTGTTTAAGGGGACACTTAAGAGTGGAATGGTTTTTGGAAACTACTACTTCTTAGAACATTTTTAAACATTTGGAAGTATTTCTAGTATTATGCGATTGTTACCATAAATATGTGTTTATCAAAACTATCAAACTTTCAAGTGTGTATTTTTAAAGCTTTGAAGCAAAATTTTGCTTAAATGGCTTCCAAATCTTTCAAAATCTCTTTGAGTTTTAAGGCTATTTGTTAAAATATAAAGTTACACATCAAAAAAACAAATAATCTAATGAGCAGAGGACCTGAATAGACATTTTTCCAAAGATGACACACATAGGTGACCAACAGGCACATGAAAAGATGTCTACTATCATTAAAAACCACCATATCACCTCATACTTATCAAAATGACTAGTATCAAAAGAGAAGAAATAAGTGTTGGCAGGGATATGGAGAAAAAGCAACTCTCATGCACTGCTGGTGGGAATGTAAACTGATGCAGCCACTGTGGAGAACAGTATGGAGGATCCTCAAAAAATTAAAACGAGAACTACCATATGATTTGGTTATTCCACTACTGATATATCCCCCCAAATGAAAACACTAATGTGAAAGGCTATATGCACCCCTATCTTTGTTGCAGCATTATTAACAATAACCAGTATATAGAAGCAACATAAGTGTCCATTGATAGATGAATGAATAAGGAAGTGATACACACACACACTATGGAATAGTACTCAGCCATAACAAGGAGATCTTGCCATTTTTCACAACACAGAAGGATTCAGAGGGTATCACACTAAGTGAAATAAGTCAAAGACAAATATGACTTCATATTTGTGGAATCCTAAAAGCAAAACAAGCAGAAACAGACCCAAAAATACAGAGGACACACTGGGGGTTCCCTGAGGAAGGGCAAAATGGGTTAATGAAAGTGGGTATAGGCTTCTAGGTATGGAATGAATAAGTCATGGGGATAATAAGCACAGAATAAGGAACACAGTCAATAGTACTGTAATAGCACTGTATGCTGACAGATGGTAGCTACACTTTTGGTGAGCATAGTGCATAAAGCTGTAGAATCACTATGTTGCACATCTGAAATTAAGGTAATACTGTGTGTCAACTATACTGCAACAAAAAAATTACAAACCTGAAAATATATAATTCACTCTAGTAATTTTTTAAGAACTGAATGACATCATGGAAAATGGAAATTTGTCATACAAATTTCAATAATTTTGCTTAATTGGTAATTGAACTTAAAATCAGTTACTAACACACAACAGAAACACCCAGTGATAAACTTTTCTATATGAAGATATATATTTTTGTGAGTCCATTTTTTCAGCTATGGAAGCTACTGAAGTGACATAATGGAGATAAACCAGATTTTTAAAACTGCCATGACAGTGTTGAACCAAAATTTTCAAAACTAATGAAACACCATATTACTTTAAAAATTTTTAATTTTAGTCTGGTTAACAGTGTTGTTAGTTTCACGTGTACGATATAATGATTCAACACTCCCACACCTCACCCAGTTCTCATCGCCACACATGCACTCCTCAATCCCCATCATCCTACACTTTTTAAAAATGAGATTACCATCACAGTTCAGTAAGTTATTCATTAAAATTACTTATTCTAATTCATGTTTCATAAATCATTTATATATTAGCTTATAATGTCTAAATTTAAAAAGGGGACATGCTCAAAAGATGTTACTGAGAAATGTTATCTATGATTAAAAACTCAGAAACTATCTATCTAGAAAATGTCAAAGAGATGCTTTATGATATTAATGCCAAATATTGTTCCTGTAATTATATGGGAACTAAGATGGTTTTCTCAAACGACTGAAAGGTGACAGGAAAATTTGATTATTTAAATGAATATAACTGCCTATATATCTACATAAATAGGATCAAGTACAGAGAATATGTGGTGATAAAATATCTAAAAATCTATATCCAGATATTCTTAAAACATTCTCAAGCATTATATCTGGGAAAAAAGCATTACCACAGAAATACGTCCATTTTAATATAGATGCGTTAAAGAAAAACATGGCATATCACCATTTCATGTTGAGATTTTTTTCTAGATTTAACATTCTAACTTCATTCAATATAATACAGTCACAAGTCTCTTTTATGATCTCATCAGTATATTTACTTAAATTTTTCCTAGGTTTTACATATCAAACCTGCAAGGCCCATTTGTATCTCCAAAATTATTTTCATACCATCATATACCTTGCTTGGTCCATTTTCTTTTTGGTAAGGCATGAAATCCATTTAAATGACGAAGATGCTGCAATTATACAAAATCTACTCTAGCAGAGAGACTTAGGACACCACTCATCTCTTTCCGGGTTACAATGGAATATTTCCTATTAGTTCAAGCTTTCTAAAAAAATCTACAGGCAGGATTATTGTGTTGTCAAGGACCATACTCATTATTAATTCTTGGATGATTACAACCTATTAAGGTCCCAGTATTAGGAGTCCTCAATATTACAAATCACATAAGTTACTGAAATCAGGGAGGAATCCCATTCTGCATTCTGACCATCTATTTAGTACATTCATCACTTAGCTGCAAACTTCTTGTACACAGGGATCGTGCCTGATTTATCCAGTGCACAATGCCTAACATGTAGGGGATGCTCATCTTTGGGAGAGTCAATGAATGTACTGTAGAAAGATATAGTAACAAATTAATGGAGACATTAGTTCAATACTAATAAGGTACATGAGAAACTATGATAAATTTGAAGTAAAATAGATTTCCAGCTTTTTCCTGTGGTTATATATCTTTTCCAAATTTAAAAGAACAACTGATTACTATAAACAGTTTTACTGAGTTCTACATGCTACAAAGAATTGATAGTTTCTTGAAACCATTTCCCTACACATTACCTTTCCCCTGGCTGCTACTGGCCTTATAAGCAACAGAGGCAGTTACAAGTTTCTTCCGGAGAGCATTTCATCCTGAGTGAGAGATACAGTGGAAGGAGCCTCCTAACATCTGCAGTCAGACCCTTTGGTTTTTTGTTTGTTTTCACAGAAAACTATGAATTTGGCAAACTGCACATTTACTGGGTATATGCTGCTACCACATGCTCATTGCTAAAAGTGCTTCTGTTTGTTGCATTCCATCGTATCACATTAGCAATTTAGTATTGCCTATCTATATATATTTTAAAAAGAAACATTTTAGGGGAAAGCACTAGAATCTAGAAAATTCAACTATCAAAGCTTTCATTTTTTAAAATGAATTTTCTTATTTTTGGAAGGGAAAAAAAAAACAATCCTTAATGGAAAAACTATGCTCGTTAGTTCTCTTGGATCATCATTAATCCCAGAACACAATGGAATACACATTTTCTTACCAAGCATGATTTCATTCTAGGTAGAGAATAAAAGCATTCTAGGAAAATGAATCAGCTAAATGAGACTTAATGGGAAAATAGATAAATTATTATAAATTTACTTAAAGAGCATTTGCTAGAATAGTTTGATTACAGTGCAATGTCCCTTAGTATATACAAAAGAGAAGAGAAAAAACTTTTACTCACCTTTTAAAGACTGTCTTAGTCATGAGCACATGTATTTTTAACTTATTAAATAAATAAGTTTATATCATAAATTTTTATTGTTTATAAAAATATAAAAATTTCTAGTATTTAAGATAGCTAAACAATAGATCTTATGTTTTTAAACACCAATGTTAGTTTCTAATGGATTTAAAATATAATAGCTTAAATATTTAAATTATGAAAACATACACTATTCAGCAAATAATGTTTAATAAGAAATTAATGTTTGTTAATTTAAGAAAAACAGCACCAAGAGAAAAGGAGGCATTCATTACAATACAGGATCTGTTCAGGGACTTAAAACATTTTAGGTATTGATCTAAGCAGTAAAAATACAACATACATATGAATTATGCAAAGCACAAAGCCACAACACAAGTCATTAATAAACAAGGGTTAAAATACAATCATTTCACATTGACTAATCACAAAAATACAGTCATTAAATTAAGACATAGGTTAAGGTTTATTTCCTTAATCATGCTTATAAATTATTACAAGATTTTCCACAAGATGGAGAACATTTAAATGTAGATTTACAACTTTCTTCCCAGTTATATTTTAATGATTTAACACTTTATAATTCTGCTTAAAATGAAATGTTTGAGATTTCATATTGTTCATATATGCATAATACATATACACACATTTGTAGTTTTCTAACCTAGTGAATAGGATCTGAAATTAAAATTACCCCTGAATGATTATTCATCTGTTAATAAGAGGTATTCTGAAGTTTGGGTAATATGTAGCAAAACAAAGAGGTAAAAGGTTATATCTAGTTTTAACAATAAAAACTTCAGATCCCTTAAACCCTTTTAATATAAAAGGCTAATTTAAGGAATAAAATTCTTCATATAATAAAAGAAATCCAGGCACTTTAATATATATGTACTTTATACCTATAAAAAGTGAATAAATACGTTTGTAAAAACTCTCATATAAACACTGTGATTTTTAAAATTTCACCTTCAATTTATGAAAAAAAAAAAGGCATTACAGTTCTTCACTAGTGCAAAGACTGAATTATCCAATGAGCTCCTTTTGGAACAGGCTTGTAGTAAACAATGAAGAATTACGTACTTCTAAGTTACTATTTGGTAACTGTGGTTATTTTCTTGGTTATTAGTTTTTGTGAGAATAAAAAAGTTATCTATGCACAGAGCTTTACTGAACATGCAGGCTTTTTCACTTACAATATAATTTAATACAAATGCCATGACACAGTATATTGGAACATAGTACTAGACACCTTCCAATACAATATATAAACATTGTGTGACACTGCGTGTATATATATCACAATGTTATATAACAATCATATCTCAAAATAGGGAAATAATTGTCTAAATGCCATAGAAATATGTAGAGAAGGTTGATAAACCTTGTAAGATGTTTTAAAATATTAAAAACATGTAAAACTGACCCCAAGGAATAACTGTACTTAAAGTTATAGAATATGAGAATTACATTTTATGCTAAATTTAAAAAGGATCATGTTTATTAAATAGAACAGGGGTCAGCAAACATTTCCTGAAAGAGCTAGATAAAAAATATTTCAGGCTTTAAAAGCCAGTCTCTATTGCAATAATTGTATACCAAAAGCAGCCATAGTAATACATTAAAAAAATGAGGATGACTATGTTCCAATGAAACTTATTTACAAAAATAGGCAGGAGGTCAGATTTAGTCCATGTGCCATAGTCTGCTAACCACTTAAATAGAAAGTATGAAACAATTTTAGGTATTTCAATACCTAGCACAAAGCAGTAGGTAGAAGCAAATGTTTAAGGCTTTGTGAATTAATAAATTGATGAATGATTAGAAAAATAAAACTTCTGTGCTCAGAAACCAATGCCATTATAATTCAATCCTCTAAGTGGTCTGGAGCCTGCTTTCCTAACTGGGACAAAACCTGAAGAAAGCAATCCATAGCCTTATTAGGAACTAGGTTTGCAAACTAAAGCCAAAAAAACCCGAAAGACAATGTAACAGATCTAGGAAAGAAAAAGTGAATTTCCAATGTAAGACAGCTAACAGAAAAGGGTATCTTTTTATATTTGAGTTCCTACATTATTTCAAATCTCTCCACCTAGACTATAAAGTCCACAGGAGTAAGAAATAGGTTTTTTTAAAAAAAAAAAATATCTGTAGCAAGCACAGTGTCTATGATATAGATGGTCAATATTTTATTAAGTAAATATGTGAATGTTTTCTATGGCAAAATATGTTTTTGTTAGTTCCAACAAAGTGATGCTGCAATTTAAGATCTTCCTATAAAGTTAAATTTTCCTTTTGTTTTATAGCAGTCACACTAACTATCCAGATGCATTTCAGCCTGAACTAGAACTTGACTTATTCATTAAATGGCATGAGTTTGAAACTTGGGTTTCTCACAATGTAAAGTTTTGACTTGGGAAAAGCAAACTGAGTGCAGGCACCAGTGTTGGTTATAAAGCCAGAGTTATAATTATTTTTTAAAAAAGAACTGTATAACTTTACAAATTATAAAGAGGCTCACATCAGTTTTTCATCTGGAAGAAGTGTACTTGGTTGTTCAGGATTTAAAATATCAAAAGTGACCAAAATGCTAATTTCAACATATTTATATATTAATTATTCTTCAAAGCCTGGATATTTGAAATATACTAAATAAACCAGTCATGAACAATACTTATGAATTTTGTCTATGGCTCCAAAAAAATAAATTAAAACATTCCCAAAACACAGTAACTCCACACAGTGAAGAAATATTTAGATAAATTACTATATAAATATCTTTCCATGATGTATGTAATAAACTGTAAACAATTCACTTTAAATTTCTCTATCTTTTAATATTTTCACATTTCCAAACAAAATACTAAGTTTAACAATGATTTAAAAAAAAAAGTTTTAAAGAATGTTATTTGCTTTTGGATCAGTTACTAGACATTGACAGACAAAAGCCACATACAGTTATACACTTAAACAAGACACAGCTTAATTTGCCATTGTAACAAGCACAATGTTAACATTATATACAAATGTATATAGTAAAACATTTACAATTAGGAGACAAGCCAAAGATGTACCGTAGGAAAATATTTCCATTAGAATAGTGCTATGGTTCAAAATTACTTATAAAAAATAAATACATATAAAACTATTATATATATTACAGTACTTGAAATTGAATGGATTTTTTTCCAAACTATCAAATTTAATAACACAAGCCAAGATGGCCAGTAATCTGCTTAAAATAAAAAATCAGAAGATATAGCATGTACCATAATTTATAAACAAGCAATTAAAGAAATGGGGGCATGATAAAACAAAACAAAACAGACAAAAATAAGATTATTATCGTACCGATTTCCATGGTCCCCGATGCCATGTTGCATCATCAGGGCAAGCATGCACATGACATTGCACCACACTAGGTGGCTTGTTTAAGATTTCACAGTTTTGCTCTTGTGACATTTGGCCATTGGGAAATTGACATATAACGAATCTTGATTTTATTCCTCCTCCACATGTTTGTGTACACTAAAAATAAGAAAATTCAAAACTATGTGGTTTTAAAGACAGTATTATATTGCTTTATTCAATGTTTAATACATAAGTATTAATGCTAGAGTTTTCTTCCTAGGTAAAAAAGTTTTAGTTCTATAATAAAGAAAAAAAGTTGACAAAATTTTGAGAATTAGTACCATAAGATGGTTCAATATCAAGGACCTATAAAATAGACAAGTCAAATAAAACTGATTTACTTAAGTAATAAATATTAACTACATAACTTATGATATCCCATCAATAGATTACTGGGTAACCATGAGAGCTAGTAAGATCTAAACTTATAAACAGGGAAAGATGTTCGGGTATATGTTACATGAAAATAGTAGGTGGCAGCTTGTGTAATATGAATCTATTTGTGGAATCCACACAAGACCAAAGTCTGGAAGGAAATGTATCAATATTAAAAGTTCTCATCTCCTCATAATTTTCCCTATCATCTGAATTTTTACAAAGAGCATGCCTAAATCAGGAGTAAAAATGTTATTTTCATTTTGGAAATTGTAAAAGAACATTTTTAAAATGTACTTGATATTTATTAGCGGCTGGTCAGAAGTGGATCTTTAAACAATGATTTCAAAATGCTCTATGAGAAACAAAGGGTTGCGGAAGGGGAGGTGGATGGGAGTATGGGGTAACTGGGTGACAGCACTAAGGAGGGCACTTGATGGGATGAGCCCTGGGTGTTATAGTATATGTTGGCAAATTTTTAATTTATTTTTTTAATTTAAATTCAAAAGAAATGCTCTATGAGAAAATATATACTAAAAGTCATTAAGTATATTTGACTAATTAGGTGATTTTGTTCATCCAAAGCCAATATAAGTCTTTCTTACTCTTTCTCCTGAATACAGGTGGAATTTGTATTCATCAAAACTATTTTAAAAATTATCTTCATATCCCCAGTGTCTAGAAGAATGCCAGGACATGAAGTGCTCGATAATTGACAACTATCTCCTTAGAAAATTCACCACGTGAATGGTTCAGTAATAGGATAAAAGCATGGCCTATGTATATATCATTTAATTTTCTATCTTTATAGCAACGAAATTTTCTAAGAATACACTAATTTTAGAAAGGCATTAGTGATTCACAGACATATTGGCTAGCATAATAGATTCTGCTAAAAAATGTGGAGCATTTCCTATCACGAAGGAGTGATTTATACCATGACAGTCTATTAAAAGAACAAGATTTTCCTAAAAATAAAACCTTTCTGTGTAGTATGGTGAAGGAAGATTATCCCGCAGTAACAGCGTGAGGTACTTAACTTTCAGAGAGTCACCATCTCCAAAATTTGAGAAAACATTCAGACTTACTTCTCCCCAGCTGCCGTAGCTCCACCGTGGACAAGGGCCTGAATGGCAGTGCTGGGCCTCTGGGGGCCTGGAGGCTGCATCACAGGAAGTGGCACTCTGTCCGTCTTCATCCTGGCAGACCACAACTCTGCGCTGAACACCTCGAGCACAGCTGCTGGAGCACTGGCGAGGATAAAACACAAACTGTGGATGCCACATCGTGAAATTACATGGGGATAAATCAACATTTGGACTCAGGTTCAAACTCTCCCTTCTAAAATCCCCCTCTCGGGAAAATCTGAGTGGAGAAATCTGCCAAAAACATGAGTGTCTGTTAGAATTTGTTGATGGAAGGAGAAAAGGTAAAGTCTGCAATAGCGAATCCAGGCCCATACTAAGTGTTAAGTAGAAAGGAATTAAAAAAAGAAAGTCACTAAGCTTTGATATTGTTTTTCTTTGTCTCAACTTTTATGTAAAATATGAACTACAATTGTACCTTTGGTAGGTTTGTGGTTTTACACCCACTTACTGCACACTGCTATTGCAGTAATTTCTAGGTTTGATTTTTTTTCATAAACATTTGCAGACTTAACCTCTTAAAAGATTCTTTTGTTTTTATCATAATGGACTCTAATCAGATTGTTTTTAAGTGCATTCCTCTGTAATCATAATATCACATTAGTGTATAGTTCAATAAGGACTCTGGGGATTTGCAATCTGCATCAAAAATCATTTAATCCTTTTAAGATTCAAACTATTGATCTTCAGATAAATTTAGCATTAAAAGTATCTGATGTCATTGCATACATATCTGTTAAAAGGCTATAATATAACAAAATTATAGAATTAATATAACTCAATAAAGACAACTTACTGATCCCCATGGTCCTGTTCTCCATTGGTTTCCTCTGATTGATGGGTAGACCCCCTGATTTTGATTATCCTCTGGTTTGTGAGTTAATGGAAAATTCCTGCCTGGAAAATGGCTTGGCTGCTCAGAGGAACTTGGAAAGTGACTGTACATGGGTGGGCAGGCTGCCAGGTTACATTCTTGTTCTATCAAAGGGCGAACTGCAGGGTCACAGTAATTCTCATTAATTGGCTGATGGTAGTTGATGCATAAAACTTGTCGAGTTGTTTTTCCATGGCCACAGGAAGCTGAACACTGATCACAAATTTACCCACATTTATAATGTAATAAATCACATTATTATACTGTCAATTATATTTGAACTTTTCATTTTATTTTTTCTTGTAAAAAATACTTACAGGTGACCAATTCCCAGTTTGCCACTCCCCACAAGGGTTAAAACAAACAGATATTTCAGCAGGTCGGGGTAAATGGGCACAATAGGATTCATCTGCTATTCCATCATAAGCATCACGACAGCTTACATAACGGGCTTGATTACCTTGTCCACAAGACACAGAACACTTAAAAAAAAAAAAAAAGATTGTACCAAGGTGTTATAACAGTACATCTCTTAGGTAGCTTTCGCTCCAATTTCTAAAACATGAAATTTCTTTACAAAATTATAAATAATATCACTTGGCATCACTTCTGAGTAAAATGAAGACAGGGCAATGAATACCCTACTCCTTGGTTCAGATCATAAATTTACAAATGAGATATTCGCAGTAAGAATAAGATACTACTCAATTTCTTAGAATACAGATTATTATTTGCTAAAAAGATAAAGAAAACATTTTATAAAACAATCTTATTTTAAATATCTTTAAACATCTAATAGTCGATATAATCCCACAGTTAAAATATTCAGAGAATCTTTGAAGTTTACAAATATAGCTTCTATAAAAGATTAAAGCAAAGCATATATTCCAAGTAAAGTTTTCAGTTTAGAAAAACATGATGATGTTGATGGCTTAAACAAAGGATGATAAAAAGCCTAATTTCATGTCTGCTCTGCATAACCATCTATGAGACAAATATTATCATCCCCATTTGGTAGATGAGAAAAAAGACCTAGAAAACTTTAATTTTTACTCAGAGACATAGAGCTCTTGGTAAGAACAGTATTTAGTCATTAAATTATCCATCTCTGAACCCTACCCCCACCTTCTACACCATCAAGGTACCTGAAAATGAATGCATAACATTAATTTGGCTAATCTGAAGCAACCATTTTGCTGATGTGTAAAAGACTCCATAATACAAACACTATAGTTCTTTTTTTTTTTTTTTTTTTTAAGATTTTATTTATTTGAGAGACAGAGCACTAGCAGGGAGGGTGGGCAGAGGGAGAGGCAGAGGGCTAAGCAGATTCCCTTGATTACATGGGAGCTCAACAGAGGGTTTGATTCCAGGACTCCAAGATCATGACTTGAGCTGAAGTCAGACAGCCTAACCATCTGAGCCACCCAGGAACCCCCAAACACTGTACTTCTTAAAGGAATTCACTTACTGGGGTCCAAGAACCATGTCGCCACTGGGCTATCTTTCCTATGGGAACAGCTGGCAATGAAGTGGCCCCAATTTTAGGGATAACTGGGCAAGGTATGACTATACAGTCCTGTTTAAAAGAAAAATGCATCTCAAAACATCAATGAATTAATCACTCTGATCTATATTAAATTCTATACTTCATTTCTTCCACATGTCTAATTCAGGAACAGCTGCATAATGACAAATTGATGATGTAAAAGTTTTTAATCTTTCAGAAGTACAAAGTACTATTCAAGGGCTACAAGTGAATAGTACAGATCTGAATCCCAAGGTTTGGATCATTCTATCTGATGACTGAAAAGAAAAATAGCAATAGTCCTTCAAAAATACCGCTAAGCTGAAACATCCTGAGTGAACATAGACCATCACTCTCAAAAAGCGTAACACACTTTAGAACTTCATCATATTCACAATAGATACTACCCTTCTGCCATGCAAAGAATTAAAATACCTAAATGAGTGATTCAATGGCAGATAAAGAGTAAAAAAATAAAGCTATAAAGCTGGCAACACCTTAAAAAATAAATTCTCCAACATACATGTGCACAAACATGTTTTCAAGGGCTATTAGGAAAAATATATGAAATAAGTTTAACACATTAATTTTCCTGTGACAAATCTTGTTTTACAATCTATGAAGAAGTATCCTTTACCTGCCTGTCACTTGGGCGACTGGCTCCATGGCACACTCTGTCATCTAACACTGCACTGAGCAGCTCATTGACACATTTAACAGCGCGCATCTGATACCCACGTCCGCATGTGGCCGTGCACTGGAAGGATACAAACACATATCCAACAATATTATTCAAAAATTGTATAAGCTTAATTTTCTTAATGCAGTTAATATCCTTTCAGATCTTTTTATTAGTCCTTTACATCAGATTCCATACAAAATTGGCAAATGTAATCAATATACATCTATTCGAATTTAGACAGCTAATAAAATATTGAAGTTAAAATGGAAAACTGTTATTGTATTTTTTTTTGAAGAGAGATTATACATTTTTTTATTGGAGTTCAAGTTGCCAACATATAGCATAACACCCAGTGCTCATCCTATCAAATGCCCCCCTCAGAGCCCATCACCCACCCAGTCACTCCAACCCCCCAGCCACCTCCCCTTCCACCACCCCTTGTTCATTTCCCAGAGTTAGGAGTCTCTTATGTTTTGTCACCCTCACTGATATTTTCACTCCTTTTTCCTTTATTTCCTTTCACTATTTTTTATATTCCCCAAATGAATGAGATCATATAATGTTTGTCCTTTTCCAATTGACTTACTTCACTCAGCATAATACCCTCCAGTTCCATCCACGTCAAAGCAAATGGTGGGTATTTGTCGTTTCTAATGGCTGAGTAATAGCCCATTGTATTGTATCTTTAAAAAGTTACATCAAAATGTCAATAGTCTTGACATTTTGGGGGTAGAGTTAATACAATTTAGGGGAACTAGATACTCTTCAAAATCTACCTGAGGTATGTCTTCTAATATGCTAAATAAATTTCAAAGAGATGAAGAAGGAAGAGCATAAAGTTAAACGGAAGGTGAAACAAGGTTTCCCATCCAGAGTGGCAGCCACCAGGAGTTAATAGGCCACCCATCATCCAGCATGACCACTGCTCATCCTACAAATTCCTAGCTCCCTGTTTCACAAAACTTCTAAAGAATGCCTACTCTCAAGGCAGTAAAGCTAATTTAGACACAGAAAACAAAAATATTTATAATTTAAACAAAGCTGAAGAATAAATTTGCAGCATTTTGGTTAACAAGTGAATTCAAAAGCAAAGCTGAACTGTTTACCACAGCAAAATTAGCAGCACTGATACAACTGTGTAGATAAGAGTTTACATTTCAAGGATTTTTTTTTTTTTTAACCCACATTTAGTTGCCTCCAGTAAGAGAATGAATACACCACAATTTCGGTGCTATTCTATAAAGATCAATTAAATCAGGAAAGCCATTCTTATACTCACAGAACCCCATGGTCCTACTTGCCAGGAAGCACATGTATGAAGCTCACATGGTCTCAAAGATTCAGGTTTGGTACCTGGATTACAGAGACCATCATTCAAATGATCTTCATTCAGCTGGCACCACACTTGCCTTTGTTTTGTTCCTTTTCCACATGTAACAAGACACTGAAAGAATACAAATGATTATTCTCAATATTAGTCAACATAAATGCCTTAAAAAAATGACACCATGACAAGTTACACATTAAAATGCATGTGAAAGACCATTCCTGGCACATTTTTCCCTTCATTCCTCCAGAGATATTCACCAGGTAAAATCAGCCACACCAAACTCACCGCCCAAATCTCAGTATAGCATTCATCTGTCCTAGAAACAAAGGTAAAAAACTAACTTTAAGTATTTATCTCAGGCTACTGTGAACACTGGGACTTCCTTATGAATATGGTTAGTGATTAAACACCAATCAATGTTATTGTTAGCTGGACAGTATGGTTTAAGAACAAACCATTAACTTGTAATTGCTTTGATGCAGTTATTTATAAAGTAAGATTAATTCTTTTTTACAACTTTGAAGCCTTAAATTGCAAAGCTTTCCTACAAGATATTATAACAGTTCTTAGCCTCATCTGTTCAATGTTACCTCACTCCACTCACTAGTAGCCCAACTGGGACAGGAAAATTCATTGCAATTCTCCGTTGTCACTCGGGGAAGCTCTTGGCATTCTCTGCTGGCAACATGGTGGCCAAAGTTATTTATACAGTACGATTCTCGAGACCTTTCCCCTCCTCCACAACTCCTGGAACACTGATTTAAATGACAAAAACAAAAACAAAGTGACAAATGAAAAAAGATTTGACCAAAAATATACTTTAGAGTAATAAATATTAAAAAAAATATATATAGGCAACTTTTCTTAAGCACTACTGGTTATTTGTACCTGGGACCATTCTGAATAATGCCATCTTGTTAAGACACAGTCACCATGGCAGGGTTCTCGTGTGGGAGGTTTAAGTTGGTCACCACAGTAGTGGTCATCTACTGGAACAGTCTGTCCTTTATGAATGGAGTACTTCATGCAGTGGACATCCAGTGATCTATATCCTTGACCACAATGGGATGAACATTCACTTTTGCTAATGATGTGCCACCTAGAAAAAAAGGATGTTATTATACTTAGGGATGCCAATTAATGCAATTTTAAAAAATGGATTCAGAGAAATTCATGCATAGGATTCAATTTTGAAAATTCTGTTAGAATTGATTGACAAGCTGCCTGGATATATATCATTAGATGAAAAATTCTGAGGTAAGCCCAAACTTTCATTTTTATAGATGAGAAAATGAGGCCCAGAGGTAGAAATTATTTTACCCCCAAAAGAAAATCTATCTTGTCCCCCAAATATATAAAAATGATGGTGGTCTGGCTAAAGCTAAAGAAAGGGAACCAGCACTATATCTAGTGATGTCAGTCTGGCATTTGGTGGTGGCTTTGTAGGTTCAAGGAACCCCAAGCTTTCCCAAAAGCCTTCGAAAACAACTGGTTTAGATCACGATTACCTAATTACTTAGTGGTAGATTTAAGACTGAATATATCTGACTCACAAACAGGTAGTATGTCTCTATGCAATCACACTAAAGTATTTCATGATTGGGAAATATCTTACTAGACCAGTAAGACAAAGCCTTTAAACATTGGCAAACTAGGTTTTTATAAGGCATATTATATTTTCTAATTCTTGTAAACTATTTTTTAGACATGTTTTCAGAGAAAACATTTTTTTCTGCAAGTAATCTGCTTGTTTTAGCCAAATTACCACAATTATAGCCTAGCGATCTATCAGACAAGATGAGTGCAACAGTAAAACAGAGCACAGAATTCACAAAGTTTGTTTCAATTCCCAATAGCATCTCAGGGATTTCACTGTGCTTCACTCCACAGCAATAAGTGGATGAGATTTATTCAAGCAACTCTTCTACTATGCTTTCAAACAATAACATAAATATATAAAAATGATCATCCTTGCTGACTGAGAGATTGGGGCCATGCCTCAATGTTAATGGTCACTCACTAGATAGGGTTGTTCTTAACTTTGCTCTAAGACCAATTCCAGTCACCATCACCCTCACCAAAAGACAGGTAAAATTTAGAAGTGGATACTTCCCTGTCCCATAATCTAGGATCATGTTTCTTAATGTTTAATGGACAAAATACTGATAAGATCAAGAAATCACTCTACTGATTCTTTAATCCTCAAACTTAAAAAGTTTATTCATAGGTTCAAAGGGAATTATACAATCATTCTCCAAAATTTATGGTTTCAGATCTTTAAACTATGGATTTTAAGATTAGAGTTTACCTATATCTTACAAATTTGTTTCCAATCCTTACACAAAATTGAGACCTATATACTGGTATTCATCAAATACTATGAATAAACATTCAAATCAGTTGCCAAGTTTCACAATAAACTAGTGAACCTGACATTTTATACTAGCAGGGACACAGGATAGACATTAATTACAGGTCCATCCGAGCAGGCACTGTGCTAGATGCTTTACATCATATCTCACTTATTGATTTTACCCTGGTTACATAACACATTATTGCTTTACCTTAGTTCACAGTCTGTATTACACCTTTCAGTCACAAACAATGGAAGTGGCAAATGGTCACATCTTTGGTCGGACACTACCATGTGATCACTCTTCCGAATGCAGGTAATTTTTCTTCTGTGAAGACCTTGGTGAAAGTCAAATGACAATTAAATGGAAAGTTCTCTTAAGTAGATGTTCTAGAAGTATTTAATTCTGCTAATAGCCTAAGCAATTCAGTGAAGTAAAAAAAAAAAAAAAAAGAAAATTCCAACACAAGATACAGTATAGACTAGCACATTAATTTAGTCAAAAATGACTTTCTGGAGTAAGCAAGCTGAATCCTGACTGAGAAGTTTGCTTAGTAAAGCGACACACGGAGGGTGGGCCAGATAGAGAGTAGAAAGAAATTCATGAGAGCTGGCTAGAGGGGTCAGAGTTGACACTGATGCTCTGTAGTCCACTACTGTTTCCCATTATTTGCTTGCCTCTTCCCCAGAGAAGTATTGCATACCTTCACTTGCTACATGTTACTCCAACTTCCTAAGAGAGGTATATACCTCCATGTTCATTAACTTTGGGCTTATGCCAACCAACTGCAAAAGAATATGACCCTTTTCCACTTCTAAGCAGAAGCTCTAAAAGCTACTATATACTTCTGTCCAGCTCACTTTCCCTTTCCCCTCTGTCTCTAAAGTAGCCTTTCCCAGATAAGGTTGATCTTTCAGATTGGAATTGTGAATGGAAAAGACACAAACAATAAAAAGATCATTGGCTATCAGTTTGACAGGGTATGGAGGGAGGGATTCTTAGCGCAGGGAAAGTATTCTGCATGATGCTGTAATATGTATACGTGCAATTAAACATTTGTTAAAATCCATTGGATGTATAACACAGCGAACTGTAAACTATGGGTTGTAGTTAATAACACATCAATTGTAACAAATGTGTCTCACTAATTCAAGAAGCTATAGCGGAATGGGAGGGAGGAGGTGAAAAACAATGTGTAAATTTTCTGTACCTTCTGCCTCAATTTTTCTATCAACCAAAACTGCTCTAAAAATAATCTTTTTTTTGGATGCCTGGGTGGCTCAGCGGTTGAGTGTCTGCCTTTGGTTCAGGGCATGACCCTGGGGTCCTGGAATCCAGTCCCACATCGGGGCTCCCTGCATGGAGCTGAGATTTGCTGGTTGGTTGTACACAGCATCACCACAGTGAAAGCAAAGCTAAGAAGTGATTATAATGGGCCAGAATAGACAGATCTTTACACTTTCTGCAATGAGGAGACAGGAAAAAGTTTAGGCAGAGACATGATCAAGTTTCTATTTCATCAAAGTTCAACTGCATACTTTCAGTTAGCTAAACATGAACATGCATGTTTATCTTTGCTCTGTCCTAAATACCATCTGAAAAAAACATAAGGAATTTTGAAAAGGAATAAACCTAACAGAACAAAAAGAATAAAAAAAGGAAGCACAGTAGGCAAGGAAAGAAATTCTGAATATGAAAAGGGGATGGAAATAACTAACAGAGCCCAGGAAGCTGAAACTTAAGCCTGTAGAGGGACCAAGTGAATAAGAAACAATACATTCATGCTAAAGAATCCAAGAAAATCCCAGGAATTGAAAACACCAGGTTCTGTTGAAGAGGCCCGAAAAAAATGGAAGAGTGATTGAAAAGTACTGATGAAGAATAGTTGGACTCCTACTCTTCTAGTTGAGAGCAGCATTGTCCAATAAAAATAGAATGTGAGCCATGTATGTAATTTCATATTTTCTAGTTGTCACGTTAATAATAATAAAAAAAAGACATAGGTGAAATTGATATTTGGTACGTCTAACCTCAAGTACCTAAAATATCATTTTAGCTATATTTTACTTTTTTTTTTTCCCACACTGAGTTCTCAAAATTCATTGTGCATTTCACGCTTATACCACATTTCAATCGGTTAGCTACATTTGGCCAGTGGCTACCATACTGGACAGCAAAGCTCCAGAGAAAGTGAACCTGGGGAGATAGACAGCTTAAGGAAGTTGGGGGAAGTACTGTACCAAAAATAAGAGAATTAAGAAAAAGTCTCCATATTGAATGATGAGAACCAGGCCTACTGGATTCTCTTTCCATTCCCCTCTGGCTCCAAGCCGACTTTTATGGTTCTCTCGTCTGCAGGCTGACCATTAGAAGATTCCCCACTTGAGAGGCTCTTTAACCCCCAAGAAGATTAACTGACAATGACATGTGGGGTTTCTCCTCCAATGACACATGAAAGGGCTATTTAGTGATCCAATTACTCTATAATGAGGTCCTACTTCACTTATCTGACCAACACAGAACTCTCAATCTGCATTTTAGTCTTAAATATGAACAAATAGCCAAGGATCAGCAGACATTTCAGGAAATTCACTGACACACAAGAGACCAAAATAAACAAAAACAAAGTAAAACTAAAATGAAACAGATTATGTCAGATAGAAGAAAATCTAAAGACTATGATTAATACTGTCAGAGATACAGATATTACACGTCTATGAAACAAAAGCAAGATGTTATGACTAAGAATGTTAACAATGTAAATTCAGAAAAGAAATTAGCAAATAGTGATTGGTTCAGGAGGTTGAATGTCTGAAATGTATAAACATCAGAAAGATTTAAGAGAAAATTCAATGTAAGGAAATCATTAAATCATACAGTAAAATTTCTCAAGTCAAAGAACCTGTTTCCAAATGTGAGTGGCATCCTAATGACCCAGGAAAACAGATGAAAGAAACACCAACATCAAGGCAAATTGTCCTGAAATTTCACACCACTAGAATTCAAGAGAGGAGCCACAAAACTTCCACAATGGAAAGTGTCAGAGAAACACAGGAAACCAGAGAACAAGACTTTCAACCTTCTAAAGTACAAAATCTTAGCGTTTATTCCAAACTACTGAGCAAACATGAGAATAATGCCATTTTCATATAGAAAAGGTTTCAACAAACTACCTTTTTCAGGAATATTATTGAGGGATATGTTTCATCAGTGGGGGAAATAAAAAGAGGAATTCATGGGATTTAGAAAACAGGGAACATAGAAGAGAATCCCCCAAAAAATAACGAAGGGAAAGTTCACGAGGACAGTCATGTAAAAGGACCAAAAGCAACAAAACCAAATTAGAGCAAGAGAAAAGAGGGCCACAGTAACAGTAGACTGATTCAAAAAGTAAAGGAGAATTGAAACTGCCAGATTAAGTAACGTACTTGAAAATATTCAGATAAAATTTCTAAGCTCTCACAAAGTTTGGGAACTCATTACATTCAGTACACAGAGTAACAAAACTGAGGGAATTTCAATCTTAATTTTTTAAAAAGAACGTATATGTGTGTGTATGTGTTTATTTAGCTAGCAGGTCCAGGAGAGGGGGTGGGCAGAGGGAGCCGCAGATTCCCCACTGAGCTGGGAGCCTGACATGGGGCTCAACGCTACGACTCTGGGACCATGGCCCGAGCAGAAGGCAGACGCTGAACTGAGCCACTCAGGCACCTCTCTTTTTTTTTTTTTTTTTTTTTTTTTGAAGAGAACGTGCACATGTGTGCACGCACTCATGGTGCGGAGAGGGGCAAAAGGAGAGTGAGAATCTTAGGCTGGTTCCATGCCCAGAGCAGAGCCTGATGCAAGGGCTCAATCTCACAACCCTGAGATCTTGACCCAAGTGGAAATAAAGAGTTGGACATTTAACCAACTGAGCCACCAGGCCCCCCTATGGGAATTTCCTTTTAGAAAAACTAAAAAGTTACAAAGAGCGAATATAACCATCGTATACTATGTGGCAACTAACAGTTTTTTCCCTACATCTCAAAATTGTTGAAGAGATATCACTGAACAATCAAAATTGTTCAGACTCCCAAACCACTGCATCAGGTCTGGATGAACCTTTTATTTGGATCTTGCTCTTTTTTACTCGATACATTCTCCACATTTTCACACATTCCCTCACTCACTTGATGTTTGGATTTGTTCCTAGCTCCCCATATCCACTGCCACAGACCGGGGTACCCATTCAGTGCTGGAATGCTGTTCCCTGTTCTCAAAACCTCCATTTCCTTTTGTAAGGCCCATCTAGGGTCCTTCTGTCTCCTCCTCTGTACCAAAACTTTGTTCCTCCTTCCGCATTTATGCCAGTCATTTACTATCTACGGCAGTCTCCCTCCACAGACATCGTCCCAATGAAAACATCTGTTCCCATGCAATCAATCTGAGCACCACAATCCCAACATCACAGGACCAAGTCTGTGTGTGTGTGTGTGTGTGTGTGTGTGTGTGTTTTCAGAACAGGACATCACAATTTCTTTGGCACCTTGAGGTCAGTTTGTTAGTCTGTTCCTCACATTCCCCTCATCTACGGTCACTGCCTCTGGCTACCCACCTCATTTCAGCTCATTTCCATTTGGTTCTGAGTAACGTCTCCTCTGAACCACTGCTCCCCTAATTTCCAAAACCTTTCTCCAGTCCCCATGAGAACTACTTTCCACTGCATCAGACTTCCCTGTGCCTTCAATATTGAATCTCCTCACACACTGCTCCATCTTTTTTGCACTTCTCTGGGCACATCTGTAGCACTGCATTTACTTAGACCAAGAAAATCTATTCATGCTGGTTTCATCCACTAGAAATTAAAACTCGGATGCAGAATTGAGGTCTTAATTTGAAACAAAGTAAAGCAGCCCCTCAAAGTTACTGATTTGAGAAGTATTACACAATTAAGTATCCATAACTACACATTTCCCAAAGATTACAGTCTCTTCACATATTCTTTCTCGACCGTAAACGTCCCTGCTTTTCCATTTCCTGGTACGCTCTTTTCACTTATTCATGCCAACACCACAAATGTACTTTCTTGTGGTCATGGAAAGAAAATAAAAGAATGCAAGGATGTTGGGTACCCCAACACCGAACAGAAGAGATTGGTTACTAGGAAAGTGTATGGAGGTGAGTGCGTGAGAGAACACTTATTTCACTGGGAAAGAGTATCCATCAGTTCCCCTTCATCTGTGGTCTCAGTACTGCAGTCAACCACGGGCCAAAGATGATCCACTTTTTAATGCACCACCTGAAGATCAATAGAGCCTAGAGCCTAACAGAATTCACCACACTTCATCTCATCACGTGAGCATTTTATCACCTCACATCATCACAAGAAGGGTGAGTACAGTACAATAAATTTTGAGAGAGACCACATTCACAGAAATTTTATTAGGTACAGGTGATCCTTCAACAACATGGGTTTGAACTATGCAGGTCCACTCACACATGTTTTTTTGATAAATACCATAGATGTATCTTGGCTTCTGGTTTTGTTAACATTTTTTTTTCTCTAGCTTGCTTTATTGTAAAACGACAGTAATTAATAAATATAACATACAAAACATGTGTTAAGTGCTTGTTATCGATAAGATTTCCAGTCAACTGTAGGCTAATAGTAGTTAAGTTCTTGGGGAGTCAAAAGTTTCACGTGAATTCTTAACTCCATGGAGGTTGGTACTCCTAACCCTTGTACTGTTCAAGAGTCAACTATATAGTGTTATAATTGTTTGATTTTATTACCAATCTCTTACTAATTTATAAACTTTATCATAGTAACTATATACAGGAAAAGACAAAGTATGTATGAGATTCGATGCTCTCTATAGTTTCAGGCACGGAATCCTGAGGGGTACATGGAATGGATCCCTCCTCCAAAAAGCACAGTGGATTACTGTACAAGTTAGAGAAACTGCTTGCAACTCCAAGAAAGAATGAGAAAAAAAGCAGTAATAGAGAATGTTGGAAAGGGGAGAGACAGATGAGGCTGTTAAGTATCAGAAACCATGAATGGGGAGAAAAGTAGGAGGAAAAAAGGTAGGAAACCCTTGTTATGTTCGTGCAGTGATGTGTGTCTGTGTAGACATTTGGGGGACTCTGTAGGCAGACAGCCCCGAAAGTACTCCATACCAGCATGCACAGGCAAGCTTCTGTCTCTTTCACTCAACACCAGTGTACCTTGACACATCTTGGTGCAGTCTTGCCATGGTCCATACGGATCCCATGTGACTAGGTCGTTCTTCTCTTCCACGGGGATATTGAAGGAATATCGTACATCAGGGTTGTATAAATTACCCACACATAAAACCTCAATAGAAATACACAGGAGCACACAATTAATTCATAAAAAGATATTCCTGAAAGACATCATTTTTATGTTTAATAAATACAAAGCCCTTAACCATCAGTTTATGGATAGGATTAAAAAGGAGTCTTATCAAGGACGCCTGAGAATTTACCTGCAAAACAACTTCTTCTTCCAGCCGATCAGTACTATTAATTCTTTCAATTGAGCTGTTTGAACCACTGTATTCAAAAATAGCTCCTTGTATGTTGATTTCCTTTTTTGACATACTTACAACAAAATTCCCATTCAAAAGAAAATTCCCTTGAGTGTCAGATAATGCTGTAAAAGAACAGTACTCATGAAATAGTAAAACAGTTCAGTCAATAATACAAGAAATATTTAACTTTTAAAATTCAAATCCTTTTCTGAAATTAACATAAATGTAAATTAATTTTGGGAAATAAATATTTGACTATAACATGTTATCTAACCCATACAAAGAGAAACTCCAGCATATCAGCTAAAGATACTAAATTTACCCTATACTTTTCTGAGAATGTCCTCCCTCTACCAGACATACAGCTTCAGGAAGGACATGTAGGAAGAGGAAAAACAGAAGTTATAGACTCAGGAGATACATCAGCTAAATCAGTCCTGGTCATCAA
The DNA here is from genome assembly GCF_048418805.1 of Vulpes vulpes. Lineage (NCBI taxonomy): Eukaryota > Metazoa > Chordata > Mammalia > Carnivora > Canidae > Vulpes > Vulpes vulpes. Next base: position 10,331,747 of record NC_132787.1, on the reverse strand, counting down.
TGGTGAAGAAACAACGACCACTCAGACTGCTATAATATTTCATTTATGCTCTTCTCAGAAACAAAGGTACAAAGCTATAAAATTCTAGGGGTCAATATTTTTTTTAGTATTTTATTTATTCATGAGAGACACAGAGAGAGAGGCGGAGACATAGGCAGGGAGAGAAGCAGGCTCCCCACAGGGAGCCTGATGTGGGACTCAATCCTGGGACTCTGGGATCACACCTCATGCCAAAGGCAGCCACTCAACCACTGGGCCACTCAGGTGTCCCTAGGGGTCAATATTCTAAGAGCCATCCGATGACCATACTATTCTTTATATAAATGTCTGGATCTTTTTCATGGAGAGGCACTCTGACGCTGTTGACATACATGTGAATGACTGCTACTACCTCTCTGTTCCTGCAACTTGTTCTCAGTCCCAGTGATGTGTTAGTACAAGCCTGTCTAATACGTATTTGTGTATATTTATAGGCTATATAAAATACATATGTATAAATTTTTATGTATATAAATATGTAAAATAATATCGTATGCATTCACAGTTTCTTTTAAAATATAAAACTGCATGGTGTTCACAGTAACTGAGTAATAAAATGAAACAAATTGGTATTAGAATAATGGGTTTAAATTCAAGTTGTTCCAATTAATTCCTATGTGAGTTTGGACAAACCACTTGCTTAGTTTCCTAACTGTACCAGGCATAGAAATTCCTACTTTTAAATCAGCCTTTTAAATCAGGATCAAATTTGGAAAACGTTTGTAAAAAGTGTGTAAGTTGTAAAGCTCTGTGCATTTTTAACTTTTAAGAGAACGTATAATATTTGTTAGACTAATATAAGCTCTGTACTAATCAAATACTATTTTGCTTCCTTTACTTACATATTATTCAGTGGAGCAATAACCTTTTTAGTAAATGTTTGTTTGACCTTCCAGGAAACTCCACACCCAAAGTGCACAAGTTACCCAGAACTAAGCTTTGTAATAAATACTACACTCCTGGAAAAAGCAACCCTGAAGGAATTACTGCTAAATAAATTTGGCATTTCTGTGTCTGTATGAACTGTCTTTTTATATTACACTAAATTCCATGAAAAACCAGTAAAATTCTCTACGTATCCTATAAAATGAAAATTCCTCTAAAGAATCTGTACTTTATCAAAAGTGAATAGGTCTACTTAAGGAACTATCAGTTATATTATAATTAAGAGAAATAAAACTTTACTTAGAAAAAGTCTGTACATTTCACTACTTTTGGTTACCAAAGCCAATTTCATAAATATAAATGTTTATAAACCCCTTCTAATAATTTCACATATTTGCTCAAGTTAGACTTTGATTGTTCCATTACTACCTCTTTTACAGAGTATACTAATACCTCATTGGTAAACATCTTTTTAAAAGATTTTTTTAAAATTTATTTATTGATGAAGGACAAAGAGAGAGAAAGAGAGGCAGAGACACAGGCAGAGGGAGAAGCAGGCTCCATGCAGGGAGCCTGACATGGGACTCGATCCCGGGTCTCCAGGATCACAACCCAGGCTGCAGGTGGCGCTAAACTGCTGTGCCACCGGAGCTGCCCCTGGTAAACATTTCTAATTTTTAAACTGGTTGTCCATTCCTAGGTAAACACAAATATCTACATTTGGAACCTAAGAGCAACATGTTAAATATCTACAATATGGTTACATCTATTGATATATATGTACCAAGGTAATATTTTTAGCAAAAGAAAAATAATTGCAACAAAATATAAAAGGAAAATATATCAAAATATTTACACTTGATTTGAGAAATTTTTTTTTTATAAAAGGGAAATTGACAAAATTAACCATTTAAAAGTGAACAATTCAATGGCATTTAGTATATTCATGTTATACAACCACTACTTCTAACTAGTTCTAAAACTTTTCATCATCTCAAAAGAAAATTTGTATCCCTGAAGCACTTATTCCCTTTGCATTTAACTTTCTAATGTCAGCTTCAAGTCTTGTGATAAGCTTCATGATAGATTCAGACTCCTCACTTAGTAGCATTGATAACTTGGGCCAATATTTCACTTTAATGTGAACCAGGTACTTGCAATATCTGCTCTATACCATCCCCTATTCCAGCTTGGTGAGTTGCTGAAAAGTCAATACTAAGGTATTTCCCAGACAGAAGGAAAAGGTTTGTAAAGAATTCTTTTCATCTTTGGGCCTAACTGAAATTCCTTAAGGCTAAAAACTAATTTCTAAAAATAAATATAAACGAAGAAGCCTATACCCTAGATGTAGCTAAAGGACAATACACTGTGGCTATCTTCATTAACATTTAAAAATCTGAAATCAATTCTCTGTCTTGCTTTAACATAAGTGTTCCATAATGGAATACTAAGCCATTCAAAAAATGAAATCTTGTCATTTACAACTACATGGGTAGAACTAGAGAGTTATTATGCTAAGCAAAATAAGTCAATCAGAGAGACAATTATGTTATTTCATTCATATGTGGAATTTAAAAAAATAGAATCATAAGGGAAGGGAGGGGAAAAATAAAAGATGCTATCAGAGAGGGAGACAAACCATAAGAGACTCAATCATAGGAACAAACTGAGGGTTGCTGGAGAGGAGGCAGGGGATGGGGTAACTGGGTGATGCACATTAAGGCGGGCACATGACGTGACAATCACTGAGTGTTATATACAACTGATGAATCACTGAACTTTACTTCTAAAACTAATAATACACTATATGTTAATTAAATTTAAAAAATTTTAAATAAGTGTTTTGTTTCAAGTTTTTATTTAAATTCTAGTTAGTTAACATATACTGTATACTGTAATATTGACTTCAGGAACAGAATTTAGTGATTCATCATTTACATATAATACCCAGTGCTCAGCACAGTGCTCTTCTTAATCTCCATCCCACTCGCCTCTAGCAACTCTCAGTTTGTTCTCTATAGGTAAATTTCTTATGATTTGCTTCCCTTTTTTTCTCCTTCCCCAATGTTCATCTCTTCTGTTTTTTAATTTCCACGTATGAGTGAAACCATTTAATGTTTTTTAAAGTTTATATTTAAGTCCTTTTGATACATTAAAAAAACAGTTAATAAATTCTTTAAAGAACATTTAACCACAAAAAAAGTCTATAATTAATTTTGGATAAAAAGAAAATAATTTCATTCTAAATAAACACGCAACTCTGAATATAATCTTTGGTTATTTAAAACACTATGTGGTAAAAGCAAATTTTTCAGAATTTTACTCAGTGTTTTTATTTTTATTTTTTAAAGATTTTACTTACTTATTCATGAGACACACAGAGAGAGAGGCACAGACATAGGCAGAGGGAGAAGCAGGCTTCCTGCAGGATGCAGGACCTGATCTTAGGACTCAGGATCATGACCTGAGCAGAAGGCAGATGCTCAACGACTGAGCCACTCAGGTGTCTTGTTCAGTGTTTTAGAAATAAGTATATAACTCAAGAGGAAAATATGTATAGGAAGTCAGATGACTTAAGCTCAGTATGAAATGAAAATGCGTGTTTGTTCAAGTGGCTCTTCTTGCCTTCTAAGAATTTACATCAACCGCAGACCTCCATGAAACTGAACACAAATCACATATTGGCTGTTTACTAGAAATGTTTACCAAGGTAATTGTCATCTTCTGGTTTTCCAGAATAGCTATGCTGAAGAATATCAATGTTTGTTGCTCCTGCTGGAATCTTGACAACAACATTATAACCTGCAATATAATTTGATACATGTTAACTTTCACAAGCTGATGGCCCAGAGGCTATTACAGCTGGATGATTAAAAAAAAAAAAAACTGAATAGCACAGACAATTTCATTTTATCTTTGAAAAATGATACAGTACTTATTCTTTTTTAATCAATGCATTACACAATTACTAAGGATTGAGAAAAAAATGGTTGTCTACAAATATACAGTTTGGGATCCTTAAAGTACTTCCTATTTTCTTTTCTAAAATTCTGAACACAGAATGAGAAAGGAGTTAAAATTATAGTTCCTGAGATAATTAGAACACATATTCATTCTCAAATTTGACTAATACTTTTAGACTTTATACTTCCCAATGGAAAAAAATAGAGGATTTCAATGTTATTCATCAATCCAAAAAGTATCAAAATAGTTGGTGATTGCTCTGTGTTTACACAGAGATTTGGTGACAGGCAAAAACAACAAGTTAACATTTTTTAAGCTTTTGGGTTTCTAGTGTAACCAAGAAGTCTATAGCTACTCCCAAAATTTTACATTATTTTCAAAAGTCTAACAAATTGTCATGAGAGAAGTAAAATGTTTATTTGAGGGAAATCAAAGTAATATTTCTATTTTATGAGACCAAATTCAACAGTACTGGCACTGCTCAAAAGATGAGGAAATACTACATAGTAAACAAAAAATGTTTTCCCTACACCACACTCATTACATAGTTCTCCAAATACTCTCAGATTCTGTCAGCAACTAATTTTCCTCTAGTGATTATTCTAAGTTGTTCCTTTGCCTTATTAGTTTTTCCTTGTATTTAATACACGAGTAAAACGAGTTGTATGAGTTTTTCTCATACACTAACTTTTAAAAAAGATTAAATTTACAGCCCTGACATGAGAATACCTCGCATGTTTTAGTGTTCTAATTTATATTCCTTAAAGACATCACATTTTAAATATAAGGTGATAAATGGTCTGCTGACTCTGCATACATTATATGCATATTGGTTGTAAATCATCAGCCTACAAGAATAATTTTAACTTATTATTTTTCCACTATAAGATATTCCTACTACCTCCTATTTACATCTTTCCAGTTTTTTAAGAAAGCAATTCCCAGGCATTACAAATGTGAAAGACAAAGGCTACCACCAGAGGGCAGAAATGTGACAAATGTTACACTACAAAGGAGTTTAATATCTTTTTCCATTCGCAAACTGATTAATTCATAATACAATTTTGGCAGAGTTGTATATTTTATCCTAATTTAATACACGTGGTTTTGTGTGGGGAAAAAAATGTTTTCTAGTGGGTAGAGACCGATTTCTGGTAAATGTATCACTGGTTTAAACAAAAGATCAAATGTGTGTGGCTCACATGAACTAATGAATCTTACCTACAAAAATAATGTCATATCTAGTAACTAAGATTCATAAGCATTACCAGAGTATAAATGTTACTATATTTTTACTATGGATAAAAATATAAATTTTGCATTTTAAATCATATTACTTTAATTGAGGCAATTCATACTAACTTAACTGTGTTTAAACACATGTGAACATAATTTAAGGTTGACAATAAAACTATAAAAAATACATTTTTCATTTTGCAAGGAAATTTGGTACCATAAAAAGGAAAAGGTTTTCCTAGAAAAGTCTCAGAAGAGAAAATATCTCATACTCTCATAACAATTTTAAAGAAAAATGAAATCATGGCCAAATAGGATTTATATATGTAATCTAGATACTTCCTGAAAAATCAAATATAATAATCCCAAATCAACACTTAAATTAATGGTTTCATCCTTCACTCATTTTAATATAGTGGTTCAAATGATGAAAAGTAATTGAAAGCAATTCTCCTGGGAAAATCATAAATATATACATTTCAGACTACAGGAACAGCAATAAAGACCCTATTAATTGGAGGACTATTCAAACATCACTGGCAAGTAGCACTGGATTTACTCTAATAAATACACCTACTGTATTTTCAAGAATCTGATTTGCCTTGAGCAAATGAATTCATTAATCCAAGGATACATCTGGTATATTTTTCTATATTTAGGAATATTTTACATTTTTATATTTAGGAAATTTTTACTAATCATTTTTTTAAAATTTTATTTATGATAGTCACACACAGAGAGAGAGAGAGAGGCAGAGACATAGGCAGAGGGAGAAGCAGGCTCCATGCACCGGGAGCCCGACATGGGATTCGATCCCGGGTCTCCAGGATCGCGCCCTGGGCCAAAGGCAGGCGCTAAACCGCTGCGCCACCCAGGGATCCCCTTACTAATCATTTTGAACTAAAGGTACAGAGTGGGCAAAACAATAAACCATTATTATGCCTTGATTATATACTCTCATTATATCAAATAAAAGGGAAAATTAACAACAAATATATAGCTTACCATAATGAGCACTGTTGAAGACACCTGTCATTGTCCTGCATGAAGAGTTATCCCCACCACACACTCCACATTTGTCTCTCCTGGCCTTGGAGTTTAACACATGATCACAGCCAGCTTGCTTCAAAATAACAATAATTATAATCAGTATTATAAAAGTGACTGTTATAAGCATGGTGTTTTATAAAATTTTCACAAATATTCTTGCAATTAATGGGAGATTCGGTACAACAGGATTTTTCAGAGTATCTACTGTATCTACTGGTTTTGTTGTGCCAAAGTATCTACTGGTTTTGTTGTTTAATATTTCACACACCTTTTCATCACATGGTTGAAAAAACAGTGCTTTTCAAAGGGTTGTCCACCTACCTCCCGCATCAAAATCACATGGGATGGCATTTAAAAAGGTAGATTCCCGATTTTCTAAATTAAAAAAATCCTTGGAGGTAAGAACTAGGACTCTGCATTGTAACAAACATGGACAATAATTACTTTGTCCACTGTCTAAGCCATTCTTTAAAAAAATATAATTCAAAGAGACAAAAAAGCATGATTATGTAAGAACACATTTAAAATAACTTCAAAGAGATGACTTTCATGATTTTTTAAACTCATGGATCTTAGAACTCCAGGAATAAATGGAGTACATTTGAAAAATTTATTTCTTCAAAATTAATAACCATCTTATTAAGTTGTGTTTATGTAAAGAGTGAATAATTGGACAAAGGTTGAAAGTGAATGGTTTCATTCAGGACTTTAAAAGAGTAAGTGCAGTTCTCCATGCAGATACTGTCCTCTGCATGCACTGTCCTAACTCTTAGTTCCTTAGAGTACTCCTCCAAAATTTCATGATAAGAAAATTTCATAAGCCTCATTCTTTTATACACAAGGTGAATTATTTCCAAAATGAATGTCAACCAGATGTTTCCTGAAAGGAACATGCATCTGTAAGTTCAGATAATCATTGTTTTTCATGGTATAGGATTTTGTGCTAATTCAGATAAAACTTAAATTTTTCAGGCCACCGAGTACCCGTTTTCTAGTCTGTTTCCTTTGTTTTGAACATCTCATTAGACCTTCGAGTGCAAAGCATTTTATCACTAGGCAACTGGTAATAGATGTTTGGCTAAGGAGAAAATTGGTACCTTAACCCAAGGAATGAATTCATAATATTACCCTTGTATTCTTTAGACAGAATTCATTATCCTAGTTCTCAAACTCACCATTTTTAAGACCTCATTCTGCAGTGTGGCTGCTTTAATTCAGAATCTCATCTGCTTCTCACCTAGAATCCGAAGTGGCTATCTCCAATCTTCTCCCAACCCCATATATTTTTGAAGATTCTAACATGCAGATCAAATAACATCTCTCACTCAACTCCAAATTCTCCTAAGGGACCTCCAGGACCTCAGAAAAAAAAAGTGAATTTAAAGCTAGTCCCTATGTCCAATCAGTCCTTTACCTCCTCACCTTTCTAAATCCTATTCATCCTCAATAATTAGCTCAAGCCTCACATTCTCATGAGCATTTTCTGAACCATTTACATACTTCCCCACAAAACACTCCTTTCTCGATATCCCTATGCCACTGTGCTGATGACCCCATAGCCCTGCATTGGAATTATTCACATGCCTATCTGTGACCACCTTGGGGTTTATGGTTCTGTTTCAGTCTTTCATCCTGGTGACTAGAACAGTATCTAACATTTAGTAGGTACCCAGCGAATGTCATTGAATACACCCAGGAAGTAAAACACAAGGATGAAAAGAGGAAGGGGCAAGGGTGCCTGGGTGGCTCAGTCCCCTGTTAAGCACTTGACTCTTGGTTTCAGCTTAGCTCACGATCTCAGGGTCATGCAATGAAGCTCCACATCAAGCTCCATATGCATCTACTTAGGTTTCTCTCTCCTTCTACCTGCCCCCCCTCCCAAATAAATAGATCTTAAAAAAAAAAAAAAGAGGGAGGGAGGGGGAAATAGCATCACTAACCAACAAGGAGGGGGTCACAAGAGTTCACATTTGAAGTAGCCAAAGGACTCTACAACCCTGCGTCCTAGTATTTTCTTTTTAAGAAGTCAATTCTCACAACTCATTTTGATCTTGAGTACCATAAGCAAAACAAAATCAGCAAACTTAATGTTTCATGAGTCACTCTTGATGACAGAGAACTGCCTAGTAACAAAGTCTCCTGACCATACTTCTAAAGATAGAATGGTATCATTGAAGGGTGCTGCACTGGAATTCGTGAAAATGTATTCTGAGGTAGAGAAAAAGAATATTATGAAATATAAGTTTAAATATAAGTTTACTTACCCGACAGAGGCCTTGAACACAGATATCATTAGTTTCAGTTCCACAAGGAGTACCATCAGCAACCCTATCCTTCAACTGGTAGAAGTTAGTGGTTCCGGCAACCCGACAATACAGTTTACAGCGATCTTTTATGGCAACTGTAAGAAAAAGTTACATTTTTGGTGTACAATAATATGGCTGTATGGTCCTAGGTCTCAAGAAATTTTTACATCAAAAAATATTCTAACTACTTACTCCCACTGTATTTTGGAAGCCACCTCACATTAGGGGAAAGACCATTGATGTTGAAATGTTTACCATCAAAATCAGAGCACTGCTTCTCTCGAAAGTCTTGCTTGCCTTTTGGACATGAATCAGTATTACATGATCGAAATTTCATCCTGCGGCCCACACAGTACTTTCCTCCGTTTCTTGGCCTAGTCAAATTCATTACATTTTAAAGCACATCAGTATAATATTCTTTCTGCCATTTACTTCTAAAACTGTTCCACTCTGTCCCAGGATCTGGAAAACCACTTATGTCCCACTAACACTTTTTAACAGGAGTACGTTACATGGTTTTTAAGCAATTCAGTGGCTAACAAATTGTAAAAATACTCATCTTAGGATAGATACTGTGGGCTAGAAGGCAGCACTGATCACTTATTCATGACTTGGTCAACTCACAAGGAACTAATGACAGGAATTTGTTTTAAAATGTCAAAATAGGGTTTGTTCACTTTGAGGGGTTAAGAAAAAAAGACCTAGTGAACCAAAGATGATACCATGTTAAAGAAATATACAGGCATCTTTGTTGCATATATACTACTTATCACTCACTTCAAAGAGTTTTGTGGTATTAATCTATATCCATCCATCTCTTTATTTCAACTTATGCTGGAAAATAAAAACTCTTTTTGTCAGCATTTTTTAAACATAAAAACTTCTAGCATAATTTAAATACCATGAAATTCAAATGAACTAAGTCATTTTGCTCAAAGTCCTAACTACACATAAAGAATTCTTTATTGCTTACCAATTTATATATCATAACAGACACATTTAGAAATCTTTATGGAATCTCTACATTCTTTTAAATATTTTGATGAGGGGGAAAATATGCTTCAGTACTTATTCAACCTAAAGACACTGATGCATCTATAATATGAGAAGCAGAGAAAGAAAATAGGACATGTCAAATTACACAAAACAGTAAAAAACAGGTAATGAAAATACATATTTTATGCAGAAGAGCCAAGAGACAATTTTAAAGGAGCCAGGAATTTCAATGGAAACACAGTAAATGTAAAAACTTCATTACATTACTGTCATTTTTACAACTACTTCGCAAATTTACACTAAATCAGAAAAAATCAAGGATCCTATCTTAACTCATAGTCTAAAGATTAAGCTAGTTAATATATTTTTTTAAAGGTTTGAATCTACCAAGATAAGGTAATATGGCTTAAAGTATTCCAGAAGTTTTCTAAATCTCAGAAATTTACAGACTGACCTCCAGTTTAGAAGTGAATGAAACTGATGTCTACTTTCTGGTGCCTTGAGATAATCTTAATTTACAGGGACATAAAAAAGACATACTCAGGGCGATTACAGAGCCTGGTTGTGCTTTTGATTCCACCTCCACATGTTCTTGAACAAGAGCTGTAAGGTCCCCATGGTCCCCATTCACCATCTACCGGACGTGTTTCCATTTCTTTGTTTACACATAGCCCATGATGGCAATGCTTAAAAAAAAAAAACACACACACACACACATACACACACCACAATGAAATGATTCATACATACAAAATTAGAATATCAGTAATTATAATAGCATAAATATCAATAAAGAAAATGTATACAACTTAAAGCAAAATATTAATTCAGAAATGTGATTACATTTGGCACTCAAATATTTCTGATTATCTGCTAAGTAACTGTAAAAAGATCTGTGGAATGAAGAAAGAATAGGAAATTTCCCTTGCCTTTGAGATTTTGAGTCTCACTGAGGGAGGGAAGACCTGCTGTATGGGGAAAGTGTAGTAAAATGAAAATTTAAGTGAGTAATGCATATCTGTGATTCTGGTTTTCTATGCAAAGATATGTATCACTCTTCCACTCTTCTAGCTAACTTTTTACTTCATCTCATTCAAAGTCTCAATGCTCACTTTCTTACTTTCACCAAAAAAATGGAAATGTACAAAAGAATCTGCTCACAATCTCCTACTCCTTTTACCCACCTAACTGCCCCGGGGCTCAGTGCTCAGCCTTCCCGTCTGTTAGTGTACATGAAAATTCCAGGATCCTAGGGAAAGTCAACCCCTCTACCTGTGTACTTAATCTCAAACCCTCACCGCAACAGTTCTCCCATCTCTCCTACATCATGGTTCTAGTCTCTGCTATAACAAAAAGATGGTCCATGCAACTGTTGCCACCCTGTCAACTAGTCACTGCAAGGAGTACAGAAATCGAAAGTTAGCATTTAGAAACATTTATAGGATTTTGACATAATGTCATGTTTACCAAAGTTAATTAATTAATTTTTAAAATTAAATTAGTTAAAAGCTGGCTTATATTTGTTTTCACTGTGGCAAAATACACACCATAAAATTTACCATCTTAACCATTTTTAAGTGTACAGTTCAGTGGTATTAAAATGCATTCACAGTGTTGTGCAATCATCACCATCAATCCACATAACTCTCTATCTTCCCACTCTGAGACTATACCCTTGAAACAATTAACTCCCCCTTCTCTCCTCTCCCAAGCCCCCGGCAATCTTCATTCTACTGTGTTTGTATGTATTTGGCTACTCTTGTGTATCTCATATAATTAAAATCGTGCATCTTTTTGTGACTGGCTCATTTCACTTAGCATAGTGTTGTCAAAACTCATCCATGTTGTAGCATGTGTCAGAATTTCCTTCCTTTTAAGGCTGAATAATATTCCACTGCATGTGTAGATTACATTTTGTTTATTCATTCATCCCCTGATGGCCACTTGGGTTACTTCCATCTCTGGCTACTGTGGATAATGCTGATATGAACAGGAGTGTGTAAGAGATCTCTTCAAGACTCTATTTTCAGTTCTCTGGGATATACACCCATAAGTGGTGATGCTAGATCAGATAATTCATTTTTAATTTGAAGACTGGCCACACTGTTTTCCACAGAAAAATTTGGCTTACATTTTGAATGTCTTTTTTCATTTTGTTGTTCTAATCGTTTCTATCATTTTGTAAAAGTATCAGTTTAAATTATCAGAAATTTGTAAAAAGACTGGTCTTTTAACTAGAGATGATTTTGGAAATATTCCACTAAGATAATTCTCAATATACAAATATACTATGTCCCCTCTTTATCTTTTAAAGATTTATTTATTTGGAGAGAGAGCACATACACAATCAGGGGGAGGGGCAGAGGAAAAGGGAAAAATATCCTCAAGCAGACTCCCCGATGAGCACAGAGCATGAGGTGGGCTCCATCCCAGGACACTGAGATATGACCTGACACAAAATCAAGAGCTAGATGCTCAACCAATTGAGCCACCCAAGTGCCCCTATTTCCAGTCTTTAAAAACAAAACTTAGATCTCACTTTCCTCACCAGCTACTGTCCTGTTTCTCACTGAAAGAGCTGTCCATGTGCATTGTCTAACGCTCGATGCCTATGCTCTCCTGGTTCTACCATCCATGTCTCTGCTCATGCATACTCAACCAATGATCAGTTCTCTTTCTTGATTTAGCAGTATATTTGGTTTTTTTTTCTCTTGGTTTCTAGGGATCCACTTAATGCTAGAAAGTCTTGGGCTCAGATCTCGGTCCTTTATTCTTCCCTATCAATAATCACTGCCAGCCCAAATCCCCCTCCTGAACTCCAGACTCATGTACACAGGCTGCTTACGCTTCTTCACTGTAATGTCTAATAAACATTTCAGACATCATACCTAAAACTGAACCGCTGACCCCTCAAAATTCTGCTGAGTTGATTAGCTAAAAACAGTCATCCTACCTCTAACAGTTCACATTTAATATTTTGGTAAATGATCTTGTAGTTTCTTCAAGACCAAACAAAAAAAAAAATTGACTTTTAATTATCACCCCAGTGATCCCAACTCTGGTGTAAGCTATCATCTCTCATCTCTTTTTTATTTTTTTAAGATTTTATTTTATTTATTCAGAGAGACACACAGAGAGGCAGACACACCGGCAGAGGGAGAAGCAGACTCCATGCAGGGAGCCCGACGTGGGACTCGATCCTGGGTCTCTAGGATCACGCTCTGGGCTGAAGGCGGCGCTAAACCGCTGGGCCACGGGGGCTGCCCTCATCTCTCATCTCTATCGCTGCCATACCTAAGTAGATATGTTTCCAACTCTTGCCCCCTATAAGTTCAGTCTCAACAGTGAGCAGAATGGTCCTTTTCAACTTATTTCAAAAAAATCCTTCAATTATTTCATTTTGAATAAATGCAAAGTTCTCCCAACAGCTCACAGGGCCCTACATAATATTCTTCCAGTTACTTCCTCTCCATCTCTCTTCATCCCAGCCACAAGGTCAAGCTTACCTGTTTCACTTTGCCTGGAGCTCACTTCTCCACCATATCCTCCATAGCTAATTCTCTCACTTTAAGACAGCTCATTAGGCAACTTCCTGTAAGATCTACTTTGATCACTACATTTTAAATTGCAATCTGCCCTCTTATAACACAAAACTTCCAGTCCTTTTCTTGCTCTAATTTTCTTGGCACTTATTAGCTTTATGGTAGTATTATATTGTTTATAATATTGTAGTCTCCCCCTAGAATGTAAGCTCCCTGAGGGCAGGGATCTTCTCTCTTTTGTTCACTGGTGTACTCTAAGCACCTCGAATAGTGCCTGACAGATAGTGGGCCCTTGACAAGTCTTTGTTGAATGAATGAATCCTATAACCAAGTTTATTAGCAAGAAAAAAGCCTTGTGCCCCCCATTAGAACAACAAATCATTCAAAATGAGAAAGTCATATTAGAAGTGAACAAAAATCTCAGAATAGAATGTTCTATGTGCTTCCTCCAGAAACATTTCAAATAATCCTTGAGGGACTATTTCTGATAAATCCAAGAATGAAGAAGATAGAATATTATATTTTTCACCATGTCCTAAATTAAGTCATTGTCAGGTGAGTCCTACCGTATTTTCACACAAATGGATTTATTACCACTTTAAGTACTAAAAAGATAGTCTTACATGTAAGATAGTCACAAGATAAGGGACTAGGAATGTTAAGGCAAAACACAGGACATCTATTTAAAATTTCTCTTGGGGATCCCTGGGTGGCGCAGCGGTTTAGCGCCTGCCTTTGGCCCATGGCGCGATCCTGGCGACCCGGGATCGAATCCCACGTCGGGCTCCCTGCATGGAGCCTGCTTCTCCCTCTGCCTGTCTCTTTGCCTCTCTCTCTCTCTGTGTGACTATCATAAATCAATTTAAAAAAATTAAAAATAAATACATTTCTCTTGAATAAAAGGTCTACTGAATACTGAAAATGGCTAATGCATAGGAGCTCATTTGTTTTAATTAAAAAAAACAAGTTTACAGCTATCATGATCCACATGTTGCTACCCCAAATGGCATTTCTGCTTTTAACCCACACAAGCTTTAACATAGGACCCAGTATCTCAACATGTTTGCCTTGAATTCCAACAAACCTACCCTTCAAACCACCTCGTTGGGAAATTATTCAAATAGCTAGTGAGCACATGAAAAGATGCTCAATATTGACAATAATCAGGATAATACAAACTAAAACCACAATGATACCTCATTTTGTACCTAAAATGGCTATCATCTTGTTAAAAAATTAATAATATCAAAAATTGGCAAGAAATGCAGAGCAACTGGAACTTTCACACGTTGCTTGCAAGAGTTTAAAATGATTACACATATTAAAGATCAAACTGCAAAATTTAGTTCTAGCTCCAAACCATGATCTGAAGAATTCCACTAGAATTTTGGTCCTAAAATAATTGGGGTGCTCAACCATTTCACAGAGTACTTCAGCTACTACAGAAACTGCTGGCACTGGTGGGGATTTACCCCAAAGATACAGATATAGTGAAACTCTGGCACACCTGCACCCTGATGTTTAGAGCAGCAATGTCCACAATAGCCAAACTGTGGAAGGAGCCTCAGTGTCCATCGAAAGATAAATGGATAAAAGGTGTGGTCTATATATACAATGGAATATTACTCAGCCATTAGAAACGATGAATACCCACCATTTGCTTTAATACCCACCATGTGCTTTAATGTGGAACTGGAAGGTATTATGCTGAGTGAAGTAAGTCAATCGGAGAAAGACAATCATATGGTTTCACTCATACGGGCAATATAAAAAATAGTGACAGGAATTATAGGGGAAAGGAGAGAAAATGAGCGGGAAAAATCAAAGAGGATGACAAAACATGAGAGACTCCTCCTAACTCTGGGAAATGAACAAGGGGTAGTGGAAGGGGAGGTAGGCGGGGGGATGGGGTGACTGGGTGACGGGCACTGAGGGGAGCACTTGATGGCATGAGCACTGGGTTGTTATACTATATGCTGGCAAATTGAACTCCAATAAAAAAATACATATATAAAAAAATAAACTGCTGAAGTTCCAAATACAATGTTAATATTCAATTCATTTGTGATACAAGTTATATTCATGGAAAACACATGCCTTTTGATGGAAGGCATCAGAGAGAAGGGCAGTAGCTGGTATAAACTTTCAGTAAGCAACAGCTGATAAAGCACAAGGTCAGCTACTCAACCCATCCCAAAAGTTTCTACTTGCGCCCAGTGTGAAGTTAACAAAAGCAGCAGCACTGGCCAACCTATCACTAAGCCAAGTGCTCCATTTGTGCTGTGGTACCTCAGAGAAGCCGTGAACAGACTAAAACTTCCTCAGTGCAGACAACATTGGCTACCAAGGCCAAAGAAGCGTGCCTTCATCTTGAAGCACCAAGAACAACCTGACTTCATCCTTACATGTCTATTTTGGTGAACCCTGTCACTCAGCATCACGTGTGCAGATGTAGATTAGTTTATGATGTTAGAATGGTAAAAATGTAGGATGTTTACGCAATTTTAGAGATATATTTTAAGATATTTACAACCAATAAGTATCTGAAGCAGCCACTTAAAATGTTTAATCATACTTAATTGAACTTTATGGGAGAAAATGTATACAATGGTAGCATCCTTGAATTTGGGGAGATTGCTGAAATATTAGGACTTTTATGTTATACTCGTTAACAAGTCTATAACATAGATAACAATCCATGTAGTTACCTATATGATTTTAACATTCATCTGCTAGATCTTGGGAGGGGGGGAAGGGTAAAATTAAAAATTTAATTCACTTGACTATGTACTACATCAAACTAACATGGCAACACTGCTCCACTAGCAGAGCAAAAGCTGAGGAATAATGAAGAGTGTGGAAATTGCAGAGCCATCACATCCTAGGATAATCTCTTGACACAAGATTCACCCTCCGAGGAAACCTACCATCCCAGGACCACAGTGTGTTCCATCTGCCAGGGGCATGTGTTGAGTGCGACAGCCCTTGTGTACTCCTTCTGCACTAGTGCACCAGAGACGCCTGCACTGCTTCTGCATGGTAACATAAAGCAGACAAACAAGAGTAAACCAACACTATGACCGCCGGATCAATCTAGTGTAATGCATTGGTTTCTACATTGATCTTACATATGTCACAGTTTCATGGTCAGAGGTAGAAATAATCAGCAAAAAAAAAATCTTTACTAAGTTCTAGTCATCAATTTACCTTTAAATATATAAAATGGCAAGGTTTAGTTTTAGATTTTCATCATACATTGAACAACGAGAGAGAGAAATTAGAGTGGAAATATTCAAAATTATGGGAAACATTTCTCTTTGCAAGATATTTTTCTAAAGGACTTTTTGTTGTAAAATGTTATTCACAAGGAGTTTCCAAAAGCCTCTTTTGATACGATGATAGAATGTATGAATAATGTGCATAGAAATACTGTATAATGTATACTGGTTTCCTACTTTGTGAATATAATGCATACTTTCAACTTTTGAACAAAGGGTTCTCAAGTTTTCACAAGAAATAAAATCCACAGAGGTTCACAGGAGCTATACCCAAGATAATTCTCTTCTTTTTCTGAATTTAAATTCAAAGTTTATTTAGTGTATAAATCAGGTAAAAAAGAAATGTATCTTGAACAAAAAAATTAAATCTTCCCCTCCTCCTTAGTGGATTTTTAAAAGCTTATTAACATTTTTTATTCAAAGATTTTAAAAACAATATTACTATGTGGAATAAATATGCTTTGCCTATCTTTGCACTCACTGTTATCTTTCTTTCTTCCTTTCTTTCTTTCATTCATTCATTCATTCGAGATTTAGTTTATGACAGATCCTGAATAGAACACTGGGGATATATATTTCAATGAGTGAATGAAGTTGCATTCCTGGTGCAATGATCCTCACAACCTAGGAGTGTATCTAACCTATGAAATATCCTCAAAGTTATAGAGTTTAATGATAACAACAGGCCCTAAATTTCATTTCTTTGGATTCAAATCTACGTAAATTAAAATGTAGTCTATTTGGATTCCTGGGGCTTTTAATATAACTCATTATCAAGACATTTCAATTTTATCACCCACCCCAAAAAATAGCATTTGAACATAAATATTTGAATGCTTTTCATTTTCAATAACCTCTCAGTGTCTATTTTCTAAATGGGGAGTACTTCACATAGGATTTTGTGAGAGTTAATGAAAATAATTAAGTACTTAACACAGTACATAGCACATAATAAGTACTCACTAAATTTTAGTTTCCCTTTTTTTTAACCGCTTTCTGGCAAACGGTCAAATTTCTCTAAGACTTACTAACTCTAAAATACACTTGAACCTTCTGTTCAAGAGAATAAATGTATATTTTTGAAACATATTCTAACTGTAACTTTATGGTAGTCTTAAAAAAAATGGATAGAATTTTTCTTACCAAGTATGGACACACTTGTGATCCAGGACCAAACATAAGTTCACACTGCTTGTTTACATCATACATTAATCCAGGAGGTTGTGAAGATAGATCATATATTCTTCCATTTGGTCTGTCAAGGAGGCATTCCCCATGACCAGTACTGTGCCAATGACCGAAAATATCATTAACAGATGTGGATGCCTAAGATTCTTTATCACATTTTCTGTGTTCTACACTTTCAAAAAGAATATCAGTATTTTTTTTTCATAATTTAAAAACCAATGCATATCAAAGTCAGGAAGAAAACCTTACAATTCACAAAGGACTTTTAACGTGTTTGTTCTCATTTGAATACTACAACAGCTTTGAAGATACAATTTTTAAAAAGAACAATGACAAACTAATCAGAATATAATTTTATGAAACTTATTCATAAAATCACACTACACTTTTGATCTATTTTGTTGCCCAATAGGAATGCCTTATATTTAATGCCCAAATTGTCAAGATGTTAAAAAGTTTTCAAATCATTTGAGAAAGTACATTTACAGTTCTATATAACAAAACAAGGGAATTTCAGAAATCGTTATGTTGTTTCCACTTTAAAGGGCTAGAGTTTGCTTTTTGGTTCTACTGCTTCCCAGGATGCATGGCTGTGGACAACTTCCCTGAGTCTCTTCACCTATGGTAACAGTGACATTATTCACCTTACAAGTTTCTATTAAACTGTGTGTGTATACACATATACACACACACACTTTATATAGAAACATACACACACACACACACTTATATAGACACACATTAATATATACATTAATATATAATGTATTATATATAATATATCATATATATAATATATACATATATACATTATATATGTATATGTATATACAATGTATATATAATGTATACATATGTATATGTATATACATGTATATATATGTATATATAATGTATATATACATTATATATAATATAATATACATGTATATACATTATATATAATATATAATGTATAAACACACATTTATATAGACACACATTAATATATAATTTATATATTAATATAAATATAAATTAATATAAATATCAATATATAAATATTAATATAAATATAATTTAATGTTTAATAATTTAATAAATTAATATTATAATTTAATATTTAATTAATTTAATAAATTAATTAAATATTAATATAAATATAATTTAATATTAATATTGAATATTAATATATGAATATATAAATATATGTGTATGCACACACATAACGATTTCTGAAATATATATATATTTATATTATATATATTATAATATTATTATATATATATATATATAAAGGACTTAGAAAAGTAGTAAACAGCTGGGGAAATGAGTGTTTATTACTCTTAGTTTGTAATGCAGTATCTAGTGTACAGGAAACTGAAAATGTTCAATCATTCCAATTGGGTTAAAAACATTTTGTTTTCAAAAAAAAAAAATAGAAATGAGGGACGCCTAGATGACTCAGTGGTTGGGAGTCTGCCTTTGGCTCAGGGCATGATCCTGCGGTCCCGGGATCGAGTCCCACATCGGGCTCCCTGCATGGAGCGTGCTTCTCCCTCTGCCTCTCTCTCTCTGTCGCTCATGAATAAAATCTTAAAAAAAAAAATAGAAACGATCGTTCCATTGCCATAATTTAGAAATCTACAATTTTTTACTGGCTAGAAAGACATTAAATTTTGTCCAAAACTGAACATATAAACTTTTGGGAAAAAAATGAGCACATATATATGTATTTTTAATTCCCATGGAGAGAATCCCATTACCCCCTTTCAAAAATAAGGACATTTACTGGTATTTTTAATCAGCATCTCAGTTGGCCATTGAACAAAGCTATATGCAATCACATATAGATCAGCAACTCTCTATTATGCTTTTAAATCAACTCTCCAAACAAGGATCACTGATAACTTTGTGATAAAGTTATGATAGAGTTAAAGTTGTGATAAAGTTATCACTGATAACTTTGGATTATATTTATGAACATATAATCCAAAGCATGCTTTCATTTATTCTTATAGTTCTCATAAAGAGAGGTAACTAGAAAATGCATAGATTGGGGATTAGAATATGTAGAAAAAAAAGAATACTTCATTTATACCAAAAAAAATTACTTGGAAAGAGTTTGGCCTTACCTTTTAGCAACTGTCAATAAATAGGACAGAAACACCACTTGGATAAAAGTGGGAATTAAGAAGCCTAGTGGAAGGTGGAGAGATGAGACAAGAAAAATCTGGATCCACCTCTTCTCTTCAAACCTAGGAAAATCTTCCAAAAGAACATGTAAACATATAGATGCCAGACCTCTCTGGTTGTACTAAGCTACTTCAAAGATTCATAGTTTGACATCAGCTATTGTCTGTCCTTCAAAGGCACCTCAAACATGAGCCACTCAAACTCCTCTCAAAATATTATTCAGTAGCTTCTGAAAAAATTGAAACACACACACACACAAGGAAGTGTAAATCTTAGTAGGGCTCTCCTTGAAAAGTTTTCCTAATAGAGCACCTAAACTGTTAAAAAAAAAAAAAAAAAGTGGAAGGGAGAGAAAGAGAGAGAGAGAAATAGAGAAAGAAAAAGAAAGGCAAAGCTAGCCTCTGTCTGACCTGCCCCCTCCCTAAATATTTTATTTTTTAAAAAGATTTTATTTATTTATTCATGAGAGACACAGAAAGAGAGAGAGAGAGAGAGACAGGCAGAGGGAGAAGCAGGCTCCATGCAGGGAGCCTGACGTGGGACTCGATCCCGGGTCTCTAGAATCACACCCTGGGCTGAAAGCAGCGCTAAACCACTGAGCCACTGGGGCTGCCCCCAAAATATTTTAGAAGTATGTATGTATATACAACCCTTTTCTTATTTTCAAAAATGCATTTGTATAAAGAACACTCTTAAACAGAAAAACTAAACAGAAATTGAACCACTTTAAAAGAACATATGAATTTCAAATTCTATAGTCTATTAAATGTTTCATTTAACTAAAGGAATATAATTTCAGACTTACTCTAGGAATTCGGTGATATATTTCTGACTACATTTTGACCAGGTCCAAGGACTTGTGTGGTAATTTAAAGTTGGAGCCATTACATGATATTGATGTTTACTTCCAGTTTCCTTACATTTAAAACTATCATCATGTGGAACATTAAATCTAAAAATGAAAATAAACACTTAAAAAAAGAATATGAAAATACGAATACAACATTAGTAACAGATCTCTTATAAGGTAAAAGACAAATAAATCCAATCATATTAAAACTTATACTTTTTTTTTTAATTAATTTTTATTGGTGTTCAATTTACCAACATACAGAAAAACACCCAGTGCTCATCCCGTCAAGTGTCCACCTCAGTGCCCGTCACCCATTCCCCTCCAACACCCGCCCTCCTCCCCCCTTCCACCACCCCTAGTTCATTTCCCCGAGTTAGGAGTCTTTATGTTCTGTAAAACTTATACTCTTGATCTCTCCTTTGAGCACTGTAAAACCAGGGCTATCTTCATGTTTAGAAGCACATGATCTGAGAAACACTAGATTATAACTTTGATCAGCAGCACGGTCTGTTGACTTGGTAGCTTGAGTCTAAAGAATCAAAATACATTGACTCTGGCTCACCTCATCACAATATAGATATAACATTCACATAAATACTTGCAGGTTTCAGCATGCATATCCTAAGAGGTGTGTAGGTAGATTACATAAAAGCGATACCACACTCATTTGTAGATCACTGACTATTTACTACAGTATCAAAATTTCTTGATAGAAAAGAACCCCTAATTCTTTATCATTCTATAGCATCCATCTGTTTTACACGAAACAGCCTACGTACTGTTTCCAGTCTATACTCAGTGATTATTGATAGAACTGGAATAACAAAAACCTTCCTAAAGGGCAACCAATTCTTTGTAAGATCAAGGATTTTAAATAATTAGCTGGCCAGCAGCAGAGCCTATGCATTCTTTTGAGGACCTAAGTATGAACTTGCATTTAGAAGGAACACTGAATCCACCTAACTCAGCTCTTTGCCTGCTGAGATTTGTACTTAAAAATCAGTCTTTCAATTAAGCTACCTACCCATATTCTAAAGACACCCAAAGAGTTTTTCAGGAAGAAAATAAATGTCTAAGATGGCAGTCTCTGCGAGAACAGTTTTCCATTAGTTAGTAGCCTTGGAAATCAGCTAACAGTACTTTCCAGATGTTACTACAATGCATCTACGGCCCTCAGGTAAGCTCCTGATCCCATCCCCCCCTCACTCAAACAATTGGAGTGTACACCTTGCTGATAATGCTGAAACATAACGGTGCTAAAAGGGAACTGAAGAGGCACTGTTCAATAAAAATGATTTCCACTTGAAATTATTCCTGTTGGATACCCTAATGATGTAAGGCATGACCAGGGAAAGAAAATGTAGTGAAACTAAAAGAGGCAACTCTAGCCTCAATTCCTTATTAGCTTATAAACAAGAAATCCCAAGAATGCTGGGGGTACACATATGGAACCCTTTCAGAGGATGAGTTTGTAGGGGTTTCTGACTTTCCATGGGAGCTCCGAGGCTATCATGGGGAATCATGGCCTGCATTCTTAGAGCATAGAACCCCAGTAGAATTTTTAATAATGCAGGAACAGATAGAACCCTTCATTTGTACAAACAAAAAACAAAAAAACAAAACCAAAAAACAACTATGAAGCTAGAGAAATAACTAAAAAAAATCTCTTAATGATTAAGAAATTCCCACATGCCACATTCTCTGCTGGGGCTCTGAGCTATAAGAGCAACAAGTGAGTTGGTATTACAAATATTATTGATTGGGAGTTCCCCAGAACCAGAAGCCCCTGCAGGCCCTCCCATAAGATGGAAGAGGACAGTACCTGGTCATGTATGGGATAACAAGGGATAGAGGCCAGAAGTGCTGGTCATGTAATCCAATACAGTAAATGAAATAAAAATTCCCAAGTTCTAGTTCTTTGCTTAGTCTGTTGATCTGTGCAGCCTGTCTGACCTAACAGATCACAAAAGAGCCAGAGTTAGCATTTCAGGGATGAAAATTACACTAACAATATTTTTAAAGACATAAAGCTGCTAATTAATCAATTGAAGATGGAATTGTAGGCATTCTGTGCAATGATTAATAGAAAGCACATCACTGAGGTAGCAGAAGGTACTTACACATGCCCGAGCTCGTGGGCGATGGTAAAGGCAGCGCTGAGTCCATTTTCTTCACTAATAGAGCAGCTCCGTAAAGGATCACATAGGGTACCTAACTCTGCTAAACCTGAAAAATTTCATGTTTGTATTTCAAAATGGGAAGTATCAAATTATAAAGAACTAAATTTTAAAGCTTTTACTATTGGCAATACTACTTAGAAACGGATACAGAGTTGGCTATTAATATTACAAATATTTTATAAGGTGAAGGAAACAAGAATAGAATGATTTATCTGCAGCTGAAATCTTTTTAAGCCAATTCTTGGATTCTTTTACTGAAGAAAATAACCCAAAATATGGGGTGAACAATTCCTTAAAAAAAAAAAAAAAGGAAGAGGATGTTCGCAAATTGAATTTAAATAACAAAAATTTTTTAAAAAGAGTAAAAAAAGTTTGTTATAGGAAGGATGAGGTTTTAGGCAACATTAGCGTAGAGACTAGACAAATCAATGAAAGTTGGTAAAAGAACTAATATAGAAGATACCACAGAACACTATAAATTAATGAATTTGCTTTACTATTTAAAGTTTTGAGGCAGCATACAATTATTCAGCTATAATTAAATGAGTGATTATATGTTAAGTGCATAGAATAGGACCTGGCATCTAAAATGTGTTAAATAAAATATTAAAGGTACCCAATAATTTTATAAATGTTTAGAAAATGTATCCTATTAAGATCTATTCACTCTTTAATATGAAGAATATCACACAATGCCAACTTGCTGCTGAAAGATAGAGCTGATATAATCCAGAATAAGAAATTGAAAATAAGTGTTCCTTACAACAATCCATAGTCCGTCAACTCAGCTGGCATTTATTTACCGTGATGGCATAGTTTTTGCTACTATTATCCTTCAGAATTTTATTGTAAGTTATCTGCTCTCTTAAGGACAATCCCTTTCATAAAAAAGCAGAATTTTTCATATATAACCAGTTGCTTACTGGAAAGTTTTTGCATTTAGAAAGTTTTTAATACAGAGTAGACTTGTATTAACTACTGTGCTTTAGATCTATACTCCTCTGTATTCTTTCATTTATAAAACTTAAAAGCATGCACATTTTCCTAGCATTATGGTAATTTCCGAAAAATGAGAAATGTTTTGTTGTGCTTTAAAAAACGCTGAACGAAAAAAAATAAAAAATAAAAAATAAAAACACACTGAACTGAGGAATCTAAAAATGCCAGAAAAATCCAGATGAACATGTTCAATTACCAATACTTCTTTCCTTAATAAACAAAAGTATTTGCTCTCTTTCTGAAACCACAGCCAAAGGCATTGCTTGGACAAAGATTCCCCGCCCCCCCCCAATACCATTTTCTTAGTTAGAATCAAAGTAAAAAATGAGCAAGGAAAAAAAACAAGATTATTTAACAGTCTGCTCTCCCAAGTATGCAAAAATTATTGTTTTACTAAAGTATGACTTCCTACTTTATGTGCCATTTTTTAGACAATTTTGGTCAATTTTATATTTCTCCTTTACTAGAGGTTAAAACTAAACACATTTTTATTGAATATCTTGCTATTCCTGCGCCTTCTTTAGTATTTTAAATCTGTTAAGTGGCTCAATTTCCATATATTCATTTCTAAGACTACATAGATATTTCAAACAAAATATTGACTATTATCAAATTTTATGTTTCATGCTTAAAGATGAATATATTCCAAGCTAACCTGTCCTGTTCTATTGACTATGTGTCTTTTTGTGTCAGTGCCATACTCTTTTGATTACTGTAGTTTTGTAGTATAATTTGAAATCTGGGATTATGAAACCTCCAGCTTTGTTCTTCCATATCTGAAAGCTTTAAAAAATATTTTATTTTTTTAGGAAGAGGAGGAGGAAGAGGAGGAGAAAGGGAGGGAAAGGTAGGGAGGGGTAGAGGGAGACAGAAAATCTTAAGCAGGCTCCATGCCCAGAGTGGAGCCCAACATGGGGCTCAATCTCAGAACCCTGAGAATATGACCTGAGCCAAAATCAAAGTCAGATGCTTAACTGAGCCACCCAGGTGCCCCATACCTCTGGTCTTTTTGACGACCATTATTCTAACAGGTGTGGAGTGTGATTTTGATTTACACTTCCCTAATTAGTGATTTTGTGCATTTTTCATATATTTGTTCCATTTGTATGTCTTCTTTTGAGATTCGTATCCATAGTAACATTGTCATGTCTGTTAGTAATATGTGATCCTAATGAGTAATTTAACTTTTTGAAATTAGTTGGATACTTAAACTGAGCCATCTAGGTGCCCCTGAAATCATTTATTAGTGTAATGATAATGAGAGCTGACCTGGGTGCTTACTATGTATCTTATACTATTGTAAGGTTTTATGTGATAGAGCTCATTTATTCTTCATAGCAAATCTATGAAGCTAAGAGTAACTTTCAGTTTCATAGAAGAGTATAAGTCATGTGCCCAAGGCTGTACAATTTGTATTAACACAAGGATTAGTATTTTATTTTGTCATCTAAAACATGTGGAAAAATCACTAAGTATTCTGCTATATATTATCTTTTGTAGATATCATTGCCCAGTCTTTGAACCTTTTTTGCAAAGCATGTTGAAAATGGTTTTCCCTCTTTATATTTTTTAAGAGTTTATTTATTTATTCATGAGAGACAGAGAGAGAGGCAGAGACACAGGCAGAGGAAGAAGGAGGCTCCACGCAGGGACCCTGACGTGGGACTCGATCCCGGGTTTCCAGGATCACACCCTAGGCTGAAGACAGTGCTAAACCGCTGAGACACCCGGGCTGTCCGGTTTTCCTTCTTTAATATGGCTAGATTGGGTGACTCTGTGCAGCTTCTTGAACTTCTAAAAATAGGGAGGCCTGTATCAGATTTGGGCCCAAGCTACCTTATTCTATCTCTGACCACTTTTATAGAACCCCATATTAGCTTGAGTGAATTTAGGTACAAACCATCAATTAGCTGCTTGGTGCCATGATGTTATATATTCACTTTGATTTGTTTTTGTTCTTGCCTGTTTATGGGCATATTTTGAGTTGGGTCTTTAATCATATACAAAACATATTTCCATGGATCTGTATGTGATTAACATGGTTAGCTTGTTGGTGGGAATGTAAATTGGTGCACCACTATGGAAGACAGTATGGAATGGTTCCCTCAAAAAACTAAAAATAGAAAGATTATGTGATCCAGCAATTCCGTTTTTGGCTATTTACCTGAAAACAAAAACACTAATTTGAAAAGATATATGCATTCCTATGTTCACTGCAACATTTACAATAGCCAAGATATGGAAACTACCTAATTGCTAAGATTACTGATAGATGAATGGATAAAGAAGATGTGATATATAAGTATACAATAGAACATTATTCAACCATAAAAAAAGAATGAAATCTTGCCATTTGTGGTAACACAGATGGATTTAGAGTATTTATGCTAAGTAAGGTAAGTCAGAGAAATACAAACACCATTTAATTTTACTTATATGTGAAATCTACAAAACAAATCAACCAACCAACCAGTTTGATCAATACAGAGAACAAACTGGTAGTTGCCATGGAGGGTAGGGAGTGGGTGAAAAAGGTGAGGGGGATTAAAAAGAACAAACTTCCATTTATAAAATAAATCACAGAAATATAAAGCACAGCATAGGGAATAAGCCAATAACAATACTATAATAACTGTGGTGATATATAATAGCTTATCACAGTAAGCATTTCACAATGTGTATGTAAATGTTGACTAACTATAAGGTACAAGTTAAACCAATATTGTGTGATAATTATACTAAAATTAGAAAAAGGAAGTAAACATGCTTTTTAGGACTCAATACTTAGGATTAAATTTTTTGCCAAGAACCTATGACAAATATTCTTAACAGTGTAACTTTATTAGTATTCCCTAAAGAAAAAATTATTGAAAAGTAAGGATAATTGCCATAATTCACAAATGACTGTCCATGAGATTTTGAGTGATGAATCAGTGGCTAGAATTAAAATCAATAAACCAAATAGTCTATTGCATTTCTATTAATCAGTATTCTGTGCTCTTTACAATAAAAAAGTCTAACAAAATTTGTGCATGACTAGCATGAAAGAAAACATGTATTACTGAAAGACATTTAAAAAGATCTACATAAATGGACAGATGATGTTTTATAATGAGTTGAAACGCAGATCTAAAATTTTTACGGAAAAACAAAGTCTAAGAATAGCCAAAATACTGTTGCCAAAAATAAGGTAAAGTTATATACCCTGCCAATTAGTAGGATTTATTACAGGGCTACAAAAATTAAAATACAATTGATTCTTGAACAGCATGGGAATTAGGGACACCAACCCTGTGCAGTGAAAAAGCATATAACTTTTGACTCCCAAAAACGTAATGGCCAACAGCTGACCAGAAGCCTTACAATAAGAGAATTACTGACACATGTTTTGTGTATGAATTATACATTGTATTCTTACAATAAAGCTAAAGAAAATCATAAGTAAAATACATTTACAATACTGTGCTGAAACAATCTATGTGTTAGTCTCTGTATAATTTGACTGGCTCAGCTCAAACTATGTTGTTCAAAGGTCAACTGGTAGAGTAGAATTGGTACATAAACTAGGAAAGTAATTAATGGAATGGAGGAATGATTTGCAGACACTCATGCAAATACAAAATTTTTAGGAGACTGCAGTTACTAAGTAAAGGAAGTGAACTATTCGATGTATGGTCTGAGGAAATTGACTATCTAAATAGAAAAGGAACAAAACTAGGTCTGTATCTAGTTTTATCCCAAATGGTTTAGAAATTTAAACATGAAAGGACCAATTTTTAAATGTTTATAAGAAAAAAGGATATGTTTAGACTTTGAGTTACAGAAGGTTTTTTTTTTTTTTTTTTAAAGATTTTATTTTTTTTTATTCATGAGAGACACAGAGAAGGAGGCAGAGACATAGGCAGAGGTTGAAGTAGGTTCCTTGCAGGGAGCCCGATGTGCGAATCCTACCAGGACCCCAGAATCACGACCTGAGCCAAAGGCAGATGCTTAACCACTGAGCCACCCAGGCATAACAAATATAAAATTGCTATAAATTCAGAGTTTACACCTTTTCGCAAACACATAGAAACAAAAACTAAGCAACAAATTATTGAAGGGTTTCTGTGATACACAGAAGCCAAAATGGATTTAGTATCACAAAGTTATAAATAACATCTAAAAAGCAGTAAGACAGTCCAATTTGCTGGCATATAGTTTTTCATAATATTCTCTTATAATTGTATTTCTGTGGTGTTGTTATTTCTCTCCTCTCGTTTGTGATTTATTTTGAGTCCTTTTTCTTTTTGATAAGTTCAGCTAGGAGTTTATCAAATTTATTAATTTTTTCAAAGAAAGAGCTCCTGGTTTCATTGATCTGTTCTATTGTTTTCTTAGTTTCTGTGCCATTTATTTCTGTTTCTAATCTTGATTATTTCCCTTCTGTGTTCTATGAACACTGATTCTAGGCTTTGTTTTTCTAGCTCCTTTATGTGTAAAGTTAGATTTATTTAAGATTTTTCTTATCAAAACTACAAGGAGCTATCCCCTCACACCTGTCAGAATGGCTGAAACTAATAACTCAGGAAACAACAGGTGTTGGCAAGGACACAGAGAAAAGGAAACCCTTTTGCACCATTGGTGGGAACACGAACTGGTGAGCCACTCTGGAAAACAGCATGGAGGTTCCTCAAAAAGTTAAAAATAGAACTACCCTATGATCCAGCAATTGCCTTACTAGTTATTTACCTAAAAGATATAAAAATACTGATTCTAAGGGATACATGTACCCCGACATTTATAGCAGCATTATCCACAATAGTTAAGTTATAGAAAGAGCCCAAATGTCTATTGAATGATGAGTGGATAAAAAAATTGTGGGGTGTTTGTTTGTGTGTGTGTGTGTGTGTGTGTGTGTCATATGATCTTACTCATGTGGAATTTAAGAAACAAAACAATCATGGAGGGGTAGGAAAAGCAGGAAACAACAGACTCCTGGCTATAGAAAACAAACTGATGGTTACCAGAGGAGAGGTGGGGAGGGCGAGCTGGGATGGGTTAAACAGGTGATAGGGATTATGAAGGGCACTTGCTATGATGAGCACTGGGTGTGGTATGGAGTATGGAGGTGCTGAATCACTAAAGTCTATATTCGCAATTAATACTACCCTGCATGTAACTGGAATTTAAATGAAAACTTGGGAAAGAATTTAGTAAAAATAAAAATAAATAAAAAGCAGAAGAAAATGACAAACACCACAGTGGGAAAATGAAAATCTTTTCATATCTAATGGCTATTTATATTTCCTTTACTCTGAGGAATGAAAGAAATATGACAAACTCAATTATGGAACTGAAAATTACTACTATAATGAAATATATTACATTTAGATTGGCAAAATGAGAAATCTGAAGATACCTTGGGTTGAGAAGGACATAATGAAAAGAAATGTTTATACACTATCGATAAAGAGATCAAGTGGTAAAATCACTTTAAGATATACCAAAGTGGAACATGAGCACATTTAAATGCATAGCATTTTAATTGTAGGAATATACCCTAGATTTTAAGGTTAAGTTCATAATGAAAACCTGGAACTGGCCCAAATATCATGATAGCATGTAAACTGAGGATGAATTATTATACAGGAGTGAAAATTCATGAACTACAACTACAATGCTCAAAAAAGAACCAAAACCAAACAATTCCTTTTATGAACACAGATATATAGAACTATGTTTCAATATGGATGAAAGGAAATAGAACATATAAAATTCATGGTATTAGCTACCTCTTAGAGACATGCAAAGGGATAGAATAAGGACTTAGCGCGGGCCATATGATTGTATTAAGTTTGGCTCTTAAATTTGGTGGTAGATTTATGACTATTCATCTTATTATTTTGCTTTAAATTTACAAATAGTTTATATGTATGTAGTAACTGGCACAGTATCAGTTCCTATTCTTTAATACGTACTGAAGCAGAAGCTAAGAATGACAATCAGTAATGAAGACAATCAAAATGATTACAATGTAAAATAAAAGGAAAACATTTTAAACAATTCAGTAAACAATTATAGAAATTCTATTTATTAAAGATTTTTTTATTTGAAAAAGAGGGAGAACATGCAAGCTGTGCGGAGGGGTAAACAAAGTCTTAAGCCGACTCCGTGCTGAGCACCGGGCTCGATCTCATGACCTGAGAGCATAACCTGAGCCAAAACCAAGAGTCAGATGCTTAACCAACTGTGCCACCCAGGCACCTAAGTTATATGTAATTTGTAAAGTAACTTACCCAATGTGTCACATTTCTCTCTAGCTCCACAAATGTCTTCCCTTAAAACAAAAAATTTTGAAGCATTTTCAGAAAGTATTTTTCAACAAGTCAAAACAAAAAAGAAGCTTGAACTATATGATGTGACTATTAGCACTAACTCACTTCCAAATTCAGTCCTATTAAGTTCTCAATAATTTAAACCTAGGGCAATACAACATTTGTATATACCAATAAGCAACAGGTGCTACATAAAAGTGACTACTAAAAAGAGCTGAAGTTTAACCACATTCAGCAATAAGCTCTGTATCTTTCACCTCTCTGCCTTTACTTACACTGTGTGATGTAGTTTTTGCTTTTCTAGATGTTCCAACTCATTATGAGCTTCAGCTATTATACTCCACCACAAATAATGTTCTCAGACATTACCAAATTGCTTAGTTTTTTTTTTTCTTCTGCATTACTTAGTCTGTAAGCATTCAATTTGACAGTTCTCTTGTCTTTCCTTATGGTCTTCCCTATTCTAGCCTTTTTTCTAACTCCCATCTTGTAATTCATTATCTCCAATTTTTGTTGCTTGGCCTCTAACTATAATCCAGGGAAGAACCATGGACTGATGATATAATATGGTGGATAAAATTAAGTCAATTCTGCTTTAGTTCTGAAAAGAGATAAAGCACACAGACTACACGTCACCTATTTTACATTGACCAAGTGTTTCATTTCAGAGTTTTCGAAAGTAGAGATTGCAGAGTTTGACCTCTAAGTGGAACAATTATTTCCTTTTGTCTACCAACCAATCCTAAGATCTAAATATCCCAGTAAAAATAAATAAATAAATAAATAAATAAATAAATAAATATCCCAGTAGCCACCAGTGTTGCTGAAGCAAAGGCATGAATTAACAATGTATAGTGGTGCTTGTAAAATGGACAATCGTTTTTATAATAGCAGAAGTAAGCAAGTTGAGAAAGACCCTCATAAATGCAGCCTAGGAATTAAGATACATATTGAACACCAAAACGAGGAACAGATTATTTTTAAACTACAAGAAGTCCAAAAGGTGGACAACCAATTAAATCCTAAAGCTCTTTCCAAGTGATTGAGGATCAAGGGGGGAATGAACATAACCTGTATCCAGTTCCATAACTAAGTTCATTTGTAATTATTTTTCATAATTCTGTCACTAAAAAGAAATTATTTGGGTCAATCCATTACTCAGCAACCTAACGTTGCTAATTTCCTAAGGAATCAACTAGCATTGCAAGAACAAGATTTCCATACAATAATATCTTTTGCCATACAAGTTCTCAAGAACACTTCTGTACATTATCAATAAAGCATTACGGTAACAAGAAGTATCAGTGATCATGCACAAGAGAAAGGGTAAACAACTGCAGCTGGATAAGTTATTTCTGAAACTGTACCTAGTGATAAGAACAGCAGTGTCATGGTGAGAAGGGTGAGCATCATCAAGAACATTCTGAGTTTGCTGCCACAAACAGAAGTTGCGCAATGTGGTAGCTGCGTTGTAACTGATGACTGGTCCTTCCTACGGGGGGAAAAAAAAGAGCAATTCATTATTACACAAAATATCCGCAAGCCTCTTTTCTCTCCAAGCTTGTCAGCATCCTTGCAGTTTACCAAATAGCATTTTTAGAGGCAAATGAAGTGGCATTTCTCCCTCATATTTATTCAAAAATATTTTAGCAATACTTAAGACTTGATGATCAAAAGGAAATCTAGTGAGACCTTTTCAATGTAACCATCCAATTTTTAGGATCAAAAGATTTCTAAAAACTGTATTTTAAAACCTTCAATTTCAAAAGGGAATACATCATTGCTTTTAAACCTTAAGTTTTTAAGTTGTTATTACTTCCTTTGAAAAGTTTATTTCCATTACAACATAAAAAGTTAATCTCACTCCTTTTTAAATCAAGTTTTTAAATGTAGATTTTAGAAATATCTCATTTCTAATAACTTTGTGATTTACATGTATTGTTACTAGGAGCCTCTACAATTAAGATGACTAACTTTAGGCCGGTTTCTTACCTGTTCATTATGAATTACAACTAATTTTACAATTACTATGTTGATGAGATTTCCAATACTTGAGTCCTTGTAGATTGCTGCAACCTGCAAGGAAGAAATTGTAGGATTATCTGCATTGTGGAAGATTAACCAGCATTAGAGTTCTAGTTCTCAACAGAACTGCACTTAATTAATATTGACCTTTCAAGGGCTGTGATATAATGAAGCTATGTACTATCTTAGTGTTAAAATCTTATTATGTATACTTTAGGATTTTCCAAGACACTTCTTTAAATGTTGTAAATGTAAATTTTGATGTAGTAACTGCCAAAAAAACTATACTGAACATGTTTTATTTAAAACACTCATTTAGATGCCTAAGTGAGTGATTTCTTCTCAAACATAAATTGAAACCAGTCCTAGAACATCATATCTCTGATTTAGCTGCACACTGGAATTTCCTATGGACCTTTTCACAAATCCAGATGCCCAGGCCACATCCCTTACAAATTAAATCAAAATCTATAGGGTTGAGACCGAAGCATCAGTATCTTTTAAATTTCCCCTTTATTTTTTTTAATATTTTATGTATTTATTCATGAGAGACAGAGAGAGAGAGAGAGAGAGAGGGAAAGAGAGAGGCAAAGACACAGGCAGTGGGAGAAGCAGGCTCCATGCAGAAGCCCGACGTGGAACTCGATCCCAGGACTCCAGGATCATGCCTCAGGCTGAGGGCAGGCACTAAACCGCTGAGCCCCCCAGGGATCCCCTCTAAGTCTCCCCTTTTAATGATTCCAATGTGAACCTGAGTTTGAGAACCTGTATCCTTAAACCTACTCCTGAGATTAGTCCATAGATCAGCAGCATATGTATCACCTAGAGCTGATCAGAAATGCAGAAATGTAGGCCCCACCCTGGACTAGTGAATCAATTTGTATTTGAACAAAATCCTCGAGTAATCTGATCACTCAGAGCCTGGAAAATATTTTAGATGATTCAGCAGGAATTTTACTTCATTCTGTGTCACAATTCATAATTTACATAAGTATTATTTAGATATATAAGTTTTAACTATTTTTCTAGTTTTAACTAATATTTTCCACAGTGGCTGCAAATTTCCAATTCTGAGTATGCCTATAATTTTTTTAGATTTTTTTTTTTTTTTTATTGATGAGGGGGGGCGGCGCAGAGATGGAGGCAGAGGGAGAAGCAGGCTCCATGCAGGGAGCATGATGCAGGACTCGATCCCAGGACCCCAGGATCACTCCCCAGGCTGAAGGCAGGCACAAACCACTGAGGCACCCAGGAATCCCTAGAATTTTTAATGGTTAGGCACTACTAGAATCCATGGAAACAGATTCATCCAAAATCCTTTAAGGAATCATAGGAGAAGTCACAGGTCACAACCTGGTCTTTAATTCTCCAAGACAGAAAAATGCAATTCTATGAGGCACTCTACATGGGCTCAGTTTGTGATTCCTGGTTAAGGTGTTAATTCACTAGATTCATCTCCTCTTCTTGTAGCCATCATATAGGTTTCCAATGCAGTAATGGTTTCTTCCACATCCAATGCCTCTGTCTTGCACTCCTTCAGAGACCCAGTCCTCTTGAGCCCTGGATCACCTGTGCAATGAAAATTGTTTCCAAAGACAGGCAGTAGCCTCTTTGACAATGCCCTTAGTAACCTCTTTTTAGATAGGTCTCGGGCATGGGGAAAAAAGCAAACTAAACTACTAAGACTATACCAAAATAAAAAGCTTTTGTACAACAAGGACATCATCATCAAAATTAAAGGCAATCTACTACATATTTGCAAACGATATATCCAATAGGGATTAGTATCAAAAATATATAAAGAACTTAAAAACAAATTAAAATAGAGCAAACGACCCGAATAGACATCCTTCCAAAGATGACATACACATTGCCAAAAGACACGTGAAAAGTTGCTTAATATCACTGACCAAGGAAATGCAAACCAAAACCACAAGATAACACCTTATACCTATCACGAATGGTTAGTATCAAAAAGATAAGAATTAAGTGTTGGTTAAGATGTGGAAAAAAAGGAAACCCTGTGCACCATGGATGAGAATGTAAAGTGGTTGCAACCACTGTAGAAAACTGCATAAAGGTTCTTCAAACAATAAAAATAGGAATAACAGTAATTCCACCACGGCTATTTACCCAAAGAAAACCCTAATTCAAAAAGATAGATAACCTTTATTTATGCTTATTACAACAGCATTATTTCTACTAGCCAATATACAGAAGCAATCTAAGTGTCCACTGATAGATGAATGGTTAAAACATGATGTATATATACATAACAGAATATTACTCAGCCATACGAATGAGATGTTGCCATTTGTGAAAACATGGAGGAACCTAGAGAGTATAATGCTAAGTGAAATAAGTCAGACAAAAAAAAAGACAAATACATGTAATTTCACTTATATATGAAATCTAGAAAGCAAAACATTAGTAGACCCATAAATACAGAAGGCAAACTGGTGGTTGCAAGAGCAGAGGGGATGGGGAATGGGCAAAATGAGTGAAAGAGTAGGAGGTACAGGTTTCCAGTTATGAAATAAGTCATGGGGATGAAGGGTACTACATAAGGAATAGTCAATGATATTGTAATAGCAGTGACAATGATAGCTAATGGTGAGCGCAGCGTAACAGGAAGAGTTGTTTTATCACTCAAATCACTGTTGTACATTTTGTTAACTATACCTCATTAAAAAAAAAAAAAATTTCTGAAACCAGGATCATCATCTCCTGGACCACTACCAAAGCAACATAGCAATTGCTTCAGGAGGTATTACTATTCTTATCTTTTTGAAATGTTCAGTATCTACACTCTGCTTTGTTGGCTAGCAAACCAGAGATAAGGAAGACATGGACCCTGGCCTTCTGGAGCTTAGAATTTACTGGAAGTACTAATAGTGGAGCCCTCATTCCATCAGCCAAAGCTGTTTCAAAATAATGAATCACCTACATGACTGCTGCTGCTGTTTCTTTTGCTACGTGGAGTACAATCAAAACCAGAGCCAAAAGCATCTCTGGAAATACTGACACTGTAGGGTCAGCATGGAATTCAATATACATTCCTGCACCTCTCCTATTGTTTTAGCTGCACAGCCACAAA
The DNA here is from genome assembly GCF_048418805.1 of Vulpes vulpes. Lineage (NCBI taxonomy): Eukaryota > Metazoa > Chordata > Mammalia > Carnivora > Canidae > Vulpes > Vulpes vulpes. Next base: position 10,296,620 of record NC_132787.1, on the reverse strand, counting down.
TATTTACAGGTTGGTCTACCAACAGTGGTGCCTTCAGCTTTAGCAAGAGCTTTTTTTTTTTTTTTTTTGGGTGGGGGGGGCAAAAGTGGTCTTGTAGAGTTGAGAGTAAGTTAAGACAGTACAATCAAATGACTGGCAATTTCAAGCAGGTCTGTTAACACAGCAGTATTGCTCGCTTGAAAATGGGAGCTGTGGAAATTTGTAGCTAATTGATATTTTCCATGTAACTTTATTTTTTTTTAAGATTTTATTTATTTATTCATAGACACAGAGAGAGAGAGGCAGAGACACAGGCAGAGGGAGAAGCAGGCTCCATGCAGGGAGCCCAATATGGGACTCGATCCCGGGTCTCCAGGATCACACCCCAGGCTGCAGGCAGCGCCAAACTGCTGCGCCACCAGGGCTGCCCTCCATATAACTTTAAACAATACTTATCTCCCACAGAAAACAAAGTATACCCATACTTGTAACTATAGGGTTATCCTTTGATCCAGTGAGTTTATTTTTTTATTTTTTTTTTATTTATTTATGATAGTCATAGAGAGAGAGAGAGAGGCAGAGACACAGGCGGAGGGAGAAGCAGGCTCCATGTACCGGGAGCCTGATGTGGGATTCGATCCCGGGTCTCCAGGATCGCGCCCTGGGCCAAAGGCAGGCGCCAAACCGCTGCGCCACCCAGGGATCCCTGATCCAGTGAGTTTAAAACTGGATGCTTTTCTAAGTCAAATTACAAAATAAATAATACACCTCAAAGGTATGCACAAAGGCTCTTTTCCCCCTTAAAAATGAACAGTTGTGAAGACTTCTATGTCACAGGAGAGCAGGCATTCCCAGTTACCCCATATAGAAAAGAGCTTAAGTACTATGAAGTACCTACACGGCTAATTTCTCCACTCACTGCCCCAAAGATATTGACCAAAAATGACAATCTGGATGTTTTAGTGTCAGCTACAAAATATACAGTCATAAAAATTTGAGTTTCAGAAAGAAACATATTGCCCCTTTATTGAAAAATAACAGTTCTATAAGGAAGATGTAGTATATATATCTACTATGGAGTACTACTCAGCCATACAGAAGAATGAAATCTTGCCATTTGCAATGACAAGGATGGAGCTACAGAGTATTATGCTAAGTGAAATAAATTAATCATATACAAATACAATACAATTTCATGCAAATATGAAATTTAAGAAACAAAACAAATCTATATTTGAGGGGAGGGGGAAGAGGCACACCTGGAAATAAACTAGAGAGAACTGATGGTTACCAGAAGAGAGGTGGGTGGGGGGAAATGGATGAAATAGGTGATGGGGACTAATAAGCACACTTGCTATAATGAATTCCAAGTGATGTATGGAAGGTTGAATCACTCAGTTGTACACCTGAAACTAATATTATACTATATGTTAACTGGAACTTAAATAAAAACTTAAAAACTCACTGATACGAAAATAGAGGGCTCAACTTAATTCTTCATATACACTTCTCCCCCAAAACACCCTCAGATTGATATTTTGCTTTTATACTAAAATGGCATCATGAAGTAAACTAAATTAAGGTCATCCTATTTAAATGTAGGCATTTCCCATTGTATGTGATGACCTTCATCATCTATGTGCTCATATTCAATATATATATATATACACACACCTCTTATGTTCAGATATTTATAGGTGCCATTTATAAATATTCAATTAAATGGAATTGTGAAGCAGGCAGATGAATGATGACAAGGCCCATTTCATTACTCAGAGGCTTTTCTAACTGGCATGTACAACATGCTTCTCTCATCCCCAAACTACCACCCCATATTAGATTGCCATGATGGTAGAGTACCATGTTTGCTACTGCTTCATCAATATATTAATAAGTGTATTGGCTGTAGTTCTAACTATTGTATCTATCTTAGGGAATTTCAGCATTCCACCCAAAGTCCTTCTAATCAGCTGTTGGTACAAACATTTCTTTCAGAACCCTTATGTGTTTCATGACATTGAAACAAGTTGCTATTGTCAACTTGACCATGGCCTCAGAGAAGTCCTACGTAGTCAGGAGACCTTGGTTTTAGTTCTAGCTTTATTACTAGTTAGAAGGAAGTTTCTCAACTCTGGAAACGGGTCTATCTACTTTTTGTCTCAATATCTGCAACCATATTGAGGCACTGAGTACTGGGTCACAATGCCCTAGCAAATTAAATTAGTATTTACCAGATGCTGTTGAGGGAGGAGTATGAAGGACTTTTGTCTTAAAGGACAAAATTATTCCCTAGTATGAGAAATGTTGAATAAAAAAGCAGGTATTTTCAGAGTCTCAAATAGGCTAACATATATACATATAATCTATGAGAGGTATTATTTCACATAAATGCTTGAACATTTTTTTCCCTTCTTCCTATGGAACATGTCACAAGACTATTAACCCATTCCATAGATTACACCTTAGAAAATATTAGATCAGATTTCTAAGGCAACCTCTTGTTCTAAAGAGCCATGCAATACTGATATATAGAACTATAATCACCACATATTAGAGTTCTGCATTTTAGAATTTTTATTGATCTAATTGAAATGTATTGAAACTTTTACTCTTTAAGTATTTCTTTCCCTGGCATATCAGGTTTCTTTGTAGGTCTCATAGAACAGTAATTCATAAACATTTAACTAAAAAGGTAGAGATGAAAATGGTATAAATTGTTATTTAAATATTTTAAGAAAATTCTAGGCAAAATACACTTTATGCAAATCATGAAGTTACTAGCACCATTGACCATACACTTTATGCAAATCATGAAGTTACTAACACCATTAACTGGCCAACTATTTTGAAATAATTCATACACAGAGTTTCAGCAAATGTACATATATGATATACCTAGAGGCTATCTTCATTTTTATCATTTTAGTTATTTTTAAGATAACTGACATATTAGTTTTAGATATATATACAATGATGTATGTATATATTGTGAAATGATAACTACAATAACAACCATCACCACAGTTATTTTTTTCTTGTGATGAGAACTTTTCAGATCTATTCTAAGCAAACTTGCAAACAAAATAATCACCATGTCAACTATTCACTATGCTGTGCATTACACTCCTAGGACTTCTAATTGTAAGTTTGTACCTTTTGACCACCTTCACCTTCAAAATCACCTATATAGGGGCAGCCCAGGTGGCTCAGCGGTTTAGCACTGCCTTTGGCCCAGGGCGTGATCCTGGAGACCCGGGATCGAGTCCCACGTCAGGCTACCTGCATGGAGCCTGCTTCTCCCTCTGCCTGTGTCTCTGCCTCTCTCTCTCTCTCTCTGTCTCTCATGAATAAATAAATAAATAAAATCTTGTTTAAAAAAAAAACAAAAATCACCTATATAAAACTGATTTTAACAAGGAGATTTTGTTTACAAAGATCACTACTCTTGTCAGATCTTTTTGCTCAAATTTAGAAAATGACATTCCACCACAAAGTAAATGTGTGCAGAAAATTAAACTGAAATACTGTATGTCAACTTTATTTCAATTTTAAAAGTTAAAATTAAAAAATAACCAGAACATGGAGATGAAGAAAGGAAAAAAAAACATTAATGGTCATACCTGAAGTATGAAAGTATATGGTCTTTATTTTAATGTGACTAAAAATTCTCTACCCTGAATAACATGACTGAATGCAATATTAAGTTAGTGTAGTGCAAGTTAGGGTTTTAGTCTATAAATGCCTCTAACAGTAACTATATTTTAATAAACAGGGCTAATGCCTGATGATCACATGGTACTCCTTAAATTTACATTGTTAAATCTATAAGAAAGTGAATATCATAAAGCCAAACCTTTGTAAACACAATGGAGTATAGAAGTCTGACTTATGGTAAATATTGTCAAGGTTTATTAAATAACTCACTGAAAACACCAAAGTAAGTCTGTTGCCGAAAGTAACTCCTCTAGTTGACAAATACTTTGGTAGTTTAATTTCAGTAAATGCCATTTTAGCCAAATATTGTCACCCAAATTCTCTAAAGATAAAAGCTTTGGTATAGAAAACAGTTGATCATCTCTGACCATTTAACACAAACTCATTTCATTAGATACACTATACACAATTCTGTTCATCCTTATTTTAATGTTACCAGAAATACTTTGAATAAGAGATCTCTACGCTATTTGTACACAGCATTCAAGTGAATTAAATCACACATTTCTGTATCACATTATGCAGATACTGTTAAACTGTTGAAAGTAAGGAAAAGTTTAAGACACCATAAATGTTTCCTTTCTGCAGATAATCCTCTCTCTAAATGGTGTATATAATCCAGCTGGTCAGTGTTGAAGCATTTAGTTGTTTCCCCTATTTTATCTAGAGTCAATAAACAAAAACTTCTTCATGACTCTGAACTTTTCTTTAAATGGTTCATAATTATACTTCAAGTCTAAATCATATTTTCCTGTTTTTCCTAAATTTACATTACCAATACCTTGTGTGTGTTTGAATAAATGCAGTTAATGCCTTCTTAAAAAGGAGGACAGAATGTGCAAAATCGGTTCCTTTCTCAACCGGAAACATCTGTGGACACTTAGATGGACAGCATTTCTCTTACCTCTTTAATTTTGGAAATGGTATTCATGAGTAGAGATAAAACAAGCTGAACTAGATTTGACCATCTCTACAAGGTGTGCCCAACTGTCCTGTTTACTTAGGACAAAGGGGTTTCCAAGGACATGAGTCTTAACACTAAAACTAGGAAAGTCCCAGGCAAAACAAGGAGAGTCTGTCACTCTTGCTCAGTTTCCTTTTGCATGGTTTATATCTGCAAATATAGTTGTGATCATGGCTTTTCACTAACAATAATATATATGCAGAACCATAAAGTCTGCTGGCCATCCTGTATCTTTATCTGAACATTCTCTTTTTATGTAAATCCCAGTTAGTTAACATACAGTGTAATATTAGCTTCAAAAGTACCACATAGTGGTTCAACACTTCCATATAATACCTAGTGCTCATCACAAATACCCTCCTTAATCCCCATCACCTATTTCACTCATCTCCCCACCTACCTCCCCTCTAGTAATCTCATTAGTTAGTTCTCTATAGTTAAGAGTTCTCCTTGATTTGCCTCTTTTTCCCTGTCCTCATTGTTTCTTAAATTCCACACTTTCTTTTAATGAAAAAGAACGGAGAAAGCATTAAACCCAGGTAATTTATAAATCACCTGCAATTTGACGTCTGAAAAGGAAAGGAAGCATGTATCAAACCCAAACCACCTCAAAAGACAGACTCTCGATTTTTCCTCCTACCTACCTACACTTGGAATGCTTCCCCTCTTCCTTAAACCCACTGCGGTCTGTCTCCTTATCGATGAAAGCTCAACACAACTGGTTGACTAGATCTACAAACATCTAATCTTCAACTGAAACTGGCTCTCCTAGTGGAACTAAGAGCCTGGAACATGATACACGCTCACATTGGGCTACTGTGTCAAGCAATCTGAGCAGCTGATTTACTTTCTATGAAGTCAAAAGGTCTATTTCGCCCTTGATGAACTGTGGTTTAAAACTCCCATAGAAGGGAAGGGAGAAGAAATGGGTAGGAAATATCAGAAAGGGAGACAGAACATAAAGACTCCTAACTCTGGGAAATGAACTAGGGGTGGTGGAAGGGGAGGAGGGCGGCGGGTGGGGGTGAATGGGTGACGGGCACTGAGGGGGGCACTTGACGGGATGAGCACTGGGTGTTATTCTGTATGTTGGAAAATTGAACACCAATAAAAAATATATTATTAAAAAATAATAATAATAAAAAAATAAAACTCCCATAGACAACTTCAAGAATCTCCAGGTTATGCCACAGTATCTTCCAAACAGTGATTATATTGATTCTTATGTGAAATACAGGTAACAAAACTCTTCTGAGGATGCCATTATCACCAAAACTGCATGTAAGCTATTTCAATTTTTTTTTTCCCAATCAATATTCCCCTTGTGCTCCTTCCCTCCTTCTAGTCCATATTTCTGTGGCACAGATATCAAAGTTGCCTATCATTAAACAGGCTTCACAATCTGTTGCATTTACAAAATTGAATATTTTCCTTTGGTATCTCTACCCTCCTCCCCACAATTTTCTTAATGAATATCTCCTTTAACCATTTAAAATTATAAAGTTCATCCTATACTGTTCCAGATAATTGATTCAATTTCCTACATTATCAATGACTACCTCTGTGTCACTGCTCTTATTAAAATCCCCTCATAATGAGCATGCCACACCCACATGTAGATAATTACATATCTAGATAATTATACATCTAGTTTCTTCAGGTTCAGAAGTAAAAACATGTTAGCCAGATAAATTTCTATGTATAGCTCTGTTTTCATTTTAGAAAGTCAAGTCAACAAGTCTCCATTTTTTATACTTCTAGAAGTTATTTTGAATCATCTGTTTTTGGTCTATTATAACATCATGCATTCTGAAACAAAATATTAATCGCTTATTCATTATTTCTTTCATAAACTATTGCATGCCCACCTTGTACCACATACTGTGATTAGGCAACAATGGCTATATATTCTTAGCACATATAATCATAAGAATTTAAGATAAAATGTTATACATAAGGAAATAATTATATGCTAACAAATTGGGACACCCTAAAAGAAATGAATTCCTAGAAACATATAACCTATCAAAACTGAAGCTGGAAGAAATAGAAACTTTGAACAGACCAATAACCAGCAATGAAATTGAATAAGTAATCGAAGAACTCCCTACAAACAAAAGTCCAGGACCAGATGGCTTCACAGATGAATTCCAAATATTTATTATTTTTTAAAGATTTTATTTACTTATTCATGAGAGACAGAGAGAGAGGCAGAGACACAGGCAGAGGCAGAAGCAGGCTCTCCATGGGGAGCCCCATGCGGGACTCGATCTCAGGACCCTGGGATCACACCCTGAGCTGAAGGCCAGTGCTCAACCGGTGAGCCAACCAGGTGCCCCTAATTCCAAATATTTAAAGAAGCATTAATACCTATTCTCCTCAAACTATTCCAAAAACTAGAAGAGAAAGGAAAACTTCCGAATTCATCCTGAGGCTAGCATTACTCAGATATCAAAACTAGATAAAGATATGACACAAAAAGAGAACCACAGGCCAGTATCTCTGATGAACATGGGTACAAAAATCCTTAACAAAATAGTAGCAAAATGAATCCAATAATATGTTTAAAAAAAAATCATTCACCACTATCAAGTAGAATTTATTCCCAGGATGCAAGAGTAGTTCAATATTCACAAATCAATGTGATACATCACATCAATAAGGATAAAAACCATATGATCATATGAATAGATGCAGAAAAAGCATTTGACAAAGTAAAAACATCTATTCATGATAAAAACCCTTAAAGTAGGTTTAGAGAGAACATACCTCAACATAATAAAGGCCTTCTCTGAAAAACCCACAGCTGGGTCACCTAGGTGGCTCAGGTCATGATCTCAGGGTCCTGGGATGCAGACTCATGTTGGGCTTCCCCACTCAACAAGGGGTCTTATTGTTTCTTTCCCTCTGCCCTACTCCCTGCTTGTGTGCTCTCACTTTAAAAAAAAAAAAAAAAAGGGAAAGGAAAGGAAAAAGGAAAGGAAAGGAAAGGAAAGGAAAGGAAAGGAAAGGAAAGGAAAGGAAAGGAAAGGAAAGGAAAGGAAAGGAAAGGAAAGGAAAGGAAAGAAAAACCCACAGCCAACATCACACTCAATGGGGGAAAAACAGAGCCTTTCCTCTAAGATCGGGAACAGGACAAGGGTGCCCACTCTCTCATTACTTCATTCAACATAGTACTGGAAGTCCTAGCCACAGTATTAGGAAACAAACAAAATAATAGGCAACCAAACTGTTAACAAGTAAAACTTTCACTATTTGCAAATGGGGTAATACTACATATAGAAAACCCTAAAGATCCAAACTACTACTAGAACTGATAAATGAATTCAGTAAAGTTGCAGGATACAAAATCAATGATCAATGTATAGAAACTGTACCAAGAATAAAGCAACAGAAAGAGAAAGAAAAGAATTCCATTTACAACTGTCCTAAAAATAAAATATCTAGGAAGCTTAACCAAAGAGGTGAAAGGCCTATACTTTAAAAACTATAAAATACTGATGAAAAAAGTCCAAGAAGACCCAAAGAAATGGCAAAGCATTCCATGCTCATGGATTAGAAGAACAAATACTGTTGAAATGTCTATGCCACACAAAGCAATCTACACTTATATAATGCAATCCCTATCAAAATACCAACAGCATTTCTCACAGAGCTAGAACAATCCTAAAATTTGTATGGAACCACAAAAGACCCTGAATAGCCAAAGCAATCTTGAAAAATTCCATACTTCAAGTTATACTACAAAGTTCTAGTAATTTCTTTTTAAAGATTTTATTTATTCATGAGAGACACACACAGAGAGAGGGATAGAGAGAGGCAGAGACAGGCAGAGGGAGAAGCAGGCTCCACGCAGGGAGCCTGATGCAGGACTCGATCCCGGGGCTCCAGGATCATGCCCGAAGGCAGGTGCCAAACCGCTGAGCCACCCAGGGATCCCCAAAGCTCTAGCAATTAAAACAGTATGGTACTGGCATAAAAACAGACGCATAGATCATCAGAAGAGAAAACCCAAAATACATCCACAACGATACGGTCAATTAATTTTCAACAAAGAGGGAAACAATAACCAAGGAGAAAAAGAATCTCTTCAACAAAGAGCGTAGGGAAAACTGGATAGTTACACACAAAAGAAGGAAACCTGATCACTTTTTCATGCCATGCACAAAAATAAACTCAAAATGGATTAAAGACCAAATATGAGACCTGAAACCAAGAAGATCCTAGAAGAGAGAACGGGCAACAATTTCTCTGACATCAGCCATAGCAACAGTTTAGAGAGGTCTCCTAAAGCAAGGGAAATAAAAAATAGTAATAATCTGTTGAGACTACATCAAAATACAAAGCTTCTAAAATAAAAATTACAAAGCTTCTGCATAGCAAAGGAAACAAGATTAAGAAGCAACCTATGGAACAGGAGAAGCTATTTGCAAATGGTATAGCCAATAAAGGGTAAGATCCAAAATATATAAAGAACTGATACAACTCAACACCCTAAAAACTAATCAAATTAAAAAATGAGCAGAAGACATGAACTGACATTTCTCCAAAGACATCCAGATAGCCAACACATGAAAAGATCCTCAACATCACTCATCATCAGGGAAATGCAAATCAAAACCACAATGAGGTATCACCTCATACCTATCAGAATAGCTAAAATAAAAAAGACACAAGAAACAAGTGTTGGTGAGGATGTGGAAAATAAGGAATCCTCTTTCACTATTCATGGGAAGGCAAACTGGTGTAGCCACTGTGGAAAATAGTGTGGAGTTTCTTCGACAAGTTAATGGTATTACCCTATAATCAGTAATCACACTACTGGATATTTGCCCCAAAATACAAATTCAACATGATACACACTCCCGTATGTTTACTGAAGCATTATTTACGACAGCCAAATTATGCAAGCAGCCCAAGTGTCCACTGATAATATGAATGGATAAAGAAGAGGTGGTATATACACAACAGAATATTACTAAGCCATAAAAAATGAAACCTTGCCATTTGCAACAACATGGATGGAGCTAGAGAATATAATGCTAAGCAAAATAAGCCACAGAAAGACAAATATGTGATCTCACTCACATGTGAAATTAAAAAAAAAAGAAAGAAACCAAGAAACAGACTCTTAACTACAGAGAACTGATGGTTACCAGGGGGGGAGGTGGGTGAAATAGGTGACGGGAGATTAAAGAGTACATTTATCATGATGAGCACTGAATAGTGCTTAGGATGGTTGAATCACTATATTTATTCATCTGTAACCAATATAACACTAGGTTAATAAAAAATATTATTTGCCCTAATTTCTGATTTGGCAAGTGTAGCAACAGCAAAATAGGATTTCCTTCCTTCTGTGAAGAAATAAAAGGGTTGAAAAACAAGATTCATGGGATGCCCAAGTGGCTCAGTGGTTGAGCATCTGCCTTCGGCCCAGGGTGTGATCCTGGAGTTCCGGATAAAGTCCCACGTCGGGCTCCCTGCAGAGAGCCTGCTTCTCCCTCTGCCTAGGTCTCTGCCTTTCTCTTCCTATGTCTCCCATAAATAAATAAAATCTTTAAAACAAAAAATCAGATTCAAGGCCCAAAAGCTCAGAGCTACCAGGATCTTCCCTGTCACCAAGGGGTAGAAAGCATTCATGTGATAAAGAATAATTTAAGCATTTTCTATAAGTGTTCTCAGAGATTTTCAAGTGCTTTAAAAAGTTGCTCAAGTAACTTTTAAGTTAAATGTAAAGAAAACATTAAGCATCTTAGAAAGTTTAAATAAGTTTACTTACAATTGACATTAGAGTTAGTACATAGTGCTGCAGATTCTGTCCATGATGATGAACCATTTTAGCATCAGCTGTAACCATGACTTCCACGTATCTTGGATAAGATAAGAAACGTTTTTTCCTGGAATGTAATTGACTTCTTTCATCTTCCAAGGATTTATTTTTTGAAGGGTGCCCTAAAACCATTTCCTTCTTTACATTAGGATCTTCGTTCATGTTGCTGTAGTTGTGAAGGGGTAAAGTGGTTTGCTTTATTTGACTTTCTGGGGGGAAAAATATAATGCAGAGCCATTAAATTAGATGTGACTAAAAATAATGCACAAAATAGTCAAAAATTTAATACATACACATCTGATTCCAATGTGAAATACAAGGATAAAAAGGAAATTAAGCAATGTTGTGCAGCAGTATCATGAAGATTACCATTCCTAGTAATAAGATGTTCATTTTCATAGATTGCCTGAAGAAAAACCAAACTCTTAAGTATTTTTTTAAACAGTTATGACTGTTCAAGTCCATTTATTAACTACTGGGTTAATAAAAAATCAGAGAGTCCCCATTTCTCTCAGCAGGTAAACTGGGTCCTCAAGCCAATGGTATTTCAACTCATTACAGAGTAATCATATTTTGTATAAGATACAGAACAAAAGCTTCGGTTAAACAATATGTGAAGATCACCACAGACAGAAAAATTAAACCGTATAATGGTGGCTTTTTGAATCCAGAAAATCAAATGTAGACATAAACTTCATAATATTTGGTTATATAAAATACCTGACAACTTATGTTTGCTTATGTTTAAATGCAGCATTCAAATTATTCAACATTAGAGATTTTTAAGAGGCCACATCTAAGCCCTATGCATTTATAGGACCTGTGCATATTAAGATTGGCATATAAATCAATGGAATAGAATACAAAGCCCAGAAGGAAACACTCATATGTATGGTCAATGATCTTCAACAAGGATGGCAAGACCTCTCTATGGGAAAAGAATGGTCTCAAAGAAGAGGTGATGGAACAACTGGACATTCACATGCAGAAGAATGAAATTAGAGACTTATAAAAACTAAAAAACACATTAAAACCTCTGTTTTTTAGATTAAAACCTTAAAAGACACCAACACTGAAAGTCCTAAAAGAGAACATGATAGAAAAGCTTCATGACATTGGATTTGGCAAGGATTTCTTAAGATACCAAAGCACAGTTAACAAAATAGACAAATGGGACAACCAAATTTTTCAATTGCACCAAAAGACATAACAGAGTGAAAAGGCAACCTATTGAATGAGAGAAAAGATCTACAAATCTTTTTTTCCTTAAGAGAAGAGTCAAAAATGTATTGTTTTAAGTGCTTTTAGTTCAAAGTAATCCTTATGCCAAAGTGGTATATCTTGGATTGGCATATATCTGCCACTCATCAGAGGACCAAAAGGTTTTCAAGGAATAAATTAGATAATCCAAAAAAGCTATTAGATCAGTACTAAGTAAATGGGAGTTATTACTTTTGTTATTACTAATTATATTAAATTAGTATGTGCTGTTGACAGACACACTCTTCAAATTAGCTTTTAAAAAATTGACTATAAAAAATTTAAAAATTAAAAAAATGAAATAAAAAATAATTGACTATAACTGCTATGTTGTTTAGGAAAAACAGTTGGCTGCTTTGTTGCTAGGTTTTATAAAGCTAAAAATGCCTATTCATAGAGTTGTGCTGTGATGCTGCCGAAATTCTTGAGGCAGGAGCTATATGTGATTTTTTGGCAATCACAGTGATTACCCAAGCCTGTGGCAAAAGAACGAAAAAGTTTTTCATTCTCAAGACTTTTGGGGAGTGATTTACAAGTGCATAACCATTCTTATAGCAGAGTTGAGTGTACCCTAACTCCCTCATTTTAAAAATACTTTTCAGATAAATCTTATGAAACATGTAGCCTTAGTTTTAGGGTGATGGTGATAAATAACAGCAGCTGCTTTGTATTTTGGGGTTTTTCATTGTCATTACTGAAGACAAATAGACTTCCAAAGCTATTGAGTGTGTTTCTATGCTTCTTATAAATCTTAACGATGTGCCAGGTTCTGGAGTATTTGCTTAGCTGATGCTTTGGGAAGCCTGAGGGAAAAGCACTGATTAGGCTCTTTCAGGCTAAGAGCCACATTCAGCTACTTAGCTGGCAGGAAAGGCCTCATATTTTTCCATTAGGGAAACTAGTGGTAGCAGGATCTTGTCTAGCAATACTGAGTAGTCATAAGCACTGTCCACTGTCTACCTGTGAATACTGTTGGTAAGCAAAGGAATGTGCTTGAATCTGCCTAAAATTTTTTAAATGGATCTCTGTCAATACTTACTAAAGTTCATGAGGTTTTCTGTGTATTTGCTAGAATAAATCATTCTGTGACATACTCCTGAAACTCCGCTGAATGTACTGTAATCTGATTTGAAAATATCATAGAAAAATTTTTCCACCTTTTTTTTATTGATGAGTATCAATTCAATAGATGTGTGCTGTGAACCAGTGCTATAACAACTTGATAGAAAAAAAAAAAACTTGATAGACTACAATGATTGTGGTCATAAGTGCCAATCACTCAAACATCACATGAAAAAAAAAGGATCAGAACTATAATGAAATGCAGGATGTGGTTTTATTTATTTATTTATGAACTGAAAAATGTCAGTTCCATTAACCCACTATTCTTTTTCTTTTTTCTTTCCCTGAGCAAGATAATTTCATTCTAGTGGAAATACAGGAATACAACTTCCTAAACAAGTGGAATCGTGCATATAAATGTACACAATGTTTTTAAAAGACTCCTACAACTCCACACACACAAAAAGCCCTATTCAAACATGAGCAAAGGATGTGAATAGACATTTCAGCCAAGATAATAAATACCTAACAAGCATGTGACAAGATACTCAAACTTCCTAATTAGAAAAACTCAAATCAAAACTACAGTGAGCTATCACTCCACACCCATTAGGATGGCTATTATAATAATTTAAGTGTTGGCAAAAATGTGGAGAGGTTGGAATCGCTGCACACTATTGGTGGAATTATGAAATGATGCAATTGCTACAGAAAATATAAAGGTGCCTAAGAAAATTACAAATAGAACTACCATATGATCCAGCAACTCTGAGTATATATTCAAAAATATCAAAAACAGGGTCATAAAGAAACATCCATGTTCATTGCAGCATTATTCACAACACCAAAAGGTATTATCCAATAGCCAAATGTCCATCAATGGATAAATGAATAATGAAGTGTGGTGTGTGTGTATGGATTATTCAGCCTTAAAGGGAAATTCTGTTACATGTTACAATATAGATGAACCTTGAAGATGTTATGCTAAGTAAAATGAGCCAGTCACGAAAGAAAAAAAAAAAAAAAAAAAGAATGCTGTAGGATTTCACTTACATGAGGTGTCTAAAACAATCAAGTTCATATAAAGTTGAATGGGTGGTTACAAAGGCCTGTCAATAGCTCACTGCCTAAGAAATCACCCAAAGTCTGCCCAGCTTGGGTGCTAAGAAATCAAATATTTCTCTGGCTTGCAATAGTAGGTAAAATGAGAACACAATCCAATTAAGGAAGCACTGTGGTCTGACGTAGACTGACAAAGTTAGAATAGATGGCTCTGTGTAGGCTGAAGTAACAAATAAGATCTCCAAATTGGAACGAAAACAGTAAAAGGATAGAGCAGTTAATAGGAAATGCAAAAATAGGAAAAAAATAGGATAATTGGGGGGGGGGGAATCCTTAGAACAAAATTACCCAATTTCAAATCTAAAGACTGTATTCTTAACAGCACCATAGGAGATAGGTATTGTTAATTCCATATTACAGATGAAGAATCTGCAATATGGAAATTAAAAAACTCACAACCACAGTTGATCACCAATGGAGATGCAAATAAAAACAGAAGGAACAAAACTAAATAGGCCATTTATCATAATAACAGTGAACAGTTTAGATGTGCCTATCAAAAACAAAAGTTTCATATAATTGAGTTAATAAAATCCAGTCGTATGTTAAATAGCACATCTGGGATTTAAATTCTGGGAATCTGGCTCAAGTCAGTGGTTTTAACCACTAAAGATACTGTTTGACAATGAAGGTTAAAGGAAAAAAAGAACCAGAATCTAAGAAACACAGTATTAGAGATCTCAAAAGCTTAATTTCTATAGCAAATAAAATGGGAATGTTCTACATAACTGTCAAAATAATTGAATTCAAAAGAAGTATTTCATGCTCCAACTTGTAATAGTATGAATGCATCTTGTCACTAAGTTTAAAAATTGAGAAAGGTAAAATAAAGCCTATTTCTTGGTGGTTTATAAACTAAATACACACTTTTACCAACACGTATGGAACATAAAAAGCAAGAGGACGACCTACGTGGGACTTAACATGATGGATGCCTCAGGTGAGAGGATTATTGGGACAAATGGGAGGACAAAATGGGAAGGTGGGTAGGAGTGGAATTATGTAGCTACATATGAGTTGCTGTTCGAGTCCTGCATTTCATAATGAATCATATTCAGGATATGTATTATTTTATTAAATTCTTAATAATATACCAAACTAATAACTATTAAAATATGACCACTCTCGCTACTATCATGTACTATTGTTTTGGTAATGCTACCTAATGCAGTAAGACAATAAAATGAAACATACAATATGAGTATCAGGAAGAAAGTTTTGATTTTGCAGATAAATGTCCTTATAACTTAAAATCCCAATAGACTCAATTTAAGACTTTCCAAACTAACAACCTTAACACAGGAATAACTGAGTAATGAAATATTATTCAGTTGTTAAGAAATGAATTAAGTCTGTGTGTCTGATATGAAAGGATGACCATGTGTTTTTTAGTAAAAAATGTGTCAGTAATATGTGTAGTATCTTATTTTTGTAAAAACTTCCACAGAATATACAAGTATTTGGCAATAAAAATTTATATAAAATGAGCCAAAAAGGTAAGTATACATGTCAAACTTTTAACATTGGTGGTGCTGGATGTGTGTGACTAGAAGGTGGACAGAACTATTTAATTCAATATCCCTAAGTCCATTAAGCCATTACAAATAACTTGTTTTATCATGATTTTTTTTTTTAGTTACCCATGTTTTTAAAAACAGCATCTGTAACTTTTTACAAGCTTAAACATTTAATCTCATTGTTTCGATATTCATAATTAAGCAGTTTAACAGATGATAAAGTGACCTTTCCAAATATTCAAATGGGCATTATTCAAAATTCATTGGTCAGTTACATCATCTTCATGAAACGCTGGTCTTTTTTTTTTTTTTTAATTTTTATTTATTTATGATAGTCACATAGAGAGAGAGAGAGAGGCAGAGACACAGGCAGAGGGAGAAGCAGGCTCCATGCACCGGGAGCCCGACGTGGGATTTGATCCTGGGTCTCCAGGATCGCGCCCTCGGCCAAAGGCAGGCGCCAAACCGCTGCACCACCGAGGGATCCCTGAAACGCTGGTCTTTATTTATGTTCCAAGTCAAATGCTAAAATGAAGTGCCATCCTTTATTAATAGCAAGTGTATTATGACCCAAAAATAATTTAGAGCAAACCATTCCCATCAAATCAGGAACATCATGCAATGGATTAACTGCCCACTAAAACATAAAATAATTACATCTGTAAATAAAACCTTTTTAACAGTATATTGTAGAATGCAAGGAGACCGTTGAAAATAATACCTAACATTACACTATAAAATTTACTAAATTTCACTAAAAAAATTTACTGGTAAACAGTGTAATTAGAAACCCATAATTCTACATGAATGCCCTACTCACACTTCGAATTATACAAAATTGAATTCATCTTCTTTTCCTATTCCCATGTATGTTCTATTAATGAGTAATAACTTCCTAATATGCAAAACTCATGCTAAACCATGCACTACCAGGGAGCTCTTCTTTTTACCCTTTGTATCTGGTTACCAAGTTCTGCCATTTCTTTCAAATTTTTACTTGTTTTGTTCCTATGGTCAACAGTGGCCTTATGTCTCCCAACTCTTTCAGGTCCTCTCACCTTTAGAAATATTAGAATCACGAATGCAAAATTAAACACAGTCTCCAAAGTGACCCCATCATCTTCAATCCCTGACCCCCATTCATCCTTCATTCATGTCCAAAAAAATTCATTTCCAAGAGCATCCCTTTTACCTCAAGAAATTACCACTGATGCACACAGACCACAAGCCCAAGCTATTCCCCAAAGCCCACGACTAAACAGTGTTGTCATACTAGCACTACCAGGCAAGCTATAAACTCTTTAAATACTAAGAATGGGGGCACCTGGGTGGCTCAGTGGTTGAGCATCTGCCTTTGGCTTAGGTTGTGACCCTAGGGTCCTGGGATCAAGTCCTGCATTAGGCACCCCGCAGAGAGCCTGCCTCGCCTTCTGCCTCTCTCTGTGTCTCTCATGAATAAATAAAATATAAAAATAAAAGAAAAAAAAATTAAGAACAATGCTGGGCAACGTGTTATGCCCCCTATAAGTGTTCAACAAATGTTCATGGAGGAAGGAAAAAAAAAAAAACAGGAAAACAGATGGACGAACATTGGGAGAGAAAGGAAAGAAAGGAATACACTGAGGGACAAAAGGTTTATGAGCCCAGAAATTCACAGTAGGAGTAACTAATTGTGATGTACAACAGCAGCAATTCAAAGATGGAGAGATTGCTTTCGATTTTCCTGATAGCAAGTAAAACACTCACTCTGGCCTCTACCTAGGTCAGAACTGACAATAATGCTCTGTATTTGATCACGTGAACAAATTTTATGCTTCTCCAATAGCATGAGTATAAAATCAAATGAAGCTTATTCTGGATCATCACCTTTTTTTTTTTTTTTTTTTTAGATTGTATCTATGTGACAGAGTACAAGTAGGGGAAAGGCAGGCAGAGGGAGAGGGAGAGGGAGAAGCAGACTCCCCACTGAGCAGGGAGCCTGAGGCAGGGCTCAATCCTAGGACCCTGGAATCATAACCTGAGCTGAAGGCAGACACGTAGCCAACTGAGCCACCCAGGTGCCCTGGATCATTAGCATTTTAAACCGCTTGTTAAGTAGCCAACAGGGCTCCCAATTCAAAGAACTGTATGTGCCTTGAAATAGTGATCATATCAGATATTATAAAATCTAACTTATTTCCTCAGGATTTAGGTTTTCTGGTTTCTATGTCCTATTATGTCAGGCTACTGAGTTTTGTTATTGATGCTACTATGGACACTAATAAACCTAATAAACACTTAGTAATTTACCATGGACTGGTATACTTCACCTAAGTTATCTCCTTTATTATTAATTCTGTAAAGTAGGTACTTTTAATATCCTCATTTTATGTGAAAAGGGGAAACAGGAAGGTTAAAGTCAACTATCCAGGTAATAAAATAATTCTGGAACTTTTTTTTTTTTTAAACATTAGTATTCAATACAAAGACTTATGAAAATCTATAGTCTCCATGATTTTTCAATATTAAAAATCACCACCACCCTTTTAGAATTATGGTACATAGCTTCTAAAGTATTTTACAAAGTTGTATTTCAAAGAGGTTCCCCCGTTAATTAGAAGCCTACCTACTAGTCATAAGTGTGCAGATTATGGACTTGCCTGTGACTGGCCAAAACTTGAAACATAAAAGAATCATTACATCACTAGTCCTCATTGCATCCCTGAATCAGTTTCTATTATAGTACACATTTTAAAACAGACATGTGACACAGGTTACACGCGATTTCAACAGCCACCAACTGAGTAAGTGGCATAACAAGGAAATGAATTCAGATTTCCTCAGTATCAATTATTAGAATTCCAGATCACATGACTCTTCTAAAGGTCATATGTAGTAAGACATGTAGAATGTTAAGAATTTAGTTAACCAGGGTCATAATGGAAAATGCTGTCTCCTACAAAACCAAAAGAGGAACTAACTAGTCATATTCATATTCATATTCATATTCATGAGAATATGGGGTCTAGTCCTTCTTGAATTTCAGAATCAGAGCTGAGCCAAGATTTAGACATAAAGTCATTTAGCTCCACTGTGCATGGGCTTGAGACAGTTTCAGTACCATCCTTTCACTCTAGAGGCCCCGAAACAAACAAACCCCCCCCCCAAAAAAAAACCACTGGAAACCCCCAAAGTATTCCCATTAATCCTATATGTAGCAAGAAATTCTAATTCCTTCTGCTATGAAGGCTGACAGGACAAAGAACACACATGTCAAGCATTACAGTAAATAAAATACCCTTTCTTCACCTACCTTTTCAAGAAGCCGCCCCGTGAGTTCACTCTAAAGATGCAGAAGACAGGTCTCCCTAACAAGCTGAATCAATCCTTACACAGGAGTTGAAAACAGGCACACGTTCATTCATAAGTTCAAAACCTTAGGATGATTTTTGGTAGAAAGGAACATGCACTGGCTTTCTCTTGAGCTTTTGGCAGCCCAATCATTACACCCAAATGGTACAGAAGACAAATTGCATAATCTTTTGCATTTTACGAAGTGCTTTTTACCCACAACTTCAAATCCTATCCCTTATCACCAATTCTAAGCAAAAGGAGACTAAGATAAATTAGTCAACTGACACAAGTGTTAAGACTTCTGAGGGACAACCATACACATGCCAATAGGATATTCTAAACTCCTACTCTATGGCTTCTTGAAGAGACGTCTGAAAGTCATAGGAGTTAAATTTACATCTGAGCATCTGAAAATACAAATGAAACGTGACATTTCATTCTTTACGGAAAAATCACTTATTCAGAACTCATGTTGAACAATGATCTCTAGGTGGGTTTATTTTGCAAGTGTGGCTGAAAATATAGCAGAACATGAATAAAACTGACAACAGTACAGAATTCTACTTTATTCATCTTATCTTCCTACCTTCAGATGAGCCATCATGACAATCCAATTCTAACTCATATCCACTTAGCATGATTTTTTTTAAACAATAGAGAGGCCACTTGAGTTGGGAATGGTGAGAGGGAGAGAAGAAACCCAAGAAGGCCCCACACTCAGAATGGAGCCCGACTCGGGGCTTGAAGTCATGACCCTGAGATCATGACCTGAGCTGAAATCAAGAGTCAGATGCTTAACAGACTGAGCCACCCAGGCGCTCCACCACTTACTAAGAATTAACACCTAACCTATTAACTGTTGCCCAAATTTCAGAGGAGTTGCTCCGGAACTACAAGATTTCCCACAGAGGACAGTCGGCCTCATGCCTGTGGAATCATTCCAAAAACACAGTTAGGTCATTTTAAGTACTGAGTATTCTAATACCTCCCAAAATGCAGTTAGATAAAAGCAGGCATTTGTAAATATTATGACCTCTATTTGCTCTATCACAATTCAAGTGTTGGTGTTATATTATTTTTCCACCCTAGGACTAACTTGTTAAAAATACTAGTATGGGTATTTCCTATTAGTTTGTCTTGAGTGGTTTTTTTTTTGGAAAATAAGGTTATAACTCCTAAGAATCTAAAAATGAATCTAACCTTATACTTCAACTCATTCTTGCCTAATGCTACTCTGGCCATTCTAATTTCTCCTAGACCTGGCATTCTGAAATAGCTTTTGACTGAAAATAGAATGCTCGTGTGAAATATTCTTCTACTCTTTGATATTTGCTTGAGAGGTTTTTTTTTTTTAAAATATGGTATTAATGTTAAGAAACTTAGGTCTAATTAAAGGCCATCATAATATAAAATGTTAAAACGAAAACTCTGAAATCATAGTACTTAATGTCTGTATCATGGAATTAACTTTTATTCACATTGCTTTTGTCAGCTTTTATGAAGTCCACTGATTTTGATTTGAGATACGTGGGAAAAAAAGAAATCAAACTTTGAAGTCATTGATAAACTTAATTCTTATTTTCAAATAGATACTCATTTTATGGTACATCTCAGAATGTCATAGATCACCATGATTTAAAAAAGAGCGTTTTTGTCAATCTTAACATCAGGATATTAATCTAATCTAACATCTAGGCACAGTTATGCATATGCAAAGAAAGTTGTAGACTGCAGACTAACAGGTCACAATGAGGGAGTTTTATCCTCTTCAGTTTTCTGGCTCTCTTCCAAGATAGAAAAGCCCAAGAAAGCAGCCTTCTTGGGGTAGGTCCAAAGGTCTGGATATTCTCCACATGAAACAGTGTATCTGTCGCCTGACCTGGCAAGGGGCCCAACTCTTACTCCAGCAGTAATGATCTTCACAAAGAGTAGAACACAGGCGGGGACCAGCCAAGAGCATGGACCATGCTTGTGCAGTTTCCCCTGCATTTGTACTCATTGTGAGAGCAGCCCAATCTCATGTCTCCAGGTCTTTAAATAGGGCAGCAATACTGAATCAGATTCTAATTGCAAATAATTAAAGTCTTTACTTCCTTTTCAGGAGGAATTATCACATGGGTAAGCAGTAGAGAGCCAAAGATTAAAATTTACTTCACTAAGCATTTGCAATTAAGTTGTGGTTGGTAGACCAAAGGAAAACTGTAGAATGAGCCATATGGTTGATTAACAATCTAAAACTATAGGTAGAAAAATTTATGTTTACTGCTCCCTACAAATCTATTAAGTTATTTTCACTTCTTTGGTCTATAGACTCGGGATCGAGTCCCATGTTGGGCCCTCTGCATGGAGCCTGCTTCTCCCTCTGCCTGTGTCTCTGCCTCGCTCTCTCAACTGTGTCCCCCTCATGGATAAATAAGATCTTTAAAAAAATATATGTGGGAAATAAATAAATGGAGGATATGCCATATTGATGGGTTAGAAGACACTATAAAGATACCATCTCACTAGATTGAGCTCTTGATTAATAAAATCCATTTTTTTTCTTTTTGCAGAAACCAACAACCTGATTCCTAGATTTATATGTAAATGCAAAGGGTAAAGAATAACCAAGACAATCTTGCGAAGTCAAGGGCTTCTTCCACCACATTTCATAACTTATAGAGCTATTTTTTAAATACAATACACAATTTTTTAAAGTACAGTAGCACAATGAATAGACCAACAGAAATCCCAAATAGATCCACATATAGGGACACTTTTCTGAATAAATGTGATACATTTTTAAAATTCTTATGAAATATCTGTTAACTTTAACAAAATAAAGTTTTATTTACTATTGCTTTGGATGGTTTTTTTAAGTCCATTTTGGGGATTTTGACAAGAGTAATGTGTTTAAAATTGACAGACTGAGCTCTTATTTTCAGATAGGTTTTTTATTTAATGCTATATCCCAAAGTTTAACATAGGACTTTTTAAATGAAGCTTTTCACAACAGGATTAGTTCCTAACAAAGGCAGCCTAAAAATAATTCATCTGAGTCTCTTCACAATACTAAAGTTTTATTCATGCCAAGATTCTTGAACCCATTTCAATTAGCACATCTGAGGTCACCAATCATCCCTAACTTAGCAAAATTCAGTAATCAGTTCCAAATCTTCATATTCTTTGAATTCCTATCATTTAGCCAATTAATCTATCCTACGCTTCTGAGAAGTCTTCACATGGCTTTGGGGCACACATTCCGGTCCCTTTACTACCTTCCTGGCTTCTTAAACTTTCCTAGTTTAATCCTCACCTTTTCAAGTGTTAAACACTGGCATTGCACACAGTTCAGTTGTCTTCTGTATTCTGATCTATTCTCCATGCAACTTCATACAGCCTTAGATGTAGGATATAGGATATGCTACTCTAATTCCTGTTATTTCAAGCCCAGACGCTCTTACTGACCTTCCAATTTATTTTCTATTGCCTACTTGGCTTGTCTCCCTCTGGATATCTAGTTGGCAGCTCAAACCCAAAATATCTAAGGAGAAAAAACAAAAACAAAAACAAAAACTCCTGATGTTCCTCCCTAAACCTGTGGTTCCCATAGCCTTCCCCATTCTCAGTAAATGAAAACTCCATCCTTCCATTTTTTCAGGCAAAAATTAAACACACTATTTAGGATAACCTGACCACTCTTACTCTCAACATTCAACTCCCAACACTTGTCAGCTTGACCATCAAAACACATATGGTTTTGCAGGTGGCTACTTCTAACTTTATGGCTACACTCTAACTCCAGACCTCATCATTGCTCAGCCTGATTACTGCAGTACCCTCCTAATTCTCCTTGCTTTTCCCTTGTTCTGCTGGTCTTTTCTGCATGTAATGATCTGTATGATCTCTTTAAAACGTAGGCTGATCTAGGTCTCTCTCCTGTTCAAAATCCTTCTAATATTGGAGCCAAAATCCTTATTATGATTTACAATACCCTATGTGTTGGGGTAGATTCACCATGAACCAAAAGCTACTTAAACTTCTGGTCTCTCACTTATAAAAATCCCTTTTCCAGGCCTTAAAAAGAATCCTAGAGATTTTGCATTAATTTTTCTTAAAGCACCCTCCCTTTAATCTGTTTAGTCTTCAGGCCCCACAACCTGGATCCACCCATTAACAACTCAATCTAGCCTCCCACTACCACTGTGACTTCATCTCCTACTACCCACCCTCCCTCCCTCTACTTGTACAGGCTGGTTATGGGACATGTTAAACAGGCCCCAGCACCTTTGTAGCTTCAGCGAAGGAGGCACTCAATAAATATTTTACAAATGAAGGAACAAATGAATAAACAAATCCATGTTGGGGCAAGGTTGAGACCTTAGCCTCCAGAGTTATTAATGCAGAACAAGAACAAGAATCTCCCCTTAGCAGCTTTTTTCTTCACTTAATCACATGGAACAGGAAAAACCCCTACGTGTCTTACCACTGCACTCATCTTGCTTACCTTCTCCTTCCTTCTCCCAGCCCACCATGAGGTGAGAAACAAAGGGCAGACTACTGACCCAGCACCATAAATTTTCTCTTTCCAGCTGAATGCTATGAACAGAAGCCTCCAGGACTAGTAGTGAATATACTAAAAAGAATTCAGAAATTTCTATTTGCTGTTGCAAAATCAGATTTTGAAAATCAAAACCTGAATATTACCTTTGGACTTCCACTTTGTACTTTCCCCATCCCCCAAATAAGATGCTGAGGAATATGTCTAGAAAGCCAAGTGAGTAATCCCAATTTGCTAAAATATATACAAAATTATTAGATATAGCAGTAGAAAAGTGAATTAACCTAAAACTCTACACCAAACGTACTACTGGTCCTTTTACATAGCCTGTATGTTACTAATATCTCAGCCCTCTATCCACTCTATCTCTCGGCAGGTTTACCTACTAATCTATTGATGTCAAAAACATCCTTCATTCTGAATTTCTCACCAGTTTTGGGCTTTTCATTTTGTAGTGCTTAAAGTATCTCAATTCCAACACTAATCACAACTGTTCACCTGTTTGTACACATTCTCATTTTCTCTACCTAGCATCTATTCCTCCAACAGTCCCCAGTTTCAACTTGGGTACCTATCCCAGCAACCCCAGTGCTGTCTATGATTCCAGTTGTATTGTCCTAACCCACAAGCAGGGTTGGTCTGTCTGACTACAGCTCTCTCACCAATAACAGCAATTTGTTTCAGGCCAAGTCAGATCCCACAAAATAATCAGACCCTATGCTAGGACCTTAGTTTGAACTACTGAGGCGATGTAGTTCCCAATATCCCCTGGATTGGTGTGGTTAAAGTCCATATCCCTTCACCAGGCTTACCCATACCTTCATTAGCTTGCTCCTCCTTACTTCTCCAGCATCACATCATCCTGGCATCTTCTGGCACCCCACGCTTTACTTTTGGTTTCCTAAGTGGTTTAAGCACTGACTCCTCCCCAGGCATTTGCACATGCTGTCGCTTCTATCTGGAATACTTTTTGCCCTCTCCCTTTCTCCTGACCAATCCTGCTCATCTTTTGAGCTTCGGATAAGGAGTTATTTTTTCAAGTAAGCCTTCTGACTTTCCCATCTGAGCTACATCTTCCTATGAGGCCCCAAAACATCTTCCGAATTAACCTTGTCTTACACACCTGACGGAGCAGAAAGGTTATTTTGGTACTAATAATTCTCATTCATCCGCCAAGCAGTTATTATATACATAATTAGTATTAGTTGCTGTGAAGAATGTAAAAAAAAAAAAAGTGGAATAAAATGCTACCATTTCCTTTAAAGAACATAAACAAAATCTTAAAATCAACAGGTGGGACAGAAGTATAACAAATTTAAGAACAATGCAAGACAGTGTTAATTACATGAACAATATAGCCCCTAAATTTTGGGACATTCCATAGCTCAAAATTCCAGAGACCACATTCTTAACCTTAAAAAACTGTAAGCAGGTATATGAACCAGAAGAAAATAATTAAGATGCTAATTATAAAACAATTTAATAGCAATTTTTAGTAAAGCAAGAAATTAAGAATGTACAATCAGTGAAAGACCTGAAAATGAATGATTCCAATCACATTTAATATTTTTTTGTTTGTACAAATGAAGACCATCTTAGGTATTTACATCAACTCCTATTTAGAGTAAAGGTTTGTTTTACACAAATTTGAGATGGAAAAGATCAAGGAAAATTGTGTAAGGCTGACTAAATATGAAACAAGCCAAAGGAAATACAAGATAGTAGATAACTGAAGAGCAAGCACTACTATGAGGCTAAATGGAAATGTATTCAATTCCAGCAAAGGAGGCTTACACTGCTGTCAAGTGAAAACTCACAGGAATTTTACCAAGTTGCAAA
This sequence comes from Vulpes vulpes, assembly GCF_048418805.1. Taxonomy (NCBI): domain Eukaryota; kingdom Metazoa; phylum Chordata; class Mammalia; order Carnivora; family Canidae; genus Vulpes; species Vulpes vulpes. The sequence goes on along the minus strand of NC_132787.1, from coordinate 10,271,457 downwards.
GGGACTAAAAACCTTATACACGAATTTCAAAAACACAAAGTGCACCAACCTAAAGCAAAGATGAAAAGTTCTTAATGGAGGTACAACAGAAAAACAAACGTGTATTTCAATGGGTTAATAGTCTCAGTCCCTCCTCAACCGATTTGATAATTACGTGAACCAAAACAAGTTGACAAGAGTAAAAAAAAATTAATTAATTAATTAAAACTCCTAACACATGAGAAGCTCTAATTTTACAGCCATGGAAGGAAATAAAATTGTAATGGATTTAAAGTAGTTTGACACCATTATATTCAAGACACTAGCAGATCTTACTCTCCAATCAAGGGCTATGATTAGGATAGCTTCTCTTACACCTTAAGACTCGTAATCCTCTCCTAATTCATTTCCAAGTTAGCAGAGAGGTTATCAAGGGGAAAACAACCTTGCCTTCAAAACTGAGAATAAATCAGTATTTCTAATCTAATGATACAGTATAAATAACCCTTGTATAAAGAAGAGATTTAGAAAAACTCAATTCTTAGGAGTAGACAGGTAGACAAAAAGAACTGTTACTGCACCTAAAATGTAAGAGATTAAAGTTACTTTCCATGTTCGGTTTTCAAAATGCTCCCAACTCTGGTTCCTAAGATATTGGTTCCCTTCCTCACTACTCATTTCACATAACTTAATCGAGGTAGGAATTAGCCACTTATTAGCAACCCTTGACAGTATAAGATTTCAGGCAAAACAGAACTTCAAAGCTCTGGGACATGGTCACAGACTTAACACAAAATAAGCATCATATATGGGAGATGAATTCTTCTGTTTGGAATACACTATTACATGCAAATTTCATTATACAAGCAGAGCATTCAACTGGCAAAATAGGTCCGCTAATAAGAACCCTGTATGCATGGAACAACAGTCACACCACTACTAGGTTCCTACCCTTCCCTTCAGAGGACACATCTATAAGATGACCATGAAGAGCACGCTTCACAATCCACGTCAGGCAGCCATACTGCAGAGGATTCACAATCTCAAAACCTTAATAGATCAAATTTCACTATTTAGGATTTTTCCTTGGGGACAAAATTTAACTTCAAAACATTACTAATAAGACTGATGAGGGCAGCCCAGGTGGCTCAGCGGTTTAGTGCCACCTTCAGCCCAGGGTGTGATCCTGGAGACCGGGGATCGAGTCCCACGTCAGGCTCCCTGCATGGAGCCTGCTTCTCCCTCTGCCTGTGTCTCTGCCTCTCTCTGTGTGTCTCTCATGAATAAATAAATAAAATTTAAAAAAAAAAAGACTGATGAGTAACTACTTAAAATATTCTAAAGGACATGAAAGTTAAAGCAAAAAGGGAGATCTGAAAAGCTGAGGCAGATGATCTGTCATTCAAATACACATCTTCTCTAGGTAATTACTTTTCAAAAGTAATACTTGCTAAATTTCCATTGTATAGCAAGCATTTGATTTAGATAGACTTGGCCCTCCCCACCACCAAAAAAGGCTTCTTTGGTGACTGGTAGAGATGGAGAGGGAGGTAGAGGAGAGTGGTGGCTTCAAGATTTAGATGCACTGGATCCAAGTGCCACTGAGACACCCAACAAAACACAAGTAGCAGACAACCGTAGGCCTGAGATTTAACCTTAACAAACTAGAGTTAACATTTAGAGGGTATATCCTTTAATTAGGAAAGTAGGAAAAAAAAAATCACACAGACTATTTAAAAATGGTCTAAAACGGTGGCCACAAAAAGCACTTAAAAAAAACTTAGAATATGGATGGGAGAGCAGTAACCAGCAGGGAGAGAAATGGGATGAATGGTAAAAAAGAGGTCAAAGTGGAAACAAATTAGTTCAGAGAAACCAAAGGCGTAGGACGACAATTACATTAAAGTCAAGCAACAGGGGCGCCTGGGTGGCTCAGTCAGTTGAGTGACTCAATTTTGGCTCAGGTCACCTCAGGGTTGTGAGACTGAGCCCCACATCGGCTCTATGCCAGCTGGGAATCTGCATGAAGATTCTCTCCCACTGCCCTTCCCCCTCACCCAGGCACTCTCTCAAACAAATCTAAAAAAAAAAAAAAAAGTCACTCCATACTGAGAAATACCCCCTAAAAATGAGTTAGTGGTGAGAGGTTATTGCTTTTGGCAAGTAGGTCACAAGTGATCTTGAGAGTAGTTTTAGTAAAGGGTGGGCAGATGAGTGAGTTCTCTGTAGCTTTTTCTATATGTATTTAGAAGCTTGAATTGACTCTTAAATGCACCATTAACAAGTTTATTAGCTCAAAATATTGGCCATGGTCAGGGATCTTGGAAAGTTTTAGGATTTGTAAACAGGTAGCTAACCAGCCAAATGCAGCTCTTTTGTTTCTTCCCCATCCCCACCCCCATCCCCTACACAAAAATATGAGATTTTCAAATCATAAAATACAAATGATCCGGTAATACTGGTCTCCCATTCGCTGTGTGCCCTTTGCCAGAAGCATGCCTGTGTCCTGGTGGATACCTCTGTGTCTTTTTTTTTTTTTTTTTTTTGATACCTCTGTGTCTTAATGGCACCTCACTTTACTCATTTCCTACGACTTCCTGGTCCCCAAAGCTGTGAAGTACTGAAGCTGGAAACCTGGAAACTTGACCTTTACTGAAATAAACACTAGCCATTTACTGTCTACTCTAGGTTAAGACCGAGAAAGGTAAAGTCTCAAAGCCAGAAGAACTCTTCCTGACTCCTGGCTTAAGTCAACTGTGGTCCCTGCTGACACTAAAGACATCCAGCTTTCCCCAAAGTGATGCTGATTTAATCTTTAAAAGGGAAATCATCCGTGTGTGAAGGAAATTTGCAAGAATTTTCATGCATTCACAGGAATATTATCCACATGGCTTACACACAGAACAAGCTTTACCACCTCAAAGCGGAGGAAAAAGCTTTAAGGAAATTATCTTCCATGTACCGTCTTACGTGCACTTCACTGGACATTCCAATCCTTTGTCAACAACAGAGCTGCTTCGGTTCAGTACCCTGGCCTTCAGTCTCTTCTCATTCAAACCCAAAACTATCTCTAAAAAATAAATACTGGGCAGCCCAGGTGGCTCAGCGGTTTAGCGCCGCCTTCAGTCCGGGGCCTGATCCTGGAGACCCAGGATTGAGTCCCACGTCCAGCTCCCTGCATGGAGCCTGCTTCTCCCTCTGCCTGTGTCTCTGCCTCCCTCTCTCTCTCTCTCTCTCTCGAATAAATAAATATTTTTAAAAAATAAATACTGCCAAATGAGTAACACCTTCAAAAGATCATAGGATGTCTCAGCTTTAAACGGTTTCCTCAAAGCCTATGGAATAACCCACAAATCCTACACTCCTTTCAGATCTGCATCTGTACCTTCAGAATCCCATTTCCCCTACCTTCCCATACTCTTCGTGCACGTCAGGCCTCTGAACATACCAATACTATTCCCTCTTCTCTACAGACCTCTTCAAACTCCTACGGATTAATTCATGATTTGACATTCAGCCACAGAATCAAACTGTTATATGCTTATGTCTGCCAGCACAGCCCAGCTTTCACAGGCACATTAAAGTCCTTAAAAGCCCTCAACCTACAAACCCCAGTACTGAGTTTACTTTCTGCCCAAAAGAGCTCTCTCCACCTAACAACCTCCCAACAGTGTAGTAATAAAGCCTTTTGCCCATACTCTCTCCCACACTTCCCCGCCTCCTGACCAACCCAGATGCTTCCCCACATGGCTTATCATGGGCCATGTCCCCGTCTCTTGAAAATTTTAAGAGATTTCTTTTAAAGGCAGTATCTCCATGTCTGTCACTTTACCATGCTTTATCCAAAACTTTTGAATGCAAGTCCTCCTCTACTACCACCCTTTTTATTTTGCTTAGAAAATGCTTATGAATCCTTCACAATGGAGATTAAGTGGTTTAAATATTACCACCTTGGTAAAACCCAAAGCAGTTATTCTCAGCTCCTTCAGCTGCATAAAATATCGCTCCTAACCCAGGGCAGCCTTGGTTGTTTTGTGATTTCTGTTCTTGTGTTCTTTTACACCCACTGGGCTTTGAGAACCTGAATGAAGAGAATCATGCAAGTCTTACCCAGTACAATCCTTTGTACATATTAGGGACTCAAAGACTAAGAAAGAAGAAACTTAGAAAAAACTAGAAAAAATCATAGAAACTTTAAAGCTGGCTAACATCATCTAAAATCTACTGAAAGACATTTAATTTTCACTCACATCAAGTTCTGTTTAATAGAACAAATGTTTTAAGCTCCTAACCCCGTAACACGGAGAGAAGAGGGACAGAGTAGCAGCGGAAGAAAGGGAGCAGGGCTTGCCAAATCTGAGAAACCTATCAGTTCTGCTCTGCCTTGGATGATAAGCAATAGAACCTCACTTAAGATCCAGAAGATTTTTCATTCCTGTCAACCTTTTCAGAGCTTCCCCCATTCTGAGGTTTTAGTTTTGTTAGGGTAGATGGTGGTAGTATTGTGGGGGGCTAAGGGGAAACATTTGCTCATTTTGAGGGTTTTTCTGTGTTTTGTTATTTCTACTCAATTTTACTTCCATCTGATGCCTACCTGGGAGCCTGGTATCCACAACAGGTAGGTTTGGCTACCAAATATAATTTGAATGGCCTTAAGATACATGGTGAACTCTGATGTTGAAAACAACCTAATTCATCAAGGCTGAAACTGCTATGAATTGCAACATTTTTGAGTCACAATGAATTAAGACCATGAACAGAGGTGTGAAAAAATGAGTTTTCCACTTAACATTTTTGGTTCATATGCTAAATATCTTTAAGCCAACCTATTTGAAGAGGTTCTCATGAATGCTCACCTACAGAATATAAGATCCTCCAAGTATTTCTGAATAATGTGTGAATTGAGGAAGAAAAAGCCTTTGATAACATTTTAGTAATTACATTCCCAACTCTCCATTTTTACTAACAAAATGATGATTAGCAGCTAATTATTTAGGCCATTAATTGATTGCTTTGTGATTAAAACTATGTATGTTAACTGTACTTAAAAACGGAGGTACTTTAAGAATGGGTATTGCCTTCCATGTTTTAGTAATTAAATGTTGTGGAAAAGTACATTGTGATTAGAAAACAAAATACCATAGCTTTTTCTATTTTTGTGGGTTTTTTTATAATAAATCTTCAGTCTAAAAATTTTTTTAAACAAAAGCCTCTGGCTTTTCTTGTACCATTCTCTTTCTGATAATGAACACTGAGTGTGAATGCAAAACCCTGCATATCATTATGTGAAACATTTATGCATTCAGAGTGTCTACTTGGTGGTTTTCTTCTTAAGAAGCTAAACAATTCATTAAACAAGCTGCTCCTGAATGGTAGATCAGAACAAGCATAAGCTGCCTTCTGTAGAATTCTATTGTGAAGCTGTACCCATTTGTGTTTTCTTTGAAGCCATAAAAATGAAACCCTTATGCTCATATTAAAAGCATAAGAAAGACATCTATTATGTCAATAGATTTAAAACACGGCCTTAGACACAGTGAGAACCACTCCAAAATGGCACTCTTATAATAGCAAAGGTTAAGAAGTGCATTCCCAGAGAAAACCTTCAAAGGCCTACATATCATTATATCCCAAAACAGATGGCATTGCAGTGTTTGGAACTATAGTTTATGGACACCTACAATCTCAAATAAATCCTTTCTAATCCCACTCTTTTGTCTAGATTTTGTACTTTGATGATAACTGCAGGTGCCTTTCTCCATTCTTCAGAGAATGACAAGGATATGAAGATTCATGTACACACATGGACACAACTCTTACTAGGACTTTAATGCACAAATATTTTACTAGCATCAGATTTATACTTTATAGATACCTAGGATTCCTACCTTCTAATCCATTATAAATCTTCAGCCTGAATTTTGTAGGAAAATCAAACATATACGTCATCCTGGTGGAAGTATAAACTCATGAAAATCATTTTACAAACAATATGAATTCTCTACAATTTGTGTGTATACTCAGGAGAATCTCAACACAGCAGATGGAAACAAGAAAATTCACAGCAGCACCATTTATAAGAATGACAAAATGCACATAGCCCAGCCCAAAAGTTTATCAATAGGAAAATGAACAAATGGACTGTAATATACTCAATATTGCATAGCAATGAAGAATGAACCTCTGCACACACCAATATAAACCTCAAAAGCAATGTTGAGCAAGAGTGAGAAAACTATGAGTGTTTCCTTTACATATAAAGTTGAAAGGGTACAAGATTGAGCAACAAATTATTGTTCCTTAGCTTATTCAATTAACTAAAACTCTTAAGGAAAAGCACACTAGTGTGACTGATTGCAGCATAAAGTTTATGATTATTTGTTACAGATCTCAAACTGAATGCTTCTTTGGATCTTAGTTTACAAAATTGCCTGCAGACACTAAATTCTAATGGGTCCTTACGGGCCAAGAAAATTTGTTTAAAATATATTTCAATATTTAAGGAAAATGTCAATTCTAACCGATAAAGATATTTAAGTAGTATAATTGTACCAAAAGAGTTTTACTTCACAATTTACCTGAAACTTCACAAGGCTTGTGAGATTGCAGAAAATAGTTGCTCTTTATTTCCTGTCTGTATATAAGATGTGGTTTGTTATGATCATCTTCATGCTCGCTCCCATCTGCCTTCATTATAGGTTCTAAGAAATATTCACCATCATGTGCTTTAAATGTTCCCATCTGAAAACAAACAAAAGAATTAACTTGGTCACTAAGGGAAAGCATGCAGTGCCACAGGTGAAAGGGAGCACCAGAAAGCAGGACATCCAGAATTCTGTTCACTAAATGTCATCCACTGACTGACTAGAACATTTTCTTTCCATGGTTCCCTTCATTCTCATATATTGAGTCATGAAGACTGGATAGTGTTCTCATAGGCAGAGTTGAGATGACTGGCATCCCAGGTGTAAACAGTGGTACAGGTGATGACATCAAAATGGAAAAAAAAAAAATCTAGCACATTCTAGTAATAAGAAAGCCTGTTTGGCTTGGTCTATAGCAGGCAGTGAGAGACAAGACAAGGTTGTCTGGGGTCAGATTAGAGATCTTCAAAGGTGATGCTAGCAATTTAGAATTTGTAAGCAATGCAGAGCCACTGAAGAGTTTTCACGAAGGTCTACCTTCTAAATTCCAGAATCCACTAACTTGCCTTTACATAACTAGTAGCATTTTCAACTTGAACCTGCCCAAAGCCAAACTTGATTTGCAGTCCAAACCTGTCCTTTCTTCAATGGCCCCTATGTCAGTAAATGGCAACCGTATCATTCCAATAATTCAGGCCAAAAGTTTTTAAAGAAATCAAGGATGGGCTCTTGTGTCCACACAGACATCCCACATTCAATTCATCTGCAAATCCTGATGGCTCAACCTTCAAAGCATAACTGAAATCCAACCACTTCTGCCAAATTTTACTACCGCATCCATGATCTAACCTCACGCTTGGTTTCCTCTGTAAACCAACTGCCCTCCAGTCTCTATGGAATAGTCACAGTAATTCCTCAAGTCTAGATCATGTCACTCAAAAAACAAACATGACCAAGTCATTCAGTAAGATCCAAACTCCTTACAATAGTCTACAATGTCCTGATGTCCCCACCCTTTCCCCCACTGTCCCTCCAAGCACACGACCAATTGTGATTTCTCCCACTTCCACCTTGGCTCATTCTACAGCTCTACTCCTGGCACCTCTGTTATTCCTCAAATATGACGAGGAAATGCCTACCTCAGGACCTTTGCTAAAACTTCTGTTTCAAACGCTTCTCCCAGCTAGCTCCTCTAGCACTTGTTTCAGGTTTCTGCTTGACACTTAACACCCTCTAAGAAATGTCACCCCACCTCCTAGATCCACTCCTTTTATCCAGTTTCAGTTCACTTATCACTACCTCATTTTGTTTGATGCCCACTACAATATAAGCTCCATAGCAGTAGAACTTTTGCCTATACTCTTCTCCGCATGCCTCTCATGCCTGCAACATACCAGACATCGGTGTATAAGTAACATTAAATTAATGAAAAAGACTAAAAGTCAACTATTTTTAAGAAGACTATAGGGATGAAGTTTAATTTAGCACTTTTGTGTGTTATAGATGGTGGCAAAAAAAACAAAACACATTAGCAGTTCTAAGATAAAGGCTACAAAACCCTAAAAAGAGGTAACAGAACCTGATTTATAGTGACAGCAATGGTATGAGTTGGAAGAGAAAGACTACAAGATGCGAATGCCTGAGGAAAGAAAAAAAAAAAAAATTAAATAGAGACCGCGAGGGAGAATTTATGATAGAGATACTTTTCTGATGAAATAGGATTTACCAAAAGGACTCCAGAAATGTTGAAACTCCAAACAGACCCCATACAGATCCAATTCAAAGACCACTGACCACCTCTATTTACATAAACTATGGTACAGCCATACAGTGGAATATCCTGTGGTTACAAAGAATAAACATTTCGTGTAGTGTTACAGAAAGACCTCCGATTATTTCTTGGATACTCTTTTTTTTTTTTCCCTTACTCTTCTAGTGGCCTATGCTCTAGCATCTCTAATACTACCAGTGCCCGTTTTCCAACCACAAATCACTTATTTTCAATATATAAGAAAAATCCAGCTCTCTATGGCTTCCCTGAAAATATAATTTCAGTTTCTACTTATGCAAATTTCAATTTTACTTATGCTTATAAGTAACAGACTAATTTTGACACCTGAGTAAATGAACCCATAGAAATAATGCTTTCTGCCTTTTTAAAAAGGCATGCTAAAGAAGGGAAGTGTGATAGTATCTTGGTAAAAGATACCAATAGATTATGAGGTGGCTTATTACATATCTCAATGCACGCACCCACAAAACTACTTTGAATACAAAACTACTTCTCCCAAGCTATACTGAAGATCTACCTTGGAAGTTTTTATACTCTTTTTGGATCAAAATCCGACAATAAGGTATTTCTATCATAATGTTCCAGTCAGACTGCACAGGAGTCAAACCTGAATTCCCACATGAGAAGTGAGAATAGCTCTAACCAGAGTCCATAAGAACCTCCTTTTAAGTTGTGCTAGAACACTGTAGCCTGCTAAGAATATGTGAGTGTTAGAACTCAAAGGCTTTTCTTCAACAAGGACTTTATGTTTTAGAATACTTGAAGAATAATTTGTCCTCAAAGTGAGACTCTTTTGTATTTATCAATGAGGAACTTATAAACAGATTACTTCCATCATTTTTTTTCTATAATCCACCCCACTGCAGAGGACTTTCTGTTCAAATAAAAGTATTAGAGCTTTGCCTAAAATCTCTTAAGAAAGGGGGTTTTTTTTGTTGTTGTTGGTTTTGTGTATGCAGTTTGTGTGTCTGTGTGTGTTTTTTAACTTGGAAAGAAACCTGGTAAGATATTGACGGACTTAAAACAGGTGGTTCATAGAATTATATTTAGATCATGCCATATTTTTAGCAACCTGCCTATCTGCAGAGGGCCACTGCAATTTGATTCATGAGAAATGCCAATCAAATTCCAAACACTTTCTTTGGAACACTATTAAAAGCAACAAAACTAGTTTTCACTTGGGAAAGGGTTTCCCACTTATTGGAGCAATGATCTTCTATTTGCCAAGCTGTACTGAAAGGCAGTAAGTGATTATACATACAACTGGTTCCAATTTAGTCTCATAGGTCAAAATTTTTATGTTTAGAGTATTTTTTATAATATGTAATTGTTTTTCCAAAATGTTACTTCATATTGTGGCATTTATACATACTTTTTTCCAAATACATGGCAAACACATGTACTGTAGCCACAACCAATAATGTACTCAGATTTCATTAAAGAGTAAAAACAAGTAGAATATATAAACCATTTGGACGCTTTTCCCAAATCGTTTACAGTTATCACATTAGTATTGGCAACTACAGAACATTCAAAATAAGATCCAATTGAGTAAGTCAATTAGAGGCTCTACTGAATTTTAGCAACAAATTACTCTCAACGATTAATAAAATTGGATTTTAATTCCAGGGGTGGATCACAAGTAATTACGTATTTCAGTCTTTGTGGTGGTAGTTATTCATAAGTCATAATGAGACTCAGTTTAATGCTATTTACAATAAGAGCCTGAATAGGAGTTCTGTGTTTATACTTACAGAAACTTGGGCAAGTCACTTCATATCTGATCCTCAGTTCCACGACTTGTAGAGTAGAACTAAAACTACCTAATTTCTTGAGAAAGGCAATATGTTAAAATGTCAATGATTTTGAAATGGGATGAAAAATTCTCCACTAAAAACACAGATGTTACCGCCACCCTTTTTCCTCTGGGCAGAGTTTAATCGTTATGTAGTGAAAGATCATGAAGATGAACTCAGATTCGTTGTTACTTTTGGATCCTCCATTAGGTGCAGAAGGTTTTTTTTCTCCCCAACAGTTCATGATAACACCACTGATCAAGCCTAAGAAATAGAGTATTATACATAAGCATGCACTGAATGAATCAGCAATATGAAGAAAATCAGTTGTCTCCAGGCACCTGAAGTAGAAAATTCTAAGGTTTTCAAGAAGGGTCTTTCTTTCCTCTAACAACATTCTTTATTCCCCATTCCATGGACAACTCCAGATCTCCAGTATAAAAGTGAGAGGAAGCTATAGAGAGGAAGTGTATTGCCTATACTTCCCCTGAAAAGAGACCACTCTCACCAATCCTTGCTCATAAGGATCAAGAAAAGGACTCTGGACTCATCCACCTAAGCCTTAGATAACCAAATGAGTCTGATCCAAGTAGTATCCCAGCAACATTAGTAACAAGGAATAAATTCCGCAGTACTCCTCTTTCTTCTAGGCACAGAGGTGTTTTTGAAGTTATGGGAATGCACTAAAAGCAGAACGGTCAAGGGGGACTAGAGAGTGTTTCTCAGGAGTCTCCCAACTTCCTGAAATATCTAGAGACATAAAAACTAAAGTCATAACAATTAATTTGTTAGTTACTCAAAACTGCTTGGAGATGTGTAACGGAAAGATCTTCATGATCTATTGTTGAAATGTTATAAGCCAAGGTTGCTTGAAAATATGTAACATCTAGAAGGACACATGCCATACACCTGCCAGACCATTGGTCATATTAATAGCATGTTTTTTTTTCCTAGTTTCTTATGATTTACAATTAACATATGTACTCTTCAATTATTTAGAGAAATAGTTTTCATTTTCAGGCCTCCCATTCTATTTTTCCCTGAAGTTTACAACATATTGTAGTTTTGTTCTACTTTAGTACAGCTGGACTTCTATTGAGTTCATCATTGAGGTGAGAATCCAGTATTTTGCTTTTCCTTAGGAGATCTCCTCAGCATTCAGATTGCACATCAATGCCTTTTAGACTGTGGCAACTGTCACAGAAAACTCGAAGCAATTACCAAAACTCGATCTGCCATCAGAAGTCAACTAAGTTTTTGAGGTATTTAAGTTGTCAAAGAACCATGGGCCTAGACTAAAGAAGCCTTGACTGCTTTAGTTGTAACATAATCCATAGACCCTTAATTACTTCAGCATTCCTGAAAAGTGTCCCCACCCCCACCACCTGACAGCATCCTCCTAGCAGCTTAGATATGGCCATGGAAGACGACAGGCAAGACCCTCCCGGAAAGCAGAACCAGGGGCCTTGTTAACTGGACTTCCCAGAAAGAAGAATCAAGGAAGGTAATCAAGGAACTCTCTTACCAAAGGAGTAGGCAAACTCTCCACAGCCCCTCTGTAGAAGTCCAACATTGCTATAAATCAGTTACTAATGGGTACCTCTTTCTATAGGAAGTTTAAGGTTAGGGTTGTAATCATGCTGTATATAGGGTTGAGAATAGAAGACAGTGTCCCTCTGAAGTTGTCTCCCTGTAGACAAGATGACAATGACATGTAGGAAGGAAGAACAAAGGGACACTTGGTGAACGGAAGAAGAGCCTATAGTAAAGACCGGTGGTGAGCACAGTATCTATTCTCTCTTCTTCCTGGTCGTATTACTTGCCCCTCACTTTTCAGCCCTTTGCAGCTCAGTAGAGCCAGGCATCAGCAGAATGCAAACAGAAGTAGTGTGTCACTTTTAGACTAAGATAATCAAGAGCCGGTAAGCCTTCATGCTATTACTATGGTAATAAGGCATTCATGTAGCTCATGAACAATTGAATATTCTTGTAATGACATACTATACCACTAGTATATAACAGTGACCAGTACACAACAAATGACTTCTAAGTATTTGTTGAAAAAATTTCTTCCCCCAAATATTAATATGAATTAAACAGCTTAAGTATATTTCATAGAAACAGGAAGTATGAGCAAAACAAAGCCTCAGGTAACAAGGTACAACATAACCCCATATGAATGGTACTACTCAGAGATCTCAGATTTAAGCTATGCACAGTTTGATGTCCAAGTACCTCAACTAAAATCACTAAAATTAATTTTCCTGCATTGCAAGAGTGATATAAAGAACTAGCCTAATTACTTAGCACATTAAAAGTGGCTTTAGCTCACTCATCCACCTATGTATTGAGCATTTCCATGTTCTGTATCGGTTGTTACAATCATCCCCGCACTTAAAACCTATAAATAAGATAGAAGTGTGAACAACCGCAATTCAATAAATGGTGTATAAAGAGTCACCCAGTAGTGGAACAAAGGCAGGCCTGTCAGCTCTGTCTAGAGAAAATCAGGGATAAGGAAAGGTTTAAAATTGATCTGAAGGATGAAGAGTTTAGGAGAAAGGACTTTCTAGACAAAGTAAATAGAAATTAAAAGTATTATAAGTAATATATAAACCTATTCTGGAACCAAACACGTGTTTCTAGAATTCTCTTCCTTGCCACCTGTTTGTCAATATCTTTCTTGGTTAATGGTCACAGGATCATGCAGTCATTTAAGTAAGTCAAGATTATTTTGATCTCCTTTTAGGGTCCAAAATTCTAGTCTGTTTCCTACAAGGCTGTTCAACTTCAGCACTGACATTTTGATAGTTACTTGTAGAAGAGGCTGTTCTGTGCATTGGGGGAAGTTTAGCAACATCCTTGTCTTCTAGCCACTAGATGCTAAGAGCATCTGCTTTACCGCCCCCGCCACCCCAATTGTAACTGGTAAAATGGTTTCCAAACATCATCGAGAACGTGCCCCCAGTTGAGAACCACTAGTCTACATTAGCACACCTTCCATAGGCACCCACTCTTCCCTTCACTGCCGCAATCGCTTTACTTCAAGGGGCTCTTTTTCCTGCTCCATGGTAGACTAAGAGTGGTCCTTTCAATGACTTGCTGCCTCCCCTAGACCCTGCACAAAACCACATGAGGGGAGGCCCCTCCTAACACATCACACCAACCCACCATCCCAGCTCAAGCCTCACTCTCTCGCAGCGAGTCCAGGCCTCCCCCCACTCTCAACCCACTCCCTTTTCTGGCTGCACAAGGCCATGAGCTTGACTTTCCATATCCACATGGAGTCATCCTGCAAAGTGTAGTTGAGGGTCTTATTTCCACTACAAGTCTCAATGCTCTTACTCTTTCCTCCAAGTTCACACAACACTCTCCACAGTCCTCTCAAGAGCCTAAAACAGACTTCCAGTGTTTGTGTGCCTGGGGTCTGTATAAGGTGGCCCTTAGAATGCTGAGCATAATTGGCCAAGGGCCCCAGCTACTGGGGTTTGAAATCCATCGTTGTCTGCAGACCAGCCATCTCTCTCAAATGCTACTCCCATTTAGTAACGGAGTGTGACAATACTAAGGGTATACTCATCCTCAGGCAGGAGACTCTTCTCCCAGCCCAATCTGGCTTGGAGCAGGCTTTACTGAACCTTGCTTAGATTCCCAGCAGCCTTGGATTCCTCTACCCAACAGTCCCATCCTCCCTGTTTCAAATTTCACCACTCTATTTTCTGACACAGGCACTTCCCCCTAAAAGAAAAAAAAAAAAAATGCTTGCATACACAATCCCACCTTGTCATCATCTTCTTGGAGAATCTAAACTAAGATTAGAATGTTAAGTGGCATAAGAAATTCTCCGTGGTATTGGAGTACTTAATAGAGTATGTGAATAACCAAGAGGTCCTTATGAATTTTTTCCACCAAAAAAAGTATATATATGAATGCAGAATGGCATATGTCATGATGTGAGGCTATGTCAGTCATGGACAAATAGGAAGTTTAGAAAACTTTCCTTGAATAGACAAAAACCAGTAAAAAGACAGATAAGAAATGACCATATGGAAAGTGAACAAGAAGTCACTAAAGCAACTCAATAATCAGAGCATTAGTGCCTGACATGCTGCAGAATGGTTATGAGAAACTTCAAAAAAGTACACAGCGCCACTGCAAGTTACTGCAGGAGAACACTGTATAAGCCAGATGCAATGTCTGGTTTTATGACATCTGGAAACGGTTTCTTTCAACCAAAGAGACTGCACTGCTTCAAATCCCACCAAGAAATAGTGAAGTTAACAGTCTAGGCAGTCGGGTTAGTCCCTGAGGGCCTTTGGAAGAAGGGAACCCACTGGGTAATATGAGAAGAGGGCTAGTAGAGACAGACGTTGCTGCAAGAAGCCTCTGTATAATCTATACATGCCATCCTGACAAGTCTACACCCAAAATTCAGCTCATTAAAATACTGACCTCTACTACTTTGGCAACAGTGCTAACATTACGAGAAGATAGAGAACAGGACCATGAAAACGAAGCTTAAAGTGGAATAGAGGGGTATTAAGGCCTGATAACTATGCATTCTGTGACAGCTTATCAGTGGACTAAAAAAGTTTGACTAGCCATTAGGACTTACAGGTAGCTTTAGTAGTTTCATTTTCATATCTACCGTAGATTTTAGAAATGAATTAATCTGTTTAGATATGTTTGAATTATGTTATACTTATGAGAAATTAAACAGAAAAGCAAAAGTTATACACACATGAAATAAGACTGCTGGCAGATCCTTAGCCCCTTCTGGTTCTTGGGCCCAAAACACTAGTACTAGTCACAGTTCAGTGATTTAGTGAAATATGTAAATACGGAGACTCCAAAAATGGAAAGAAATGGACCATATAGAAATTAAAGTTCACATGTTTAAAGTTAATGCCACACTAGCGCTCTACTTAATTCACGTTGGAGTATTTTTTTTTTTTTTTAATGGTTGCACAGAAATATTTTGAAGACTTTCTGGCTTTCATTCCCTTCCTCTAGAATAGATAGTTCTCAGTAGCCACCAGAGAAAGGTGGGAAGATGGAAGGGGAACTGGTCAAGTAAACGAGATGTGAAGGGGGAACTTCGTTGGATTCCAGGAAGAAAGGATGACAGGAGACGAGGAGATGACAAGATGTACACATGGCAACTTCTCCACCAAGGATTAAGATCCTAGAGAGAGAAGACATATTAGTTTAAGGGAATTGCCAAGATAAGTGGTTCAACATGCTGAGTAGGATTCAGGGAAAGGATGTCTCAAAGAGATCCCTCCCCCCCCCACATGCCCCCACTACATGGGAAGTGTAGCAGAATTTGGTAAACGGAAGAACGAAGTCCCCCTTGACGTTCAAATGCCACGGAGTATTTCAGACCCTTAGAGGGCTCTACAAGGCTACCAACAGCAACACTAAGCCACCTTACATGGTGAAGGTACAGCAGCGGAAGCAGTGATTGAGAAGGGCTGCACAATGCAGCAGCCAGACAGATTAGGTAGTGTGGCAGTCAGACCTTGTAGGGACAGGCAGCACCAGTGACATCCAGGGGGGACGTCCAGGAGCCTCAACTGGCCAAAGGAGGCCACAAGTTCTCAAGCCTAGATTTGAGCTGCTGGTGCAAGATGCCAAGATGCCCAGCAACTAAGGTACAAAAGACACCAGAAACTAGAGGAACTGGGGGATCATCCTTCCTCCCCAACAACGACTTTAGGACAAACAGTATGGCCTCGTATGGGGTCAATTTTCATCAGTCGTCAATGTATGCTTGAATCTAGCAACATAGGGGACAATACACATTAATAGAGAAAAAAAAAATCACATTCATTTCAATATACTCAGGAACACACATCCATTTATAATTAAATGCAAACGTAAAGCAAAAAAATAAAGAAACTAGAAAAAAAGAACCCCTCTAAATTTTAAGTCTGGCTCTAACAATCCTTCAGTAAACTTCAATGTTAGTGTTTAACGGACTGGCAGAGGTCAAAGCTAGATCAGAGTCACATACACAAAGTCAAACACCAGTCCGGGAGCAAGAAGGAGCAGGGCCAGAAGATTAGCATTAGTAACTTCATAGGCATTGTAGCGAGGTTGATCTGCAAACAATCCAGCTGGTCCAGGTTGTGGGTACAACAATTTTATCCAAATCTAAAGACTAATCTGAGAGTAAGGAGGATTGCATATAATGACAAATGCACTGTAGAATCTACCAGAAGTTCAGCTATTTGAGGACACCACTGTTGTCAAAGTAGTTAATGACTGAGTCAGGGTACAAAGAAGACACACAGCCAAAAATACATAACTAATACTGGTTCTGGTAAAAAGAGAAGTGGGAAAGTCAAAGAACAGTCATTAATCCCAATAATTTAGACTTTGAATTGGTCATGATCACACCATTAAAGACACTTAGAATATTTCCAGTAATACAGCGAATACCAGGATCCAGCTCTACCATGACTGGGGTATCCTCAATGCAGCCTCACAAATAAATTAAAACGCATTAGATACAAAGTAAGTTTTTTAAATGTTAAGTCTGATAAGGTCAACAAATCTCTCAAAAGCAGAGTGCATACATAAGTCAGACTAATAATGTATAATTTAGACAGCTATATCCAAATTGGCACAGTAACAGGCGAGAAGAACTCCAGTCAAGACCTAAAAACATTTCCGTTTCTTGATTTCAAAAAGGGGATATTGAATAATTTGATCTACACCAGCATTATGAATCAACACGAGCAGAAACCTCACTCTTAATAATGCTTCCCATCTGGAATACTTTTCCATGCTGTGAAACACTAAATCAAGAAAACATTAACCATGACAAATTGTGGTAGTAAATCTAGAATTTTCCAGATGAGCTAGCCATTCTGAAAGGCTCTAGAAAATAATATTTTTCTTTCCTTTGATATATAGGTGGCTGTATAAATATTAGCGCCTCTGCCAATCTGGTGTTGCAAGCTTCTTACATTTAACACAGCAAAAAGGAAGGAAATTGTTCGAGGCATTCTATGTAAATACAGCTCAAAGTAGCAGGAAAAAGAGCAAGACCTTCCAAATTTACTTAGTGATGACCAACACTCAAACCCAGGAAGACGGCTTACATCAATTAACCTAAGAGGAAGCACTGCATTTGAATTCGAGAATCCAGTAACCAAATTCTTAGTTGTTTCTTCCTGAACAGGTCTTCCATCAGGAGTTAATGAAGCATCTATTTTAACAGATCAAAACCTGGGGTTTCAGAAACTTGAATGGGAAAGTGTTAGACCTATTTTTCTGATACTTAACATTTCCTTTAATTAGGATTGTAGGTGAAACCACAGACATTGTGACTTTGTTATCAAAAAGATACCTGTTATCAAAAAGTTGGTGTAGCTGGTTTACACTCATGATCACCGCCATAGCAAACAGACCCCTCCCCAATAGACTGCTTAGGGCATTAATGAAGTATATTATGAAACCGTAAATTGTAGTCTTTCTACCATTTTGACTACTGTTAACCCTTAAAAGGAAGCCAGTTAACATTTTACACATTAAAAGTATGTTGAGAAAAGGTCCTAAGTTTCCTCAGACTGATGTTCATGGTTAAAGGGAAGGGAGGAGGGGGAGGATTAGAACCTCTGCCTTCAAGCGAAGGGAACAAAACACAAAGAACCCGCTATTTTATTTCATTTCCTTTCTCTGGAGTTTTCCTTCACCAAAATTACCATTTTTTACTCCTGTCACTCTAAGGATCGCTTCTCACTTGCTGGTACCAGGTCTTTGTAGACACTGTCAAACTGTAGTACATTTTGAACAGGGGCAGGTGCAGCCTCTATGGCTAGACCCGTGCGTGCTATCAAGAAAGCCAACTTCTCTTGAGACTTTGCATTTGACGTATATTCGTTTCCTCCTAAACTCAAGGAGCAGATTTAATTCAGGGGAGTCCACCTAATTCAGGGGACCCTGCCTCCCTAAAGGCTCCAAAAACGTTGGTGTGTCAGTGAAGTCCATTTGCCCTCCTGCTGGAAAAGATCTTCCACGTGCGGCACAGGCCCCAAAGAACCACCCCCTGACTCGCACGCTCAAGAGCTGACACTTCCAGAAGTCTCCAGGCTTTGCACACGGGGGGAGGGGGTCAGTTTTGCCAGCAGGGAGACTACGGAGCCCCCAACACCCTGTCCCCGTGCAAGAGACAGCGGCCTTGGGCTTGGGCTCCTCGGTGCGTTGCTCCCTCTGACCTCCGGGGTCCCCCAGCCCCCAACCTGGAAAATGTTGGCCAACGGCCCCCCGAACACAGCCCCTAACCGGATCCCAGGGGACCCGCCGAGGGCCCCGAGGGCACTCACCAGGCCTCCGCAGAGGCTGAAGACCGCCGTGTGCTCCCGGCGAGCGTTGACCTGGCCGCGGTAGAAGCAGTGGCGCAGGTCCGGGGGCGCCCCGCCGAGCCCCTCCGCCCCGCGCGCGGGGGCGCCCAGGTGCACCTCGGTGTAGCCGGCGGCCAGGAAGGCCGCGTCCGCGCTCAGGTTCAGCTGGAAGAGCTGCCCGTAGGCGCGGATCCGGTAGTGCGTCCTGGCGGGCGGCGGCCCCGGCGCCCCGGAGCTGCGCTTCCTCCGGCTGAAGTGGTGGCTCTGCGGGAGCACTTCGCCCAACTCATTGACCCGCGCGGGCGTCACCACCTCGTAGGAGACCAGCGTCCTCACCAGGGCTTCTGCAACCGCGGAGACAGGCCACTGAGCCCCCCGCCCCCCGCCCGCTGCACACACCCCCATCCCCATCCCCATCCCCATCCCCGCCGCCGCCCGGGCCCCGGCGCCCCCGGGTCACGCCGCAGGCGCACCGCCGGCGGGAGCGCGCGCGCGCACACGCGCACACACGTGCTCCGCTGTCCCACACCCCCGGCCCGCCCCGCCCCGACCCCCACCCCCGCGGCCCTGCGGGGCGAGTCCTCCAAGCCCGGCTCAGCCTCGCCCCCGCGGGATGCTCGGGGCCGGCGGACCCGGGGGGCCCCGCGAGCGCCCCTGCAGGGCCGGGGAGCAGGGGCCCCGCCGCGACCTCACCTTGCCGGGGGTGCAAGTGAATTTCCCAGGACCTGGCGATGAAGAGCGAGAGCTGACAGAGCAGCCCCGTCAGCCACTCGGCCACCCGCATGGTCGCGCCGGGGCCGGCCCGGGCCGCCCGCCGCGCAGCCCGGCTCCCCCGCGCCCCGCCGCGCTCCGCCGCTCCTCTCCGCCGCCCGCCGCGCTGCACGCCGACCCCGCGGCGCCCGCCTCAGCAGCCCCTGGAGCAGCAGTCCCGGCCCCGGGCCGGGCCGTGAAGCCGCGCCGCCAGCCTCCGCGCCCCGAGCCGCTGCTGCATCGCACCGCAGCCCCCCGGCCCCCCGCTCCCCGCGCCCGCGCCGCGTCGCCCTCGGACGCCTTCCCGGGGCCCGAGCGACGCGGGCAGGCGAGCCGCGCCGGCAGGCTCGGGGCCAATATAGCCCCCGCGGGCCGGGCGAGCGCGGGGAGAGCCCGCCCCCGGGGCCGCGCGGGGCCAATCAGCGGCGGGCGCGGCCGGGCTCGTGCTCCCGCGCGGGGCCCGCCCCCGCCCCCGCCCCGCCCCCCGCCGCCCGCGCCCCCGCCCCCGCCGCCCCGCGAGCGCCGTCCGTGCGGCGGGTGCGCGCAGCCCCGCACCTGGAGCGCCCGGGGCCGCGCACGCCGAAGTGTCAGGCAAAGCGTCCGCCGGAGGGTCTGTGCCCCTTACGGGTCGCGGGGATCCGAGGCTTCTCCGGATCCCGCGCGACGTGCTGCGGCCGAGGGGTGACCCCGGTGCAGCCTGGTGGCCGGTCCCGCGGCGAGGGCCCCTCTGTGTTCCCGGAGCCGCCGGAGCTGAAGGGCGCTCGAGGTGCAGAGGGCGACGCGAGCTTGCAGGCGGCCGGCGTCTCTGGGGCTCATCTGCCGGCGGCACGACCTCAGTCTCCACAGTTCCTGCACTTGCGGGGTTTTCCCCCCTTTTACTATTCATTTTTGTGCTTCATTTTGTTTAAGCCTCCCCCCCCCCCCGCCGCCGCCCCGCCTCCAGGGGCGCCTGAGTGGCTCAGTAGGTTAAGTGGCTGCCTTAGGCTCAGGTCATGACCTCGGGCTCCTGGGATGGAGCCCTGCATCCTGCATCCTGCATCCTGCATCCCGCATCCTGCTCAGCAGGGAGCCTGCTTCTCCTTCTCTGTTCCTCTCCCCGTCTTGTGCGCGCTCTCTCTCTCTCTCAAATAAATAAAAATAAAATATTTTTAAAGGGGCCCCCAAATTACTGAGACATCAAGCCCCATGGCTCAGGTCATGACCTCAGGCTCCAGGGATGGAGCCCTGCATCCTGCATCCTGCTCAACAGGGAGCATGGATAAAGAAGATGTGGTCTATGTATACAACGGAATATTACTCAGCAATTAGAAACGACAAATACCCACCATTTGCTTCAACGTGGATGGACCTGGAGGGTATTATGCTGAGTGAAGTAAGTCAATCGGAGAAGGACAAGCAGTGTATGTTCTCATTCATTTGGGGAATATGAATAATAGTGAAAGGGAATATAAAGGAAGGGAGAAGAAATGTTGGGAAATATCAGGAAGGGAGACAGAACATAAAGACTCCTAACTCGGGGAAACGAACTAGGGGTGGTGGAAGGGGAGGAGGGCGGGTGTTGGAGGGGAATGGGTGACGGGCACTGAGGTGGACACTTGACGGGATGAGCACTGGGTGTGTTTCTGTATGTTGGTAAATTGAACACCAATAAAAATTAATTTAAAAAAATAAATAAATAAAAACAAAAAACAAAAAACAAAACAAAAAAAAACAGGGAGCGTGCTTCTCCCTCCCTGTTCCTCTCTCATCTTGTGCTCTCTCTCTCTCTCTCTCTCTCTCTCTCGAATAAATAAAAATAAAATATTTTTAAAGGGGCCCCCAAATTACTGAAACATCAAGCCCCGCAAAACTTGTGTCGGCCCCTGCCATTGTATCTCTGGGTCATTTTATGAGCCTTTCTTCAGGTAGTTTCACAGTATTAATCCGTCCTTTCTTTATGATATCCAAACGACCCCAGGCATCTACAATTAGCTTCATCATCCTCAACAACTATTGTAGCTCTGGATCCAGTTGTCACCTGATGTCTGTTAAATTCTACAAACCTCAATAGCCACAGAAAGCAATGATTATTTCGGAACTAAAATGCACCTGTTTGATTTGCAGGCTCCATATTACTTCTCTCTGTCACCTGTATGAAAATAAAAGCGGAGTAAGGGGTCAGATGGTCTTGAAATCCAACCAAGGGAGAGAAAAAATGTGAAGGTAAAGGTAGAGGAATAATTGAGTAAATCTTCACAAACACAAAGGAAGACACTCTCAGTTTAGTTCCTGGCAAGCCTTCCTCCCCTGAACTCTCAACAATAAAAATTCTGTTCACTTGCAATTGGCCTCTCATGGCAGGCCTCCTCACCTTCATATCCTACGCTTGGCCCATCTGGTGTTCGCCACGGATGTGAACGAATCTTGTTTGAGGAAGGAGATTAATTTTGCTTTTACCAAGGAAATGACCCACCTCGGTGATGGCGATTCTTCCACAATTAGTCCCCCTTCTTTTGTACCCCTTCCTCACAAGTGTCGTTTCATCCATCACAGAATTACAGACATCTAATTTTTTCCCCCTAAAGTAAGCATCCTGTCACTTTAAACAAAACAAAAACAGACTTTTCCCACACCTGTCTCTATAGTGGTTATCTTCAGTACATTGTAATTTAGAGTCATTTAATTACATTGCAGCCCTAAATGTATCTTTACATCAAGAACCATGCCTCCTCTCATAGAAACAACAGAGAATAGAACTGCGCCTATGTAATTGGCTATCTGCTTAATGAAGGCAAAATAAATATTTCCTTTCCATTACTGAAGGTGTGCCACTCAAAGTGGGTTTTGCAATGGAATATTTGATTTTCAGTCTGTTCTGATTTTTTGGAAATGCTCTTTCTAAAATAGAACTCTTTTACCTTTTATTAGAGAAGTGGGGAAGGGGGCAGCCCCTGTGGCCCAGCGGTTTAGCGCCACCCTCAGCCCAGGTGTGATCCTGGCGACCCAGGATCGAGACCCACATTGTGCCCCTTGCATGGAGCCTGCTTCTCCCTCTCCCTGTCTCTGCCTCTCTCTCTCTCTGTCTCTCATGAATAAATAAATAAAATCTTTTTTTAAAAAAAAGAGAAATGGGAAGCTGTATGGGATGTGTATTCCATGTTACTATAATCTTTACTATGTTCAGTAAAGAGCATTATTTCCCTCATTTTATAGAAGATAAATGTTACTTTTCACACGGCATCTAAGTAACGAAGCCAGGTTTCCACAAATCCTTTCTGGCTTCAATGCCTTCTCATTACATTAGGCTTAACTATTATTATATTCATATTGTCTGTCTCTCTTCCTTTCTCCTTCTCTGCCAATGAAAATGCCAGGAAGAAACTAATCTATGCCATATCAATCAAACAATTTCTTCACATTGATAATTATAGCTACCACTTGTGGAATTTTTCTTTGACATGTAGATGCTGCATGTCAAAGAAATATGGCCTCATTTAATTTACACAAACACACACACACACACACACCCGGCAGAACTCAGAAATTAAGTAATTTACCCAGATCACATATCAAGTTAGACTCAGATCTCTTTGGTGTCAAATTCTGTATTTTTATAAGAAAATTATACTCTTCATACCAGCTCAAATCTAATATAGTGCAGTTGTAACCAGCAACAAATCAGAAAATGAAAGCCATCGTTAAATGTAATTTTGTTGGATTTGTAATTGTGACAATCATCATTATAAATATAAGCTACGCTATGAGGTTGGCACAGTGTAGAGAAAATGTTTTTAATCTTGCAAGCAGGAATATGCTCACTGTACATGGATATATCTTGTTTTTATAACTAAGTCTACCCTAACCAGCTGTGTAAAGTTCAACAATTTACCTAAACTCTATACGCCAATTGTAAAATGGAAGTAATAATAATCTCATGCAATTGTTAAGGTGCTTAAAAGAGATAATATAGGTAACATATTTGGCATAATATTGGCCAAAATGTACTCAACGCATGTTCATGCTGATTATGATTTTTATTACATTATAATATGGGACTGATGTTCATACCAAAAGGAACAACTGTTTGAATAGAGACTGCTTTTCTAATATTATAATATTATTTTCTAATATTGTCAAGTAAGGTGATCAATCTTCACTGTATACATGAGACTAGGGAGTCTCCTGAGATGCAGGACTTTCAGTACTAAAACTTGAGAAGTCCTGGGCAGACTCAGATGAATTGGTCACACAAGTTTAGGGGTTCTCAACTGAGGCAGTACTGAGTTTTGGGACTAGGTGAGGGGGAGGGGAGCTGCCCTGTTCAACATAGAATGTGTAGCAGCATCCCTGGCCTCACTCGATGCCAGTAGCCCTCCACCCGTGTTGCGACAACCTCAAATATTTCCAGACATCGTCAAATGTCCCCTGGGAGTAAAACTGGCCCCAGTTGAGAACCACTGACCTAACAGGGGGATAGGATTGGAAAATGATAAATGCACAGAAATGGGTTTGGCAGGAAATCCCACAGATGCTGCTCCATCCCTAATTACAAATGGCCAATTGCTAAGTAGAAACGTTATATATTGCAGCAGGTATGGGAAGTTATCCATCATTATAATTAAAACAGTATAAGCTGTGGTCATTATGTCAATTTTTAAAGCATTATTATTTCTAGGTATGCAGAGAAGAATCAAACTCCTCTGCCCAAGCAATTATTACACTCTGTTCTAATTTTTTACTTACTTGTCTGCATTCAATACCAGACGGTTAGGGTCACATGAGTAAGAACTATAGACAGGCTGAGGCAGTATTCCCAGCACTAAATGTTGTGTCCTCTTGGAACAGAAAAAAAAAACTAATATTCATTGTGTAAATACGTACTCATATTAAAATTTATATAACCTAGAAGAATAGGCAAATTAGCAGCCAATCTTAGCATCTGCTTTTAATTAGGATATTTATACCATTTAAATTTAATATAATAATTAATATATTTGCCTTCAAGTCTATCATCTTGCTATTCATTTTCTAATTGTCCTGTTCTTTTGTTTCTGCCTTCTTTCAGATTAACTATATGTGTTCTATCATCCCATTTAATCTGTGTTATCTATAACTCTGTCATTATTTAGGTGGTTACCCTAGGATTTATAGCATACATCTAACTTCTCTCTACCTTCAAGCATGCTATGCAAATTCAATTTCATCCCTCCCAACATTTGTGCTGTTGTTGTTGTCATACGTTCAGCCTTTGCATTTGTTACAAATCCCACTTTGCATTGATGTTATTTTTATTTAAACAGCTATTTCCATCTCATATCATTTTTGTTCTGCCTGAAAGGCTTTCTTTAACATTTCTTGGAGTGCAGGTTCTACTGGAGATGAGTTCTCTTTTTTTTTCTGAACACACTTCTTTTCTTTAAGTTTTTAAAATTCTTTTTGTATTTTTTTAATTTAAATTCAATTAACACTTGGTGTATTGTGAGTTTCAGACCTAGAGTTCAGTGATTCATCAGTCTTATATAATACCCAGTGTTCACTATACATCACATGCTCTCCTTCATATCGATCACTCAGTTACCCCACCCCACCACCACCCTATTTCAAGTTTATTTTTGCGATCAATTTTTCCTGGGTATAGAATTCTAGTTTGAAAGGGTTTTTTTTCTTTTTAGTTATTGAAAGCTGTTGATTACTGTCTTTCACATTTTTTATAACAAGAAATCAGTCCTCATCTTCTGTACATAAGGTATCTTTTTGTTGTGGCTGCTTTTAAGATTTTCTCTTTATCACTAGTTTTGTTTGATTTATTTGCAGTGTACCTTGATGTGATTCTTTTTCATGTTTCTTATGCTTAGACTCCATTGAGTTTTGGGAGACAATGAGTTTATTATTCTCATCAAATATGCAAAATTTGGGGTCATTATTTTTTCTTTTTTTCAGATTTTATTTAAATTCTAGTTAGTTAACATACAATGCATTATTTTTTCAAATATAAGTTTTTGTTCCCTCTCCCTGTTCTCCCTCAAGGACTCCAATTATGTGTATATGGAGACTGCACACAATTGTCCCACAACTCTCTAAAGCAGTGTTGTTTTAAATTCTCTTCTTCCTGTGTCTCTAATGGATAATTTTTATACTGTCTTCAAGTTCACTCTTCTTTTCTTCTACAATGTCTAATTTATAATTAATTGTATTCACCGTATCTTTCATCTTACATACTATCATTTTTTCCTCTAAAACTTTAGTTTGGGCCTCTTTCTGTATCTTACATGCCTCTACTTAACTTTTTGAACATATGGAATGAAGTTATAATCATTCTTTGGATGTCCATTCTAAAATATGGGTCAGTTCTTGGTCGGTTTTGAGTAATTGATTTTTCCCCTCAGTATTGGTCATACCTTCCTACACTTTAAAGCCTGATAATTTTACATTGAATGAATTTTACCTTTGTGGGTGCTGGATATATTTGTGTTCCTACAAATCTTGAGTTTTATGCTGGGACACAATTAGATGTCTTGGAAATAGATCTTTCCTGATCTTTCTTTTAGAATGTATTAAGCAAGAATGAAGCAATGGTGACTCTAAGCATAATTTATTCCCCACTACGGAAGCCAGACCATTCTATGTACTTTACCCAATATTCATTATTCAAGAGATTTTCCAGTCTGGTTACTGGAAATGGGCACTATTCCCATCCCTGGAAGAGTGTTACTTCTAATTCTGTTGGGTCAATTTTTCCCTATTCTTGTGGGATTGTTTTCACATGTACATGCACTAATTTTAAGACTGAACTATTTCATGTTGTTTGAGAATAGATACTCAAAAGGTGAATATTGCTACACACATCAGGATGGTTCACCACCTCCTCCTGGAAATTTTCTTTTAAAAAAGAGAATGATAACTCCCAGATCATATACCAATTACCATAAATAAGTAAGGAAGAAGCAAGGTAAAGGAAGTAAAGAAAATATTCAGACAGGAGCAATAAAGTACAACAGGGAGGGTGGCACAGCAGTTTAGCGCCTGCCTTTGGCCCAGGGCGCGATCCTGGAGACCCAGGATCGAATCCCACGTCGGGCTCCTGGTGCATGGAGCCTGCTTCTCCCTCTGCCTGTGTCTCTGCCTCTCTCTCTCTTTCTCTTTGTGACTATCATGAATAAATAAATTTAAAAATCTTAAAAAAAAAAGTACAACAGGGACATATATCAAATAAACCAGGAAAACAACTAAACTTCTGAAGGTGAGTAGTCACCCTGTTTTGTAAAAGCTATAGTCCTTGTGCAGAACATTGAAGATTGTATACACAAGCAGGTCCATTAGCAGAAATGCTCCTGTTCCTTTGTCCAGAGAAGCAGAGGAAGTAGGCTATGCAAATAATAACAAAGAGGAGCCAGAACTATGGGAAGCAGTCTGTCTCTGTGACAGCAGAGAAAGAAAACAGCTAGAAGTCTACTCTGTACATTTCAGCCCAACAAATAGCTGGTCCAGGAAAATCAAATTCAAGAATGAGGGGTTTGGTTTTTTTTTTTAAAGGATTACACACAATAAATGCAGTAAACTTTAAGAAAGAAATTGGGGAAGAGCATCAAAACTCATCTACAGGTGAAGAAAACAAACCAGAAAAATACTACTAGAAGCATAGAAAAAAATGTGACCAAACATTTTGTTATGGATCATAAAAAAAAATGAAGAGATTACTTTTGAAGTCATATCTAAATTAGAAGTATAGGAACTCAGGGAAGATATAGAAAGAAACAGGAAGAAATAAGATATGATTTAGCAGAATTCAAAAAAGAAGTAGAGGTAAAAAAGCGTCTTAACAAAATTGAAAACAGCATGAGAGAGAATAGAAAGTGTGCGCGGGCGGGGGAGGGATATGGAAAAATAAGAAAAGTGACCTCATTGAAGTGGAAATAAAGAGGAAAGAGAGAAAAGAAGGAACGAAGGAAGGATGGAGAAAGTATGGAAGGAAAGAAGGGAAGAAGGAAGGAAAGGAGGAGGGAAGGAGGATTTGGGAGAAAAAAATTAATAGAAAAGATATGGATTAGAGATCCACACACATATATTTGGAGCAGCCTCTGAAGAAAAAAGAATCAAACAAATAAACAGAACATATTTTCAAGTTATAATTCAGGAGTGCCTTTGTTGAAATAATAGGCCTGAATCTATGTATTGAAAAGACACAATGGATACAAAGAATTGACTGAGAATGGTCAACATCAAGACATTTACTAGTAAAGCTATTGTGCTTTAAAATGAAATGTTTGTCTTGGTTTGGTTTTTCTTTTGTTCCCAGTGAGACAAAATAAATGTTATTTATGGGCATAAAATAAGTAGGTTATATTCACATTTCTCCACTGCAACATTCAACATCAGAAGATAATGGAAGAAAAATTTTAATAGACGTACTCAAGGAAAGAAAATGTGAGACAAGGATCGTATCAAGCCAAGCTGTCCTTTAAGTATATGCTATAGGCAAACAGTTTTAAATACACAAGAACTCAGAGAGTATTTTTCTGGTGACCAAAATGTAGTCAACCAAAGTGGGTGAATGGTGGCAAAATGAATGATGTTGAGCTTTGAATGATTTTAACTTAGAACTAAGACTGATATAAATGTTGAATAACAGAAGGAATGCAAATATTTAGAATAAAATGAAAAAGATATAAATAAGTGGCAGTTACAAATATATAACTATATATCATAGCAACCACCTCATGTAGCACAAACTGAGTATTATAAGAAGACAGGAAAAACCAGTTCAGTAATAAGAGTTTTTAATTCACCTCTATCAGTTTATGACAGAGTACAAAGACAAGAACATAAATGAGAATATAGAAGACCTATATAACTTAATTAATAAAATAGCTCGGTCTTGAAAATATACCTTTTTTATAAGTATATAGCATTCATAAATTCCAAAAAGTAAAAGTAGTTTAGCTAACATTCTCTGATCACAGTTTAATAAAACTAAAAAAAAAAAACAAAAGCAGAAAAATCAAAGTTTGTTATTGAGGAAGTTTTTTAAAAGTCTTGGGAAATAGAAAATGCAAACATGCATTGAAAAATTGGTTTAGAAAATCAACAATAATTAAAAGCTATATATCTGAACATATGGGAGATACAACAGGACTCAAGAAAATTTAAAACCTTCAGGTTTTAGGTCACTTTAAAAAAATGAAAATCTAATTCAGCAAATCATTAAAATATTGGTTAAAAAAAGAAAGTAGAATAAAGGAATGAAGATAATGCAGAAATGAAAGGATTAGAAAGCAAATTATAGGCCTTTAAGTAATAATAATGTGTTTAACTGACTTTGGTGGGGAAATTAATCACAGATGAAGGAAAATTCAAAATCCGCTTGAGAAGTTAGCCTATGGTATATGAAGCTGAAAATTAAAAAAGTATTCATATTGTCCTAGGAACAAACTTTTGTGACTTGTTTTGTTTTTTGTCATGAGTGATGAGTAAATTTCCAATAAAAAGAACTAGACAACTTATTCTCAGTTTATATAACTGAGAGGAATAAAAACATTAATAGTAAGTTTTATAATAGTACCATAAAGTAATGAAATTAATAAATAGTAACAAAAGCTTTGTGTGGAAAGATGCACCACAGTGATTGTATCTATCCTTGGTAGACCATAGCTAATGTCTATTCTCCATGTTTCTCTACAATGAGCACATATGCCTTAAGTAATAATAATTAAAATATGATTGCCTCCCTTACAACATACCTAAAAATCAATTCCGGATGGACTGCAGATCTAAATGTGAAAGATAAAGCAATTGAGCTTTTAAAGAAAAGAGGATAACATATTTATGACCTTGGAGTAGACAAAACTTTCTTTAGAAGAATACATGTCAACCAAAAATGATAAACTAGATTGAAGTAAGATTAGGAACTTATGTTCATCAAAAGATATTATTTATTAGAAGAAATAAAAATGTGGAAGAAATTTTTTGCAAGTCATATATATGACAAAGGACTAGTTTCTAAATATATATAGGTAAGAATCATCTCAGAATTATGGTAAATTAAGAACTTCTCAAGACACGATTAAGAGAGTAGGAAGTGTGAGGAATATTATTTGCAATACATTTATCTGAGAAAAAAATTGTATCCAGAACACCTTTGAATGACAGATGACCAAACAGAAAAATAGTCAAAAAACTTCAAAATACATGTGGTAAAGGAAAATACCAAAATAGCCAACATAGGAAAATATGCTCAACATTAGTCATGGAGGAAATGCAAATAAAAGACGCAAGGAAACACTACCACACACTGGCAAAATCAATACATTTAAAGATAGAAAAGAAAACAAAAATAAAATGTCAAATGGTGACAAGGACTTGGTGCAACTGGAGCTTTCAGACACTGCTGGTGGGGATGTCTGAGAAACAAATTGCTATAATCACTTTGGAAACTGCTGAATAAAAACAAATACTCTATAACTCGTGAGTATATCCCAACAAGAAATGCATCCATAAGTTTGGAGAAAGAGAGGTACAAGAATGTTCAAGGAAGCACTATTTCTGTAATAGTCAAAAACTAGGGGATCCCTGGATGGTTCAGTGGTTTAGCGCCTGCCTCTGGCTCAGCGCGTGATCCTGGAGACCTGGGATGCAGTTCCCCATTGGGCTCCCTGCATGGAGCCTGCTTCTCCCTCTGCCTGTGTCTCTGCCTCTCTCTCTCTCTCTCTGTGTCTATCATGAATAGGTGAATAAAATCTTTAAAAAAAAAAACAAAACAAAACAAGAAAAACTAAACACTACCCAAGAGCCAACCAATAGTACAATAGGTCAACGAATTGTGCTATATGTACACAATAGTATTTTAAAAGGAATGAGAAAGTACAATCTTAACAACTACATGCAACAACATAAATTAATCTCATAAAAATATTGTTTATAGTAAGACCCAGATCCCCTACCCCATCCCCAAAAAAGGACATACTGCATGATTCAATCTCTATGCAATATACAAAAGCAGGCAAAACTATTTAATGCTAATAGAAGTCAAGATAGTGCCCAACCCTTGGGGTAGAGAGAATAGAGATTGGAATAAAGATGAATGGACTTTTAAGATGCTGGTAAAATTCTGTTTTTTTGATCTGGGTTCTAGTTGCACAGATAGGTTTGGTTTGTGAACGTTCATATATCTGCACTCTTTTGATGTATATTTTCATATCATAATGCTATGTACCATTTTTCTGTGTGTATGTATGTGTATAATGTTATATGAAACATTTATTTTTATATGAAACATTTTTAACTAAAATAATTTACCATAGAGAAAATATACATAGAACAACTTTAAGAGAATTTCAGGTAATTAAATATTAAAATAATCTTTTGAAGTAAATATTTAATGTTCCCCCCCACGCCACCCCCAACACAATTTAATCCAATAACCAGAACCTATAGAATCTCATGAGCCTAAAATCCAGGAAAATCCTGACAACAATAAATATCTTCCACAGATATTTTCTGTCACATAACCACATATTGAATTTTTCTTTTCAAAATAAAAAAGGAAAGGGGCATCTGGGTGGCTTAGTTGGTTAAGCGACTATTTCAGCTCAGGTCATGATCTCAAGGTCCGGAGGCCAAGCCCCACATCAGGCTCTGTGCTGGGTGGGGGTGGGGAGGTCTGCTTGAGATTCTCTCCCTCTCTCACTTCCCCTCCCCCTGCTGGCACTCTGTCTTTCTTTCTCTCAAATAAATAGATAAATCTTTACAAAATAATAAAAAGAAAAATAAAGGGCAGCCCGAGTGGCTCGACGGTTTAGCGCTGCCTTTGGCCTAGGGTATGATCCTGGAGATCCAGGATCGAGTCCCACCATGGGCTCCCTGTGTGGAGCCTGTTTCTGTCTCTGCCTCTCTCTCTCTCTCTCTCTGTGTCTCTCATGAATAAATAAATAAATAAAATATTTTAAAAAAGAAAAAAAGGAAATAGATATATATTTTCATCCAAAGAATGTATTTGTATTTAATTAAAATATATTGCTAACTATATGATAGCTCATAAGTTAGAAAAGGAAGGAAGGAAGGAAAGAAGGAAGGAAGGAAGGAAGGAAGGAAGGAAGGAAGGAAGGAAGGAAGGAAAGAAAGAAAGAAAGAAAGAAAGAAAGAAAGAAAGAAAGAAAGAAAGGAGGGAAGGAAAGGAAATTTAATAAATCTTGATTTTGAGGGATTTATCAGTTTTCTTTTAAACTATGTAGTGCTAAATTCACTCAGGAGAATGTTAGAATTCTGATGAATATAATCATTATTTTACATCTTATTTGCAAATTCTTGAACTTTTATATTGTACTGCATGTGATAGTCCATAACCTGTAGGATATTTGATATCCTACAAATCCTATATTGTAGGATATCTTGATAGAAGTATTTTCTGACACATTGGATTTTCACTGAATACATCAGCTGACTTTCTATCCAGATGTTAATATTCCATGAAAATGAAATATGATTGGAAGGACTGCTTTAAAAGGAAGTAAGTTTTTCTAAATACTGACACAATTTGTATGTGCTTAACAGGTCTTTATATTGGGATAAACTGATGTGTCTTGATTCTGAAAACTGGTATTTTGGTCAAATACTCTTGAAAACAAGTTCTTGGTCTAAATCTATATTAACAAAATTCTTCCTTCTAGACACAGTATTTAATAAGGAATATATTTTGCATTTCATTTTGTGAATGAAAATTCTAGAAATCTATTAGGGATAAAAAAAAGTTCAAGAGAATTATTACCACTATTTTTTTTTAATTCTATGCTAAGGAAAAGATATAGTCTACTTAAGAAAAACAAAAATTACTTTCTTTTAAGAAGGTGCTAAATTGAAAATAGATACTGTGGCGTTTAATTAGTAGAATTTTTGCCAGAAA
This sequence comes from Vulpes vulpes, assembly GCF_048418805.1. Classification (NCBI taxonomy): domain Eukaryota; kingdom Metazoa; phylum Chordata; class Mammalia; order Carnivora; family Canidae; genus Vulpes; species Vulpes vulpes. The sequence continues at coordinate 10,239,271 of NC_132787.1, read as the reverse complement.
ATTTAAAAAGGTAAATCAGAGAGCACAGGAACCAGTCTTAAAATTTACCTCCATGACATGAATGACTGCCAAATAAAGTGGAATACCACCAATATGAGTAGAAAATAAGGCAAGGAACCTTTAGCAAGCCAATGAGGGAAAAGGTGGCATCATTCCAAGGTCTAAAGAAGAAAGGAGTGCTCTCTCTAAGCTCCAGCTTAAATTACAAAACTCTGGAAGTGATGGGAGGGGCTAATAATACAGCTCTGCTCTAGCTGGGGAGATGCCTGGAAACCCATCAGACTAACATGATGATGATTGAGTGATTTAAATATAAGACTAGTGGTGTTTGCAAAGAGCCAAGTAAATGTCTGCACTCAGGAGAATATGACACCAAGCAAAAATTCATCCAGGCTTTTTCATTTCAATATATATTACCACATTTTTTGAGAAATTTGATAATCTATTTTCTAAAACTACAGAGTATTTAGAGTGACGCTCAAGGATGGTGTCACATCAAAGAACAAATATGTCAGGTCTCTTAATCTTGAGGTCTCAGTGTGTTATCTTACCTATGAACCGCAAAGGTTGAACTGGATAACTTCTGTAACTATTTACAAATGTAACATTTTATTTATCTGTGATTTTATAATTTGAGATAAAGGATAAAATACCCAAGATACACCAGAGAATGGAAGAGATAATGGGCTGAAGAAGGTCAACATAAATAGGGGATCTTTATTATAGAGGCAAAGTAGCAAAAATGGATATTGCACTTTGGGATATAAGACAGGAACTTGAAAGAATTCCTTATTTTTTAATGAAACAAGATAAGGTGGAAGTCGAAAGCGGACATAATTTTTTTGGCATCCAAAGGGGGTCAATGAAGCTCAGATGAATTACACTTAGTCAACCAAGTTACATAAATAGGGTAGAGAGAAAAGTATGCACTGCACGGTTTATTTTGAGATGTTCTACAGAAACAAAATTTATGCATCCTGCCTTTTTTAATTCCATCCTTTTACACTGCACACAAATATAGAAAGAATTCCTTAAGTATTAAGGTTGATAAAAACTGAAATGAACTCTTAGCAGAAACACAATGTCTTCATGACTTCGTATATGCACACAAGCAAACTGAGACCAACAATATATTTCATGTCAAGGTGTGTACTTTTTACAGAAAACTAAAGAAAGAAAAACACCTTATAAAGGAAGCATAATTCTTTTTTTAAAAAAACTCTTCCTTTTTTTTTTAGATTTTATTTATTTATTCATAGAGACACAGAGAGAGAGTGAGAGGCAGAGACACAGGCAGAGGGAGAAGCAGGCTCCATGCAGAAAGGCTGACGTGGGACTCGATCCAGGGTCTCCAGGATCACGCCCTGGGCTGCAGGCAGGGCTAACTGCTGCACCACCGGGGCTGCCCAAGGAAGCATAATTCTACACTGTTTTCCGATTGTTTGCTTTTTCCTAATTTTATCTAAAAGTGCAGGAAAGTGGTTGGAAAAGTGAACATTTCAGAACCCAATTATGAGCCATGTAAGTAAGTCGCTTTATCTATTTTACTACCGTATTTTTAAAAAAGATTTTATTTATTTATTCATGAGAGATACAGAGAGAAAGAGAGGCAGAGACACAGGCAGAGGGAGAAGCAGGCTCCATGCAGGGAGCCTGATGTGGGACTCAATCCCGAGTCTCCAGGGTCACACCCTGGGCCAAAGGCAGTGCTAAACCCCTGAGCCACCCGGAATGCCCTACCGCATATTTTTTTAACCCATTGCCCAATTTGCATACTTGGTTCCAACTGAGTAGTGAGTATTCAAAACCTAAAATACCTCAAGGCCTCTATTAAGGATCTTAAACATTTTTGCTAATAACTGTAAGAGGAATTCTAAAAGAAAATTACAATCTATTTTTGGAAAAAGCCATGGTCCCTGTCACAGAGCATAGTAAAACCAAATGCAGTTTTGTTGAATTAATATTACACATTCTTTTTTGAAACTATGAGCATCAACTATTATCTATATATCTATCACATAATCCGCTTGACCAAAATTATTCCATGTATATGATTAAAAGATAAAATGATTTTCAGCCTGACATAGCTAATTAAGCTAACTCTCAAAAATTAAGGAATGCCTAACACAATCTTTCTTCACTCTTGAGGTTTTAGAGAAATACACATAAGTGTTATTCTAAGTTTCTCTTCCCTATGAGATGACGCTGTGATACACAAAGGTTGTTGTGTCTAAATTAGAAGCATTGCTGAAATGCAAACAATATATTATCATCTTTTCTCCATTCTTTTAGAAGGAAACAAAAATTTTAACAAGCACACTAAGCTTGTACCATACAGACTTGGAACTTTGAAAATACCTAGATACTCATTTCCTTGAATAAATATATAAAAATAAGAAATGGTAGGCTAATTATATATTATATATTATTAATTATAATTAATAATTAATTAATATAATATGTATTAATAATATATTATTAATATATATTATATATATTTAGAGACAGAGAACACAAGTGAGAGTGGGGGAGGGGAAGAGGGGAAGAGAGAGAACCTTAAGCAGACTCCTTGCCTGATGCGGGTCACAACCCTGAGATCATGACCTAGCTGAAATTAAGAGTCAGACATTTAACTGAGTGAGCCACCCAGATACTCCTAATTACCTATTTTGACAGTGATTTTCCAGGATCTTTATCAGAACCTATAGCATTGAAATATTTATTAATAATTCTTATTTGCTCTTTGTCTCATTTAATGTAAGTTACAATGAAGATAGGAGGAGCAGAGTGGGGAGACTGAGCTATGTGTGAAACCACCATGGAAACCACATCTATGGCCAATCAGTGAGAACTGGTAGACATGATTCTGTAATTATTATTACAAAACTCCAAGTATAAACTTATTTAAATCCCCTGTGTTTCATTGTATATCTATTTTGACTTAATACAATACTGAGACTTTTTTCCAGAGTCATCCCTAACCTCCATATAACCACAGATCTCCACCAGCCACTTCTCTTAAAACTTGGCCTCAGAATCATCTCTTGATGCATAATGGGGACATTTATTCTCTGAATCAATCTCTCCCTCTCTCTCTCCCTCTCCCCCCTCTGCCTGCCTCCATATTCCTTTTTCAAATATAGGAACAAGAATAGAGATATGTCTTCTTCTGTGGGATTAGTTTATTACAACTGGGATTGGAAACAAGCTATAGGGTAGTTCATTTTAAGTTACTGTCTTAAAGAATCAGGACAGAATGTTGAAATGGGAGCCAAAGTATTTGCAGAACAGGAGTAATCAACTAAGAAGTGGGGGGAGTATCAAATAAAACAAGTGATAAATATCTATTGGATTTCACAAAAAGGAAGTTATTGGTGACCTTGTTGGAGCTATTGGTGTGAAACTGGAGTAGATGAAAGTGATACAAAGGCTGAGGAGGTGCAGACAGTGAGCTTAGATGTGCTTTCAAGCCACGTCATTATGAAGAGAGAATAGTCTCTGAGAGAGATGTGGTTGAAGAAGGGCTTGTGTTTTCTAAACTTTTTAAAGGCCAGAGTGTCTTGAGGCTCTTTAAAACCCAGTGGGGAAAAAATTAAAAATAAAAAATAAGAATAAAAATAAAACCCAGTGGGATGAAGCCAGTAGAGAGCAGGTAATTAGGACTGAGAGGCGAAAGAGAGGGCAAGGATGGGATCCTGGGAAGTGGTAGGTGGATGGGTTTTGGGAAGAAAGAGATGGTAAAAAGGTGGGTTATAATTCAATAAATATATCAGGGTGGAGGCAGGAAATTGAAGGAATTCCACTCTTAGACACCTGTTTTCCCTGTGATGTACGTAACAATGTTACCTTCTATAAAGGAAGGGCAGGACAGGGGGCAAGAGGCTTGGGGTAAATTGAGAAGGTTTGAAAGGTCTTTTAGTCCTGACACAGGGGGAGATACGGAGAGATATGGAGGGAAAAGTTAAAAGATGGCCTGGAAATATTGAGAAGCCACCTAAGGTTGGAGAAGTTCAAAGTGGCACCAGATTCTTGTTTAGGCCATTTTTTTTTTTCAACAGAACCCCAATAGAAAAGATATTGAGAAAAATAAAATGATATTTCTAAAGATTCCTGAGATCGTACTACTTAATGGAAATTGCATAGCTTGTTTTAGGCTTTAAGATCAATTTAAATACGTGAATACTGAATCTTCCAAGAGGACCAAGATTTCTCATATTTCTAGGTAATATCACTGTCAGCCTACTGAAGGGCAGTGATCATATCTTTTTACATTCTGTCCCAAGGACCTAACAGGGCCAAGCATGCAACAGACTTAGTACATTTTAGTAAATATGTATTGAAAATTACAGGCAAATTGCATGTGGAAAGACATACGGGTACTTTCAATTTGTTACTTTTTCACAGGAATATATTTAAAAGAGACCCAAGCTACCCCTACTCAAAGGAGCTTGTTGTAGCTAATTAATGTATTGGGTAAGCCTTAGAAGGAGGTAGTAGCCAAATAACCGGGGGCTGATCTCAGGAAATGCAGTGAGCACAAATAGAAATTTCACGGTCTTATTGATGGTCCATGGACTTAATCATAAAACAAGAAATGATCGTAGCTATTCACTATTAACAATAACATTCTGAGATGCTTATTATGTGCCATGTTCTGGGATCAGCACTTAGATGAATGTTCTAATCCTCACAACACCCCCTAATTAGGGGCAGGTACTACTATACTAGCATCCTCTGTTGGCACATGAGGGAATGATTCTTGAAGGCATGTTTTTTTTTTTTTTTTTTAAGACACAGATTAACTAACAGATCTGGCAAGAGGTAGAGCTCATATAGATCCAGCTCTCTCTGTCACCAGAACCCACACTTCTTCCCATGATGTCTGTCCATCCAGTGAAATGCCTTCATTTGTCAAATGTGGAAACTGAGGCGCAGGGAATAAATGAGTATTCATATACCTTGTTAATTCTCAAACCATAAATGGAACTCAGACATCTTCATTCCCAGCTCAATAATCTCTTACCCATTCTTGAAAATCATAAACCCTGACACATTAATTGCTATTGTTTGAAACTTACCTCAACTCCAATCCACTGACTTTAGTGACCAAAATTCACCCTTGGTTAACTGACCGGATGCATTTTCCATCTCAGTGCTCCTGACCAAACTGAGATGACTCTATTTCCATTCATTGATTACATAGAGAATATATTTTAAACTCAGATACTTGAGAAAAATTTTGAATTAGTACCCCTCCCTATTCTCCCAACACTGTAATGTAAGGGAAGCAAGAAGCAAGGGCCACTATCAGAAGCTTTTGGGAGAATACTCAAAATAGGAACATGATAGTAGCTAAACATTACTATAATAAGGCAATAACCTAGGCCCATCTAATTTATTAATTCATTTAAAACGCACAGAATCGTACCACAGAAAATGGATGCAATTAGTATTCACATTTTCTGGTTGGGGAATGTGAAGTACAGAGGGTTCCTGTCATACATTTAGGAAATGGCAGACTGTATGTGGGTCTTGACCCTCTAGCTCCACAGTCCACACTCCTACTGAGAACCTTTTCATTTATATTCACATTTATAATCATAAGAGAATGTTAAATAGGGCTTCTCCAGGCTTTTTTTTTTTTTTAAATTTCAGCTGAGGCCCAGATCTGAGGTCAATGGATATGATCCAAAGGATAGGTTTTCCAACTATTCCAGAAGCCATCACCTGGAACAGTCTATGGAAGATAAGGCTAGAGATTTACTCGAGAGGCATTCCTTCTAGGGCAATTTGTAGGATGATTCCCTAGTGATAGAAGGCAAAGAGAAATCTTTACATACACTACTTGGGTGGCACAGTCATAGGGAAAAATCAACTGGCATCTCATTCCCCAATGAGATGCTTCCTTCGCTGCATAAACTCCGTGGCTCATCCTAGGCTAATACAACAATGATGTATGAGAGTCCCTTGGGGAATCTAATGAATTCCTGGAGTTTGGGGTGCAGACTCTATGACTCTTGCCTGGAGTAGTCTGGAGGTGGTGCATGGATGCAATTGCCTTTGTCTGCTAAATGAGTAGAGAGAAGAGGGCAGTCACGGAAGTGCAGGTTGCATTTCCAGAATTTTGCAGAACCTGGATGCATGAGTTCTAGTGGACCAAGTAAACTCCATTGAATTAAGCCAGATTCCAGCCTAAGAGCTGCTTACCTAACCCCGTGCCTAAGAAACTTGTCTGATGGAGGAAGAAGACCCAGCAGAAAAAGACTGTCTGTGGGGTGCCTGCATGGCTCAGTTGGTTAAGTGTCTAACTCTTGCCTTTGATTCAGGTCATGATCTTAGGGTCATAAGATCAAGCCCTGTGTGAGGCTCCGCACTGGGCATAGAGCCTGCTTAGGATTCTCTCTCTCCCTCACCCTCTGCACCCCCTCCCCATTTTCTCTCTTTTTAAAGAGACAGAGAGAGAAAGAAAAAAGAAAAACATTGGGGTCCACCTTCAGTTCAGAAGTGAGGTGAGGGGCCAAACAATGAAGTGTGTGGGATCAGTGTGTGCACAGACAAGTTAAATCAGGGTAGCCGTGTCTGTGATGTTATGACGTGCCAGCCTGAGCAGTGGCCATGGATGAATCACAGAATTAGTTAGAAACTATAGAAACAACATCCTGTGGCTGCAGCAGAACACTCCAGAAGTCACAAGCAGCACGTGTAAGTCCCTTCACCAGAGAAAGGGGTTTGGATTTCAGTTTTGGCTACTTATCACGCCCCTATATCCCAGTGCAGGAGAAACTGCATGTCAAGGGTTACAGACACTTAATAAATATCCGTTGAATAAATAATAAACACACTGTCCTCTGTAGAGTATCTCATTACCAGTTCTTGCAAAACAGCAGGTCTGGCAATTCTCACCATATTCCTCATTATTTTTTCAAACTTTTTCATATAATAGCCGTCCAGATCTTCCTCAGCTAAACATGCCTCTTTCCCCTTATTCTAGTAAAAGCAATGTCATCTTTTGTAAAACTTAGTCCTCCCCTGCTTAAACTTTTTGACATCAGCGAAGCCGCCAGTCACAGGCACGTGAACCAGGCTCAACCATTCAAAGGGTCCCATTGTTTTAGCAACAGGGATTGTGTAAAGGATTGGCACAAGACTCAAACCTGGTTAATCAGCATTATTCCATAGAAGTGTCATATATGGAAGCAGAAGAGAGTGAGCCTGTCTTGTCTTGGAGTCATGAAGCTCTCACGTTTAGAACCTTAGAGCTGCTGCCACCAGTCGTGTTCGCTGTTGTCGCATGGAGAAAGCCAGTTGGAAGGAGGCACGCTGGGGTTCTGTGTGCACGTGTGTGTGCATGAGCATGTAAGAGAGAGAGAGAGAATGACAGAAGCAGAGGAAAAAAAACAAATGTTCCATAAGAAAGGTAGTGATTACAATTTTTCAGTTTAGATTTTCTTTATTAACATTTTCGTGCTGTTTCAACAAAAATTATTTTCATAAATCAAAAGAAAACACAAACATACATAATAGAGTACATATTGGAAAGACACATGTGAATGTTTATCATCATTTAGCTGATCCGGCCTCACCAGGCTTGCCTATTTTAGACTGTTTATTTCAACTCTGTCACCATGTGTGACACTAATGAAGACTCTAGCTTCATAGTCCATGTGCTAGGAGCTGCATTGTTTTCTGTAACACTCCGGAGTCCCCCATAAATATTTAAAGCATGCCAAGCTTGTTATCTGCAAAGGAGATTCTGGGCAAGAAGTGCGCGCTAAAGCTCCCCTAGAACATTAGAATGGGGGTAAGAGAGTCATTTTAAAATCATAAAGCTTTGTAAAATTCAGGCTGACTTCTCCTTATTTTAGAAGTTGTTTCTCAGTTTTCTCATATATCTTCCTTTGTATATCCTGTTTCTAACTGGATGGTCTTGTTTAGTATTTCTAAAAGGAGATCACCACACTGATTCTTAAAATCAAAGAACTTAAGGCAGAGGGGGGAAAAAAAAAACCTATGGTTGAAAATGAAGCAAACTATAAAATGTTAAAGAAAAGCAAATCAAAATTGTCATGAAACACCAACAGATTTGAAAGTTGAATTATTCAAGACGGCAAATTTTCTGGATTCCAGCTCTATGCTGCAAGAATTGGAAACAGATAACAGAGGCATTGTTATATATTTTTCACTGCCAGCCTTCTGCTGCCACCACAAAGCACCCCAGTCTCTGTCCCCATTGCCAGTCGGCAAGAACCTTGCATGGAAAATAACAAACAGTGTCCCTGGTTTTATTTTTCAGCAAAAGACACACCTTTAGATTTTTACAAAGAAGAAACTCCATCTAAAGTTGTAATTAATCTATTTGTGTAATAATGTACCAGGTAAGGCTTGCTTTTATTGTTTTTTTTTTTCCACAGTTAGGCATGATTACAAATATAAAGACTGGATATAACAGGGCAGATAGTTTTGGAAAACGCATAAAATTCCCATTTCTCTCGAACTCATAATCTTTGAATTGGCATCGCCCCACGGTTATGCTAAAATCACATAAATGAGAGACTCTCCAACTTCAACTTCCTTGCAAAGTTTGATGCCTTCTAGCTCCACGCATTTTTAAAAATAATCGAGACATCAACAAAAAAAACTGAATTAAATTGACTTTTCAAAGACACTCTTCCTTTGTTGTTGTTGTTTTTGTTTTTTAATTTCCTGCTCCTCACTTTAACAGTACTTGTCCATAGGGTTTGTTTCCTACATGAAGGCAGTCCTAGTCTCTGTGTGATTTGAAGAGTTCTGAGGAGGAGCCCTGCCCACATACTTATTTTTATTCTCCTCAGACTAGTTTGTATGAAATCCCACATCTCTAGAAAGCCACAGTCATGCTGCAGGGAAATTCCTGAAACAGGGAGGAGGAGGAGGAGGAGGAGGAGGAGGAGGAGGAGGAGGAGGAGGAGGAGGAGGAGGAGAAAAGCTGGAGTGGGCTGGCCAGCAAGGGAAGGGAAATATGATGGCAACACCCAGCAAAGGAATAACTAAAAGGGCGTAACGTCAAAGGAGAGGTGAGTTTTTCCTTCAGACTCAAGTGATACAACATGAGAAAGCACTACTACAGAGCCTGGTATACCAAGCTTGTGTACAAGTATTTCCTTCCTTCCTCGCTTCCTTGCCAGTTCTCCGTATAACAGAGAACGAGACTGATGGGGGATACCCCACATGTCCAACAACGGGTTGGAGTTACGCTAACTTGGTAGGTACCATGCTTGCAGCAGACTTGTTCTAGACAATGCATGTCTAATAAAATAAGTTTGGAAGGTCTAAAAGTTCCCACCATATCTCTCAGCTAAAATTACATACAGATGCTGCTCAGTGCCTGTATTAACTTGTAACTGTGAACAAATTATAAGGTTTTAAGATCACAGAAAGGTTTTTGAAGTTGAAAATAACCACCATTACAGACAAAATAACCTGTCACTTCTTTTAGAGTTCAGGAAAATAAAATGTTGGTAAGAAAATAAAACATTCTGGCTTCATGCCAGAACATAACATTACACTCTCCCACATACTTCTAAAGTGCTTATCTTAAGTGTCAGCAAATGGCTGTTTGTTTAAATCCATCTCCCTTAAAAATATTTAAGGTCTTTTCCATTGACAATACAGAGTGTCTGTTATATACAAGATTATATGTTAACTTTGTTCTAAAAGAATAGCATCTGAACTTTTATTTCATCTGAATCAAACTCACCTTCATTGTAAAACTCACCCACAAATCAAGGAAAGAAAACTATTTGATATATTTAACGAAAAGGGTGATAACTATCTACATTTTAATTCCGCAACATGACTTTTTTCTGGCTTTCATTATTTGAAACAAACAACATGCCAAATTTAGAATCTATGCATGACACCGTAAAATGTCCGTCTACAGATATTATATTTTATAATAATAAAGTTTTAAGAAATATGTAACTTCAGACAAAAAGGCCTAATTATCATTTTATTCCATGGTTTTGAAAGTAATTATTTAATCACAATATGTAACTGATAGGAAATGTAAAGGAGGTTGCTTTCACCAACACTCTGATTAATCAGAAAATACGTGGCATTAGCTCTCAAAGGGGAAAAAAAAACTAGTTCTCTTGAGATTTCTCATCTGCAGCTGTATTCTATAGAGGTCTAAAAATCATTGAAATGAATTGCCCCAAGGTTCAACCCAAATTTTTTCTTTGAAGGGCACACTGAGGGTAAAGTTTTGAGCCTAATTATTATGCCACTTCAAATACACTCTTTCAGCTGGATCCGTGGAACACAGCCATCCGCACACGGGTTCAGCATCGCAAACGTCTACCCTTCTGACCCTTCCTTAGTTCCTCTTCCTGCATGCCACACTTTTCTGGCTTTTATTTTCCCTCTTCCATCTTTCTGACTCTCCAAGAAAAAAGAAAAAAAAAAAAAAACTAATGTGAAAGAGACTGGGCGTGTAGTTTCACAAAGAGAATCTAGCATACACGGAGTCAAAGCTCTCTGAATCGTTGGCTTCAAATAATGACTACCAGGAAAATGCTTCTTAACTGTCACTGCACTATCAGTCCTGATATGCCAAAATGCCAGAAAGTTCAAAATCTGAGAGTGCCTTCTGAAGCGTACCATTCATACATCACCCCATTCAGCATGAGGATTATCATTTAATTTTGTATTAGTGGGTCTAATGCTTTTGGCTATTTTGGGATTGTATTAATTGGTCTAAAGGTCAGAAGATCTAGGATCTCCTCTACCCTTAGAACTCTGTGTAACCTTGAACAATTCATGGTTATGCACATGACCTGTTCATGCCCATGACCTGTTCCAAATCATTTGTTCCCTCATTGGTAAAATAAGGAAGCTGGACCAAATCAGTTTCTAGCCTATGGGTCAAAACCCCCTTCAGGGCCATGAAGTTGCTAAAAAGGGTCAGATAAATCAAATATATAACTGAATAAATACAACTATCATACAAATAGAGGTAATACTAATACCTTCACTGTGTGCAGATACTATTGCTGTTAGTAAAATAGAAGTTCATTTAGAGACTTATTAAATTCAAAAATGCATTTTGCTACTTTGCATTTTTATGAATCATCCAATAGTAAAATCACGACTGCTATGTGAGCAGTCCCCTTAAAATGGTTGATGAAATCTGAGATTACTGCCACGTCTCAAATTCTAAAAATCCTTGGAAAACAAATTCCATGCAAAATTCCTAGGCTGCTCTCTAGAAGGACTATAGAAATTTTAAAGTAGAGTTAAGGGACATCTCTCTGTCCTGTGGCCTCTTTTCTGCCTCACTAGCCAAGGGTGACCATTACTGGGTATAGGAGTATGGATTCTAACCAGAATGCCTTCAGACTCCAACTGGAGCTTGGCACACCAAAGACTTTGAAATATGTTTCTTTCTCTGTCTCATAATTACCCACGGAGATAGTCTAGCCCGTAACAACTGCAACGTTCTTCTTTGAGTGCAAAACATCAGCTATGAATTCCATGTTAGAAAATAGTTTTAAGAGACCACATGAGAAATTTCCCATAATACTTTTAGAAGAAAAATAAAGTAGCATTGGGGAAATAAAATACTTCTACAAAGTTAGTCCCAAAAAGATAAGAAAAGCTGTTTTCTGTATCCATTGTGATGCTTTAGATATGATAGATTTTCTCTTTTCCTTTTTTCTTTCATTAGTCTTATACTAAAATATATGTGTCCCAAACTGCCAAGTGGGCTAACGTCCTTAGCAGGGATAGCAACTAATTAATTATTAAGATAACTTATAATTATTTCTTTGATTGATTCATCCACTATCTTTATCTCTATTGTCCACATATCCCCACAACCCCTCCAGTGGAATCTTCTCAGGTTTCCATACCTCCCAAATCTCAGAGCTCTGGATCCCTCTGAGCAGAGTTCAGAATGCTAATGCTTACCTTCTCTCTATATTCTGATTTCTTCCAGATAGAGTTCATGTTGTCCCAGTGAAACCACCCCTTTCCCATCCCTGCTTGATTCCAGTTCACTCCCTACACAAGTCCATTCAGCTCTGCCACCTGAATTGTTTCCCTAGAATACATTTACTTACATTAACAACAGCATCCAAGTTTTTAAAAATTCTTCAGTTACTAGCCTACAAAGCTTTATAAGCTGGATGTGAACCTGATTTTTTAGCCTCATCTCCAACCAGCCGAATCTTACTTTTACTTGAATGAATGCACCATGATGTTTTTGTGATGCGACTTCTTGTATCTAGAATATTCTGTCTCCAAAGCCTCCTCACCCCTGTATCCTCCTCTCCTGTCAAGCTTTTATGTAGTCTCCAGGATCCAAATTAAACACCCCTCCTATATTTAGCTTTCTCTTACTCCTTTTTCCATAGTGGAGTTGATTGAGTCCTCTGTGAGGCATTAATAAACATGTGTGTGTGATATATCATACTAGACACTGAGGGTACAAACGTTTATAACAAGACAAGTTCTTCCCCTCAGTGAGCAGACTAGTAAAGACTAGAATCCTGTAAAGAAATAAATGCAACTTTTGTGAGTTCTATGACAGAAACCAGGACCCAGTGCAGTGGAGCACAAATAACAGAGTGATCAATTCTAGCAGAGAGGAGAGGAAATGGATCAACAAAGGCACCAGAGGGGAAATCATCTTTGAGCTGAATCTTGAAAGAACACTAGATCCACAACAGAGAATAAATAATGATTGAAGAAGTAGGAAGAGTCTATTCACTCATTCAGGTATTCATTCGACCAACATTTATTGAGTGACCACATGTCAGGCACTGGACTAGGTACTAAAAAACGTGAAGATAAAATACATTCTTTACCTAATAAAAGATAAACAGGTAAATAAGCAATTATATTACAAAGGGTATAGTAGACTGCCTCTAAAATAGCCCCCTGGGTTAAGGAGAATAACTCCAACTTCATTTTTGATATTCAACCCCTGACAGGTTTCATGCCCCAACTTCCCCTTTCCCTTTTGCTCTATATCAAGGTAAGAATATAAGAAGCCTTGGCTCTACCAGTTAATGCTCATGGAAAAGTTCAAACCGCCCTAAATCCATTCCTGTGGGAACCCTCACTGAAGTCCCACTTTCCACCACAATATAAAAACCAAAGCCACTGCCTTCTCTCTTCTCTCAAGACTTTCCAGACTGGTTTTTGTACCTGCCCTACTTTCTTCAGAAAGACCCATTATGTGAGTAATAAATATTTATAAACTGTCTTGATGCATGTGTGGTGTCATCTGTCTTAACATGTGAACCGATTATGAGCGGGGGTTTATTGCCCTCCACAGGGCAACTGTAGAACACCCTCAATGATCCCAGCACCCTGGTGTTTATGTTCTTGTATAATCCCCTCCATCTAAGAGTGGGCTGAGCATAACCAATAGAATATACCAAAAGTGATGCAACCTATCACTTTTAAGTAATAGGAGTAAAGTAATCCTGTGCATTTAGATTGCGAAGACTTTGGTTTCTTGCTCGTGCTGTACTGCTGTCTTCCTCACACTGATGGTAACCAGCTAGCATGTTGTGAGGTACACTACGAAGTGAGTACTGAGGGAGGCCTATGGTCAATGGTCAATGAGGAATGGAGACCCTCAGGATATCAGCCTACATGAAACTGAACCTACCAACAGCAATGTCAGTGAGGTCTGAAGTGGACTGTCTCACAGTTGAACCTTCATATGAGGCCACTGCTTTGATTCGCATCTCCAGTGTAACCTTGTAAAAGACACTGAAATAAAGGACCCTGTTAAGCCATGCCTGGATTTCTTCTGACCCCCAGAAAGTGTGATTCAATAAATGTTTATCATCTTAAGGCACTGGTTTTCAGGGTAATTTGTTAAACATCAATAGATATCTCATATAAAGGAGTATGGCAGTGATAAAAATATCCCAAGATAGTATGATACTTCGGGGTGGTGGTGAGGCATGGGTGGCTAACTTAATGTGAACATCACGGTAAAGCATGGAGACATGAGAAGTCTGACAAATCCATGAAATGTGGGTGCTTAAAATAACTTAGTATGGCTGAACTAGAAAGTCGGAGCATGTTCTGTCTCTGGCTGAGCCTGGAAAGATGCACTGAAGCAGGATATGCAAATACCTTGTAAGGCCATGTTAAGAGGCAAAAAGAAGTCATTAAAAAATTCTAAATAACATAACAACAGGATCATATTTATGTAACCTGAACCTGTGCTGTTTTCACCCTCTGATTCAGACATGTCTGGGCAGGTTTTAAGGGCTAGTGGCCTGGGCCCTCAGTAATCTGATTGCATGAGTAGTCTAGAAATATCCTGGAAAATAAGTCAATCTGTAAGAAGCAAGGGTTCCTAGGACTCTTCGAGTCAGTAAGAGAAGAGGAGTTCTAATTGTAGCAGTGCAGTATCTGCCACTCAGATTATCCTTCATTCCAGCCTCTATGGATTGATGCCTGAGCCCCAAAAAGAAAAAACTGCAGTCACAAGCAGAAAATCTAAAAGGACTATTTCACAAGTTTCCCATGAGACTCAGATCCCAAAACAATACCATCAAATCAACAGCAGTGTAGTCAGTAGATTTGGCAGGAAGAAAGGTACTGGCTGCTTTGCAAGGACATTGGCATCTTAAATATTAGACACCAGCACTGGCGTCAGTGCCCTGGTAAGGACTCCAGATCTTCCAGAAGGCATTATTCTCTTCTTTTAGGAGCTAGAACAAGAGAGAAGAAAAATAGTGGACAACAAAAAAACAACCCCAAAAACAAAACAAAACAAAACAAAAAACTAGAGCATACATGAAACATCACTGGTCCCCTGGTTCCCATATCTGGAGAAGAATTTGAGGAAACTAGAGTTTCTTTGATAGGGACATTGGGGGGGGGGGTAAAAAAAAGAAGAGGAATGCTACTTTTTATTAAATTTTATTCTTTATTTTTTATTTTTTTTTTAAATTTTATTCTTTAAGACAGTTTAGATTTACAGAAAAATTGAGCAGATAGTACAGTTTCCAGATCCTTACCCCTTGCAGTTTCCTTGATTACTGACATTTTACATTAGTATGGTACATCTGCTTACAATTAATGAAACAATATTGATATGTGATTATTAACTAACAACTATAGTTTATTCAGATATCCTTAGTATTTATCTAGTGTCCTTTTTCTACTCCAGAATTCCACTTAGGAGACCACATTACATTTAGGTTGTCATGGGTCCTTAGGCTTCTCTTGGCTGTGACAGTTCTTTAAATTTCCCTTATTTTCAATGACCTTGACAGTTTTAAGGAGGATTGGCCAAGTATATTGTAGGATTCCCCTCCACTGGAATACTATGGGTTTTTTCTTATGATGGGACTGCATTACAAGTTTGGGGGAGGAGAAATTTATTTTGATATTGAAGTTATGGCCATTTTTATCTCCATACTGCTTTGGCCTGGGAAATGTATAATGTGTTATATTTGTATTTTGGAAAGATCACTAATGTAGAAGAAAGAGGGAGTGTGGGCAATAAACTAAGTGGTGGCATGACCTACTTGGAGGCTATTGCAATGATTCAGATAAGATATAATAAAGATCTGAGCTAAGGCAACTGTGGTCTGAAAAATGGAAGGGAAAGATACAAGATATGCTAAGACCTTAGAAAACGCAGAATTCTAAAACCAATTCTATATGGATGTGAGGAATCTGCAAAAGTGACTGAGAAGAAATGGCTCAAAATGTGGAAGAAGAGCCGAAAAAGCAGATTACCAAAGCCAAAGGGAAAAACATCTCAGGAATGCTTGTAGTCCAATAAATGAGGGCCAACATGATCTTTGGACTTGGAAACTAATAGGGTTATTAGTCAGGGACAGCAGCATGAGCAGAAACTCTGGAAAGTGAATTGGATGAAAGGAAATAAAAAATAGTGAATGCCAATATTTCTGATTCTAATTATAAAGAAAAGAAGAATCATCAGGGTAGATGTTCAAGAGATATTGAGAATTAGGATGTTTAATGATATGTAAGACATGAGCATATATTTGTAGGCCACATGATATGGAAGAAACCAGTAAAAAAAAAAAAAGATTGAAAATATGGCAAAATGAAAAACTGGTCTGAGAGCAGATAAAAAGATGAGATCATTAATTATAATAAGCTACACACAGTATTTACCTATCCATTTTGGGGGGTGGGATCGGGCTTTGATGCACTCTTTGCAATAACCTTAAAAACACTCCTAGGTGGTTAAGTGTTGCGATTATCCTCATTTTATAGATGAAGAAACTAAAGCATAGAACAGTGTGAGTCAAGATTTGAACCCAGGTAGATTGACTCCACTTGTTTAATTACTACTATATATTGCTTCTGCAAAGCGTGGGTGGTAGCCTGAAACAGCAGAAGAGGTAATCTGCAATATGGAGGGAAAGCAACAAATGTGGGTGGCTTGGGTTGGTTGCATAATAAATATTTGTAGGATGAATGAAAGAATAACAGAGTGCAGATATAGATATGTAGCTATAGGGGCAGGAAGTTGATGGAGGGCACACTTTACAATACTGTTTACATCACCATCTATGAATGTGTAACACTTCATACATGAATGGTATAGCACTTGTTTCATTACATTACAATTCTGCATTTCACCTCTGTTTCCTCGCTTACCTAAATCCCACTTCCTCAGCCAGGAGAGAGGCTGGGACTGACTTGTCCCTTGGATTCCTTAGGCCAGAACTGGAAAAGGCTTCAGAAGGTGTCACAGGCAAGGAAGGAGCAAAGCTCAATGAAAAGCTGAAATTCAAAAAGCTGAAAATCAAAGTTCCCCATAAAGATGGAGGCAGCAGAAGCAGGGTTGGAATCCAAGAGAATAGAGGCAAGGATTTGAAATCCTGGCAGTCGAGAACCAGAGAGAGGCCTGGGAAAATGAGCTCAATGGGTTGTCACATTCTGAGTCTGACTTTCAGCTGCCACGCATAGTGATCGATGGCCAAGCTGGCAAGTTTAAACGGTCTTGAGGAGTCAGTACCTCTAGGTAGTGAACATCTTAGGGGCAGAAGATTTGTCTTTTTTACCGACAGTTAAATTCTTAGCATCTGACACAGTGCCTCTCTATACTAGATAGAGAATGTGTTAAAAACACTGAATAGGCCAGAACACTAATCATCTATAGGTCTAAAATGTTTAGAGTGATTACTGTCTAAATTATAACATCTGAATTTGAACTTGAGAATTATACTATAATGTCATTTGAATTTGCAATATGTCCCTGGTTTATTATTGGACGTTACTTACCCATATAATATATAGTCCTATTTAAGATGATAAATGATTACCCTTCAAAGGGAACAATAATAGAAACACGATTCATAAATTTATTAATCATTCTTTCTAATTACAGAGAGTCATAGAATCCCCAAACATTTTTACTGGATACATGTGCAACCCAGCTGCCTCTCTCTAGTCTTCACATTTCCCCAAGTTTGTCAGTTAAATTTGATCAGGGAAATAGAAACACTATTAATAATTGTAATCAGTAATTTATCATGGAGATTAGACCTTATGAAATTTGGGGAGCTAATGAAAAAGCTATAGAAGACCATTATTTCTGCCTCTGGTGGTGGGCCCGGAGTCACTGTAGGTCAAGATTCTAGTGGTCTGAACATGAAGAGATGTCTGAGGACAAACTGGGACCTGAAAGGACAAAATGAAAGCCATGTATACAAACTAGACCCCACATCTGTCTCTTACCATCTTAAAATTCGAGACGCAAATGACCCGAAGAAGGGATGGATCCCCTTCTCCACAGAGCTGTACACCTGCCTGGCCCAGGACTCTAAAAAAGCTGAAGGAATACATGGGGGAGCGGTTAATCTGCTGGCCCTATTTGTGAGTCAAATGATTTATTATTTGTATTAATTTGCTAAATTAGAAAAACAATAAATCGTTTGACTCCCAGATAGGGCCAGCAGGTTAGCCACAACAGACGTTAAGGTTCACCAGTGCCTGGAACTCTTCACCAACCTTCAGATCGTAGTTGCTGCTGCTTTTCTTATGTCTCCCAAATCTCACATAGATTTGTACTTTGTCAATTGTAACCGAGAACCGTATAGAAAAAGGAATTCTGGGAAATGTCGTTTTAGATTAGCTGGGTGGGTACAATATAAAATAACCATAAGTAACACTTACGTGGGCTGCAAATTTGTGTTTGCCCCTCGTTCAGCATCTCCCCTGCTGCAAAGCCTTGCAGAATGTTTCCAGGTTGTTGGCAAAGTCCTCACATTATCTTGTTTCCACTTGAGGGTAGGCACAGCTGAGTCTCTGATGAAACTGTAGATTCCCGAGAGCAGGGGAAGTATGACACAGCACTAGAAGTGACCCAGCCAGTGCACTTCCTTTTACTTCCATCTACCAATAGGAAACACTAGATGTCAATGTCACCTTCAGTTCCTAGAAC
Organism: Vulpes vulpes; assembly: GCF_048418805.1. Classification (NCBI taxonomy): domain Eukaryota; kingdom Metazoa; phylum Chordata; class Mammalia; order Carnivora; family Canidae; genus Vulpes; species Vulpes vulpes. The sequence continues at coordinate 10,220,835 of NC_132787.1, read as the reverse complement.
AGCCACCCACAGTACTAGAGAAAGGAGGAAGATTTCAAATGCCTATGTCTAGATAGCTCCACTTCCAGCTTCCATATCTGCCTACACCTGCTCCTCCCTCAAAGTCAACAAAAAATAAATGACATTTAATATAATATTCTCTTTACATACTTAGCATATAATAAGTACTCAGTAAATAGAAGCTATTATATATTATTCATAGCAATCCACATGCGTGTGCACAAACATATATGTGTGTGTATGAATACACATCCTTATATATTATCTGTTACTTATATCAGAAGAAAATAATTGCTCTTTCCATATTGAGCACATATGCGAAAGAAAGAAAGAAATTCATCTACATAGAAATGGGAAATGGAGTGCAAGAGGCAAAGAGGTATTGAGTGAGGAAAAGTGCAGTGAGGTAAAACAGACACTCTCATTAAATTAACTGTTGCAAAATCTCGTCCATATTCCAATTTTGAATCTACCAACAGATATGCTTGAAAAGTCTCTATGATGTCAAGTAAACTGAAATCAACTGCCCTTGACCTTAGTTTTTAGTATAAAAATAATACTAGAGCATCTGAGGACAGTGAGTTCTAACAAGTTTCCAGGGTTTCTCATAAGAACAGATGGTTGTGTACTAATTTTTCACCTTGTTTTAAGCTGCTAAATCATAACATGTGTTTATTATGCTTAAATCCACAAAGTCGAAACAATGTTAATTTCTTCCTGGCATTTCATATGCTTCAAATGTTTTTTATTGTTTTCCTAAATAAGGCTATTTCAGTCGTATGGCAGGGAAATCTCTGTATTTACCATGTTTTTCTAATTTAGCAAATTAATACAAATAATGAATCATTTGACTCACATTGCTAATGAATTCCCTAATGTGTGCATTACTCACCAAATAATTATTGAGATCCCACTGTGTGCCAAGTATTGTTCTAGACTCTGGCAAAAAGAGAAATAAGTGTCAGTTTCTAACAGATTTATTAAATCTACTACCAGGGTAGACATACATTTTTTCAATCACTACACAATGTGATCAGAAGTAAATACAAAATACTGTATGGTAAGAAAGGAAGTAATAATTATTCTGTAGGAACAGAAAGAAAGAAATAATGGTATTGCGGAGGTGATATTTTAATTGGGTATTAAAAAGAGCGGCTCAGACAGAAATAGTCAAAGAGAATTTTAAGCAGAGAAAAAATGGTGAGCAGTGTCAGGGAGAGCTGAAAGATCCTGAGACATGCCGGTTTAAGGCAAATGATGCCCCAGGGTGGAAGCATTAGCAACAGAAGCAAACAAACACAGCAGGTATATTTGGAAAGGCATTTGGAAGAATTTGGAGTTTGTCCTGTCAGAACAGAACCCTTTAAGGATTTATTTTCAAAATATTGACTTGGCTCAGGTATTCAAAAATGAAAATCAAATAAAATGGTATAGAAGTAATATTTTCCTGAGTATCTCTTCTTCAGTTTTAGCCTGGGCACCACAATATTATACTAGGTTTCCAAACAATTTGGAATCTATTTAAAAAGTCTGCTAATGAACTATGTAACAATGGTACAAAGTAAAGACATTGTGGCTGATACGAGTCTGGGAGTAAGCTCAGAATAGAATGCTGCTTCCAGGTGAAGTTCCTCTCTCTGCCAATTTACTGTGGAAAGATTTATACCTTAAAGATTCAGGAATCTTTTCCTTCCAGGTTACCCATCATTAGTAATTGTATGCTATCTGTAAAACAATGTTTTTAATGATTCAGCCCTATAAAAATGTAAATAAATACTTAAAGATGTATAAGAGCAACATATTTCTTTGGCATGAGATGGGGGCGGGGGGCATCTGCATAGAAAAGATGGAAGAAATAAGGAGTCATGATTTCAAAGAGGCCAGGGACTGATTTATTAGAACACAGCGGAAGAAAGTTTGTATGTGGAAGTTTATGTTGGGATGCAACATCTTTGAATAAATAACAAATAATCCCAAATAATATTTGAAACAACCCTAGAAGCTCACATTCTCAAAAAAGAAGCAAGAGCATTGATAGAAGGAAGTCTAAAACAGATTGATATTCAGAATGCTACCAGGTCAGAGAGGAAAGGAGCAAAAGAGAGATTACTATAATGTATTCTAATTAGGATCTCTAGTCAGACCAATGATGTGAAAAGGAATTTCTACCATCTCCAAACCAAAAACCACTGCCATCCATAATCTAATTGAATTACATCTAAAAGGACACTAACCCAGGAATTAGGAGACCATATTTTAGTCCCAGTTATACCGTTAATTTCCCAAGTAGCTTGCTGGGAACTATTTTACCTCCTTCAGACCTTCAGACTTCGTTTTCCCAACTATAAAATGAAATGGTTTTAAGGAAGATCTAAATATCTAGATATCTGGATACCATTCATTCCTTGATTCATTTATTTACTTGTTTATTTATCCATTCAACTGATATTTACTATTATTTATATTTATTTTATGATATTTATATTTATTTATCCTATCTGTGTCAGATGCTAGAGATACAGCCCCCTGGGATACAGTAGTGGACAAGATCATCAGAAGCCCCTACTCTCTTGCCATTTACATACATATTTGTCATAGGAGACAAATAATAAATCAAAAAGTAATGAAATAATTTCAGATAGTTATAAATGCCGGTAATATAATTAAGAATACCTAATGAGAAACAAAGATTTGGTTTTGGTACATGTGTACAAATGGATGCAGAATGTGCTTTGACCCACCGTGCTTCATATTTGAGGGATGTTTCTTGCAATTAAATTACCCACTGGTATAAATAGCAAAAATATGATGCTACAGACATTTCACATCTAGTTCTTTATAGATTAGCTGCTCAATTTTGGCAAAACCCCTTTTAAAATACAATTGTAATCTGAAACATATAACATAGAAGTAAAAAGATATTAAAGTGAAATGGAAATGAGAAAGGGGTCATTTAGTTGTCCCCTCTTGGGACACCATGACAGATCAGAAGGTGAGTAATATTTGCCATGTCTGGAAGGGCAACACAAAGGTAGAATCAAGAAGACTGTGTATCTCAGTTTTCCTTATATAATTGCCCTGGGTTATGGACAACTACATTTCCATTGTTTTCTCTCATTAAATAACAAAGGCTTGGCTACACATCTCAGAGCTGAAGAAGGCTCCACCTCACACCTGGTCCTGTATAGATGCTGGAGACCTCTGAATCAAACTGAAGAGGAAGAGAGGAAATAGCCAACATAGAATAAAGACAATAAACTGCTTCCTTTCAAGACCACAAATCAAGACTTCATACTTTAACTAAACATGAAATGCTTTCTCCTTCATTTCTTTTATTCTGAAACTGGCCTGGAAAGATAACACTCTCATCCACATTTCTTGGACCATTGCTAGAGTGGATTGGGGGAAGCCTCTGGAAATTAGCCTCTTATTTCAGGCTAAGAGAAAATCTAACTGTGCCTCTAAGTTTTCATAAGCCAACTAAAAGATCTCATTGGTTGATTCCCTTGAATTTACACTGTCAAGTTTGAATAAACCTACTGAAGGAGGTTTTCATGATTCAGGATGCATGCCTTTGGGCAGGTCCCTGCCATCCTAGTTAGGGATAAATGTAAGCGAGGCTCAGCTCAGGAACTTTCTAAGTCCGGAAATTGTAGAATCCACTGCTAAAGGACTAGCTGCACCATAAAAATCCTTAGACTCTGGCCAAAGTTCTTGATAATAGAATAGCCTTTGATTATCTTTTAGTGGAAAAGCAGGAGGAAGTCAGTTATGGCTAACACCATCTACTGTATCTGGATTAACACTTCTGGAGAAGCTGAAACTCAGTTGCATAAAATCACTAAGAAGGCTTGAAAGGGAAACTCCTTCAATGGGATCTTTCTTTGACTGGTTTGGGTCTTGGAGACTATGGCTCTAACGTGCATTAAAAACTTTGGGAATGGGATGCCTGGGTGGCTCAGTGGTTGAGAATCTGCCTTTGGCTCAGGGCATGATCCTGGGGTTCCAGGATCGAGTCCCACATCAGGCTCCTTGCATGAAGCCTACTTTTCCTCCCTCTGCCTCTGTCTCTGTCTCTCATGAATTTAAAAACAACAACAACTTTGGGAATTATCTTGCTTATAGTTATCATAATAATGTTCCCCGTGTGTTGTATCCTCTCAAAAGTTTTAAATGCAGATTCGAAGCCACTAACTACCAAGCTGATGATCTCCCTAAGACTGGAACAGAGGATAAGTAAGAAGAACGGCTGACAGGATTGTGGCCTTGAGTTGTGGCCTGTGGGTATCACAGGGACTCAACACAAAAATATTCCTGGCCTGTGACTACCCAATAAAAGATATGAGAACTAGAGAGCGAGAGCTGACAGTGGCCCTAATGCCTTACATTTTTATTACTCCTTTCAGTGAAGCTGAGAATCTGATCTAAAGGGGGGAATTGTCAAAAACAAAACAAAACAAAATCACAGGCCTCAAATGGCATTGCTTAGCCCAAGCCACCAAACCATGACTTAACACCTAACCTAATTGCAGTTTCAGCTTCCCCCAGAAATATGTCTTAGTTGGTCAGCCAGAAATATTCTGATCAGCACCAATGAGGTATCTGTCATACGGGCCCCTTCCATCCCTCAAAGGAACATGAGGTAATCCACCTGATAAAACTCTCTGCCCTTCCACCTAAGAGAAGATGACCTTGACTGGGACAATTCTGTATTTTCTTTTGCTAATAACTTTCTTATTCCACCCTGTTGCCTATAAAAAACCTTCCCTTTTATACAACTCTGCTGAGCTCCCTTCTACTTGCTAGAGAGGATGCTCCCCTATTTATGAATCACTTAAAAAGGCAACTTAGATCTTAAAAGAAGAAGGTGAAGGAGGAGGGGGAGGGAAGGGAGAACAGAAAAAGATGACGGCTCGGAATGATTTCTCCTGGAGTATGGACATCTATATTTCCACTTTTTCCATTAAATGTAGAACTATTTGTCCCTTTTTATTTCATATAAAGGACATAAAAACAGATTTATAATTTCCTCAAATTTGACACACTATTTGCTGCGATGTGCATATAGAGTTTAGAGAAGGTGTATTATCACTAAAATGATCTGCATATGCAAGAGCAGTCAAGCAGAGCTTTGTTAGAATGAATTTTGCAAGCATATGTAAAGTCACCATAGAGTGATTGTCATTTTTTAAGTGAACATCTAGTGTATATTTTAAATCATAAAGTCAGGATATCCTTAAAGTCATGTTTTTATCTCAGCTGATTTGCTGAACAAGTACTATATCTTCCAAACACCTCACCTATAAGGTACTTCAAAAAATAATACACCAAATGGAGTGGAATTTAAAATAGCTCAAATTATAGGTGATGGAGGATGTCTACTTCATTTGTTCACATAAGAGTAAACAATGTTAAATATGCCTCATACTCCCAGAATTCCAGAGAGGATTGGAGGAGGATCTTCCCTTTACAAAGACATCACATCAAATATAAAAAGTTTTTTTTTTCTTTATAGGCCAAATTTTATCTCCTTTAAAACATGGATCACTTGGCCCCAGAATGCTCATCACACCAGCTTACAGCAGAACAGCTGCCACCTCATCAAGGGGCTCTGGGCAGTGTAGTAAAATGGATGGAATAAGTTGGCCTTCGCCAGACTCTAACAATGCAACTGTAGAGAAAAATTCACCCAAAGTAAAAAAGTAACAAAATACTCTGAGAAAGTGCTTCAAGTTCAAAGCTAAAGATGCTACCGGAATTTATTTAGATCTACAAATTCTCTCTTATAAAATACAGAATTAAAGTATGCATATTTAAACCGTTTTAGATAAAACTGGTTTATTTATGCAGAACACTTTTTATTTCACGACAATATCTATTTTCCAATCTTTCAAAGTAGTAAACATTTTTCAATGTTTCAAAGTAGTAAAGTGAGCCACTTAACACTCAAGGAACAACTAAATAATTTTTATTTTTATTTATTTATTTATTTATTTATTTGTCAACTAAGTAATTTTTAAAACAATTATTTGATCATTGTAAATCCTCTGAAAAGAAAATTTCTTTTAAGATAAAAGTTTCTGGTCATACTACGTATCCTGTGATATAGAAGGAAAACTTATTCCAACTTTAAGAAAAAATACGACAGCAGAAGTGGCTCTCTGGCTGTTATAAGGAACACAGAGCATTGTTGCGTGTGCCATTGTCCACATGCAACATGACATGACAGGTTTGGTGTAACTGTGTTATAATCCCCAAGCTTTATAAAACAGTATATTTGTTAGCAAGTCGGTTCTCTCTCTTTTCTTTCAGTCTTTTGCTCTTTGCTTGAGGTACACAGGCATAGCTGTCATGGCACGAACAGGAGGAAATGGCCAGGATAACTTTTAAACTGGCTGTGCTATTGCCAAAAATTGCAAAGGGCTGTCCAGCCACAGAAATTTTATGAATCGACTATGATTTGTTTACCCCCTGGATCCAGAGTAAATTTGTACCTTAGCTTTTAGATTAAATATGAGGCATGGATTTATTCAGTGGACACTATTCAGTTTTGCTTTCCATTTGAAAGAACGCATCTTGTTCTAGTTGTTGTAAGACCTGCCAAATTGATGTGAATGGTTATAATTCTGTGTATGGCAATTATCCTCAATATGTGGGAGTAAGAGGCTACACTGTATTCTTCCCAATTTGGAAGTAAAATAAATTAATAAGATGTCCTCCTAATCTTAAAATAACATCCTGTTTTGTTGGCATGGTTCCAGGATAATAGCAGAGACCCGCCCTTTACCACTGCACTAAATCTGCAGAGCAAACATACACTTAAAGTATTTCTAAAGTACAAGAAAAAAAATTTATTTTAACTCTCAGGGTATAACCACATATTAGTTGATGGTTGACATAGTGCATCTTTACTTACTCCTATCTCTTTTGATCTACTTTTACAATCATTTCCCCACTTCTCCATTATCAGCTTCTTCTTCTTTTTTTTTTTTTTTTTTTATCAGCTTCTGAATTATTCTAAACTGCCCACAAGGATCTAATACTAGCTCAGTTTATCCCAGGCATGAAAGCTTCCTAAACACAGCATTGTTGCTTTTAACTCATAGGCATCCTCATTACTTTTAACTTTGATTGTTGCTGTTGGTCGATAAATATGAGCTGGTAACAGCTTACAAATGTTTATGTCCTTAAAATATTTTTGTTTTTTAAAACACAAAATCACCAGTGGAAAACGAAAGAGTGAGTAAGCCCATGTACTTCAGTGAAGAATGTCAGCTTGCCTGATGGCTGCTTCGACACCTGTTACAGAAATGATGTGAAGGCTAATGGAATAGCAGCCCACACATGTCACCAATCTGGGGTGGGAGACAAATCGGGGTCGCCCTATCTAGCTCTTACTACTTTGATTCTGTTGTTTGTGATGCTGCTGCTGTATGTACTTACAGAAAAGGAGTCATTTGGTGCTAGTTAGTTTTAAAAGAATCAAAGTACGGGGGAGCAAGGAGTGTGTATATAGTATATATATACTATATATGTACAATATATAATTATAATATTTTGTGATTCAACATATAAAGTGTAAAAAAATCTCTATAGGAATAAAATGTGCATTTTTTCTCTAAATATCCCATTAATGTAGGTATTCTGGATTTCAGCCTTCAGTCCTCATTAATTCTCAACCTCATACTCTTCATGGGAAGTAGCTTCTCTTTTCATGATTCCAGTTGTATCAACAGATGTATGATCTCCCAATCTATATTATCAACCCAGTCTTCTCACTTAAGCTCCAGACCCATATGTGTACTAAATCTCCCACATATGTCCTACTTAACACCTCCATATCAGAATGAATCCTGCTTCCCATATGCTTTTCCTTCAGTGTACTCTGTCTAGCGAATGTCACCACCATCCACCCAGTTACCAAGAGCAAAACTGGAGATCCTAGCTTCCTCCTCATCCTTCACCATCTCTGATATCATCAATTCTGGACCTCTCATTCTTTTCCTATCTCGATCTCAAGAGTGACTATCTCACTAGATACCTCCTTGAATACATGTACTATAGTAGCCTTAGATCCCAGGATAGTAAAAGGTAGCGACACAGAGTACACTTTCAAAAATATTTCTTCACTGCTTGATCACCTGATTCATCAATGTACTTAATAGAGCTAACGTGTTTTTAACATTTCATATGTCATTTATATAGCAAACTTTCTTTCATACCCATGAGTCCATATTTTTTATAAGACACTTGCCGTGTTATAGAATGACATTGATCTAATCTACAGTAAATACTTTTGCTCTGTTTACTTTAAGTCAGAGATGTATTTTATCAGATGGTTCCTTTGGCCATGGATTTCAGCTTCTTCTGGTTTCTCTAGCTGAGCAAAAAATAACTACAGAGTGCAAGAAATAAAAAGTGATGGACAGAAGAGGGTGTCTGGGTATGTTTACTTCAGTTTTCCAGCTTCCTAAAGTCAGATTTATCTACTACATTCAGTAGAATTTTAGATCTGCCAGTTGGCACACAATCTTGAGAAAACAGAAAAAAGCTGTTAATGCCAACAAACTTGGTTCTATATCTACTAAACTTTATCTTCTTAGAATGGGCTCTTCATGTGCTATCTACTTCTTCAACATTCAGAATGTAGGTAATATGCATCTCATGTTAGCATTGATATAATTCTAGAGTTGTTACTTCTACATTTTTATCAAACTTTCATTGTCCATAATAGATATGTCCAAAGCTAACCCAAGATATTGAGCCTATCTGCAGTCATAGCCAATGGCCTTTTTCTTTGGACTGTCCTTTACCTTTAACTTTGCTAGTGGTGGGGGAGCACCAGGGGAGAATTACGTGGGTGGGAATAGATCACCCCCACATTCTTCATAGTTAGTCCCAAAAGAAAGTGATACTTATACATACTTCAAACAGATAAACTGGCTTCTAAGGCCTACAAGAGGTAAGGGTAACTTGATTAAAAGTACCAAATTTATTGTAACTCAGAGTGGTCTGTGAACCCCCTGTACTGACCTAACTGGGAGCTTGTTAGAAATGTGGAATCTAGAAGTGCCTGGGTGGCTTAGTGGTTAAATATCTGCTTTCAGCTCAGGGCGTGATCTTGGAGTCCCGGGATTAAGTTCCACATTGGGCTCCCCACAGAGTTCCTGCTTTTCCCTCTGCCTATGTCTCTGTCTCTGTCTCTGTGTCTCTCATGAATAAATAAATAAAATCTTCTTAAAAATGCAGAATCTAGAGCTCTAACATAGGCATACTGCATTGCACTTTGTATTATAACAATATCCCTCAGTGATCCTGCCACCTTTTGAAGTTTGAGAAGCACTATATTAAATTATACTAAGCAAAAAAGAAAAAAAAAGAATCTATCAAACTGAAGGAAGACTGTCAATCATGACGTATTTTAAAAATGAAAGTCTCAGAAGAAAGTGAGCAGAGTCTATCTCAATATAGTTTAAGGGAAAGGAAGTCAGGCTTAAAATATTTGCATTGACAAAACATCCTTACTGGACTCCATCCTGTAGGAATCTATGCTTGTCATCCAACCTGTCCTAAAGAGGTACAATAATGAGAAATCATAAACTCATTTATGACCAAAAGACACTTATGGACCAGATAAATGTACCCTCTAGCGATTATTAGGACTCATAAATTCTCTACTCACTCTATATGATTATTCTTATTTTAGAAGAACTACTATTTCAGTCCTTTTATCCTTATGGATTCAGGAGAGTCTTGTTTGATAATCTAATGAAACTTCATTTCAATTCTGAGCTCCTTTATTAGTTTGGATAAATCTTATATGGCTCTATCTGCCTGTTGAACTTGTCATCTTGGCTATATAACAGGCTGGGAAAAATTCAAGCCTATAACATTTTGTAGTATTCAGACTTTCAGTGGCTTGGTCTCTCACTCACTTCTTCTTTCTTAGGTCATTGTCCTTCATTCTTCCTTCCTTTTTCATCTTTCCTATTCCTTCCTTCCTTCCTTCCTTCCTTCCTTCCTTCCTTCCTTCCTTCCTTCCCTCCCTCCCTCCCTCCCTCCCTCCTTCCTTCCTTCCTTCCTTCCTTCCTTCCTTCCTTCCTTCCTTCTAATTACTTCTAAACCATTAATATAGTATCCCATAAATATCTCTTTGTTGAAACCATTGTGCAATCTACGTACTTAGGAAGTATAATATAAGAAATTCCCTTGTGCATTCTTCAAAATTGGCAACTTATATCCTCAGAAAGCGTGACTGCAATTCTCCTTGTAGCTGATGGGATGAGCTGGGATTAAGGAATGCCAAAGGGTTAGTACCAAGGGGTAAAATACCCATTGGCCGAAATCACTGTAGGAGTTTCAAATAGAGCAAATCTTTGTGTTGGACCCAGTGTCCATTCATAAGTAACAGTAGACCTTCTCTTTGATGATCTAATGGTGGAAATTCCCTGCATCCTAGCCAGCAGTGAAGAAATGTTGCTTCAAGCAAGATTACTGATGCCTTTCAATTATATTAAAGAACTAGCTCAAACAACAGTAAGTAAATAAATAAATGAATAAATGAAATAAATAAATAAATAAATAAATAAATAAATAAATAAATAAACGAATATGTGTCTTGAGAGCAAGTAGTGTGTGACAGAAAGAGCATTAAGTTGGGAAATCTGAGAGCTAGTCCTGGGCTCTGCCACTATGTAGCAATAATAGGTGAGTTACTTCATGTCTTAGACCCTCATTTCTTCAACTATGAAATGAGAATATTGGATGAGATGATCTTTAATATCCCATCCAACTCAAACATCCTTTGTTCTATAATTCATCATGGAAAGGACTTCAAAGAAAAAAATAAAAGTGGGGTTTAAACAAAATAAATGAAGAGAAAAAGGAGATACATAAAGGAGAAAGAGGTGAGGAGTGGGATGAAACATTTTCAAACTGCTTGTCTGAATAAATATAGCTGCTTCTTTAGGAACAAATGAGATCGATTTAAGGGACGAATTTCTGTTGGGCTTGTAGTCTATGAGGATTCTAAGTGAGGCAGTATTTTCTCACCGGCAGAAGAGAATCTCGTCTAGTAACCAGACTGAATTTCGGTGATGAGCTTGGGACTCCATAGAATAGAAAGTGTGTATTTTCAGGAGATAATGTGGACACCCAGGAGACCTCACTAGAGAGGCAAGAGTTCTCTGCTCTGTTTCACAGAAGCTGCTTGGCAGCAAATCCCACAAGCATGCTACTTGTCTTTTCTCATACTTTCTACATGAATGAGAGGAGCCAAGAAAATAGAAAGTATCAGCAAGGGCTCTGTTAATAACTCCAAACTAGATGCTTACAGTTTGATAGAAAAATTAAGGTTTTAATTTTATAATCACATTCTTTGAGTCTCAAGAGAATGAGAATTGAATGGGAGGGATGTCCCTCCTCCCTTTTTTCTCTTTCAGTGTAATTATTTTAGAAAAATTATTTCACAGTGCTGATTTTAAAACTTTCCCATTTAACTGCTCTTTCATTTCTGCAGAGCCTGAGCAACTCCCAAAGTTCAAAGATCACAGTTCTTTACAAGGCACTCAGTATAACATGATTCTGTTCACACAGAGCAATGAACTACAGTATTTCATGTTCTTTCAGATGGTAACTGTTGGCAGGGAAAACTATTGGTAATCCTTTCCACAGCTGCAAAAAAAGCCTCTGTGTATCATATCACTAGATCTAATGGCAACCAAAATGCACAGTACCTTAACAAATCTCCAAATCTACTCAAAAATTCAAGATGACCAAAGCTTCACGTGCTAACATTAAATGATCTTATTTACAGAACGTGCATATTAAAGTTGTTTGCAACCTTGCATGAAATATGCACTAAATTTAACCAATTTCATCTGACAATAGTTTATTTGGCTAGGACGCACAGTATTATGTATTGCCAGGAAGATTGCTGTTTAATAAGCGGAAAAAAATGGAGCTCATAAATGTTTGTGGAGGACTGGAATGTTCTACACTGACTAAATTTCAGTAATGTATTATTTAAAAATTATAACAACACTTTGGAATTTGAAGTGGCTGATGTACAGTGTACCAATAAAACTGTATACAAATACCCTCTGTTTTGAGACAAATCCAGTAGCTTCAGTCTGTCCATTGCCACGCAGAGGAGTTAAAAAACAACAAACAGGGAAAATTTCTCCAGAGTCAGCATTAAAAGGAAATTATTCTGCTACAGAGTTTCTTCAGGATTAGATGTATTTCCAAATACAAACTATCAGCCAAAAAATAACAACAAAAAATTTGTCAGGGAAAATTTCAAGTGACTCAGAGATTCTCAACTGGAAATCAAAGTCAGTAAATATGCTGAGGGTGGGAGGTAGGGTTTCAGGTAGCAGCAGTAACCGGGTTTTTCTTGGTGTAGGGCAGGAAACAGAGCATCTTTAAGCGTGTCCCATTACTTAAATACAGAAAAGTACTGACTGAAACAGCTGAGTTTTTTCAAAGCTTTTACCCTTCAGTTAGTCTGGATAAAGTAACTTGTTCTAAAGTTAATTGTAGGCTTCTTTTAAATACAGTGTGAGGGGCTCCAATTTATGATTCTCTTTTTCGTTTATTGCAAAGATAAAAGTGGTGTGTGTGTCTATGTGTGTGTCTGTGTGTTTCAGTTGAAAGGCTTTTTTTTTAAGTTCATGTTCTGAGCCTATACTCTTGGTCTTCTTAGCAGAGATATATTTTTGTTTTATTGATATGTTTCTGAGTAATTCTTCATTAAATGCTTAAAACCACATTATCTCAGTATGTGTTTTAAGCATTTTCACTCTTTGAAGCAATCTTCCACAGAACTTAAACAGAAAGCATGGGTAATCTGCCCAACACTTTTATAGTCTAATAAAAATGTTTTTAGGGATCCCTGGGTGGCGCAGCGGTTTGGCGCCTGCCTTTGGCCCAGGGCGCGATCCTGGAGACCCGGGATCGAATCCCACATCAGGCTCCCGGTGCATGGAGCCTGCTTCTCCCTCCGCCTGTGTCTCTGCCCCTCTCTCTCTCTCTCTCTGTGACTATCATAAATAAATTAAAAAAAAATGTTTTTATAAAAAAAGGCATTAGAGTCACTGCAAGGCCAGTGGAAGATAGAGATGCAAATGTTATGGTTCTTACCTCCCAGGAGGCTTACAATTTAATGCACAGGATAAACAATTAGTATAACTATTGGGGAGTAATATATATATATATATATATATATATATATATATTTTAGAAGAGGAAAGTCGAATTAAATATTTGTAGCATAAGGTTCTATTTCATTTTCCAAGGAAAATACATTTTATTTTCACTTAGTGTAGAACAATAGGGAATGTCCATCCATATTGGCTTTTTTTTAATAACTATATTAAGATATAAATGAAGTAGATAAACTTCATATGTTTAAAGTTTATAATTTGATCAGTTTTGACATAAGTATACACCTGTGAACCCTCACCACAATCAAGAAAAAGAATATTTCCATCACCTCCAAAAGTATCCACTTGCCTCTTTGGGATCCATCCCTCCCTCCATTCTGTCTTGAGGCAATCATCGAGTTCTCTGTCCCTACAGAGAGGTTTGCATTATTGAGGACTGTATACAAATAGACTCATGGACTATGTATCCTTAATATCCAGCTTGTTTTACTCAGCCTGATGATTCTGTAATTCACTGGTGTGGTTGTGTGGATTCATATGTTCTTCTTACTGCTGAGTAGCATCCATTGTTTAGTATACAACAATTTGTTGATCCATTCTTTTGATGAGTATTTAGGTTGTTTCCAGTTTGGGGCATTTACAGATAAAGCTGCTACGAATCATCATGGAAAAGTTTTTATGTGAACATATACTTCCTTTTTTTTATTGAGTGTCATCTTAGGCATGAAAAGATCAGTTCATATGGCATGTTTATGTTCATTTAAGGAAAGTGCCAAGTCGTTCCAGTGGTTTTACCATTTTCCATCCTCTGCAGCAGTAGATGAGAATCTCCTTTGATCCACATCCTCACCAACACTTAATATGGTTGGTTTTTAAAATATTAGACATTCGAATATGTGGGTTGTGGTATGTCATTATGGTTTTATTTTTTTTGTCATTATGCTTTTAATTTGCATTTCTGTAATGACTAATAACTTCAAGTACTCTTTCAGCTTTAATTAGGCTGTTCCTCTCATTATTTACTTGTGAAAGTTCTTTGTATATGCTGATAACAATTCTTGTCTGATATGTGTTGCAATCATTTCTACCAGTTTGTAGCTTGCCTTTTGATTTTCTTCATTGTGTGTTTTGAAGAACAAAGTTTTGAATTTTGATTAAATTCAATTTATCAAATTTTTTTCTTTTATGACTCGTGTTCTTGTGTTCTTTTTTTAAAAATATTTTATTTATTTATTATTGAGAGACAGAGAGAGAGAGGCAGAGACACAGGCAGAGGGAGAAACAGGCTCCATGCAGGGAGCCTGACATGGGACTCGATCCCGGGTCTCCAGGATCACACCCTGGGCCTAAGGCAGGCGCTAAACCGCTGAGCCACCCAGGCTGCCCTTGTGTTCTTGTGTTCTAATTAAGAAGAAATGCCTCACCCACATTTCCTCCTATTTTCTTCTAGAAATTTTATCATTTTAGATTTTGTATTTAGATTATTTTTGAACTAATATTTATGTATACTGCATAGTAAAGTTGATTATACTTTCCCCTTCAGACAATCCAGCACCATTACTTGAAAAGCCTTTCCCCATTGAATTGCCTTGGCACCTTTTTCATAAATCCACTGGTTGTGTACGTACGTATATCTGTGTTTCTAGATACCTTGTTTAGTTTTACTGATCTGTTCATTTTATCTCCAATGGCAAACAATAGTAACTCTTAAAATTTAGTAGGATAAATTTTCCAACTTTGTTCTTTTATTTATTATTATTATTGCTTTGTTTACACCAGATCTTTGTGTTTCCATGGAAGCTTAAAGAAAAGTCTGTCAGTTTCTACTAAACAGCATATTGGAATGTGGATTGCATTGATTGTACCAGTCAATATCCTAAAAGAATATTGGCCATCTGAAGAGTGCTGAATCTTCATTATATCTACATTTGTGTAGTATTTCTTTATTTCTCTCAGAAATGTTTGTAGTTTTCAATGTAGATGCCTTGGACATTTTCTCTTACATTTATTCCCAGATTTTTTTAAATTAATTTTTATTGGTGTTCAATTTACCAACATACAGAAAAACACCCAGTGCTCATCCTGTCAAGTGTCCACCTCAGTGCCCGTCACCCATTCCCCTCCAACACCCGCCCTCCTCCCCTTCCACCACCCCTAGTTCGTTTCCCAGGGTTAGGAGTCTTTATGTTCTGTCTCCCTTCCTGATATTTCCCAACATTTCTTTTCCCTTCCTTTATATTCCCTTTCACTATTATTTATATTCCCCAAATGAATGAGAACATACACTGTTTGTCCTCCGATTGACTTATTTCACTCAGCATAATACCCTCCAGTTCCATCCACGTCGTTTCTAATTGCTGAGTAATATTCCATTGTATACATAAATATTCCCAGATTTTTAAGTTTTAGAGAGGTGGACTTGGGTGTTACTCAGAATAGATTTTTTTAAATTTTGTTTTTCTTTTTCTTTTTTAAAAGATTTTATTTATTTATTTATTCATGAGAGACACAGAGAGAGAGAGGGAGGCAGAGACACAGGCAGAAGGAGAAGCAGGCTCCACACAGGGAGCCCGATGTGGGACTCCATCCCGGGTCTCCAGGATCTGGCCCTGGGCTGAAGGCGGCGCTAAACTACTGAGCCACCCGGGCTGCCCTAAATTTTGTTTTTCAATTGTTTGCCGCAAGTTTGGAAAAATACCACAGACTTTTGCTGTATTCTGTGACGTTGCTAAAAAATTCATTTGTTACCTCTAGTAAACATTCTGTACATTTTCTTGGACTTTTTACATAAATAATCAAAGAAAGCATCAATAAATAGGGACAATTTTACATTTTCTTTTCTGCTTTTTATGCCTTTCAATTTTTTATTCTGACTTTTATCAATGACTAGCACCTTAGTTCAATATTGAATAGATTGGTAAAGGCAAGCAATTTGCTCCTAGTGCCAGGAAAAACAATCCAACTTTTCACCATTAAATAGTAGCTGTAGGGTTTTTTTGTTGATACTCTTTATCCATTTGAGAAAGCTCTCTACCATTCCTACTTTGCTGATACTATCATGAATATATGTTGAATATTGTCAAAGGCCTCTTTTTTTTTTTGTCAAAGGCCTCTTGTGCATGTATTGAAAGGATCATATTTTTTTCCTCTTTTTCCATTAATATGGTGAATTTTATTGATTTATTTTTCAATGTTAGTTGACCTTGCATTCATAGGAAAAGTTCTATTTGATCATGATGTCTTATCCTTTTTGTATTGTCGGACTTAATTTACTAACATTTTGTTAAGGATTTTTGTGTGTCTATTCATGAAAGACTTAATGTCTCCGCAGTTTTATCTTTTCCAGAATGTCATATAGCTAGAATCATAAGGTATATAATCTTTTCAGATTGGGTTCTTTCACTTAGTAGTATGCATTTATGCTTCCTCCATGTTTTTCATGATGTAATAAATCATTTCTTTTTGCATTTAATAAAATTCCATTGTTTTGATGTAGCACAGTTTATCTATTCTCCTACTGAAGAACATCTCAATTGCTTCCAAGTTCTGGAAATTATGAGTAAAGCTGCCATAAACATCCACATGCATATTTTGCTGCATAAGTTTTAACTCCTTTAGGTAAATACCAAAAAGCACAATTGCTGGATTGCATGGTAAGGATGTTTAGGATTATAAGAAACTGCCAAACTATCTTCAAAAGTAGGATTGTTTTATATCCCCACTAGAAGTGAATGAGTGTTCCTGTTGTTCTACATTCTTGTCAGCAATTGGTGATGTCAGTGTGTTGGATGTTGACCATTCTAATAGATGTATAGTGGTATCTCATTCTTGTTTTAATTATAATTCCCAAATGACATATGATGTTGAAGATCCTTTCAAATGCTTACTTTCCATTTACATATCTTTGGTAATATCTATTCAGGTCTCTTCTCTGTTTTTAAATTGGGTTGTTTTATTATTGTTGAGTTTTAGGAGTTCTTTGTATATTTTGAATAACAGTCCTTTCTTTATGAGATGTGTCTTTTGCAAATATATTCTCCTAGTCTGTGGCCTATCTTATAATTCTCTTGATATTGTCTTTTCAAGAGCTGAAGTTTTTAATTTTAACAAAATACAGCTTATCAGTTTTTTCTTTCATGAATCTTTGGTGTTGTATCTAAAAAGGCATTACCATATCCAAGGTCATCTAGATTTTCTCCTATTTTATATTCTACGAGATTTATAGTTTTGTATTTTACATTTAGATTTATGATCTATTTGAGCTAGTTTTTGTGAAGGGTACAAGGTCTGTGTCTACATTCATTTTTTCCATGTGGATGTCCCGTTATTCCAGGAGCATTTGTTGAAAAGACTATCCTTGCCCCAGGGAGTCCCACGTGGACTCAATCCCGGGTCTCCAGGATCACACCCCGGGTTGCCAGTGGTGCTAAACCCCTGCGCCACCAGGGCTGCCCTATTTATTTATTTATTTACTTATTTATTTATAGAGACAGTGTGAGCAGGAGAATAGGGGCAGATTGAGAGGGAGAGAGAGAAAATCTTAAATGGACTCTATGCTGAGCATGGAGCGTGACGTGGGGCTTGATCTCATGACCCTGAGGTCATAACCTGAGACTAAATCAAGAGTCAGATTTAACTGACTGAGCCACCCAGGTATCCCAGCTGTAGATTTCTTATAGATATTCCTTTTCAGGTAGAGGAAGTTCCCTTCTATATCTATTTTGCTAACAATGTTTATCATGAGCCATTGTTCCATTTTGCTAAATTCTTTTTCTACATCTACTCATATAATCATGTGATTTTACCTTTTTAATTTGTTGGTATGACAGTTTCAATTAATCTATTTTCAAATGTTGGACAATCCTATCATACCTGGGATAAATTCCACTTGCCTGTGGTATATAATCCATTTTACATATAATTGGGTTCAATCTGCAAATATGTTGTTGAGGATTTTTGCACCTATGTTTGTGAGAGATATTGGTCTGTAGTTTTCTTCTCTTTTAATGTCCTTGTCTATTTTGGTATTAGGGTAATCCAGGCCTCATAGAATGAGTTAGGAAGTACTCCTTCCACTTCTATCCCCTGAATATAGAGACCTAGCATAATTTCTTCCTTAAATGTTTGGTAGAAATTCACTAGTGAACCTATTGGCCTGGTGCTTTCTCTTTTGGAAGGCCATCAATTATTGATTTGATTTCTTTAATAGATACAGGCCCTATTCATATTGTCTATTTTTTCTTGTGTGAATTTTGGCAGATTTCATCTTTCAAAAAATTGGTCTGTTTTGAGTAGGTTATTGATTTTGTGGGCATAGAACTATTCTTATCCTTTTAATGCCCATAAGCATTATAGTGATGTCCCTTCTTCGACTTCTGATATTAGTAACTGTGTCCCCTCTTTTTTTTTTTCTTAGTCTAGCAAGAGGCTTATCAATATTATCAATCAATCTATTTTAAAGAACCAGCTTTTGGTTTCATTGATTTCTCTGTTGATTTCCTGTTTTCAGTTTCATTGATTTCTTCTCTAATTCTTTATTTCTTCTCTTCTGCTTACTTTGGGTTTACTTTGCTCTTCTTTTTCTAGTCTCCTAAGGTAGAAACTAGATTATTGATTTTAGATCATTTTTTTCCTAATGTACGCATTTGAAGCTATAAATTTCCCTCTGAGCACAGCTTTCACAAATTTTGACAGGTTGTGTTTTCATTTTCATTTAGTTCAAAATGTTATTTTTAAATTTCTCTTCAGATTTTTCTCTTTGGCCCATGTGTGTTTTAGAAGTGTGTCGTTTAATCGCCAAGTATTTGAGGTTTTTCCTATATTTCTGTTTTTGACTTCTTTGTCAACTTCATTGAAGTCTAAGAGCAGAAATTGCATGATTTTTATTCTTTTAAATTTGTTAAGTGTTTTTAATGGCCCAGAATACGGTTTCTCTTGGTGAATGTTTCATGTGGGCTTGTAAAGAATGTATATTCTGCTATTATTGAATTAAGTAGTCTATAGATGTTGGTAATATTCAGTTGATTGTACTGTCGAGTTCACTATGTCTTTGCTGATTTTCTGTCTGGGGCAGGGGCATGTCCATGTCTGAGAGAGAAGTGTTAAAGTCTCCAACTATAGTAGTGGATTCATCTATTTCTCCTTGCAGTCCTATCAATTTTTGCCTAATGTATTTTGATGCTCTGTTGTTAAGTACATGCATTTCAAGGACTGTTGTGTATTCGTGAAGACTTGGTCTCTTAATTATTATGTAATTCTCCTCTTTATCCCTGATAACTTTTCTTGCTTTGAAGTTCGCTGTCTGAAATTAATATAATGACTCTCACTTTCCTTGACTGATGGCATATCTTTCTCCATTCTTTACTTTTTTTCCATTATTTACTTTTAATCTATATGTGTCTTTATTTAAAGAGGGTTTCTTGCAGACACATATAGCTGGGTTATGTTTTTTAATCCACTCTGATAATCTCTGTCAGAGATCTCTTAATTGGTACCTTTAGACAATTGGTGTATAAAGTGATTACTGGCAAATTCTAAATTTTTATTCAGCTCAAGTATGCCTTTCTTTCCTTATAAAACAGTTATAATAGCTGCTTAAGATCTTTGTCTAATAATTCCAATATCTTACCATCTGCTAATTTTTTCCCTTGATAATTGTCCACATTTTTTGTTAAATACTGAATAGTTTTCCATTGTATACTGGACATTGTAAATGTTGTTAGACTCTAGTTCCTGTTATAATCCTCTGGTACATGCTGATTTTTATTTAGCAGGCAATCAACCTGGTTAGGTTTAGACTATAAATTCTGTCTTGCTTTTTGTAGATGGTGGTTCAAATCTCAATTCAATTCTAAAAACACTTTCTCTGCTTGTTTCAGATTATTCCCAGGAGGAAAAAAAAAAGAAGAAAAAAGGGATTCTGAGACATCTGTAGGCTTATACACTAAATTAAGGGATCCTCTTTCCTGGCTCTCTTTGCTCTGAGAATCTCTCTTCACTATTCAGCCAAGAGGCTCCTTTGCTGGTTTCTCTGCTAGAAGAGATGAGCTTCCTATTGATGTTTCAGTCCTTCCTGTATCCCCTGCTGACATGTTGCTCTGTGACTTGGGCCTATGCTTGGGCAAAGTGCAGAGGAAATAATGGAAAATATACACTGTGTATTCACTTTTAATTCTCTTCCTCCAACTTTTGTTTACTTTTCAGAGTCTTCAGGTCATTTTTATATGTATACATATACATAATTTGTAATTAGTAAGAAATATGGGCTATAGTCAGCCTGCACCACCATGCTAGACCCGTACTATTTAAATCAATGTTTCCCAAACTGTGGGCTTGACCACTTGTGGGTCATAGCATTAAATCAGTGGAAACAATCAACAAAACTAAAAGGCAGCCTACTGAATGGGAGAAGATATTTGCAAATGACGTATATGATAAAGGGTTAGTATCTAAAATCTATAAAGAACTTATCAAACTCAACACCCCCCCACCAAAAAAAACAAATAATGCAGTTAAGAAATGGGCAGAAGACATGAATAGATATTTTTCCAAAGAAGATATCCAGATGGCTAACAGACATATGAAAAGATGCTAAACATCACTCATCATCAGGAAATAAAAATCAAAATGATGATAAGATACCACCTTACAGTTGTCAGAATGGTTAATATTAACAACACAGGAAACAACAGACATTGGTGAGAATGTGGAGAAAGGGGAACACTCTTACACTGTTGGTGGAAGTGCAAACTGGTGCAGCCACTGTGGAAAACAGGATGAAGTTTCCTCAAAATTTAAAAATAGAACTACCCTACCATCCAGCAATTGCACTTTTAGGTATTTACCCAAAGGATACAAAAATGCAGCCTCAGAGTGGTGCATGTACCCCGATATTTATAGCAGCATTATCAACTATAATCAAACTATGGAAAGAGCCCAAGTACCCGTTGACTGATATACAGATAAAAAAGATGTAGTAAAAGGCAAAAGAAACAAAAGCAAAAATGAACTATTGGGACTTCATCAAGATAAGAAGCTTTTGCACAGCAAAGGATACAGTCAACAAAACTAAAAGACAACCTACAGAATGGGAGAAGATATTTGCAAATGACATATCAGATAAAGGGCTAGTTTCCAAAATCTGTAAAGAACTTATTAAACTCAACACCAAAGAAACAAACAATCCAATCATGAAATGGGCAAAAGACATGAAGAGAAATCTCACAGAGGAAGACATGGACATGGCCAACATGCACATGAGAAAATGCTCTGCATCACTTGCCATCAGGGAAATACAAATCAAAACCACAATGAGATACCACCTCACACCAGGGAGAATGGGGAAAATTAACAAGGCAGGAAACAACAAATGTTGGAGAGGATGCGGAGAAAAGGGAACCCTCTTACACTGTTGGTGGGAATGTGAACTGGTGCAGCCACTCTGGAAAACTGTGTGGAGGTTCCTCAAAGAGTTAAAAATAGACCTGCCCTACGACCCAGCAATTGCACTGTTGGGGATTTACCCCAAAGATTCAGATGCAATGAAACGTCGGGACACCTGCACCCCGATGTTTCTATCAGCAATGGCCACGATAGCCAAACTGTGGAAGGAGCCTCAGTGTCCATCGAAAGATGAATGGATAAAGAAGATGTGGTTTATGTATAATATGGAATATTACTCAGCAATTAGAAACGACAAATACCCACCATTTGCTTCAACGTGGATGGAGCTGGAGGGTATTATGCTGAGTGAAATAAGTCAATCGGAGAAGGACAAACAGTGTATGTTCTCATTCATTTGGGGAATATAAATAATAGTGAAAGGGAATATAAAGGAAGGGAAAAGAAATGTTGGGAAATATCAGGAAGGGAGACAGAACATAAAGACTCCTAACTCGGGGAAACGAACTAGGGGTGGTGGAAGGGAATGGAGGAGGGCGGGTGTTGGAGAGGAATGGGTGATGGGCACTGAGGTGGACACTTGACGGGATGAGCACTGGGTGTTTTTCTGTATGTTGGTAAATTGAACACCAATAAAAATTAATTTTAAAAAAAAAGATGTAGTATACATATACAGTGGAATATTACTCAGCCATCAAAAAGAATGAAATCTTGCCATTTGCAAGAATGTGGCTAAGCTAAAGTTTATTATGCTAAACAAAATTAGTCAGTCAGATAAAGATAAATACTATATGATTTCACTCATTTGTGGAATTTAGGAAACAAAACAAATGAACATTTGGGGAGGTGGAAAAAAAGAAGAGAGGGAAGCAAACCATAAAAGACTCTTAACAGAGAACAAACTGAGGGTTGATGGAGGGAGGTGGGTGTGGTATGGGTTAAATGGCTGGTGGGTATTAAAGAGGGCACTTGTTATGATGAGGACTGGTTGTTGTATAAGTGATATACCACTAAATTCTACTCCTGAAACCAATATTGCACTATATGTTATGTTAACTAACTAGAATTTAAATAAAAATTTGTTTTTAAAAGGTGGATTGGGGGCAGCCCTGGTGGCTCAGTGGTCTAGCACCGCCTTCAGCCCAGGGCGTGATCCTAGAGACCTGGGATCAAGTCCCACGTCAGGCTCCCTGCATGGAGCCTGCTTCTCCCTCTGCCTGTGTCTCTGCCTCTCTCTGTCTCTGTGTCTCTCATGAATAAATAAATAGAATCTTAAAAAAAATAATAAAGGAGTTACCTTTAAAAAAAAAGGTACATTGGAGGAAAGATTTTTAATTTAGTAGTGTATATTATACTAAAATATACAATTTAGTACTATATCGTATGTTAGACAAATAATAGGGAAAAAAAGATTCTCATACCTGTCTAGTCCTGTGTGGATGGATTCTGTGGGGACTATGGGAAAGTGTGACCTCCTCAAATTTACCAGTACACTGACATCCATGTGATAATAACTGTACCATATCAGAAGAAACAGAAATCTAAATTTCCTAGGCAATGATCAGTAGCAACATGAATGGGAGACCATATCAGAACTAAGAGCAAGCAAGGAAGTGACTACAGTGTGGGTTTCTCCCAGAACTTGCATAAATAAATGCAAATACACCACATCATTGAGTGGAAAGCTAGAATAACTGTTGTTAAAAATTCGTCTACCACTCCACAATGAAGAATTGTCTGCTGACCACATTTATCTTTAAGCTGCAGGCCCCCCTGATATGGTACCCAGGTCTCTCTTCCCACGATCCCATATTCTCTTTTCTGGTACCCCCATCATCACATTCCTATTTATTTCTTTTACAGGACAGTGTCAATTTTCCTGTTTTCAACTTCTCATTTTCAACTTCTTACCCCAGAGCTGACAGTACATAAATGTCAAAATCCATTCCATACCATCTATCACTCTACTTCCCTAAACTAGAAAGGCTACTTTTCCTTTGCATTTAGGGTCAGGTCAAATTTGGGGTCTTGAAAGGCTATTGAGAACCTTATTTTGACCCCTGCACTTGGCAAAGGAATAGAGCAAGGCCCTGTTTTCTTCATGTCCAGTATCCTCCAGGAGTGGAGGCAGGAGATATGAGGGTGTGTTTCTCACTTCAAATGCCTCTGGCAACTTAGCCAGTTGGATAGCCAGTGTCTATGTGGATCAGAGAATTAAATATAATCATATATGCTTTTTTCCTCTTCTAAATTTTGTTGCAAATATGCTTATTTCTAGTAGAAATGCTACTCACCTATTTCTGATATGGCACTAATATTTGAGATGGAAGTACACAGTACAGCTTCCCATTCTAAATACATAGCAGAAATCATTAACTGAATCGCTCCCTGTAACCCACTTCCTCCACTCAAAATGTTTCTCAACACAGCCCTAAGGCAGCCACTGTCAATCAATCTATATTGAAACAGGAGATGAATTATATTTGCACTCTCTATTTTTGGTCATGGCAAATACTTTCTCAGAAAGTTGTGTTTTTGGGATCCCTGGGTGGCGCAGCGGTTTAGCGCTGCCTTTGGCCCAGGGCGCGATCCTGGAGACCCAGGATCGAATCCCACGTCGGGCTCCCGGTGCATGGAGCCTGCTTCTCCCTCTGCCTATGTCTCTGCCTCTCTCTCTCTCTCTCTCTCTCTCTCTGTGACTATCATAAATAAATAAAAATTTTAAAAAATGTGGAAAAAAAAAAGAAAGTTGTGTTTTTCACAGTTTTCACAAATAAATTTGCATTCCTATAAGATAACTGCGGACTGAAAAAGCAATGCCCAATCTAATTCTTTCAAGTTTCTGTAGGCATCATTTTCAGCCAGAGAAAGAATTAACTAAACATATGTAGCTAGAGAAACTGTACATTTAGACAAACACAAAGATTCTTTTTAAAGAACAAATATTTCTTTCTAGTCTGCTTCTTTAAAAAAAGGTACAGATCTGGAAGCAATTTAGTAAATTTACTGCATGTAAATTATAATTAACTTTAGACAGAAATCATTTGTTTTCTTAAAATGAGGTAGATAAACTCAAGGGCAGGGAGATCAGGTTCAAATCTTAATCCCAGAATTAAGTGAGGCAGAAAGAGACCCATTTTGCAACGCCAACTATAAATATATGCTAGGCTGCTTGAATTGTTGTCACTGTCCTCAATGCTACAGCACTATTTTGCAGTAATAAAATCTTACGTGTGTATGGCTTTGACTACACAGAGACTTTATGAATGTGATTATTTTAATTCAATCTGTTCAGCATATTTGTATAAGAGGAATTAGAATTTATATACCACAAGTTCCAAGTCTGAAAATGTAATATCAAATTCAATTAAAGTTTATTAATATGAGTATTAATGAAATTCCTTTATCAAAAATAACACCAATAACTGAAGCAGGAATTAAAATTCTGCTTTTAAAAGAATCAAAACCGTGCTTTCGAGAGTCCACTCCATTTAGATTCCCTTCTGAGAGGATCTTCCGCTCACAGCTTTTGCTGAGTGAACAGAAGACCCTATGCTTCTCCTCCCTACCCCATAGATTGCCAAACAGGGGGCGGCAATTAATTCTAAGGTAACACATAATTAAGTCCACTGGAAATCTGTATCATGACTTGGTATAAAGACTCTGAACAGAAAGAGGATAGCCAAGCCAATCAAGCTCATCTTGGAAAGCTAAAAATAATAAGTATGGAAGAAAATCCAGTTGGTGGTGAGCTGTGCAGCTGGAAGGTCAGGTGGACCCAAAGGTTAGAACAGCCATTTTGGACCATGAGTAAGATAAGTAACCAAAGGAAAATTTGGAAGAGATAGAGAACACAGAGAAAAGTAGGTAACTGAGCAGTACCTAAAATTTAAAGAGTAGTTGCATCTCTCTGCCTATTGAGGAGTCTGAGATTATTGACTTTTCTGGGGACATCTCTTAAGGATGAGGTTTTGAAAATTATGTCTCTGCAAAAACAGACCTGTGCTGGGCAGTAGATCAGGCTCAAGGCATTTGTTACCATGGAAAACTACAATGGCCACACCAGTCAGGGTGCTCAATGTCCAGTACTCCAAGGAGATGGCCACAGCCATCCATGGAAACATCATTCTGGCCAAGCTTTTCATTGTCTCCTTTTCTATCATGCTTTTAGAATTATCCATCTCATAAATATAGAACTTGTCCAGAAGAAGTCAAAAGTAAAATTCCTTTCTCCT
This sequence comes from Vulpes vulpes, assembly GCF_048418805.1. Taxonomy (NCBI): domain Eukaryota; kingdom Metazoa; phylum Chordata; class Mammalia; order Carnivora; family Canidae; genus Vulpes; species Vulpes vulpes. The sequence goes on along the minus strand of NC_132787.1, from coordinate 10,195,034 downwards.
ATTCTGGGCCCCAGTCTCCTCATGTCCCCTTAGACATTGCCTTATCGGATAACATATCTCCCCACTCACTTTTTCACTCAGCCCAAATACATGGTTAAATCTCTCCCATCTAGGGTCGGTCATCTGGGTGGCTTGAACGTCTGTCTGCCTTTGGCGCAGGGTGTGATCTGGAAGTTCTGGGATGGAGTTCCACATTGGGCTCCCTGCGAGGAGCCTGCTTCTCCCTCTGCCTATGTCTCTGCCTTCTCTCTGTGTCTCTCATGAACAAATAAATAAAATGTTTAAAAAGAAAAATAAATAAATAAATAAATAAATAAATAAATAAATAAATAAATAAATAAATCTCTCCCATCTTAAGTCTTACAGCACTGCATCTTGCTGTAGGTAAGATATTTTTCCTTCCCTTCTCAGCTAAAGCATTTGGAAAGCCTGTAGATGTATCTATTCTTCACATCTCTCAGATAAGTGAATGAATATGTAAGCTGATGACTATCAAATCCTAAACTCTACTCCTCATCTCTCCCTGACCTACTTAACATATATTTCTTACTCTCTACTAAACATTTCTATTTGGAGGTCTCACAAGCATCTCAACTCTACAAGTGCAAAACTAGATTACTTCTCTTTATCTCCAAATCTTTGTTTTCATATCCCCTATCTTATCTTATTTAAGACAAAGCAATACAATTTGGAAATCTAGGACTCATACTAACCAACCACCTGATTCCACACTCTGCTTGCTAAATCTCGTCAATGCCACCATATTAATCAAATTCCACCAACTCTTCCCACACCTTGTTTTCTACCTGCTACAGTCTTCATTAATGCCCTCTGGCCTCTCATCTGACTAGCGCAATGTTTTCTAACCTGGATCTCTCTGGTTCCTGCTTTACTCCTTTCCACTCTATCCTTGAAACAGCCTTCAGGGTGCCCTTGTTTGTCACTTTTCTACCAAAAATGATTCAGTGTTTCTCATTTGCATGACCCTCTGGATAGGCTTCCTTTCTAACTCTCAAGATTTTCATCTTTTGTTTCCAACATGCAGTTCACACTAAACAGCTTAACATTACTCAAAATAACTCTTATTTTTCCCTCTGCTAGAATTTGCTTTCCAATTTTATATTCTATATCTTAACCAAGATTTAACCTAAAACTTATCTCCTCACTAATGTTTTTCCTCATTCTTTTTACCTCCGTCTCATTTCTTGTCTTAGCTAACACTTCATAAATTACAATTAGGACTATATCCCTGAGCATATTGTGTTGTAATTAGTCACTATTCAAATTACATACTATTTAAATTAGTTAACTATTTAAATTAGTTGTTATTTGAATTACAATTAGGACAATAACCCTGAACACTGTGTTCTAATAGTTACTATTTATCTAATAGTTACTATTTATCTGTCTCATGCAAAAGACTGTAAGAACCTTCAAGATATATCTTTACTTAGTTAAGTGAATTGATTTTTCAATTTGTACTATTCTTATCCGAGGTTGACATTGATATTGTGTTGTGGATTGAATTGTGTCCCCTAGAATTCATACGTTGAAGTTCTAATTCCCAGTACTTCAGAATGCGACCTCATTGGAGACTTTGTCTTTACAAATGTAATCAAATTAAAATGAGGTCATGTGGGTGGGTCCTAATCCAGAAACCCAGTGTCCTCATAAAAAGAGGAAATTTGGCCATAGAGACACAGATAAAGGAAAGATAATTTAAAGGGATTAGGGGGAAAAATTTAAAAAAATAAAGGGATTAGGGAGAAGATAGCCATCTATAACCAAGGAGAGAGGCCTAGAACAGCTCCTTCCCTCACAGCCCTCGGAAGGAACCAATCCTGCCAATGCCTAGATTTTAGATTTCTAGCCTCTAGAACTGTGACATAATAAATTTCTGTTGTTTAAGCCACTTAGCTGTGGTACTTGGTTTTGACAACCCTAGCAAATTAATACATATTACAGTTCAGCAATTACTTTTTATACATTTGTTTGCTTGTTTTTAATTTGCCATTTTCATTAAATCTTTACTTAAATCCCTCACCTGCACTCTGGGCAGCTTCCACTGGGCCTGGTGTTGCAATATTTTCATTATTAAATATCTTCCTCTGAATATCTTTCCAATTCAGTAAAATACAAATACTTGTGTACTCTTGTTATAGTTCTCCTACAAAACTTCCATTGGATCTTGGAAATACTTCATTAAATTTAAATTTATAACTATGTTATTTGAGGCTTACTTTGCATTTTTTCTGGTTCTACTACTTTTTTTCACCATAATTACTTTCCTCTTAGATATTTCCTCTCTAATTAAGTTAATCAATCAGTATACCCTACATAACTTCTTCTCTCTGGACTTATAAACTTTATAATTCATTCATTTTTCAAACACTGAAAACCTATAGGATTCAACAAATTTGTCCAGGTGCTGAGGGCAGTAAAATTAGAGAGCCATCAAATAAATTTAGTCCTTGACCACAAGAAGCATGAAATCAAGCATAAGGGACAAAATGAGTATAGTAGTTCTTGAAATTATGACACATATGTCCAAACATGTTTATAATCCTCAAATACCAGCATATCATTTCGTCAGCGATCTCACTGCTAAAATGGATAATATAATAATACAAGCATTGCAGGGTTGTTTTGACAATTAAATGAAATAAGGTATCACAAAAAGCAGCACTGTTGCATGAGGTTATGTATTTGTCTAGACTTTCTTACCTGTCTATGACTCACATCCACACACTAGCCTTAAAGCACTCACAACTCAAAATGATATCTCAGCAAATACCATATGCCATGGAGTTTTAAGGCTTCTTGAAAATCCTCAGAAGCTGAGAGTTTACCCTCCACAAATGGTTTCCATTTAAGTAGGAAGGAGGGGTTCAGAGGAAGTAGAAGTCACATTTACTTGAGTTAGAAAACATCTGATTAAACACATTAAATAGCTTGTTTATACTGGAATTTCAGAACTTTTAATATGTGAATGTAAATTGTGAATATTTAAGAAGGGTTATAATATTACAGAATTTTCCCAATTTATATGATCACAAAGACCTTTTTTCATGGATTGATGGGAACAATATATTGTTCATATAACTAAGCCTGGGAATTCCGTTTTGCAAAACAAATTCTGAACTACTGAGGACAAAAACCTTCACATCTTCCTTTTTCTTTTTTTTTTTTAAGTAAGCTATATGCCCAGCATGGAGCTCAAAGCAGGGCTGGAACATACAACCCTGAGATCAAGACCTGAGCTGAGATCAGGAAACAAATGAGGAAACAAATGGTTAAACAACGAGCCACCGAGGCACCCCTTAATTATCATCACCCTAGGTTACAAGCTACCCTGCATTTCCATAGCTTCACACTTTTTGTCCACGATGTTCAACTTATTTGGTGTATCCTTTCCTCCCTCCCCACCTTTTCAACCATTCCCAGCTCAAAACAAACTGCATCTCATCACTTCATCATTCAATATACTGGAAACACACCATTCTTTTTTCTCTGAAGACTTCGTCTAATCTCCAGATTTATCTCTTATTTCTTCCTTTATACTTTAATTGAACTATGAACCCGTCTACATTCTAGTACATTCCATGGGTAGAAAATTATTGATTTGTGGCTATATTCCTTACTAGTTTGTCACCTTCTCAGAGGCAAGAACTGAATCTAATTCCCCTTTTAATAACTACCACTCAGTCCAGTTGCTGGCCCACATCTTATCTTCTCAATCCACACCAACTAAATAATGAATAGTATAATTAAAGTTAAACAGTACAAATATATAGATTTAGGCTTTGACTATGAATAACTGACATCTGATCCAATGGGCAAGGGATATTAGAAGAGTTGTGACTGTCTCACTGAATAGCTGGCCAAAGGAAGCAGGCTGCAAAGAGAAAGAAGCAACGAAAGAGATGATGAAATTAAGGGAAGTCCAGATTTACGGATCAATCAAAGCAGGTGCAGTAGGTCTCAATATTAGAAAGATAAGGCACTTAGAGGTCAGAAACATTATTTTTAAGAGCTTAAGATTTAGAAGTGAAGGTAGGAATGTAAAAGACTTGTATAAAGATTTGGAGAAGCTTCAGAAACTAATCAGTGAGAATTACAGAGAGGCAAATTCCAGCTTAATCCAAACTAGAATTATTCAGGCTATATGTAGCTGGATAGGAAAAATGGACATGTGAATCACTGGAGTTGGTGAGATCACAATGTAAGAGAAGACTATACATAATCTGTGAACATGAGTAGATTGGAAAAGAATAGTACATTGTGATCTAAATGCTTAAATCACTATTTAAGGAAAGACATGGCCCTAGAAATCAATAGTGTTGCTGATTAAGAGCAAGACTATAATATAAGGAAACAGTATAAACCTCAAAAAAGGAGAAGTATCTTATGACTTTAGTGAATTCATTTATCAGTTCTATTAGTTTTTTGGTGGAGTCCTTAGGATTTTCTATAGATAGTACCATGTCATTTGTAACTAGTGGAAGTTTTACTTCTTTCTTTCCAATTTGGATGCCTTTTATTTATTTTCGTTGTCTGATTGCTGTTATTATGTTGAATAAAACTGGTGTACTTATTGATGGTAACAAGGAGAATGCTGATTTCTTTTTCAGATCTGGTGAATTAGATGGAAAGAGAAAATAATTCATTTTGAAAACCGTCTCACTCAAGAGGACAAGAAGTTTAATTAGTGAAGTTTCTTTGATGAGGTGAGAAGAGAGGCAGTGGAAAGAGTATGTGCAAGGACACACAGTAAAATATTAGCAGGTTTGTGTGAGGGACAATGGCAGATTTACTTAGAAGAAGTTGAAAATAATTCATTATTCTGTATCAGAACAAAAGACTCACAGGTTAATATTTTTTGCCTATAAAAGTATGGTGCAGAATATCAGAGAAAGTATTCACTGGTTAATAATATTTATAAGTCACTTAAATTTTATAAGGTTTTTAAAGCTGAGATACTTGGATCCCTTCAAATACCTGACCCTAAAAAGATCAGTTATAAAAAGCATTTACCACTAAAAATAGAAATATCATATGATCCAATATACACTACTGGATATTTATCCAAAGAAACAAAAAACACTTATTCAAAAAAGATATATATGAACACATATGTTTATTGTAGCATTATTTATAATAGCCAAGATACAGAGGCAACCCATGTTCATCCATTAAAGAATGGAAAAGGAAGATGTGGTATACACACATATGTGCCACACACACACACACACACACACACAACCACACAGGAATATTACACAGCTATAAAAAGGATGATTTGGGGCGATTTGAGACAACCTGGACTGACCTGGAGGGTATTTTGCTAAGTGAAAATAAGTCAGACTGAGAAAGACAAATACTATATGATTTCACTCATATGCGGCATCTAAAAAACAAAGCAAATGAATGAGGAAATAAAAAGTAGAATCAAACTTATTAATACATAGAACAAACCGATGGTTGCCAGAGGGAAGAGAGTGGGAGGTTGTGCAAAGTGGATGAAGGGGAGAAAGAGATACAGGCTTCAAGATATGGAAGGAATACATCATGCAAAGAGACTCACAGCATAAGTAATATAGTCAATGATACTGTAATAGTGCTGCATGGTGACAGGTGGCAACTACACTCGTGGTGAGATAGCATAATGGGATAGAGGGGTTAAATCACTATGTCGTACACCTGAAATTAATGTAACATTGTGTGTCAACTCTACTCAAAAAAATTTTTTTAAATGCACTTACCATAAATTTAGAAGGGACACTGACAAACTGGGAAATGTCCCTGGCAAATGTGACTAGAGTTGAAGAGAACCAGGAATCCATGTAATAAATATGAAAAATGGTTTTAAAGTATGTATGCTTAATGTAGAAAAGTCTTAAGAGAGGCATAAAAATTCTATATATTTAATTTTTCAGGGAGAGAAATTAGAATTCTGCAGACTTCCAGAAGGTAGAACAAGAATTGATCTGTGGTAGCCTCACTCCTACGGGCAAATCATGACTTGATATAAAGAAAATCTTTTCACAAGTAGCACTGACTAACAAGTTGGCTGCCTTTTGAGGTAGCTGGCTCCCCAAAAAGAAAATTTTCTAACAAAAGTGCCAAAATATGAGTATTACATTATTATTTATGATTCCTACATTGGGAGATGTTTGAATTAGATGACTGCTAAGGTCCTTTCAAACTCAAGTTCTAGGCTCAATAGTAGTGCATGTTCAGAAATCTGCTTCACATTTTAAATTAAATTAAATCAAGCGCTTTAAGGAGGAAAGTCGGTATTTCATAAACTCCATTTTATTTCAGCGAAATGTTTAAGAGGGTTGATATATCAATAAGTTTTTTAAAAAAACATATCTGGTTTTTAAAACAATGGGTTTTTGTATTATTATTATTCCTGGTTCCTAAAAGAATGAAAAATATTAGTGACTGAGGTTTGGTAAGTGGATTTGGAGGAATCAACTTATGATTCATTTAAATTAATTCAGAGGAGGTTGACTAATATTTTCATACTTTATGTCTAGACTAGAAGCTTAAAAAGCACACCTGTGACTCCCTAAGCCTCTGAGAAATCATGTCTGGTAAGACGGTTCTGTATGAAGAATTAAAAAAAAACAAAAAAACAAAAAAAAAACCTCATCACTCACAATACCCACAACTATGCATCTGGAGACTGGGGATGCTGAAAGCCATCATTGTGTTGGCAACCCAAGTGCTATTTACATATGAGTCCAGCAGATCTCCCAAAGAGCTTCAGCCTGTGTGCCAGTTCAGAATGTATATTCCAGAAGTAGCTCAGGGAGGGCTGATTGTGGGAAGGGGAAAAAAAAAAAAAACTGTGAACCATCTGTTAGTTTCCACTCCATAAAATCTCACCACCCTTCTTCATAAATCAATTCCAGGGCCCCAATTCTCTTCTCCCCAGCCACTCCTCAGCGTTCGAGGTCCTGTCACTCTCCCAGCTTAACATTTGAGAAGGACAGATATTCCAGAAGTAATGCTGAGTGTATTTGTTGTGTTTTAAGCTAAAATGAAATCGAATTCTTTTCATTTATCTCACTGGGTACATACAGATTTATTAATTGACTGGAAAATTGTTCATCCCAAGCTTGCTACAATATAGAAATTAATACAATAATTCCTTCAACAATTAAAATGTTGGTAGTAATCTTTGAACCCTGGTTTTTTTTAGCAGTTTAACAGCTTCTTAATATAAAATAAATTGTTTAGTTCTCCTCAATATATAACACAAAAGCTGAGCACTCCGGTTAAAATAGCAGTAAGGGGTTTGAACTCCACCTACTTCACCTCCCCAGAGCCCTGTCTTTGAATGGCCCATTCGTTCCAGAGGCAGCTCTGTGACTTAATAGATGAGAAAGACATGGAAATAACTAAATTGGCACAAGGCAGAAATTGGGAATATAGACAGATGAAAGATTAAAACCTATTAGGAAAAAAATAAAAAAAAATAAAACCCATTATGAGTATTTGGACAGACACTGCAGAAGAATGTACCATTTGTACTGTACATTGAAAAGCAAGCAGAAAAAAAAGAGAGAAGCAAGCAGGGTTTTGACAGAAAATATGAAAAGAAAAAGAGAGGAAGAATGTAAGTGAAGGAAGAATTGGATCTTAGAAGCAGAAGTGTGTTTTAAGAACAAATCACAAAAGGCAGACTATTGGTTTTGGTGTCTGTCCCAACAGGTCTCCCTCGCTCTAGAATGATTGTTTGGCTGGGAATGTTGTGGCATTGCACAGAGTAGGTTTACGGGCCTTACCTCTGCGCTAAATAAGCTTGCTATTGAGAGAGGAAGATGAGACAAGTGTGTTAAATACAGGCAATGTTAATACAAGTCCACAAGCATTTATTACTGAATTGCAAGAGTCATTCAGAGGTAATTATCTTAGGCTCCCCAGTTTGCTTTGCTCATTCTTCTTCTACCATCTCTACTCTCATAGTGGCTGAAATTTCCCCAAAATTGATGAATCCAAGAGAATTAAAGATGTTACTAGATCACAAACCACTCTGGAGCTTGTTGCCTTTCTTGTAAAACAAAGAGGTTGGATTAGAAGGTCACAAACGTCCTCTCAAGTAATAACACTGATCTATATGTACAAATAGAGTCAGCATATATTCTCTCTCTCTTTCCCTCTCCCTCTCATCCTCTCGCCTTTCCCCCCATCCCTTTTGTTCTCTCTCCCTCCTACATTCACAATAAAAATGGCATATGCATTTTTAACAATAATTTTAAAACAATAATAATTTTAATGGTGCCTGGGTGGCTCAGTCGGTTAAGTGTCTGCGTTAGGCTTGGGTTATGATCCTAGAGTCCCAGGACTGAGTCCCACTGGGCTCTGCACTCGGCGGGGAGCCTACTTCTCCCTCTCCCGGGGCTCCTCCCCCTCCTTCTCTCTCACGCACTCTGTCTCAAATAAATAAATCTCTAAAAAATAATTTTAAAAACTGCTTAATTCTTAGGCTAATCTAACATTTTTATCCAGACAGAGGCATTTTATCTCTAAGTGAATATTCTTACACTATGTGTTCATAGTCTACTAACATAAAAATATGTCATGTATGTATTATTATACACATATGATGTGGCTATAAAGAGTGTATATATAAAATGATTGATGTCAAATATGGGCCAACATAACTATTAAACCTGGGAGGAATATCAGAGATTGCTCTGATAAAGTAAGGTCCAATAGGTTAGTTATTTCACAGTGGCCTTTCTAAGGCTCATCAGAACTCTCATTGCCTCCAGGGTTCAGGTTCAGAGCAATGGTTAGGTCAAGTCTAAGAATTTTGTTCGACTGGACACTGGCCACACTTCCTCAGTTCTCACCAAAAAAAAAAAAAAGAGGTAAATTCTCACCTCCCTTGAAGAAGTTCATCTGTGGTAATCATGAAAGTGCATGAGGGACTTGGAACCTTTCAGGACTAGTATTAACCCAGTCCCAATAGACCAGTTCCACTCAGAACTATACCAGTCCAAGTACTCACTCTCCTGGTAGACTCGACGCCATGCACGCACAAAAGTTTCTGTTACATGCTGCTTCCTAATTGTGAACATTTGGAAGGAAGGTGAAAGCTGAACTCTGCAGAAATGTGTGGACATGCTGATCTAGATGATCCATTTAATTCAGCTGAATTAGAAAAGTCCTGAAAGGTTGGCGAAGCATAGGGAATAATCAGGTAAACCATCCATACAAACTGAATTCCAAACAATCTTGTATTTCATACATGTAAGGACACCTATGTTGTCTCAAACATGTTAAGTGTTATAACTCATTAAAATTATTTGGATAATATCACAATGGAAATAATAAATAAATAAATTTATCTAATTAATAACAGTTGACCAGACTGTTATATGAGGACAAGAAAACACAAGATAATCTGCTTATAGAAGATTTCAAAAACTTCAGAAAAGCCTTATTGAGTAATGTCTGTACCAGTGTAGAAGAGAAGAGATCACATGAAAATCTGCATTCAGCAAATCTGAGTAGTCAAAATACTTGTGGATATCTTAAGTTTTCTGACTCTGGGGATTTTAACAAACTTTGCCATACATTCTGACATTTGTACATTGGTAATAATATATATTCCTGGGAGAGATAGTTAAAGTGCACTAGGGCAAAACAAAGAGAGCCTTTCTAATCAAACAAACCACACTATAAACACACTCTTGAAATTAAGCTAAGTAAATTTTATAGAATTGTTGGATTAAACTAGCCTCTAATTATACCAGAACCAATAGTTATGCAATGATTATATCATGGGTTTGTCAGCATTTCCTTTTACCTCCTTACATTTAGTAATTAATAACGTGATCAAGAAATTTTACTTTCAGCTAAGGCTTGATATGGCATGGCCATAATTTATTATGAAAGCAGTAACAACCACCTCAACTAAAACACAGAAAGCAAAATAAATTTTGTAGGAATTCAGTTTTTAAACCTTTTTTAATAGTATCCATTTCAGCTTTGTATTGGATAATTGTAGGTTGTTAGCACCTGATACAGTTGGTGCTCATGTGTTATTCCTACAACATCAAGTTTCTAAATTTCTAAATAACATAAGATTTTTCTAAGTTGCCTTTACCATTTTGTGTACAGAAATGGTAAGTTAGTCACAGAGTGAAAATGTATCACATAGACAGCGATTTTAAAGAAAAACAGATGATCAATTTCTTATTTCAAAGTCACAACCAATGTGATGTCTATGTGATGAAGAAATTGGCTTTGAAGCTTTTGTTGAGAAAACAACAACAACACAATCATTTGAAGAAGTCAACACGATATTTGAAACAGATTACTCATGTTGAAAACAGAACCAATCTTAGACTGTAAATAACAGAACTCTTTCAAACTGTTGTGGCTTTCCAGGAAATCGATTTTTTAATTGCTTGTGAATATATGAATAAATTACATATTCTCTCAGGGAACAATTAGAGTGAAGTAGTAACTACATGTTTTAAACTGGCTTTAATAAGAATAAGATTAAATATTGAATAATAAAAGAATGGAACTCTGTCCTAAGGCAAGGGAAATTATTTTCAGCTTCTCTCCTTTATTGCCACCACGACAGAGGATGTCTTACAGTATGCTGCTACACACTGCCTTACAGAAATATGAACCGTCTTGCAATCATATTTTTACTGTCCTACAGTGACATTTAGATAGTGACTTAAATATCTCGATCTTATCAAGTTTTTTGGTTAAATTTTAAACATGGCTGCCCTACGGTCTGAAAACCATAGAGTTAATTCAGACAATTGAGTGAACTTCCCCCAAATCATTCACTGACTGTCCCTGGCATGTGGAAATGAGATACAGTTTGTGCTCTCTTCCCAAGGTTTGTCCAGTGTTTCTTGATCATGGAGTTCAATTACTTCCCAATTTGGGGGATTAATTAAAGACGGTAAAGCGAAAGCCCCAGGAAGATATTGTAAAATATCCCATGCTAAAAAGATTATGTGGTTTAGGCTTGACAAATGTGAAGTGACATCTGCTGGGCCCTTTTGTAGAAACAGATAAAGGAACTGGCTCATCAAGAAAAAAAAGAATCCTTACCAGGAACCAGTGAGAGGAACATCGTCTACAAAGAAGCAGGGCTAAGCAAAGGATTCACACATATTGCTCTCGGGAGATGAAAGGGAGTGGTTTTTAATTCATTTTATGTAGACCATAGATAAGAAATCTTCTAGATCAAAGCCTAGCAACATAATGGAAACTAGTTGAATACAACTAGGTCTAAAAACATCTGTCAAGGGTTTAATGTGCAAAAATGAAATACTGTGGTTGTACTAGATGATCTTTAAAGATCCTTTCAGCTCTATTGTATAATACTATATTATAAAATAAGAACTTAAAAGATCCTTGATGTGTCCTTTGGTGTTGGTACTTTATAATGGTAGAAAAAAAAGTGTGCCTTACCTCACCATGAAAAACTGGGTCATGGCAAGTGGTTGAAATACAAATTTTTAAAATTATATGAGAATTTCAAATACTGTATCATTTTCAGGCAAGATTTCCTAGACTTTAATGTTTAAATGTTCTAACTATTGGAGAAATATTGGCTATTTTAATAGTAATTGAGTCATTGAGTATTTTCAAGTTTATTAACTAAATTTTGGCTCCTAGGCTCTTATGTTTGTAATATGCTCCTTACCGCATTGCAATTGCCCTTTTACACATGTTGCAAGGAACCCCCCTAGGGGCATTACCCATCAGAGGATAAGCTGGTAACTTCATTTTGTAAAGACTCACTTGAGTGGTCTCCCATAGTAATGAAAGTGTCAAGTCCATGGGCCCCATTATTCTAGTCAAAAGACAAATAACCTTAAAGAGATAGATCTTCCTGATCCTGTGGAGAATCATGTACAATATCTCCCTTAGGTATATAAATGTTCACCTGGCAGTGTCCTGGTCCTGTCTGGAGCATATACTTAAAAGCCATTTGGTTTTAAAGGATTTTTTTAAAAAACTGTCCTGCTCAAGTGTGGAACAGCTAGTTACCTGCAAGGAAGCCCCCCAGGATAGTTTTACAACTAGAGGACCCTAGAACTCTACTAGGGAGGAACTGGAGCCTTGATCAGCAGATGAATTAAAACTTTGGACTTGCTACTTAAAAGGGCTTAAATACTGCAATATGGGAACAGTCTGGAGAATAGCATTTATAGCACGTGAAGGGCAGAGTAAGTGTTACAAACCCAGAAGCTTTTGGATACTAGACGAGTATATTACTTTACTAATGGACACTGAGGACTTTCTCATATAACCAGGGCAGCTGCTTATTTTTGCCACAGGGAAGTGCTTCCACCTAGAATTGCCAGGTTTTCTGATTTTTTTTCCAGGAACACCTAGAAATTTTAATGTGAAAACTCTATTTTTAAAGAAGCCAATGAATTTAAGATTTTTAAAAACACTATGAAGGCCATACAAAGCAAATCTATAGGGGTAGATTCAGCTCAGAGGGTTTTGTACACAGCCTCTAGTGTAAAGCACATTTTGGTCACACATGGACTGTCTCCATAACTAGATTGTGAGCTCCTAGAGAAAAGGACCTTGTCTTCAATATCCTGCCCCCCCCCAATGCCCAGTACCATAGCAAGTGCTTAACATGGAGTTTCAATCCACACAAAAGTATGTTCGTATATATTGACACCACTAAGCAGTTCACTTGTAGGGAGTTACAGAAGAGTGTTTGGCTGAAAGAACCCTCTGGTTTCCTGATTTTCAAAGCCCTTGGGGGCCAGTGTTTTGCTTCCTTATTTGGAGTCTTAGACCTAGACTCAAGTCTGCTCCCACAGCCAAACTTTCTCACCCCATCTCTATTCTAACCTTATCATCATTCACACTCTCCCTACAGTTGTGGGAGGTGATGGGTTGTGGAGTAGACAGACAACAAATTAGGAGTCTGCGGGGGAGGAGGGGAATGCCGCCTGCATTGGGTGAGCCCTTCCTTAGCTTCAGTTGGATTAGAAATTGAAATAAAAATTCTTTTCCACAAGCTACTCCAGCAATCTATACAGTTCATGCTTATAAGTCTGATATCAACTGTTAAGATCACCCGGCCTAGGGTCAGCCAGAGAAAGGATGGAAAATGCCTAGAGATCTTGTCTGGCTCCAAAGGAGGTAAGGCCCAAACGACCATTATTGGAAATCTTTTGTTTTCTAGATCCCTGAAATGGACTCCACCCTTTAATATGTAAATCTGTTGATCAAATTTTCACACATATTTCCATATTAAGTCAGTCAGAATGTCTGTAAAGGCTACTGTGCATTAAAAGTTTTGGCTGCACTGAGAGTTTCCTGTTAGAAGAGGCTACATTAAAATAAAAAGAAGAAATCCATTAGCTTGAGGTACATTGATATTTCTTATCATCTTGGAAATCTGTCTTTGGTGTTTTGGTTTTGTTTTTTGTTTTTTTTTTTTACCTCTCATACCATGCAACTCTCCCTAAGTAATATTATTTACTCCTGTGGCTTTGGTTACATCTATATGTTCATGCCAAGTATTTGAACCTCTGTCCTATAGACCAAACCACCTACTAGATCACTCTTGACCCACACATACTTACATGGCTTGCTTTTGTTCATTGGTCAGAATGCAGTTTAGTAGCACTTTCTCTGATGAACCTTCTCTGACTTTCTTAGACTAGTTTTGATATCTTCCCTATATATATTTCATTTATTCATTCCTATTGCAGAATTTCTCCCATTAATGTGTTCATCAATCAATAATTATTAAATGCTAGGTTCTTAGAAATATAAAGATAAGTAAATACAAATACATGCTGTACAAAGAAACAGTCTGGTGTAGAAGAAAGATAGATAAGCACCACAAAAAGGAAAAATTACAGTTAGAATAGCCACTACAAAAGAGAGGCATATTGTGCTATGAGAGAATAAAATATGGGTATTTGAACTAGTCAGGGAAGTCAGGGATTAGAATTCGACACGTACAAGCTAACTGGGCAACAAGGGAAGAAATAGTATTCTTAGTGGGTGGACAAATGTGTTGTGTTCTTAATAAGTGCCATTTTATCTGCAGTCTCTCCCATTACACTGGAAACTACTAGGGAGAAGGGACAGTATCTTATTCATAATTATATTGCCAATGTTTATAAAAGCGTCTGGCATATAGTAGATATTCAATAAATATTTGTTACTTCTAGGCCAACACCAATATCCAAGTGAGTGCTGGCTGATGAGTGAGTCCCCCAACAGAATTCTACAATAGTACTCTGGGCAAGAATTTACAGAAGTGTATCCACAAATGACCTTCTGAGCTCTACCCCAGATCTACTGAAACAGAATTTCAGTGGGTAAAGCATGAAGATATGTATTTTTATTTTTATTTTTTGAAAATATGTATTTTTAGAAGCACTTCCTCAAGTGGTGTTAATACTTATCAACTTGCTTTTTTGATATTTACTGATACTTATTAGTCTAGGCCAAGAAAATGATCATACCAGGAATCAAATTTAAATAAGGACCTTCTCCAATAGCTGAGAATCCAGACAAAGGCTGAATTTCCTTGCAAAGGTTGAGCAGGATATCAACAGAGTCCCAACCATGTGGGCTGCAGATTCACAACAGAATTCAATATCAAACAATGAAATGACAAGCCATGACCCTATTCATTAATAACATGCATTTATGGAGGACATGCAATTTAATACTCAAGATCTATGCTGAATGATTTGTATGAACTATGTGCTCTTAAACCTCACAGCAACCCTCTAACGTAGCATTTTATTATCCCCAAATAACAGATAAGGAAATGGACACAGAAATTTTCACTAACTTGCCCAAGATCACACAATTAGAGTGCTACAAAGTCAGGCAATTGTCTGCAATCCAGTAGCTGCAAACATAGAGAATCCTCCAACTATAGATTCAGCTTTGCTTGGCAAAGCAGGAACTCACAAGAGAGGAGACCACCCTGAATCAGTAGAATCTCCTAATTATACTTACCAGAGGGGAGCCTACGCTAGCTCAGCTTGCAGAATAGAGGAAGGTAGAACAGTGTCTAAAGGGCCTGGTTTCTCCAACCCTTACATGACAGCCCAACAGCCCTTACTATTGAACAGTTCTCTGAAGCAGGAAATCAGCTCCATTTGTCCCTCTTCCTTCATTCCCCATCCTCTACCAAAGGAAGCCTGTCTGTAGCTTCTTGCAGCTGAAACTCTTGATCCAGGGGAGAGATCCACAATACAAGCCAACCCTAGATCTTTTCTGTGAGCAACTTGTATACACTTGCCAGACCAATAACTGAGAGTGAGGATCTCATGCCCCTGCAAGCCTTAGGTCTCTTCAAGTCTCCCTTTCCCTGCTCAGGTATTTTATTTTTTATTTTTTTATTTATTTACTTTTTTTTTTTTTGCTCAGGTATTTTAGATGCAAATCAGCAGAACTGCTGATAAGCCGATTTACAACTGAGGGGAAAGGTTCCAGTCTCCCCTTCTTGCTGCATCCATAACCTTTTGTAAGCAATTAAGTCCCAACATTCCTTGATACTGAGGGCTGGAAATAGCTCCTTCCTCTCAGTTTCCCTTCATAGATATCACTCTCCCCAAAAGACTAATGACCCCTGTTCTCTCTTTGGCATATTTGTGTTTGATCTCCTAGAAGAGGAAGTGAAAGTGGTTATTGGTGCTAGGGTCAGCTGTCTAATTTAGTAAGTAAGACCTGCAGGAAAGTGGCTAAACTCAACTTCTGGAAGCTCCCTGAATATAGGACATAGGGATTTTAGGATTCTTTCTTCTTAGCTTTTGACCTTAGCAAAAATTCAAGAAAAGCAGGAAAAAATCTCATTTGACATCCTGTTATAAGAGCCTCTCCATCTTATTATATTCCATTCTTTGTCACTTCAAGGGAGTCTAGAACTTTATGGTGATAAGGTAAAATGTATAAATTGATACTTTATATTCCCATAATTATTTTTCCTCCATTTCCTAAATGCCAACCCAACTAAGATAATAGATATGTATTATTGGAGAAAAGTGGTACCAAATCTATAATTGCCAGTAAAGAGCTCCAATTCACACCTGCCATAAGTTTAAATAATAGGCCACTTGCTTGGATTATTTTCACTCTCAATAAACGGGGGAAAAGCTCAAATGAAATCAAGTCAAAGTAAGTAAGAACAAAGCCACTGGGAGTACGGCCTAAAACAGCCCTCTGTAGGTAGAATGCCTTGGCTTGATAAAATTGCCTCCTCCGCACTTACTTCTCCTTCAAAAGTCAGTCCACATTTGGTGATTAATTGATATGGAGTACAAACTCCTTGCTCGAACTCAGGACCACCCTAGATCCAAACCTCACCAAAGGTTGGCTGAGGCCTTCATTTGGATCATGTCACAGCTCAACTTTTTTCTCTGTTCAAATCCTATTCTTGTCACATCCTTTCTTCAGTGCTGATCCCAAGAATACTCTCTAATAAATATCCTACATATTAATCTCTTCTGAGTTTCTGGCAAATCCAACCTGAGATATGGGTAAAGGTCAGAATTATAAAATTTTGGGGATCCCTGGGTGGTGCAGCGGTTTGGCGCCTGCCTTTGGCCCAGGGCGCGATCGTGGAGACCCGGGATCGAATCCCACGTGGGGCTCCCGGTGCATGGAGCCTGCTTCTCCCTCTGCCTGTGTCTCTGCCTCTCTCTCTCTCTCTCTCTCTCTCTCTCTCTGTGACTATCATAAATAATAAATTTAAAAAAAAACAGAATTATAAAATTTTGTAAGTTTCATAGGTACTTTTGTTTAAATTCTTCAGAAAATATTATTTAAGGAAATATTTTAGAACATAAATTAAGATGACAATTTTAGACTTTAGGGTCTAAAGAGTATTTGGCTTAGATTTAAATAATCTCAAAAGAAATTATGGGAAATGGAACAATTAGATTATTTTTAATGATAGTGTTCTCTATGATTTATATAATGTTTCATTTTTTATATTATTTGTATGATTTAAAAAAAAAGACATTGTATGGGTGGATTCCATCAAATAAATTAGAGGATTATTAATCGATGGAAAAATTGGAAGAACAGTTAATGCTGACTTAGAAGTAA
Organism: Vulpes vulpes; assembly: GCF_048418805.1. Lineage (NCBI taxonomy): Eukaryota > Metazoa > Chordata > Mammalia > Carnivora > Canidae > Vulpes > Vulpes vulpes. Next base: position 10,177,934 of record NC_132787.1, on the reverse strand, counting down.
GAGCAGACCTGGTAAACAGTAGCAACTTTATGCTGAGACCAAAATCCATTACAAAAAAAAAAAAACCATAGAAAGATCACTATCTTTCTCTCTGATTTGAAAAAACACAGTTAGGAAAACATGCAAGTACATTGGAATGACTTCTTTTTCTAGCAACATTTTGCAGGAGATATATAGGAAATAAAATATGCTGTATTTAAAGATGTTTCTTCTTACCCATTACAAGCTTTTATTAACTCTGGCCAAATAGATCCAATAAAGCTATTTCAACGGCACAATGAAAAAAAATATTTCTATATAGAGGCATTAGTACAACAACTTATATAGGTTGAATTTTCAGAAGATATGTTTTAAATTTGCCATTATACCATACAGCAATTTTGTCCAATATCCCAAGAAAAGGGAAAAGTTTACCTACCCTACTTGTGTACTTCTAATCTTTTGTAATTTTACAAATACACATAATTGTATAAGCTTATAATTGTACATAGTTCTTGGATTTATGTTTAATTAGAATTATAAGAAAAGTTGATAATTAAAGAACTTAAATATAGTCTCCTGAAATAGTTTAAGTTTATTCTTACATCCTGGCAGTTGAATGGCTTTTGGGGTCAGATGGCATTTTCTTTAGGCACTGCCTAAAATTCCTTTCTTTGTAAGGAATTGGATCTATCTATTAATTGTGTAATTTAAATTTATTTCTCTATTTTTGAAAACAACTTCCAAATGTTTTAAATGATTGTCACCTTCATTGCCTAGAAATACATAGCTTCTTATAAATGTGAAACTCTGACTGCAATACACATTCTAAAATGCAAAAAAACCTAAAATTATGACTGCATTATAAATTTCGTATTAATTTTAGTGCCCAATTGTACATTCATTCTCCTAATTAAAACAATTTGATTAAAATACATTCTAAAAATATACTCTTATACTTTGGTTTAGAGCAGTAAAGCCTTGGCTTTATTAAAATACTATGAGCAGATTGAACTCTACTTGCACTATTTACACATTTGTAATAATTACAAATGTTTAATTTCATTTCTAAAAGATTTTATTTATTCATGAGAGAGAGAGAACAATCAGAGAGAGGAGCAAACGGAGAAGGAGAAGCAGTCTCCCTGTGAGCAGGGAGCCCAGGCTCAGGGCTCAATCCCAGGACCCTGGGATCATGACCTGAGCCAAAGACAGGTGCTTTACCTACTGAGCCACCCAGGTGCCCCAGTAAGTATTTAATTTCAAGTAGGATTGAAGGATTGGCTCTTTAACTTAAAAGATAGATAATACCAAAACAATAACAAAAAAGAATCCAAACTGGAGTTTATTATAACATCTGATACACCATCCCTTAAAAGAGAAGAGAACCAGTATGTCATGGAAAAAAAATTGGGGTTTCACTACTTAACAGCTCTCTGAACATGGACGATTTTCTAAGTTGTAAACCTCAAATCCGCTAAACAGGGGAGTAGCACACAATGTGATGGTGAGATTAATCGAGGTAATGTAAGTAAAACATTTAGCACATATAAAATCCCTGGTACATAATTAAGATTTTTAAAAACTTAACTATGATCAATATCTGCATTAAAAACACCTGAATTCCTGTTTCTATTATTAGCTGCAAGTCCTAGGGAAGTCTTCAAAGTCCTCTGGTTTGTATTTTCTTCATAAGTGATATGGGGGCATTTATAACACCTGAATAGTCTTCTCTTCAGGTTTATTTCAGAGATTAAATGAGATCATACATGTGAAAGTGTAATGTTAATCATAATGACCCTATGTGTTCACATGTGGAAACTGAAAGCTAAAGGCTGGACACAAACTGTCCAAGGTCACGTTGCTAGCAGGTAGTAGGGCCAGGATTTGAAACCAAACCTTCAGCTCCTGAACCCAGGATTTGGTTCATTTTATCACATAGCTGCCTCTCATAAAGTTTTTAAGAATTTACTTAGCATAGGCCAAGGTTAGTCCCAGAGCCTGGGATAGGATTAAACCAAAAACAGAAGTGAAGGATCCTCAGCTGCTAGGGTGAAAGGGCACAGGAGTGCAGGTTTAGGACAGTTAATATGCCAACCATTCCTTTTCTAATAATAGTCCTCCCAGTCTACTGAATTCAATGCTCTGAAATCAATCTTTGGCTTTCCCTTCATCACTCACAGTTGTGTTTCCAAATCCCCCCATTGCTTTCTTTAAAATGATTCCATCATCCTCACTCCTTCCCATTCCCACTGCTACCACTCCCGTATACTCCCTCTCTGAATCCCAGAAACAACTTTGGCTATTTAATTATTGTGAGCTGAATCTTACAGAAACATCACTTTTAAAATTCAAGAGAGCTGGGATCATCCAGTGGTGTGCAGGAGCTAGCTCGCACCAGCTAGCAAGAGCAGATTGTGAGCCTATCTCTTCTCAACTCTGAATCCCCCCATGCCACGTTAATAACCTGAAATTGGCTCTGGCAGGTGTCTTTATATTACAGATCCCAGTGAATGCCATGAATCAGGACTTATTTTTCCCCCAGTGAGCCAGTTGTTCAGGATTTAGCAGCATTGATTATATCTGACATATTCATTCCTTATAATACCTATAAAGGTACTACAGATGGTGTCTGGCATATAGTGGTGCCCAATATAAATCTCCTAAAGAAACTAAGTAAAGTCACTCTCCTCCTCAAAAATCTATACATGTTGTCCACCACAATGAATAGTCTAACTCTGCTGTCTAATTTTCTAGACCTCCCTAATTTGGTCCCTCTCTACAAAGTCGAAATTGTTTTCACTTTTCCATCCCATAGGACCCTTTCCACTTAAGCTGGTAAATCTGCCACTGGCATTGGCATGCTCTATGATTAATCTGTGCCTCAGCTCTTTTCTTCCTCCCACCTAGAAAGTCTCTCTCTCTTTCTTTCTACTACTAGTCCTTTATGGCCCAAGGTCAAATATCACATCTTCCCTCAGACTTCAGACCATTCTAAAATCTTCTGATCTCTATATAGTTAGTCCATTCATTGGGCATTTAATTCCTTTGTATTCTTTAATTACGGTTAGTTTTATTTCTGAAGATATATCACAAACCTCTTTAAAATCCACGTCTTTTTTTTTTTTTAATTTGTATTCCCCCAAATCAGGTAATATGCAGTAGAACTCAAAAAGCTTATCTAGCCCAGTGGTTTCCAAATACTTTTCTGTGGTCTAGTATTGTTCTGATCCAAAACATTTTCTCAGATAAATTTTGGACTTCTCCTTTCGAAGCAGGTGCTGCCCACCCCCCACCTCCACCAAGCTCACAGTTCCCAGTGTGAGAACCCTTGAGCACCCTTCATGCAGCCCTCATTGACCAGTCATCCCAACTGTAGCCAAAACTATGGGGGAAATCATTGCTCAGACTTCCTCAGTTTTCCCAGACATTTCAAATAATTTTTTTTCTATTTTGCTTGACATTTCTATGTGAAATAGTATTTTTTATATTCATCTGTGAGAAAATAATATAGTATTGGAAAAAGTTATGGATGAGTAAGATCTACTTAGTGGTATATAACAGAATATAGATTCCCAAACTGGCAATTGTTTATGGAAATAATTATGCTATAAGGTTTTATGCTATAAATGTATACATTTCAATAATATTTCCACTCCCTGCATGTGCATGTGTGTGTATAAATCTCTTTTCATGGTAAAAACATTCTCATTCTGCAATTAAATCCTTCCTCCCACTTTTTTCACTGTTAAAATGGTTGTTTTTTTTTATGAAATGATGAAGATAGTAGAATATAGTTGTTAATGGCTTAGCTTGCAAAATGTGAAAGTTGATAATTTAATAATTTTTCTCCTATACTCACCCTACCAAAACTTTAAATATGTGTGTGTGTATATATATATATTTATATATTTGCATATGTATATGTGTATATCTATGTGCAGTAAAGGTTAACTCAGGCCTGATTTGTCCAAATGCTACACATTCCAAGAGTCCTCCTTTGGCTCCTGGGAAATAACCTGTAAGCCCTGGGAATATCCTGCCTAACCAAGTGATTTTGCCTACCTGGGCCTTGGGCCATGTCAGATACTTTCTGCTAAAAATGTGACTAATGATAAATGCCTATTTTCATTTGCCTAGGACCCTCAGCCACGTTGTGTGAGTTTGACTTCTGGAGTGGACTAGAGACTGAGTACCTAAGGTCAGTCTGTGGAGTACTCCATGACTATTTGACTAACCCCCAATATCAACCATGGACACAAAGATCCGATGTGCTTCCTGGTTGCCGACATGTATTGTCACATGTCACTGCTGGGAGCACTAAGCGCTGCCGGGTGTGTGGAACTCCAGTGGGAGAACACAATGGAAAGCTTGAATTTTGTTTCTCCCAGTCTCTGCCCTCTGCACCTTTTTCTGCTGCTGATTTTAATCTGAGTTGTGAGTCCCAGCAAATCAATCCCGATACAATATATATGTGCCTGAATGTATGTATATACACACATTTCACCAGTTGTGAAATTCAAACGCTTGATAAACACTAATCTCAGTTCATCCTCCTTCATCCCTACCTTCACACCCCCTTAATTCTACCCTAGCTCATGTACCTCATCTTCTGGTTCCTTGTCTCCATTTATAAATGAGGAAACATAGGACCAGGGAGATTAAATAATTGTCAATATATTTAACTATGTAATATAATTATTATATTTATAATAATTTTAAATATAGTTAACATCTATTGTATCCATACTAAGAGTTAGGCACTATTCTAAACACTTTTCTTACTTTAACTCATTTAGTCTCCACAAAAATCCTAGGAGGTAGGAACCAAAATTTCCATTTATAAGTGAAGAACTCTGAAGCGTTGAATGACAGATTTGCCAGAGGTATATATATTCTGGTTATTCTGAATCTAGACCTCAGTCCTTAACCAGTATGTTACAGTGTCTCAGAAAATTACTCACTGCAATTGCCTCTATCACACGTTCTGTTCACTTCCTTGGGGTTACTAGTACGTATTGTCTACACCAAGGCAGTCAGGAAGTCGTTCATAATTAATGACCCAGACCAAAGAATGTTGGCTTGTACAGCAGGGCCAATGTATTTGGCCACATGAGCTGTGCAATCTGCCACATGTCCTATGTGAGTGGCACCTTCTGGAGATGTTCAATATAGTGGTCTTACACTGAATCTGATTGGTGGGTAACTAGGCAATCTGAGAAGTTAAAGGCCTAATGCAGGGCAATACAAGGTTTGTGACAAGGGACCATTAATTTATCTGCAAATAACATTGCATTTAGAGTATAATGGTTAAATGCTCATGGTGTGTTTGGCTAAGAAACTCAGAGGATGCAAAGAATGTGTCTGCCCTTAATACCATCTAATAAGAAAAATACACCAGTGAGTTATACACGAATTGTAAAACAAAGAACTCACTATAAATACAGATTTCCCAGGCCATCATTTTTTACTTACAAAAAATACAATAAACTCATCATCATTTACTGGGATGCCACACAACTAAGCAGTGAATAACACAGATTGGAATTTTTGAATCCCAGCTCCATTCTAGAGGCTTTGTGACCTTGGCCATGTTTCTCAACCTCTCAGTTTCCTCCTATGTAAAATGTGAATAATAGTAACTACAGTATCTATCTCGTATGAGTGTTAGAAGGCACAAAATGAGTAAACATTTGGAAATGTTCGGCACAAGTTCTGATATGTGGTAAGTGCAAGATAAGGGTCTATTAAGTAAGTATCATGGTGCTTAGAGATTGTTTTTCATTCTGAATGGTATACCTGTCTTAACATATTTCATATGTCAGGAGACTTTAGTCAGTTTATGTTAGGGCTCACTTGGGGATAGGATGAAGGAGTAATAGAGAAGGAGAGATCATCTATATTTATCTCATTTCTGTTCCTCACCATCAGTAAAATAAAATCTCCTCAGGATGGGGAATTTCTGGTTCCAAGGAAACTAAACACACTGAACATGCCTCACTTCACAGAAGCAGCCACATGCAAAACATTTTATAAACTCTTAAAGGTAAGGTGGGAAAATTCTCCAATTATAATCTAAATTCAAATTGCCTCAACTGAATTAGATGACTTAAGACAAAAACTAGAAACTTCAGGGACTCACAAACATCAATTCAGTTTCAGTTTACTTCATAATTATCTTCTGCAGTCCAACCAATCTGACAGTAATCAAAATTCTAATATGCAGTGACATTTAGAATCCTGGCTTAGATAGGTACAAATAGCTTTAGAAATTTTCCTAGAGTCTAGTAGGAAAAAGCACTGGAACAAAAGAAAGACTTCTACATTTGTGGCATTGCCCTTAAACCAACTATTTAACAGAAAAAATAAGAACTGAGATACACAAAAACTGAGATACACTACCTATTCACCTCTAAAGTATTTAAAGGAGCAGTTGACCTTTACATTGTTGAGGTAGTTATATGCTTGTTATTCCATAATTATTTACTTTGAAAATAATATAGTAGCTATTTTAACTTATTTTTTAAATCTTTTACCTTATTCACTTACCTTTTTCCTATAAAAGGAACTCAGATTTTTAAAAAATTTTATTTATTTATTCATGACAGAGAGAGAGAGAGAGAGAGAGAGACACAGGCAGAGGGAGAAGCAGGCTCTGTGCTGGGAGCCGGACATGGGACTCAATCCCGAGTCTCCAGGATCACACCCCAGGCTAAAGGCGGCGCTAAAGCACTGGGCCACCAGGGCTGCCCAGGAACTCAGATCTTAATGATTCATTGACAATACCAAATTTAATCATAATCTCCTCTCAGCTTTAATATAAATCAAAGTTGAAATATGCATATTTTACTGTTGTCATGACTCTCTACTTGTTTTGAAATGATCTTTCTGAAATGTGATCCAAATGACAACCTTCACTGATTTCACCGGAAAGCAACAGAAAATTCTGTGATAAATTATCCAAATAATTTTTCAGACACTCTGAGCATAATAGCTTTATTTTTACAATATCTATTTAAAAATATAAGGTCAAGAAAAAGTGGTTGCAAGAGACTACACAAATTATTAAATGAATAAAATGCCTCATTCTTCTTCTTCCTATACACTTGGACTTTAAAAAAATGGAATGATAGAAATAACTTGATTAACCCCAAAGAAAAAAGGAAAGGAGAGGAAAAGGGAAAACACACGGAAATTTTTGAAAGATTTAAGCTAAATAGATCAATAATTATCTTAATGTAGAAAAACTAAGTACTTGAATTAAAACTCAGAGATTATTAGGATAGATTATATTTAACAACTATATGTTTACAAGACACACATTAATATATAAAGGCCCCAAAAGTTTTTTTTTCTTTTAAGTAGAAGAGATATACCAGCCAAACATTAACTATAAGAAGACAATATATTTATCTATTTATACTTCTAAGTCTATATCATACAGAATAAACTTTAAGGCAGAAGCATTACCAAATACAAGGAGAGACATTTCATTATATATCAGTGTCAGTCCACCCAAAAGAGGTAAAATTCTAATCTGTATGCACATAGTAATATAGCCTCAAATGTATAAAGCAAAATTTGAAAAAAACTAAAATTTGATAAACATACAAATAGGTAATTAGGATGGAAGATTTTAACACTCTTCTCTCAGCAACTGACAGAACAAGAAAACACACACACACATACACACACACACACAGTGAGGAGACAGACAATTTGAATAACACAATTATCAACACTGACCTAACTGACATATGTAAAACTTTGCACCCTAAACTTCAGGATACACATTGTTTTTAAGTATACATAATATATTTACCAAAATTAACAAGTAACAAAGCAAAGTAATAAAGTAATAAAGCAAATCTCGACAAATATAAAAATATTGAGTTCATAAAAGTTTTATAAAAAACCTCAAATATTTTGAAACTGGTTTTAAAAACTTTAAGTATTTTGAAACTTAGGAAAACACTTTTTAAATAGCTCATGGGTTAAAGAAAAATATATAAATTCTAAAATATTTTAAGCCAACTAATAATGAAAACATAGTATTTCAAAACCTGTGGGATGTAAAATGGAACTGTGCTTAAAGCAAAATTTATGTCTTTAAAAAGAATGCTTGTTATATCAGAAAAAATAAAGACTGAAAATAGGTCATCTCGGTATTAATTTTAGAAAATTAGAAAAAAAATAACAAATTAAATCCAAAGAAAACAGAAGAACAAAAATACTAAGGAGCAGAAATCAGTGAAATATAAACAAATCATAATAGAAAAAAATCAACAAAGCCAAAAGTTTGTTCTTTGAAAAGACTAATAAAATTTATAAATGTCTGAAAATACTGACCAAGAAAAAAGTAAAAAATATACAAATTACCAATATCAGGAATGATTTCTATTTCCTACCAATATTTGAAGATAATAAAAATTACTGAAAAAGTTATGCCAATTAATTTCAAATTGACACATTTCTAGAAAAACACAACTTATCAACACAGAAAAAATAGAAGCTTTGAATAGTCCTATGTTTGTAAAATACATATTTCTGTATCTATTAAATGAATTGAATAATAATAAAAATCCTGCCACAAAGAAAAATCTAGTCACTGGTGGCTATTGATGAATTTTAGCAAACATTTAAGAATCAATATTAGTCTTACTCAAACTCTTCCCCAGAATAAGAAATAGAAAATAGTTCCCAACTGAATGAAATTTTATAAGGAAAAATAATAATGGAAGTAGATTTTTAAAATGGCTTGTTTCCATCATCAATAAACTTTAGACACAAATACAATTTTGTACCTCTTAGAAATTCTTTTTATCTTGTCCTGATTTTGAACTTTAAACAGAATTCAAAGAAGGAGCTGCTTCTTTGTGTAACTACATTTGTACTAAAAAGATAAAGGAATTCATGTATTTAATAAGTCTTTATTGATCACCTCTGTTCTCCCTTCTTTTTACCTTCTCTCCTGACATTGGGCTTTTCCCTACTACATACAAACATGCTCAATTGCCTCTTTTCCTCAAAACTTCCCCCCTTAGCCATGCAATTTCCTCTGTTACCATACTGCCTTTCTTAACCATCCAGACTTGAAAAAATTTAACCCTGATCTAATTTTCACTTCCCCTTTTGTCTATCAGTCTCAACAATCTGATTTTCAAGCATTTCACTCAAACTACTTTTAGAAAGGTTACCCATGAACTCCAAATTGCCAAATGCAATGTAAACTTTCCAGCCTTTATTTTACTGGAGCTTCTCCTGCATTGACACTGTTAACATGTACTGATTCTCAAAACTACTCCCTTGACAACCTTGACAATAATCTCTTCTGGCTTTCTAATCATTATGTTTCTGCCTCTTTGGATCCTTCCTCTTCTGATCGCCTCACATCTTTCCTTCCTGGACCCAAGGGGTGTCCAGACTGTTTGAAGTACAGTTTCAAAACAGCCTTTCAGAAAAAGTTAAAGGAATGCAAATTCAGCGCTTATGTATATGAGGTAGAACTGCTTCAATATATTTCTAAACAGACACTAGACAATTTTTTAACATAGGCAGTATTCTTATTTAGCAAAATTTTTGCATATCCATAATTGCCATGCTAAACCTTTAAAGAAACATTTTACTTTTGCTTATTACCAAAAGCTTAAAGTCTAAAATATAAAATGTAATATATGCTAGCATGTTATCAGAAATTCTGATTTATTAATTTGCTTTAATCTGGATTAAAATTGCTTCCAACTCCACCTTCCATTGAAACACGTTAAATGACTTGAAATGCATAAGGAGTTGTATTACTATACTTAAAATAAATAGCAATATTCAATAGAAGAAATACCTACAAGTTTAATTTCTGTCTTACTTATCTTTTGAAAATTTGGGATCACTTTTTGCTTCCAAGATAAATCAGAATTTTCAGAGTTTAAAATATAAGTGAAAAGGTTGATAAGACATATATTATTCTCTCTCAAACCCTTCAGAGTTAAACCAGCTAATCACCAGGGTTTCAATTTCATATACAGCACAGAACCTGCGATATGTTCTTCCTGAAGCACTTCACAATTAGCCCTTTCAACAAGTCAAATAAGAATTTGATTATCATCTTCATCTAATAGCCCAAGGCCTTTTCCTGGTAGTCACTTTGCTCTAAATTAAACTACCCATGAATATGCAAGTCAATAATTATAGAGGAAGTATATAATATTAACCACGAGAGTTCTACTGAAATGTTAGAAAATTATGACTTTTCTGAGTACCAGGAAAATATTTAAATTAGCTTGCCTTTTGAGAAAAAAAAAAGTTGTGGAACAGTTTTTGCATTTGTCAAACACTTGTTTTGGATCAGCAGAACAGGTGCTCTTCACCTCACTGTACACTGCTACTACATTTTAAAGTCCAAATATGTCCTCAGATTAAGAAGCAAATGTTATATGAAAATAACCACCTGTAAACTCAATATATAGATTCTGGTCAATTTCCTGAAAGCAGTATTTATAATCAAGCTGGGAAATTTTATAAAATGGTAAAATGCATGTTAAATTCATACAGGCAAATCATTTCAGCTATTTGTCTACAGATTACAGTCTCACATGGGCAGTTGGTGGCTCATCTCATAATTTATAGCCTACTGATTAATAATCTAGTCCATCACAAAAGTGGAGAAAACCAACCATGAAAATTTAGGATATTTATTTTAAATTTCCAAGTCTTTCTAAAAATATTTTAAAGACATTGTCTGACAAAAGACTATATTCTTTAGTTTATCTCTAGTGCTTATGTAATCCTCTCATCAAATAAATATGAGTCATTAAGGATTGAAAATTTTCTAAGTAGGAAAAAACTTGGTGAATGAGGAAGAGCTTGCGTGGAAAGGCTATTCTACTTGGAAAGGGATAGCTCAGGCTTTTAAATAAATGTTCGTGTTTAAAGGATATGAAGTTATTAAATGGAAATAGACCCTGTAACTCCTTCATTGTATTTCAATTCATTCACCAAACATGTGGCCATTCTTATAAATTCTCTCTTCCTATATAAAATGCCCGGCTGCCCTTTGGGTCACTCCGAAGGGGTCTGTGAAAGGTAAATATGTGCCCTGGCATGTAACTCGATCTTAAGAAGGAGCTCACTAATTTCTATTTAGATAACTCTTCGTAGAATGAAACATGTTGTAAAAATGCTGGTCACTTCTTTGAAAGGGCCTGCATACTCATAGTATAAAGACAGAATAAAGGAGGTCATAATAGTGTGTATGATGTCTGATGTCTGATTGAGGTAAATTTGAGCATTTACAAGAGGTGTTTGGACTGTCTGTTTCCCATTAATGATAGAACAAAGCACAAGTGGCAGCTACTGCCTCTGCCTCCCCACCCACCTCAGTTCACCCCTGTCAATCTTAACCGCAACAGATTGTTCTCTTAACTGACATGAACAGAAGTGCTCCACCATGAAACCCTATCTTTTGACAACGACTCTCCTAGCAGAACCAGAGTAAGATGAATGAGGCAGAAAAGAACACTGAATCAGAGTATCATCTTACTAAGCCTCATCTTGCCTTACTTCCATCCCAGGTTTCTTCTCTGCTCCTCAGCACAGAAGATAATGGGCTAAATTTGTCCAGGGTTCCTTTTCATACCCTTTCAACTCCCACACCCTTCTCCCTCCCATCTTCCCAGTCACAGCTCCATAACCCTCTTCAAGGGAAATCTCTGTTTCCTATTAAAGTGGACTTTCTCAGTTCTTAACCGCCAACAAACTCCAGTTCTTCCAAAATGGTTACACCGAAATAACAACTGTAATAAATTAACCCATTCTAATGGGGATGGATAGAAAAGCCTGAAACCACCCTCCACCCCACCCCTCCAAATGAATACATTCTGGCAATATTTTAGAATAGTAAAAGATATTTTCGGGCCAAATAAAAAAGGGGGGCAACTGGGGGTTGGGTGAAACCTAATCTTCTCCTCTCTTTTTCTCCTCTTATAAAACAGTTTCTATCTTATCGGGTAACTCCTAAATTAGACATGCTGTCATTGAAAAAGTCAAGTACCAGAGTTTGAGACCCTCTCTGCAAGTTGCTAGCTGTATTTCCTAGAGCAAGTCATTAAACTCTAAGCCTTAGGCCCATCAATTGTAAATGAAGTTTGTAAAAATATCAAAGACTTGTATGGATCAGAATGGCTTTTATATAAACCTGTAAAGCATTATAAAAGTGAAAACTTTGCTTTTGCTATGTAATAGTCCTGTCACAAACCCTACCGATTGCATTGTGTGACTCTTAACTTACCAGTCATTACGATATTTTTTCTAGTTTTAATCAATAAACAATCAGATTCTTCACTGCTGCATTTTAAAAGTTATTACTGCTTTAGCTCATTATAATTGATAACATTTTTCTAATGAATTATATGTGGTACATTCTTTGTGAAAAATAACCAGGCAAAAATAACTAAAGGTAAGACCTTGGTGTATGGCCAAGCTGTCATCACTGAAGATGGGCTTGGCTTGTGTGAAGATGGTTGAATTACCAGATAGTCCAGGACAGAAATATACTGTCTGTGTGCCAGGTAGGTAAGCAAAGAAATTAAAGCTCAGTGATATAACTAAGCATAGCTGTGGGAAACAAGGAAGAGGTAGACCAGATCCACCAGTTTCCAGGAAAGCTATTACAAAAGAGGAGATTAACATTAAAGAAAGGGTTAGAGGGGCCCCCTGGGCGGATCAGTGTATGAGCGGCTGCCTTTGGCTCAGTTCATGATCCCGGGGTCCTGGAATTGAGTCCCTTATCAGCCTCCCCATAGGGAGCCTGCTTCTCCCTCTGCGTATGTCTCTGCCTCTCTCTGTGTGTCTCTCATGAATAAATAAATAAAATCTTAAAAAAAAAAAAAGAAAGAAAGAAAAGAAAGGGTTAGAGAGTCATGAGTGAGAAGGTAAAAATCACAATGTGGCCACATCGCTAAGTAGTGAAAATAGTGATCCATGGTTAAGATCTTGACCTATAGCTGTTATGAAAAGACAGATGGTCACAAGTTGACCTATACTTCCAACACTTACCAACAAAGTATAATTATACATTTTATTCTAAAGCTTCCCAGAATCTTTTTCTCACTGAAATTAATCTGAATTTCTTTGGCAGTAAGAAAACACAATGACTGGCTAGTTCAAGGTCACGCAGTCCTAGGAAAACCTAAGTAACGGATTTTTTATAATCATTTTTGATGTTTCTAAAAGAGATGGAGATAACTTTATCTCTTTCAAACATCTCTCTTCTTTTGAACACATTCTTCACATTAATTTAAACATCTGTAATCATGCTATATGTTGGCTTCTATCTTTTAAAAAAATCTATTATCAGAAAAATGTTCCATTTAAATGTCAAAGTAGATGAAAATGTATTTTTGAAATAGGATCTCCTGTACTATTTTCCTTATTTCCATGATAAAATCACTTATCTTGAAGGGTCATGAACTCTTTTTATAAGAAAATAGTTCATGAGGACTCATGTCATCATCTGTGACCCATTATCTTTCTGAAAACATGCTATAAATGGAATAATACACTGACAACATTGCTTTGACTATAATGGATCATTTCAACTATTTTAAAAGGACATAAGGTATAGTATTATATTAATGAAAAGTGTGCATGTGAATGAACTTCTTATAGCTTTTTAAAATAAAAATTAGCTCATTGTTTAAACAAAATAAATTTTATTTTTATATCTTCTCTCCAACAATTTCAATGTTAAAAATTATTGGTTTGATTTTCTCTTTATTGCAGATTTCAGGTTAATCCTTCTTTTAACTGAGATCCAAGGGTCTCCTCTGTGTTTACTCTTTGAGCTGTATATACTATCGTTTTTACCACGGAAAATGGTCATGTTCTTTAATTGCAGAAGTTTTTTTTTTTAAGATTTTATTTATTCATTCATGAGAGAGAGAGAGAGAGGCAGAGACACAGGCACAGGGAGAAGCAGGCTCCATGCAGGGAGCCCAATGTGGGACTCAACCCCGGGACTCCAGGATCACATCCTGGGCTAAAGGCAGGTGCTAAACCACTGAGCCACCCAGGTGTCCGGAAGTTTAGACTAATGGTTCAAAATTACATTAACAAACTAATGATTTACCAAAAATAGTGATTTTCTCCCATAAGTAAAAAATGCATCTCCTTAGATCTTGAAAATACATAATAAATTTACAGATGTTCAGGGAGAGAATGGAGCTGATCCAGGGAATGAAAATGTAGAACACCTGTGAGATATGAATATGATGAATATGACAGAGTTTTTTTTTAAAAAAATGGAATTAAGAATGAAGAAAATCAGTCATGATACCAAATAGAATAAATATGTATTATTCAAGAATTCCCAGGATATTAGAAGAGTGGAAATGTGGCCAGATGAAAAGGATGTTAGGATGTAGAAAATTTCTTGTCTTCTTATGAGGTACAGATTTTAAAATACATCTAAGGCCAAAGAGAAAAGAAAAATCACAAATTACAATTACACTATACATTGTTAAAATCCAGCATATTTGAGATATGTCCTTTCCTTTGTGATGCTGATATAGAAAATTGTCAATAAAATGTGGCAGAGCAGATCAGATGCAGAAATGTCTAAAGATATTTTAATAGTAGTTATTTCACAATAATGATATTATACTATCTTTTTATTTTTCTAAGTTTTTCCTAAAATTCCTATATGATTTTCCATAACATATACCCTTTTAAGTATAAGAATGGAGAGTTGTCCTGGGCAAAAGGTTGGTAGTACATAACTTACTTTTTTACAAATCAGTTCCTTTTCTAAACTTGTTTTGATATCTGAGAGCTAATATAACATTTTTCTCTATTAGATATAGCACTGAAAATGACTGTATAGACAGCCAATTTAAACATTTATTCAGTTTATTCAGTAAATATTTGCTGAACATCTACTATGTGCCAAGTATTATTCTATGTGCTAGGATGCAAAAATGAACAAATCAATAGAGATTATATAATGGTGACAGGAAAGAGCTTCTGAACAAATGAGCAAGTCAAGTGCAGACAAGTGCTATGGAGAAAAGTAAATAGAATGACATTGTAAAAAATATTTCACAGTAAAGAATAAGATACAATGAACAAATACATGCATATAAACTACCCTGCTACATGACACAGATGAAGCAAATGGGGAAAGTATGCAAAAGACAGTAACATTTGAAAATTGGCCAACAAAATAGAAAAAAATGCTTTTCCTCACATAAAACACACAAGTAGTCTCTAATAGAGTCAAGATATATTAATAATCTGAAATAGTATATAGAGTTGTGGGAAAAGATCTTCTTTCATGCACTTTTCAATAGCACACATCTGTACAGAAGGATATCTGTACCAGGGTGTAGTTTATAATAATAAAAAATTAGAAATAATTTAAACATGGCATAGGTAAGGGGATAGATAAAATGTGGTACATATTTAAGATGAATGATATAATAAATATACATATATATACATACTATATATAACTACATCAATATATTTTATTCCAAAAACATTTTGAATAAAAAGGAGACAAGTTGCAAAATGACCAGAATAGCTTGTTAACATTTTGTGATTTACATGCACACACCAAGCAAACAAACAAAACAATGCCATATGTGCCATACATTTTCTATAGATATATCTAGACAGAGGTAAAAGTTTCGTGCAAGTACTAGAATAACAAACTAAACATGGTAGTGACCTTTGGGGAATGTAAGGTGGACCAGAATTGGGAAACAGAGGTCAAATGGAATTTTAACTTTATCTGTAACATCCTACATTCCAATTTAAATAGACTATATATTCACATATGTGGTAAGCTGAAAATGTCTCCAAAGATATCAGAACCTATAAACACCACCTTATAGGACAAAGACTGTGCAGATGTATTTGAATTAAGGATTCTGAGATGAGAAGATTATCCTGGATTATCTGGATGAATCCCAAAATAATCACAAATTTTCTTACGAGAGAGGTTGAGGGAGATATCACAGAGGACAGAGCAATGTGAAGGTGGAGCAGAGAGATTTGAAAATGCTGCCCTTGAAGACTGGAGCGATGCAGCCATATGCCAAGGAATGCCAGAAGCCACCAGAAACTAGAAGCCAAGGATGCCTGGGTGACTCAGTTGGGTAAGTGTCTGCCTTCGAGTCAGGTCATGATCCCAGGGTCCTGGGATCAAGCCCTGAATCAGGCACTCTGCTCTGCAGGGAGCCTGCTTCTCCCTCTCCTGCTCCCCCTGCTTGTGCTTGCTCTCTCTCTCTCTCTCTCAAATAAATAAATAAAATCTTGAAAGAAAGAAAGAAACTGGAAGCCAAGAAATGGATCCTTCCAAGGAGTGTCCCTGCCAATGTCATGGCCCAATGAAATTGATTTCTAACTTAGACCCTCTAGAACTATGAGAGGATAAATTTCTGTTGTTTTAAGTCACCCAGTTTGTGGCAATTTGTTACAGCATCTACAGAAAACTAATACTATCTGCACTTATATAATCTTTTTCAAGAGTACACATGGGGAAAAGGTTGCTAATAACTATTATTTCTGGGTCATGGGTTGTAGGCAATTACTACTTTCTTCCTTTTCTGAATTTTTCAAATTTAAAATAAAGGAAAAGAACAACAATAAATATCAGGAGAAGGAGAATGAAAAAGAGAGACATTCTGAGAAACCAAGAATTGGAGCACTTACGCAGTTTTACTTTTAGAGCTAAAATTTCTCGATTAGGGTGTTAATTACAGCATATTAGTTTAAAGATTATATACTTCTCTAAAATGGACTAATGTCACTAAAGCAAATGGCCATTCCCTTTAATTTGGTTCATACACAATTTCAAAGCCTTTGGTGTATCTTGGAGAAAATCTAGGTTGTCTGGAATACTCTTAGATCTCTTGATTGTTTTTAACACCTTGGAATTAGCATTACACCATTAACCCAGCTTGGCCTAGGGGCTTCCAAATCACAGCAAGTCCTTAGCTTCTATCTAATACAGAACCTAGAACCTTGTGTGAATAACCACAAAGAAATGACCAGTGACTGTCCACATTTAATCCATATTAGTAGTCTTAAGGCTGGCTTATGCTTATCTGCAAGTATACAGTACCTACACCGGTGCCTGCTGCCACCCCTTAGTTTGCAGCTGCATCACTCTACTATTCATTGATAGTTTGAAATTAATTAATTTTCATAATGATTCAAAAATGTCCCAAGACTGCCTGATAAAGAGCAAGCTTTCCTTTCCCACATCCCCTTTCATAATAGCCATTTGCCCTCTAACAAGGAAAGCCATAATTCTCTTCCCTCCTGAATCCTACTATGATATTTCCTCAGGAAATACCATAGCATTAAAAAAAAAAGAAATACTATAGCATAAATAATCACCCAAGGACATGTAAACTAATTAGGGGAAATAGCCCTATATGCATCTCATTAAGAAATATATTACCAGTTAGGTTTATTTTTCTATTTACTATTCATTTATCATTTGTATATTCATAATAATCATGATGGTAATTTAATTCAGAAATGTTTTAGACTTACAGTTATATGGTCATAGGACATAAAAAGCTGAATCCCAATTTATATACAT
This sequence comes from Vulpes vulpes, assembly GCF_048418805.1. Classification (NCBI taxonomy): domain Eukaryota; kingdom Metazoa; phylum Chordata; class Mammalia; order Carnivora; family Canidae; genus Vulpes; species Vulpes vulpes. The sequence goes on along the minus strand of NC_132787.1, from coordinate 10,160,350 downwards.
ATTCTTATGACAAATAGGTGTGAGAGAATGCTTGTCTTAGTCTAGGTCTACAGTAGGCAAGGCGCCTGGAGTGAAATCTCAGACTTTAATGAGGAGTATAAACCCTGGTCATTTGAACTAGGGAAAAGAACATAAAGGTAGAGAAGGGAGGAAACAAACATAAAGGAGGGACAGATTTGCTATAGCCAGTACCAAGGAGACACAAGACTTGGAAGGAAAATTATTTAACCCAACAACCTTGGCCATATCAAAGCAAAGGTTTATGTGTACTGGCAAGTACATACATTGAATCTTTCCGGAGCCAAGAGGCCTTAGACCTGAGACTTTAGCCATTCACCTCAATTTTATGTTACTTAAAAACACAAATCTCTGCTTTTTTTTATTTTATGTGTTTTGCTATTCTAAAAAGAAACTATAGGAAAGAAAACTCTAGTTTTACTCTTGCAAAACAATTCAGCTTCTTTACATTTTGATACCACAACCAAACTTCTCTGCCTTTAAAAGAACAAACAAACAAAATTTATAGCCTTTTAGGTGTTTAATTTAAAGATTTTGGAATACCAACTGTTTCATTAATCCTAAATTTTCCATTCAAGCATCCAAACATCTTGAATTATGAAGGGCATTTTCAACAGGAAGACAAATAATTACATTACCTTTAGCTTGGGCATCTGATCAAGGAGTTTCCTGTCCCATTTGGGCAAGAATTTCTATTTAGATTACCAGTCAGATAGATGACCCATTATCTTTTTAATCAAGCTAACAACTCTTCAATCATGGTTACAATGAAATCAAAAGAAATACAGAAACATTCATTTTATAGGTGAGAAAGATGCAGGTCACAACACAGTAGAATTCACTGCTCTTTGTGAAAAGCTTCTCATTGCTTCTTTAACAACATAAAGTTAAAAACCACACTAAAATTCGCTTCAAATATAACTTTCAGACCTACAGCAGTACAGTGCCAGTCTATAATTTAATTCACAACCTACATTAGATATAAGGATCCTTAAATACCCTCAAATGTATATTAAAGGATACCTCCCTACCTTTCTTTGGTTGCACTGATTCTTTTTTTTTTTTTTTTCTGAGACACTACATCTAGGACATTTTATATTTGTTATGAGATTATATAAATTGTGTCTCTCTAGCAGTCCTAGTTAGAATATAAGTACTCTTTTAGTTCGTACATTGCTAGACCACGAAAAGAACTATAAGAAAGTTCTTCCCCTTTTGAAGATTGTCCCCCTAGCCCTACAGAAGCTGAACTGGGAATTTGATAAGGAGTGGCCTGCAGATCAATAAGGTGGTAGAATGAAACTGTTTGGGTGATTCTCTAAATGTTTCAACACTCTAGTGTCAAGAGATAAGCCAAGAGGCTATTTCTCTACCTCTTAGCCCTTAACTAATTCTTTATGCCAAGGATCCTGTGTCCTGGTTTTCATTGAAAGGTTGTTTAAAAATCCAGAGATGACTGTTTTCTTTTCTAGATGAAATGCTTTAAATTGTTATTTAAATAAATATTGTTATTATCCAAGTAAAATAGTCATTCAGGTAATTCTTATCTTTGAAAAAGGATTTATCAAGGACAAAAGTTCCCTCTTTTTTGTTGAAAAGCTGAACAATTTTCTACTGTGTTTCCTTTTAAGTGGAGGCCTCTCAGTAATGTCCAACCCTCAATAATAAAACTCTGGGGTGGACCCATCAGCTCTGGGTACATCATTATTTTTCAGGATGATTGGTGATTAACAAATGCATTATATCATCAACTTGCATTTAGTAAGTGCCCAAATGAACATAACATTATGCTGCATTCTGTATGAGGCAAGTTAAACCGACACAATCCCTACCCTTTAGGAGGAAATTATTCATATTTATCAGATAGCAGCATGATGTAATCCATGGAGCATTGAATAAGAGCACATTTTATTCATGAGAATCACTAACTGATACATATCTTTAGGTATCCCCTAGAAAAGCAAAATCAAGAACTGGAGGAGTTACTTGTTACTTTTGCCTATGTATTCAGATAATGACTCTAAATCTCTGCTTCATGTCACTAAGGAGTAATCTAGCCACCATAAAATAAATTTTAGGGAAATTTCTATTTCATCCAGTTAATCATTAAGCTGGTTATTGCAGAGATTCTCAAAGAGTAGCAAACTTATAATTGCCTAAAAATAAGTTTAGGTGGTACATGAAAGAAAATTTTAATAGTAACATATTTATAGGAATGTATATTAGAAGTAATTTATATATCACTCCATAAATTTTTATTTAAAATTTTGATATAAAATATCCTTTTAGATATTTTAGTTTTATATTAAAATATATTAAATAGTGTACAGATATGGAAATAGTCATTAAGTTAGAAAGGAAGAAAATGAGCTTTGGGAAACATTAAGTTAGAGTATGAGCTTAGTATGCAAATAGAAGGATTTCTTTCTATTTTTATAAATGTAAAATACCAAAATGGTCTGGTTGGCTTTTCACATAAAATTCTAGTTTTCAGTTGTGATGTCCTAGTTTTTTTGTAGAATCAAAATAGAATTAAAATACTATGTAAGAGACTATAAACACATCAACAAAACCTATCAAAACTATTCATCAATTAATTTAAAACTTACATGCTAATAAAACAGAAATCATTCTAGTTACAGTAAATAAAATATAATAAATAATTAGGAATAAATTTGGCAAAAGAAGTGGGCTGTGTGCTGAAAACTAAAACTAGAAAACATCACTGAGACAAATTAAAAACCTAAACCATAAAAAGATAGTTCATGGGTTGGAACCCTTAATATTGTTAAGATGTAGTACTCTCCAAATTGACCTACAGAATCAATGCAATTCTTAGGAAAATCTCAACTGATCCTATTGAATAAGTGGATGAGCTGATTTTAAAATTCATATGGAAATGTAAGAAACCCAGGATAATCAAAATAATCTTGGAAAAGAACTTAGAGAACGCACATTTCCTGATTTTAAAACACATACAAATCTATAATAATCAAGGTGCCTGACTACGGGCCCTCCCCACTAACAAAAGCCTCTCAGGGGACAAGACACAGAGCACTCTGCTGGTCAGTACCAATGCAGCCCCAGCGAATGCACTGTAGGTTGGCATCTGGTCTGATGGTTGATACTGCTCAGCTACAAGCTCATGACAGCCCCCAGAATGGCCTCGTAACAGCACAGGAACCAAAATCAGCCCACAAAAGGCACAGTGGGCCACTGCAGCCAAATGGACTGAAGGCAAATGAGGTTCAGCCACAACAGTAGGGGGTATGCAATACACATAAGAGGCACCCTTGAATTGCCTGGTTCTGGTGAACAGATGACATTGTGCTACTTGATACACAGGATCTCTTCTTCATTAGGTCACTACTTTCAAGAGCAGAAGCTGTAGCCAATTTTCCTAACACATAAAAACAAACAAAGAGAGTTAGAGAAAATGAGGAGACAAACGCATATGTTCCAAATGAAAGAATAAAAGCCATAGCAAAAGAGCTAAATGACACAGAGATAAGCATCATAAAGAATTTCATAGTAATGGTCATAAAGATACTTACTGGACTTAAGAAAAAAGAGTGGAGGATCTCAGTGAGAGTTTCAACAAAGAAAAATATAAAAAAGAATCAATCAAAGATGAACTCAATAACTGAAATTAAAAATGCAGTAAAAAGAATCAATAGTAGATTAGAGGAAGCAAAAGAACAGAGCAGTGAGCTGGAAGATAGAGTACTGGAATACGACCAAGTTGAACAATAGAAAGAAAAAAGAATTTAAAAATATTAGAATAGGTTAACAAAACTCAATGACAACATCAAGCATAACATTCACACTATAGGGACCCCAGCTGGAGAAGAAAGATAAGAGGGGGAGGAAATTTTATTTGAAGAAATAATAGCTGAAAACTTCCCTAATTTGGGGAAATAAACAGAAATCCAGATCAGGAAAGCAGAGAGCCCACAACAAAATTAACCCGAGGTCCACACCAAGACACATACTAATTAAAATGCCAAAAAGTAGAGATAGTGTTTAAAAGCAGCAAGAGAAAAAAAATTGCATACAAGAGAAACTCAATATGGCTACAAGATGATTTTTCAGCAGAAAATTTGCAGGCCAGAAGAGAGTGGTATGATATATTCAAAGTACTGAAAGGAAAAAACTTGCAACCAAGAATACTATTCTCAGGAAGGCTATCACACAAATAGAGAGATAAAGAGTTTCCCAGACAAACAAGTTAAAGGAGTTCATCACTGCTAAACCAGCCTTGTAAGAAATGTTAAAGGGAATTCTTTAAGTGGGAAGAAAAGGCCATTATCAGGAGCAAGAAAATTACAAAAGGAAAAATTTTCAGATACATATATGAAAATAATTCACCTTCTGCTAGAATGGATAAACTTTAGACAAATAATATAAATACTGTTTTGCTGACAATGCTCTAAAATAATTAGCATCCATCATTGGCAAGGGGCACTGTGAGCAATAATGCATAGTGGCTAAGATATTGGATTGGGAGCCTGATTGCCTAGATCGAAATCCATCTCTCACTCACCACCTGTATGATCTTTGGCAAGTTACTTAATCTCTCTAAGTCTTAGTTTCTACATTTATAAAACAGGACTAATACAACCTCATAAAATTATTGTAAGGTGAGGATTAAATAATAATGTCAAGTGATTTGAGCAGCATCTGATGCATAGTGAGTATCCAGTAAATGCTATTATTATTTCCTGACCCTACCCAATGATTTATATGCCACTGTATTGATCTACTAACTCACAATAAATACTTGGGCTTATTTCCCATGCCTTATATACACCAGTATAACACATACTTAATTGCATAATGCACATTAATATAATGGACGTTACTGAAGTCTTATATTAACATAAAAAAATAAGGTAAATTCTCTGGTCATTAGTCTTCTTTTGAAAATTTTCCTGGCTATTTTAGCATGATTTTTTTCCTAAATGCAGTTTAAAAATCCCTTTTTTATCTTCAAATTCCAAAGCACAATGCTCTGAAAATAAAGCTTAAAATTGTACTTAACTATAGATTAATATGGACAGAAATGACATCCTGAAAGTACTGAGTCTTCCTATCTATGCATATGCTATTTCCTTTTATTTATTTTACCTTTTTATCCTCTCACATAAATAAATATAACCACAATAATCGAATTTTGTACTTTTATTCACACAGATCATGGAAGAGATAAAACTTTATCTGTGTGCACACATGTACATGTGTATTTGTGTATGTATGCATATATTCACATGTATGTATTCACATATATGCACAAACACAATGAATTTACAAAAGAAATTCCATAGGAAATTCTTAAAATACATATTACAATAATGTATTAATAAACACATCACTTCCAAAAATGACTCCATTAAAGGGGGGAAAGATTATTTAAAACATATTTATGAGGGGATCCCTGGGTGGCTCAGTGGTTTGGCACCTGCCTTCGGCCCAGGGCATAATCCTGGAGTCCTGGGATCGAGTCCCACATCAGGCTCCTGCATGGAGCCTGCTTCTCCCTCTGCCTGGGTCCCTGCCTCTCTGTGTGCATGTGTCTCTCATGAATAAATAAATAAAATCTTTAAAATAAAATAAAATATACTTATGAGTGTGTTCAACTAAAAATTAATCTCAATACTTTATAATTAAACTATGTATATTAATAACTTACAATGTGTGAAGAAATTACAAAAAAGACTTGCCTGCTAAACTGACAAATTATCATATATGTGTATCAAAAACACACACAAACACATCCAAATTTGTACTTTCTAATTGAGCTTATGAGGAGTTTACAAAAGTTATATGTGCCTTAGAGTTGTTAGATTTCACGGCCTTGGGATTTCTACTTGAAATACTTTGTTCACATTGGATAATCAATATGTACAGGGTGAATGGACACTATTTAACATGTTTCTTTACAAGATGAATGTTCATCATTAATCATTTCCCTTCCAGAAAGTCACTTTCTGATCTCTTGTTAGAGAGAAAACAAAAGGACAGCTTCTATGTTCCAGCACGTGGACTGAAACCAGCTCCACAGAAATAGTCTGAAGCCAGAGTCATACTGCCCAACTTCTATTCCATGATATAACAAATACAATGCTTAGCCCTAGAAAGTCCAGTAAGTCAAAATGGGGGATCAGGTGAAGTATAACACAAATCAATGGCAAAAACCCAAAAAGTACATCTGAAACAATACTGTAGACCAACCAGAGGCACACTAACAAGGAAGCTAAAGAAGATGTGGATCCTCTTATGCGCACAGGCCACCTCTGAAAGGCCAAGATGGGCCATATCAACATGATCACATGGTCATTTGTTTTATGGTTGTAAAGATATTTTGTACTCTGATTCTTTAAGAAAGCACCCTTCCCATATTACATAAATCACAGGCCCCAAAAAACCTCAGTCAGCTCCAGCTCTTCACTCTTCTAAATATACTTTTTATGGTTCTTTTTGGAGGTGAGGGAAGCTATATTTTCTACTAAATGTAAAGGAAATGCTATCTCTTAGCTTTGTCAGCACATTGCTCTTGGATATCTCCATCCTGTCACCCTGATAAAGCAAAGGAAAGATGAAACGGATGAATAAATTCCAACTAGTTTAAACTTCTAATTGAAAAGAGAAAAGAATAGTTTGTGAAGAAGGCTAATTTTATTTCACAGGATGCTACTGGCCAACAAATAATATTTGTGCACTCCAAAACACATACTGACATTATAAACTCCTGGCTATGGAGAAAAAGATCAAGAAAGTCCTCATCGTATCATCATCCCCCTTTGTACTAAAACAGCTTCTTCCAGGAGCAAAGAAAGGAAAGGAGTGGGCAGTAGATGCCTCAGACTGTCCCCAAAGTTTTATTTTGGTTATGATTTCACATAGCAGGACTGATGAGAAAAATGCTAAGATTAGTGAGGAAGCATAACTATTTAATAAAATGACATCTGGGGATCCCTGGGTGGCGCAGCGGTTTGGTGCCGGCCTTTGGCCCAGGGCGCGATCCTGGAGACCCCGGATCGAGTCCCACATCGGGCTCCCGGTGCATGGAGCCTGCCTTCTCCCTCTGCCTGTTTCTCTGCCTCTCTCTATCTCTCTCTGTGACTATCATAAATAAATAAAAATTAAAAAAAATAAAAAATAAAATAAAATGACATTTGCTTGAAAGTCACCTTCAAGAATTCAACCTTTTCAAGTGTAAAAGCACTAAAAAACCTCAAAGCTTTCCTTCATAAGGTATAAACTGAGCAGAGTGTTTCTGGGGCAGGGGAACAGCATAGCACATTTCTCATATCTTGCAAATGCAGGTGCAAAACGGGGTGAAAATTGTGGGAAACAAATGATACAAATAATGAAGCAAAAGATCACCAAACCTGAATCATTCTTGAATTGATACTCCTTAAACTTACATAGAACATAAGTTTCTAAAAAAAAAAAAAAAAAAAAAAAAAAAAGAACATAAGTTTCTGAACATTGCTTCTTCATTTTAAATTTATTTACGCACAACATGAACATATTAAAGAAATGAAATATCTAACATTGTTACATTCAGTAATTATTAGAGAGGTTTATACGGCCACATGTTTATGCATTTCTATTCTCTTTTGTGCTAGCACAACTAGCTAGTCCCAAATGTCTGTTATATGATGCTCATCAGGATTTCTAGGTCATCTACTTTGTCTCAATCAAGTGCAATGTTCTCTTCTTTATTTTAGCCACATTTAAAGCAATAATGTAGGAGTACTGAAATGCCACTTCACTAAGGAGCTTTATTTTAATCTCAGATACTTTAGAGCAATTCATGTTCTTTATACTTGACCTGGTTTAATAGACAATTAGAAGTTATTACTAATGTTATACCCTTACTATTTACTTATTGTTTCTATGCCTTATTTCAAGTATATCTCAATTGTAGAGCTGACTAGATGCATAGTAGGTTATAATATGTAAACACATTGTGATTTTTATATTAAAAATTTATATGACTAGTATTCTTCAATGACTAATCAAAGTAATTAAATACTTCAATCTGTTTTCAGAGCTTCCTTAACCCAAAAGAACTCACATATGATGGTGGAGAATCCTTACTACCCTTCAACCATCCTCTCCCTCTTCCATAATTAAGGAACTTCTGACATTTTAGTCAGACTTAAGGATGCACAGAAAATGAACTACATTTCTAGTCTCCCTTGTACCTTAAAGTGGCATATGACTAAATTCTAGCTAATAACATGTAAGCAAAACCATTCTTTAAAAATAGCTGCTTCTTCTCTCTCCAAAAAGAGCTGGCTCACACCATTTAGTCCTTTTTACACCCATTTTTTTCCTTCCTGCTTTTTAGAATGTGGATGGAGCAGCCAATTTGGACCATGAGTAGACTTTGGGAATAGAAATCCATGTATTATAGAAAAAGATAGAAGGAATATGGTTCCTGAGGTATTTGTGGAACAGATTCTCCCTGTAGCATTGCACTGCCCATTTTGGAATCTTATTGATATGTAAATAAATTGTTCTCTTTTTGGAAACACTGTTATTTTGGGTTTCTATTACTGGCAACTGAATATTATCATGTCTAATACATGATATTGCACCAGCTAATTTCCCTGGTCTTCAGTGCTAAATACTAAGATACTTCTCTATCATGTACATCCTCTTTAAGAGTCTCAGTATAGGAAAACATTTTTGTACACCACTTACAAGCTTTACAATGGCAATGAATTGCTATTTATGTCTGATATAAAATAATGCATATCTAAATTTACTGCAGCTAGCTACAGAAAAAGTGGAAAACAAAGCTAATGAAAAAGTCCCTTGGACCTTTTATGGGAAGCTAAACTCTGCATGTGACACTCTAATCAAGTATAAGTTCTTAAAATCTCTTTGTTATCAACTGGCCAATAATTTATCTACATCATAACTTTTGAGGAAAGGAATCAGACAGGAGCCTGTTATGGAACTTCAGATACCCTTGGCTGAATGACACCTTCAGAAAATAAAGAATAATAAGGCAAGTTTTCATATATAGATCCAAACTCCAGATATGTTGGACTTCCTTGAGCTAATTTATGACCATGATAGAGTTTTATCAGTATAAATAAATGAAATAATTAGGCCCAAATTATGTCATGAAAAAAATAGTATTATTAGTTGAACCATTCATTCATTTATTCAATGAACATTTATTAAACTTCTTCTTTGTATAATTTCCCATGTTGATTTCTTCCTACATACAAATAAAATAACCCTCTGCCAGAACATCGTATATTTATATGTAAAGAGAAGTACTTGCTTCATCATTGTACTGAAAATTGTTATAACTTGCATTTTTTAATTGATAACTAAAAATAAATCAGTTTTAACAAGAGCTGTTAAGCCTAAGGTAATAGTATAGTGAGACTATTTAAACCATTCTGATTCATTTATCAAATAAAAATTGCAATAGCTGTACTACTGTTTCATAATTGTAGATAATTTAATGTATTAACTCATTTAGCAAGTATGGGGTTTTTTTGTTTTTTTTTTTTTTTGTTGTTGTTGTTTTAGCAAGTATGTTGACATGTGTACACACACTTCTGATTGACTACTTGGTGTTACATTTTATTAAGTTACAAGGAACATGTATTGAGTAAGACAATATTACTTCCCTCATACATAATGTGCAAATTGGAGAATGACTGACCAGGGTATTTCACTAGAATTAGATTGAAATAAAAAAGGACAGAGGCTGCAGGAGCAGAATGAAGAATTCAACTATAAAAGGGTAAATGTTAAGGCTTGACTAAAGGAGATCGAAGTAGGTAAAGATCCAAGTTAATAAAATCAACAAAGGCAGGCTGGAGTTGGCAAGTACCTTGGACCCTAATTAAAAACCAGGTAGATAGGCATCAGGGAGGACTTGAAACTATACTAGAAGACTGAGGCGACCAATGAAAGATTCTGAGTAACACAACAGCAGAAACTCCAGCCAAAGAGCTTAGCAGCCAAGGGCTCAGGTTCTTACTAGGAGACTAAGAGCAATAGGCATAAGCAATCAACAGTAAAAATTGGGTTTATTGTTGAGTTGAGGAATCTGTGAGCCTAGAGCCCCCTGTATGTTCAGATCAGGGCTAGAATTTGTCTCATTGCAAGAGTATGGTGTGAAACTTCAGAAACACTTGGTTGAATGATACCTTGAGAGAATAAAAAATAATAAGGCAATTCTTTATATAGAGATCCAAACTCTAGATATGTTAGGCTTCCTTGAGCTAATTTATAAGCGTGATAGAGTTTTATCAGTACAAACTGATACTGATATCATTAAAGTTGCCAAATTGTGATCCCTTAAAATCAAGAGGTAGGATAACCTAGTGGAGACCCTGATACAATATTCTTACTTTGGTAGAATTAAGTATTACTGATTAGTCTTGCATCTTCCCAAGGAAAATGCATAATTTACATTATTTTTTTTTAATTTTTATTTATTTATGATAGTCACAGAGAGAGAGAGAGAGAGAGAGAGGCAGAGACATAGGCAGAGGGAGAGGCAGGAGCTTCTCCCATGCACCAGGAGCCCAACGTGGGATTCGATCCCGGGTCTCCAGGATCGCGCCCTGAGCCAAAGCCAGGCACTAAGCCGCTGCGCCACCCAGGGATCCCATAATTTACATTATTATTTGGAATCTGAAATAAGACATTTGGTTTCAAATGTGAGAATATGAAGTTTGCCCTTTAGGCCCTACATCTGATAGCCAAACCCTGAGAGGGAAAACCCAAGAGGTTGAGTCACCTTAAATCAAAACAGCCACTGTCGATGCTGCTATGAGAAAAAAGCAATCAGAACACAGAGATAGGCAGTATCTTAAGCTCCCTACATCAACATAGAGAGGGGCTCAGGTCTTTTATGGACACCAAAAATTTGTGCCAAAATCTGTTTATTTAGCTTGATATAGGACTGTAGCCTACTGAGTTTTCATAGAAATTTCTATCTTACCCAAATTTTACCTTCTCCTGAAATTCTATCATCTTTCAAACAAAATAGAATCCTGGTTTTTTTATTTAGATTGATAAAAAAAAAAAGAAGCAGAGGTAGGGGTGTTTTTCAATCCACATATAGTTTAATATGTGAACTTTCATTAATGATATATGTGTGATTATCAACAGGTAAATCGTTCTGCTATCATGAGCATAAAAAATAGTAAACTTTGAACAAACAATAGATAAAGAGATAATGCCATGTGAAAATCAAAGAGCAAGATTTCTAAAAGAAAGAAAGGAAGAAATCTAAAGTAAAGGGGTAAAATTACAAATGGGCTTTCAGACAAGCTGTAAGTACTCCAGGCCATGAAGGATGATTGAAGACTTGAATTAAAAACAGATTCAACCAACAAGAAACATATTTTGTAAGGAAGGACAGATGTAATGGCTTGAGGGGAAGAAAAGAAGTAAGCGATGGAGCAGGGAACATGAAAGAGTGACTCAGCTATGCAGTCACAGAAAGGTGATCAAGAGAAGATGAGGTTGAAAAGTACAAAACGAATAGAGACTGACTTTGCAAGTCAAGCAGGAAATTTCAAATTAATTTCAGGGTTCACTTAGACATTGTGAAATGGTAGCTGATACATAATTAACCCTCTCCTCTTCTTAAAATTCTTGAGATAGGAAGAGGGAAAGTTTGCAGGGAAATGAACAGGGAGAAACTCAAAGAAATTAACAGCTGTCTACACATAAGAAAGCACTAGTAGGAAAAAAATTCAAGATGAGACAATTCATCAATCACCAAATTTAGTACCATCAGTATGCAAAGTACTGTGCTATGGAAGAATGACCTTAGTTCCACCTCTTAAAATATCATCTCATGCAAGCTCTCGGCTTCTTTGAGCAAAAGGATCTTTATCCAAAAAGTGAGGATAACAACATATATTTAACAGAATATTATCAGGACTAAATCCAATAAATTGTGGTAAATTGCTATGTAAATGATATGCATCATTGTTGAAAAAAATAGTAGCAGACATTTGTTTCAGAGTATTTTTAATCAGAAGAGAAAAAATAAATAATCTGAAGAGGAAACTACTTAGACCAGTGGTCTTGTGTCCCAAGGGAAACAGTGAGGGAGCAGGAAGTCACTCAAAGCAATCCAGCTAGAGTTCATGATTCTAAAATACTTGGGTATACTGCGTTAGCCCCTGATTTCAGGGAATTTGTAATCTAGTTTAGGGGAAAAGGAAAACATGTGGAATATTGAATAATAAGATAACAAAAAGGCATTATCATAAAGGAACCCATGATCCCATATTAGATGAATTTTAGAGACAGGGAGATTTGTGCTGGAATGTTTCTAGAACACCTCCTAGAAAAGACTTGGGTTATGCCTATAAGGATGACTGTAATTGGATAATCAGGATGAGGAATAAGAATAGAAGAAAACAGAAAAATAATGAGGCTAAAAATTTAAAGCACAGATATTCAGAGTACTGAGTCTGTTTATATTAAATAAAGAGCTAAAAAATGTAATATAAATTTTAAATGCTACTTACATTGCATTGAAATGGAAGAAACTGGCCACAAATGATGATACTGTTCCACCACAGAGGATGTAACTCTGAAAACAATTCATTACATTATTATTTGAGGGATGGCTAAAGTAAATGACTGTGTGATACACTTATCAGAGACCAAAAATCAATGGAAGAAAATAAAAGCCAAAATAAACACAATAATAATTTTGTTAAAGGAATTATTTTCTATTTAGACAAAACAATACTATCAGGAAATAACCTAGTTTAAACATATTACTCCCTATTTTTTTAAAAAATTTTTTTATTTATTTATGATAGGCACACAGTGAGAGAGAGAGAGAGGCAGAGACACAGGCAGAGGGAGAAGCAGGCTCCATGCACCGGGAGCCCGACGTGGGATTCGATCCCGGGTCTCCAGGATCGCGCCCCGGGCCAAAGGCAGGCGCCAAACCGCTGCGCCACCCAGGGATCCCTTACTCCCTATTTTTATACTTACTTCAGATTTAAGCAAAAGTATGTTGTTTAAAAACTGCTTGTTTTCATTGGCCTTGAAAGAAGTTAAGAAAAGAAAATTTTAATATTAAGAATTTTTAATGCTTTTTGAGAAACTCCTAGACCTTATCACAACCTGGTCTTACTAAGTATAAAAACTGCAATTGTACCATCTCTACTTATTTTGTGGGAGCTTTGAAAACACTAAATTGAAACTCAGAGTGGAATCACAAATATAAACATGCAAGAGAAAAGGAATCTGTGTTTAAATTAAAATTAAGCTGACAAAAGTTGCTTTCAGGGAACACAGATCTAGAACAAATTCTCGCTCTCTTCATCTCTCTCATTCCTCTTCTTTAGTCTTCCAGCTCCTGCCAGAAGTGCCAAATGTGAATGTTATGTCTGTTGAGTCAGAAGCATGAGAATATTGTTCAGGTGGTCCTTGGGCAACTTTTGGTAAGACCCTACCACATCATTACCAAAACTTTTCTTCCATTGAAGCATTTCTTATGAAAATACAAATAGTATCTGGCAGGAGTAATGCATTCCACTATTAAAACCATGATTAACATTTCATTACCAGCTTAGCTACCTATTTTCCTAGTAGGACTTATCTCCCTGGATGACTTACTTGAGAGAATGGGAAATTAGGGAAGACTTTTTGGCATGGCTTATATATTATTTAGGATTCTTTAGTAACAAGCAACAGAAACCAAACCTGGCTAGCATAAGTCAAAAGAAAACATAAAGATATGAGCAGCTTACATGCCATAAAGGAGAGCTGAAGAACAGGCTGGAAGAAGTGGAGCTAGGCGACTCCAGAAAATCTTTCCAACTCCATGTGTCCACAAATGCTCAGATATAAACAACAGTCACTACTTCACACAAGAGTCAATTCCCACAAGAGTAATTGATTTGCCTTATTCGAGTAGCTTACCTTACTCTTGACAACACTGGGGAAGGTCAGAGGAAGCATTTGGCAGGAAGAATTTCTTTGGTTTCTGTAGGAGAAAATCAAAGATTTGGATTTCCATCATGTCAGTACTGCACACAACTAAAAAGTTTATTTGAAAAGAACAAATCAGAGTACTACTAGGAAAGGGAATAGAATCTGGGCAGCCAAAGAAATCAAATATCAAGTAGCTACAATACAAAGTCTTTATGAATGGTTCCCAAGTGAAGCAGCTCTGGACACCAAAAGTCAGTGCCCTAGAAAGAAATAACAGCTTTATTTATTTATTTATTTATTTATTTATTTATTTATTTATGATAGACATAGAGAGAGAGAGAGGCAGAGACACAGGAGGAGGGAGAAGCAGGCTCTATGCCGGGAGCCTGACGTGGGATTCAATCCCGGGACTCCAGGATCGCGCCCTGGGCCAAAGGCAGGCACCAAACTGCTAAGCCACCCAGGGATCTCCGAAATAACAGCTTTAAATGCATATTTATTCAACACATAAAACATAAATTATTGAAACAATTCATTAGTTATTGTTTGAGCAATAGCAAAAATGACTGAATATAGAACGTATTAACTAGACACCAAAAACCAGTAAAAATGTTATACCAAATAAAAATAACAGCATTAAAAAGAAATTTAATGGATACACTAAAAATATACAACTAGGTAAGAGCACAGGCCCTGGAGTGACCCTGAATAAGCTACTCAATCTCAAATAATTCATGTAACTATGTGTGTCACAAACACTGCTTTCATCCCAGAGACAAGCCAAAATTCTTGACAGTGGCATATGTAACACTTACAAGTCCCTGCATAAACCTGAGGTACACATGAGGTCACTTCTCTTTTAGGTTTCTAATTAATTGTTTAATATCATACTGTCTTTTTAGTAGGAAGTTTAGGATTTCCCTTTGGGCTCTTTGTTTCCCCGTTCCAAAATCCTTCTCTACGCAGTGGAAAAGAGGCTCATTCTGTCTTCTCCACTGAAGCAGAGAGGAAACTGATTCTGCCATTGTTTCTTTTTGTTATACAGTATTACTGTTGAAAGCTAGTTCAAGAGACTGTCAGACTGTGCATGTCCACTGGTGACATGCATCCCTGCTCAGGCAACCTCAGGTCATGAAGAGAGGATGAGCTCACTCATCCAGGGATAAACTCCACGGAGGTTGCCCCACACTTGGTTCCCAAGCTTACACAGAGCTGTTTCCATTCTTTACCACATTAAAGACTAAAGACCTAGAATTACTGACCTTTTTTCCTCAGGATCTGAGAGTGTTTTGCTTTTATATTCTACGAACTCAAAAATTCAAATTACATCATCTTCCCCCTGACAAGGAGCATTCTCAAAAATTGTCCTAAGAAATGAAATCCTCAGTCTCTCCTAGGCATGACCACCCCTTTTCCCCCACACACACTTCTGAAGGAGTCTACATTCAGTGTCTCTCCAATATGGTTCACTGGGCTATGGGAAACTCTCCAGCTGATTGTCAAATAATCACTTTTGACTTCTCTGTTCTTTGAAATCAAGTTTAAGCACAATTTTCTTATTCTATGTATAATGCCAAGTAATCCTCTTTTGTGAGCACATGTTAAATCAGTTATATGAATTCTCTATTTGCTTCTCAATGCATGCAGAAAAAAGTCCATGGCCTGTAAGGCTGGCCGTACATGATCTGGCTCACACTGTTCTGAAGCTTATCTCATACCATACATCCATTGCCCCAGTGACACTAGCCTTCACTTTCTTCCTTGAAGATGCTACATTCATGTCCTGCTCATTGCCTTGGACTTGGCACTCCCTTTTGAAGGCTTTCCCATAACTCTTCAAATGGCTGGTCTAACTTCACTTCTTGGCTTCAGTGTCACCACCTCAGAGTCCTTCCCTGAATTCCTTCATCATAGTCGCTCCCTAATTGCATCACTCAATTTTATTTCATCTGTAATCTTATGATTTATCTTTTTTATTGTTCAGTTTGCCATCTCCTACTAGAAGTGTCCTTCTTCTTGTTCATTGCTGTTTGCAACTCCTAGAAGTTGCTGAAACTAGTAGGTAATCAATAAATATTTCTTAAATAAAATGAACTAATCTATATGAAGCATTGCTTTTTGTTGTTGTTGTTGTTGTTGTTGTTGTTAGTATCTGTTTCTCTGTCTGTAAAGATGAAGATAACATCTGTGCTCTGGGAGGATCAAATAAGAAAAGAGGTTATGAGAGCCCTCTGATACGATACTATCACAAACGTGTAATTATAGCTGTTCATAAGATATTAGAAATAGAGAATTGATAAGCACTTACCTACAGGCTCTGAGCTCCAGGGCAGGAAGTGTATCTATTCCCCTTATCACCATGTATTCCATGCTTAGCATAGGGTTGTCTGCCGTGTAAATGAATATTTGTTGAATGAATGGATGAATCAATAAATAAGCACAGTAACTCTTTGCCTCCAGAAAGACTTCCATCTAAAAAGAATAAATTTAATTGTAGTCCTTAATGAAGAATTACATCAGTATTTTTGTGTTCTTTTTTTAAGATTTTTATTTATTCATGAGAGACACAGAGAGAGGCGGAGACATGGGCAGAGGAAGCAGGCTCCCTGTAGGGACCCCCAATGTGGGACTCAATCCTAGGACCTCGGGATCACAACCTGAGCCAAAGGCAGATGCTGAACCACTGAGCCACCCAGGTGCCCCAATATTTTTGTGTTCTATTCTTCATTTATTCATTCATAAGAATTATTGGGTGCCTACTATGTGCCAGACACTGTGCCAAATGCCAAGGATACAATGATAAAAACTAGCAAATCAACCAACCAACCAATAATGTCCCTGTCCTCATGGATCTCAAAGTATGGTGAGAGATATTAGTCAATTACTTACAAAATTATTATGCATAACTATTTAAGCTAGATGTTCTCAGACAGAACATATATTTTGGGTATTAAAAAAAATAACTTTTGTTAAGAGAGAACTGGATCCAGGAATATACAAAATAAATTGATATTTTTGGCTCATCCACATAGAGGTATTAAATTAACTACAGAATAATTCACATCTATAATTTGTTTTCAGGGGAAATTTCCTCTAACTCTCTTTATCCTTCATACTTCATCCATTTCTCTCCACTTCACCACCCCCTGTCCCTGGCAACCACCAATCTGTTTTCTATATCTATGAACTTGATTTTTTTCTTTTAGATTTCACATATAAAAGACATGCTGTGATTTTTTTGTCTTTCTCTGACTTAAATTCACTTAGCATAATGCCCTTAAGATCCATCTATGTTGTTGAAAATGGCAAGATTTCATTACTTTTATTGAATAATATTCCATTGTATATTTATATACGACAATGTCTTTATTCCTCTATTAGTGGACACTTAGATTGTTTCCATTTTTTGGTTATTGTAAATAATGTTGCAATAAACATGAGAGTGCATCTATCTTTTCAAATTAATGTCCTCATTTTCCCCAGAAAAATACCCAGAATTTAGATTGCATGATCATATGGTAGTTCTACTTTAATTTTTTGAGGAAACTCTATACTGTTATCCATAGTGGCTACACTCATGTACTTTCCCATAAAGAGTGGGCAAGGGTTTCCTTTTCTCCATATCTTAGGCAACATTGTTATTTCTTGTCTTTTTCATAATAACCATTCTAACAAATGAAAAGTGATATTTCATTGTGGTTTTGCTCTGCATTTCCCTTAATGAATGTTGACTATGTTCTCACGTACCTCTTGGCAATCTGTATGTCTTCTTTGGAAAAAATGTCTATTCAGATCTTCTGTTCATTTTTAAAAGCAGATTTTGTTTTACTATTGAGTCTATGAGTTCTTCATATCTTTTAGATATTAGTTTCTTATCAGATACATTATTTGCAAATATTTTCTCCCATTTAGTAGGCTGCCTTTTCATTTTGTTGATGGTTTCCATTGCTGTGCAGAAGGTTTTGAGTATGATGTAGTTCCACTTATTTTTGCTTTTGGCATCAGATTCAAAATATAATCACCAAGACCTTTGTCAAGGAGCTTACCACCCATGTTTTTTTAGTTTTATGGTTTCAGGTTTTTAATCCACTTTAACTTTTGTGTATCATGTAGGATAGTGGTTGAGCTTCATTCTTTCATGTGGCATTTAAGCTTTCCAAATATCATTTACTGAAGACGCTTTGTTTTCCTCTTTGTATATTCTTGGCTCCATTGTCATAAGTTAATTACGTATGCATGGGTTTATTTCTGGGCTATTTCATTCCATCAATCTGTATGTCTGTTTTTATGCCAATACCATACTGTCTTAATTACTATAGCTTTGCAATATAGTTTGAAATCAGGGACTATGATGCTTCCAGCTTTGTTTTCTCAAGATCACTTTGTTGTTTTTGTGGTTTCATACAAATATTAGGATTATTTGTTCTATTTCTTTGAAAACTGGCATTTGAATTTTGATAGTGATAGCTTGAATCTGTAGATTGCTTTGGATAGTGTAGACATAACAAAGTTGATCCTTCCATCAGCACGATACATCTTTCCATTTATCTGTGTCTTCTTCCATTTCTTTCATTAACATTGTGTAATCTAAATATACAGGTCCTTCTCATCTTTAGTTAAATTTATTCCTAGGTATTTCACTCTTTTTAATGCAATTGTAAATGAGATTCTTTATTTCTTCTTGTGATAGTTCATTAGTGTATAGAAACAGATTTTTGCATATTAATTTTGTATCCTACAATAACTTTACTGAACTCATTGATTAGTTCAAAACGTTTTTTGAGTCTTTAGGGTTTTCCATGTATATTGTCTGCAAATAGTGAAAGTTTTACTTCTTCCTCACCAATTTGGATGGCTTTTATTTCTTTTTGCTGTCTGCTATGGCTAGGATTTTCAGTACTATATTGAGTAACAGTGGTGGGAGTAGACATTCTTGTTTCTGATCTTACGGAAGCTTTCTGCTTTTCACCATTGAGTATGGTTGGCTGTGGGTTTGTAGCAAATGGCCCTTATTATTTTGAGGCACGTTACCTCTATACCCATCTCGCTGAGTGTGGTATATGTGTTATATACCATTAATGTGGTACACCACATTAACTGACTTGTGGATGTTGAACTATCCTTATCACTGGAATAAATCCCACTTGATCATGGTACATAATCCTTTTAATGTATCATTGAATTTGGTTTGCTAATACTTTGTTGAGGATTTTTGCATCTAAGTTCATCAGGGAAATTTTTTTTTTCTTGTAGCAATCCTCACCTGGTTTTCATATTAAGAATACAAACTTTCTTTTTTTTAAAGATTTTATTTATTCACGAGAGACACACAGAGAGAGATAGAGGCAGAGACACAGGCAGAGGGAGAAGCAGGCTCCATGCAGGGAGCCTGATGTGGGACTCGATCCCGAGTCTCCAGGGTCACATCCTGGGCCAAAGGTGGCGCTAAACCGCTGAGCCACCAGGGCTGCCCAAATTTTCCTTTCTTTAATGTGTTTTGCCTTGAATTCTTCCTAATCTGATCATGCCTTCTGCTTTGTTTACATTTGCCTTTGTTCACAACCCTATATCCAAACATTAAATACTTGTGTTTTAGGTGAGCCTGTTGAATCCAACATAAAGACATAAATCCAATAAACTTTCTGGAAAAAAAAAAACTTTTCTGGAATTATGTCAATATAACTGTATTAATGTGACATATATTTAGTCTCATTTCTATCACAGATTTTTTTTTTTAATTGAGTTTTTGCCAAAGCCAACATGGAGTTAGACATGGAATAGATTTACTGAAGGTAATGCCTGTGAAAGAAAAAGGCGAGAGGGAACAGAAAAAACAAACAAACAAAAAAAACAAACTTCAAACCAGAAGACAAATCTGAACCTTGAGAAACAGGGCAAAATAAGGACAGTTGGGTAGGAAGAACCTCAGACTATAGTGCTCCGAAAACACTGTGGCTTGTCCTAAAGGGAGAGCTAGACAAAATCTCCCATTAAGAAAGTATCTCATTGGGCAGCAGTGGCCAGCTCTAATACTCAGGCCTTGCTAAGTCACTGGCTGGAGCTGCAGAAGAGAACATGTCCTTAGCCCAGGTGCTGTAGCACATCCCCAAAGTGTTACAGCTTGAGGCTATCGGTTAGCTGCGTACCTCAAGGCAGGGTCACTCCTGAACGAGTATCTGAGTAAAAGAGCTCCATGGCTGCCACACAGATCTTATATTTTATTCAAGTAAAATCTACATGCAGTGAAATGTATAAATCTTCAGTGTACACAGTTTAACAAGTTTTGACAAATTGCAAATTCATTTACCCAATCCCAAAGAAGACAGAGTATTTCCTTCACATAGAAAAATTTCCTCAAGCCCTTGGATCCAACCCTCCTTACTTCTAACCTCTGCTACCCACCTCCCTGACACATACACTATTGTAACCACTGTCCTGATGTATATTACTATAGTTTATTTTGCCTGCTTTGAACTTCATATAAATGGAATCACAGTACATCCTTTTGTTTTTCGCTTCTCTCACACAGTACGTTTTTAATAAGTACACATGTTGTTGCATGTACCTTAAATTTTTATTCCATTTTATGAATATACCATTTCGTCACCCACTTTTCTTTTATAGACATTTGGGTTGTTTGCAATTGACTATAATAAACAAAGTTACTGTGAATGTTTTTGTATAACATTTTGTAATTTTTTGTGGACATGTTTGCATCAATATTTAATATATACTTAGGAGTGGAATTGCTGAGGCGTACAGTAGGGTACATTTAAATTTATGAGAAACTGCCAATTTTCCAAAGTATTTATACCATTTTTCTGTGTTTTGATTGGCACTTAATATAATCTACATACCAATTTGGGATGAGCTGACATCTTAACAATATTGTCTTCCAGTCAAATGAACATCATGTCTCTCTCCATCTTGAACATCATGTCTCTCTCCATCTTCTTAGGTTTTTTTTTTCTTTCAGAACTGTTTCATTGTTAATGACATAGAAGACGCATAAGACTTTGTTAAATGTTTGAAAATATTTCATGTTTTTATGCTACTGTAAATAGTATTGTTTAGAACTTTTCGTTGTTCAATTATTCATTGTTATTACATAGAAACAAATTTGACTTTTGTACATTGACCTTGTATTCTGTGAATGGATAAAACCATTTTTTAGTTCTACTGTTTGTTTTACTTACCTGGTAGATAACTTTGTATTTTCTATGTACACTATCACAATTTTATTCTCCTTTTCTGTATCAATTTTATTCTTATTGTACTTTTCTGTCTACTGTTTTTGGCGCCTCAGTTTCATCTTCATTTCTCTGATGGTTTTGCTTTTGTCTTCTGCCTCTTTCTTGAAATCTGCTATTTCAGATTTCCTCTCCTCCTTTTGTCTAGTATTTGTTTCCTTTCTTCTTCCATTTCTTTTTTTATAGCCTTCCTTCAAAGAAATGATTGCTTTACGAAAGAAAAAATCGTGTGTCACTTTTTTTTTTTTTTTTAGGTAGGCTCCATGCCCAGCACGGAACTCAATGTAGGGCTTGAATTCATGACCCTCAGATCAAGATCTTGTGCAAAATCAAGAGTGGGTGGGACTCAACCAACTGAGCCATCCAGGTACCCTATAATTTTTATCTTCTTTATAGCTACCTTTTGGTGATCTGTTGACAAATTTTGCATTTCTCTTCCACATGTTTATCTTACAGTATTTTTGTATTGAGGTTATGCCCAATGTCCTTTATTACTTATTATTGAACGAATTGAATATTCCTGGCTGGACCAGTTAATTGATGAAGATGCTAGGTCAGGGCAGAAAAACCAAGATAATCTTTCATGATTTATAACTCACAGATTTTCTCTTCTGCTTTCTACAAATACAACACATTATTGTTTACAATGCTGTTTAGCCGCAAACCAGATATAGCAGGGTTTTTGCCACCACAATTGACAAGGGCCAATTTCTCAGACCCTTCTTAAAAAAGAGATATAATGTTTTCTCTTTTAGGGCAGGCCCTATATGTTCAGGAAAAATATATATATATATATTTTTTTTTAATGTGTGTTATTTTGAGATGCTATTATTGTATCCATTTTCTACTTTTTTTCCCCTTCTTACCATACAACATTTGTCCAGGTCTCAGCTGCCCTTGTTAACTCTTACATATTAAGTTCATTTATTATATTGTTTGCACATTTAAAAAAATGTCAATTTCCCTATTGCTTTTACATGATTTCGAGGAGGAGGAAAAAGCCCATGTGTACAACCATATTCATATTATAAGTGACCTGAAGGTATTTTGGCAGAGACCTAAGTTTAGCTCTCATCTTGTAGACATGCTTTGTCTACTTTTAGATGACATTAAACTCAATTGTAAATCCAGTAACCAACGACTTAAAATGTTAAGTTCTCTAACTTATCTAATTAAATGCATGTAGAATATTTCCCAACAGCTCCTGTAAAGAGAAATCTTAATCAACTGCAATTACTAGAGCAATTCAGCTGATTATAAAAATACCTTGATTTCTCATGTAGAAAGTGAATGCATGATAAAATAAGTATTCTAACACTCCAAAAACAAGGAAAATTATAGGAGAGCCCCCAGCTTTTCTGAGAGCATTAAAACATGAAGAAGAATACCTAGTACAGTTGGATGACCTGGGAGGGAGTTATAAGAACAAAGATATATTTCACTGTGAAATTAGAGTAGGCACTGAAGTTGAAGGCTGGCTCCTAGTGAGTTTTCTTTTGGGAACGCTAAGCAACCATCAGTACAAAGGTCACAGAAGTATCTTATGAAACCAACGACTTACGACTTTTTGTGGCTATGGAACTCATCAAGTCAGTTTTGTCAAATGCAGACTGAGAGCATAGGGGCATGAACCAAAAAGAGAGAAAAGTAAAAGTAAAGAAGAAGGATATAAGTGAGATTATTCATGTTTACAAATATTAACACTTTCTAATTTTTTTTAATGTAGCCTTAAAATGATTAAAGATAATGAAGAATTTTCTCCTCGTCCTCCTCCCCAACTCCATCTGGCTCTATATAAAGTAGTGTTCCCCAAACGTTTCCCCTCCATATGTAGAAAATGGTATCTGCATCACACTAAAGTAGACTGAAGAGATTTTAGGAGTATGAGTTAGTGAAAAAAACATTGCCGGGCAGCCCGGGTGGCTCAGCGATTTAGAGCTGCCTTCAGTCCAGGGCGTGATCCCGGAGACCTGGGATCGAGTCCCACATCGGGCTCTCTGCATGGAGCCTGCTTCTCTCTCTGTCTGTGTCTCTGCCTCTCTCTTTGTGTCTCTCATGAGTAAATGAATAAAATCTTTTTAAAAAATTGCCTTTCTTTATATAAACATGATCAGAAAATGAAATACATACAACTAGAGAAGATACTGACTACTGAGTTAAGGTTTCAAAATGAAGTATTTTGAAAAAAAAATTTTTTAAAGATTTTATTATGTATTCATGAGCGACACAGAGAAAGAAGCAGAGAGAGACATAGGCAGAGGGAGAAGTAGGATCCCTGTGGGGAGCCTGATGCAAGACTTGATCCCAGGACCCCAGGACCTGAGGCAGATGTGCAACCACTAAATCACCCAGGCGTCCCAGTATTTTCAAAATTTTAATGAGAAATTTGAGCTTATTTCTCTAACCACAGTGTTTCAGCAATGGATTTTTGTGTGTGAAATGGCTATGGTCAAAACGTATCATTAAAAAATTAGTGTGGCAGTGTCTAAAACATAGTAAATTTTGAATCTTTTTTTTTTATAATTATTCAAAGTTTACAACATTTCAAATTATGTTTGAAGAAGCTAACAGCTCTTCCTAGTCTTTAAAAAGTCAATGTTAAAACATTTCACGATAATGTAAATAATTCTTGTATTTTCATCAAATTTCTCTTATCAAGTAAATCAAACTAATCAGGAAGCTCTGATTTGTAGAACACAGACTAGAGCAATCATCCTGCATTTAATTTGGATGTTATAGCTGTTTTTATTATTTTAAGGGCTATTATAGATACTATACCACACAATTCTAACTTATAGAAGACTAACATTAGTCAATATATTTACCTTTTGTACAGATAACACAACAACCTTAGATCACTAACTCCGTTTAGCTCCCCCTCAGGCTCTACGTTTTATTATTCTTTTGTAACCCAGAAGATATTATAGACATTACCATTTTACAAAGTCAGTATTTGTTTATGTTTAAACACATACTTGCCACTTTTCTTGTTCATCGTTCATTCCTCTATTTTAGGCTTCTGATTTAGGATCCTTTACCCGTTGTCTGAAGTCTTTTGTTGTTCTTTTTGTTTGTTTTGGAATTTCTTCTGAGTCAGTGCTTAGTTGCAAACTTTCTCAGTTTTTAAAATATATTCTATCATTGCTCTGGAGAGCCAGCTATCACTCTTAATCATTCCTTGAGAATAATCTTTCCCCGGCTGCTTTTAAGATTCCTTTTTTTTTTTAACTGATGCTCTGCATATTCACTATGATGTATCTCAATGTGGCTTTCTTTTTACTTACACTGTTTGGGATTCACTGGACTTCTTAAATCCATATTTTAGCATCTTGCTATTTTCGGAAAATTCTCAGCCATTATTACCTATTCAAATGTTGCCCCTACCTCATTCTCTCTCCTTTCCTTCAGACTCCAATTAAATGTATTTTAAAGTTTCTCTTTGTCCTCCATGTATCATCTCTGCATCTTTTTAAATCCCATTTTTGTTCCATTCTGGGTTTCTTCTGAACTACTTTTTAGTTTACCAGTTTTTCAATTTTGTGTAATGTTAATTAACAAGTTAATTAATTAACAAGTTTTACGTTTTGATTATTAAAATTTTCACTTCTAGAAAGTCTATGTTCTTTTTCAAATACGCTAAATTGTGTTTTAGCTTCTAGTTCCCTACACACTTTCAAGCTTGTTTCTTAGTATCTCACTTCTTTAAAAAGAATAAACATGAGATCCATATCTAGAATTCTGAAGTCCTGCATGTCTATTTATACTGTCTTTTGTTTCCGTGGGCTGTCATTCATGATGCCTTGCTTTCTTCTGTGATGTTCACTGTCTGAACATTTACTCAAAACCTGGATAAGGTGACTTCATTCAAAAAGAACACTTGTGTTGGCTTCTATGATGTGACCGGAGTCACTGTCATTTAATTTCAAACCAAGTTCATAGCTTAAGGGTCTCTGGATTCTGTAAGAAAAAAAGATCTGGTTTCTAGTTTGGCTCCATGTTCTACCTTTCTCAAGTTTCTTAATTGGACTCCATCTCTATGTCCTCATCCATAAAACAAAAATAATAACAGTACTTATTCTATAGGCATATACTAATAAGTTGTAAAATGCTTAGCACATAGTGCTCAATTATTGACAGCTATTATCATTACATCATTTAAAGTGAATCTTCCCCCAATTTGCCTTAATGTCATAAAGAATTAGAAATATACAGGTCAGCTCAGAGATAGGCAGGAATTAAATATCCACTAGTTAAGCAAAGTAAACAACTGAGACATTTTGAATTAGGCTTCAGCAGCACAAGGAAGTTATCACCATGGGCCTTGAAACTAAAGAGCTAGGTTAAATTCTCTGCAATGTAGAGTAGCTACTTAACCTCTTTCGGCGCTAGAGATTTCTTTTGTAAAATGAGAATAGTTATACTCCTTGAGCTTATTCTGAGCAGTAAATGAAATTCTACAATGCATTTAATATTTAAATAAAAGGTAAACATCCTCTGGGTAGTATAACAAAGAAAAAATTATTTTGACAATTCTGTAAAAGTGGAAAAGCAATCTAACAAGACCCAATTCTCCTAAACTTTCTGTGAGGTAAAGAACTATTTTAGAACTTTCCTGAGATTATATATATTATAATATATATTTACCAAATAAATTTACTAAGTTATGTTTGTGGTATTCATTCAGCATTTTAAACCTATTATATGTTAGACACTGATGAGTCCCTAAGGTATAAGGATGAATGCCTTTGAATAGTTAGTAGATGAGCCAGATATTTAGTCAAATAAGTATAATGCAATGTGACTAATGAGACAGTACAGACATAGACAGTGTTATGAGAACATGGGTTTCGCAGACAAGATATTTAACCTAAGCAGAAAAGACATTCTACCAACAAGAATGGGAAGTTGAAACGTAGAACATAGGAAAACATACTATATTTGGGAAAAAGCAAAAAGAGCTAAAACAAAAGGTATGTTTTCTAGAGTAAGTGGAAGATGACACTTGAAAGAATTTGAAGTCATACTGTGCAGATATATATCTGCTATGTTTAGGGGTTTGGACTTATATTCCATAGATACTGGGAAGCCACTGAAATGCTAAATAGCCAAAACACAATGACGGGACCAGATTTCTACTTTTACAAGTTTAACTGACATTAGCACACAGGATGGACTGGTTAGAATGAAGAACAGAGGCAGTCAGCTAGAAAATTATCACAATAATCAAAACTAGAGAGAATATGTACATAAAAAAAAACACAACCATCAAACGCTTCACTATGAAATTAAAATTTTCTTTCAATGCCTTGGGAAATGCTCTTTAAATTAGGAATAACTGCTTCTCAAATTTTCTAAAATGATTTCTAAATAGGAAAAGTGCATTGTTATTATCCACATACCATAAAAATTTATTAGATTTACCTTAAGATTAATTTACTGAAAAAATGCAACCTAAATTAGTTTCCTTTTGAAAATCAGATGCAAAAAAAAAAAAAAAAAATTGTACTATAACCGAAGAAAGCTTATAAAGATTTGTTGGAGTGTTTTTTTTTTTTTTAATAGAAATAGTCTTCATCTTCTCTTTTTAGAAAAGAACACTAGTCCTTTATGACTAGGGGTGGGGGTGGAAACAATAATCAGCTAAGATTAAAACCCTATTGTAGTGAAAAGTTCAGAATCCTGACCTAACTAGTCTACGAGAATGCCAGTAGGGCTCATCAGAAAAGGAATAAAAGCATAAAGAATTGAATCCTAACCCTCTCTACTCCCCACCCCCCATCCTGCTGCTTGAACACCCTCAGTTAAGGAGTGACCAGTTCTTTGATCTCTTCCCTTTAAAAACAACTAAATAGATCTTGTTTTGACTCCATAATTAAATTTCTTCCTTGTAACAGGGATTTCATTTCTATATGGGTAATCGAGTTGGGTATTAAGGAAACTGATAATGAAAAAGACAATTTAGTATCTCATATTTTATAATATTTTCTAAGAGATATCTTAGAAAATATCTCTAAACTTAAATAATATCATGGATGCCCTGACTTCTTTCTATGAGTAAAATTTCTCTTTAGTAAGACAGGGTCTATGTACACAGGCAGAGTAAATTAGCTCCCGCCTCACAGCAGCTGAGAAAATGAATTGCTTAAGAAGATTAGAGTCATTTTCTTTACTTAAAGATATTCCTGACAACCCACACTGAAATTACACAAGATTAACTCCATTAACACCATTTCCCATTCTTTAGAGTAGTAGCTTTCGAGAAAGCAGCATTTAGACTGAATAGTTCAAAGCATATTTTAAGAAGAGATCTCAAAATGCTTAGAAATGCTAATATAAAGTATCATTGAAGGATTCAGGATGAAGTGCTGAGAGGTCAAGTAACATATTATCGACCATACAGTGAGCTATACATGAAATGGAAAAGATATTGCTTGTTCTTATCCTTGTCATTTAGCCTGCATATCCTTTTTTGCAGATAACATTTCAAATTAAATGATATCTGAAAGGATAGGACACTGTTAATCCCTCAAAGGCAGAGATATTACCTGATTTATTTTTGTCTTCCCCACAGTATCATATAGAGTGCTTTTAATTTAGGGGTACTCAAATATTTGTTGATCATTATGTCAGACATTTGGCATTGTTTAGTGGCCTATCAAAACTAGGCAAAGCAGAAGGGCTCAGGAAAAATAGACTAAAACAATACCATAAGACTTCAAGCTAGAGGTGCCTGGGTGGCTCAGTGGTTGAGCATCGGCCTTTGGCTCAGGTCATGATCCCCGTCCCACACTGGCCTCCCTGCAGGCAGCCTGCTTCTCCCTCTGCTAATTTCTTGCCTTTCAATGTGTCTCTCATGCATAAATACAATCTGAAAAAAAAAAAAAAAGACTTCAAGCTATTTCTTAGACAGAACCTTTCCAAATCTGAAAGCAAAGTCCATAGCACAGGTACTAAACTTTAAACTTGTATTTACTGCCATTCAGACGTATAATCATAAACTTCTTTCTGACAATATGCTGAAAATAATGTCATCATAACCCACCAATTGCCTTACCTTACCTTCTCTGAGCCTTAAGTATTCTTCAAGGTTTTTAATTGCAAAATTAATATACAAATAAATTCTTACTTAAAAATGCAAACAGAGGTAAATAGAGAAAAAAAAAGAGAATCCTATTTTCCTAACTCCCTTATCTTCCTCCAACCTCTTTTCCTATCTTTACATTAATGCAAGAAAACTTCACTGTTAACCTGGGGCTTCATTTTCTTTTTGGTCTCCTAAAGGTAGTTCCCACGTGGAATATATTGAAAACATTGACCTAGATAGTTCTTTAAGATCTTAATTTGAATGAATTGCTCAACTCTCAGATTTAGAAATAGTTATTTCCACTTAACAAAAAAATAAATCTAAAAGTGTGAATTGTAATTATGCTAAGACAGAGTCAGAACAGATCTCAAGGGGAAGTCATTAACCATTCCATTGTAAAACTTTCATCATTTAGCACAGTAGATAACATTGAGAATTTAGGTGTTGGACACTGCTGTTAGTGTTTCATAAGATTTTCTAAAAAAGAAGCAAACCTTTCACTATACTTATTCAATATTAATATTGTGCCAGGTACCATCTACATTAACCTCCTATGACCTATAATATTTTTGCCTATCATTATGATACAAGTCCCAAAATGTTCTGGAAAATATTCCAAAATGATTTGGGAATTTCCTAAAGGCTCTCCTTTACTTTTATTTTGGTCTTAGAATCTCAAAAGGAATCTTGTTTCTCTCAAGACGTACTCCAATATGCCTACTAATCAGTGGCAAGGAATACTGAGTTAGTGGAAATGAAAGTCATTAACAAAAAAACTTGTTTTCAGATGGCAAATATTAGGTATATGAAAACAATACTGTTCTACAAAGCATAACCAAGTTTAGTCACATACTATCCTGTTTGACCTTGAATAGGTCAGTAAACCACTCAGGTATCTTCCCATCTGCAAAATCAGGGAAAATATTACCTACCTATAGGTTGGGTATATGGATTCAAATGAGAGAAGCAGAGTACTGGCACAACAAACAATAAAAGTTACTTGAATCAAATCTTACACGACTCAGTTTGGCGTAAGTCACAAACATCAAAGTGTTTTTTTTAGCTTAATAAAAAGACCTCAACTTGTTTCACCTTGGTAATCCTGAAACACTATTGCTCAGTTTCAAAAGTAACCTTGAAAATTAAAGATTATCCTTCTAAAGGCCTGAAATGCCCAGGAAAACTGCAAAAACCTACAAGACTGGTCATCATCTGGTCCAAAAAGTATATCAAGGCCTCAACTCACACTGAAAGAAAATTAACATGTCAAATATCATTTGTATGTAAAATAATTTTCCACAGCAACAGTATCTAAGCACATTTTAGGGTGACTTCCAATAAGTTTAGTGATGCTTTCTTTACATGTGGCTAAAGTATTTACATAAATAAATAAGATCTCTAAAATTATAGTGCCATCTACAGGCAAAGAAAATATCAATGATAGCACATTTTAATACTTTCATATTTACTAATTACTACTCAACATTTAAAAGACACCTAGAGTTTAAGAATTTACATAATTCACTTTCTGATTACATTTGCAGGATATAATTTACCATATGAAATGGCATATTTTTTCTAAATATTTTACCACTTAATATAGCATTCTATTTTCAGTAAGTAGTAAGATGACAAAGGTTAAGTTTAAAAATCCAATGGTTCTACAAAGTCTAATTTTGTGTTCTGAGATTCATTTATTATTAAAATATATAATGACAAAAAAAGAAACTGATTTTCATATTTTTTCCCTTTCTGTCCAACCTTGCATCTATGGATACTTATTTAACAATAACTAAGTAGAAGGTACTTTTCCAAGCTGCTTTGGTAAATACATGAACTTGGTGAATCCTCACAATAATCCTGAGGAGGTATAATACCATTCTCATTTCATAGATGTTGAAACAAAGGCACAGAAAGCTTCAATAACTAGTCCAAGGCCACATGCTATGTGGCAGAGCCACAGTTCAAACTTGGGGAGTTTTTCTGTAGTAACTGTGCTTTTAGTCACAATGCTAAAATGCCTCTTTGCAAAAGCTGCATTCGGTGTGCACTGTGTGCATATTGCATCTATAATATCTCTGTTCTGGTTTTGAGAGGCAACATTTTCTTGCATACCTAAACTTCTATCATCACTTTTAATAACTACATGTTTTGCCATGAAGGTGATACACCTCATTCTACTTACTTTTGTTGTCTGATGCTGGATTTTCAAACTATTTATCATTTCTTTCATCTTATATAAAAATGTTGCAATGAGCAAATTTTACATTGCATATAACTCTTTTCCTTCTTTTGAATTTTATTTCCTGATGTTACTATACCCAAAATAGTTTGACTTGGGTATATAAAAGCACATTACTGACATATAATGCTCTATACTGCTTTTTAAGTTTCATCATGTTATACTACCAGCGATGAAAGAACGTTAGACTTTCCTGATCAATATATGCCATCCCTCCCCGATCTAAACCCCAACTCTAAAATCTAGGTTTTAGATAGCAGACAAAAATATCACACAAATAAGGAAGCCTGGGTGGCTCAGCGGTTTAATGCTATCTTCGGCCCAGGGCGTGATCCTGGAGACCTGGCATCAAGTCCCACATCGGGCTCCCTGCATGGAGCCTGCTTCTCCCTCTGCTTGTGTCTCTGCCCCTCTCTCTGTGTCTCTGATGAATAAATAAATATAATCTTTAAAAAAATAATAATCACAAAAAAGTCAAGAGGGTCAATGTATGTTGAGATAAAGAAATTGTACAAAAAGTTTTATTTCAATCTTCACTGAAGATAATTTATCTCATAAAGGAGGCAAACTACCCTCAGGTAGCTATCATAAATAGAGGGATTACATTTCCCTAATGAAAGTATTCTGATCAATAATTTCAAAAACAGAAAAGAATGACAATAATGAATAAAATGCTTCATTTCGCTTTCTCTCCAAACACGTGCTTTCACCAGTCTAGTTTCCTCTACATTCTAAGCAAGGAGCTAGAAGATATAAACATTACTCCAAATATGCTTTTTTTTCTTACATGTTATCTTGCAGGATTATTTGTCCTGAATAGTAAAAGAAGATTACAAATTTTGTAGCACAGAATAAAGATGACTGAGACATTAGATAATAGAAAGAACAAAGGCTTTGGGGTCTTAAATTCAGATGCTTCTAGATGTCTTCTAGAACATCGGCAAATTCCTACTTCATCAGGATGTTTTGTAATTACAGGAGCTAACAATTGTAAGGCTTCTAGCATGTGGCAAGTGCTCGAGAAATTTTAGCTCCCTTTCTTTTAAATAGTGACACACATATATATATGATTATAGCAAGGGTAGTGATTCTAAAAGTCATGCTTCATTATCTCCCTCAGACACACTGTCGCGTAACAGGAAGCATCAAGATTGAAAGAGATCTGAAGAGATAAAGTTGCTTCATCAATGTGGGAACCTTCAGTTTTGACATCAGTATCATGTTCTTCCATTAGTTGGTATGAGACATTATGGGGATGTTTCAATATCTGTCTATAGCATCCTGGAACATTGAGTTTTAGAGTCGGTACTTTAAACCTACACGTCTGTAGTCCATCTCTGCTAAGTGTGTCCTGGTACCACTGCCCAACTTTGTTCTTTGGGTACTGAATGTTGTATCCAAGCACTGGAAGAACCACCTGCGCAGAAGAAGGGTAAAAAATACATGAAATACAATGAAAGAAATGTTAGACCTTCCTGATCAACATATACCATTCCTCCCAAATTAAACTGATATAAAGTGGCTAAGGATGATTTATGATGTGGGATACTTAAACAAGTATTTCAATTTTCAAATGGGCAAAATGTTTTCTTCCTCTAGCAACATAAAAGGTAGAGACAATCCTATTACTTGTTGGTTATGAGGTTGGTGCTGTCTTGATTCTTTAAGTCTCAGAAAGAATCAATAACATGCCCAAAGTCACTAGTAAGTGCCTTCAGAAAAATATATGGTCATTATATCACTGAATCTGGTATATATGAAAATCACTGAGATATCATTATGTCTCATGATATAAACATTACAATCAGCCTAAAATATGCTAGTGAACACTATACTACCTTGATTATTTTAAATGCTGCCAGGCAAAGAAAAGCACTAAATAAAATCAAGAAGGATGCATAATAACCAAGGTAACCAACTCAAGTCAGATATTATCAAACTATTGTTAATATAGAAGACAGGAAACAAGAAGCTTTGATACATTTAATTAACTGACAAAAACTTAATCCTAATGCAGTCATACAATCCTAAAAGCATATTATTTCTGGATCACAAAGAATAACCCTACTACTCAATGATATAATTGGTATTTTGGTTGATACCTTTACATTCTTCTTACCTATTTAAAAACATTAAAGCAAACCAATAGCAGCAACTACAGTGTTTTGCTCAGCTAATTATAAAAAGACTCTACAGTTTGCAGGGCTTTCCTCCTTTGATGATTTCTAGACATTTTTCTTGATCCAAAAGGTAGTCAGAAAAAAGAACAAGGTAAAAAATTCAAATGCAAATGACATGAATGGATTTCAAATTCATTATGCGAATTGAAAGAAGCCAGACATAAAAGACCACATACTGTATGATTCCATTTATTTGACATTCTTTCAAAGGCAAAACTATAGGGGTAGTAAATGAATGAGCCACTCAGGGGCTGGCGCTTGCTAAGAAGGGGCACAGGGAAAGATGAAAATGTTCTTCATCTTGATTTTTGTGTTGGTCACAAGACTGCATATGTTTATCAAAACTCTTACAACTTTAAACTGAGAAGAGTGGTTTTTATTGTATATAAATTGTACCTGAATTAAAAAGTGGTTAAAAGGAAAAGGTGGGGGATGCCTGGGTAGCTCAGTGGTTGACCTTCTGCCTTTGGCTCATGTCGTGATCCTAGGGTCCAAGGATCGAGTCCCACATTGGGCTCCAGGTGAGGAGCCTGCTTCTCCCTCTGCCTAGGTCTCTGCCTCTCTCTGTGTCTCTCATGAATAAATAAATAAAATCTTAAAAAAAAAAAAAAAAGGCAAAGAAAAAGAAAAAGGTGGGGAAAAGGACTTTTGGATATATCTACATTTTGTCTTTCGGATATAGTATCTACACTTAGATTTAAGTGATATACCAATTTTTTAACAAATTTACCTGATGTATTGCATATGTGCTAGCTGACTCCTCTTCTTCAGTTACTAGATGAACCTATATTTTAAAAACATGACAAAAATATGAATGATTCATTTTCTCAATTTTCCCTGTTATGTATAATTTGACTCCTATGAATATACATATCCCCCAACAAGATTATTTTCAGAATTTGTTTCTAGACTACATAAAAAATTAGAATGATACTTCCTGCTTTAACCGCTAATAACTGAAGTTGAAACACAAAGAGAATGGTGGTAGCTTAACATTCCGAGGCAATACTTTTACCTCATCACCAACAGCTTTTCCTAGCTTACAAAATTGTTATGCTGAATTAAAAATCTGCCTCTGTGGGAAGCCCGGGTGGCTCAGTGATTGAGCATCTACCTTTGGCTCATGGTGTGATACCAGAGTCTCAGGATCGAGTCCAGCATCCGGCTCCCCAAGGAGCTCTACTTATGTCTGTGCCTCTCTCTCTGTCTCTCATGAATAAATAAATAAAATCTTTAAAAAATAAAAATCTGCCTCTGGGAAACCACTCCACCTCTGTCCCCAACAAGTATCATAATACTTTCTGAGAAGTAGTGTTTCTCAAAATGTGTTTTATAGAACAGTAATAACAGCAGGGGGAAAAAAGAGGTGTATGTTAAGTCTGAGAAATGTTGCTATAGGACACTATAGAATAAGTCATTCTGATTTCTCGAGCACATCAAAGTTCAGGTATAAAGGCTGCTGTCATCATTAAACAAAGATGAATAGCATCCCCCCCTTCCTAAAGCATTCATCATATAACGTAGGGTCCAGATCCCCTCTAACTCTGCTGGCTTTGCCTTCAAGTCTGCACTTGAGGGCAATAATCTCCAGTTCTCTAATAAATAATTATTGCCCCTCCCCTTTCGTTTTTCTTTTGGGGTTTGTATGTTTTTTATTGCTAAGTACACTTTTAGTTGTGGACTCAGAAATGGATATAAAACTTTAGCTGTGATCTGACCAAAATTCATGGGATGAGGATCTCTCTGCATCAAACTCTAAGCCTATGTACAATAATGTAACTTATATAAATTATGAAAATACTGAAAAACATGGTCTAGTACAGAAGATCATGTTTCATGTTTAGAGAACTCCCACTAGGTTGATATCAATCGACTTCTTCATTAACAAACATGCTTTTGGTATTTGGCACCTTCCCAACTATGAATTCACCTAACTTTTTAATTGTCTAACACATTTCCCCATCTTGTTCACAAAGAAATTATTTGAAAATCTACCAAGTGACTTGAAATAAAGGTGTATCTGTTAGTCTAGCAATCCTGTCAAGAATCATATTAGTTGCCTACAACTTTTAACTGCAGATGCACAATATTACATGTCTCAATATACTATATAAATAGTATGAGATTTCTGATAGATTTGAGATTTCTGATAACAGAAACTTTACGGTCTTTTTCATTTTGGGCCTGTAAGTCCTGCTTTTTCTATTCTTAGTGCTAATTAATAAAGTATAAATGATTGGTCTTAAATATATATAAA
The DNA here is from genome assembly GCF_048418805.1 of Vulpes vulpes. Classification (NCBI taxonomy): domain Eukaryota; kingdom Metazoa; phylum Chordata; class Mammalia; order Carnivora; family Canidae; genus Vulpes; species Vulpes vulpes. Next base: position 10,125,363 of record NC_132787.1, on the reverse strand, counting down.
GACTTTTTTTTTTTTTTGCTAATAGACGGAAACCTAGCAAGATATGAAGGAGAAATGTTTTCCTTTCTTCTATAGTTCCAAAGAAACAGATACAGTTTTTATCACAAAACTGTCCTTGCAAATGTTACTTTGAACAAAGAAGTCTTGTAAGACATGAATTTCATAGACTATTACCATGTCTTGTCAAAGTAACATTTAACTTCTGAAAATCTGAATTAGGAATGACTAACTTACTAAATAATGTGTAGCCCAGGTAATATTTAAATGAATGTTTTCTGGAATGTGTGAAAAAACCTGATTTTTCACTATTAAAAGGGAATCACTGACAGAAGGGAATCACTGACATCTCTTCTTCCACTCATGAGATAAAATAAAACCTATAATGCTCCTAGATTTCTTTTTATAGTTTCAGATTTTGTCTCAGTTAAATGACCATTCTCAGTGATCACTTTCTTATCTAAATACTCATGAGCTACCCATTCAATGAAACAGTGAAGCAGACATCTGCTGTTCTGGCTTGCTCAGCCTTTACTCTCTTTTCTAATAGTAGCACCCTCATTTTCAGGAAGCTCCCCTTCCAGTTTTCAAACATGATTTAGGGGAGATGATTCCAGGAATGATCTTTTGGAACATACTCCAGGCCACAATAATTGGTTTGGGCTTGGACATGGGACCCAAGCCAGGCCATTCCTAGCCCAAGACACTTAATTCCATGGCTTTTATTCCATGGGGAAAAAAATTATCTTCTCTACAAGTATAAGAAATAAGCTTAGAGATGCTCATAACCATCTTGCCACTGAAAGAACAAGTCAAACTGAGAATGGTTCTAACACAGGAAAACAGAGTTGAAAGATGAAGAAAATAAAGAGATAGGTTATTTAGGAGACTGCTTAACCCCTGGATATAGCTGTGTCTGAATCAATCAGTCTCAGTTATGAGAGCCAATGAATTACTGTCTGCTTTTCCTTAAGTTAGTCCAAGATAGATCTCTATTACTTAACCAAAACCAAATCCCAAACCAAAATCAACCAACCAAATGAACAAAAAGCTTAATTCATACATCCAGACTTCTACCATTAATTTAGATAAAGCTTCTTTTATATATAGAGTTGAGTCTATTTTTCTTCATTTTTTAAAAACTGGGCCATGTTCTCCCTCTAGACGCTGACACCTTTTCTATACTCCATGATTTCTCTGGTGGAGACCAACTCAGGCTAAGGCCTTTTTAATTCTACTACATGTATCACTTAATCTGTTCTTGATGTTTGTTTCTTTAAGATGAGAGTTAAAAAAAGAGGATCTCTAAGATACTTCTCTCATTTAAAATTCAAAGATTTTATAATGTTATATATGAAAGCACTACTCAAATCCCTTCATTTTTATATTTGTAACACTAACTTGAGATAATGTTCTTTTTATATTATAATTGGTTCTTTTTGTATTATATTATAAAATAAATTTATTTACTTGACTTATGGAATTCAGTTTCATTATTTAAATTGTTCAAACTCACAAAGATAAAAGTACTAGTTGGACAGAGAGGAAATGAAGAATCAACTTTTATAATATAAATTATAAATTCACTAATATAAATGTCTCTAAGACATTGTTAAGAGGAAAAAAACAAATTGTGAAATTGCAATTATACAAAATCACATTTATATAAAATACACACACCATTACATACTCCATATACCATTATTACAAAAATTGTATTCTTTCTTTTTCATATTTTAAGTTCTGAGTTTCTAAGCTCTTTTTTTTTTCTTTTCTCAGTGTTAGCTAATAGAATAAAAATATACTCTTCTATGGATATTTATGGGAAAGCATAGACAAAGGTCTAGAAGGACACAGGACAAAAACAGAGATTGATTTCTTGAACACAGAAGAGGAAAAGACAATAAGAGTGGTGACAAGATGACAGCTTCATATGTAGTTTTGATTTTTCACATTTAATGGCACTATTTTGTGTATTACTTCTATAATTTTTTAAAACATGTTCTTTAAAGATTTTATAATGTTCTTTAAAGGACATTTCTTTAAAGGAAGGTTTACTATCTTTGTACCTTTTGCTTAGTGTCTATTTTTATTTTACAATTTACAGACATGTGTTAAGCCTTAGCTAAAAGCACAGAAACAGAAGATAAGCAAATACAAATAAAAAAATAAAATGTACATTTAGCTCTAAATTGTTTCTGAAATAAAGGCTTCTGAAAATTAATATTCCTAGTGTGGTAACCATTCTTTGACAACTTTGAGTAAATGATACTTACTTTACTACTTGGGAAGTGTTCATCATCAATATCTTTATCCAAACAGACCAAATCACCCTCTACTACTCTTGATCCATAGGTTGAAAGTCTGTAAGATACTGCCTCATTCCAAATTTTGCTGCTATATGCATGAATGTAGAATATGCGCATAGAATGGGGAAAAGAAAACCATGCCTGGATACAACCCTCCTCAGTCATGCCAAAGCGATGCAATGACTCCAACAGTGCTCTCTCTCGAACTTTGAATTCAGGCATCAATGAAAGTGTGCCTTTGGCATCCTCTGAAATAAAGAGAAAGTCAGTGAGTCACCTACCTTCATTTAAAGGCCAGTTATAAAGACCTTTAGTATGCCCTCTAATGAGAGGCAATGAACTGTGCTATCCTATAAAATTGAATATGAAGAGGATGTTTAGTACCAAGTATAAACCTAGTTACACCTGAAGAGCTTGTCTGTTTAATAAAGATCATTAATCATATGGTCCATTCTCCATTCACTTTCCCTGCTTTAAAAAAAAAAGTAGCAAAAAGCACATTAGTAATACCTATTTCAGAATGGAGATTAACTTGCAATTATTCAGAGAATGTCTCAAAAAAATCATTAAATAAACCTCTGAGACTACATATTTTTAAAGAGCTATTATGAACATTTACACAATCTTTTGAGTAAGAAAGGGTTGGATCCTTAGATTCTTCAAGTGTGCTAACAGGCCTTGCTAATGGGATACTTTTTAAACTTAAATTAACGAACTCTACTGCAAAGATACTTCTTTAGGTAGGAATCCTCATTTTAGTAATGTACTAGGTGTTTCTTATACACACTAAAGTTTAGGAATCACTGCCATAGGAAATGATATTCTCAGAACTATAGATATAAACATGTAAGTCATTTTGAAAGTCAAACCCATGAGGATTGACTAGAACCCACACCCATAACGCTTTCCTTAAGTGTTTCCCAGGAAGCATTCTGCATTTAAATCATCATATTGAGCTAAAGTGCCCAAACTGACAGAGCTGAATGGCAACTTCACCAAAAACAATGCACAAAATATTAGATATAACAATTAAACTTTTATGTAGTTTGTTTTTAAGTCTCCCATAGTTGTAGTATATGCTTCCATTGGTACCAGTTTAGAATTTGAAAGTCTTATCTTGAGGATTTAGACCAAGAAAAACTAAGATACTATTGCTCTCCTCACTGCTACTCCCAAGCAAGAGTCTTGGATATTTCGCCAAAACTGAGTGTCTTGGGTATGTAATAAAATTATTAAATATATAATATATTATAATCTATTTCCTATCACATTTATGCAGTGATGAATGCCCTCCTGCTGATATAACATCTGTATTATGTATTTCATGACCATGTATGGAATAAATAAATTTTTAAATACCAGTTTGAAGAAAATATTTCTTTGCTCTATTTACAGGATCATCCAAATCTTCTGGTGTAAGAAATAATTTTACAGCCTTCACCTTTAAAAACCAAGCAAGCAAACATACGTTAAACAAAAATGACAAATTACTTACTTTTTAAAAAAAGATACAAATTATCTGGCATCATAAAATAGGCACTTAACAAATGATATCTGACACTGCAATTATATCTCCAAGTTTTCAAAAATTAAATAGTGCTATATTTGGAAATAGATTTGTACAAAGCAACTTTATACATTGGTTTAAAATACTATGGGCTGGAAAAAACACCCCCTATCATCCATAGTTCTACTTCTGTCATTCTTTACCTCTATCATGGAGCTAGGAATGCAAGTGTAAAGTAATGAATGACATAAAACTCAGAATTGACCAACATATATAACAAAAACAGGGGAGAAAGCAAGCATAGGGGGATGGCAAACCATTAATTTTTTGGGGGGGAGGGAATTTTATTTATTTATTTATTTTTTTAGAGATTTTATTTATTTATTCATGAGAGGCACACAGAGAGAGAAAGACAGACACAGGCAGAGACAGGCAGAGGGAGAAGCAGGCTCCATGCAGGGAGCCTGACGTGGGACTTGAACCCAGGACTCCAGGATCACACCCTGGACTGAAGGCAGGCGCTAAACCGCTGAGGCACCCAGGCTGCCCTGGAGGGGGGGTATTTATTTATAAATAAAATAATAGAGAGAGAGAGGCAGAGACACAAGCAGAGGGAGAAGCAGGCTCCATGCAGGGAGCCCGACATGGGACTCGATTCTGGGACTCCAGGATCATGCCCTGGGCCGAAGGCAGGCACCAAACCACTGAGCCACCCAGGGATCCCCCCAAACCACTAATTTCATTCCTGTTCTCAAGTCTTGGAATTGTTTGGTCTTTCAAATAATTGCCAAAATCTTTTTTTTTTAATTACTAACTTTAATATTTTCTTTTAAAAACTCTAAGATGTTCCTTTTATTAATGGTATCTATGAGGTCCTGTATTTATTATTATTATTATTATTATTATTATTATACTGTCTCTAGCACTGTGATTTCTAAGTATATGTTTCAGAGTAGGAAAGGGTCTTAAGATAGATCATTCAACCTAAAATCACACTAAACCTTATTTTACAGTATTCGTTCATTCATTCAAATATATGTTAAGAAGCTAATTCATCCAAATAAATATTACTAAGCATCTGCTATGTGCTAGGCACTGTGCAGAGTACTAAGGACGGAGTACTGAACAAGAGAGACAAGATGCTTGTTTAGTGGGAAAGATTAAACAAACAATAACAATAAAATATAATAAAACCCAAGATGGGAAGCCCAAGAGGTTTGAGGTCACAAGATAAGCAGAATTCAATTTTTCTTGGCAGTGGGATGAGAATTTAAATTGAGATGTAGAGAATGTAAAGGTTGGGGAGGGGATGATACTTCAAAGGAAAGAAAATACAGGTGTGGGCGAGCCTCTAAGTTGGCTCCCAATGACCTCCACTGGCTGGTACTTGCACCTATTGCAGTCCCCACCTCTGCCACCCCGATACTTCTCAGGGTAGGTCTGTGTGCCCAGTAAGTAGAACAGAGCAGAAGTAAAGATGCCACTTCCAAGATTCCATTACAAAGGACACTGCGATTTTTGTTGTGGTCTCTGTCTCATTCTTCTGTGCTCTTGGATTCCTCTCTCGTGGGGGAAATCATGCCATGAGTAGCCCTATGGTAAAAACTAAACCTTCCTGCCAACAACCATGGCAGGAAGATCCTCTGCAATCATGCAAGCAGATCCTCTGTTCCCAGTCAAATCTCCAAAGATAACAGCCCTGGGTGATAGTGTGACTGCACACCATGAGAGACCCTGACACACCAACACTCAGCTAGGCTGCTTCCAGATGTGTGACCCCCAGGAACAGTGAGAAAAGAAATGCTTGTCATTCTAGGCCACTCAGTTTTGGAGTAATCTCTTACACAGCAACAAATGATAATTCTCTAGCAAAGTTAAAAAAAAAAAGAGAGCGAGAGAAGCATAGAATATGAAGTTTAAAAGGTTTAAAAAAGGGGAGAGATTTTGTTTGAATGCAATGAGAAACAGGAATTTTATATAATTTGATGTCATATTTCTGGAATTGTAGGATGTTAGGTTTCCTCTAAATCCTCTATTCAGTCATTAAGAATTTGGTGAGGGCTCTTCAAATTCTCTGTAAAGTCTCAAACAAGTATTAAACACAGGGACATCACATACAGTTTGTTTTGTTATAATGTGATACTTAAAATATAGTAATTGCTCAATAAATGTTCATTACTATAGTATATGTTATATGTGTGTGTGTGTCTATATGCATTCATATGCTGGGTTAAGAAAGCAAAGGGTTGGGTTATATAATAAGTATAACTGACAAAACAAATCAGATCATAGTTTTTTAAAATTCATACCATTTCACTCTTCAGCAAAGCCAATCCAATCTGGTCGGTGTGAACTTTCCTTCCCATTCCAAATCTCTGTGGTCCATAATAATTTACAAACCCCTTATTCTACAAATACAAGAAAGCCAATTAATTAAAAGTATATTGTGGGGCAACTGAGTGGCTCAGTCGGTTAAGTGTCTGCATTTGGCTCAGGTCATGATCCCAGGGTCCTGGGATCCAGCCCTGCATGAGGCTCCCTGCTCAGTGGGGAGTTTGCTTCTCCCTCTCTCTCTGCCCACTCAGCTCATGCTCTCTCTCTCTCTTTTGATCTCCAATAAATAAATAAATCTTTTTAAAAAAGTATATTGTTATGGACTGCATGCCTCTGTTCCTCCGCAAATTCATATATTGAAATCTTAACCTCCAATGTGATGGTATTTGGAGATAAGGACATTGGGAAGTAATTAGGTCATGAGGGTAAAGTTCTCATGAATGGAATTAGTGCCTTTATAAGAAAAGATCATGGAGCTAGCTCACTCTTTTCACCATGTGAGAATACAACAAGAAGATAAGACTAGCACCATGATCTCAGGCTTCCAGCCCCCAGTACTCTAAGAAATTTCCAACATTTAAAAGTCACCCAGTCTATGGTTCTTTGTCATGGGCCCAAAATGAGTAAACAAATAAATATCATTACTGTGTCAGAATATGTAATCAAGTCTTTCTCTTCATATTGACTTTAATAAAAGAATACTATATTCAGCAATATACACATAAGGGCCAAATGGTCCAAGAAATGCTATACAGTTAAAGAATAGAAAGGAGAAAACCAAACAATTAAAAATTAGAAAATAAGACCACCAAAATAGCTTTAAAAACATATCAGCTTTCCATTCACATTACTGAAGAGTACTGTGGGATGCAAGACTTTCAGTGCTAAACTACCAGAGTTGTGGGATAAGGTGTTTACCTAGGACTAGATCTGATCTTTGCCCTGAAGCTCTTTCTGATTTTGAGAAGCTCCTGCTGTCTGAAGATGCCAAGAATAACAAATAAATTTGCTAAAGTAAATTTGCTTCAAACTCAGCAAGTCTTGGTTCCTTTATATATAACAATTCAGTTTTTAGTTATCTCAGATTCTGAAGGCCTGGGCCAAGACAATGGCATGGCATCACTTCCCCAGGAGTAAAGAATTGTAATTTATTCTGCAACCTTAAAGACATTGGTCTGTGGATAAACACGCTCTCACAAAGAAAACACTAGGTCCAGATGGTTTCTTGAAAGATAAGCCTCTTCCACACTCACTTTATGAGTATTTCTCATAACAATTATTACTTCAAATTTGGGTAAATAATATCAAATAATACCCTAGAATAACCAGGAGAACTTTAAGTACCCCTTCAAATTACTTAGGGCTGGATATAACAAAAGGTTTCTAGAAGTCAAAGTTATAACCCTCTAAAAACAAAACTTCAAAGACATCTTATTTTCAGAATTAAAGGAAAGTCAGCTAAAGCTAAAATCATTCCTAATGGGGGCCTTATAATGGGTAGTTGTATACCCCTAAGTTTCAAATGAAAGACAGGCAATAAATGCTATCACAGTTCAAAGAAACTCTCTCCCTTTTTTAAGGGATATCATTTTAATAACAGTTTTTTTTTGGGGGGGGGGGAGAACATTAGATAGGTCTAGAAACAAAAAGAAAAACTACCATATAAAGAATATACAATCAAAGAGTGTATATACACAGGTAAATGTGAATTTAGAAAATCTTTAGCTGGAAAGTCATTTTCCTAACTAGAAAGAAGAATAGTGATTAAAAAACAGTTTTGTTTGTTTCTTTTCCTTTGGAGAGGAATAAAATTGTGTAAAAAGGTCTTCATGATCAGAATCTTACTTAGATCAGTGCTTCTCAGTGTTAGCTGTAGAGTAAAATCACCTAGGGAATATGTATGTATGTATTTATTTATTTATTTTAGGTTTTTATTTATTTATTCATGAGAGATACAGAGAGAGAGGCAGAGACATAAGCAGAGGATGAGGCTCCCCAGATGGAGCCTGATGTGGGACGCGATCCCAGGACCCCAGGACCCCAACCTGAGGCAAAGGCAGATGTTGAACCACTGAGCCACCCAGGTGCCCCACCTAGGGAGTTTTTAAAAAAAAATACTAATAACCAAAGCTGTATTCCCAAATGTTCTTATTTAATTGGTTCGGGACTAGGGACTGACTACTGAGATTGCCTAAAAGCATCCCAGGATTATGGGTCTAGATCAGGGATTGACAAACTACTAACAGCCCACAAGTCAAATGTGGCCAACACTTATTTTTATAAATAAAGTTTTACTGGAACACAACCCTGCTCATTCATTTATGTATGATCTATGGGTGCATCCACACAAGGGCAGCAGAGTGGCTGCAACAGAGACCATATGCCCACAAAGCCAAAAAAAATTAATATCTGGCCCTTTACAGAGAAAGCTTGCTAACCCCTAGTCTAGATGATCAGACTGAAGGCTAGGGCATATTTAGATGCCTGGCAAATGTCACATATATTTATGCTAAATAATTTTTATTGTAAGACACAATAAAATACATATGATTTACCATTTGTACAGTTGAAAAAATTCAATTAGATTGAAAAGAAAAAAAGATTGTGCATAATTCTAATAAGTTATATAACTATTTACCAAAGGTTTCTGGAAAAAACTGCAGAACAAAATTTCCAAAAAAATTAATACCTTTGCCTAAAATACTACTCTATACAGCATGTGCTAAAAAAACCAAACATACAAAACAACAAAAAACACCTCTCTTCTTATACAGATAGCTCCCCTCCCCACACTCCAGGTAACTCTATACATTATATTTTTTTAATTACATTAAAGCTTTGTTTTTTTTAATACAAAAAAATGTACTAAGAAGAAAATTAAAAATAAGCCAAACTGTTCCAATTATCATTTTTTTAAAAATAGTAACATGCACATAAAAAGGAAAGGTGCAAAAGCAAAAGAAATTTCCCTTCTTGCCTTAGTGTAAAGAGAACTACAAGATTTTCCTGTAACACTATTTTAAAATTGAGTTTTATTACCTTAACATTTTCTATTGCCTCCAAAATTCTCTCTCTCAGGTTTGTAGAATCATTTATTTGGTTTCTTACATTTCTGATAATAATATCAAAGTGATTTCCTTTGAGCTGACCAAGTCTAAGGGAATCATCTACAGATCGAATATTAAACACATTCATTCGTTTCTTTTCAATTTCTTTTTCAATATTCTTCAACCTATAAATGATAAATCATATAGACTGTTAAATCTTACATTTAAAAATTAATAAAAGGTTTAAACGACAGTTGCTAGATAACCACTTATATCAGAAAACTAAAAAGTTTTTTGGAATTCAAAAGTTAATGCTATTTCAACAAATGTACACTAAGAAACCAATTATTATAGGATTATATTAAGAGCTATTTTATGACCTGAAGCAACTTAATCATCTAAAATCTGCCACGTCTCAAAGTTTCTGTCTTAAAACTACCTATATTTTCAATGAAAATTTAAGACATAATGCTATTTTTTTTTTAAAGATTTTATTTATTTATTCATGAGAGACACACAGAGAGAGAGAGGCAGAGATACAGGCAGAGGGAGAAGCAGGCTCCATGCAGGGAGCCCGACGTGGGACTCGATCCTGGGACTTCAGGATCACGCCCTGGGCTGAAGGTGGTGCTAAACCGCTGAGCCCCCGGGGGCTGCCCCAAGACATAATGCTATTTAGAAGATAATCATATTATGAAGGCAGAATGTGCTGCTCCATTAGCCTTTAGTCAATAAATTACTATTTTTTTTTTAAAGATTTTATTTATTTATTCATGAGAGACACAGAGAGAGAGAAAGAGAGAGAGGCAGAGACACACACAGGCAGAGGGAGAAGCAGGCTCCATGCAGGGAGCCCATCGTGGGACTAGATCCCAGGTCTCCAGGATCAGGCCCCAGGCCAAAGACGGCACTAAACCGCTGAGCTACCCGGGCTGCCCCAATAATTTACTATTGATAGTGAGGTTAATATGCTCCTACTGTTCTGAGTTTTCAATCTCACATTTATTTCTTTGATGCAATAAGAAAGTAAAGTTCTAACTTATAAAGTAATGTTATATTACCTCTCTGGAGACACTTTTCTAACAACCATTGCTTGATAAGTGATGGCTTTCTTGTCTTTAAGGCCTGCATAACTGAAATCTGAAGGAATCACACCAAGTTTGATAGCTAAAAATCCAAGTGCTTCAAACATTTCCAGATTTTCTTTTCGTAGGGTAAAGGCTGAAAAAAAAAAAAACCCAGATTACACACATACACACAACTACATCAACTACATTCTTAATAGACTAGATTAATATGAATCAAATTATTAATGTATTTTTTAACCAAGATATAAAATCCATGTCTTAGATTTCAGCTGTCAATTGAAAAATGCTAATTGGCTCTGAAAAGGCTTACAGAAAGAACATATAAATTCCTTAATTTGGCATTTTATCTGACCCTAATCTCACTTTTCAGTCTCCATTCCTATATCCTGTATGACCCAAAGGACATCTCACAATCCCTGGATGGACTAGAGCCTTCCCCGGCTTTGTCCCTTCCCAGCTTTGTCATTTGAATCCCTCTGTTTAAAATATGTTCCTTCCATTTTACTTGCCCTACTTGTATTCATTCTTGCCGATCCAACAGCAGCAGCAGTTCTCCCTCAAATTCTTCCCAGGTTCCCAAGACTGAATGTTCCTAACGCAGGGATCATGTTTGTTTTCTCAACTGTTACACCCACAGCCTAACACACAGTAAGTAGTCAATTAATTACTGAATGAATAAATAAATGAACTCTACAAGGTGCTCAGTGGGGAGTCTGCTTTTTCCTCTCCCTGCTGCTCCCCTGCTTGTGCTCTCTCCCTCTGTCAAATAAATAAATAAATATTAAAAACATAAAAATAAAGTTCATGTGTTTGATAAGTAGGGTTTGAGATGTCAAATTTGCCCCTGACAACAGCACTTACTAGTTGTTAAGCAAGCTCAGCCACATAGGAAAGAACCTCCAAATTGTCTGAAATTATATCGTTTGTTAGCTGATTAGCCTTAGTGCATAAGCACTTTTTTTTTCATTTGTAATGATTTAGAACTTAGAATATTTCGGAGGACCAAATCCATAATATTTGTGTTAATGAATCTGTGTCTTATATATACTTGGAATATTTAAGAGAATGAGACTCACCTAACTCTAATTATAAATGTCTAACTGATTTAAATTTGTCTTTTTCTATTGAAATCTCACTAAATTAGTAAATAATATGGGAACACACAGGAAAACTTAAAGACCACCAAATTTATACTTTTAATTTATAAGATTTGTAACATATTGATTACTTGGAAAAAGTGAAGTACTTAAAAAAGAAAACCAACTATGCTAAATTTCAAAATTCAATTTCCACTTCTAGCCATGTGGGAACAATTGGTACTAGATTTGACCTCCTACTGTGAACAGATAGAAAGCTAGACAAAATATAGAAAATATCTGTTTTTAGACACTAGAGAAAAGGTAGAAAAGAACTGTGATTCAAAAAGAAAAGGAAACAAAGGAATTGAGCCCTAAAATATTGTGGGTTTTTTTGCCTATGCATACTTTCTATACCACAGCACAGGGAGGAAGAATCCAGGTAGAACACAGTGGCTATGCTGAATTAAAAGGGTAGAGGTTAGAGTTCAGGAAGGGTGAGTGGGCTGGAACTCACAGGACAGAGTCCTAGATAAGAGGAAGCTATCTACGTATCACAGAGAGTTCCAGAAACCTATGCAGGTGATCCCTAGAGGTTTTCACTTGTTAGTAATCTGCACATGCCCAGGATTAATTACTATATACTAATTATCTAATATTGCGCAACAAGTCACCCTAAACTTCAGGGGCTTAAAATGTTTGCATATTATCTCTCACAGTGTGTGGGTCAGGAATCCAAGAGCACCTTGATGTGGTGGTTTGAGCTTAGGCTCTCTCATGAGGTCGCAATTAGATGGGGCTGACAGGAGCTGGAGGATCCATTTCCAAGCAGACTCACTCACAAGGCTGACAAGTGGGAGTTGGCTGCTGGCTGGGCCTCAGTTCTCCAATGGGCTGCCTGAATAGCCTCACAGTACAGTAGCCGGATTGCCCCACATTGAGTAAACCAAGAAATACGGGCAAAAAGTAGAACACTTCTTATGACCTCACCTTAGAAGTCATACACCATCTGCCATCTGCCATATTCTACTGGCCATGAAAAGTCACTTTGTGGGACTGCCAGGAGAAGAGCATTGAGAACCTTCTTGGGGTTGAGAACAATGATCCATCTGCTGGCTCTAATACTTTTAGTCCCACCTCACACACATCCGAAATTCAAAATATACTCATTCCTTCCTGAAGCTCCTAAAACTAACACTATAAAAAACAGCTCGAATTCTAGCATTTTTCATCCAAATCAGGTCCAGATATAGATAAGACTTCTTAAGTACATATTGGATTAAAATCCTCAAATACGATTTCCCTTAACATGAAGGCTATGAAGGACTGCAACACAGACAAATTTGCTTTTTACACACCTTGCAATGTTTCAAACACACACAAGTATTATACACTCCTTATTTAAACTGGGAGGAAAAGTGAAAATACCTAGAAGTTACTTTACACAGCAATTCTGAATCCAGCCAGGTATATGTTGGTTGTTCCTTTATTAAAATTCAGTCCTACCAGTATCTTGGAATAACTGTTATGTCTCTAGTGTCCACCTTTGGATCTCAGTTCTGCCTTCTGAGTGAAATTTCTTCTTCTGTAAAAGATACCTGTTTATGGTAGAGTAGTTTCCTCAGCCCAATTACTGCCTTTAAAAGCTTGGCAGTAGGGCAGCCCAGGTGGCTCAGCGGTTGAGCGTCTGGCTTCGGCCCAGCGCATAATCCTAGAGTCCTGGGATTGAGTCCCACATCGGGCTCCCTGCATGGAGCTTACTTCTCCCTCTGCCTGTGTCTCTGCCTCTCTCTCTTTCTGTGCCTCTCGTGAATAAATAAGTAAAATCTTTAAAAAAAAAAAAAAAAAGTAAAATAAAAGCGTGCCAGTACAAAGGCCTCTTTTTATTTTTTACTGTCTTTGACACTTTCAAAAACTGTGTGAGTTCACTTTGTTAGACAAAGATACACTCAAATTTTGTCAAGATGAGCTCTTTTTTACTTAGAGCTTCTACTGAAAGTGCTGAGGGGACACCCCTAAATCCCTAGGGGAATTCCTGTTTAACCTAGGGAAGTCATGCCCTTCAAGTCCCCAGAGGGCCTTCTGCATGTCTGAACCATTTTCTGAGACACTGCTAAATATCCTACAAAAATTTTAAGAAAGGATTTTACAGTCACACCCTAAATTTTCTTGTTAGAAAACGTCCTCACCTTGCTATGATTTTCTTTGCCCAGAAGTCATTTCTTAATTTAAATATCATGTGCCATCTGAAGAGGTAGGGACTTTTTTTTTTTTTTTTTAGGAAAAAAAAAATTATTTCTAAGCCTTGTGAGTTCGGGCTCCTTTATATCTAGTAGTTTTTCCTTTAAATTTTTACTATAAGCAGGGGCATCTAGGTGGCTCAGTGATTGAGCTTCTGCCTTTGGCTCAGGGCATGATCCTGGGGCCCTGGGATCACGTCCCACATTGGGTCCCTGCAGGGAGAGCCTGCTTCTCCCTCTGCCTATGTCTCAGGCATAAATAAATAAAATAAAATAAATAAAATAAAATCTTTAAAAAAAATTTTTTAATGAAATTTTACTATAAGCAGTAGAAAAGAAGACTTCAACACTTTGCCTGCAAATTTTTTTAGTTATAGTACCCCTTCTTTATAAAAAATAAGCACTTACTATTGCTATAAACTGAATATCTGTACTCCCCCACTCCCTGGAATTCATATGTCAAGGAACTAGTCCCAGTGTGGCTAACTTTTAGGAGCAACCTCTAAGGAAGCAATTAAGATTAAAGTAGGCCATGAGGGTGGGGACCTGATTCAATAGGATTAGTGTCCTTATAAGAGAGCTGCCTCCCTCTTTCTTAATTTCTCTGTGCACAAAAAAGAGGTCATGTGAGCACACAATGAGAAGATGGCTGTCTACAAGCCAAGGGGACAACCCTTACCAAACATCAACTCTACTGGCACCTTGATCTTGGACTTCTGGTCTCCAGAACTGTGAGAAAATAAATTTCTATTGTTTAAGTAATCCAGTGTATGATATCTCATTACAGCAACCTGAGAAAACTAACATATTATCCCACACTGTTCCCTTAGGTCAGAAATTCAGAAGCTGGATAGTTCTGACTTGAGGTCTACTATGAAGTTGCAGTCAAACACCAGCTGAAGCTAGAGGATATGTCCAGAGTGGCTGACTCACATCAGTAGCTATTGGTGAAAAGCTTTAGTTTCTCTCTACAGGGCTTTCTTGGGTGTTTTCAGGTTATGTTGGCTTGGTTCTATCAGAGCGAAATGCTTTTTATGATCTAACCTCAGAAATCACTCATTGTCACTGCCATATTCTATTACTTAGACAGGATGGCCCTGATTCAATGTGGGTGGGAACTACAAAAGGCCATGAATATCAGTAGTTAAGGATCACCAGGGGTCACGTGGATGCTGGCTACCACATTCCACCAGGTTGAACAATGAAATATGAGGCATTTGTAACCTGAGATTACACAAAACTGGAGACCAGCTAGAGAGAAGAGATCTAATAGTAAGGGCTTGCAGTAGAAACCACAGAAAGATCATGCTATAATAGTAGAACTATATGATAGCTCTAGAGTAAAGCCTACTCTGGCCCTCCCTTAATAAAATTCAAAATGAAGCCTGAAATAGATCTGCAAATTACTACTTGTTAAAGCAAAGTTCAACACTCTTTAAAAGACAACACAATCCAGACACTCCGCAAAGTAACACTCACAAAGTTTTACCTCCAAAATATATTACTAACCATACAAAGAAGCAGGAAAATATGACTCATAACCCAAAAGAAGTCATTCACTAAAAACACATCCAAAAATGAGACAGAATTAGCAGAAAAACATTTCTTAAAGACCCATTAAGGGGGATCCCTGGGTGGCTCAGCAGTTTAGTGCCTGCCTTCGGCCCAGGGCGTGACTCTGGGGTCCCGGGATCGGGTCCCACGTCGGGCTTCCTGCATGGAGCCTGGTTCTCCCCCTGCCTGTGTCTCTGCCTCTCTCTCTCTTATGAATAAATAAATATAATCTTTAAAAAAAAAGACCCATTAAAAATAGGCTCAAAGATTATAGGAAAACATGAATATAGTAAGTTGAAGACCTAAGAAAGAACTAAATGAAATTTTTAGAACTGAAAAATCCAATTCTTAAAAACGTCATTAGATGTTTAAATCTTTCACATAATTTCTTCTGCAAAAAAGTATTCTAGGAAAATGGTCATAGTGCTGTCTCAAAAATTAAATATATGATTACCATATGACCCAGCAATTTCACTTCTGGATATACCCACAAGAACTGAAAATAGGGAATTGAACAGATATTTTTTACAGCCATGTTCATAGCAGCCACTATTAACAATAGCCAAAAGATAGAAACAACTCATGTCACTGGCAGATGAATGGATAAATAAAAGAAGCACAATATTACTCAGTCTTTAAAGGACCCAGGAGGGCAGCTCGGGTGGCTCAGTGGTTTAGTTTAGCGCCACCTTCAGCCCAGGGCGTGATCCTGGAGACTAGGGATGGAGTCCCACATCAGGCTCCCTGCATGGAGCCTGCTTCTCCCTCTGCCTGTGTCTCTGCCTCTCTCTCTCTCTCTCTCTGTGGCGCATGAATAAATAAATAAAATATTAAAAAATAAAAAAAAAATAAAGGACCCAGGAAATTCTAACACACTTATAACATAGGTCAATCTTTAAGATCTTCAGTTAAGTGATATGTGTCAATCACAAATTGGCAAATATTTTATGATTCTACTTATATGAGATACCTAGAGTACTCAAATTTATAGAGACAGAAAGTTGGATGGTGGTCACAGTGGCTGGGAGAAGGAGAATATAGTTTCAATTTGGGAAGATAAAAAAGTTCTGGTGATGGATGATGGTAATGGATGTATAACAATGTGCATGTACTTAACACCACTGAACTGTACACTTAAGAGTGGTTAATATGGTAACTTCTGTTATATATATTTTATAACTAAACTAAAAATAAAATAACTACTAACTAAAAATAAAAAGTTTAAAGTGTTCTATTTTTTAAGATAGGCTGATTTATTAAGAGTTTTTTATAGGAGTTATTTTTGTTCTTACAAAAGGTTGGCCTTTGCAAAATCTGGGATAGGCACACTTTACCTTTTTCTTTGTTCTTGGACTTATAGATAACCCCATCTTTTCATATTATTCTCTTGTGAACCATCAATTCCTCCCCTTAATATATTCCACCAATTATTCAGAGTTTTTGTAAAACTAATTTAAACTAATACATAAGAAGTTTCCACAATTGTTCATTAATTCAAATTACTAGTTAGAATTTCAAGTAGTATAAAAATCTGTAACTGCAAATCACTTATCAGCAATTCTCCCTTCCACATGTGAAGCTACTTTTGCTTTTCCTTCAAAACAGATTTATCTGGGGGCACCTAGGTGGCTCAATGGTTGAGCATCTGCCTTTGACTCAGGTCATGATCCTGGGGTCCTGGGATTAAGTCCAGCATCAGGCTCCCTGCAGGAGCTTACGTTTTTCCTAGATAGGTCCCCTGAGGCAAGGGAAACAAAAGCAAAAATAAACTACTGGCACTACATCATAATAAAAAGCTTCTGCACAGCAAAGGAAAAAATCAACAAAACTAAAAGATGACCTATGGAATGGGAGAAGATATTTGCAAATGATGTACCTAATAAGGGGTTAGTATCCAAGTCCCTAAAGAACTGATATAACTCAACACCCAAAAAACAAATAATCTAATTTAATAGCATGCATAAGACATGAACAGACGTTTCTCCAAAGGAGACATACAGATGGGCACTTGGGTTGCTCAATTAAGCATCCAACTCTTAATCTCAGCTCAGGCCTTAATCTCAGTTATGAGTTTAAGCCCTGCCCTGGGCTCCATGCTGGATATGGAGTCTATGGGAGGAAAAAAAAGAAGATATACAGCTGGCCAACAGACACATGAAAGGATGAAAGATACTCACCATCACTTATTATAAGGGAAATAAAAATCAAAACTACAATATCACCTCAAACCTGTCAAAATAGCTACAATCAACAACACAAGAAACAACAAGTATTGGCAAAGATGTGGAGAAAAAGGAATGTCTTGTACTGTTGGTGCTGCCACTGTGGAAAACAGTATGGAGATTCCTCAAAGCATTAAAAATAAAACTACCTATGATCCAGCAATCTCACTACTGGGTATTTACCCAAAGAATACAAAAATACTAATTCAAAGGGATAATGCACCTCTATGGTTATAGCTGCATTATTTACAATAGCCAAATTATGAAAGCAACCCAAGTATCCATTGATGGATTGATGAATGGATGAAGAAAAGGTTGTATATACATACAATGGAATATTACTCAGCAGTAATAAAGAACAAAATCTTGCCATTTGCAATGACCTGCATGGCGCCTGACTAATGCTAAGTGTAATAAGTCACTCAGAGAAAGACACATAGCATATGATTTCACTCATATGCGGAATTTAAGAAACAAATGAGGAAAGGGGGGAGAAAGGAGAGACAAACGAAGAAAGAGATTCGACTATAGAGAACAAATCGCTGATTACCAGGGAGGAAGAAAGTGGGGGGATGGGTGAAAAAGGCAATGGGGATTAAGGAGTACACTTGAAATGATGAGCACTGGTGATTAAAAACTTAAAAAATAAATAAAATAATGTGTTTAACTAGGGGGGGAAAAAAAGCTTTGCTGTATCTATAAAACAAGGCTATATGAAACCCATCCTTCATGTAGGATATAGGCCAATTAAACCTGGTCAGTCAAACCTGTAGAATAAGATTTCATCAGTTCCATCCAGTCCTAGGAATTGAATGTATCTGCTAAAGCAGTGACTTTCAAAATGTAACCTGCAAAATACCCAGACCGAATAGAAAAAGCATCACTTGGGAATTTTTGAAAGCCCTGCTCCAAACTTTTTCAGAAACTCTGAGAACAGGGCTTAGAAATCTGTTTAACAAGACCTTTTGGTGATTTTAACGCATGTTAAAACTTATGAACCTACTCTCTACAAGACTGATTGAACAAGCAAGGAGCTCCTTGGAAGGAGCTCCCTACCTTGGACAGTGAAGTTCAACTGTTTAGATAACGATTCTCCCCAAACACAGCAGACATATTGTACTTACCTGAGTACTTAATTTTTAATTAAAATTAAAATAACTTCCAAAATATGGAAGATAAGTCAAGATTTATCTCCAGTAAAACTTAGTAAGCACAAAATAACTCCTTCAACTGTGTATATTTGTGACTACGTTAACTATAAGCATCTGTTAACCTACTTTCATCAATAAGGTTAATTCTCAAAGGCTTGATCGTTAATTAATCAAAGAGCCTCTCTTTGAAAGGCTTTATCTTCCACTAAAAACTAAACCCAAATATTTTTTCCAATATCCCTCTGGTTAAGTCTATTTAATTCATCTGAAATTATTCACCTTCCACACAATTTTAACTCTTTATCAAAGAAAATGGTAATGATCTAATACATTACCTGTGTATATAACTTTTTGATCTCGGCATTCAAAAAGAGACCTCTTCCTGTGCTTGTGTTTTTTTTCCCGGAATCTTACTGTTATTGCTATGTTTGGAGTAGCAGCATTGTAATTGAGTTCAGGGAAAGATTTGGTCTCCACAAGGTTTCCAAATTTTTTGTTGACAAAATGATGGACAGCTTTTCTGTGGTCTTTGTTCATGTCGGGTTTAAAGGTAAATTTGGAATTTTCTTTCTTTGCATCCAAATACTTAAAAAAGTCAAATGCTTCTTCCTCAGATACCAAGTGACAGAGTTCCTTATACTCAAGATTTGGTTTTACAACAATCTCACTGTTTTTACCTACAGTTATTAAAAAGGGGAATTTTTGCCTGACGGCACTATGCAAAATAGCTCTCTGGTTCTTGTCAAGGATCCTGCCTAATGAGAATTCAGGAGATGATCCAATGAGCTCAGTTTTAGAATTCCACTTCTCTTTTATGTCAAAGGCAAAGTGAGTCAGTAAGTCATTAGTTTTTTCATCTAACAAGTTGCCTAAAACATGAACTTGTTCTTCTTCGCCTGTGGAAGTTCCATCGTTGATAGTATCTTCCTTTTCTGAACCAGACTGATGATTTCGATCATCAGAGCACTTGGTGAAAGTATTGACTTCTTGGTTGCTGCCCTCTTGACAGGATATATTTTGAAAATCAAGTTTTGTTTTTTTGGCAAAATTATTTGGCTCAGGTAGTACTTTACTAATCAGGCCACTGGTGCTCTTATTAACTAGCTGTCCCTGCTCATCAATCTCTATAACAACGAAGTCACTTGGTGAGCTTTTTATAGTGCCACGAAATCCAACGTGATCAGTAATGAAACCCAAAGAACTAAACCTGATTCTAAAATCTGTATCCTCTTCCATCCTTAAATAACAATGCCTACAAAAGAAACAGGAGGCAGTCAGTTACCAGAAAGAAAAGTCATGAAAAACAAAGAAGAAATAGATTTGCAGGGTTTATTATTCTTTCTCCCTTTCAATCGTGGGTCCCCTTAAAAGGCATTAACAATTTATTTCTAGATACCATGTGTATTTTGACTCTTCTATACCAAGGTGAATTAACAGGCAATCTTTTCTGGTGTAACCGATGATTTGCAACTTCACTCTTCACCCATTCCAAGCTTCCATCTATTATCCAGGATTCAAAGGGGTCAGTTTCAAGTTTACTTTAAAAATACCACTTTGCAGGCCCACAAAGAAGAGACCACAACACAGGATTTAATGATTTGTCTAAACCCCATCCCTGAAAATCCCCAGCTAATTCCAGGGCATTTGTGGCTAGAGTTTTATATATTAGGGGTTAGAGATGAGAGAAGAAACTAGAAGACAGGAAGAAATAGCCCAAATTGATAGATAAATGAAATTCTAAATAACAACTTGCAATTTGATTCCGCTTCAAAATAGTCTCAAATTAATCCTGAACCTTAAACCTTCTTGAAAACCCAGTTACAAGCTTTTTACAGATATAAACTTTTGAGGTTGATGCACAGGAAAATTCCAACCATGCCACTGGCATCAGAGAGGAAAAAAACTCTGCAGATCCTCTTGAAGCAGATGAGAGAATAATCCTCAAAAAAGTCTTTATTCACTCTTCGCACAGCCTATGGCTACCATACCAGATAGAGCTATATGAAAGACAAAATGCCCAGGCACCGCATACTACTCACATACTAACCACACTCTCTAGTAATTCGTCATCATCTGGACCTTCATCCTATTTCTACCACGTATTCTACTAATCTGAGCCAAGTTAGCGAACCTCCCCCTGCGTCATGCCACACAGAAATCACAGCAAAACTCCTATATCATGATTTCCTAGACTACATAAGGATAGATTTATTTTCCATCATTCCTTCATTTCCTGCACACTCTCCTCAGTTTCTTCCCATAACTGGAACCTATTTCCCCCACGCTGCCGCTTCTGTAGTCCTCTCAAGTGAAAGCTATTTTTCCTTTCATGCCCACCTAATTTAGGACCTAGAAGATGTAAATAATTTCTAGTTGCCACTGCTCCAAACCATTTCTCCTTCCTCTACCTCCCCCAAATCCCAGATTCTTTGAAGTTCATTCCATCAGGCTTTACCATCTGCTGCCATCCTCTTTGGTCCCTAGAGGACTCCTCTTCATTCACTGATGAAGATTTCAACACCTCCCTCAATGTTTTCCTATCCAGCATGACTTCCATGTCCATCCCTATGCACCATCTATTCAACGCCACAGTCCCTCAGTTCCCTATCTCAACCTCAACCCAATTCCGCTTCACCTTAGTCACAACCCTTATTTTCTCATCACCAAAAATTACATCCACTTTAAACATCTGGCTCTCTAATTAATCTTGCTGTCCTTCCAACATTTTGAACTTCCATTTCAGAAATTCTTATACATTGTGAAGGCGTCTAGCCTGCTTCTACTACTAGTCCACTACTGTCCATTCTCCATATGGCCAGAATGATTATTTGTAAGGTAAATCAAACCATATCACAATCCTCTTTAAAACCTCTAATCAGGGATCCCTGGGTGGCGCAGCAGTTTAGTGCCTGCCTTTGGCCCAGGGCGCGATCCTGGAGACCCGGGATCGAATCCCACGTCGGGCTCCTGGTGCATGGAGCCTGCTTCTCCCTCTGCCTGTGTCTCTGCCTCTCTCTCTCTCTCTCTGACTATCATAAATAAATAAAAAAAATAAAAAATTAAAAAAAAAAACCTCTAATCATACTGATAATGATACCGAAATTACTGACCCTAGCTTCCAAAGACTTGTAAGATTCTGGACTCTATCTATTCTCCAAATATATCTTGTACCCTTTCCCCATTACCCACTATACTTCAACTACACTGGCCTTCTTCAATTCCTTTATGTTCGCTGTTCCTGCTGATTAAATTAGTCATTCCCCAATCACATCCTCAGAGAGGTCTTCCCTGAGTAATAATATAAAGGAACCGGCAAAGCACTCTTTCCCCAAACCTCAATTTCCTGCACAGTACTTCTATCTAATAATTTTATTATTTATAATGTATCTCTCCCAATTAGAATGTTAGCTCTGTGGGAGCAAGTACCTTGTCTGCCTAATTCACTGATTATCTCACATTTAGAACAGTGTGGAGTGGGCAGCCCGGGTGGCTCAGCGGTTTAGCGCTGCCTTCAGCCCAGGGCATGATCCTGGAGACCCGGGATCGAGTCCCACGTCGCGCTCCCTGCATGGAGCCTGCTTCTCCCTCTGCCTGTGTCTCTGCCTCTCTCTCTGTGTCTCTTATGAATAAATAAAATCTTTAGAAAATAAAATAAAATCTTTAAAAAAAATAGAACAGTGTCAAGCACATATTAAGCATACAATCAATGCTGATTGTTGAATAAATGAAACAACTAGGACAAAATATCAGCTGTGAGAGTAAAAAGAGGGGAAAAAAAGGGATCGCTTTTGCCTACGACAATCAGAGAAGGTATAATACAAAAAAAGTGGCCATCTAAGTCCGCAAAAACGATTCATGACATAGAAATAAGGTAGAGGACATATCATGAGTAACATACAAACAAAATACGCAATGTCTTAGGGAAAAACTGAACAGCCCAGATATGAGAACAATCGGGAAAAAAAATTTTTTTAGTACAGTTCCGGAAAATACAGCTATGATTAGCACCAAACTGCCAGGCAGTCAATGCCTTACCAAGATCTTAGAAACCACTGAGGGTAGGCAGCCCAGGTGGCTCAGCGGTTTAGCGCCACCTTCGGCCCAGAGCGTTACCCTGGAGACCCAGGATCGAGCCCCACCTCGGGCTCCCTGCATGGAGCTTGCTTCTCCCTCTGCCTGCGTCTCCGCCTCTCTCTCTATCTCTCATGAATAAATAAATAAAAGCTTTGAATAAAAAAGAAAGAAACCACTGGGTGATCAATATACAGCTACTGGAGGTGTGTGAGCAGGAAAATGAACACACACTCCAAAAAGACGTCTTAGTAAGATGAACGACGGCCCTGAGCAGGTGAACGCGATGAAGATCTTCCAAGAGTCGCAAAACCATGTGGTCAAGGGCAGGGATGCGCCCGGTGAAGAAAACGACCCAGGCCTTCTCCAGGCAAAGGAAGAAGACAGGAAGGCGTCCTGAGCTGCGGGTGACGTAGAACCCCCTTGGCAAGAACGCGAGGCTCAGGGGCTTACGACGAGCACCTCGTGAGAGCGGCCCAAGGAGCCCACGTGGAGTCCGGCACAAAGACGCAGTGACGCTGAGCAGCCGGCTGCCTGCCGAGACGGCGGGGCGGAGGGCAGGAGGCAGGTGCGCTGGCCCCGGGCTGGGGGATAACGCAGGCCGACGGCAAATTCTGGGGAGACGCTGGAAATGCAGCAGGCAGTGCTTTTCCCCTCGTGCTCGTCCTTCAAACAGCAGCGCTCGGCTGAACTCACTCCTATTCGCTTTGGGTCACCGATTCGCACAACTCCGGGCTCCCGGCGGCGGCGGTGTGGCCTCCCGGCGCATCAGGAGCCCCCGGCCCGCCCGCCCGGCCCGCCGCTCCTCCAGCTTCTCCCTCCTCTCCCCCCACCTGCCCCAAAGCCCATACTACCCCAAGTCGCCTTCCTCTCGCAGGCCCAAAGTCAGGGTCCCGACGCTACGACTCTCATCCTTGCCCCCCGCCCACAGACGCCCCGCATCCTGCGAGAAGCGCGACCCGGTCTACCTCAGGGGCAGGCTAAGGAATCCCGGGCACAACGCTGTGCGCATGTCCGGAAGTCCTAGCCTACTTCAGCCGCCGCGCGGCGTACTTAAAGGGGCAGGCTCCCATTTATTTTTTTTATTTATTTATGATAGTCACAGAGAGAGAGAGAGAGAGAGAGAGAGAGGCAGAGACACAGGCAGAGGGAGAAGCAGGCTCCATGCACCGGGACAGGCTCCCATTTTAGAAAGAGACGCGGGACCTGGAATTTCTCACGCGGCGGAGGCGCTTGGAGGCGCAAAAGGGCGGGGAGGAGGTGGGCGGGGCCTGGATTTGTGGTGTGGGCGGGGCCCGCGACGGGATGGCGTTGTATGGGCGGGGCGTCGCGGTGTGGGCGGGGCCAGGTGACTGGGTGGTGCTGTGTGGGCGG
This sequence comes from Vulpes vulpes, assembly GCF_048418805.1. NCBI lineage: Eukaryota > Metazoa > Chordata > Mammalia > Carnivora > Canidae > Vulpes > Vulpes vulpes. The sequence continues at coordinate 10,101,393 of NC_132787.1, read as the reverse complement.
GGCCTGGGGCGGGAGATTTGTTATATGGGCGGGGCCCGTGACGGGATGGCGCTGTGTGGGCGGGGCGTCGCCGTGTGGGCGGGGCCAGGTGACTGGGTGGTGCTGTGTGGGCGGGGCCTGGGTGGGGGTTTTTGTTGTGTGGGCGGGGCGTGGGCGGGGCCTAACCGGTCGGCCCCACCCCACCCGGGTGCCTTTCCGAGCCCCGGGTTCCTCCGCCAGCCGGCTCAGCGGGGCGGTGCCTCGGTGCCCCGGCGCCCCGGCGTCCCGCTCCTGGCCAGGTAAGGAATTCCCGCCGCCGTCCGAGGTCTGCGCTGCGGACTCCAAGCCTGGGCCCCAGGGTTGTGGAAGGACGGATTCGGAAGGAGCATCGCCTTCAGTCTTCAAAGTGAGAAAAGTCAGAGAGAGGAAGGAAGTAGGTGGCGCGGGCACAGCCTGCTCCAGGGTGCAGACTTGGGTGGGTTCCCGAGGATCGGACAGTTGATCGGGCCCGAGGAGGACGCTGGGGCGCGAAAAGGCGTCCGCAGGCCCTTGCGTGGCTCGGTCCGACCTCGCCTCGGGTTTCTCGATTCCCAGGCCCTGCGTGGCGGGAACCGGTTTGCGAAACGCAGCTGTTTTCCTGAGAACCAGGAAGTGGAGGGCAGCTCCGGGCAAAGATGCTCGTCGGGTGGAGAGGCCCCCCCCGAGCCTCCGCGAGATTCTGGCTTCCAGGCTCCCGGGACATTAGGCAGTGGAGAGCGGTGTGAGTGAGGATCGGAGAAGTACATCGTCACATGGGAAGAGTAGACCTGAGCCAGGAGGGAGAGAAAACAGGGGGGTGAAGAAGCAGACCCCGAGAAAGCGAGGAAACCTTCTAGCTCTTTAGAATGGGAACCTGGAGCTCCAATACTGCCCCAGGAGCCCTAAGAGAAGAGTAGAGAACATTAAAGTCTGCCTTTTCCCTTTCTAGGGGTAATCCCTGAAGGAATTCGTCAGAAAGATCCTATTTCTTTAATTCTCTCACGCTGCACACCCACTTGAAGCTTGCTTTCCACCTCTCCGATCCAAGCGCCTGATCTTGCAGCCCAAACTTGCTCCCCCCCCCGCAGTCTTCTCCATCTAAGTAAATGTCAAGAAATGTTCAGGCTGAAAACCTTGGTGCAGCCTCCTCACCCTTCATATCAGCGCACAGGATTCTGTTTGCTCGACTTGGGAAAATATCCAGCCTCCTGGGACTCTGCACCGTCTCTGCTACCTCTCTGGCCCAAGCCTCCAGCATCTCCCACCTGGATTGTTGGTGTAGGCCGCTAACCGGTCTCTTCCTGCCTCTCTGCTCTTGCTCTAGCATAGCACCCTTTCCTCTCAGCAGCAGCCCCAGAGTCCTCTCAAGACCTCAATACAGAGCATATCTCTCCTACTCTCAACGCCTCCACTGTCTTCTGGCTCAGAGGATGAAACCAAATCAATACAAAAGCTGTAAAGCTTTGAGACCTGGTGCCTGACCACTCGTTCAATCTGCTGCTTTCCTGCTCCTTCCTCTCCGTACTTACTGTCTCCCTGCTGTTCTCAGTGGGCCCGCTTCAGACCTTTATATTTGTAGTATTCCTTTTGCCCCATAACTTTTCCCACTGATATCCCAGTGTGTGACATTCCCATTTCTCCAGACCTTTAATCACAGGGCACTTTCTTATTTTTTTTTTAAGATTTTATTTATTCATTAGAGACAGAGAGAGAGAGAGAGAGGCAGAGACCTAGGCAGAGGGAGAAGCAGGCTTCATGCAGGGAGCCGGACGTGGGACTCGATCCCAAGTCTCCACAATCAGGCCCTGGGCCGAAGGCACTGCTAAACCACTGAGCCACCAGGGCTGCCCCTGGCACTTTCTTACTGAGAACTGCTCTGACTACCCTGGTTAACACTGAAATCCCTTCTCTATTTTTGTCCACTCCATTTGGCACCATCTAGCCTAGTATAGAGTTTATTTGCTTATTGCCTGTCTTTCTCTATTAGAATATAAGTCCCATGAATTCAGTTATTTTTCTTTAAGGATTTTATTTATTCATGAAACACACACAGAGAGAGGCAGAGACACAGGCAGAGGGAGAAGCAGGCTCCCTGCGGGGAGCCCGATGTGGGACTTGATCCCAGGAGTCCGGGATCGTGATCTGAATCAAAGTCAGATGCTCAACCCCTGAGCCACCCAGGCTTCCCAAGTTCAGTTATTTTTTTCTTATTTTCCTAATGCTTCATCTCCAGGAACTTGGATCAATATCCAGCACAAAGTAGACACTCAGTAAATAATTTGATTTATTTCAATATTCAATATTTCAGAAGATTGAAAAAACAATGTATGTTTTTAATACATCCAAACATTATATATATATATATATATATATTTAATATATCCAAAGCATTTTAAATTATTTAACCATTGAATTAAATCCATGCTTGAGAATTATGTGTTATGTGTATTGCATGGCGTACCAGCACATACCCCGCTTTCGAAGGCCAGCCCTGTAAAATTTAATAGGTCCAGAAGGTGTCACCAGCTTTTGCTCATAATGCTAGTGTTGAGTTGTCCAATAATAAAGACTAATGGTTATCCAGCATATTTTGCCTAAGAAAGCATGGGAGTGAATAATGTATTTTAGGATGGTTATAAATATATTTAAAATACTATGCTTAATAAAATAGGACTATCATTACCTGAAAAGCTTAGTTATATTCTCCAACCTCTAATTTCTACTCTGTCAGTAGCCCCCCTCACCACTATTCTAAAAACTGAGCTTATATAAAAGTCTGCAGATTCCTTTTCTTTAAAAAAAAAAAATGTGATACAAGAATACCTTCAGCCATAAAATAATTATTGCAACACTTTTTTAAAAATCACCTAATTATTGATAGGCCCTTTGCATGTTTTAGTTTAAAATCTTACAGCAAGCCTTAGCTATTACCATCTCTGCTTTTCAGATAAAGAAACCAAGATCCAAAGAAATTGAATTATTAAGTCTGATCACAATTGATTTGTGGGAGAGCTACGTTAGAACTCAATCCCATGCAGCTTCCATCTTCTTCCTCACCTCTATACTCTCTCCCTCTAATCAGACTGCTTATGAGGCACAGTCTTAAAACTTCATTCATTCACGTGACAAAAATTTTTGTTTTCCTATCTGGGGCATAGCACTTTATCTATTGGAGAACCTCCATATAAATGAGAAGTATTGGTTTCCACAAGTAAACATTGGTTTTAGTATATTTCTCGATTATTATCTCACCTTCTGTTCTTGTCCAAGTTGCCTTGTTTAAAAATATGAATGGGGGGCAGCCTGGGTGGCTCAGCGGTTTAGCGCCACCTTCAGCCCAGGGCATGATCCTGGAGACCCAGAATCGAGTCCCGCATCAGGCTCCCTGCATGGGGCCTGCTTCTCCCTCCTCCTGTGTCTCTGCCTCTCTCTCTCTGTGTCTCTCATGAATGAATAAATAAAATCTTTAAAAAAAAATAAAATAAAAATTAAAAAATTAAAATAAAATAAAAACATGAATAGTTTTTCTGTGCCATGAGAATTAATGGCATGAGAAAAATCATGAAGATATTTATTTATTTATTTGTAAGCACTATATCTTTTTCTACTTCTATTAATCCTGGGCACACTAAACTCTTGAACACTTTGAAATAATTGATACTTTTTAATTTCTTCTGCACAGTAACTTTTTATTATTGAAAATGGAGAAAAGCAAGTAGAACTAAAACCACCATAAAAATCACCATCAAAAAAAAAAAAAATCACCATCAAGGGGGATCCTTGGGTGGCTCAGCAGTTTGGTGCCTGCCTTTGGCCCAGGGCGTGATCCTGGAGACCTGGGATCGAGTCCCACGTCGGGCTCCCAGCATGGAACCTGCTTCTCCCAGTGACTATGTCTCTGCCTCTCTCTCTCTCTCTCTCTCTGTCTCTCATGAATAAATAAATGAAATCTTAAAAAAAATCACCATCAAGAGATAATCACCTTTAATTTTTTAGTATACGTTCTTCCAAATGTGTGCTTAAAATAAAATTTTCAATTCTGAGCTTACAGGCATATATATATATATATAGAGAGAGAGAGAGGAGTTATCAGAAGGCTTTCTTTTTTTGGTATCCCTACACATCAACTTTGTTAGAAATCTAGGTGTAAGAGAGCTACAGAATTTATCCCTGGTCCCAAGATAGACTTTTTATTTGCAAATTCCTGTATTTTAGCTCAAGACTGTAGGATTGCCAAGTGGTCTTAACCTTTACTAGTTTTGACAATCACATTGTACTTCTTACAATGGAGGGAAATCTGAGTAAAGGAAAATAATGTGAATGGAGCAACTGCAAAATCTATAGGCAGAAATAATTTCTTAATTTAAAAAAATCAGTCTTTCTCTCACTCAACACAAATATGTGAGTAGCTTCTAAAGCCCAATTGGGTTGGATCTCTGCTTAGGAGACCACACCATCTAGAGGAGAAGGCAGACACATAAACAATAAAATATGATAATTGTTATATTACAATAATGACTGGTGACAGTTTGGAGCAAAAGATATGACTATCAGGGAACACCAATAGTGCCTTTTGCATTGAGCTTAAAGAAATCACAGGCATTTGCCAAGTGGCCCTCAAGGTAATTAGGCAATTCTTTTACCTCGCCCTATATGACCTCACCTCCTGTTTCACCAAGAAAATAACATTGTGTGGCAATTCTCCCTCTCATTTAAAATATGTCTCTATCCAAACCCCTCTTTCTAGATTTGGAGGAAAAAATTTCCTTCTGTTCAAGGCTGACATCTTCACCTATCCTCCCTTCACTATCCCATTTGTATCTTCAATCAAGCTTAACCCTTAAAACAAATCTTAAGCCAGGAGTTTTCAGGGTGTGGTTGAGGTCCCCAAGTCTCGTTCAAGAAGTTCATAGCATCAAAATCACTGATGGGTAAAAGATTCATTCAGAATACAATGGAATGTAATGAAACAGTTCATTGATAAGATTTCAGATTCCACATTGCAGCTGTTAGGAAATTATCTTTTATCAAGTTTCACTATGGTGTGAAAGAGAAATATCTACTACTTTGTGACAAGGCTATTAAAATTCTGTTTTCAACTCTATGTGTGAAGCTGGATTTTCTTCATATATATCAACCAAATCAATATGTTGCAGGAGAGTAAATGCAAAAGCAGATATGAGAATCCAGCTACCTTCTATTAAGTTGAATATTACAGAGATTAATAAAACTGTGAAATAATGTCATTCTTCATTTATTTTGGAAAAAGTAGTTATTTTATCAAAATATGTATACTAACATGTAGTACATTTGTTATTATTAATGAGTTAATGAATAGTTTTTAAATTTTTCAGTGTCAATTTCAGATAAGGTAAATATTGGTAAATATAATCAAAATAAACAAAAGCTCTTTGGATTCCACAGAAATTTTTAACAGTGTAAAGGGTACCGAGACCAAATTTGAGAACTGATGCTTTCCTTCTCTCTCCCTCCCTTTATCTCTCTCTTTCTCTCTCCTTCTCTCCAAAGCCAGATTCCTTGGAAAATGCGTTGTTCCCATTTACTCACTGCTCCTTAAAACTCTTCTTAAGCCACCCAGTTTCCAAATCTAACACATCCATCAGTATTTATTAGATCTCTGGGTCTTTTATACTAACCTATCCCCCATTCTAGAATTCTCTGATATGCTAATTTTCCTAGTTGTCTTCTTACCTCCATAGCATATCAATACTTTTTAAAGATTCTTCTTTCTCTCCATTTCTTCACAATCCATATGTTCCTAATAGGCAACCTCATGATTCGCTTACGAATATGTGAGAATGCTCATATAGTGAGTATTCTTTACCTAAACCTTTCTCCTAAGCTTCAGACCATATATCTAACTACTTAGTACCGACTCCCCTACATGGTACCAGAGTAGATATTTAACATTTAATGTGATTATGAACACTTCATTTCCTCTAATATCTAACTGCCCAAGCCACAAAGCCAGGAATCAATTTCCTCATTTTCCTCACTCTCCTTTAATATCTGATTTTTCATTAAACAATATTGATTTGGCCTCCTAAATCTTTGAATCTTTTTTTTCTAAATTCCTCAACTTTTTTCAGGCTTTCATTTCTTCTCGCTTAGATTATCCCTAAGTTTTCAAGCTGGTCTCTTTGTCTCAATATACATCTCAAGTTTTTTATCCAGAGGAATCCACTTAACCAAATAATATCATATAGCACCTTTCTGTAAAATCCTGTAATGGGAATGCTTAGGTGGCTCAGTCTATTAAGCATCTGACTCTCGATTTCAGCTCAGGTTATGATCTCACAATTGTGAGACTGAGCCCACATCAGGTTCCAAGCTCAGTGTGGAGTTGGCTTGAAGTCTCTCCCTCACCCCTTCCCCTTGCTCAAGGGCTCATGCTCTCCCTGTCTCTCAAATAAATAAGTAAAACTTTAAAATCTTGAAATAGCTTCCCTGTAACTTTTCTATAAAACTCAAACTTCTTGTCTCAGTATATGAGGCACATGATGATTTGTCCCTGCCTACTTTTCCATTTCATCTCTTACTACTTAAGAACATGCTTCCCATGCTCCAGCCATAGCAAACTCCTTGCCTGAGTCTAATTCATGTTCTCCCTGTTATTCCTGCTGCCTGGAATTTCCTTTTAGGTTTCTCCTCATTCCTTTTCACTCATCCTTCCAATCTTCCTCCCCACCCAACTCTGTCTTGATATATTTCCTTCAGACTGCCTTGGCTCCATGCTCCTCTGGGCCTCCACACTCTGCACACACCTCTTGTAACATTTATCACTCACTATAATTGTTTGTATCCCCTGCTGGACTGAGAAGCTTGAAAATAAAGATTTTTTTTCTCCTTTCTGTAGCTCCCACAACTTAGTACAAAGCCTGGCATACAAGGTTTTTGAATATTTGAATAAATGAGAGGAAATGTCTTATCTTTATAGAAAAGAGAGTGACTTGAACAATGCATTGAATTACACAAGCCTGCTTGTGGACATATGGTATGAATTTTGGAGTCAGATAGGAACTCAAAGTCCAACTCTCATCTACTACCTTTGTGAAGTAAAGAGGTTGAAATTGCCTTCATTACTATAAGGAGTAAGTGAAATATATGAATTACCTAGCATGGTACTCAACAGCAAATTCATCCATTCATAAATCTTATCAGCAGTACATACAACTTGCTAGTGAGTAGTTATCTATTAGTAGTGAAATGAACTCATGGAGCTCATAGTCTAATGGAGGAGGCAGATAGTAAACAAGCAAATAAATACATGATTACAATTACATTGTGCAGTGATGAAAGATAATTAGGTTGAGGGTAGATAGATAGACCTACTTAGATGTGGTGGTTCAAGAAGGCCAAAGAGAAGAGAATACAAATATGGAGGCCTAAGAATACAAATATAGGGAGACATTTTTTTTTTTTTGCTCTTTTATAGCTTCTGAATTTTGTGTCACATGAATCTATTCTTTACTCAAAAAATTAATTATATCACATTTTAAAGATAAAAATATAGAGGGAAGGAGAATAAGTGACAGAAGACTATCTGAATCTCTTTGTCTTGATTAACTAGGAGGAAAGGTTGCCACTTGCTGAGAAGGAAAGGCATGGAGGTCAAATAAAACCACATGGAGAGAGATAAAGGCATGAAATAGCCACTAAGGATAATGAGCAAAGACAAGTAACAACTCACAGCAGTGTTGATGGCCCCGTGGAAAGAGGCCCCATAAATTTGTGTTCAGACCAGTCTACTTACTCAGTTATCTAATTTTCTATAGCTATATTCAGCAGTGCTGGTATACAAGTAAAATTATGAAATGTATTCATAACCATTGCTCTCCAGGGTGGTAGGCAAAAGAAAGAAGGGACTGAGGAAATAAAGGTTTTCTCTAGAGTGTAAAGTGGGGAACCATAGGGTTTGGCTTAGTAGGGAATGAATTATGAGCAGACTGGTCTATTGGACTCAAATGACGAGCATATTATAGGAAAAGTTGGTTATTTACCATATATTTTAATACCACTCAAATTATTTTAGGACTTTTTTTTTTTTTTTTTTTTTTTTTTACTTCTACCAAAGAGTGTTGGTAAGTGTTCAATAGTAAATAAATACTGGTTGGGAAAAATATTTTAAATTGAAAAATAAACTTTTTATGAATAGAGTTGATTCTTGAGTTTTCAGGAATTTTTCTGCAAAAGTAAGTTTTTCACTTCTTTGTGTAAATTACATTTAAGAAATATCAGGGAAAAAATTCCTCAATTTGTTAATTGATAATTACAGGTAGAGAAAGAAACTAAGACCAGAGGACAATTAGACAAATGAACCACAATTTTAATTTCTCCTTAGAATATCAGTTAGTTGACTTTGGAGTGTTCCTTCATTATGGTGTAATCAGTTGTCAACATTTCATATATTGTAATAAAATGTGATTTATAAGCTTACAGATGTCATTGCTAAAACTACTGTAAAATTTTAATGAGAATTTTCCGTATTTTAGGAATAGAAGATGAATAAACCCATAACATCGTCAACATATGTGCGCTGCCTCAATCTTGGACTAATTAGGAAGTTGTCAGATTTTATTGATCCTCAAGAAGGATGGAAGAAGTTAGCGGTAGCTATTAAAAAACCATCTGGTGATGATAGATACAATCAGTTTCACATAAGGTAACATATAAAATTCTTTTCCTTTTTAAATTCTTACATCCTACTCTAGAATGATTAAGAGAAATATAAATACAACCTAATGTTGCAATTCAGAAAGTAAAACTCTTTCCAGGGGAGATAATCTTAATAAGTAACCTCTTTTTTTTTTTTTTCCTATTTTTGCAGTTTTTGCTTCATTCTCCATTATGTCAGTGAGGGTAGTATTATGATCCTCCAAATAAATTTTTAGGTGAGAAGATTCCCACTTTTACTCTAGTTTTCTATTTAGCAAGCTGAGAAAGTTCCCTCTGCCTCACATTTGTCATGTCCAGATTGAACACACGGGCATTTTAAGAATCTCTAATAAAATTCTAAGTGTGTGAATCTCTACTTACCGTAACAGTGTACTTTGGAAATTCTTCAAACTGATATTTTAAAGTTGCTTGTAAATGTATACATCTATGAACAGAATTCTTAGTTCTTAGCCAGAATTTTCCAACACTATCTTCAGATAATTTCATTCTTTGTCTCTATTTATGTCTGCTTGATTTAGTACAAAATATGAGTGCAGATTTTTGTCTTGTCAGTTATTTTGGCCCAAATTTCAGCCCAAAATCTATCTCCAAAGACAGATTTGTAAGCAAGAGTAAAAGACATTAATTTGTGATTTTCAGCCTTAACCTGATAAAGATCCCAAAGCCTTAACCCCACCTTAGTTCTTCCAGGAAACGTTTCTTCATTTGAGGGATAAACATCTTAAATTACTTGAAAGAAGTTTAAGTTTAAGCATTGAAAAGCAACTTTCAAAAATAGTTTATTGATATTAGCATTAAAAACTTTTGGGGCAGCCTGGGTGGCTCAACGGTTTAGCGCCACCTTCAGCCCAGGGCCGGATCCTTGAGACCCGGGATTGAGTCCCACCTCAGGCTCCCTGCATGTAGCCTACTTCTCTCTCTGCCTCTCTCTCTCTCTCTCTTTCTCTCTCTGTGTCTCTCATGAATAAATAAATAAAATATTTAAAAAAATAAAAATAAAAAACTTTTGGAGGATGGTTGAGGCAGTGGTGGTAGGGAGAAAAAACTCTTTTCTACAGAATAATGGCAGCTAATAATTATTGAAAGAGTGATAGTTACCAGTTTATAACCACTGATGAGTAACTGATGCATGCAAGACAATCAGTGAAACAAACCACAAGACAAAAAGTTGTCAGTGAACAAGTTATACTCAACACTTCAAAATATTATCCACAGGTTACTTATGAATTATGAAGGGTTAAGCTACTTTTTTTTAAATTTTTTTTTATTTATTTATGTAGTCATACAGAGAGAGAGAGAGAGAGAGAGAGAGAGAGAGGCAGAGACACAGGCAGAGGGAGAAGCAGGCTCCATGCACCGGGAGCCCGACGTGGGACTCGATCCCGGGTCTCCAGGATCGCGCCCTGGGCCAAAGGCAGGCGCCAAACCGCTGCGCCACCCAGGGATCCTGGGTTAAGCTACTTTTATAAAGGAAAAATCTGAAGTTCACCTCCTTAACCAAGTAATAAACTTTAGGTCACCAGTAATGGTACAAGCTGCTTTATGTGGCTCTTAATGTCACCTATATAGCATTCTTACCAAACATTTTTATTTTTAAGATTTTTAAAGAGAGAGGGAGAAAGAGACATACACATGGCACCAGAGGGCAGAGGGCCAGAGGGAGAAGCACACTCCCTGCTGAGCAGGGAGCCCAATGCAGGACTCAATCCCCGACCCTGGGATCATGACCTGAGCCAAAGACAGATGCTTAATGGACTGAGCGATGCAGATTCCCTTACCAAATATTTTTAACCTGAATTTTATCATAAGAAAGTAGCCAGACAAATCTAGACTGTGAGACATTCTACAGGGCATTTGGCTTACATTCTAAAGTGTGTGCAGACATGCACACATATACACAAGGGAGAGAGAGGATAAGAACACAAGCGTGGCAAAGTGTTATCAACTGGTCAGTTGGTGTATCTAGATGAAGAGTAAACAGTTGTTCATGGTATTATTCTTACAACTTTTCTGTAAAATTTGAAAATTTTCAACATAATTTGGAGGCAAACCAGAAAAAAAATGTTAAATTTTTAAATGTTACTTTTCAAACTAATTTTTTAAAGAAATGAGAATGAAAAGTGTACGTTTTTCCTTTAATTGAAATATAAGATCAAAGGAATAATTCTCCAGTTTCATGTACAATATTCTATTTCATTAAGCAGAATGATTTATTAAAAATCATATGGCTAGCAGAGTTATTAAGTCAGGTAGGAAAGTATATAACTTAGTAGGTTGAGAGCACATCCTTATGTCAAGTAAGATCTGAATTTGGATCTCAATTTAGATAGAATGTTTTGGCTGTATGGCTATGGGCTGGTTACTTTACCTCTCCACACCTGGTTTTCTCATTAGTAAATTAGCGTTATATTCACAGTATCTTTGAGAATTAAATGAGTTCATGTGGGTGCATTCTGTGGCCCAGTGAGCAGATACTCAGTACTCTATGTTAACTTAGAGTATCATCACCCTCAGCATCTTTTTCCCTTCTGTCTTCCCAGTTCTCTGTAATTCTTGCTGGGTCTCCGGCCGCCCCTTCCCTTTCATACTCTAGGAGGTGCTGTGAGCAAGACGGGGAATAATTCCTATTTTCATGTAAAGTCTATTACATACTAATTTTGGTTTCTTGTTATTTGCTTTTAAGGAGATTTGAAGCATTACTTCAAACTGGAAAAAGTCCCACCTGTGAATTACTGTTTGACTGGGGCACCACAAATTGCACAGTTGGTGACCTTGTGGATCTTTTGATTCAAAATGAGTTTTTTGCCCCAGCGAGTCTTTTGCTACCAGGTAAAGTGAGTGTGAGTAGGGCATTGACAATTAGGATGGAAAGGCAAATGGCAGAAATAGGAACATGTCTCCTTACTCTTACTTTTTTCTTCTGGTAGATGAGCCTTATATTTAGAGATTGCTTTTCTTTCTTTTCACCCTCCCTAACTCGTATAAGCACATTAGCCGTAAGGCACTGCAGACTTTTGCTGCTAAGGAAATAGAAGCTTTGTGATCAAATCTGAGCCCACCATTCAAGTCAGGTAGTTTTGTGCCAATAGGAAGTTTAGAAGGACAGCAATTAGATTTTGGGGTTAGGTTTTTTTGTTTGCTTGTTTTGTTTTGTTTGTTTTGGTTCTTTGAGCTCTTGCTTTTTTTTCACCCTCAACTTCCACCCTGTTGGATCTGTGATCATGATTTCCTTACATTATGTGCTGGCAGGTCACTGTCTAGATACCTTCCTCATAACCTTATTTTTTCCCTTTGATGCCACTTACACCAGTGGTTCTCACTATTGAGTGTGCTTCAGAATTGCCTGGGGTTCTTGTTACACAGGTAGATTCTTGGCTCTGTTTCAGACCTCATTACCTGAATTCTTGATTTGGATTATGGCCCCTGTTTTTAAACAAACACTTCAGTGCTTCTGATGTAGGTGGCTCATGGACTTTTTGAAAACACTACCTTACCCTGTCTACTCATCTTTATCCAAAACTTAAAACAAATTCTTCCTAGGTAGCTTCTTGTGTGTGCTATGAGAAAATGGGGTTCACATGTGGAAACTGGAATGCTGTCAACTGAACGGAGTCCTAGTTTAACTTTTTCACAAGCATTTTTTTCTTATGGAAGGACAACTTGTATCTTACTTTGTTTGGCAGATGCTATTCCTAAAACTCCTAAGACAGTACCTTCTAAGGAAGCTGTAACAGTTCAGCAGCAACAGATGCCTCTCAATGGCAACGACAGGACATTTGTGTTACCTGTGCAGAACTTTGAACAAAACTATATGCCACCTGACTCCTCAAGTCCAGAAAATACAAGTTTAGAAGGTAGTGATACACGTAAGTAACATTGCAGTGCTTTCCGCTAGTGGGTTATCATTAAGACCATCACTGCTTTGAAATAAATCTCTTCTTCTGTTCATGCACATGGGCCATAGCTCTTTTACGGGTTTTCTTTTTTCTCTCCTGACTTATTAAACACCATCTGCAATGTATTAGTCAGCATGTTATCAGTGAGTACAGGCAATAAGACATATAAACAACCACAGAAGTATGAAAAAATGTGTAAATATTTACATAACTTTAAAAGGTCATTTTATCAAAAAATTAAGTGACTAGAGTTTTGGGTGGAGGCTCACCAAACAAAATTCTCAAGATAAAGCCTAATTTTTTAATTTAAAAGATAGCTTCACTCTCTCCTATCATGCCTAATCCAAAAAGGTGAATATTTGCATATTTATGAAATAATCAGGTTGAGAAAACAATAGTTATTAAAACCAGTATCTTTTTTATCAAAATACTTTTTTCCTTATTTTATCGATGTTATAGGTTTTCACAGTTTTTCATTTTATGAATTGAAGAATGTCACAAATAACTTTGATGAGAGACCCATTTCTCTCGGTGGCAACAAGATGGGAGAGGGAGGATTTGGAGTTGTATATAAAGGCCACGTGAACAACAAAACTGTAGCAGTGAAGAAGCTTGCAGCCGTAAGTTATATGTTTAGGAGCAAAAAGAATTAAAAGAAAAGTTGCTTCCTGTTGTACTATATAATAAGCTTTAAATTAATCTTTAGGAAATAGGGCAGCCCAGGTGGCTCAGCGGTTTAGCACAGCCTTCAGTCCAGGACATGATCCCAGAGACCTGGGATGAGTCCCACATAGGCCTCCCTGCATGGAGCCTACTTCTCCCTCTGCCTGTGTCTCTGCCTCTCTCTCTCTCTCTCTCTCTCTCTCTCTCTCTCATAAATAAATAAATAAAATATTTTTAAAAAATAAAAATAAAACAAATCTTTAGGAAATATATTATTTCAGTGCATACTTACTTTAAACATCAATCTAAGCTGGTAGTTCTTAACACTTAAAAAAATTTGTTGAAAGCTATGAATCCTATCCCTACAAAAAGCTATAGACATACATGAATGATTATACATATAATTTTAGAAGAATCACAAAATAAGGTTGAGGAGCCCTGTTCTATCTAGTGCTTCATGCATAATCAAGATGAAAATGGGAAGATATTAAGAAAATTTTGTAAAAATAACTTTCTTATGTTACTTTTCTCATTAAAAAAAAAAAAAGGCGTCAGGGCTCCTGGGTGGCTCAGTTGGTTAGGCGTCTGCCTTCAGCTCAGGTCATAATCCTGGAATTGAGCCTTACATCAAACTTCCTGCTCACCGGGGAGTCTGCTTCTCCCTCTCCCTTTGCCCCTACCCCTCCTTGTGCTCTCTCTCTCTCTCTCAAATAAATAAATTAAATCTTTTAAAAAATAAAAGTAAACCATAAAAATAAAGCTTAAAAAAATACAATAAGAAAAAAGATTGAAAAAAGTCTTATCTAAATCCTTCATTCCCATTTCTACTAGAGTATTCACCAAGTACTCATTTTGTTATGTTTTGGAGCTGTTATTGTATTCTAGGAATATTCTAGGAATATCCATATAATACATATTTATATGATAAAGATGGTCACCCATTGTCACATATGTTACAAATACTTTTTCAGGCTTTTTCTTTTTGCCTTCAAATTTGCTTTTTTGTTTTTTGTTACAGCAAATGTTTTCTTCAGAATATTTATGCAGTGAAGTCTCATATTATTTCATTTTGTTCCTGCAATAACTCAGTAAGGTTTATATGGTTATATGGTTTATGAGCTTTTTTGCACTAGCTAGCTTTGGACCTTGGACAAATCATTAAATTTCTAGTTCTCAGTTATTCTATAAAATAGGGAGAACTGGGCAGCCCAGATGGCTCAGCGGTTTGGTGCCACCTTCAGCCCAGGGCTGATCCTGGAGACCCGGGATCGGGTCCCACGTCAGGCTCCCTGCATGGAGCCTGCTTCCCCCTCTGCCTGTGTCTCTGCCTCTCTCTCTCTCTCTCTCTCTCTCTCTCTCTCTCTCTCATGAATAAATAAATAAAATCTTAAAAATAATAATAATAAAACATAATTTTAAAATAAAATTAAATTAAATTAAATTAAATTAAATTAAATTAAAAAGTAGGGAGAATTACGCCTTATTATTTTAAAAAAAGTTACATCAGCCAAGCAATCTCTTACACCTTGTTCTAGCTTTTGGAGCCTTGACGTTATTGTATTGGATTCTATTATATATTACTTTGTTTTTTCAGATGGTTGACATTAGTACTGAAGAACTGAAACAGCAGTTTGATCAAGAAATAAAAGTTATGGCAAAGTAAGTTAATTTGGCAATATGGTATAGTAGAAAAGAGCAGATCAGGGAGTAGAGGACCTGGTTTCTCATCCATAGTGTGCTATGAACTAGTGATATTTTCAAATATGTAAAATTAAAATAAAGAGTTTAGATTAGAAGAATTCAAAGAATTTTGACTCTTATAATTCTGTGACTACATATATTCACATTCCTGGAGCTGAAACAGGAATTATTTTACATCCTAGCCAAGTTACAAAGGATTTCAGCTATCTTTCATTATTATGTTTGCTGCTTCCAAAATTCATGAGAGATAAATTATAGAGATACAAAACAAACAAACAAACAATAGAATACTAGGCCCTTGGATATCTTAGCAACACTAACCCAGGAAAGAAGTTATATGCTAGAATGCCTAGAAATGACACAGTACATTTGACAATTGCTGGGCATCATCAAAAGAGCAAGAAAGAAAAAAAAGAGAGAGAGAGAGAAAAAAAAGAGTAAGAGAAACAAATCAGGATTTTATTCTGATACTTATAGTGTGTGTATTTTATGTGTCTGGTCTCACTTAATCCTCATAACAGTTATTATAAGCTCCCTTACCTTTTTATTCAATGATATTTAGAGACATTATGTAACTTGCCTGAGGCCACATAGTAAAAATCATATCTGATTTTCATACTGAGATCTGTCTGATTCCAGAGCTTGAGCTTTTTCCTTTCTCTTTTTATTAAATTTATTTTTTCACTCCTGAAATGTAATTGATATACAATGTTATATTAGTTTCAGGTGTACAACACGAATTCGACAATTTTATCCATTACTCCGCGCTCACCACAATATGTGTACTCCCCATCTGTCACCGTACATTATTGATGTGAATCCTAATGAGATTTACCAATTTATACTCAATTACACCCATTGCTATAAATTACCAATTGTAAGTGCTTAACCTCAAGAAAGAAATAATCGACTGGAATTAATTCAGTCCTACTAAAAATAATGCACGCTGATAAAAAAAAAACAACTTCTTTCTTTGGAGATTTTGTTCCCCCCACTTTTATATCCACTCTGCAATCCTAAAAGTAATTTGTTCAAAGTAGATATTCTAGGAAATACAAGAATATATATTTAAAATAATAAAAACCATCTCTTAAATATATCACCAGAGACAGCCATGCCTAATATTTTGATGCATCACTTCATGATGTATGTGTAGCATTTTCCCCATGTCATTAAAAATAATTTTAAAACATTTTGTTATTGTACATTAATTTTAGTATTGTATATTAATTATTTAGCATATATGATGATTATATTTTATTTAACCAGTGCCCTACTTGTTTCTAATTTTCAACATTACAAATTACAGTTCCTTTAAGCCTCATTGTACATAAATCTTTAAATGCAACCCTCCTTATTCTATTAAGTAGAGTCCTAGAAGAATTACTGGTTCAGAATGCACAAACTTCTTAAAACTTTCCAAATACATGTCCAAATGGCTTTATAAATAAATTATGGTTATTTATGCTCCTACCAGCAATGTATTACAATTTCAAATTTCACTGCTACCTCACCACCACTGAATATTATTCCTGTTTTTTTAATAAGTACCAATTTCTGGACCTTACTAGATAGAAGAATGACCCGGTGAACTAGGGTCTCTATTCATCAGTGTTCTTATCTATAAAATAGGGTAATAATAGTAATAATATTATGATGATTAAGTGAAACAAAGCAGATAAATCACTTACTGAAGTGCCTTCTATATAGTACAAACTCAGCAAACGTCACCTACTCGTTTTTTAAGATGTGCCAGTTTGATGGAAAATAGAGTACTTACTGTTTTAATTTGCGCTTCTTAAAATATTTATGAGGTAGACTGATTTCAAATTAAAGTCTGATTTGAAATAATGAAATGTCAGAATTTTAGATGATTTGAATCAATAGAACCAGTAAGCGCTGGGACAGAATGTGTATCATGTTCTAAATACATTTCTTGACTCTCCTGTATTTGCTCATTTAATTCTCACAGCATCCATGTTATACAGTAGGGGTTATGATCCACATTTGGTGAAGTTGCTGAGGCTCAGTCAGGTTATCTTGTTAACTGTTAATTTTGCCTGTAAGTCAAATATCCAGGGGGTGGCAGAGCTGGACTCTAAACTTAGGACTTTGCCCAGTTCTCTTTCTGCTGTACCACAGATACCTAAGGTTTTGTTATAGTTCAGCTTTCTTTAGTTTTACTCCTTTTGGTAGATAAAGAAACTCAAATTAGGTTATAAATAATAAGATATTTTTAAAGATCAGGTATGTATAAATTAGGTGTGATTAGAGATCAGATGTCTATAAATCAGTGCTTTGGATATGTTAGAAAATTCTTGAAAGGGTTGTCACACCAATTTCAACAAACTTCTTGGAATCTTTTCATAAAACTATCATTGAAAATTATGTTACACAAAGGTAAATATCAGCCCAGTCCTTAACCAAACTATCACAAGTTCCAAAGTTCTAAATTATTGAGCTTTTTTTTTTTAAATAGTAAAAGGAGGCGCCTAGCTAGTTCAGTTAGAAGAATATTTGATTCTTGATCTCAGGGTTGTGAGTTCAAGCCTCCCATTGGGTGGAGAGATTACTTAAATAGGAAAAGGATTTGCTTCTAATGTTGATCAGTATTGGCTAAAAGAACTGTTTGCAGAAAATTGTAAATGATTACAATAAACATATATAAACATGTTATAAATATATGTATCGTGATATAATGATATGTAGCATATCATTATTGTCTTGCTCTTTTTTTTCTGTTAAAGCTCTAAATTGAATAACCTCCAACCTACAGCTGAATAAATGTATGTATCATAATAATTTTGAATGGAAAATTATTTGTCGTAGGTGTCAGCATGAGAACCTAGTAGAACTGCTTGGTTTCTCAAGTGATGGAGATGACCTCTGCTTAGTGTATGTTTATATGCCCAACGGCTCATTGCTAGACAGGCTGTCTTGCTTGGTAAGATGTTTGTTCATCAGATTGTTTGGCTCTCTATTAATGTGTTGGAATACTAACATTCACTTTGTGATAAGATTATTTAAACCACATTAATCTTAATATTTTTCCTACTCTTCAAAAATTAAACAGTTCCTAGGTAAACAACTGGGATTGCCATTCTAGTAGATGATAATCTGAAACACAAAATTGTCAGTCAAGACTAGTCTTTGAAGATGCTCTTATATATATTTTTTCAGATAAGAAATGCTAACTCTGGATCTTACTTAGAGATTATTTTTGAATAATTTTTAAGAATTGCAATCCTAAATTCTTCATGAAATAATATCATTTTCAGTAGTTGCTTAGAAAAATGTCCTGTTACATATTTTCTATAGGTTTTTTTAATCCTCTTTTTTTTTAATATGTTGGTTTCTTTCTTCATAAGGATGGTACTCCACCACTTTCTTGGCACATGAGATGCAAGATTGCCCAAGGTGCAGCTAATGGCATCAGTTTTTTACATGAAAACCATCATATTCATAGAGACATTAAAAGGTAAATGCTGGGGCAGCCCGGTGGCTCAGGGGTTTAGTGCTGCCTTTGGCCCAGGGTGTGATCCTGGAGACCCGGGATCGAGTCCCACGTCGGGCTCCCTGCATGGAGCCTGCTTCTCCCTCTGCCTGTGTCTCTGCCTCTCTCTCTCTCTCTTTGTGTCTCTCATTGATAAATAAATAAAAGCTTTAAAAAAAAATAGGTAAATGCTACTCTTAAAAAAGCTTTTGGAAAACCATTTTCAGAGAATAACTTATTCTCACTCTTTCTATTCAATATTCATATGCATATCTTAATTTACAGCACTTCATGAAAGCTCTTCTCATTGATATCTATAATCTCCCTTATTCTAAACCCAGTGACCTATTTTTATTTTATTTTATTATTTTTTTAAGATTTTATTTATTTATTTATTTGACAGAGAGCGAGAGAGCACAAGCAGGGGGAGCAGCAGAGGGAGAGGGAGAAGCAGGCTCCCCACTGAGCAAATGTGGGGCTCCATGTGGGCCTCAATCCCAGGATCCTGGTATCATGAATTGAGTGGAAGGCAGATGTTTAACTGACTAAGCCATCCAGCCACTCCCACAGTGACCTATTTTAGTACTCATCCTACCTGATTTTTGTTTTGTTTTGTTTTTGTTTTTCTTGACCACTATTGCCTTGCCAAAATTATTTTCTGGATCATCACTATTTTCTGAATCTCTTTCATTGCTCCATGGGTACATTTCAATTCTTTTTCTTCTTACATAATTAACAAATATTAGTTGAGCACCTACTATATGGTAGGCACTGTAGATAATATAGTCAAAAGTAGTACTTGTAGTCTTTGACATCAATCATAGATCACTAATAATAGAACTTCAGTAAGTAGTACGTAGTCTTTATATACAGTATTAATGTAAAGAAGAGTTCTCTGAGGAAGTGATATTTTAGCAAAGATCCAAAGAATGAGTAGGAAATAAGTAGGCACAATTTGAGGGTAGCTAAAGAAGGTAGAGAAAAGAGCATTCTAGACAGAAGGAACTACATTTACAAGACCAATGTTGAGAGGGAATGTGGGAGCATAACGAACTACAGAAGGTAAAATGAATGTAGTTTAACTGAATGCAGAAATTGAAGGAATGATTGACATAGATAAAATTATAGAAGTTGGCCTGGAGCTAAACCATACCTTAGTCTATTACAATCTAATAGACTAAGGTATGGACTTTAGTTTTTTGTTGTTGTTGTTTTGTTTTTTTTTTAAAGATTTTATTTATTCACTCACGGGAGACGCAGAGACGTAGGCAGAGGGAGAAGCAGGCTCCCCACTGAGACCCTGATGCAGTATTCGATCCCAGACCCCCCGGGATCAAGCCCTGAGCCAAAGGCAGATGCTCAACCACTGAACCACCCAGGTGTCCCTGGACTTTAGTTTTATCATAAATATAATCAAGTGCCATTGAAAAATTGTAAGTAAGGATGTGACATCTTGCTTAAGTTTGGAGAAGATCACTTTGGCTCGAGTGTAGAGAACAGTTTGTCAGAAGGTAGTTAGGAGGCTATTACATAAATCTGGGTGGTAGTATTTCTTATCAAAAGAAGTGAGAAGATTCCAGAGATTAAGAGGACTTGCTGATACTTTGGTTGCAGAGGGGTCAGGGAGAGGGACATGTCAGGAATGACTCCTGGATTTCTTGCTTCCTGGGTTGCTCTTTGGGATGATTATGGCATAATTCACTCACATAGAAAGCAGTGGAAGAGGACCAGGTTGAAGGCTGAAAATATGAATTCTCTTTTATACATGTTGTGTTTAAGATTCTTTTAAGATATAGAAGTGCAGATGTTAGTGTGATATACAGATATGGAGCTGAAAGAAGTCTGAGCTGAAGACAAAGTTGTGTATTACTTACATATAAGTGATCATTGAAGATATATTATATGATTGTATTCACTTAAGGAGAGAGAGAGATTAGCAAAAGATCCCAAGGGGTTAGTCCTGAGGAGCTTTAAGACTTAATGGCCAAGTAGAAGAGAATGATCTCAAAAAGGAATCTAAGGAAGTAGGCACAGAAAGGTCAGATGAGAACCTAGAGAGTGTGGTACCTGTGAAAATGAGGAAAAAGAGTATTTCCCAAGAAAGACTAGTCAAAAATGTTAGTTGCTTTTTAGAGGTCAAGATGAGGATTGAAAAATAACCCTGTGGTCAGTGCCCTGAAGGTTATCAGTATCTTTACCGAGCCCTACTTCCCCATAGTAATTGGGCAGAAGTCAGCATGTAGTTGAGGTTGCAGGAGCTGGAGAAGTGAGATGTGAGTGTAGACAAGTCTTTTACGACATTTAGATAATGAAGGGTGATGGCTGGAAATAATGTGTTATTCAGGAAACGTTTTTAAGATGATGAAGACTAAAAGACGTTTTTATGCCTAGGGGAAGAGGAAGGTGATAAAAATAGAAGAGAGAAGTGAGATAATTTATGGAGTAGGGTTCCTGAGAACATAGGAAGGAGTCCAAGTAAAGGGGTCAGCCTTAGATAAGCAACAGGCATCCCTTACGTATCAGTGTATTTCCTCATGTTCTCACCTCCTGTCTCTTCCCACAACGTGTTCTTGCTGACATTATTATTGACTACGTGCTATCTATGTATGGGTTCCTCTCAAATCTGTATCATCAGTCTCTGATCCTATATTTTCAGTATCTCCAGACCAAAAACACCTCACCTGATGTCCCACAGCTGCCTCTAAGTTAACATGTCAGAAATCAAATTCACTTTCTCTTCCAAACCAAAGTCTTCCTCCTATATTCCCTTCCTGATCAAATGAAGTCACCATTCATCCTGTCTCCCAAGCTAAAGACTTTCTCATTCCTCATATCATATTCATTACAAAATTCACTGAATATGCCTCAAAATTCTCAGCTCCTTTCCCCAGTATCATTTCTTTGTCCAGACTCTCACTCTCATTTGCTTTATTACAAGCTTTCCTGGTCAGCCTTTAACCAGTCTGTTCCAGTTCTCATCTATTCACTACTACACTGCCAGGTTATGTTCTTAAAAATCAAGTCTAACAGCACCAATTCCTTACTATTAAACATTTTTCCTACTGTCCTGCTCTCATGGGATCAAGTTCATATTCTCTCCATGTTTCACTGGCACCAGTTTCTCGAAATTGATAGGTTTTTATGCTTTCATCACTATGTACATGTTGCTGCATTTGCCTGAAATGCATTTTTTCCCCTTCATTTAACCCTCATCTTCTCATAATCCTTCAAGACTAAGCACATTGTTCACCTTTCTCCAGTTCTTTCCACGCATGTAGTTTTTCTCTCAGCATTTTGTACCTAATATCACCATTATGGAGTATTTATTGGATTTTTAAAAATTATTTGTGTACTTTTGTCACAGACAGCATTTGAAAATCCCCCTCAAATGCAAGACTGATCTTAAATGCCATTATACGTAGTGAGCCCTTGATAAAGTTTTATTGAATGCAACTATGTGTGCATGCGTTGAATGTGTGTAATGAATGGATGAAGATCTTTTAACCATATTCTTTTCTCTTTGAAAGATTTCAATAGTACAAAAAAAAAAGAATAACACTTGAAACTAATATAACACTGCATGTTAACTATACTGGAATTAAAATATACTGGAATTAAAATAAAAACTTAAAAAAATAATAAATAAATGAATAATTGAGAGAATTTGGTTGGAAATTTATATTTAAATGAGTTGAGATATGTTAGGAAAGGAATAGGAATGGTGCTTTAGGAGACTGAGGGAAATTTCCCGTGTGATAAATTCACTGTGAAATAATGAAAACATCTCTCACTAATGCGGACAGTTTTATTTCATTTTTATTCTCCTAAAATTTTTCCTCAAGAAACAAAAAGAAAACAATCTTTCCTCTTTCGCTTTAATCTGAAATCTAGATTTACTTATACAATATCAGGCTTTTATGATGTGGGTTATGAAATGGTATACTCTAAATATGTACGTATGTTCTGTATTACGTAAACATGAACTGTTTGACTTACTTGAAAAGGAAAATATTTTTTTCTTCAAACTCTACATTTTTTTCTCAGTGCAAATATCCTACTAGATGAAGACTTTACAGCCAAAGTATCTGACTTTGGGCTTGCCCGGGCTTCTGAGAAATTTGCCCAGACAGTCATGACTAGCAGAATTGTGGGCACAACAGCTTATATGGCACCTGAGGCTTTACGAGGAGAAATAACACCCAAATCTGACATCTACAGCTTTGGTGTGGTGAGTTTCACATATATAATCAGCAAAAATAATCATCCTGGCTATAACTGTGAAATGGAAGTAGAATATTTTGAACACACCTGTCTTGCTTAGCTCTCTCATGTAAATGTGCATATTGTTTACTTTAACCTTAGTTAAATGAGAAAGCTTATAAAAGCTTCTCCAAAGTTGTAGAACGTTTTTAAATTGATTTCTAAAGTTACTGCAAGAAATGACATTTTTACCACACTATCCTCATGAATTAGTAGGAAGCTTAAATTAAATCAGTGCATAAAACAAATCATGTCATATAGCACACATTTAGTGTCATATTTTTTAAATGAAATTTTTCTTTTAAAGATTTATTTATTTATTCATGAGAGACACACACAGAGAGAGAGAGAGGCAGAGACATAGGCAGAGGGAGAAGTAGGCTTCTTGCAGGGAACCTAATGCGGGACTCGAGCCCAGATCCCGGGATCACAACCTGAGCCGAAGGCAGGTGCCTAACCACTGAGCCACCTCGGCATCCCTAAATGAAATATTTTTTAAAAGACATACACTTTGGCATTTTCTAATCTACTGATCTTTGCCAAATAACTTTTAAGATGGAATGAGCAGAAACAGTTGGAGAAATCAGGTTCTACTTCATCTTATTTTTGCATATATGTTTCCTATATGGAAATTTAACTTCCCAGTACTGGGAAGTTAAGGCATACAGTTATAGGATATGCCTAAAATTTAGAAAATATTATTCTAAAAGGCAGAGAAAATTATTTTGGGAAGAATGCCCTGCAAGACAGGAGAAGGAATGTCTCGAACATAGACTGATGAGTGGATCTTATTGTTTAATAAGATGCCAGTAGAAAAGTACTGCTCATGGGGATTGGTGGAACCCAAGATTCCTGTGAAAGAATGATGGCGAGAAATGACCCCAATCATAACCTTCCTACTTTAATGCCTAAAAGGCATAATGCAATGTGTGGAAATGAGAAATCAGATTTCTTTTTTTTTTTTAGATTTTTTTTTTTTTTTATTCATGAGAGAGAGAGAGGCAGAGACATAGGCAGAGGAAGAAGTAGGCTCCCTGTAGGGGCCTGATGTGGGACTCAATCTCAGGACCCCAGGATCATGATCTGAGCGGAAGGCAGACACTCAACCACTGACCCACCCAGGTGTCCCAATAATCAGATTTCATTATCAAGATCTATATTCTTTCCATGTGTTGTCTTGAGTGTTACAGTAATAGTTTTTTTTTTTGTCTTCATAGGTTTTATTAGAAATAATAACTGGACTTCCAGCTGTAGATGAACACCGCGAGCCTCAGTTATTGGTAATTGATCTATTTTTTTCCAGTCCTTTTTTCTTTGCATTTACAATCGAAATTTATTTGGGTAAATTTGGCATCTAGCAATGTCTTTTCCTATTGGCAATCTTTTCCTTGGCAATTACATAGTGGCATATGGAAAGAGCATCATATTTCTAATCTCAGCTCTGCCACAAAGTATTTCTGAAGCTTGAAAAAGTCACTTATATGTTCTATGTTCTGGGCAAAACCAGAATAGAACTATATAATTTTCTAGTCCTTCTGCAGTATATTTTCATTTTGTTACTTTCAGGGTGATTTACTAACAGCTTTTTTAGCTCAGAGAGGAAAAACAATATGGCTTCTATTCAGATTTGTATCAGAATGGAGTTGCTAGTAAAATTTTCTATCCATTTCCAGTATGGAGTATTTTGTTTATAAAAGTTATGACTGAGCACATTACCTATGTGTCGTATTAGGCATTCATTGGCACTTACATAGACTAACACCTGAATGCTAAAAGTATAAGAAAATTATGTCTTGCCCTTTTTTTTCCTGGATAGTAAATTTTAAGAACTTAGAGGGTCTTTTTATAAAAGTAAAGATTTACAGAAATCTTTGGTAATCGAAAGATTACAGAAATACTATCATGTGTAAGTCTTTCTTGAAACCAGTTAAATAACTACACTGACTTGATTCTAATTTATGTATTTTAATGAGGCAAACCAGTGACAAATTCAGATAATATATGTATAACAGATTATTTCCCTAGAATGGAAATTAGAAAGTCAAAAGGGATGATATATTTGCTCAAGGGCTTGGGGCCATACTCTTAAGAAAAGCCATAAGTAATATGATATCTATATACTATAATACTGATACTGATGTCCCTTACTAAAAAATACATTACAAATCTTTCCATGGTTCCCTAGATGTGTAGTAATGCAGTATAACTTATTATATAACATTTCACATTGAAGTATATTTATAGAACATGTTATTGTGAAAAGTTATTATTTGCATAATATCTGGATTTTTTAATATTAGTACATAGTGATATTTTGTCCTCATCACAGAAATAAAATTATATGTCCCATTGGATGTTGAGCATCAGGATGGAAGCCTGAGCTGCAGATAGAGTTTTGGGGCCATTAGTGCCCAGGCATAGATAAAGTTTTGGGTGTGAATTAGATTATACAGAGAAAGTGTGTAAATTAAAATACAGAAGGAGAGTAAATAAATAAATAAACTCTTTTTTTCTACCTTCTAATTTTTTATATTTTTAAGGAAAGCCTACCTGTCTACAGGCCTAAATCTTTTTCCATGAGACTTTTTCCGCCTTCAAAATGCTATTAAAGCCTCAAACCTGTAGTTTGAGTAAGGATGAAATACAGAAAAACACAGAATCCATCTCAGTCATAATTTTACACATGATCACATACTAGTGAAAAATCATAAAACTTTAAGGATGTTTATACTCTTTGCCTTATTCTTAAATTTTGAATGCATTATAACTATAAAGTAATAAGATTTTATTACAAGTATAACCAAAAGGGAGTGATCTTTGAAAGAACTCACTAGACTCTGCCATCATTATTATTTTCAGGGCTACTGCTCAACCCACTACATCATCCTTGTCCTATGCCTCTCTCACTATACAGTACATTTTTTTTTATCATAGCCCTGTTCCCTTTTTCCTTTTCCCTTTTTCATTTCACTTTGATTCAATAATTTGAGTACCCATAGAGAAGTTTGCCTGTACAAGAAGCAGGAGTCTAGGTCTAGAAATTGGAATCTCATCAGGAGCACACCAAGAGGCAAATCACTCTAAAAATAAAATAAATAAAAATAAAGAAGCAGCAGCAGCAGCAAATCACCCTGTGATAGCAGCCTAGTAAATGCTGCCAGTGGGAATAGGAAAGCAATTAGCTCAGCAACATAAATACAAAACCAAAGGCAAATGGCCGAAGGTATCTAAAAAGTGTGTGTATATATATATCTGTCTGAATAAATGCATTAATAAATAAATCGGGTTTCTCCTGTATGTCTTTAACTCTTAGTAAGTTTATGAAAATAGTAAAATAAGAGTATGTGCTATTATGAAGTAGATTAAATCATTCCATTTACATTCTGATATCTTTCTCTTTTATTTGAAACTCCGACTAAAGTTTTAACATTTGTTTTAAAGCTAGATATTAAAGAAGAAATTGAGGATGAAGAAAAGACAATTGAAGACTATATTGATCCGAAGATGAATGACACTGATCCCAGTTCCATTGAAACTATGTACTCTGTTGCTAGTCAATGCTTGCATGAAAAGAAAAATAAGAGACCAGACATTAAGAAGGTACTAATTTTTTATATTTATTTTAAAAGTGAAGGAGGTGGGGTTCATCTTTTTTTTTTTCCTGAGTGTACATTTCAAACTATTTAATGCAGTTTTTTTTTTCTGTCTTTCTTTATGAAAGGTTCAACAGCTGCTGCAAGACTTGACAGCTTCTTAAAACTTTACTGGAATAGACTCTTGGTTTTTGTGTAGACCTATCTATACCATTTTTTAAACTAAAATTTTTTTTGGAAACATTCTTTTTTTACATTTAACAAGGCAGCATGGAGCAGTGCAGTGGTTATTAAAGCTTATATAAAACCCCCAACATGTATAGAATAAACAAAAGTCAAGCCACAATACCAACCCTAAGCCCTACCTCATTAGTGTCACCCTCAGTTCTCCAGTAATCCCTGATACCTCTCCTCGGAACTCCACCAAACATGGGTTGAAAACTATAGAATTAGCAACAAACAGGACTGGGCCACAGGGTGAAAAGACCCCAGACCAAAGCCCAACTCCACTACTAATTTGCTGTAGAGCTTGGACAATCCCTTAATAGCTTTGAGCTTTGTTTCCCCCCCACCCCCCTCACTGGTAGCATTAGGCTAATACCTACTGTGCTTCTCTGACAGGTAGTCATAAAAATCAAATAATGCAGAATATGTACAAGCACTTTATAACATGATATGCCAGTTTGTAAAGTGACATAAAATTAAAAGTTTATATAGATGTTTATACAATCCAATTAGTCATTTGTGTATAGGATCATGTTTGCAGTGTGCTATTTTAAGCAATCATTCACCACTAACCAAATATGCCCTGATGCTATTTATTCCCATGATGATATGGTCAATATTAGATTATGTTACCTGGCAAAATTGAAGGAATTTAGCAGATGTTACAGACCCTAATCTGCTGACTTTGAGTATCAACAGAGAGACTGATGAGTGGGCCTGACCTAATAAAGTGAGATTCTTTTGTGGGCCTTGAAGAAGTAAGCTACCGTGTTGTGAGAAAGCCACATTGGCTAAAACCTAAGGGTCGCCTACTAAGCTAAGACTACCTTCCTGAGGTTGGCCAGCAATAAAAAACTGAGAACCTGGATCATATAACCACAAGAAAGTGAATTCTTCTAAAAAGAACAACTTTTTCTTCCCATATTTCTGACCCACTGGTTTGCTAGTGAGCCAACTAAAAATTTTTAACTTTAAATTTCCCTCACTATGCTCTATGAGAACCAAGGAGGTAATAGGAACAATTAGTAAATGTTTTGCCTTACCTTTCTGAAATATAATTAAGAGAAATTTAAGACATTCTAAAGCATTTATTGCTCTATGTACTTTCTGGTTCTGTAACCATACAAAATGGCCATAGATCTCAGCTATCTGTAGTCTTTTTTTTTTCACTTTCAAAACACAAGCATACCTCAGAGATATTGTGAATTCAGCTCCAGACCACCACAATAAAGTGAGTATCATGATAAAATGTGTCAAATAAATTTTTTGATTTGCCAATGCATATAAAAGTTATGTTTACACTATACTGTAGTCTATTAACTGTGCAATAGCATTATGTCTGAAAAATAATAACAGGGGATCCCTGGATGGCTCAGCAGTTTAGCGCCTCCCTTCAGCCCAGGGTGTGATCCTGGAGACCTGGGATCGAGTCCCGCATTGTGCTCCCTGCATGGAGCCTGCTTCTCCCTCTGCCTGTGTCTCTGCCTCTGTGTGTGTGTGTGTGTGTGTGTGTGTCTGTGTCTCTCATGAATAAATAAATAAATAAAATCTTAAAAAAATTAATGTACATACCTTAACTTAAAAAATACTTTATTACTAGAAAATGCTAGGTATCATCTGAGCTTGAAGGGAGTTATAATCTTTTTGTTGGTGAAGGGTCTCGCCTCCATGTTGATGGCTGCTGATTGATCAGGGTGGTGGTTGCTGAATGCTGGAGTAGCTGTGGCAATTTCTTAAATGAAGCTTACCCTATCAATTGACTCTTCCTTTTACAGACAATTTCCTTATAGCATGCCATGCTGCTTGATAGCATTTTTACCTACATTAGAACTTTTCTTAAAATTGGAGTCAATCTTCTCATACCCTGCCACTGCTTTATCAACTAGGTTGATTTAATACTCTAAGTGTTTTGTTATCATTTCAACAATCTTCACAGCATCTTTACCAGGAGTAGATTTCCTCTCAAGAAACTACTTCCCTAAGAAGAAACTCCTCATTTGTTACAGTTTTATCATGCGTTGCAGAAATTTAGTCACAACCTAAGACTCTACTTATAATTCTAGCTCTCTTGCTTTTTCCATCACATCTGCAGTTACTTACTCCACAGAAGTTTTAAACCCCCTCAAAGTCATCCATGAGGGTGAGAATCAACTTTCTTCATGTCAGCAATAAAACTATTTCACTTTCTTATCATTCATGTGTTCACTATAGTAGAATTTTCAATTTCCTTCAAGAACTTACTCTGTGCATTCACAACTTAGCTAAATGATGCAAGAGTCCTAGCTTTTGGTCTGTATCAGCTTTTGACATGTCTTTCCTGCTAACCTTAATCATGTCTAGCTTTTGATTTAAAGTAAGAGCTGTGTGACACTTCCTTTCACCTGAACACTTATAGGCCATATACTAATTTGCCTAATTACAATATTGTTGTATCTCAGGGAATAAGAAGGCCTGAGAAGAGGGAGAGAGATGGGGGAACAGTAGATTAGTAGAACAGTCAGAGTACACACAACCTTTATCATTAATTTTGCTGTCTTATTTGGGCACTATAATTGGTGCCTCAAAACAATGACAATCATAACATCAAAGGTCACTGACCACAGATCACCATAACAAATATACTAATAATTAAAATTTTGGAATATTTAAGAATTACCAAAATGTGGCACACAGAAACACAAAGTGAGCAAATGCTGTTGGAAAAATGGTGCTGATAGACTTACTTGACCTGGGGTTGCCATAAATCTTCATTTTATAAAAGCTGCAATATCTGCAAAATGAAATAAAATTATTTATGCCTATATATATGTATTTTATTTTTTTCTGGCCTTATTATGGTATAATTGCCAAAATTATATAACTTCAGGTATTCAACGTGATGTTTTGGTATCTGTGTATATTGTGAAATAATTACCACAATCAAGCTAATTAACACAACCATCACTTCACATGGTTACCTTTTTTTATTTTTTGGTGTGGTAAGCACATTTAAGATCTACTCTCATAGCAAATATTAGTATACAATACAGTATTATTAACTATAATCATCAACCTATACATTAGATCCCCAGAACTGAGTCATTTTATAACTAAAAGTTATAAAATAAAAACTTATTCTGTGACCAACCTCTCCCGATACACCTTTAAAGTTTGTACTATTCTACTGTAAGAGTGGACACAGAAAGGAATGTCTTTTTAATCATTCAAATTCTTTTTTTTTAAATCTTTCAAATTCTAATCTCAAAAATGAAGATCAACATGGAGACAAAGGCAATGAATCTCCAAAATTAACGCTAAGATTTCTTTCCCCTGATGAAATTAGGAACAAAATCACCTCATGAAATACTCTGACCTAAAATAATAATTAACAAATAAAATTAAATCAACAATATTCATTGTCGTTTTCAATAGTCCAGACACTTACAAAAGCAATAAACATATAATAATGAACAATACAAAGTCCTTGTTTCCTAGGAGCTTTCTCCCAGGAGAAAGTCACCAAGACGTTTGTCTTTTGTTTGATGGAGATGAGACACAAGTTGATAATATACAAGTAAATAAAACAAGATCAGGTCGTGAGAAGTATAAAGGAAACATTAAAACTAGGTATTGTGATAGATTCCCTTGGCTAAAAAGCTTTAACAACACCCAAGCACAAACAAACAAACAAAACCTACCGGCGTATAGTCTCAGAAATGATAGGCATGTATTGTAACTTAGAAAAAAGAAGATAAAAAATCTAAACTGAATCAAGTTTTCTGTGTTTGACTGTATTATCAGAGGCCTTTAGGTTAGCAATGATCCAAGAATAAGACTTCATCACAAAATTTCTACTACCATCCTGGGGCAAGGAGTTTTGTCTTTCAGATTATGTCAGGTATTGTCCTCTACTAGGCTATTTATGCATCAGGGTAGTTTGTTGAATATAGTTAAGGTTATCTAACTATCTGTTTGCTAGCATTAACTCCATACTTACCTAGCAGCCTTTCTTTTTTTCTTTTCTTTTTTTTTTAGCAGCCTTTTCTTTCCATTTTGATTTCTTGCCTGGATTTGCCTTTTGAAAGATAATGCACAAAGACTATTACAACCTGCATATCAGTTTCTGTTGCAGAGTATCTTTTTATGATTAGTAAAATCATGTTCTTGTTTACACCTAAGTCCTTTGAAAGTTTAGGTAGCATGAATTAACTCTTCATGATTGATCAGCTCAGGCTGACCTGCAATTCTAAAATTTAAACTTTAGACTTTGAGTGACCCTTTCTTCTACTATAGCCATTCTAATAGCAAGATGGTGTTTCAGCCTCTTTTTAGAATTAAAAAGTAGCAACAACCCAGCAATTACACTACTAGGTATTTACCCAAAGAATACAAAAATATTAATTCAAATGGATACATGCACCCCAATGTTTATAGCAGCATTACCTACAATAGCCATATTATGGAACCAGTCCAAATGTTCATCGACTGATGAATGGATAAAGAAGAGATGTATATATACATATATATATATACACATAATGGAATTTTAGCCATCAAGAATGAAATCTTGCCATTTGCAACAATGTGAATGGAACTAGAGTGTATTCTGCTAAGCAAAATAAGTCAGAGAAAGACAAATACTATATGATTTCACTCACATATGGAATTTAAGAAACAAATATGGGGGTCGGGAGAGGAGAGAAAAGACAAACCAAGACTCTTAACTATAGAGAACAAACTCATAGTTACCAGAGGGGAGGTGGGTGGGAGGATGGGTTAAATAGGTAATACAGATTAAGGAGTGCACTTGTAATGAGCACCAAGTGTTGTATGTAAGTGATGAATCACTCTTGTACACCTAAAACTAGTATTACCTTGTGTTAATTAACTGGAATTTAAATACAAACTTTTTTAAAACTATAGCTAACATTATGTAGTAACGATTTTGCAATATACAAGTATATTAAATCACTGTACACCTTAAGGTTATACAACATTTTATGTTGATTATATCTCAATAAAGCTGGAAAAGAAAAAGTTTAAAAGTTAAGCAAGGAACTGCTTACTTAGCTCCTCCTCCCCTTTGTAAAATGTCTAAATAATGACAATTTTTATTATACAGTGAGGTATATTCCCATCACATATTTTAGAAGAAGACTAACACTCTTCTTTATAGTGAAAACACAGTTTGACTATTATAAGTTAGTGAGTGGCATTTAAAAATATGCTGAAATACTGACCAGTAGCTTTTTCCAAAAAAGAAAAAGTCAATATCACTTCCATTAACGGCATTCTTTGGACAAATATTTTTAAATAAATTCATAAGTTAGTAGAGAAAACATGCAATAGCTTACTCTGGTAAACATATTAGGAAAACTTGTAGCAAGTTGTTTTTGTTTTGTTTTGTTTTTTTGCCAAGAAATGTCAATAATAACATCTACTGTTAAATATTTATGGCTAGAAAATGACAAAGGAGCTCCAAAAATTTGCCTATCCATAAAAACAATGAAAAAAGATGGAAAAAAAAAAGTAAGAATTGACTTTTTTTCAGATCTAGAAAACAGCAACCCAAGGAGAATTTACTCAAGAAAAAAAGGGTTGAATATCAATAGGAATGACAAGTTTTATGGCATTTTAACTTGTCCTATTATTATCCCTTTGTCCCCAGCTCAGTGAGAGTTTTGAAAAAAAGCAGCCCACATTCTTGGTACCATAGGGAGCAGAATGGAGCTGGAGCTCTTTCAAAGCATCATCCTGAAAGAATTTTAATTGTTTAACCTCTCTGGTGGTTCCTTGGAACATGACATCCTAAGCCTTATCTTTATTTGACCTGACTAAAGTTCACCTGGTGCTTAAGGCCTCTCTGTGGAGTCATTTGTCAAAAATATTTGCTGGCAAATGTTTTCATCACAGCTGCCTGAAGTGATAAATAACAGGATAAATAATAGGCTAACTAAAAAGCTTAAAAGGAAAAACTGATGAATAAGATGTCCATTATGGCTTTAAAAATCTTTAATATATTCCTGGGAACCTAGAAAATCATGTACATGTGCAAGGCCATGCACCTGCTGAAAACAAAAAGACCTGAGAAATCCCCAAGCTCTCACTGCTGGCTGACCTGTGGCTCTGTGCAAGCAACAAGTGATGATTAAGGCAGAGTCTAAACTGCCTGGTTTAGCATGGAAGGTGTGTCTCCACATGCACTCAGAGCCCTGGCCAAGACTCTTATTGAGAGATTTATTGGCTTCATCTGTTTAAGGAAATCTCTGCCTATTCAACAGTGATAACTAAGCTGAGTAGAGACTCCAGTGACCACACATCACAAAGAATAGAGGCTTTACAGAATTCATTAAAGTCATTAAACAACTAAAACAATTAGCAACAATAAGTCTTGGAAGGGGACAGATTGATTTCCAGAATTGCAACATTATGTGATTTTAAATGCCCAGTTTTCAACAAAAACATAACAGACATGCAAAGAAAAAACAAAGTATAGCCTATACTCAGGGGGAAAAAGTCAGTAGAAACTACCTGAGGGAGCCCAGATGTTGGATCTACTAGAGAAAGACTTTATCAGCTAATTTAAATATGTCCAAAGAGCTAAAGGAAATCATGTCTAAAGAACTAAAGAAAAGTATATCTTATCAAACAGAATGTCAATTAACATTAAAATTATAAAAAGGAACTAAATAAAAATCCCAATGTTGAAAAGTACAATAACTAAAATGAAAATTCACTACAGGGGCTCAACAGCATATTTGAGCCACCCTCTCCCCCCCCACACACACAAAAAAATCAATAAACATGAAGACATTTGTCTTCATTGAGAGACAATTGAGAGACAGAAAAAAAGAATGAAGAAAAATGAGATCTTTAGAGACCTATGGGATACCATTAAGTCTATCAACATACATGTAATGGGAGTCCTACAAGGAGAGGTGAGAAAATGCCAGAAAGAATATTTGAAGAAATATGAAATAATGAACAACAATTTTCCAAACTTAATGAAAAATATTAATCTAGGCATTCAAGAAATTAACAACTGCAAGTAGGATAAACTCAAGATCCATATCTTGACACTTCATAATCAAGGTCAGGGAATTTTGAAAGCAGCAAAAAAGAAGTGATCCAACAGGCATAAAGGATCCTCAATAAGATTAATAGATATATATTTATTATGAGTTATGAAACCAACTAATAAAAGTTGTTAGAAACAAATAGAAAATGGGAAGCCTGGGTGGCTTGGTGGTTGAGAATCTGCTTTCAGCTCAGCGCATGGTCCCAGTCCGAGGATTGAGTCCTGCATTTGGTGCCCTGCAAGGAGCCTGCTTAGACTCTGCCTATGTCTCTACCTCTCTCTTGTCTAATGAATAAATAAATAAAAATATTTTTAAAATAAATAGAAAATAAAATTAAGGACTTTTTGTGCATGGATTTGATGTTATCGGTTTTGGTTAATTGGGGTTCTTTTTTTTTAAGATTTTATTTTGATCCCTGGTTGGCGCAGCGGTTTAGCGCCTGCCTTTGGCCCAGGGCGCAATCCTGGAGACCTGGGATCCAATCCCACATTGGGCTCCCTGCACATGGAGCCTGCTTCTCCCTCTGCCTATGTCTCTGCCTCTCTCTCTCTCTCTCTCTGTGCCACTATCATAAATAAATAAAAATTTTTAAAAAATAAGATTTTATTTATTCATGGGAGAAACAGAGGGAGAGAGGCAGAGACATAGGCAGAGGGAGAAGCAGGCTCCATGCAGGGAACCCAGTGTGGGACTTGACCCCGGACTCCAGGATCATGCCGTGAGCCAAAGGCCGATACTTAACCACTGAGCCACCCAGGTGTTCCAATTGGGTTCTTTTTAATTGATACTGTTTTTAATTTTATTTTTTCTTTCTACTTTTGGATCCCCTTTATCTATTTATTCCACCACCTGTCTCATTTCTGAAAACCACAGATCTGTTCTCTATATCTATGAGCTTGTTGAAGTATTTTTGTTTCTTTTTTTAGAATCCACATATAAAAGATTATATAGTATTTAACTTTCTTTACCTGATTTATTTCACTTAGTATAAGGCCCTCAAGGTCCATCTATGTTATTTCAAATAGCAAGATTTCATTTTTTATGGCCAAATAATATTCCATTGTCTGTATATAGCACAGCTTACTTATCTATTCATTCATTGATGGTCACTTGAATTGTTTCCATATTTTAACTATTTTAAATAATCCCACAGTGATCATGGAGATGTATTTTTTTGTTGTTGTTCTTTTTTTTTTTTTTTTAGTTACTATTTTTGTTTTCTTACATAAATACTCAGAAATGGAATTGCTGGTTATATGGTGCCAGGCCATGTGTTCTAATGAAAGATGAAATGACTACTCAGAGCCCAATATCTTGGAACAAAAAGGCCTGAAGGGGCTACTATGCCAGGCACCACCAGGAAGTCTTTCTCTAACTGATTCATTTGGCTTAGCATCCTACTTCTTAGATCCATCTTGTTGCAAATGGCAAGATTTCAATCTCTTTTATGGCTGAATAATATTCTTGTTTGTGTGTGTGTGTGTGTGACATCATCTTTTTCCATTTTTGTCTATTCATATCCTCTGCCCATTTTTTAATTCGATTTTTAAAAAAGATTTTATTTATTCATGAGAGACACAGAAAGAGAAAGAGACACAGGCAAAGGGAGAAGCAGGCTCCCCACAGGGAACCCGATGCAGGACTCCATCCCAGGACTCCAGGATCACAACCTGATCCAAAAGAGATGCTCAACCACTGAGCCACTCAGGCGTCCCCAACCCCACGCCCACTTTTTTTTTTTTTTTTTTTTTTTTTTTTTTTTTTTTTTTTTTTTTTTTTTTTGCTATTGAGTTGTATAAGTTCATTATACATTTTGGATATTAGCCCTTATCAGAAACATGATTTGTGACTATTTTCTCCCAATCAATAGGTTGCCTTTTGATTTTGTTGATGATTTCCTTTGCTGTACAAAAGCCTTTTAGTATGATGTAGTTTTAATAGTTTGTTTTTGCTTTTGTTGCCTTCTTTTTTCATGTCAGATTCAAAATATCATCACCAATACTTATGTCAGGAAATTTACCACCTATGTTTTCTTCTAGGATTTTCATATTTTTAGGTCTTACTTTCAAGTCTTTATTTTGAGTTAATTTTTGTATATGGTGTAAGGTAGTAGTTCAATTTTATTCAGTTAATTTTTTGCATGTGGCTGGCCAATTTTCTCAACACGATTTATTGAAGAGACTTTCTTTCTGCCATTGTGCATTTATGGCTCCTATGTCATAAGTTAACTGACCATATATGCATATATGAGCTCTCTATTCTGTTCCAGTGATCTATATGTCTGTTTTTATGTCAATACCATACTGTTTTATTGTAGCTTTGTAATGTAGTTTGAAATCAGGAGCATGATGCCTCCAGCGTTGTTCTATTCTCAAGATTGCTTTGGCTATGTGTATTTTTGTGGTTCCATATAAGTTTCGGGATTATTTGCTCTATTTCTTGAAAAATGCCATCATAATTTTAATAGTGATTGCAATAAATCTGTAGATTGCTTTGAGTAGTTTGGACATTATAACAATATTAATTTTTCCCATCCATGAGCATGATATATCTTTCCAATTCTTCGTGTCTGCTTCAATTTCTTTATCATCTTGTAGTTTTCAATATACAGGTTTTCCCATCCTTGGTTAAATTTATTTCTGGATATAATATTCTTTTGGTTATAATTGTGAAGTTTCTTTATTCTCTTTCTGAGAGTTCATATCAGTGTACAGAAACACAAGAGATTTTTTATGTATTGATTTTGTATTTTCCTGCAACTTACCTATTTCACTTATTGGTTCTCGAAGTTTTTTTGCTGTTTCCATTCCAGTTTGAATGCCTTTTATTTTTTCCTGTCTAATTGCTCTAGCCAGGACTCCCAATACTGTGTTGAATAAAAGTGGTAAGAGTGGCCATCTTTCTCTTTTCCCTGACTTTTTAAAAAAGATTTTATTTATTTATTCATGAGAGACACACAGAGAGAGAGAGAGAGAGAGAGACAGAGAGAGAGACAGAGCAGAGGGAGAAGCAGACTCCATGCAAGGAGCCTGATGTGGGACTCAATCCCAGGACCGCAGGATCATGCCCTGAGCCAAAGGTAGATGCTCAACCGCTGAGCCACTCAGGTGTTCCTTTTTTCCCTGATCTTAGAAGAAAGGCTTTAAGCTTTTCACCGTGGTGTATGATGCTAGCTGTGGACCTGTCATATATGGCCTTTATACCCACTTTTTGAGAGGTTTTCTAAGTAGATGTTGAGAGTTTCCATCATAAATGCATGTTGAACTTTGTCAAATGCATTTTCTGCATCTATCAAGATGACCATATAATTTTTATTATTGTTTTTGTTAATATGGTATATTCACTGATTTGCAGATGTTAAACCATCTTTGCATGATGGAATAAATCCCACTTGATCAGCGTATGATCATTTTGATGCATTATTGAATTCAGTTTACTTATATTTGTTGAGGATTTTTGTATATTGTTCATCAGGGTTATTGACCTGTAATATTCTTTTCCTGGGGCTTCCTTGTCTGGTTTTGGTATCAGGGTAAGACTGATATTATAAAAAGAGTTTGGTAGAGTTCCCTCCATCTATTTATGGAAAAGTATGAAAAGGATTGGGATTAATTATTTTTTCAATGTTTGATAGACTTCATTAATGAAACCATCTGGTCCTAGACTTTTGTTTGTTGGGAGGTTTTCGATTACTGATTCAATCTCCTTATTAGTAATTGATCTGTCCAAATTTTCTATTTCACCGTGATTGGTCTTGGTAGGTTGTATGTTTCCAGAAATGTATCCATTTCTTCTATATTGTCCAATTTGTATGTGTATAAATGTTCATAGTAGTCTATTTCTTTTCAAGATTTTATTTATTTATTCATGAGAGACACAGAGAGAGAGAGGCAGAGACACAGGCGGAGGGAGAAGCAGGCTCCATGCAGTAAGCCCGATGCAGGACTTGATCTCCAGACCTGGGTTCACACCCTGAGCCAAAGGCAGACACTCAACAACTGAGCCACCCAGGCATCCCTCTGAATAGTCTCTTATGCTTCTTTGTATTTCTCTGGTATTGGTTGAAACCTCTCCTCTCTTATATCTGATGTTATTTATTTGAGTTATCTCTCCTGGTGTATCTGGCTAAAGGATTGCCAATTTTATTTACCTTTTCAGAGAACCAACTCTTAGTTTCATTGGTCTTCTTTTCATCTTTATTTCATTTATTTCTGCTCTTATCTTTGTTATTTCCTTTCCTGTACTGATTTTGGGCTTCCATTGTTCTTCTTTTTCTAGTTCCATAAGATGGAAAGTTTAGTTGTTTATTTCAGACTTTTCTTATTTCTTGAGGTAGGCATTTACCACTATGAACTTCTCTCTTAGAACTGCTTTTGCCGCATCTCACAAACTTTTGTATGTTATGTTTCCATTTTCCTTTGTCTCAAAGCATTTTTAAATGTTTTGATTTCTTCTTTGAACTCTCATTTTACAGTGGCATGTTTCTTAATCTCTGCATATTTGTGAATTTTTCAGTTTTCTTCATGTAATTAATTTCTAGTTTCATGCTGTTGTGGTTGGAAAAGATACTTTATATGATTTCAATCCTCTTAAGTTTATTAAGACTTATTTTTGGCCTAACATATGTTCTATCCTGGAGAGTTTTCTATATCTACTTCGGAAGAATGTGTATTATGTTGCTCTTGGATAGAATGTTCTATATATATCTGTTACTTTCATCTGGTGTAAGGTATCATTTAAGGCTGATTTTTTTTTAAAAAGATTTTATTTATTTATTTGACAGAGAGAGAGAGCATGCGTGCATGCATGAGCACAAGCAGGGGGAGCGGCAAGAGGAGGGAGAGGGAGCAGCAGGCAGAAGGAGAGGGAGAAGCAGGCTTCTGGCTAGCAGAGAGTCTGATGCCGGGGCTTGATCTCAATATCCTGGGATCATGACCTGAGCTGAAGGCAGATGCCTAATTGACTGAGCCACCCAAGCACCCCATGGTTGTTTTCTTATTGATTTTCTATCTAGATAATCTATCCATTGATGCAAGTGAGGCATTAAAAGTTCTTACTATTATTGTACTGCTGTCTATTTCTTCCTTTAGGTCTGCTAATTTTTGCTTTATATATTTAGGTGCTTCTATGTTGGATGAATAAATATTTACAAACGTTATATCCTTTTGTTAGCTTATTGCCTTTGTCATTAAATAATATCCATCTTTATCTCTTAGTACAGTCTTTGTTTTAAAATGTATTTTATCTCATATAAATAGATCTACCCCAGCTTTCTTTTGGCTTTCACTGGCATGCAATAACTTTTTCCATCCCTTCACTTTCACTCTATATGTATCCTTACATCTAAAGTCAGTCTTGTTGGATCCCTGGGTGGCGCAGCAGTTTGGTGCCTGCCTTTGGCCCAGGGCCCCGATCCTGGAGACCGGGGATCGAATCCCACATCGGGGTCTCGGTGCATGGAGCTTGCTTCTCCCTCTGCCTGTGTCTCTGCCTCTCTCTCTCTCTCTCTCTGTGACTATCATAAATAAATAAAAATTAAAAAAAAATAAAGTGAGTCTCGTGTAGGCAGCATATAGATGGGTCTTGTTGTTTGTTTTTGTTTTGTTTTTTATCTATTCAGCCATTCTGTGTCTCATGATTGGAAGAATTTAGTTCATGTACATTTAAATTAACTACTGATAAGTATGTACTTATTGCCATTTCGTTATTGTCTGTTTTTGTAGTTCCTCTATGTTCCTTTCTTCTTCCTTTGCTCTCCTTTGCTTCTCCTGCTCTCCTTTCTTGAGTGGTATACTTATTTTCCTTTCTCTTTATCTTTTGTGTATTTACCATAGATTTTTGCTTAGTGGTGACAATGAGGCTTCCATATAACAACTTATAACAGTCTATTTTAAATTGATAAAAACTTAAGTTGCATCCTATTCTAAAGCTCAGTATTTGTGGTCTCCCTAGCCTCAAATGTTTTCTGGGTTTTTTTGGTGTTGTTTTCTGTTTTTGATGTCACATTTTACATTTTCTTATCTTGCATACCTCTGAAATCATTATTGCAATCATAGTTATTTGTACGACTTTTGTCTTTTAAACTTCATACTAGGTTTGTAAGTGAGTAATCTCCTACCTTTACTATATCTATCTATCTACATCTATCTAGATATCTTTCCAGTGAGATTTATTTTTTTATGTGTTTTCTTGTTATTAATTAGTGCCCTTTCTTTTCAGCTTAAAGTTACTTTAACATTTTTTATAATTCCAGTTTAGTGGTAATGAACTCCTTTAGCTTTTGCTCATCTGAAAACCTCTATTTCACCTTCCGTTCTGAATGATAACTTTGCCAGGTAGAGCAGTCTTGGTTGGAAGTTTGTTTGTTTTATTTTTTCTTCCAGTGATTTGAATATATTATGTCACTCTCTTCTGGCCTGCAAATTTTCTGCTGTAAAACCTGCCTATATTCCCATAGGTGTTCCCTTATATGTAACAAGTTGTTTTTCTCTTGTTGCTTTTAACATTCTTTGTCTTTAAATTTTGACATTTGATTATGTGTCTTGGTGTGAGTCTCTTTGAGCTCCTCTTATTTAGAACTTTTTGGGCTTCCTGGATCTGGATATTTGTTTCCTTTCCCAGTCATTATATTTCCCAGCCTTTCAGCCATTATTTCTTCAAACAATATTTCCACCCCTTTCTCTATTTCTTCTCCTTCAAAGACCCTTACATTACAAATTATATTCTGCTTGATGTTCTATAAGCCCCTTAAGTTATCTTCACTTTTTTTTCATTCATTTTTCTTTTTTGTTGCTCTAATTGAGTTCTACTGCCTTCTCTTTTAGTTGACTGATCCTTTCTTCTGCTTCATCTTTTCTACTGTTGAACCCTTCTAGTGTATTTTTCAGTTTAGCAATTGTATTATTCAGCTCTGTAATTTCTGTTTGGTACTTTTTTATATTTTCCATCTCTTTGTTGAAATTCTCACTGTGGTCATCCATTCTTCTCCCCAGTTTGGTAATCATCTTTATGGCCATTCCTTTGAACTCTTTAAGAGGCAAATTACTTATTTCTTTTTCTTTAAGGTTTTTTTTTTTTCAGATTTTATATTGTTCTTTTATTTGGAACATGTTCACCTGTTTCTTCATTTTGCTCAACTCTCTGTTGATTTCTTACAGTACATGAAACAACCATCTCTCCCAGCCTTGAAGGAGTGGCCTTGTGTAGAAGCCAAACCTTGTCATTCAACCCTGACTCAACTCTTTGTCATCTCTCAAAAGTTTGTGCTTATCCAAGCAGACTATTATATTTTTTAAAACTCCCAGTAGTTGAGGATGTGCCAACACTTGTCAGTTTCCCTAAGAGGAACATCTCAGCATGTAGATTCAGGCTATTTGGAAGCAGCTTTTTGAAGTATACAAATATATATAGTAGAGTGGGACTACAAGTCCCACTTACAAGTGTAAGTTCCACTGCTTATGCAATTTGGCAGTATCCCCTGGGCAAGAGACACAAAAATTGGAGTTCCAGATGAGGGAAATAGACACAAAAATTGGAGTTCCAGATGAGGGAATAAGTTCTTTTCTGGGATACAGTAATGAGCTGGAGGAAGGCAAAAGGAGAGTACCAAGATGGTGTTCACAGCCTATGTTCCTTAAGAGCAACTTCATAGTCCACTAGGTGTGTGATAAACCTGAATCCTGACCCCTAAGTTAAATTTTAAATTTCTTTTTTTTTTTATAAGAAACCCACAAGGGGAAGTTTCTTTTTTTTTTTTTTAATTTTTTTATTTATTTATGATAGTCACAGAGAGAGAGAGAGGCAGAGACATAGGCAGAGGGAGAAGCAGGCTCCATGTGCCGGGAGCCCGATGTGGGATTCGATCCCCGGTCTCCAGGATCGGGCCCTGGGCCAAAGGCAGGCGCCAAACCGCTGCGCCACCCAGGGATCCCCCCCCCCCCCCCCCAGGTTAAATTTCAAGCACAAGCAGAGGCCTCCTTCACAGAAAGACTGGGGCAGGGGTATGCCTCAGTTTGCTTTCTGTGCAGTGTGCTGGGAATGGCAACCTGCTAAAAACTATCTCTCCAATTGCCACAGTTCCATGGAACCCTGGAATGCAAGACCCCTGTGGCCAATCAGAGCTAGGCAATCAAGAAGCATCCCCTAGGTGCCAACTGCAAAAAAAGGGTACCAAACATGAAAACCAGATTCAAGATAGCAACATAAGACACTCCCACAGATACACTGAGTCTATAGCTATGTATGGAACAATCTCCTCTTTAAAAAAACTAAAAGCTGGGGATGCCTGGGTGGCTCAGTGGTTGAGCATCTGCCTTTGGCTCAGGTCCTGATTGTGGGGTCCTGGGATTGAGTCCCACATCAGGCTCCCCACAAGAAGCCTGCTTCTCCCCCTGCCTGTGTCTCTGCCTCTTTCTGTGTCTCCAATGAATAAATAAATAAATAAATAAATAAAACCTTTTTAAAAAAAAAACCCAAAACCTAAAGGCTGTCTGAATGATGACTGCACATCAGGCAAGCTGTGGCCTGAAGGGCAAGATGTATTAAATACTTCTAATTTAATACATCTGGGAGACAGCTGGAACATTCTTCAAAGACAGAGAATGGCAGGCACCATCTTCATGCTGTCCATCTCTGTGCTCCAGAGCACCAGTATCCCCAGAAGGGAGCTTTTACACATGTGTGGTGCCCTGACCTTTGTGGCTGCTGCCCAGGATATACCTCTTGACTGCCTGGCTCTGGAGGCAGGGGAACTTGTGTTCCTGGTCCCATGGTATTATAATAATTCGTGTCATCCAGAAAAGAACTCAAATCCTGTCTAGTGCCCTAATCTTTGTGGTTGCTACCAGGGACACCTCTATATCACCTAGCTTTGGTGGCCTAAAGAGCTTATGCTTGTGGGTCCCACAAGACTAACCAACAGAGAAAGAGTTCTTAAACAGCTACCACCCCTAAGGTACAACAGGAAGCAACAAACCCAGCAACTAGATCTGTTTCTGTTAAAGATCTATTAGAAAAACAAAATAAAATAAATAAAGAGGTCTATTAGCTAATCATTATAGCTGCAGCCTGAGGGACAGACTTCTAATCAAACACTAGGAGTTAAAAACAACAACAACAACAACAACAACAACAACAACAACAACTAAAAACCACTAGGAGTTGGCTGTGATCCTTTCCAGAGACCTTGGAGGATGGGCACTATCTTTACACTCCTACTCTGCCCACTCCAAAGTACCAGTCTATCCTGGAGAAGTGCTTTACATGCAGCTGGTGCCCTGGTTAACAGCTGATTTTTTTTTTTTTTCATCAGAAACCATAGAGGTGGGGCAGCGTGGGTGGCTCAGCAGTTTAGCGCCACCTTTGGCCCAGGGCATGATCCTGGAGACCTGGGATCAAGTCCCACATTGGGCTCCCTGCATGGAGCCTGCTTCTCCCTCTGCCTGTGTTTCTGCCTCTCTCTCTCTGTGTCTCTCATGAATAAATAAATAAAATTTTAAAAAAGGAAAGAAACCATAGAAGCTAGAAGGCAGTGGGATGATATATTTAAACTGCTGAAAGAAAAAGAATGTCAATCAATGAATCCAAAAAACAAAACAAAACTGTTCTTCCAAAAGGAAGGAGAAAATAGGACAGTCCCACAGAAAAACAAAAGTTGAGAGAATTTGTCACTAGAAAATCTTCCCTAAAGGACAGAGTTCTTCAGGCTGAAATGAAAGAACACTAAAGATGAATTCCAATCCATAGGAAGAAATAAAAAACAAGTCACAGTAAAGGCAACTACATAGGTAAATATAAAAGACATTATAAATGTACTTTTTGTTTGTGGCTCTCTTTCTCCTATCTTATTTAAAAGTTAAGTGCCTAAAGCAATAATTATAAATCTGTGTTGGTGGGCAGGGCACACTCCAAACAAGATTTTTATAAGTTAAGATGTCAATTATAATTCCAAGAGCACCACTAAGAAAATAACTTTAAAAATATGGTAAAAGAAATGATAAGGAAATTAAAATAGTACATGAAAAGATGTCTATTGGAGTAATAGAGGAAATGAGTAACAAAAATGACATAAGACATATAGAAAAATAAATAGCAAAGTAACAGATGTAATTCCTACCGTCTCAGTAATTACATTAAATGTAAATGGATTAAACACTCCAACTAAATGACATTGGAAATAGGATAAAAATAAATGATCCAACTGTATTGTCTAAAAAAAACTTACTTTATATATATATAAATGTGAATAGGTTCAAAGTAAATGGATTGAAAAAGATATACCATGCAAATAGTAACCAGAAGAGAGTTGGAGTAGCTATACTAATACCAGACAAAACAAATTTTGAGTCTAAAGTTCTTATAGACAAAGAACCTCTTTTTGTAATGCTAAGAGTCAACCTATCAAGAAAATATAACAATTATAAACAGATATGCACCTAACAACAGAGTCTTAAAATACATGAAGCAAAAACAGACAAAAATGAGAAAGAAAATAGACAATTCAACAATAATTGTTGGAGACTTTATGCCAAACTTAATGGATAGGACAGCTTGGTGGAAGATGACAAGGAAATAGGAAACTTAACAGCACTATAAATCAAATAGACCTCCCAGAATCTATAGAACACCCAGCAGAAGCAGAATACACATTCTCCTAAGCTGCACATGAATAATTCTCTTGGATAGACTATATGT
Organism: Vulpes vulpes; assembly: GCF_048418805.1. Classification (NCBI taxonomy): domain Eukaryota; kingdom Metazoa; phylum Chordata; class Mammalia; order Carnivora; family Canidae; genus Vulpes; species Vulpes vulpes. The sequence continues at coordinate 10,057,118 of NC_132787.1, read as the reverse complement.
TAGTTCATAAAAGAAGGGTATTAGTTTCCTGTGACTGGTGCAACCAATTGACACAATCTTGATGACTTAAAACAACAGAAATTAATTTCCTCAAAATTTTAGAGGTTAGAAGTGCAAAATAAGTAGTGTTGACCAAAATCAAGGTGTGAGCTTGGCTGTAACCCCTCCAAAGGCTCTAGAGGAGAATCCATTTTTTGCTCCAGCATCAACTGGTTGCCAGCATTTTAAGTGGTGGCCACTTCACTTCAATCTCTGCCTCCATCTTAACATCAGCTTCTGTTCTTGATGGTGTAGTCAAATTTTTTCTGCCTCTCCTTATAAGGATACATGTTATTGTACTTAGGGCCCACCCAAATAATCCAGAATAATTTCCTAATCTCAAAATCCTTAGTTTAGTCACATTTGCAAAGATCTGTGTACCAAATAAAGGAACATTTACCAGGGCAGCCTAGGTGGCTCAGCAGTTGAGCGCCTGCCTTCAGTCCAGGGCATGATCCTGGAGAGCCGGGATCGAGTCTCACGTCTGGCTCACTGCATGGAGCCTGCTTCTCCCTCTGCCTGTGTCTCTGCCTCTCTCTGTGTCTCTCATGAATAAATAAATAAAATCTTAAAAAAAAAAGTAACATTTACCAGTTCCAGCAAATAGGATACGTTTCAATAAATTTCAAAGGATTGAAATCATACAAAGCTTCTTTCCAGCCACAGAAGAATTAAATTAGAAATTAATAACAGAAGGAAATTTGGGAAATTCACAAATATGTATAAATCAAATAAAATATTCCTAAACATATGATGAGTCAAGAAGAAATCACAAGGAAAATTATAAAATGCTTTGAGATGAATGAAAAACACAACAGGGGTGCATGGGTGGCTCAGTTGGTTGGGCATCCAACTCTTTGATTTTGACTCTGGTCATGATCTCAGGGTTGTGACGTCAAGCCCTGCGCTGGGCTCTACACTGCGCAGAGAGCTTGCTTAAGATTCTCTCTCTCTTTCTCTCTGCCCCTTCCACCTACCTCTCCATGTCTTAAAAAGACAACAAACCACACACACACATACACACACACCCCAAAACCTATGGGATGCAGCAAAAGCAGTGGCCGATGTAAACGCAAAAATCCATTTAAAAAGGATAACACACCAAAACCAACTAGAATTTATCTTGGGAATGAAAAATTGGTTCAACATACAAAAATCAGTAACTGTTGGGATCCCTGGATGGCTCAGTGGCTTAGTGCCTGCCTTTGGCCCAGGGTGTGATCTTGGAGTCCCAGGATCGAGTCCCACGTCGGGCTCCCTGCATGGAGCCTGCTTCTCCCTCTGCCTGTGTCTCTGCCTCTCTCTCTGTGTCTCTCATGAATAAATAAATAAGTTTTTTTTTAAAAAATCAGTAACTGTAATACACCATTCAAATAGAATAAAAGACAAAACCACACAACTGAACACATCAATAGATGCAGAGAAAACATTTCACAACATTCAATATTCTTTCATGGTTAATTCACTCACAAAAAATAGAAGGCAACATCCTCAACCTGATAAAGCACATCTACAAAAAACAAACAGAAACAGCACATTATATTTAATGGTGAAAGACTGAAAGCTTTTTCCTTTAAGATCAGGAACACAGGGATGACCACTCTTGCCACTGCTGTTCAATGTTGTACTGGAGATTTTAACTGGGCTTTCACACAAAACAAAAAAAGTGGGGGAAGGTAAAGGAAGAAGAGAGAAAGGGAGAGAAAAAAGAAGGGGGTAGCAAATGGGGATGGGGCTGAGGGGGATGGGAGTGCGTAAGAGAAGGGAAGGAAGGAAAGGAATCCAGGCTGGAAAGAAAGCAAAACTATCTATTTGTTGATGACATGTCTCATTAACAGAAAACTCTAAACAATCCACATGTACAGAGGGGGTAAAATCTATTAGAGCTAAAAAACAAATTTAGCACAGTTGCAGTATACAAGATCAACACATGAAAATGAGGTGTATTTCTATACATCAGCAACGAGCAATCTGAAAAGGAAACTAAAACAACTTACAAGAGCATCAAAAAGAATAAAATATCTAGGAATAAATTAATACAATAAACGCTACAAGTTAAAAAAACTCTACAAATTGTTGAAAAAATTAAAGACAAATGGAAAGTCTGTTTATGGATTGTAGTGCTTGCTTCGGCAGCACATACACTAAAATCGTTTATGGATTGTAAGCCTTAATGTTAAGATGGCAATATTTTCTAAATGATCTAGATTCAGTAAAAGGTTAAGTAACTTCTTCCTAATGCTCATTGTATTAAATTGCAGTTGTCCACTCTTCCCTACAAATGTGCTCTTTGTGTTATGGTTTTGTAGTTTTTCTCATCAAGAAAAGTTAGACCTAGGATACCCTTGTAACTTGCTCTACTCGGAGATCCGTGGGTGGCTCAGTGGTTTAGCACCTGCCTTCAGCCCAGGGCGTGATCCTGGAGTCCAGGGATCGAGTCCCACATCGGGCTCCCTGCATGGAGCCTGCTTCTCCCCTGCCTGTGTCTCTGCCCCTCTCTCTATGTCTCTCATGAGTAAATAAATAAAATCTTTAAAAAAAAGTAACTTGCCCTACTCAGTAGAATGCACCAAAAGTGATGTTAGAGTTCTTAGCCTGGGCGTCAAGAGTCCTTGGGTACTCTCTCTCTCTCTCTCTCTCAACGCTGCCACTGCCATAAGAACAAGCTTGGGCTAACATACTACAGACGAGAGACCATGCGGAGCAGAGACAAGTCATCTCAGATAATAGCATCACCCTAGCCCAGCCTCCCTGTCAGGTGACCACGATACACAAGAATGCGAGGTCAACCAACTGCAGACTTGTGGGAAATGTTCTAAACCACTCAATCTTGGGGATAGTTTATGGTAGGATAACCAGTTCAGTCACTTAGCCAGTAAGTGGCAGCATCACACACACATTGACACAAAGAGACGACTTGTGTTGTTTCATCCATACAGCTTGGTGATTGGAAACTAAGAAATATAATTTCACTCAAACTCACAGCTTGTCTCTTCCCATTAAGCGTCCAGGGTTCAATAAGGAACTACAGTCTGGCAAATGCTGATGGTGGTAGAATAGCACTGGCTAATAAATAGAGGCTGGTCTTGGCCCTTTCCAGAGCAGTCTGCTGAATGAAGATCCCCTTTGGAAGACACCTGCCACTGGATCAGTGGACACTAGTCTTCTATAGTAGGAACCATGGTTCAGAGGACAAGAGGCTCTGTTCGTGCTAGTGACATTTGCTCTGACCAAAGTGCAGTGCTGAAGGCCAGAGCCGCTGTGCTACCTACCACTGCTGGAGTGCACTTCTTTCCCCACTGTTCTTCAAGGAAAGGTAAAATCTGTCATTTTCTTCATTTGATAAAATATCCACTATGTCTTAGACACTGTTTTAGGTGCTAAGGATGTCACAGTGAATAAAAACAAGGCCCTTCCCCACCTTGAGCTTGTATTTCAGTGGAGGAGCCAAACAATATGCATAAATATGTAACTCCTGAATGCTGTGAATTAAAAGGAAGGATTAAGGTGAGAGGGATAGGGCATATACTCAAATTTGGATGTCTGGGAAGACTTCTCTAAGATGACACTTGAGCAAAGATCTGAGTTAAGTGGAGGAAGACATGTAGACACTGGATTAGTAATCCAGTGTGGGAACAGTACATTCAGCGCTCCTGAGGCAGCAACATGCTTGGTCTAATTTCGTTAGCAAGCGGCTAATGAACTGGAGCCAAATGACTAAGGTGGAGAAAGCCATGGGCCAAGTCATGCAGAAGCTAACGGGCAACGAACAGCAAGAACCAGATTTTATTCTGTAGGAGACGTTACCTTTATTGGTAACTACTCTATAGCAGCACACAGTGTGAAAGAAGTTTGTTGACTGGATAGAAAAGAGAAAAAAAATTTGTATCATAAGGCAAACTGTAACCAGTCATGGCATGACTCATTTATGAAACTATGGAATTACTGCATCCACCTATTTTATCAAAATCTCTGTATATAAAGCCCCAGAATCAGTACTTTGTAAAACAAAACCTCTTATCCTTATAATGTATGGCTGTGTATGCAAAGGATATGTACCCAACTACAGTATGTGTCTCAGGCTCATTATAGTTCTAAGTAGAAAGGTCTTAAAGTTAACTTTGAACTCTATTTACAAGTTTCTAAAATCAGCCCTTTTAGGGACGACTTTCCATCTTTTGTAATTTAACTCTAATAAAAAGATCAGTTTGGTAGTGAATTGTACATGGAGCGCATTAAATAGCTGTTGGATGGGTGGCAAGTATCTTAAGAGTTCAGCAACAAGTATGTTGGTCACTATTGTTCAGGGGTGCTTTTATCACAGTAGTAACTGTGTAACTCATGGCATTTTCATTATTGCTGCAGCAGTAGGAAAGTTCTAATTTAAATTAAGCACTCTGTTGACACAACATGTGTAGGATGCAAAATATTTGAAATCCTTGATTTAGACAGGTGAATTAACAAATGCATAGATCAATGGGATTTCTAACCTACTACCAGACATTGCATTATGCAGAATTATCCAAACATTAAAAAAAAAAACCTTATGCTAGAAAACTTAGTACACAATTTAAAGAGAAAAAAATTTATTGCAATATAAAATGCACTTTTATAAAATGTCCACAGAAGGCATGTAATTCTTCACTGCTATATAAATTTACTGGGAATACTTTAATCACCTTCTATTGTTATGATGATGTCACCTAAAACATCCTGTAAACAATGAGTTATACTCTATAACAAATGCATCACTGATTTTCAGCAATCTTGGTTTAATAATAATTAGTTTAAGACTATATAATCACATCTATATTCTGGAATGTCCATTTTCTTTCATGTAGTGTAGAATTTAGACTATAATTGCACATGAATGGTACAGAAAAACATTCACTACCAAATTAATTTTATACCTTCATGACAGGTTTTACATTCTTTCTGATTGAAAATACAGCTTCAGCTATGGTCTGCAATGCAGCTCTAGGATTCTCAATGCAGTAGTGTGTGTGTGTGTGTGTGTGTGTGTGTGTGTGTGTGTGACTGCGCGCACACGTTTGTGTGTCTATGTGGGCACCCATGAAACAACCTAAAGTGTATCTTTAGTAAACAAGTGCAACATTACTGCCAATCACTTTGCATGTTTAAATAGTACAGTCTGATTATTTGTAAACAAACAAACCCCACACAAATACCCTTAACTCTAGAAAAAAAAATCCTGTCAACCCATAATTATTCTAATAGGCTTTACTTGAACACACATTGAATTTTTGAAAGGTGCATATAGTACCTTAGATAATAAGGTATAAAATGTGTTTCATATTTTATACTATGAAATGTGCATTTCTAATGTTTTATGCAGCATAAAGTTTAGATCAAGAAATTCTAAATCCTGGATCCCCACAGTTCATTTAGAAAACTCCTCAAAGTTATGGCTCTTGCAGCAGGTTTATCAGATTTAACATGACGAAGTGTCCTAACTCCTTCCCTATTTCAAGTATCCAAAAAAAAAAAAGGCTCAAAATTTCTATGGGTTGTACTGAAAATGCAAACCTTTAAAACAGTTAAATGTGCTCTGAAATAAGATATAAATTGAAACAAGATTCCTAAGTGTTTAATTTGTGTTAGGCTGATTAAGTACTAGGACTTTCAAACAATTTTATGAAATCTGCGTATTTGCTCAAAAGTAATAAAGAACATAATAATCTGCCTATTAATATATGGTTCTGGAGAAAAATCAATCTTGATGTTTAAGACTTTTTCAACATTATTGACTTTAGTTTTTTTTTTAATATTAATTTAATATTCAATCTGAACATAAATATTTGGCCTCAAACTACTTATAATGGAATGACTTACTTTTGAAAATGAAACTTTTTAAAGCACTAGAAAGAGAAAACTAAAGCTGTTTAAATGTCTTTCAACGTCATCAGAAATCCTGCAGTATAGAAAATATATGGTACCTTTAAGGTTTCAGAATGAACTGATCTTCTGAAATTTTAATGCCGTTTAAAAAACCAAAAAAGTCAAATAGAAAAGACTGCTGCAATAAAGCACGGTTTCTAAAAGTTGCAGACATGATCCCACATCTGAGAGCACTGCTTCTCAGAGTCAGCAACGTTTTACCTTTACCTAGGCACACTAGGTTCTCAGCTGAGAAAATAATCTAATCTGGTCCTTAACATATTCATTTAGTGGTATGAATACTTTAAGGTCTTTCTCCCTTCAAGAAAAAACTTGATGTCCCACTAAAAAGTAGTAAGGAGTGTATCTTATTTTGAGACATTAGACTTTCTGGAACTGGCCCAACTGTATAAAATTTTAAGAAGTGTGTGAAAGTATGGAATCACTATTACTCTGTGAAAAGAGTGTGACAAAATTAAACATCACTATGTTGAACGCTTTTCTAGCTGTAACTCAAAAATAGAAATCATGAGTCTTCTATAACCTTAATTTTAAAAACACACAGAAGTGAAAAGTGCTATTTTTCAAAAAGTACAATTTTCCCCCTACTATGTATCAACATGGAATGATTTCAGTTCTCCTGTACTAAAAGCTGGACTTTTAAAAAACTAGTATTGTAATGCTTAATATAATGACTTTAATCAGCAGCGGCTTCACTTTCAGCTGGACCCCTTATAAGTCTTCGAATTCCTCTTTTTCCTGCAGGACCTTTTGGTTTTGCAAAACTTTGCTTATGTGCATGCTGCTTTGGGTGTACTTCTTCATAAAGGAAGTCTGCTGTCAACTCATCCCCATTGTCTATCTCAATCTGTAAGAGATGGAATTGGTAAAGTGTGATACCATACGAAAAAGACAACATTCAAAACCTAGTGCAAGCATGGTGCCAGTTTTCAGGTGTAATAAATACGTAACACCTATTCTAGCAGGAGAGTATCAAGGACCGTATGTAAATAGTTTCACTTTCACATTTTTGGGGAGGGAAACCCCTCCCTGGGGTTGTGAGTTGCCTGAACACATAATCAGCAATAATCATTTTCTATTTGGTTCCTCTTTCTTCTTCTACCTAATATATAAGAAGCCACCACTATATTCTCAAGTTGCTCTGCTTTGGTACACTATACATATCCAAGAAACATTACTCATTAGTGCCTTTGTTACTTGAGTCACTTGAAATTACTCTAGAACAGGGCCAAATTTAACCCAAATTAAGAGGTGCTTTACATTTTTACAGGGCTATAAACATAAAATAATAAAGCAAACAAGAGTATGTAACAAAGACCATATGCAGCCTGGTGAAACAGAGTATTTACTATCTGGTCTTATAGTAGAAAAAGTCAGTCATAAAGGGTTAGTACCCAATACACTGGCAGTTTGTAGGGATGTGTGTTTTAATGGGTTGAAGGGTTCAAGAATAAACCACATCTTTACCCACGCCTCATTTGCATTTAAGAAAATAAATTTAATTAAATTGGTAGCTTAGCTCCTCAAATGCAAATGTTTATGCCCATTCCCTCCTTACTCAACAACTAGATTCTCAACCATCCCATGGTTCAGTTACAAATGAAGATTCTAGTTCCTTATTAATAGCAAGTGTTGAGACAAGCACAGGTATGTAGATCTAGCAGCACTGTCCAGAATTTTCTGCAATATGGAAATGTTCTCTAAATTCTGCACTTTCCAATACAGTAGCCACTAGCCACTTGTAGCTACAAACACTTGAAATAGGGTTAGTGTGATTAAGAAACTGAATTTAAATTTTATTTAATTTTAATTTATATTTAAATTTAAATAGCCACATGTAGCTTAATGGCTGCATATTAGCACAGATCTATAAGGAGCCTGGAGCAATGATAGATCTTCCCCAGGCACTTAGAGTAAAGGAGACCCTGAAGATTTATGTTGAGAACAAGAAAAAAATATTTTCATTAATAAATCATGATACATCATGAACTACATGAAAAAGACAATAAAGATCTAACAAATACTGAAATTTAAAAATAAATAGGTAATTTTACCTTTCTAATGACATCCATTTGTAGTTGTCTTTCTACAATTTCTAGCAGAGGGCTCTTGCAGCTAGAATATAACATCCGTTCTCTTATACTGCATGTGTATCCAGGCATTGAATAAATAAAAACTGTAAGTCAAAATAATAAATACAATTAGCATTACAACAATTAAAGCAAATACTAAACTTCACAGAATTATAGCTAAGTCTTCCGGGCAAGAGTGAGAATACAGTATTAAAATACCAAAAAGCCAACTGAAAGTAACATGTTAAAGCAATATATTATATACCTATGGACTCCAAATAGTCTCCTTCATGGGAATGTTTATACAGGAAGAAATGGTAACGTGCTGAATCCTTGGGAATCCTCTTTGGCAAATCTTTTAGTTCTGTATTTGTTGTGTTGGCCAAAATTATAATTTCATTTTTTATATCTATTTCCTGTCAATAAGAAATAGCTTCATTAAAACAGATACACAGCAATTTAAAAATTGTAATTAAAAAAACTAGCAGAGGGACGCCTGAGTGGCTCAGCTGTTTAGCGCCCGCCTTCAGCCCAGGGCGTGATCCAGGGGTCCTGGGATCAGGTCCCATGTCGGGCTCCCTGCATGGAGCCTGCTTCTCCCTCTGCCTGTGTCTCTGCCTCTCTCTGTCTCTCTCATGAATGAGTAAATAAAATCTTTAAAAACAAAACAAAACAAAACAGAACAAAAAAACCTAGCAAACAAGGGGAAACTTATACAGGTTTGACTTTTCACAGTGAACATATATTGTCTTGAACAAAACAATTTTAAATCCATTAAAAATAAACCTTATATGAACCATGAGACACCAGAAAGAACTGCCATTTCATAATTATCATGTCTCTTACCAATTGCACATAGTTGAGCTGTCTGTTACTTAATTTTTCCAAAGCCTGAAAAGCTTCTCGAGAAATAGGAAATGCTACTCCTTGTAGTGTTTGATGCTTAGTGTCCACACCCACGTCAGTTTGTACCTAAGAATGACAAATTTAATTTATTGAAGTTTTAGCACTTAGCAGTGTCATACACCAAAGATAAGAAACCCAATCTCTATCAAGTGTCATTCCACCCTTGCCCATTCTAATATGACTAACACTTAAAATACTATAAACTTAAAATGTAAGTAATTTCTCACATTTGTTCACGTTCTGCTAGCATTCTGTCAACATGCAGAGTGCATGACACATCTTTATGAAATGCTGGGAGTGAATATTTGAGTGAGTATGCAGTGTTAGTGGGGCTTTGGGGGAGGTTGTTTATATGTTTGGTTTGGCACATTTGCAATGAACTATATAAGTTCAAGTTTCAAGTGTCCTCAGATTACAAGTTTTAATTACAAAATTTTATTTGATAGAATTTATGAACATGTGGTATATTATGTGATTTGTATCAAACTTTACTTTGTTCTGTTAGACATAAAATGCAACACAAACACCATGCATTGAATTGAAAGGAGTACGAACAGTATACAAAGACACAACACAGCTCAACAAATTATATACTACTGCAGAAGTTCCAGACTCAGGGCTTACATTACTAAGAACATGGGAGGGCAAATACTAGAAAAGAGAACTTCAAGAAAGCTTTCAATGCACATGTTTTAAGACTTTTACAGGGTCTCATTTGCAGTGTTGCAACAGAAAGTCAAATAGAAATTTTACTTTTAGAAAAACGAATGGAGATTCTACAGCATAAATGATACTGGATAATGAAAACATCATAGAACATATGCAAATGCATACCCCAATACGATCCTCTGGGCTCTGATTGCAAGGAATAAAACAAACTATCAAACTTGTAAAAAAAAAAAAAAATCACATAAAAATCTTCACTCAAATAACTTGAGTTAAAATAATATAAAGATAGATCCTTGCTATCAGGTTAATATGAAATAATATTCAATCACTTTCCAGACTGAATCCTATTAGTCAGTTACTCAGACTAATGAATAGTGTTTCCTGCTACCTGTTCTTTCCTATAAGATCCCAGTAGAAACACAGTAGTTATTTTAACTTGTAATTAGAACAGCTGCAGTGAACACATTAGAAATATAAGCTGTAATATGGATGAAAGTTATTGACTCTAATATAACTGAGTTAAACAAATACTCAAAAAAAAACATCTCCCAATATACATATGCATCCAAGTAGTGTTCATAGAAGTTAATTTATAGAGCTTCTAGAGTTACTATATATAGCATTTACCTTTTATCCTCTTTAGTCACCAAACAAAATAATGTAATAAAATAGAACATAACAAAACAAACCTACTTTGGCAACCTCATTAGACATGATTCTTTGCACTAAATGGGTAACATACATTTTCCCGTTTATTTAGTATTCAATGTACAAAGTTAAAAAAAAGGTGTGCTGTCAACAGGAAGATATACTATTCTGTAACATAGATTACAAATACAGGAGGAAACTACTTATGAAATTGGTATGAATTTTAATATTTATTTTAAATTTTTTTCCTGAACAGTCTTGTCTCTAAACTATGCAGAATAAATGTAAGCTACCTAACTTACCTCTACATCTAATTAATTAAAAATATTTTTTCACTTAAAACCTTGCAAGAGTATCAAAACTGTAATTTACCTCATTAATTTTAATCTGTCGTAATTCTTCCTCAGCTGCAGTCAGTGGGGCAGGAGAAGATTGTGATAGCAAGTATTTTTTATATCCATTTAATGATACATCTTCCTGTAAACACAGAAATGGACTGTCATTAGTTATCCTCTGGAAGTAAAACCTCCATGAAGTTACTTTAAGAAAAACATTATTAATATTTTGATTGAAAAATATTACTATTTATTTTTCAAAAGTCCTGTATTGTACAGGTTTCAAAAAACTTTAAGGGGGAATATTTACATTTCACCTCCTAAGTTTTCCAATTACTAAATCTTTTGTATGAGTGTGATGGTGGTGATGCCAGTCACATTATGAACTTGGTCATGTTCAAGTTTACAGGACAATTATAATTAGCCTGGGGAAGTCTGCCCCATAACTATTCAATAATCAACACATTCAGATTCTGAATTCTCTATTATAATGATTTATATAATTTCTCTAAGCTATTCATAGAAAATGACTGTAGTTCTTATTTAAAGGAATAATATATTCTGAAGAGGTAGACTTTTTCATCAGAATTTTGTGATTTAGAAGACTGAGACTACAAAGAGTTGAGAAACCAGGCCATCTCACAATTACTGGTGAATAAGCAAAATATCCCCATCCAGTCTTGTGGTCTATCCACTAGGTAATTTTACTGTTGAAGAAACATTTCAGTTTTCTTAATTTTGTGTATATATGTATAAATACGTCTTTACCACATTAATTTTATAACAAAGTAAGTTCTTAATCACAATTTAACTAATTAAATGTATTAATTAATCAACTATCCCAATAAATTACACGCCTCAATGTTCCTGGCTTAAATAATATGCATAGTTACTGCTTCTACAACATGGGTATAAATGTCCAAAATATCTTAAAATTACTGTCTCTTTCAAGTGGTCTCTCATTTTACTGAGCCTGTTTCCTTTCCCTTAAAGTGAAACGGTTGAACTAATAAATAAGGCGTAGAACTAGACAATCTCTAAGGTATAGGATAGTTTCTGAAGACTAACAAAGGAGATTCCAACATATTTTAAAAAGGTAAATACACAGGACGCCTGGGTGGCTCAGTGGTTGAGCGTCTGCCTTCGGCTTAGGGCATGATCCTGGGGTCCCTGAATTGAGTTCCACATCAGGCTTCCCACGGGGAGCCTGTTTTTCCTCTGCCTATGTCTCTGCCTCTCTCATGAATAAATAAAAATTTTAAAATCTTAAAAAAAAAAAGGTAAATACATGTTTTAGTTAACTTGCTTATCATATGAAATATAATAACATTTTCTCTTATGCTTACAGATTCATTAGTCTGATTTCATATCAATTACTGATTACCCAGGAGTTCTTATATTGGTTTAATTGCAACATGTGAAATCCACATAAAAATATAAATTTTGTACCTTTACTGTTCCAAAGACTTCATCTTTAATGTGGCCACCTCCAAATTCCTTTTTCAGAGTTGCTCTTGTTGCTGCATACAACATTTTTTGACGAACCTAGTTAAGTTGTAATAAAGTTTACTTAGCAGTTTATAGATGAAAACTATCACTGCAAAAAAAGTACTTTCTGAATATATTAAAATCTTCAAGCACATTAAACATAAACTGTGATAAAGCTGAAGTGTATGGGCTGTAATATGCTGAAGTACAGGTGCACAAATAGCCATCATAACACTTCATCTATTAAGGTAGATTTCACTTTGTAATATGTCATATTTCACAAAAAGCGAGAAACTAAATTTTAAAAAATTACTCACTTTTCAAAGTATTCAATGAATTCAATGTTTTTTTAAAAAAAAAAACTACTTAAAATACTACTTTAAAATACGAAGAAGAAAACATCACTTGAAATGAAGTAACCTGGATACTGACATTTTACTCCAAGCAAATCTAGATCAGATGTTACTCAGCTGTTTCAGACTCAAATGTTCATGGCATACCTATGGCATATACGATTCTATGAGGAATACAAAGATGAAAACAACTACAATATCAACTATTATTAAAGAGTCCAATAGAACTATTGAAAACTACTATAGGTAACTGCCAACCAACAGGAATAGCTTTATGATACTGCACCGTCAAATCCAGTAGTCTGAATCAGTCTACTAACCAACTTTCCTAAAAGAAATATTGTGTGTTTGCCTACCATTTGAATGGTAGCTATTAATATTTAATGTAATTTTTTATTAGCTCTCAGAATTATTCAAAGTATTACTCTGAGCACAGTCATTTATATATAATTGCCAAAGATTTTTCAATTTAAAATAAAATAATTCTGTTGATTTCAAGGTCAAGACTTCTGAATCTAAGTACATTACTCCCAATTACCAATATAAGGATTTTCTTCATGATCATTCCCTTTCATGGGAAATAACTATTGCTTCTCAACTTTCTCTTGGCCTAGGAATATTTCAGAAAAAAGATCTCTAGCATTTAACATTAAGCAAAACAAATTACAAAAAAATTACTTACATGAGAATGATCTGGAGACCAGGCAATAAATATCCATTCATATCCCTGGGCATTCTGAGAATCTAACCTGAATAATATATAGCACGGTTGTTTGTCCTCCAGTAGGGGTAAAACAAAGGAATCATAATCCTTATCCCAGGAATCTGAAGGCTGACTATATGATCCAATCACAAGTTTCTCTACGAAGAACAATTTTTAAGACACATGAATTTTTTAAATACCAAATGGTAATGAAGAAGAAAAGAACTAATAACACAGTCATCTCCTATTATCATTCATATCAAGATGTTAAAAAAGAAAAGACTGCAACACAAAAAATAATTAAGGTATAAAGCATTAAAAACAGATACGGGAGCACCTGGGTGGCTAGTTGGTAAGCATCTGCCTTCCACTCAGGTCATGATCCCAGGTTCCTGGGATTGAGGCCCATGTTGGGCTCCCTGCTCAGCAAGGAGTTTGCTTCTCCCTCTCCCTTTGCCCTGCTTTCTCTCTTTCAAATAAAATCTTTAAGAAAACAGATATGAAGATTTTATGAGTAACATAGTAAAATGTTATATTTAAAAATGACAAGAAAGGAACATATGATACAATTTTATTCATATTTAAAAGTAAATAGTTGAGCTGGATGGTTGAAGAATGGCTGATTATAGTCTATTTTCCAAAATGTTTATGCTCTAAGTTATCAACAAAATATGTACTAAATAGGGCAGCCCCAGTGGCGCAGCGGTTTGGTGCCACCTGTGGCCCAGGGTGTGATCCTGGAGACCCAGGATCCAGTCCCATGTCGGGCTCCCTGCATGGAGCCTGCTTCTCCCTCTGCCTGTGTCTCTGCCCCTCTCTCTCTGTCACTCATAAATAAATAAAATCTTAAAAAAAATGTACTAAATAAGTATTATTGTTCAAAGACAGAATTTCTGAAACACTGAACTGTACAATAAGAAATATTAAATAAAACTAGGTTTAGTTTTATTTGGTCATATGTTGGTATTTTTTTTAAAGATTTTATTTATTTATTCATGAGAGACAGAGACAGACGGAGGGAGGGAGGGAGGGAGGGAGGGAGGGAGGAAGGGAGGGAGAAGCAGGCTCCACACAGGGAGCCTGATGTAGGACTTGATCCTGGGTCTCCAGGATCAGGTCCTGGGCTGAAGGCGGTGCTAAACTGCTGAGCCACCCGGGCTGCCCTTATTTGGCTATAAGGCTACAAATGAAAAATTTTGTCCAGAAGCGTATGTTGGTGCAGCCATTTGGCAGAATCAAGTTAAATTGTGAATGTTCTCTGCATAGAGAATCTTGCACATATATACAGAAGTGTTCACCACACCACTATAGGAGAAGAGTGGCAGCTGCAAGTAGCCTAAATGTTCATCAATAAGGGAATGATCACATAATTTGTAGCAAAGTTACATGATGAATTCATATTTAAAAATAATTGGTGGGGCAGCCCCAGTGGCTCAGCTGTTTAGCACCACCTTCAGCCCAAGGCCTGATCCTGGAGACCTGGGTTCGAGTCCCGTGTCAGGCTCCCTGTATGGAGCCTGCTTCTCCCTCTGCCTGTGTCTTGCCTCTCTCTCTCTCTCTCTCTCTCTCATGAATAAATAAAATCTTAAAAAAGTCAAAAAAATTTTTTTTAAATCTTAAAAAAAAATAAAAATAATTGGTGAAAAAAAATAATTGGTGAGCTGTCAAAAAATAAAATAATGTTTACAGAAAAAAGGATGCAGGATTCAGTTTACATGAACTTAAAAACTCAGAACAGCACTATAAGTTACATGAACTTAACTCAAAACAGCACTATGTTATCTACGGATACATATAAAAACACACTGCAGAAATATAAAAACTCCTAATATAGTTGCCAAAGGAAGAGGAGTCAGGAAGTGAAACTGTTTAAAGGGGATGCCCGGGGACGCCTGGGTGACTCAGCGGTGTCTGCCTTCCGCCCAGGGCGTGATCCTGGTCCGGGATCGAGTCCCGAGATCGAGTCCCGATCAGGCTCCCTGCATGGAGCCTGCTTCCCATTCTGCCTGTGTCTCTGCCTCTCTCATGAATAAATGAAATAAAATCCTTAAAAAAATAAAAAAAAATTAAAGAGGATACCCTTATTATCACAAAAATGTGAAGTTTAAAAAGAGCTAAAGCAAAAAAAAAAATTTAAATAAAAAATAAAAATAAAAAGAGCTAAAGCAAATATGATAAAACATTAGCAGTTAATTAAAGAGGAGATGGAAGTATTTATTTATTATTTGTAATTTCCTTACATAAAAAATTTTTCTCAGAACATAAAGTTCAGAAAATAATGAATTAGGAGAGTGTCATTTTCCTCTATACTGATCTAGTTAGACAAACTTCCATTTTATTCACTTAACTAGTCAGAAGTGATGGCATTTAAAATTTAGCTCAATATTCCTAAAATATGCTGCTTTACAGTATATGTTTATTCCTATCAAGAGTGGTTTTATAATATATATATATATATATATACACACACACACATATATACACACACACACATAACAACTGCATATTTTCAACCTGCACTAGTATTTTTAATATAGAAGTGGAAAATGGAAAGTAAATGAAATTTACTTCTAGTTTGTAAAAGAACAAGTTATTTTTCCAAAACGAAATATTTCCAGGTATTTAAGAAATTAGGTCAATGGAGTATTTTAAGATTTTCATTTGTGAGAATATTAATTTTCCAAATTCAAATATAGCCAAATTAAAAGATTCTCCCACCCAATCAATTTCCCCGCTAATAGAATTATTTTGAACAGATCAATTTGTAGTTTGTTACACTCTTAGGACTTTGTCCCAAAACAAGAAAGGGGGAATCATTTCTCCAGTACAGATTGCAATCCAGTGGAGAAAATGGGAGTTTGAAATCTTTGTTTCTACTTCAAAACTAACTTTACTAAGTAACAATTCTCAAGTAATTGTGGGGCTGGGAATCACCTGTCTACTGATTTCCATTCCAGAGATGGAAGCACTGACATTAGAAATGGGTTCTGATACAGAAAATGAAACACAAAGAAATACAAAATGTCACACCAAAAAGACATCTTTTCCGTTTCACTGAGAGTCAACTGCAGAATTCAGAGAGCACGCAGCGGCCAAAGGGACATGAACAAATGTACAAGATCCAAGTTGCCTACATGCAAGCTTTGAACTTGCTTTGCATTAATTAATAGTTCCAATCACTGACAACGGATTAGAAACATAAAAATATAATACTCAAAATATATATATATAATACTCAATAATCTAAGGACAAATATTTAAAAATGTATAACTAACCATTTTCAATAGATATTTTTAGAAGTCTGTATTTTCCATTTCTTGCTCTGGCAAAGATATCCTTAACATCTTCACTTGCTGTGGAAAAAGGTAAAGACAAGTAAACCCATTTTTTATACTTATGTGTTACTACTTTCAAATGCTATGAGAGGAAATGAATTATAATACAAAGAAAAAAATCTTGATCATGTAGCATCCCCATATCAGTAATTTAAACTATAAAACTATAAAAAACCATGGATACTGTATACAGCTAAGAAATATTAATATAGCTTAAAAGTATATTAACTCTAATCTGTTTTAGCTAAAGAATTCCAAAGCAGAAATAACACTGGGAGTGAAAATATTAAAGTTATTCAAATGCGATAGGGGTGAAAAAAACACCTGTACTGCTTTTGACTGAAAACCTTTCTTCTAGTCCAATTTCAGGGTTATAAAAAAGATTCAATAATTCATTTTTATATTTTCACATTAAAAACAGTAAATATCTGATATCCCATCCTGATTACGCAAAAAGTCAATAAAGTGCCTTCCAGCTTGCACTTCTGGTAGTATTTCTCTAACTCGTATCTCTCAAAAAGCTAGAGTTAAGTTTACTAAAGCAAATATATATTTAATAATCCTCGTGTTCCTAATAGAGCTTCAATTTCATTCTGGTTTCATTCTTGAGTTGTAGGAGAGCAAAAACAACCATGTAGGTCGTGATTGCTACCAGGCTCAAACACAAAAGTCAGTAACTACATATTTAAATGTCAAGCCAACTCAAAACAAAACAGGTGCTTTTAGGTCTGAGAGTATTTTGCTTGTGTTTGTGTGTGCAGGGAGAGGTGTGGGGCGGCCAGAGGCTCCCATGAACAAAACACAAGTAAACGTTCATCTGGGAAAAAAAATTAGTTGCTTGTGTGTTTTTTGTGCTTTTTTTTTTTTTGCTTGTGTTTTTTTTGTGTGTGTGTGTGTGCAGCAAAACACATTTTGCTTGTGTTTGTGTGTGCAGGGACAGGTGTGGGACGGCCGGAGACTCCTACGAACAAAACACAAGTAAATGTTCATCTGGGGGAAAAAATTAGTTGCTTGAGTGTTTTTTATGCCCCCCCCCCTTTTTTTGCTTGTTTTTTTTGTGTGTGTGTGTGTGTGCAGCAAAACACATTTTGCTTGTGTTTGTGTGTGCAGGGACAGGTGTGGGGCGGCCAGAGACTCCTACGAACAAAACACAAGTAAATGTTCATCTGGGGAAAAAAAAAATGAGTTGCTTGTGTGTTTTCTGTGCTTTTTTTTTTTTTGCCTTGTGTGTGTGTGTGTGTGTGTGTGTGCGTGCAGCAAAACACATTTTGCTTGTGTTTGTGTGTGCAGGGACAGGTGTGGGGCGGCCGGAGACTCCTACGAACAAAAAACACAAGTAAATGTTCATCTGGGGAAGAAAAGAAAAAAAAAAAAATTAGTTGCCTATTAACAGGAAGAGCGTGGGTTCGTATTACTAGCACTTGTTAAGTCCTGGCGAGTAACCCCGGGATATATGATTTGGTTGTGATGAGGGTGAGCGCCTCCAGACTGCCCACTGTCAGCCCAGGAAAATAACGGAGGTGCCGATGTACAGCTGCACGCCCCAGGTGCCCTCACGGGGTGGCTGAGGACAGCCCCGCGGATCAGCCTCTTCAGGTCCCGGGGGAGCGAGCGCCCAAGAAAGAGAGACCAACAGCCCATCCCGCACTCGGGACTTCCCCTCGGAGCACAAACTCAGGTTTCCATTTCGGAAGAAAACGCGGAAGAGTTTGGGCAGCGCCTTGAACGCGGGACGAGGAAGATTCCGGTGTGTCTCGCTTTACAATCAGAATCCTGCAACGGGGCAGCCCGGGAGGCTCCGCGGGTCGGCGCCGCCCTCAGCCCGGGGCCTGACGACCCTGGGGACCCGGGATCGAGTCCCGCGTCGGGCTCCCCGCGTGGAGCCTGCTCCTCCCTCTGCCTGTGTCTCTGCCTCTCTCTCTCTCTCTGTGTGTGTGTCTCATGAATAAGTAAATAAAATCTTAAAAAAAAAAATCTCCTGCAACGACCTCCTCTGCGCAGTGGAAGGAGGGAGCCCGGCCGCCCCCGCTGCCTCAGGTCTCCGCCGCCGGCCCGGCCCGAGGAAAGTTGGGCTGCGGGCAGGGGCGCTGGCGGGCACGCCCCCTCCGCCCGGGCCTCCTCGGAAACCCGCTGCCTCCGCTTCTGCCGATTTCCCGTCGGCCGGGAACGTGGCGGCGGCCGGGCCGGGAGCGCCGCAGGCAGGCCCCGAGCGCCGCGGGACCGGGCCGCCCCCGAGACCGGCTCCCTCCCCCCCGCCCGCCCCCCGGGGCTCTACTCCAGCCCTGCTCGTCTCGCAGCCAGCCCGGGGCCCTCCCGGGAGCCCCTGCCCCCGCGGGCCGCTCGGGGCGCCGTTACCTTGGATGCCGGTCTGATGGGACATGGCGGCGACCGCGGGCTCCCGGCTCCGGCGCTAAGTGCTGAGAGCGGCCCCGGCCGGCGCCTCCAGGAAGTGGTGGCTCCGCCGCCGGCCGCCGCGCGTCATCGGGCTGCGACCCGCGCGGCCGCCCCGCCCCGCCCAGCAAGGCCGACCGCGTCGTCGCGCGCCCGTGGCGTCAGCAAGCCGCGCCCCGCCTCCCCGCCGGTCGCGCTCAGCAGCCCGCAGGTCTGTAAGCGCGCTCTCCCGCGCCCGGGGTCGCGGCCGGGACACCTGCTCCTCGCGCCGCTCCGCCGCCGAGCCCGCGGGATGGCTTTGCCCTGCGCGGTCTGCCCTCCCCCGCCGACCCCGTCGCCACCGCCTTTCGCTAAGATGCTCAAAAGTGCAGATGACCTTTGTACCGAGCGTGCATTTTCAATTTTAAAAAGAAGTGCACTCAGTAGCTTCCTCAGTTCACTCTTCCCGTAACCGATACGATCTGAAAGGTCACTCCCTGCCCCATTTTTTAAAAAGAATTTTATTTATTTATTCATGACAGAGAGAGAGAGAGAGAGAAAAGCAGAAACACAAGCAGAGGGAGCAGCAGGCTCCGTGCAGGGAGCCCGACGTGGGTCTCTATCCCGGGGCCCCAGGGTCATGCCCTGGGCCGAAGGCAGGTGCTCCACCGCTGAGCCACCCAGGTGCCCCCCCTCCCCATTTTTTTTAAATGACGATTAATGTATAGGTGGTCTCCCAGCAAAATTTGCCACACTTTTAAATTAACCTCAGGCTGTTCATTTTTCTTTCTTTCTTTTTTCCCCAGTTGGGTACATTTAGAGACCCAAGTTTTCCTTTCCCTCCGTTCCGCAAAGACACAGCCATTAGAAGTGAGATTAGCTGACTTGAATAAACTCCTTTGTGGTCAGTTTTATCATCGCAAACGAGGATTGTTGCTCTGCTTTAGGACGGGGCGTTTAATCATCCCGATTATTCAGGATTCGTTTGGATAAATTTGTAAGACAGCAGCAGACAGTATTAAACATTCTTTCCAATTCTCTGCTGTCCAAAACACGTGTTTTCCTTCTCGAAGGTAATTTTATTTTATTTTATTCTATGATTTATTTATTTATTCATGATAGACATAGAGAGAGAGGCAGAGACACAGGCAGAGGGAGAAGTCGAAGGTAATTTTAATACTTTTGTACTGCTTTTTTAAGGGCTCCGAGGTTATAGCTCCCTTAGAAAACTGGGTCTTTTGTTTTTATGGCCTTGAACTGACGAATATACAAAATTACAATCGGCTTATCAACAAATATTCTCTCCAGCCAATAAGTGCAAGTTAGCAGAGTCACTCTTCAAATACAATGTATTTTTAGTCATTAACTATCAGGCTTGCAATTTTGTTTTTCATTAACTATCAGGCTTGCAATTTTTTTTTCCATTAACTATCAGGCTTGCATTTTTTTTCTTTTCATTAACTATCAGGCTTGCAATTTTTTTTTTTTTTTCTCTGCCAGGACCACAGCAAACGAGGTTGCTAAGTTCTGTTTCTTGTTATCTGGACTCTGTCTCTCAAACAGACCTTCATATTGTAGAATAAGCGAAATTTTGTCTGAGTTTTGTAACTTGTTTGGATTTAAGAAATGTGGGGAGAGTTTCATTCTAACCAAATTCTTCCTGACTCAACAGTTCTTTCTGATTTTCCAGTTTTGATTGCTTTGTTGAGCAGAGAGAAAATTGCAGAGTTCATCTTCAACTTTTTGACCGATTCATATCCTGGTGACTAGGGAAAATTGCCTAAGGAAGTTGGCGTCGCTCAAAAGTACTGATAAGGGGAAATAATTATCCCATGTTTATGCTTAGAAAAAACCATGGTATGATCAGCTCCAAAGAATAGGAAAGTCCAGTTAAGTGGGGTAGGACCACTCTGGAATGCACCAGAAAAATGCTTATCTTCTGGCAGTAGAGGAGTCTCACTTGAAAGCTGCAAGGGCCTTGGGTGCCTTGTTTTCAAAACAGCAAAGTTCTTCTGAGCAAAACATGGAATTTGAGAAGGGAAAATATTTGCTAAGCTATAAAAATCATGGCCAAAATGATCATTTTTACTGCCCATCAGTGTTTCTACATGGAGTTAAATAATTTCCTCTATTTTACTATTTTATGTATATGCAAAGAAAATGGATTTTCTTTAATGCTTTTATAGGATGTTTTATGAAAATATTTCTGGTCCATATTGACTATACACTTAAATTTCACTAATTTATTATGTATGATGTTTATTTCAGATTGGGTTAAAGTTTGGCATTGTACTAGCTTTGGAGAAATACATACAGTGCTACTGCTGTATATATTTTACCTGCGTAAGCAAACAGATTGTAGTAGAAATCCTGTTCCTTTGGTTAATCCCTCTTGCTTACATCTTTGATTTGAGCCCAGTCATGACTTCCTGCCTTAACTTAAAAAAAAAAATTCTGATCAAATACATAGAACATAAAACTTATCTTCTTCGCTATTTTTAAATGTGAAGTTCAGTAGCGGTAAATACGTTCACCCTATTTCACAACCAACCTCCAGAACTCTTCTTATTTTACAAAATTGAAACCCTGTGTCCATTAAACAACTCCCCTTCCAACACAGCCCCCAGGCTCTGGCAAAGAACATCCCACTTTCTGTCTTTATGATTTTGACTACTCTAGTACCACATGTAAGGAAAATCAGCTTTTTTTTTTTTTTCTTTTTGTGACTGGCTTATTTCACTTAGCATGATGTTCTCAAGATCTATCCATGTTGTAGCATGTACAATTTCCTTCCTTTTGACAGCTGGATAATATTTCATTGTATGTATACATCCCATATTTTGTTCATCCATTCATCTGTCAGTGGGCATCTGCGTTGCTTCTAACTTTTTGGCCATAGTGAATGATACTGCTTTGAACATAGGTGTGCAGCTATCTATTTGAGTCCCTGCTTTCACTTCTTTTGGGCATAAAAGAGAAGTAGAAGTACTAGATTATGTGGTCATTCTATTTTAGTATTTTTGAGGAAACTCAATACTATTTTCCCTAACAGTTGCACCATTTCACATTCCCCCCAATAGTACACAAGGGTTCCAGTTTCTCCACCTCCTTGCCAACAATTGTTACTTTCTGTTCTGGCTTGTTTGTTACAGAGGTCATCTTAATGGATGTGAGGTAGTATCTCACTGTGGAATTGACTTACATTTCCATGATTAGTGATATTGAGCATCTTTTCATATGTTTGTTGGCCATTTGTCTTTGGAGAGATGTCTATCTAGCCAAGCTCTTTGCCCATTTTAAAATTAGGTTGCTTTTGAGTTGTAGGAGGACTTTATATGTTCTAGATATTGACCCCTTATCAGATATATGATTTTCAGACATTTTCTCCCATTCTGTAGGCTTCTTTTTCATTCTATTGATTGTGTCCTTTCATGCGCAGTTTAAATTTTTTTAAAAAAAATTTTAAAAAGAATAAATAAATAATAAAAAAATAAAAAATTTTTATTTATTTATTCATGAGAGACACAGAGAAGCAGAGACATAGACGGAGGGAAAATTAGGCTCCTCGCAGGGAGCCTGATGAGAGACTCGAACCCAGACCCTGGGATCATGCCCTGAGCCCCCCAGGCATCCCCAGAAGTTTTAAATTTTGATGTAGTCTAATATGTCTTTTAAATTTTTTCTTGTTTTTTCCATTTAACTTTAGGATATCTTTGCTAATCTTCTGAACATCTTCTAGCTTTTTTCCCTAAACTTTTACTAAATGTCTTATAAATACCATCTACGCTTTCTATATACACTTTCTTACGTCTCACTCCTTAAATCCATCATTTCCAAAGCGTGCTGAGATGCCCCAGCCACAGTGACAGTGTGGCTATCACTATAAATTTTTTAGTGAAACACAATAGTGCTTGATGTCAAAATATTAGCCTGAATAGTTTGGATTTTCAGTAGTTGCTGTGATAAAAGGCAACTACAGGTTGAAAATCAATGAGGAACAGGAAATGACAGTGGCTACTGTCAATCTAATTCCAAAGGGTAGGAAGTTGTGTAATGTGTAATAGATGTATACATCCCATTAGTAAGTAATTGTGATTATTTAAAACTAAAATCAGGGGTGTCTGGGTGGCTTAGCTGGTTAAGCGTCTACCTTTGGCTCAGGTCATGACCCTAGGGTCTTGATATTGAGCCCCACGTAGGGCTCCCTGCTCAGGGGGGACTCTCTGCCTTTTCCTGTACCCTTCCCCTTTACTCATGCTCTCTCTCTCTCTAATAAATAAATAAATAAATAAATAAATAAATAAATAAATAAATAAATAAAATCTTAGAAAAGCAAACCTAAAAACAAATATTTCTTCTTTTAATTTTTGTATATTACTTTTTCAAACAGCTACTAAGTTGGTAGTACATAAATATTAAGTTGTTTGGAATTGACTCCTTAATAAACTGCTCAGTATTTCTTTTGACCTAGGAACACTGCAAAAAATTTAGTGAGATACAGAAGTCCCCATGAACTGGTAAAGTTTGGGAACCTCTGTCTTATAACCTTTGCATGTGGCTTTACTCACATTGTTTTATTGAAACCATTTTCTTGAATATGACCAGAGTCGTCCTTCCTAATAGCAAAGTCAATTCTATTTATTCTCAGATGTTTTACTAGTTTCCTATGGCTGCCGTAACAAATTAGCACAAACTGGATAGCTTTCAAACAACAGAAATGTATTCTTTCACGGTTCTGGAGCCCAGAATCCAAAACCAGGGTATCCGTGCAGCTGCCATTCCTCTTGAGGCTTTAGAGGAGTATCTCTCCGTATCTCTTCTAGCTTCTGGTAGCTGTTGGAACTCCTTGATTTATGACCATATCACTTCAATCTCTGCCTCTTCGGTCATATTGCTTGATCTCTTCATTTCCAAATTAGGTAACATCCACAGGTTCCAGAATTAAGATGCGGGCACATCTCTTTGAGGGAGTGTTACCATTCAACTCACCACAGATGTCTGAAGCTTCTGATCCTCTTGATCATTGCTTCTCTTTCTTTGATGCTGCACTACACTGATTTTCCTCTTAACTGGGCTGGGCCACGGTGCCTAGTGTTTTATTGTCAAACACTGTGGATGTTATTGTGAGAGTGTTTGGGGGATGAGATTAACATTTAAATTGGTAGACTTTGAGTAAAGCAGATGGGCCTCATCCAATTAGCTGAAGGTCTTTTTAGAACAAAGACTGATTTCCTCAGAACCAGAAATTCTCCAAACAGACTGCCTGTGGACCCGAACTACTTCCCTGAGTCACCAGTCTGCCAGTTTACCCCATCAGATTATGGACTCACCACGTTTCCACAATTGCCCAAACTAATTCCTTAAAATCAGCCTCTCTCTCTCTCTTTCTCCTTCTCTCTCTCTCTCTCTCTCTCTCTCATTCTCTCTCCACACACATTCCATCGGTTCTGTTTCTCTGGAGAATCCTGACTAATGCCCTTTAACTCCTTCTGTGTCTTCTTTACCTCCCTTTGTTAACATATGTAAAAAAATAAATCCTTTATGTCTTTAGCAAACTAACCCTCCTCTAGACGTCAGTGTCTCTCTCTATATCATTTAAAAGCTGGCCCTTCTAACAGCCTCCAGACCTGGGAGGACTTGCTTATATTAACCACATTTCTGGTGTCAGATGTAGAAGTAACAAAGATGATGATTAAATGCTTTATTTTAGAACCATGAGGCTCAACTCTTTTATAGTCGATCCATATTCGGTAAATCACTCTTTCCAATTACTTAGCAGAATTCAATGAAGCATTAAACAGAGTAGGCAACTAATGATCAATAAAATAAATTATTTCATGTACCCGGCTCCCTCACTTATGCCTATTTCAAATCTTCCTTTTCTCCTTTCTTTCTTTCTTTCTTTCTTTCTTTCTTTCTTTCTTTCTTTCTTTCTTTCTTCTTTCTTTCTTTCTTTCTTTCTTTCTTTCTTTCTTTCTTCTTTCCTTTTTTCTTTCTCCTTCCTTCTTTCTTTTTCTTTCTCTCTCTTTTTTTCTAATCCTTACAGATTCAACTGATTTTGCTTTTGAAATCAAAACCCTCCTTTAAATTTCCTTCTTTGTGTCTTGTTGCTCTACTCTTCTTGCCTTACCTTGTATTATTTTCTCTTTTGGCACCACTTTGACAAATCCATCCAAGTACTAACCAGGCCCGACCCTGCTTAGCTTTGGAGATCAGACGAGATCGGGCGCATTCAGGGTGGTATGGCCGTAGACCACTTTGACAAATCCATACTCAGCTGTCCAGTTCATTTCTTGAAATCCTTTTCTAACTGGTCAGTCCCCTGCATCCTGACTCTCAAAGCCTCCCCACTGCCTACAGAATATGGTCCAAGTTATGTGGAGAACAAAAGCATAAGAAAAAAAATTAAACTTCCTTACAACTTACAGCTCATTGACAAGTCCTTGAGACAGGTGGAGTCACATTCCTCAAGGAGCTTAGCTACCTCAATGTTAATGTTTTGCTAGAGGCAAAAGGCAACCTTAGCTTGACATCAGCCCCACCCCTGCAACCCTGTAAAAAATCCCTTTGGAAACTTCTTATACCTCTATCCTCCCAAAATTTATGTTAGCAATCATCCTCCAAGCATATGGTCCACCGCTATACATCTGAAGGGTCTCATGACTGTCTTACAAAATAGTAGTAAATGACCTTTTCCTAATAACAGCTAGCTCCAAAGTCCTGGGAACCTTGCTTTCAAATTTCTTAGAGACTTACTACCTCCCAACTTCAAAGTATGTAATCAGCCACTTCTTACAACCCCAGTGCAGCTCTTTCTGCCCACAAGTCCTGTCCCCATGCCTTAATAAAACCACCCTTCTTGCACTGAAGATCTCTCAAGAATTCTTCCTTGACTCTTTGTTCCTGAACCCCCACATTACACGTCATGAACTCCTCGGCTTGGCACCCAACACTCTCTGAAATGTCTTCCCCAATTATGCCCCAGGCTTCAGTCAAACTGACGTGATCATTCCTAAAACTGACACTAATACTGTCTTTATCATTATGTTTTCCTAATCTGGAAGACAAATCCTCCCTCTCCTAGCTATACCCCCAGATCTTTTACTGCTATCTCTGGCTTTCAATATTGAAGCCATCCTTTGGAGCCACAACAACTTTCATGAAGCCTTTTCTCAATCTCAAATATATATGAAGCCTTGTTTCTTCCAGTGCCTTTACCATTTTGTATGTCTATTTTAGCGCTCCTCCTATTCTTTCTTGTGGTCATAAATGTACATAAACTTAATCTAGTCTGTGTAGTCCTTGATACCAGGGACTTTTTTCTTGCTGCTTTTTGCATCTCACATGCATTTAGTACTCATTCATTCATTTGTTCATTCATTCAGCATATTAAGTGCTCTGAAACATTTCTGGAATTTAAAAAGGCTTGATGATTTTCATTTTGCACATAGAAATCAATGTTGCTAAGTCACTCATCCTTTGCAAAACTAGGAAATAAGAGTGCTGAACAATTTTCCAAGAATGCTTTTTTATCAAGTTGTATGATTCTTTGGTCATTAAAATGATTATATATTCACTCAGTAAAACTACTGTTGGGGAACACTTCCAATTTGTTTATGCAATTAAACTGAATTTCTTTTGGAAAATCTGCATTGTAAGATTTTTCTTAAAAAAACTTAATTTTTATGGTAATTATGTTTTTAGAAGTGACTGCTCAGTTATTAAAATTGCATCCTCCAACCCTTACCTCTTTCTTTAAAATTAGCTGATTTAACAGTGGCAACCTACTGTTGGCCCTATCAACTTAGGTATACTTATTTCCAGTTATTTATATGTGAATCCTCTGCTCCAGCCATGAATATTTTCCCACTTTCCCTCATCTATTAAGTCTCCAGTTATTAAACATTTGTCAGAGCTGTCATAATAATATAATTTGTATGATAGTTTATAGTTTTCAACAAATATATATAGACTTATTTGAGCACAAACACAATCCCATCTAAAAGGCTGAATGAAATATTATCAGGTTTTATTTTTTACCTCCTGAAGATTTGGAAATTGAGGCATAGAGAGGGGAAATCAGTAAGTTTCAAGGCTAGGACAAGTGTTTGTAGGTGACAGAAACCATCTTAAGACAATGTACACAAATAATAGGATTTATTAGAAAGGTACAGGAGAAACTCATGGCCTGGCTTCTTCATCTGTGCTTCCCTCTTTCTTTTTTCCCTCTCCGAATCTTTCTACTTGTACAGTCAAATGGCAGAATGTGGCCACCCTACACTTCCCAAGTTGACAGTCACATTTCTAGCCACATGCAGAGATTAGATGTTTGTAAGTTCAGATTCCAAATTCCATATGATTTACCCTGCTGGTTCACGTGTCAAATCATCCTTCATGGAACTGGCTGGTTTACTCAGTACACACTGCCCCATGAATGAAAGTCAGTTACCACTGAGGGGGTGGTGGGGATGGATCTTGGGTTTGGAAAACAGGCTTAGAATTCCTACTTTTTACAATTTGATGGAACTGGTCCTTAGAACCTAAGTTGTAAATCACAAATTCTAACATATACAGAGGCAGTTAAATAACATAAATGAATGAAGCTGACAAATGGAGACTGTGGTACCCAGAAAGAGAACAGGATCCATCTAAAGGAGCTGTTGCTACTCAGCTCTAGGTTATAGATACTCCTTGGGAATTTGGGCTCAGGCTAAATCTTATGATTTTCTTTTTTTTTTTTAATCTTCTGATTTTCAAATGAACTCAGAATTGGGATTTTATCTAAAATCTCTATATGTATTGATGAAAGTGAATCATTTCATTTTATTTTGTGAGATAATTATAAAGAGCTATGCTATTTGCTTTAGGCTTTCCTACAGAAGAAACAAACCCTATTATAGGAGAGAAAGCCACATAGAAGCTATATGACCACGAACTAAATTTGTTAACCTTTCTGAGTCTGAATTTTCTCTTACACCAATACCTACCAGTTTCTCATGGTTGTCATGGAAATCAAGTGAGATACAATTTTATAAAGTTTTAACATGTGTTAGGTGCTCAATGTACAGTAGGATAGTTAGAATTAGCCGTAGGACACTAGCAGTGTTAGTATTAGTACACTACTGCTAGTTAGGATTAAATCCCAAACAGTACACTGTGTCCAAAATACTGTCATTAAAAACAGAACAAATAAAGTTAGATTGAATTTCCTAACATCAATAGTAATGATCTTGGCTTCTTATATAAGCTCATAAAACCACAATGTCGCTGTTAATGTCTATATCTTATTTAACATTTCTTAGAGTTATAAAGCATCAAATACGAAAAAGAACTCTTGGTCTTAAAAAAGTAAATATCGAGCATTAAGTAATTTAATATGAATGTAACTGTAATCCCCAGCAATCTGTAATAAACACCTGGCAAGGTTGCTAAAATTTTTAACACAATAGAATGTGTCACAAAAGATTCTTTCATTCCAGTCAGGCTCTGTGGTGTTTGAATGAGTCACCGAGGAAAGAGAACAAAGAGTTTGGGTTAAAGATCAGTTCAAGCAAATAATATCTCTTTATTACTCTCTCCTGAGTGAAATCTGGGCTGCGGTAATCTTAATAAGTGATGTGCACTTTGTAATGATAGGAACCGGGAACACTTTGGTTCAAAACAGTTGTTGATAATGATAAAGATGCATACTGGAATAAAAGTGCAGGAAAGCACAAAGCAACTGGCTTTTTAATGTACTATTTATAATAGGATTTTTCACCCTGGTTTTAAGAAGTGTCCTAGCAACAGAATCTTAAACCTCATTTTTATGATCTCTAAGGTCTTCATGTGGGTAGGATGGTTTAAATGGCTAATGGGAATATTTGCAAACCACTTGGAAAACAGAGTATTTTCTCTCTTTTCATTGTTTCTCTGTCTTTTCTAGTGATGCTAATTAACACCTAAAATGCTCCTCTAACGTTTAAAAGGCATGTACAGAAAGGCCTCCCTAATAGTGCGTCTACAATGGGGTGCAACCTTCTCTGTCTTGTAAGTATTTTTGTTGACACAACAGAGGCAACTCTAGTGTTTCTACATGAGAGGAATTTAGGCCTGGAATCTACAATCTGGTTGGAAAGCAGTGTGAAGGGGACTATGAAGCTGAGCTTACACATTGCAGGGGGGTTTGTGCTTGTGTGTGTGTGTGTGTGTGTGTGTATGTGTGAAATAAATTTGAGAAAACCATCCATATCAAATAATTTGGCCAGGATGGGGGTGGGTGCAGCCAGAGCTAAGGGAGATTAAGGAAAAGTTAAAATCCCTTCACCCTCATCCTAAACTACTCTTTGGAGATGCCTGGAAACTGTAGCCACATGGTTGGGATCCAAAATAGATTAATCTTTTACTAAATGCTGAAAAGGACTTTATATTACAGCTTTGATGTATGTATTCTGGGTTTTTTGTTGTTGTTGTTTTTATATTTGAGTTTATTCATTTAACTTTTAAAACAGTACTATAGTTGAATATTAAAACAAAAACAATAGCAAGTAGAGAGCTATGATCATAGTCCTTCCCTCATTCACTACTGCATATAAAATGCCGGCAGCAGTGTTATTCACTGGCCCCATTAAGAGGTCTGATACTGAACACCACCCCTAGGATGATGTTCATCATCCTATGCTTCCCCATCTTTCCTGATTGGGATCAAAGTCCACCAGTTCCACCTGGTCCATTTCATCAGTCTCTTCTATTTCCTTCCTCTCAGGTAGGAGTTTTTCCAGCAAAGAAAGTTTATCAGGAGGGATCCCGGGTGGCTAAGCAGTTTGGTGCCTGCCTTTAGCCCAGGGCATGATCTTGGATCTCGGGATGAGTCCCACATCAGGCTCCCTGCATGGAGCCTGCTTCTCCCTCTACCTGTGTCTCTGCCTCTCTCACCCTGTGTCTCTCGTGAATGAATAAATAAAATCTAAAAAAAAAAGAAAGTTTATCAGGAGACAGAAAGCCATTCTCGGGGAAGTTTACCTTAAATTTAATGATTAGGCGACCCTTCTTGTATGGTCTACGATAAATTGGCATGCCTTTGTTTAGCACAGGCTTGATATCCCCATGCTTGACAATCTGACCTGGATGAGAGGTGATGATGATGGTTCGGCTGTCAAGAGTAGATAATGGCTTTTGAAAGCTACACAGGGCTTCAACCAGCTGTATATCCATACACATGAAAAGGTCTTCTCCTCCTTGAGTAACAGCATGGTCCTTCTGGTGTAAAACAATGATAGTATCTCCTGGTTCCAGTCCTGGTTCTTGGTCTCCTTCACCATGGAATGTTATCTTCTGGCCGTCTTTCATGCCTTTGTTAATATGCACTTCTAGAATCTTCTTCTCTCGAACTGTCTTCCTTCCGTTGCAGCTTTTACATCTATCTTTAGGACCGATCCCTTCCCCATGGCCCTGGCACTCCATGCACACAGACTGAATTTGCTGAACCATTCCAGGTCCTATCTGATGAATTCTTATTTGCATTCCAGTACCTCGGCAATTAGGACAACATTCGACTGCTCCTTTCTTACCACCTCAGCCTTCACATTTATCGCAAATCACATTCTTTTGCAGAGCTAGTTTTCTTGTTGCACCATCATATAAATCTAAGGTTACTGAGAGCTGATGTACAACATTTTTACCTCTCCTTTCTCTCTGCATCCTTCCTCCTCCTCCAAAAAACATATCAAAGATGTCCATGGAGGAGCCAAAACCACCACCAGCTCCACCTTCTTTAATTGCCTGTTCTCCTCCTTTGTCATATAATTCCCTTTTCTTTGCATCAGAGAGCACTTCATAAGCTTGAGAAATCTGTTTAAACTTATCTCCTTCATTTGGATTCTTACCCGGTGGTACTTCAAGGCCAGTTTCCTGTAAGCCTTTTTCAATTCCTCCTGGGTGGCATTGGGTTTGATCCCCAAAACATCATAGCAAGGGGTTTCCTTCATCATTTTCTACAGCTGGTGAGAGGGCCGAGGCCAGTGTGGCGGAGCGGGAAGCAGAGCATTGCTGGGTGCGGCTTGGGCAGCTGCCGCTTCTCCACATCTCACTGAGCATTCTGGAAAGTTCCCTGTATTCTGTTTTTTTAGGAGTAGGCTAGATGAGGGTGGTGACCTTTATTTAGATATACGCCAATAAGGGAGTTAACTCTTCTTACATTTTGTGTCATGGGAACAATAGTACAATGAATCCCAGAAAAGAGATTATTCAAAAGTCATTAAAATAATTATATTCGATCATATGTATTTAATAATGCTTAAATAAAGCTTTTGTTGAGACAGACAGGCACTACACAAGACTCTCATTTCTTAACAAGAAAACATTTTATTTGCTGTGACAAGGTGCCCAAATAAAACTTTACATTTCTCCCTCCCTTTCAGCTAGGTGTTGCCATGTAATTAAGTTCTAGCCAATGAGATGGAAAAGTTTTTGGGTGATTCTTCTGAAAGGCTCCTTATGCCAGGCCAGAGAGCTGCTGAGGAGACTCCTGTTTTTCTATTAGAATGAAGTTACGATGGTTGGAGTTCCGGCTGCTGTCTTGGCCCTCAGCCAGCCTTGATGGTAAAAAAGAGACAGGAAGGAACCTTGGTCTGTGTTGACTGTGGCTCTCCTATCCCAGACATGGCAGGCCTACCTCCAGGCTTGCTTTCTGTTCAAGAAAAATAACTTCCATCCTATTTAAGCCACTATTATTTCCAGTCTCTGCTACTAACAGCCAAGTATATTTCATAAGAGAGACATTTCACTCACCAAAACTGTTATGTATAAATACTCCTTATTACACAGTTCTTTAGGAGAGAGAGAGAGAGAGAGCTTGGATAGCAGGTTTGTAAAATGAGAGATGTGTTCTCCAAATCCATTTGGTTCTTGAATTTTGGTTAGCAATTACTGAGAATTTGGACACATGTAGGTTTAAAGGTGAAATGACAGTAAGTTGGTATTATACGTTTCCTGTGCGTAACAAGATAGACAGTGGCACAGTCACATTTTATGTTTTTTCAAGGATTTTAAAATTTTATTTTATTTATTCATGAGAGACACACACACACACACAGAGAGAGAGAGAGAGAGAGAGAGAGAGAGAGGCAGAGACACAGGCAGAGGGAGAAGCAGGCTCCATGCAGGGAGCCTGATGTGGGACTCGATCCCAGGTCTCCAGGATCACGCCCTGGGCTGAAGCTGGCGCCAAACCATCGAGCCACCCAGGCTGCCCGCAAAGTCACATTTTAATACCAGTGATGCACACCCTGGATTTATTATAGTAAGTGGAAAGTGAAGATATACCAATGAGAGAAGGAACAAATTCTTACTTTTGGGCTATTCAAATATTAGATTGGCAAAGGTGTCACAAGTTACTCAATTCATTTCTATCTCCCAGCCCATCACTTGCCCTTGCACTTGGCACTTCTGATCAATCTTATTAAACCAGTTGACTTTGATCCTATGACTACACTGGAGTCTCTCCTTAAGAAAAAGTCGATCGAGTCTGTCACTATGGGTCCCAGATCCAATTCCATTTGGCTTCACTATAGAATTCCTCTGCTTGGAAGGTCCATCCCACTTGCCCTCATAGTATACCCTTACCAGCCTTCCGATGATGGCGGGGGCTCTTTCATTCAGGTTTTCTGAACTGGTTTTCCTTCTTAACATTCACATCCTGATCCGTCTCTCTCACTTTTTTTCTTTTCTCTGAAATAACCTCACAGTTTAGGTCTTCACACTTTAGCCATATGGTATGGCCAGCCCGCTTGGGTCTCATCATCCCATTTCTCTTGTCAGGGTTCATTTCACTTTGACCAAAGAAGTTCATTCCAAGGCCCTCACTCATTGGCTATTGTTTCCTCCTGAATCATTCTTCAGGATAACATAGGCCCGGTTAGATCACAGCTCACTTTCCCTGGCTGTAGATTTGGTAAACTCCCATCCACTCTAACCATGATTCTGTTTGTTTTGAAAGATTGTTTTTCCTCCTTCCCTGCCTCTGTCCCTTCCTACTTTTCTCCTCTCCTTTCCTTTCCTTTCCTTTCCTTCCTTCCTTCCTTCCTTCCTTCCTTCCTTCCTTCCTTCCACCACCATGGTCAGTGCCCTGATACTTTCCTTGTAACTGTAGTTTATCAATGGTAAAGTGGAGCAGAGGGGAGAGATCCCCAGTGGATTCTCAGGTATATTCTTTTTGTTGCAACACATCTCAGATGTTTATAATGGGGCTGGAGTAAGTGTTCAAAAGCATACAGATCTTTCTGTTCTGTAGCTCAAGTCTGGAGTTGAAGTACATTTGAGATAATGGGTAATATTAATGAGAAAAATACAGCTCAAGGTGAGGCAAATTACATTCTTAAGAATTTAAAGTCTGCCTGTGTGTGTGGGAGGCTGTATTTCCCGGAGGGAAAAGCTCCATGTTTTAATCTCCCTCCCATGACTGCCTCCCTATGTGATGCTGAATGCAAGACGGTAAAAGGGTAAAAAGAAAGGATGGTAGCAGGAGGGGCATCTTGAAGCAACCCTATTAGCCCAGACCTACTGTGCGTACTTTTGTATCTCCACTGGGTTGTCTCTTTCAGTTCCTCTCACTGCCATCCTTCTAACGTTATAGTTGTTCTGTGATTTTTCTCTGGCATCTCTGGATGGTGTCTCACCCCATCCTGCTGGTGCTGGGCCCTCCTTTCTGGAAGGCACCTTTTCTTCCTCCTACCACAGCTCACTTGTCCAGGCTCTCACTCGTTCAGACCGCTTGCAGGTAACTGGAAACCAATCTGGTAAACTAATTCACAGCAAGGTGTTCATTCATGGACTTGTCAAATATTTATCGAGTCCTTCAGCTCCTGGGTTAGGTGTGAATGACTGACCAAGGCCACCTGGCTGCATTATCAACACAAGGTGTGTGCAACCTTGGTTTTTAGGGTCAAAACAGTTCTGGGTTTGAATCTTACCCTGTCACTTGCCCTTTGAATATCATCCTGGAAATATTTCTTACTCCTTCTGGAAGTATCAGTTTCCTCAGTCTGTCAAATGAGGGCAATAATACTGCAGTGTTTTGGGTCTTTAACAATAATTATATACAGTGGCTAGCTCCTAGAATATGTTAAATTAATAGTGACTATTATATTGTTGGGAATTTTAACACTTTAATTGGCAATTTGTAAATTGCCAATGCCTGAATGATTAATAATTTTAAGTCTGATGACTGGTGGTGTGGGGCATTGAGGGAGTGCAGGGAGGTCCATCATTTCTGATACCAGAATACCCAAGCTTCCACTGTCTGAGGAACCGAAGCAGAGCAAAACTGCTGAAGACACGGGAAGAGATGTTATGAGGATGCACGAAAGCATGTTTTCAAATCAGGCAGCCCAGCTATAAAATGCCAGGAAACGGCTCCAGCAGATCATTAGTGTAAAAGTAGGTCACTTGTTTGGAGACGAGGTGTCAGGTAGCAGATGAGGTGAAGAGCCCAGAGCCATAAACAGTAAAAGGCTGTGAAAATCGCTGCAGCCGTGGGAAAGCAAAGGGCCTTCCCGCCCGCGCTGGTGGTGCAGGTGTCTGCCGGCCACACTTGCACCCGGGCAGCAGCACGGCACCGTCAGTCCCTGGCCTCAGTGTCTCAAGCACACAGGACAGTGATAAATCAAGAGCCCCATAACTGCTTATGTCTGAAGGCAAGAGGGCAGCGGGAGAGAAAGTGAGGATAAAGCTGTCTATGGATTTTGTTTGGCACCTGAATGTGTGTTGTGTTTTCCCAAGTTTATGGCTTCGGATTCTAATGTGTCACATTTCAGCAAGCCTACATGAAACATCTCTTTGCTACGCCTTTTCTTGGGCATTGAAGAGACATTCTACAACTACAGGATGTTTTTGTGTCATAAGGATGTTTTAGGGGCACCTGGGTGGCTCAATGGTTGAGCATCTGCCTTTGGGTCAGGTTGTGATCCCGGGGTCCTGGGATTGAGTCCCCCCATCAGGCTCTGCACAGGGAGCCTGCTTCTCCCTCTGCCTGTGTCTCTGCATCTCTCTGCGTGTCTCTCATTAAACAAAAAGAAAAAAACAATTAAAAAAATAACTGATTTTGTGTGCAAGCCATCAGGGACTGTTTGCTCAAAGGCTGGGGCTACCATTTCAGGTACATTTGAGCAGTTATCTGTGGTGGTCAGCTTGGAGGGAAGGAGGGGTAGACAAAATGCTGTTGGACTGGGAAGGCTGGGAAGGACAGAGGCCCATGGTGTCTGTTCTGCTCCATCGTGCTCCATGTCACCCCGCTCCTCCCCACTCCACACTCCTTTGCCTTTATTTATACTCATCTCCTGTCCACTACTTTTACCAGCCTAAAACTCTAGAGAGATGGTTGAGATAAGAGAGCAGTTGAGAGAGCAGGGGTTTTGGTAAACCCTGGATTTGGAAACTACTTGCAAGGAAAGAAAAAAACTTTGCCATCAGATGCCAGTGTTTCCCTTCAGTGATCGGATTTAAGCAGAATCTGCCAAATTTCTTAGGCCTCTGAAATTAACTGCGCTTTGATTATTACCTTTTAAAAAAGTGACTTCTCCGTCACGGACTAAATATTCTTTAGAGTGCTACATTAATGTTGTCAAAGTTACTGCAAATAAACTACCTGAGATTCAAATTATGGTGTGATGCTAGCATTATTTCCTCTGACATCTGATATAGATTAGTTTTATGCAAAATGGTATAATTAAAATTTCAGGCCACCCGAAGTCCATGATGAGCTTAGAATAAATTGAAGTGATTTGGAGAGTAGGAGCTATGAAAGAACATGGAAATGTCCTGCCCTAGCTCTTTCAGCCGTTGAGGAACATTGGATTCTGGATTCTGCAGCATCTGAGCAGATAAAGGATCTTTCAAAAGCCCACATTTAAAGGAATATAAGTACTGGTTCTTATGCGCTCCTTTTTAATAAGAATAAATGATGGGCTTGAAGAAAGATTCTTATAATTTTCAATTGTTAGGAAAAACACTTTGGGCAGAAAATGTGCCTTTTCATCTACTCTTGGAAAAGTAATCTTCCCGGATCTCAATCAAAGGCATTGACCTCATCTGAAAAGATAACAAGCCGGTTAGGGAATATATTACTGCTTGTAAGAGTTATGTTTAAAGGTATAATGGCTGAATACAAAGATTCTCTTTGGGAGAAGAATGAGAATGAGTTAGGAGATTCTCCTTGTGTATGATTTCGAAGAAAGCATACATTTATGTATTTCCATTTGGTGTCTTGACAAAAGAAAAATTTGAATTTATGGCTTTAAATGGCTGGAATACTGGAATGAGCTTAGGATTTTTATAAATTTAGATAGCAACTAAGAAAGTCTTCCACTACTTCTGAAAGCAGTGAAAACTATTTAAATATTTTAGAGTCGACTTACAAGGAACTATATCATTCTTTTGGTTTTTTTTTTTTTTTTTAAACCACTTTGGGATGCCTGGGTGCCTCAGTGGTTGAGTGTCTACTTTCAGCCCAGGTTGTGATCCTGCGGTCCTGCAATCGAGTCCCACATCGGGCTCCCTCCATGGAGCCTGCTTCTCCCTCTGCCTATGTCTCTGCCTCTCTCTGTCTCTCATGAATAAATAAATAAAATTAAAAAAAATAATAAAAATTAAAAAGCCACTTTTTATTTTTCAGAGTATAGATTATGTTAACATATGAGCACAATTGTCATAAAGTATTTCTGAAGGGTCACTCTTCTTTGAAGGGACTCAGTTGTTCACATTGGTCTATTCCACTCGGTAGCAATGCAGAATAAATAAAAATACATTTTTTTTTTCTAAGCTCAGGCTGAAACTGTGAATTAGTTTTTTATTCCCCACTAGCATAAAGTTTACTTCTCTCAGCTGCATTAATGCAAGCATAAGAACTTTATTCTTCAGAAAGATTAGTTTCATGAACTAAATTTAGAGCCACTTAGTTTATCTCGTGAGTGATGGTGCTATTTTGAAGAACAGGATTGCAAGAAGACTCTACATCCGCTTTGGACTTATCTTGCTTGAAAATGTGTACTTAGCTATAGAACAGGTATATGCTTGCACTTACTTAGTGGCCTGAAAATATAGGGACAAAGGTTTCTCTTTTCAAGGATGCCTCTCTGATGAATTTGTAGAATCTTAAGTGCACCCTCACTATGTTACTGGAAAAAAAAAAAAGGATGTGGTGATTTTTTTTTCTAATGCACTCTCAAACTTGAAGATAAAGCTATACAAATAGATTCTCACTTTTATCCATGTATGTATGATTGGTTCTTTTTTCTTTTTTTTTTTAAGATTGTACTTATCTATTTATGAGAGACACAGAGAGAGAGGCAGAGACACAGGCAGAGGGAGAAGCAGTCTCCCTGCAGAAAGCCTGATGTGGGACTCCATCCCAGGACTGTGGGATCACACCCTGAGCCAAAGGCAGATGGCCAACCTCTGAGCCACTCAGGCATCCCTGTTTGATTGGTTCTAAGTGTTTAAGTGAATCAAATTTCCTATGGGGAATAGAAAGTACATAAAAGGGGACGCCTGGGTGGCTCAGATGGTTAAGTGTCTGCCTTGGGCTCAGATCAAGATATCAGGGTCCTGGGATTAAGCCCCATGTCAGGCTCCCTGCTTAGCAGGGAAGTCTGCTCTTCCCTCTGTGCCCAAACCCCTGCTCATGTGGTCTCACCTCTCTCTCAAATAAATCACTAAAATCTTTTTTTTACATTTTTATATAGTATTTTTAAAATTTTATTATTATTTTTAATACATTTATTTAAAATCTTTTTTAAGTACATAAAAGTAAGTGCTAACAATTTTTTTCATTTGATTTGTTGGAAAATAAACTTTTAAATAAACGTTTGTTTTCTAATTTACAAGTGATCTGACTTCTACTTCCTTACCTACCCACTGTAGCTTTCTTCTCTTACTTTTTAATTTTGTACCTGTTTTCTTAAATCTTAACGTTTTAATATCCTTCTTAGGGTCTCAGTTCAGATTTTGATATCTCCTTTAATGGAGTGAGAAATAGAGATTACAGGAGTTTGTATATCCATAATGTTTTAAAGAAGCTGCATATCTTCATAACACCTCTCCACCTATTATTTATTTCCATCATTTTCTTTTTCCTTCCTTGTCATTTGTGCTCTCAACTGGAAATAACTCTCAGCATCACATCACTCTAGCAAAGCTGACAGGGTTTCCATAACTCTCTGTGATGTGCTGCATAAATTGAGAACACAGGGTTAACACGAAGCCTGACATGGAATTGTTTGGAGAGAGGCAACATGAGGTCACATGTACGGATTGAGTCACTAACTACGTGGGAGGAGAAGAGCTTGTTGAACACGTAGTTTGATTGTTGACCTAATAAATCGCTTTCTATGGAATGGTGTAGACACAGTCTGTGCCAAGCTTTTACTTGCTTTCTTGTTCCTTAGTTTTGCTAAAGAAAAAAGAAAAGAGAGAGTAGAGGGGGGGCTGTGGCTGTTGCTGAGTCAATTTATTGCAGGTTTTTCTGATTTTTCGTTTCTAAAGCTTGATTGGTGGTAGGCTCTGTAAGATGAACTTCCCTATCTTGTTTCTCAGAATAGTATTGCATTCCCCTTAATATATTTCAGAAGGGGAGTCTGACCCAACAGCATTGATTTTCTTAATTGCCATAGTCATGACTGGGTGGTTAAACTGAAATATGCATCATTACAGCACGGAACTTTATAGGCTGATGCCGAATTCTAGAAAGAGTTGTAATGCCATCCTAATCATTTTGTGGTCTTTTCCTATATGGAAAAGATCTAAGCTTATATTTCCCAGATAAAGGCTGTGGAATAAATATGGTAAAATAAAATTAGAAGAAGAAAAAAATAGAAAAAGAAAACCTGTGATTATCCACTGTGTAATTTTCAGATGTTCTAGCTCTCTAGTTCTCACCAGCATGTAATTAAAGGTGTATTTTCCAAATGGAATCAAGACATTGCTGTAGAAAAATATGAAGCAAGCATTCTTTATTCTGCAGAGATGCAATTTCATACATCTCGCCCACTATATTGTCTTCATAATCATAAGAGAGCAGGAGAAAGAGCCCTGCTCACTCAAAAATATAAGACAAATTTGTCTCGAACGCACAGATACAAATGAGTTAAGTCTTCACCAAACTTGTCTCTCTATAAAAAGTACAAAGGCACAAAATGAATAAAATTTGCATTCATTACTACTTGATATAAACTATTTAGAACCATAAAATTTTAGAGATTAAATAGACTTATTTTTGTGTGTGTTCAATAGTGTTATTTTTCACATGAAGAAATGTTGTGCCTTAGTTAAAATACACAGAGGTACATTCAATGAGACTTAGGTGCCCAAAGGGAAGTCATGAAATCTTGAATATAGTTTTATAACCACAAATGCCTGGATCTCCTGAAGTTTACAGTATAGCATTAGAGCCCTGAAGGTACAGGGATTAGTGAATGCATCAAAGATGATACAGATTGGCAGTGGCAGGGCTGACAAAAACCCACCTTTCTTGATTCCCATTTTAATTCTTTTTAAAAAAGATTTTATTTATTCATGAGAGACACAGAGAGAGACAGAGACATAGGCAGAGGGAGAGGCAGATGCCCTGTGGGGAGCCCGATATGGGACTCAATCCCAGGACCCTGGGATCACGACCTGAGCCAAAGGCAAATGCTCAACCACTGAGACACCTAGGTGCCCCCTTTTCTTTATACTTCAAATGAGATAATTTTTAAGGTTCCTGAATTATTAGATCATTGTGTTTCTTAAGTGGGGAAGTGGAGAGATTTGGACCCCTTCTAGAAAGACAAATTTTTATGGTATTTTATTTTATTTTGCACATTCCTAGAGTGTCAGCCATAAGAGCATAGAGCACCACATAGGGTGAGCTAGATGTGGGTGTGGCCATATGGATGTAGGCCTATGCTTCTGATTATCTTTTTCATGGGCACAACTATAAAGAAGTCAAGGCTGATGGACTTCAATGCATTTTTATAAACTTGAGGAGATGTAGCCTCTTCTGGGTATGAAATTGATATTCAGTATTTTGAACTTCTCTATGGGCACCCAAAATTCAGTCCCTGTTGCTTATGTGTATATTTGCTAAAGCACAAATGTGGGTTGGCTTCTATGAAACACCAGCTTCAGGAAAATACTTAGCTTTGTGTGAGCCCAGATAACCACCCAACACCCATATCTAAATAAGTTTTTTTTTTTCTCTCTCTCTCTCTTTCTTTCTTTCTTTCATTTATTTATTCATGAGATACACACAGAGAGAGGCAGAGACATAGGCAGCAGGAGAAGCAGGCTCCCTGTGGGGAGCCTGATGCAGGATTAGATCCTGGGATGGGGGATCATGCTCTGGCCCAAGGCAGTTCCCCCATCACTGAGCAACCCAGGTGTCCCTTTTTTTTTTTAAAAAAAAAAAAAAGATTTTTCACTTCAGTAATCTTTGCCCCCAAAGTGGGGCTCAAACTCACAACCCTAAGATCAAGAGTCTCAGGCTCTAATGACTAAGCCAGCCAGGTCCCCTGAGATTTTCCTTTTCTTGCTGTTAAATCTTTTTTTTTTTTTTTGTATATTTTTCTATTGGAGTTCAATTTGCCAATATATAGCATAACATCTAGTGCTCATCCCATCAAGTGCCCCACTCAGTGCCCATCACCCAGTCACCCCGTCCCCCTGCCCACCTCCCTTTCCACCACCCCTTGTTCCTTTCCCAGAGTTAGGTATCTCTCATGTTCCGTCACCCTCACTGATATTTCCTACTCATTTTCTCTCCTTTCCCCTTTATTCCCTTTCATTATTTTTTATATTCCTCAAAAGAGCGAGACCATGTAATGTTTGTCCTTCTCTGTTGACTTATTTTTACTCAGCATAATACCCTCCAGTTCTATCCACATCGAAGCAAATGGTGGGTATTTGTCGTTTCTAATGGCTGAGTAATATTCCATTGTATACATTCTTGCTGTTAAATCTTGCAGAGAAACTCTCAAGGATTAATAAAACTTCTGTTTTGCAGATTTAAATAAATTCATGATTAATGCTTTTTCTGTAATGATGTAACATGGGTCAATGATGGGACAAAATTAATGTTAATAGTTTTATAAGTAGCTATAGCTCAGTATTTATGACTGTGTTGTACATCTAAGAAACCCTTTAACCTTTCCCATTATGTTTCACAAATATTTTAGGAAAAAATTATAGGTTATCATGATAGTTTAGAATTAAGGAATTTTTTTTTTAAGTTCTCTGCATGTATCTCACTTAAAGGTAGTACACCGATTTTGGAACAAGGGTTTCATACACAAAGAAACCTGTGGGTTCAACAGAGCAGATCACAAATTAATATAAAGTGATATACAAGTAAAATGCCACTAAAACAAGTGGTAAAATTTATTTTCATAGTAATCTTGTTATATTACCTGTTACTCTTGTGAATCCTTCCATATCTCTAGACAAAACTTGTGGTTCAGTACTCTGTGTCCTCATAAAAATACTTATTCTCTAGTTTCTATACTGTAGTATGATGATGGTATGTTTAACTGTCTTTTTCTCTATAGGATAATCAAGGTTGATGTTCTCCTAGCTATTCCTTTGACAGAGGGCAAATGATTGTTGAAAGGATGAATGAAATATTGCTTAAAGTGCCAATTCATGGAAATTCAAAAATATTTTTTCTCTACAGAGAATTCTACTTAATAGCAGTAATTCTGATAATGTTAGACCTATTGTTAGACCTATTCTACAAACTGAATCCACATAATATTTTTAAGAGATCCTGAGTAAAAGTCATGGAACCAGAGGGTGTGATGATATTTTTCTATTAAAAGACTGAAAAAGTATAGGGATTTTATTGTAAAAATGTGGGGCCTTTCACTAGCCCTGGTATTCACTGGAATGAAAGTTAGAGATATATTAAGAAGGAAATAGATGTGTCAGGATATATCAGATATAATACTTATACTATTTCATTTAATCCTCATGGTGCTCCAGAAGGTATATATCACCAACCAAGTATTTCAGATGAGGTTATCTGTCTCAGAGTGTGTAGCAAAGCAGCATTTGTACCCAGACTCTTAACGACTACCTTCTTTCCATTACACTACGCATCTACTCAAGGTAAAAGATAAGATGATCAGAAAAGGGGCAGCCCGGGTGGCTCAGCGGTTTAGCACTGCCTTTCGCCCAGGGCCTGCTCCTGGAGACCCTGGATTGAGTCGGGCTCGCTTCTCCCTGCATGGAGCCTGCTTCTCCCTCTGCCTGTGTCTCTGCCTCTCTTTGTGTGTCTTTCAGGAATAGATAAATAAAATCTTTAAAAATAATTTGAAAATAATTTTAAAAAAAAGATGATCAGAAAAGGATACCCGCATTCTTTTAGGTAAGGCTGAAAACTATATCAAAAAAATTATGTGAGTCAAAAAACATTTTTTTGTATGCCCATAGTGAGTTAATTGGAGTACCTTCCAAATCAATTGAAATGCTAATTTTCAGTTGTTTTCCTGTTATTGCAGGTAAGAAACATTCTGCGCCAGCTTTGTTGTTTTAAGTAACAAATTACTTACATTAATATACACATTCTCAGAGCACTAAAACGCTAAGAAATAGATGCAAAAGTCTAGCATTGATTTTTCAGAAATAGTGATCAGCCCATTAGCTAAGGTTAGTGGATATAGGGGAAACAGAACAGATGTGAGGGAGTTCGTTCTTACAGGGAGGAACAAGCTTTTCAAATTCCTCTCATCAAATAAAGTCCATCAAATTCACATTTAGAATCCAGCCCTCCACAGACCTAGGGAAGCATTCTGGCTAAACAAGCCTGTGCTGCTCCCTCCCAGAAAAAGGGCGATTTCACTGAGGTGTGAGGAGCTTGCTGGAGATCATTCTGGGGAACCCTGGTGTCCGGCTGAGATGTGGTTGAAGAATGTAGATAGAATACAGAAGTGTCCGTGCCAGTGCTAGATGTCACGTTGACAGAGCTGAGTGCTGCTCCAGGCAGCTGCACCAGTTCTCTCCATATGCCCTGAGATACTGGTCACCACGGCTCTAAGAATCACAGGATAAAACCAGCAGACAAACTGGGGTCTGTTTCACATGGTTTCCCCAAACTATGTGCCATGCTGAGGGGGACTTTGGGATTGTTAAGAAAAAAAACTACAGGCCCACGGTGGAGCCAGCCACTTTTACCAGGCTGAGCCACCAAATTGGGGCTTAATACTTAATCTGATTGTAGTTTTCAGCCTCTCCCTGAAATATGGTCTTCGGTGGTTGGTTAGGAATTTTCTGGTCAGCACCAATGGGGTAATGTGTCACATAGGCCCTCTCCATCCTCCTCCTCCAAAGGAAGAGGAGCTAATCCACCCAGGAAAACCCCCTGTCCTTACTACCAAGGGAAGGTGACCTTGCCTGGAACAATGCTTTTCTTTTGCTAATAACTTGCCCTGCCCTCCTTCCTATAAAAACCTTCCATTTTGTATAACTCTGGGAACTCCCTTCTACCTGCAGATGGAATGCTATCTAATTCTCGAATTGCTTGATAAAGCCAATTAGATCTTCAGATTTACTCCAGTTGGATTTTTGTTCTTTAACAGGATCCGTGACAAGAGAGGCTGGTGTGGAGACTGGGATGCAGGGTGGGTGTGAGGGAAGCCGAGACAATAAAGCCCCATGATAGCGTGCATTAGAGGCCTCAGGTGTTTCTGAGGCTGTGGCCTGGTGGGTAACCTAGAGATCTGCAAAAGGCCTTGCTGGAGGAGCCATTTGCCATTCAAGAATGTAGGCCTACCAAGGCCAGTTCTTCAAATTTTCATAAGTGGCAAATTGAATTTTTTAAAAATGTGAAATGTACTGGTTTCAAAATATTTACAAATAAATTAAAGTATTAAAGTAGTGAGAGAGTCAGAGAAAATAATCCACAGGCCAAAACTGCCTCCCTGGCTCCCCACTCTGTTTGGAAGCTTTGGTGTGGGGCAGCTATTTGGGATTCTGGAGGGAAAGGGCCTACCTCATTCCTTCTTTGAGATACCAATTTCCTTGGCCTGGAATGGGCCCAAGCATCAGATTATCCTAATGCGAAGTCTAGGTTGAACCCTACCGAGTAAGTGGTATGAAGTGACTGGATACCAGGTACCCCAGGGCCATATCAACAGGGCTTCCCCAGCCGTTTCTCCTACGTGCGTCTCACACAACGTTATCTGTAGAGTCATAACATCAAAAGTTCCCTCTACCCGTGTTTCTCTGACTTACATGTGTGTAGTTATCACTTAGGAGCTTATTAAAATGGAGGCTACTAATTTCCGCTGCAGGAGATTCTGATTCAGTGAGTGGATTCTGAAATTTGCTCTTAACACCCACCTTAGTTTACTGTAACACAGATGGTCTGGAGACCACACTTCAGAAACACTGACTCATCATGGATGCTGTGACTGGCACATCTGTTATTTCAGCTCTAACTTCTTGCCTAAGTTCTAGATCTATAGTTACAGCTATGTACCATTAAGGAAATTTCTACCATCTTTACCTGGATCTCTCAAACTTATTGTCTGCATCCAAAGTGTTACTGTCCTTCAAAGCCTACACACAGACTTATATTTCTTATCTCATCGAAATTTATCAACATCCACTTAATTGCCCAAGCTAGTGCTAGTGCTTTCTCTGTGCCAGGCCCTCTTCTAAGTTTTTCACATGTATTAATCCAATTTTTCACGAAGCCATTGAATCCCCTGTTGTGCTCTGGCAGCTCAGTATCTCCTGAAGCTGGATCTCTCCTCCATATTTCCAATCGTCTCTGGGACATCTGCTTCAGAATCAATAGTGTCATCTTCCAGCAATGATACCACCCATCTAACTGTAAACTCCAGGGTCTAGGATCCCTGCTATTGTTTTCTGCTCATGATTCCAGGGATATTGAGGTTGTCCAACTTGGAATCACATTGAACCTATTTCCTTAGCTATGGTAAGTCGGGTTGTTGCCTACCCTAAAACAATAGAACGCTTCTGTCAGAAGGGCATTTGGAGATTGTCTGGTTCTATTTCCCTACTTTATAGATTTGGAAATTGAGGCCTAGAACCATAAAGTGATTGGCTAAAGGTAAGGGAGGAGTGTGGGTTAGAACTGGGGATCAAACCTAAG
Organism: Vulpes vulpes; assembly: GCF_048418805.1. Lineage (NCBI taxonomy): Eukaryota > Metazoa > Chordata > Mammalia > Carnivora > Canidae > Vulpes > Vulpes vulpes. The sequence goes on along the minus strand of NC_132787.1, from coordinate 10,012,158 downwards.
TTTTCTGTTTGCAAGTCCAATGCTGGAATGCAAGCCCCGTCTTAGCAGATCTACATGACCCTGGAATTTTTGTCTGTTTATTTCCTGTCTGTGCTTCCTAGAGTAGTGCCTAGGGTGCAGTACCTGCAAATGACTACACCAGGGATGCATCAATCTGTGGCTGGCTGGCAATGCAATGACCAGAATACCCTTTGACATCAAGAACTATGGTTATAATTATGGGATGAAAATGTTGTATGCAGTACATGTACTATTTAGCACCCCTCGCAAAGATACAATGGAGGCAATGGATAGAAAGTTGTGACAGCAAGAGCTAGCCTAATTATTCTGTCCAAATGTCCCATGAAAGAAGCTTACCTTGGCCACTCTTTCTAAAATTTTGACCCATATATTTTTTTGATTCTGTAATTCTACCTACTTTCTTCATAAAACATCTCATTGTCTAAAATTCTATCATGATGAATTTTGTGTTTACCATCTAAATACTCACTAGATTAATCTCCATGAGAGCAGGGACTTTGTGTTTTTTCATCACCGTAAGGCCAGCACTTGGAAGTGTCTGACACAGAAGAGCTTCCTGAAAATGATGGTTTTACACTTTGGAATGGAAGCTTCAATAACAGGCAACACCTTGGCATTTGGAGGCCTGATAAATACTTCCACAAAGAGAAGCAAAATAAAGACCCAGTGCTGTGCAAGGCTGGAGTCAGGATGTGAGAGATTTGGAAAACACCATTGGAAGGGATATTTATAAAAAATAATCTTTATCTTAAGTAAATGACTTCTCCTGGGTTCTTTGATCCTATATTGATGGAATAACCCACTATTGTAGGTAAAATTATTACATTTAGACAGGGGATACTTGCTTATTTACGAAGGTAAATGGAGTAGATTGAACAGTGTCCCCACAAAATTCATGTCCACCCAGAACTTCAGACTTTTTTTTAAAGATTTATTCATGAGAGACACACAGAGAGAGGCAGAGACATAGGCAGAGGGAGAAGCAGGCTCCTTGCAGGAAACCCGAAGTGGAACTCCATCCCTGGGCCCTGGGATCACGAACTGAGCCGAAGGCAGATGCTCAGAGCCTCTCAGGTGCCCCCAACTTCAGAATTTGATTTGATTTGGGAAATAGGGTCTTTGTAGATACAACGAATTAAGGATCTTGAGAAGAAATCACCCTGGGTGTGGGGTGAGTCCTAACTCCGATGACTGGTGTCTATAAGAAAAGGGAGATGGAAATTTGAACACACAGAGACACAGAAGAGAAGGTGATGTGAAGGTGGGGGCAAAGATTGGAGTGAGGCATCTTTACGCTGAGGAACACCAGGAGCCACCAGCAGCTGGGAGAGGAAAGGAAGTCTTCTCTCCCAGAGCCCTCAGAGCATGGCCCTGCTGACACTGGGATTTCAGACTTCTGGCCCCCAGAACTGTGAGAAAATACATTTCTGTTGTCATAAAGCTACTGTTTGTGGCAATTTGTTATGGAAGCAAGAAACAAATACGGTGAGTACAGGCGATAGTTGCTTACTCGTGGAAGGGAGGATGTGTGGATCCTACCATAGATAAATACTGCACAGTTAATAAATACTGCAAAGTTAAGGATTGTGACACCTAACACCTATGAGGGCTAACTTGGAGCAGATGATGGATGCTGTCTGTGAAACTCAGTTTTCTAAATGACACCCTAAAACTCAGAGGAATGGGCGAAGCAGGCCTCCAAGCTGAGTGGCCACCATGGAGGAGGTGACCCCAACAGTGAAAGAAAGCCTTCCAAGTCCCTTCTTTATTTCTTCCTACAAACTAGGGAGGTGGAAGGTGGGGAGATTTGCTCCCTCTAGCCCATGAGAGAGGCAGGGAGATCAGCCCTTCCAGTCTGGGGGCGTGGGGAGGGTGAGGCTTACTGTTTCTCATTTCATGGCTACCTGAAAATATGACCGATATCTTCAAATACAACAGTAAATCATTTTCATTTCTTATAATTTAAAATTCCTGGCGCCAAGTATTTCTTTTCCCTTCCCTTTACTGTCCCTCATCCTGTCTCCCTGCCCCCACCCCCTTACTGCTAAAAGGGCTGGAACTGAGGAGTCCCTTCTCAACAACCTACTTTGCTTTCTCTACTTCCCCAAATGCCACATTTCATGGTCCCGTGACTACCTGCCCCTGCGAAGGGACCAGAGAATTCCTGCCTCTCCCCCTTTCCCAGGCTGCTTTTCTTTAGCCCCTCTCACTACTTTCTCTGCTCCCATCTTCCCTGTCTTCTTCTCCCGCTTCAGCATTTAGTTTTGCCAACCTCTAGGGAAGGAGCACTGTTCTGGGTTGTCCCATTTGCCTGTTTCCCTTTTCTGCTTGTCTAAATTCTCCTTATCCTTCAGTGTTTGTCTCAGGCTTCTTCTTCCATCTGGTCTTCTAGAGCAACTCCTAAGGACAGTTTTAGCTCTCCTTTACAATTTTTTATAGCCCTTACGGTCAGTTATATGCATTTGGCCCCAATCATACATCCCTTGTATTATTATTGATGGTGATTAGAAGACATTTCTTGTCTGCTCATTTAGATCATGAGTTTCCTGAGGAAGCAGACACGCTGTATTTATCTTTGAAACCTCAGCATCTTGCAGTGCTTTGATGGTCTAGGTGCTCTGGATATGCTTATTGATTAGGTGGCGTATTTGGTACTTCTAGATGAAATCAGGAGCTCTGGAAGGCCAATAAATTTTTGTGTTCCTTGGGATCAAGCCTCCTCCCTTTGGGCGAGGTCTGTCAAACTGGCTAAGTGGGTCTGTTGGAAACTTGAAGAAGGAAAAAGACCATTTGTTTTAGGAGAAACCAAGCAGGAAGAAAAGAAAGGTCAGCTCAAAACTGCCCAAAGGCAAATATGCCATTTGAAACCAGTAGTCACATTCCTGCGGATGAAGTCATCACTAGTCACAATCAATCACTACTGCCTGGAAGGGGGCATTGGTCAGTTTTTAGGGCCTCTGTGTACATAGGAGTGGGCTGTGGGGCAGCGGAGAAAGTAAGGAGGAACTGAAGGGAGTGGTCAAGTAAACAATTGCCCCTCTCCATCCTCATAAGAGGAAGGGTTCTTTGAAGGAACAACTATTGCATTTATGAAGATTCTTAGGACCGTGTATGAATCAGGGGTGATGCTGACCACCAAACAGGTGACGGCTCTACTTCTGCTATGACTGCTAGCTCGCCCTCTCTTTGCATGACTCCCTTGCTTTAAAAACTGTGCAGAAAAATCTCTTTGTCCAGCCACTTGCAGGATAAAGGAAAGGCTAGGTGAATTGGGCCTTTGGTGAAAGAAACTATGGGACACGTAGAATATTAGTAGGGCAGAGAGGAAATGAATGACAATGATAATACAAAGAACATTTATGGAGAACTTAACATGGACAGACCGTGTTAAAAAATGTTAAAAAGATCTAACAAATATTAAAAGTGTAATGCACATTAGTTAATCCCTCTAACAACCTTTGAGGCATGTGCCATTACTGTAGAGAGAGGTTAAGTAATTTGCTCACTATCGCATTGCCACTATGTACATCGCTGAACCAGGATTCCAGAGCTCGGGCTCTAATATTTCAAGTAGTAGACATGCGATGAGCATCTTTTCCAAAGAAAAATTCAGGACATGGGACTAAAATATATTAGTGCATATTGGGTACAACAGAACTGGACATTTGCAATTAGGATTCTTGAGGAACATGCTGGCGGTAAAGTCACTGGTCTTTAAATACCAAAAAGAAATTATGTTCAAATTTCTGTTCTTGCATCCTTGGCAATAAGGAAATTATGCTGTTTATATTTGGAGTGTGCAATTAGCATTGTCCTGATTGACCTATTGGAAGTTAAAAATAGTTTTGCTTAGAGTCCACCAAATCACTAATGAAAGTGTTTCCTGATAGACTTGCTAGAGATTACTGATGATTCTTGGCTATAGCTTCCCTTTGCCATGTAGAGAGGATGTAGTTTAGCCATAATCAACATTTTTACCAATTTTTGAAATGCATATTGAGCTTGTCTTTTTTTTTCTTTAAAAACACAGAGTGTAACTGTATTACTAACCTACTGGGATATGTGTGGTGAACTGAGACATATTGTCTCATGTGGTTACTTCTGATTTCTGCACTTTGGGGTCAGATTTTACAAAGGAATTATATGTAAACAAGACACTTTTTAAAGCCCGTCTGCAAGGTTGACTTTGTGTGTGGAGGTGGAGTAGACAGATGGTAGATAGTGTGATCTGAGAGTTTCCTATCACTGTCCTGACACTGAAGCTATGGCAAATTTGCTGATCTCATCTGTGGAAAAGAAATGGGGAGAAAAATGGTTTGGGTTACAGTATGGATGGGTTGAGTGGGAGATCTGAAGCTCTGCCATCTTGGTTTCTTCCTGAGGCTTCTATCTATACCATTTCTAACAGTACTGGCCAACACTAGAGAAAAGGTTAATGTCTGTGAGTAAGCAATCACCCTCTGTGTACCAGACCAACAGATTTTGGCCATGAGAAAAGTTTTCTTGGAACATTAATGGGAAGGAAGAATGATCTTTTTTTTTTTTTTAAGATTTTATTTATTTATTCATGAGAGACACAGAGAGAGAGAGGCAGAGACACAGGCAGAGGGAGAAGCAGGATGCACTCCATGCAGGGAGCCTGATGTGGGACTCGATCCCGGAGTCTCCAGGATCAGGCCCTGGGCTGAAGGCAGCACTAAACCACTGAGCCACCCAGGCTGCCCCAGGAAGAATGATCTTTATGGACCACCTATCATGTACTTGACACTGTATAGGTATCTTACACACATTAGGGCATTTTATATCTCCCAGCAGGTCTGTGTGGTCACGCCTGCAATGGAAAGTAACTGGAGAATGGGGAGCACGATAGCCTAATCCTAAGTAGATCTGACTTTGTACAGGCCAAATGACCTTTGTTGGAACCCCTGAGTCCATATCGAGATCTAACATCTTACCACTTTAATGGGGCAGAAAGGGAGATCTAGAGATTCTTACTGAAGTTTTATAGTAGTTGTAGCTAGGGTTGTAATGGAACAGAATTCACACCAATAATCCCTATTTTTGGGTCTCCTAACTGTAAAACCCATATCCCTTTCCTGGTACATGAGGAGGCAGTATAAGATAATGTGGATTAGCAAGTCATACTGTGGGCCTTCTTGTCCTTACTCCACCTCTCTGGCTAGTTATGAAGTCTTCACATGTCTCTTTTCTGGAAGGCAAACATGGAAGTGATACTAATAACATCAATCCCCAGATCTATTGCGGAGATGAAACATTTTGATACATGGAATGGGCCTGGGAGATAGCAAGCCTTCAAGAAGGTGGACTTCTATCACTACATGTTATTGTGACAAAGATTAAGTGTAGAGGCTGTTCCCCTGCCTGGTCTGTAGGTAGGGCTGGACTGGAGATCCTTGTTGGCTCACAAAGCAAAGGGCACAATCTTCTTGGTCAGTGGCAAAAGGGAGCACGGATATTGAAGAAAATCTTGGTCATTTCAACATTTTGTCCCGGAGAGTTGTATTCTTTAAACCTTGAGGTCTCTCAACTAAGAGCAAATAGTAAGCACTGGTTGAGCTTACTCTTGAAATTATGATTAAAGAGAGTGAGATCATATGTTAAGAAGACAGGGATCCAGGGGACCCCTGGGTGGCTCAGCAGTTTAGTGCCTGCCTTTGGCCCAGGGCGTGATCCTGGGGTCCCGGGATCGAGTCCCACAACTGGCTCCCTGCTCGGAGCCTGCTTCTTCCTCTGCCTGTGTCTCTGCCTCTGTGTGTGTGTGTGTGTGATGGGTAAATAAAATCTTAAAAAAAAAAAAAAAAAAAAGAAGACAGGGATCCAAAGGTAGGGAAAACAAGTCACCATGTAACCGAGGGCAGGCATTTCAGTTCTAATTAACTGAAGTCCATTCTAGCAGACACCATATAAGTCCACTAATTGTGGAGCGAGTGCTATCTCTCAAGTAGACAAAAGAGAAGCTGCTTATTAATTTGTACCCACTATCCTCTGAAACACAGTATGTTTTACAGACTTTTAATGACCGAAAAGGGCCTCTGTTTTGTTTTCTTTTAAGTTTTTCTTTTTTTTGGGGGGGGGGGGTGGCGTGGTGTGTTAACAAGCCACACACATCAGCATTATGCTGCATAATTTGTGAAGCTTTAATACTTTCCAGTTTCAACTGACTGAAGACTCCTTGCTTTAAATGAAGATACAAGGAGAATATAGCACATGGAACCCATGTTAGACAGTTACACAGTTTAATAGTCCTTTGGAAATTAATCCTGGTTATAATTACAAAAACGGTAGACTCTAATAATCTCTGGAATTAATCTACTCTTTACTGAGCCATTACTATAGTTCACTACATTCGGTGTTGAGGATGCAACAGCCGAGTACGATTTGTGTCTCTCCCTTCAAAGAGTTCGTGGCTTAGTGGGGGAGGAAAAGACATCGCCAAAAGTACAGCCAATATAAGAAGTGTCATCGTAGCACATGCAAAGGGCCAGCACAGGAAACAGCTCTGTCTGGGAAAGCTTGTGAAGGCTTCACTAAGGAGAATCTTAACAAGCTGAGGATTCCACAAGATCATCACAAACTACAGTACAGTAGCTCCACGTGGAATAAATTCTTAGAAGATAGAACAGAGGTCAAAGCTAGTGAGAAGCATGGCAGTGAACTCCCAGTTGTGCCCCTGTAGTTTGGCTACGCTGCTGCAGGACTTGGGAGTGGCCTTCTCTGCCCCATCTCAAAATCTGCTGACATCTCAGCTCTCCCTCTTGCTACCCAGCGCACTCCTGAATCATGCTGCCATGGGGAGAGAGGCTATTTTTCTCCTCAGAAGTTTGCTACCGTAGGCATATGGGAATGATCCCATTTTCCATCTGACTATTCCAACTAGTAGTGATCACTCCCACTAGCACAGAGTATCCGTACACTGGACAGCAGCTTTCAGTACTCTACAAGCAGCTGGTAGAGTGAGACAGCAGTTGTTCTTAGGGATGGAAGGATTTTAGTGTAGGTGCTGCCGAAGCCAGCACTAGGGATGGAAGGAAACAGAGGCCCACACACCGTGGAAGAGAGGTTGCATCGGAAGCAAAGGGAATTGGCCAAATGTGGTCAAAGTTCCTCCTCTGCCACGCTGCAGAGAAATCATTTAAGCACTGCAGAACGAGAGGCTCCTGAGAGCTTCAAACTTCAAAAATGCTAAAGGTTGCACAGAGTGTGTGTCTGTGTGTACATATGCATGTGTAGTATGTGCATGTGCGCCTATTTGTCCATTTCTAGGTGTATGAATCTCTGTGTGTGCTCATAGATCTGGGGGTGAATGTGTGGATATATTTGCGTGGGTGTGTGTGTGTGTGTCAGGCTGGACAGCCCGGAGAGTAAGTGTAAGCCTTCCCACATCCTCGCGGGCGGCCTCCTCCCCCACTACCTGCCCCCTCCCCCGCCCCCCTGCACCGACTGACCAGAGCGGAAAGGATGCTCTAGGACCTGAGACTGCCTTCCAAAGTTTGCAGTTCTCGGAGGCTGTTCCACCTGGGGACGTCACTGGCCCCCTGCAGGGTGGCGGATGTTAGAAGAGGAGAGCGGATTCCCGCAGGACGGAGGGACTGCTGCTGCACGCCGGGCTGTCGCCGCGCCCCCCCCGCACCCCCCCCCCGCGTCCCCAGTGGTCCCCGCCTGCAGCCGCGGGCTCCGCAGAGGCGGGCCCGGCCGGGGGGGAGGGGGAGGGCGCGGCGAGCGGGGGCGGCGGGAGGCCATGCCTCCAGCTGCGGAGGCCGCCCAACAGCTGGGCCTCGCGCTCGGCCCGCGGCGCCGTCGCCCTTGCGCTCCGGCGGACTTTGCGGAGGGCGCCCGGCGGCGGCGGCGGCGAGTGTGGGCCGAGCCGGTATTTATAGCTCGGTGACAGCAGCGGCCGCGGCAGCTTCCCAGCGAGGCCGCCGGCGCGGCGGAGGGCTGCGGCCGCCCGTCCCCCGCGCTGCACACCCCGCGCTGCAGGCGCCCCCGGGTGAGTACGCGGCCCGGGCCCCGCTGCACCCCCGCTGCACCCCCAGCTGCGCCCCCGCTGCACCCCCAGCTGCACCCCCAGCTGCGCCTCCGCTGCACCCCCAGCTGCACCCCCAGCTGCACCCCCAGCTGCACCCCCCGCTGCACCCCCAGCTGCGCCCCCGCTGCACCCCCGCTGCACCCCCGCCCCAGGCGCGGCCCCGAGGTCCCCCGCCCTCCCGGGCGCCCGGGGGATGCACCCGGCGAGGCGGGGCCCAGGGGCGCAGGGGGCGGCCCGCGCGGACCTTCAACTTTCCTCGCTTCGCTGCTCCCCGGGAGGGAGGGGAGCGCGCCCCGGGCCTCGCCGAGGGCTAATGACATTAACAGGTTGCATGCAGCTCGGGGCTGTTCTCCTTTTAAAAACAAACCCCCAAAAACCCACCCAGAAACAAAAGCGAAAGAGAGAACTTGGGTGTTTACGAACTTTATCCTCAATAAAGCTATATCGGTCGATTCCTATTTTTGAAAATGCCGTTTAGGCCCACAAGTGTGTTCGAGCCAGGTGCCAGCGCTTGGGCGGCCAGGGTTCACTGTGCCCTGCGTGCAGCCATGGACTGTGGGTGTGTGTGGGTGTGTGATGGGAGGAATCATCACATGCTTATTTTAGTATTAATGTGTCTGATGAGGGGACCCCTGGGTGGCTCCGCGGTTGAGCGCCTGCCTTTGGCCCAGGGCGTGACCCTGGAGTCCTGGGATCGAGTCCCGCGTCGGGCTCCCTGCATGGAGCCTGCTTCTCCCTCCTCCTGTGTCTCTGCCTCTCTCTCTCTCTCTGTCTATCATAAATAAATAAATAAATCTTAAAAAATAAATAATATGTCTAATGAACCAAAGCGGGGGGGGGAAAGGGTGTGTTGAATAAACGTTTTTATTCCTGATTATAAATGATATGCTGTATGAAATCCATGGAAGGGCTTCTAGCAAGACTTCAGGGCTTTGTTTTGTCTTCAGAAAAAAAGTTCTTCTCATTTATTGACTATAAAGATTAGTGGAGTCTCTGTAAAAACTATTTTTGTTGTAAGATACTGAATTTTTAAATTTTTTTTTGGCCATGCCTATACTTTCAAACACCCCGGGCCCCCTCAATCTGTGTGCAGTTAATTTTTTCTTTGAAGGTCCTATTTATTTATTCATGAGAGACACAGAGAGAGAGAGAGAGAGAGAGAGAGAGAGAGGGGCAGAGACACAGGCAGAGGGAGAAGCAGGCTCCATGTAAGGAGCCTGACATGGGACTCGATCCTCGATCCCGGGTCTCCAGGATCAGGCCTGGGCTGAAGGCAGGTGCTAAACCGCTGAGCCACCTGGGCTGCCCCTGTATATAGTTTAAAAGTAACCTGGATTTTGAAATTTTGACTCAGGTCTTTGTCCCCCCCCCCCCCCCCCCCCATTCCATCTCCATCTGATCCTCATGCTCAGAAAGCAATGCTTGTTTCTTTAATTTGTGTCTTTAAATTGCCAACCATTTAAAAAAGTAATTTTGGATATGAATGAATTTTATTTTATTCATTAGCTGTTACTTTCTTTGGTGTGTGTTTAGATTCTTCATCATAAACAGATATCACTGAACAGGAGCTCTAAACATTTTTTTAAAAATATTATTTATTTATTTATTCATTCATGATGGACAGAGAGAGAGAGAGAGAGAGAGAGAGAGAAGCAGAGACACAGGCAGAGGGAGAAGCAGGCTCCATGCAGGGAGCCCAACATGGGACTTGATCCCGGGACTCCAGGATCGCACCCTGGGCCAAAGGCAGGCGCTAAACCACTGAGCCACCCAGGGATCCCCAGCTCTAAACATTTTTAAAGAATTCATTGGTGAATATTTTTTCATCTTTATAATATGAAAGGGCTCACACATACTTTGCCGTTTTAATGAAAAGGTAACTAATCTCTTTGTTAGGAGACAACCTCAGACCTAACTTTGCTTCAACTTCCCTGTTTTAAAAACGTTCATGGTTTAGTACTCTAATCCCAAAGACTGCAGGATAAGAAGCAGGGAAGAGAATCATTTAAAGGTTGAAACAATGTGAAGAGAAAGTCTGGGAAGTGATTTATGGATATGATCCTCTTATTTAGCAAGGGTACCACAAATACCATCCTGGTATCTATGTAAAGCCACTTATGGTGGTTTCATTGATTGACTTAAAAGGTTGCTTTTTATTTGAAAGGTTGTGTGGTCTCTTGTTTTGGTTTAAAAGTAAGAAGTTCCAACTTCCGTTATTATTGCTATTTGTATTTGTAAAACCTGTATTAAGGATTCACATTATGTAAAATGCTGTATGTCGCCTCCTCATGTCTGGCTTTTCATCTAACATTTCAAGATAATATATCAAGACCTATCCTCAGGGCTGACCCAGGCAAATATATAGTTTGTTTCTCCATCTTTCTGCCATTCCTCCTATATGGACTTGAATATCCCATTATCCAGAATTTGTTCTCTCTGGAATGGAATCTTTAGTGGTTTTTTTTTTTTTCTTACTCAAGGCTGATCTGTTTGTCCTACCGTGACCCATACATTTTTTTTTTTTTTTTTTACTTAGTAATTCATCAGCAAGTATTTGTTGAGTGCCTACTAGGTGCAAGTCATCACCTAGTACTTACTCCTTCCTCATGCTTCTACTTCCTTCCTGTTGGAACTTTGTTCTGTATTTTATACTTCTCAGTGTAGAGGACATATTAGTTATTAAGAGTATTGACTTTGGGGTCATACCAAGGCAGCTGTATGACCTTGGGCAGATTATAACCTTTCCAAGTCTCTGTTTCTTCAGTGGTAAATCCATAGGGTTGGTATAAGGACTAATTGAGGTACTGAATGAAAAGTGCTTGCCTGACACATACAAAATACTAAAAAATGTTGATTTTTACTGTATTGTTCATATCTGCTTCAATGGTGTTCATCTCAGGAAATGGCAGCTCCATTCTGGGTTTTGCTGGGCCCTATCCACATCCAATACATCATGTAATTTTTGGCAACATTTCCTCTTAAATCTATCTAGAAGTTCATATGTTTCCAACCATTGGACAGGTTGGCCCTTCTGACTTGTAAGTTATATGTATCACTCTCCTGCTTCTCATCTTACACAGTGTGAAAGCCTCCATGCACAGATTGGCCTTAGGGCTGGGTCCTAAAAGGCCATGTCACAATGGCATTCCACCTTGTAGACCTCATCTCCTTTTATACTTCCCTGCCTCTACCCCATCCAGTCACATTAGCTTTGTCTGCTGTTCCTTCAATGCATTGATCATGCACGCAGCACAGGCCTTGCAATTTTTTTGTTCTCTCTGTCTGGATGGATCACTCTTTCCCAGTTGTCTGCTTGCCTCCCTCCCTTCTTTCAGGTCTCTGCTCAAATGTCATCTTATAGTGAGGCCTCCTCCAACTGCCCTCATTCCTGACATTCCCTAGTAACTTTCTCTATCAACTCATAGCTTTCTAAAATATTATGTATCCTGGGGAATCCCTGGGTGGTTCAGTGATTTGGCGCCTGCTTTTGGCCCAGGGCGTGATCCTGGAGTCCCGGGATCGGGTCCCATGTCGGGCTTCCTGCATGAGGCCTGCTTCTCCTCTGTCTGTGTCTCTGCCTCTCTCTCACTCTACCTGTGTCTCTCATGAATGGATAGGCAAAATCTTAAAAAAAAAAAAAAAATATATATATATATATATATATATATATATATATATATTATGTATCCTTTTTTTTTCCAGTTTAATGCCTTTTTCCCTCAACAAGACAGTAAGATGCAAACTAGGGTATTGTCTGGTATAACCCTCATGCAGAGGCCAGTGCCTGGCACAAATAAGCAATTGGTAAATATTGAAGGAATGAATGATGAATGTTTTCATGGAATTAACAAATCTGGACTTCATCACTTTCCAAATATGAGTTTGGATAGGTAATGCAAGCTTTTTGAGCCTTATTTTCAATATTTGTAAAATAAGGATAATGTTGGGATGCCTGGGTGGCTCAGCGGTTGAGCGTCTGCCTTTAGCTCAGGGCGTGATCCTGGTCTGGGGGTTGAGTCCTGCATCGGGCTCCCTGCATGGAGCCTGCTTCTCCCTCTGCCTGTGTCTCTGCCTCTTTCTCTGTATCTCTAAATAAATAAATAAAATCTTTAAAAAATCTTAAAAAAATAAGGATAACTTCATCCTTTACTTTGTGCAGTTGTATTAAAAATTCTTTAACACTGAGAATAACATGTAAAAATCACTCAGTGAATGTAATGCATAGTAGTTGATGTTACTTGGGTTTAACTGGCCTTTGGAGTAGGAAATATGTGAAAATGACAGGCCCTTTACAGAAGAAATCTCCTAAGTCTTCACTACAGTACTCAGGGAAGTACTTTTGTTGGGATTTTACTGGTGAAGACATGGAATCTCAGAGAGGTTAGGACTTTGCCCTAGATCACAGAGCTCGTAAGTAGCAGTCAGGTAGACCTGACCATATTTCTCTACCACATTAGGCTGCCTTTGAAAAACAGATGTTCCTGATTCCTTAGAAACATTCTAATATCACTCTTTTTTTAAGGTTTTATTCATTTTATTTGACAGAGACAGAGAGCACAAGCAGGGGGAGTGGCAGGCAGAGGCAGAGGAGTAGGGAGAGGCAGGCTCCTTGCTGAGCAGGGCTCCATCCCAGGATGCTGAGACCATGGCCTGAGCCCAAGGCAGATGCTCAACCAATTGAGCCACCCAGGGACCCCTCTAGCATCATTTTAATGGTGTGATTTTGCCCACTAAAAACACTAAGAGGTACAATGTGATATAAATATAGGCTTCTATCTTTATTTATCTTTTAAGTAAATAATGCTAAATAGTTGGAAGCTGTGTCTGCCCTTTTGACCTATGATTTAATGAAATTAATTAATTAATTTATTTAAAGACTTTTTTATTTATTCATGAGAGACACAGAGAGAGAGAAGCAGAGACATAGGCAGAGGGAGAAGCAGGTTGTCGCAGGGAGCCCGATGTGGGACTCGATCCCGGATCCCAAGGTCAAGACCCCAGGTGAAAGCAGGTGCCCAACTGCTGAGCCACCCAGGTGTCCTTTGATCTATGATTTTAAAAGCAATTATCCTAGGGATTAAATGAAATGATCGTTAAGGTGTTCTGTGAACTGCAAAGAACTTTATGTATGGTATGTAATACTATGCTAGAACTAGGTAACTGAACTAGTTTTTACCTTTGTCTTGTGCTAATACAGCCAAGAACTGCTTAGAGTATAGCCATGTGTGTCACAAAGTGCCTACCACAAAAAGCAAAGTACAGAAAGTCTTTTTAAAAATTGTCTTTCAAGAAACTGGATTCTAGGTGTTTAAAATAAAGTCTACACCGTTGGCACAGTCATCTTTAAAAAGCCCTTTAATAGGAGCTAAGACAGGTTGCCCGTGAATTTTCAGGCATAGATACTAAGGAGCTTCAAAAAATCTGGAGAAATTCTTTTTTTTCCCCTTAATCTTAGAATAGTGCTCCACAATGGAAATGATTTGCTCATGTTACCTGGTGAGAGATTTCTAGATGTTGAGACCCACATTAGCAGACCTGTGCATTCAGTATGCTCTGCTTGGCTAGTAATAGTGTCTTTTGTAGAACATATTAGTTCATCAAGGATTTTTCCATATGCATCTGTACATTCTTTAAAAAGTAAGTGATATACTCCATCTTGATCATACTTGTCATTATGGAAGAACTGTTCCCTGAGCCAGGGTCCCTGCTGAGAAAAGTGAAATTCATCCTCCTGAAAGCCTCCAGTGTTTTCTTTTTTGTAAAGGTCTTAATAAATAATGGAGGCAGGGTACTCTGCTTCAGTCAAATTATTACAGCACTTATCAGGGCATCTATGTTGTCCTGGCCTAGGACTTAATTATCTTTCACTTTAACTGTTGAAATTGCCTATAAATGCAGCTTCTCCACTTTCATTATGTCTCATACCAATTTTTCTTTTTCTAAGCTGAGAGAGACATCTTTCCCAAACTCGGCTCCAATCGGTCGTATCACTCTTCAGTTCTGAAACTTTTCATTCTCTGTTCTCCCTTCAGTAAACTACAGAACAGCACTTCTGTATAATCTTCCTTAAATTGCCTGCAAATTATCTTTACCGCTCCCAAGATCTCCTCAAGTTATGTGTTCCAGCCGCACAGAACTACAGATGCACCTCTGAAGCAGCAAGTCCCTTTCTGCCTTTGCTCAGTGTCCTCCCAACATGAGCATCCTTAACCTCTTTCCTCTTTTCCCTTTGCATTCCTCTCTGTTCTTAGCCTTTCTTAGCAGAAACACAATACCTGTAGTAAAATATGTGAGCTTCACAGTATCTACTATAAATATTAGTGCACCATGACTGACGGCCTGTGGATTATCAGACAGCGTGTAAAGTTCCAGCCTGTAGTTACCACCTTCTGCCAATCATTGCCATAATTTGGGAGAGCAGAGGCTTCCGAGGTATTGGTAGGGACATCTACCTATTGGTGCCATTACTTACAAGAGGGAAGTGGTTGGGGTGGATTAGTCTAGCTCTCAGAGTTGGAAAATCACCGAATGAGCATCAGTGACTCCCTGCAAAAGAACAGTCAGATCAACTCAACTCTTTAGACAGATGCTCAGAGAAGAACAAAACTGAAACAATCCTGTCTCAGCCACGTGACCAGCTTTCTGATCATGCTTGCAAGGTCCACTGGAATAGTATTAGTAGACTCACTCATCCTCCAGTACTGGGAATCTTTTATATCAGACAGCTTTATTATCAGGAACTTTCTAACCTACATGTCATGGGCCAGATTTCAGAATTTGTCTTTATGTAGGGAAGGCATGGTACAGAGTGTTAATGCTTGGTGGCTTGGTTTGAATCCTTGCTCTGGCACTGGCCCCTTTTGTTATTCGGTATAAATTACTAAGCCCTAGGTCTCAGTTTCAAAATTTATAAAATAAGAGTATTTATTTTCTTCTTTGGGCCGCTCTGAAATTTAAATACAATGTGTAGAGCTCATCAGCATAGTGCCTGGTATATGGTAAATACTCTATAAATGTCAGCCCTGGTGATATTGGTGATAACCAAGAACCTGTGCTAAAAAGGGATGGTGTTGGCTGTGAGCACATCACTGCTGCTGGCTGAGTCAGCGTGGTGGTTTTGGGGTTCCAGTGCTTTTCTCCCTTTCTCTGTTAGCGGAAGCTAATGGCAGGTTGCTGTGCCTTCTCATCTCACCTAGACCATGAGAAGGCTTTTCTTTATAAGTGTAGCACTACCTCATCCGGTAGAGGTTCGTTGATTGCCCACTTTGAGCCTGGCCCTGTGCTGTGGCCTGGAAGTGAACAGCCCTGCATGACCGTACGACCTAGTGAAGCAGACACACACGTAAGCCAATAATTTTACTCTAATGTACTATGAAGTAAGAGACATCACATTTATTTAAGATAAAAACTCAGCTATGGTAGCAGAAGTGAGTTTAAAAAAAATTAAAAGAGTTTGCAGACTATGTACACGGTGTAGCATCATCAATTTGAACAATCTCAATCCTGGATTATTATTATTATTATTATTATTATTATTAAAGATTTTATTTATTTATTCATGAGAGACACACAGAGAGAGGCAGAGACACAGGCAGAGGGAAAAGCAGGCTCCATGCAGGGAGCCTGACGTGGGACTCGATCCCGGGTCTCCAGGATCACGCCCTGGGCCAAAGGCAGGTGCTAAACTGCTGAGCCACCCAGGGATCCCCTCAATCCTGGATTATTAACATGAGAGTCACTGAATGATCCTATTGCTTCATGTGAAGGAAGAAGTAAGAACAGTATCGGTGCTCTGGGTATCTGGTACTTAAGGCTGAGATGAGTAGGCAGGCTTTGTTTGGGTGGCCATGTGGATGAAATCAAGGAGTGGGGATAAGTAGAAGCATTATTCAAGTTATTTTGTAGGTCTTGAAATTTGGGAGACATCTCTTCAGCTTTGGCATATGAAGCAAGAATAAACATCAGCCATGTTTAGCATAAAATAGAAAGACCAATAATCCAGCTAGTGTCTAAGCCGCTGAATCTGTTAGTAGAAATAAAGAATAGGCCACAAACCCAATGGGAGACAGTTTATTGGAAGAAACGCTTTCAGATTTGCAGTCTATGAGAGAGATCAAGGGCTAGGAATGAATTTGGACTCAAATGCTGGTTCTTCCACTAGCTGGGTGGGTGAATTCAATAGGCAGCAACTGCTCTGGGCCCTTGCTTACCTGTAACACGGGGGTGATGGTAGCATTCATCGCATTCCTGTGGGGATTCACATCTGTCCAAGTGCAGGATTGTTGCTCAACACTATAGTTGTCTCTCTTGAAACAATATAAATACTGAAGAGGAACAGCTGTCTCCAGAATTCTTTGAATGTTCTAATTCAGTTTGGGCATGTGGACATTACATAGCCCACAAAACAAGATTCTAATGTTAAAAACAACAACAATGAGCATATGCTAACCCTCCACAAAAAACAACGATTGGTTAAAAAAACAAAGTCTTACGTATTCAATGTTCTGAATCCTGCCGCATTGCTTATGTGTGGGTGGGGGAAGGGAGGCGGTGGGGAAACTGCGCCAGAATTCCCCACTGGTAAGAGAAGCAACTTAGAAACCTGGTTTTTTGCTTCCTCCTCTTCCTCCTCCTCCTCCTCCTCTTCTCCTTTTCAGAGAAAAAGAGAGGGGAAGGAGGCAGAGGGACAGGAAGAGGGAGAGAGAATCTTAAGCAGACTCAGTGCTGACCTTACATCCCAATGGGGGTGGTGGTGGGGGGCCCTTGATCTCACAACTCTGAGATCTTGACCTGCGCTGAAATCAAGGGTCAGGCACTTAACCACCCAAGTACCCTGAAACCTGTTAACTTCTTAAGTGATACTCTTGTCCTGTTCTGATGGGCATATAGGAATGATTCCTTGCTTCAAGACTCATTGGCCTTGAGGTGATTTCTATATTAACTATAAGACATTTCTAAAAATGTTGCACAGAACTGAATTGACAGTCCTTTCTGGCATCCTTGCGTACTGAATATCATGAAAATGCATGATGCTCATTTTTGTTTTTCACCACTTTGCTGTCTTTGGTGTGAGAACCAACTACTGCTGTGTTGGGTGATGAACCTCACATTAGGAAAAAAAAAATATTTCTACAGTCGCCATTCCTAAGCTGTCTGAGCTGCAGCCCCTGGGGACAGATATTTCGGAATATTCACGAAGATCACAAGGAACTTAAAATTGCTTAGAAGGTTTCTGAATCCAAGGCACAGCAACTCTTTGTTTTGCTGAGTTTTCCTGCTAGTCCTTTTGTGTGTTTACGTTGCTTTTCTAAAATAGATAAGACAAGTCTCCATTAATTCAGATTGTGACTTTAATTGATACTCATCACCCCAGACTGTTGGACAGGGACTTGGAAGCCCTGGAACCTATTGTCAGGGCTTCCATGGACTTAGAGTTGCTTCGGGCTTGTGGCTTGATCTTTGTGCTTTTAGCCATGTGTAAAATGAGATTATTTATCAATGGGAAATTTATCAGTTTCCCAAAGTGCTTGGGATTTGTGAAGGATTCTTTTCACTTACATAATTTTTCCCTGGTTAATGGAGTATATTAATGTAGAGTTAATATAGTCATCTCTAGAGAAGAATATGTCTCCAGCAAGCATTCAGAGGCTGACCTCCCTGGGGCTGGGCCCTGGGTCTACCTTCTTTCTAAAGTAAAGAGAATTCCTGGAGTTGACTGGGCTGTCTGACTTCAGAGGCCCAGATCAGAGCTCTCCTGCTGGCCGACTCTGGGCAATTTACATAATCTGTGTGAGCCTCAGTCCCCCCCCCCCCCCCCCCAGGATGAAGTGATGGGAATGATGATGATACTATTTCAGAGGGTTGTTATGATAAAAATGAGATAATGAAGCATGTGTACATCCAACACAGAGCCTGGACCTCACATGATGTAGGCTTTGTAAGGGTCCTTTTTTTCTCCTCGTTCTACACAAATTGAGAAAGAATAAAAAAGAATTGGCAGATTTCAGTGCAATTACCATCTTTATAGCTATTTTTTAATCTCAGCTTTTATTCAGCTCTGTGGCTGAAAACAAAGCGAGATAGCTTGGTCTGAGCACCACATTGGTTCCCCAAAGCTGAACTGCAGAATTGGAGAGACTTGGTGGACCTAACTCAGACTGGTGTTCTTTATAGGAAGGCTGGCTCCCAAGGAAGAA
This sequence comes from Vulpes vulpes, assembly GCF_048418805.1. Taxonomy (NCBI): domain Eukaryota; kingdom Metazoa; phylum Chordata; class Mammalia; order Carnivora; family Canidae; genus Vulpes; species Vulpes vulpes. Next base: position 9,993,894 of record NC_132787.1, on the reverse strand, counting down.
AGAGGAGCTAAGCAAGACTTTGGAGGTGTGATCTGGACATCAGCATTTTTGTTTTTGTTTTTGTTTGTGTATATCAGCATTTTTAAAAAGCTCTGTAGGGACACCTGGGTGACTCAGTCGTTGAGGCTGAGTCGTTGAGGTCGTGATCCCGGGGTCCTGGGATCGAGTTCCACATTGGGCTCCCCGTGAGGAGCCTGCTTCTCCCTCTGCCTGTGTCTCTGCCTCTATCTCTGTGCCTCTCATGATTAAATAAGTAAAATCTTATTTTTTATTATTTTTAAAAAAGATTTACTTATTTATTCATGAGAGACACAGGCAGAGACACAGGCAGAGGGAGAAGCAGGCTCCCTGCAGGGAGCCCGATGTGGGACTCTATCCTGGATCCTGGGATCATGCCCTCAGCCACACAGGCATCCCTAAATAAATAAAATCTTAACAAAATAATAAAAAATAAAAAGCTCTGTACTCTCAATGCACATCCAGGTTAGGACCCATGGCTGTAGGCACATTATGTTCTTTGCCATGCCTCTGTGCCTTTTGCAAATGCCTAGACTGAGCATTCTTGCCTTTGTCACAGGGGGGAAAAATTCCTACTTATCTTTCAACCCTGAACTTGAGTGTGTCCTGCCCTGTGAGATCTTCCCCCTTTTCCTCACTTCCCACAAGCAGAATTGTCAAATTGCTCCTGCATGCAAGTAACTACTGTACCATAGACTTAGCTATTTCCTAAAGCATATTCTGTGTTGAAATTATTTGACAACTAGATTATGAACATTTTATAAAAGTCCATACACATACATATAAAAGTCCTTTTGTGTAGCAAAAGGTCTGAGAGTATGTCCACCAAATTATGAAGGGATCCTACCTCAGAAGAGAGGGATATGGGCAGAGGAGGATGCTATTTTTTTGTTAATATGTACTCAGTTTACTCCTACATTGCTGTAATTTTTAAATGACTCTGTATTATGATTGTAGCCCAAAAATAGTTATTTAAAAGAAGAAAGTATTTTTTTTTTCCTGGCATTTCCTCCAAAGGGGTGACCTCTACAGGTCATCTCCGTCATCACCCTGATTTTGGACAGTGTTTTTCCTTCTCACGGGCCTTCTCCTCCTGCTTTTATTCTCCTTCCTTTCCACATCCCTGTGCGTCCAGAGGTATGTTTAGATGGCAGTGAAGGTACAGCATTTACTTTCCTCAATCTCAGACTTGTCTTGGTGCCATAAATAGGTGCAGGTCGTCGCACCTTTTCTAAATGCCTCTTTATTAAGCTGTTATAAACCTGAACAGGTGATAGGAAGAGAAAGACGGTTTTCCTGCTCTAACTCTGTGTATCTTTTCTTATGCAGGTAAACAACGGAATTGAAGTTTTGAAGGATGGGTAAAGACTTTCGTTATTATTTCCAGCATCCCTGGTCTCGCATGATTGTGGCTTACTTGGTGATCTTCTTTAACTTCTTAATATTTGCCGAGGACCCAGTTTCTCATAGCCAAACAGAAGCCAATGTTATTGTTGTTGGAAACTGTTTTTCATTTGTAACAAATAAATACCCTAGAGGAGTTGGCTGGAGGATTCTGAAGGTGCTTCTATGGCTACTTGCTATTCTCATAGGACTAATAGCTGGGAAATTTCTGTTCCATCAGCGTTTGTTTGGTAAGTACCCATGAAATGTAATGTTGATAATTATTGAACTCTATTCCTCAAGATAGAGCGCTGTTATTTCTAAATGCCAATTTAGGATGCATTTTGGTTTGCCCTACAGCCTTAATTTGTGATGCATGGTTGTAGCTGGGTTCTTCCGCTATGCTCTGTTCAATTGTGTACTTTTCTATGGCCTAAGGAAAATTAGCATGAGGTCAAATTAGTGCTAAACTTATTTTCAAAAAATGACTTTAGAGCTAAAATTAATGTGTGTGTAATCTTATAAATAAATAAATAGTACGTAAGTATATTATCTTAAAGAGTTTGCCTTCATGTCACACCATATTTTCATTAAAATAACTTAATCATTGCTTATGTATTTACATATATTGTTCATTCTGGAAATCGAAATGGTAACTCTACCTTTTCACCTTTTTTTTTTTTTTTTGAACATTGGCTTTAGGATGCTTATTTTGAGCCTGTTCAACCAAAGGACAATTAGTATAGAACAAAGACACAAAATTAGTTTAAGCTGAAGAAGGTAATTTACTGTAAGGATACTGGGATATTTCACAAAGACCAAGGATAGAATTTATTTTGATGCTTGGGATAAATGGAACCTGGGGCTTGACTTCTATCAGGATCCTCTTTATCCCAACTTTTCTGTTCAATATCTGTTTTATTCTCTTCGCACGGAAGATCAGTTTACATCTACTCAGAGACATTGGCTTGATTCTCTTGCTCCTAAAGTTTAAACTCTTGGAAAAGAGACTAATGTTGATCCAGTTTGAGTGTGTTTTCCACCTTTTGCCTAATTAATTTTAGCCAGGAGATGGGCAATATTTATCCAGCAAATATTCATTGATCACTCATTAAATGCCAGGAATGATTCTAGAGAGTGAGTCAAAAAAGCAGGGTCTATGCCTTCATAATAACTTACATCCCACGGGAGGGAGAAAGACACTAAACAAATTAACGTATAATATACAAAGAGGTGATAAATGCTATGGGGAAGAGAAAGTTTTAAATGGCTGGGCTAGTTAGAAAGAGAACTTAGTAATAAAACATTGAGTTTAGTAATGATAAGATCATAGGTGACACAGAGTGTGTATTTCCAATCTAGAAGCTTGGTTAGAAACAGATGGCAATGGTTTAAGGAAAAAACAAATGAAGAACATAGATATGCACACATGTAATATTACTTATATATACTTCTCAATCTCTACTCAAATTATGGTCACGTGTTTCTATTACATAAATTTATAAAATGTACATATTTAAGATTTATTATATATGTACATAGTTTGGAGCAGTTTGGTGAGGAAATGAAAGGAGATAGGAAGTTGCTAAAAATGGAAGAAGGAAGGATTTTGTTGTTGTTGGTGGTGGTGATGCTGGTTTTGAAGAGGAAGATTAATTGATCTTCTTGTCATTTTGGGGGAAAGGGCTAGATTGAAATGAAGATAAAGACATAGAAGGAGACCATCTCTGAAGGCTTCTCTGCTTTGTGACTTAGGACACAGATAGAAATAATGGCTCTAGTGAGGACAGGAGGAGAGACCCTAGTTCCTCCAAAATTGTCATAAGAGAGATAAAGGTTTGTATTCTAATTGGTACATTGTCGTGAAGCGGTAGAGAGGTAAGTGGTATTCTGGTGCTTTCTATTTCACTATGAAGAAGGGAGAGCTAAAGATAAAGGTGGATGGATTGGATGATGCAAGGGGTTTAAAAAGTGGCTAAGATTTGGAACAGCATAGATACTAGCTGACTATGGACAAACAAAAGGGTTACTGTTGATCACATAGGGCTGCTGGGGTTAGCCACTATAAATTGGAATGACATCAATATGAACTGCTAAGCAGTTTTCTTTATGAGAGCTCAGTCACCTGGAACTGAATTTGAGGGTGATTCATCTGGGTGGGGACTGCTCAGGCTTGCTGTATTGGAAACAAAGGATGGAAAATAAATACAGGATTCTAATAAAAAAGTTATTGTTTTGATTAACAGGGGGTCTGGCTGGGCATGGAAAGGAGGTAAGGAAGATTGATGGTGTGGGAGGAGCAGGCAAGGACTAGAGGTTTGGGTAAAACTGAATAGGTGAAATGGAAGCAAGAAAAGGGAAAGGATTTATGGATGTAGTGAGATGCCGTGTTGTAATGAAGGATAGCCATTCGTTGGGGGGTGATTCCCAACTACATTGTGGCCTTTATGAGTGCCAAAGCGAAGTGCAAAGACAGGTCATGGCAGAGAGGGTATCTAGAAACTGGGTGTTAGTTGGGCCATCCACCAAACACTGAACAGGCGTGCTGTTGTGCATGACATTCATAAAGATGGAAGATGTGAAGGGTGGGGGGTGAGTGGGAGAGGGTCAGTTTCCAAAAATGGTTCAGGAGTGCTGGCAGACAAAACAATAAATGTCTATGACAGGCAATGACCGGATGTATTTGTAATCCATTCCAGAAATTTGCTCAGTGTAGAAAGGTAAGGCAAATTTAGACAAAATATCCAATTTGGAGAAAAGTTATCTACTTATATTGAGACTGATTGAGAATCCTATCAATGCCATGGTATTAATAATAAGGGCAGATCATTTGGCTCTGTAATTTCTACATTTTATTGTTATTCTATTATAAAACCTTATGTTTTATAGTAAAATCACATTTCATTAATGGCTTACTTTTATTTCTCCTCTTGGTATAAATAAATTAGCCTTGAAAAAAATCAGTCTGGATTTCAAGTGGTATGTTGAGTACAAATTATTTTGATAGTGCAAAAGTATGTCCTATTTTTTTTTTTTTTTGCTTACTATAGGAAAAGATTCTATAATATAGTTAGCTTTATCACTTCTGTTTGGCTTTATCACTTCTATTCCTTGTTTTTCTTACTGAAAATCTGTGAAATTATATGGGATATTAGAGAAGGAATCATAGCCTTTTGCAAATGGTGTTAAGTGGTGATAACTGGATTCGTGACTGAATTTTCTAATGAACTCCAAACTTATCTTTTCCTTCTGTCTCCATCTCCCTTCATGGCCATTATGTCTTCCTTTATTCACAAAATGGTAACCATTTGCTCCTAATGGTTCTGTCCTTCTCCATTAATTTTGGATTTTGCTACTGGAATATATTTTCTACATGGCTAGATGGCTCCTATTACCTACAAAATAAAATCTAAGCTCCTTTGATTGGTATCCAAAGCTCTTGATGATCTACTTACTCCTGCCTGACTTCAAACGTGGTCTCTTGACATTCCACACTTTTAGAATTATTTGCAGGTTCTTGAACCTGCTGGGTTCTCTCATGCCTCTGTGTCTTTGTATACGCACCCCACCTTGTGCATCATGTTCAATCCTCTTGTTAACTTGTTGATTTCTCATTTTCCTTTACATCCAAGCTCAAGCATTGTGTCCTCTTTGACACTTTTCCTGACTGCCTCCTGTCAGATGTTGTCTTCCCTCTAACTCCCACTTGTGTCTGCTTGCAATAAAGAATATACAGCAGGGTGCTCTGGAACTGACAGCCATGCAGCATTATGGAGAAGAATTTAAAATTTAATGCCAGCACAAACATTGTTCTAATTGGCTTGGAATGTGATGAATGTTCCATCCTGTTCCCAAATAACTAGCATTAATACATAAGTCATTTTTTAAGAGATCGTATTTAAACCTTTAACAGTTTTCAGGTGCAAGCTTGTGGTGGGTGGTGGTCATGGTGGTGGTGGTGTCTACGTGGGGAGGAATGGGATTGTTAATTGCAAGCACAGAAATTCTTGTTATGGAAATTGGGATGGTTTATAAAATAATCAGAATCATTTTGTGAGATCAGTTAAACAGTTTCTTTTTTGTTAATTCTCTTATGAAATGCCAAATAAAAATATTGAACAGAATGCCACTATTCCTGAGATCCCTGGGTGGCTCAGTGGTTGAGCGCCTGCCTTTGGCCCAGGGCATGATCCTGGAGTCCCAGGACCGAGTCCCACATCGGGCTCCCTTCATGGAGCCTGCTTCTCCCTCTGCTTCTCTCTCTGTCTCTCATGAATAAGTAAATAAAATCTTTAAAAAAGAATGCCACTATTCCTTTCATTGCCCCTTTCATTTCATTAACTTGTGAGTCTTCCCTCATTTATCATTTATTTTATTATGGAAAGTCTCTTCTTAGTGGACTCCGGAAGCACAATACCTTATTGCCCAATTAAAGCGCGTATGAGGAAGAGTGATAAATCTGTGAGCACATAATTTAATCTAGTTTGTTCGTTGATTTTATTATTACGAGCCATAAATATTACAATTTTGTTGCTATTGAGTTAACTGCATAAAACTTCCTCATGATTTATAATTTGTAATGGGAGTTATCCCAAACAAAGATGGTGACTTGCAAACTGGAAATTGCATGTTATCAGAAACACAAAGATTTAAATTACCCCCTCTCATCTTTGCTGTATGATTGGAATAACGTGGGAGAGTTGGTTTTCCGAAATGTGGCAAAAATTTTGGAATACGTTAGAAATCACAATTAAGGGCAGCCCAGGTGGCTCAGTGGTTTAGCGCCGCCTTCAACCCAGGGCATGATCCTAGAGACCCGGGATCGAGTCCCACGTCAGACTCCCTGCATGGAGCCTGCTTCTCCCTCTGTCTGTGTCTCTGCCTCTCTCTCTCTCTGTGTCTCTCATGAATAAATTCATTAAATCTTAAAAAAATCACAATTAATACTATTTAGAAAAATATCTTTAGGTTTATTACTGAATCCTGTTGAGGTGAGTTATTATATTTGGATTTATGAAAATTGAATCCCATTTTTTTTTTGGAATACTCTCCCAATGCCACTTGTGTGGATTATCTCATTGTTTAAAAAAAATCAGTATAATGCATCCTACATTTTTGGAGAATTATACATTATACATGGGAGAAACCTATGAATAGAGTAATCCAAAGATTTCTGATGAAAAGACTTGTATTTCTAATGATAAGACTTATATAAAGAAATAATCTTACTCAAGAAATCATTTTTATTCCAAAATGGAATTGAAATGATTTATAAACCATATACATGTGCTTAATACAATAGGAATAGAAAAATGAGGACCACAGAAAAGAGAGAATTAAATGTGTTTTGATTTCATAAGGTTTGTTATGTGGTTGGTTTCACGCTTCTTGGAGCCTGGGCAAAAGGGGAAAGGTGATATATGCCTTTGGATATCAGAAATGATGGAAATTGAATGTTTCACAAGGGAATCTTTCTTTGCACTAAATTTTGGAGTTCCCTTGCCCTAAATTCTGGTAAATAATTTCTTTTTTCTTTGGTTTGTATGGGAGATGCTGGGTAGTGAAGTAGCAAAGGCAGAAATGGATTTCACATTCTTGTAACTTAAAGCAAACTTTCATAAAAATTTAGAGTGTAACTTTTAAGCATAAGAGCAATTCTGTGATTTTTTTTTTTTTTTTTTAATTCTCTAAAAGCAGTTCTGTGAAGTGCAGAGTGATCAGGGTCCAGGTAATGCCGTCTGATTGGATAACTCTATCCAAGCATGAATCTTAGGCCATCAAGATTGTGACAAATGTTATTTCTCAAACAAACTGCTCCTGCTGTTTGTCTTTCCTATTTTCTTGTTTCCTAACTTGTGAAGAAAGCCTCTGTTGGGGTTTTCTGGATGGAGAGCAGAGGGCAGGCTGACTCAGGATGAGTCGACAGGTATAGGATATGAAAATGATTCAGAACCTGTTAATATTCCACAGTTCCTTTTTTAAAACAGACATAGTTGTGTATGTAGTTATTTGCATAATTAGTTTCACTAATGTCTGGTTTCCTAGCTATACCAGAAGCTTCACAAGGGCAGGGCTTATGTTGTGTTGCTTATCATTTAATCCTCGGGCCTGAAACAATGCCTGGAACACAGTAATATTTGATAGGTTTGAATGAATAAATAAGTTAATGTTCCTTTGTCTTTTACATGTTGTCTTTGCCAGTGTTGCCTTCTTATTGTAAGCTATAGAGGGTATTCATTTGCTCATTCATAAAATATGAGACATGGTCTCTGCTCTCAAGGAATTTAAAATCGGGTTAAAGAGACACATATGCATAAAAAATTAATTAGTCTGATAATACAAGGAAGTGCATATCAAATATCAAATGAATAGTCCAGACTGTGAGAGCTATGGGAATTCAAGAAAGACATCATGGTGGGCCAGGAAGGTGAAAGAAAGCTTTGCTGCCAGCGTGGGATCTAAGCTGAGTCTGAAGCATGAGTGGGATGAAAATAGTCAGATATGATGCAAAGAATTCATTACAAATTTCAGGTCACGGGGTAGATGGTGTGAGCCAAAGAGATGAAAACAACTTAGCTTTTTTTGGAGTTGGGAAAAAAGAAGGAAGTCATGCTCATTTTGAAGAGAGGGAAAGGTTTGCATTAGGAAGGAGCAGGAGATGTAGTAGAAGGGCAGGTTGAGTCTGAATTCTCCCTTTGGTCTGTAAGTGCCAGTCTCCTACCTTGCACTTTATCTCTTCCGATGTGGTATTTGAAGCATTTGAACAAGGTAGGAGATGATGACAAAAATCTCATGAATCAGAATGAGGGAGAATCTTGTAGGGGTTGGAGAGGGGCAGGTTAGGGGGTAGAAAGGGAAAGAGGAAGGTATTTTTGAAGCCTCTTGCAGCCCTTCAGGCCACTCTGGCATAGGGGTGGAACAATGGGCAGCAGGATAGGGACATGCAGAACCTGGTGAAGCTTCAACAATTGATGGGATCTGAGGGGGTGAGTAGGGTGAGGTTATAGGTAACTAGGAGATTGGGTGGGTGACTCAGGGAGTGATTATTTTATGAAAAAGGGAAGAGGAAGTCATTAGGAGAATCCAGTTAGAGAAGATAATGAGTTTAGGAAATGGTGGGTTCAGGTGATAAGAACACAGGCAGTGGAGCATTTACCTTGAATAGTGCTCAGAACAGCACAGTATGGGTTTGCTGAACTGAATCCAGGCACATCATTTCTTATCCAAACTTTGAGACCAGGTGTGTTTCAGAATTCAGGACATGTGCCTCTATTTGGTAGCTGGCCCTAAGGGGCTGAGAAAATACTCCATTATCAAGCACGTTGGCATAACCATAGCTGGATATATACGTATTCAAATGAAGTAGTGTAAAAAAATAAAGGCTGTAATCAGCCTCAAATCAGTTCAGGTTAGGTTTTGCTGCTAAGTGAATTCAGTTTTGGTCAGGTCTTGCCAAGAGATCAGTTACAAAGATCAGGGTCTATGGATTTCAGCATTACAGAAACTGGGTAATGGATCTACACTTGACTATAAGCAACATTTCTTACACATTTGGTTTCTCTAAGATATCCAGCTGTGAAGAAATCATGAGGTTTTTAGAAGCCAGTGATTAAAAAAAGAAGAAAGAAAAGAAAAAGAGTGGTTCGACTGATAACTAGACGTCTATGAAAGAAGAATGCATGTTGAAAGTGGATTTTCCTTGTGTTGATATTATGCTAAATTTTAATGAGTTTGCAGTTTTCTGTGTACCTAGGTCTGCATTGGTTTTAAGTAGGAAGTTCTGAATGAAACATTCTCAATACATCCAGAAATTTGAGAAGACAAATTCAATGATTTTTTCTTTTGTTTTATTTTAACAAAAAGGCCGTTTTCCATAAAATACCTAGTAACTCAACAATGTTCTATCGTTTAATGAATGTAATAAAGCCAAATGCTTGTTTTCTATTGTCTTAGCTTTAAGTCTAGTCTGAAATTCTTTTCTTTGTGTTTGAGCTACACATATGATTTTATCATTTCCAAATAGAAAAGATTCAGACATCCTGGAAAGTGTGGGCAAGATAGTCATGGTGACACAGGAGTATCAAAACATGAAGAAACAGATTTAATCGTATATTTAGGAGGGAAAAGCATTATTATTATTAATGGTGTGAGTGCCATTACATGGTATTCCATTAATGGTATGATACAACCTCCTTTGTGTTAATTTGGGATCTGAATAGCTGAATAGTGTAAATGACCCTCAAATTTTTTTCTTGATGGTTGATAATACATTAAGAAAATGTGTATTTATTACTGCTCAGGGTGATTGTCAACAGTTGATTATTTAAGTATTCTCAAATAAGGACTTCCTTTTGGAGGAATTACTTGAACAAATGCCATATATGTAGCTAAATGCTACTTAGAGAGAATAGCTATAATTTTAAGCTTTGTCTTCTCAAAATACTGTATTTGATACTCATGAGGGTCATTATTCAAATGTCTATTACCATCTTCATTCTCCACCAATGTACACCGAGTGCCAGAACCTTCATTTCGCTTACACTTGAGTTGTCAACACATAATTCCTTTTTGTAAAGTAAAATCATTTTGGTCAGAAATAACTGCAGAACTCAAGTTAGAGAAAAATGTTATTCCAGTACTTGAGAAACATAATGAGAGAGAGAGAGAGAGAAAAAAAAAAAGCAAAGCTTTTGACATGAGAGGTTCAGAAAGGTAAGCTGAGACACGATTGATATTTAGGATTAAAATAATCCCTAAGGAACACCCTCTTTACAGGGGAATTTGACGTCTAAGAGTTAGTGAAGTTGGTAGCCCTTTGCAAACAAATCTATGCCATTTGACATTCTGACTTACAGAGCAGGAAAGGAAGATGAGGCTGGAAATGCTAGGTATTGGGCCATTTCATCCCACATGTCCTATTAGGGCGTCGTCAGTAGTTCACAGAGCAGCTGGTTGCACATCCCTTGGCACTAAAGGGCCATCAGTGGCAGCTTTCTGTTCGCTAGGGTCGCCTGGCTGCTCTGGTTCCTGTAGGACAGAGAATACAAACATTGTAAAAGGCCTTAATAAAACTAGCTCAGGTTAGAGCGTTGTGATTCAGCAATTATTAACCAGGTACCTTTCCCGATACTTTTACTGGGCTGGATACAAATGAATCATCAGAAGGCTAAGGCACCCATTCCTTACCAGGTCCGGTCATTGCCTCCACTTCCTCTTCTCATTTCTGACCTACGGTAGGTGAAGGTAGAAATTTCTTGGGAAAGTGACTAGCCAAGGCAATTGCAGCAGGCAGATCCACGCACGTGGTGCTGAGAGAAACCACTTCGCTGAAGAATGAAATACCAGTGGCCAGGGTGGAACTTGACAGCTGATTAAACAATATAGAGTCCCAATGGAAGCGAAGAGTGCTTGATCCCTTGACTCATTTAAAACCACATTGATAAAAATTGTTTATTGTTCAAATAAAGGATCAACAGTCCTAGGTGGGAGAGGAGTGTGATTTGAGAGGGCACTGATAAATAAAAGTTTTCCCTGGTTTGATTTCTTTTCTCTTTTATTAATTCCTCAAACTAGATCATTTATTGAAGATAGTTTCACTGGGCTAAAGTATTACGATACTTGGGAAGTATGATGAAACTAATGAGGATATTCATTGGCAGATCTAGGTCCAAAGAGTAAGTGTTGGCAGGTGGGAAAATGTAGGAGAATGTTCGGATGTGGTAGGGGTGCAGGATTGCTGATGCTCTGCAGGATTCTGGATAGAAGGAGGGAAAGAAAGGCCATTAGAAGACCTAGGGTCCACAGGGGGTCAGGCTGGAATAAGGACACTTGGCCTCTCCAAAGACAAAGTAGCGGTTTCCAAGTGGTGGCCTTCAAGCTGTATACTGGATTTTGAGTATCGGTGGTGGTCAAAGGAATTCTGTTGTTGTGATTTGTGTTTTTATTGTGGCTGTGGCCCTGACTTACTGTCGACGGTTAAACAGAAATGTACAGTGTTGAGTTGCGTGGCTCCAAGGTCATAGCAAATGCCAGCAGTGAAATTGGAACATAAATTGAAGCCTCCTGATTCCCAGACAGGCGCCTTCGCAGGCATCCCAGATGGCAAACTGGCAGCAGGCGAGCCTTGTCCGCCTCAGGACTGGGTTGTGCTAGGCCACTCCCTACAGCTTCGCTCCACTTAGTGTTCAGGGATTTTTTTTTTTTTTTTTCCTGGCACCATCTCCTGCCTGCCCAGCCCTCTCCTTTGGGTTGTTGTCTAGTTCCAGGACAAAGCCTGTCATTGCTGCTGACCCAGAAGATGTCAGCACAATGCTGCCTGGCCTCGTAGCCCTCAGTGATCTCACGTTCGGTATTGGGCTTTACTTCTTTCTCCAATTCAAGAGGAAATGTGATTGCACATCCAGATTTCCCTGGACTAGTCCATGCTCCTTAAGATACTTTGCATATCCTCAAGGACATGCCCGTTGAAATGGATAGACCAGCTAAAAGTAGATAAGTATATACACACACAGAGGCTTCAGGGAGCAAGTTCCGGTAGCCCAGGGAAGTTAGCATTTGCATTGTAAATTTTTAAACTTCATATTTCCTGCTGTCTCAACATTCTTACAAACAGGCTGTGAGTACCCCACCCGGGAGCCCAGATACACCAGTGTGATAAGGCTGGCCTCTGCCCCAAGTCCTCCTTCTTGCGTTCCTCCACTGTGACCTAGTGACCTTCAGAGACACTAATGAAATCCTCTTGCACCTTTTGCTTGTGTGCTCCTGACCCCCCTAAAGACACTTGCCCACTGTTCTTACGCTCTTGATTCCCCACCTCCTTGGTTGAGCCTGCTGCCTTGGCCCTCCAAGTCTCCTTTCCTCCAGTGGGGCCCCCTCGTGGCATGTCTCTTTAGGACTTGTAAGTATAAGAAATCTCATTTTCCTCTCCCTCTCCTGTGTACCTTCCCTGGCCATATGGGACTGATCATCTCATGAAGGAATACAGAGCAGTGTTTCTTGTTGCTTCTTGACCTGTCCCCTCTCTCTTTTATATTCTTCTCAGGGTATTCCTATTTGAACTGCATCATTTTTCGGTAACATCACTGACAAATACATTGAGTACCCACCATTTGCAGGGACTAGGTGCCATGAGACGCTTGTCTTTCAGGAGCTTTTGGTGAACGAAGGAGATTAGACACAGACATATAAATATACGCCTGTAATGGGACTCTGATGTCAGCATATGATAATTGTCTTACAAGCGGCATGGGCAGTCTATTCTGAAGGAGGCGAGAAGTCATTCCCAACAGAAATGATCAAATAAAGCCTTCTAGTAGGAGTTCATGGGAATGACAAAATCTTACAGTGAGTGGCTTTGGGGAGCGCTTCCTTGTTCCATTTTCAGCTGGTCTCTGAGTACCTCTAATAATGGCGAACTCACCATCTCCTAAAGAGTCTGGGTCTGATCACTGTTTCTGCAGTAATTCTTGTGTCTGAACTTGAGCTGTGACTTACAGCTCCAAGAGAATTGCATTGGAGGTAGGAGGGCATTCCAAGCTGGAGAAATGTCAAGTACACAGTTGTAGGGAAGGAAAGGACAACTGGTTGTGAGGTAGAGTGTGTGTGTGTGTGGGGGGGGGCAGTTTTCCTACTTTGGCAGACTTGGATCTACTGGAGGCTGGGAAGGGAAGCTTCGAGGCAAATTGTGCAGAGTCCTGCATTTCAGGTTCAGGAGCTTAAAATTCATTCTGAAAAGAAGAGGAAGCCATGGAGCATGTCCCTCTTTTTCAAATTTTGGGTTACAAAAATAGCACAAGCTTGTGAATAAAACAAAACAATAACAAATCAAACCACACCCCCATATTATATGAATGGAGTCAGAGAACTTAAAAGTTTTGGATCACAAGAGTGACCTGAGCAAAATAGTATTGCAGGATGATGGTGGCAGGATGACTGGCTTTGAGGTGGGGAGAGTGCTTCAGTCACTTGGGTACACCTGACTTCAAGTGATCGGGGCTCGATTTAGAAGTGGCAATGAGGATGGAGTGGAGGGGAAGGAAGGAAGCACGGGTGTGAAGGAAGACCTGATAGTGGAAGCGCATGCTTCTCTTTTTAAAATTAACATCTTCATTTTAAGAACTCTGCTCCCTGAGTCCATTGCCATCATTTACTAAACATAAGGGGTATTTCTAAAATTAGAAACAAATTATAGTTAGATCATTTTACCTTGTTTTCCAAGCTTATGTAAGGAATGAATGTATTATTCTGGGTATTTCTAACACTAGAAGTGACTTTAAGAAAAAGCAGATTTTAGGTACCTGGGTGACTCAGTGGTGGAACATCTGCCTTTGGCTCATGTCGTGATCCCAGGGTCCTGGGATCAAGTCCCACATTGGGCTCCCCGCAGGGAGCCTGCTTTTCCCTTTGCCTATGTCTGCCTCTCTCTATGTGTCTCTCATGAATAAATTAAAAAAAAACAAAAAGCAGATTTCTGTTCACAATTAAACATCTCAAGTTGTAAGATATTGATGCCACTGAATTTCCTTTTTGAAGCTTAATGTTTGCCTGAACTGGTTCACTGTTTTGGATCATGCTTATTGATTTGTCTCGATTCACTTTCAATGTACAGGGGCCTCAGCAATCTAGGACTTGATTTTTTTCACTCAGTGAGTACATATTGAGCATTTTCTAGGCCCTGGGGCTCCAGCATTGAAGAAAACAAAGTCCCTGCCCTGACTGAGCTTACACTCTACTGGCAATAGATGGACAATGAAGAAGGAAGTTATTATATATTATGGCAGACAGCAATAAATGCTGTGGCAATGAGCAAAGGAGGAGGACTTGAGGGAGGCATCTGGGAAGTTGTGGGAATTTCCTCTGATATGGTGACATTTGAGCAAAGACCTGAAGGCGATGAAGGATCAACCTGAGCAGCTTTCTGGGGGAATGTGACCCAGGATGAGGGAGAGGCAAGTATCAAATTCCCAAGACAAGAGTGTATTTAAGATGTTTGATGAACAGCAAAGAGGCCAATGGCTGGAACAGAGTGAAGAGAAAGGAGAGTAGGAATGCGGATGGGATGAGATAGCAAGATTATAGGCATTTTGTTGTAAAAAGCCCTTTCCCTTAAGTAAAGGGAAGCCGTGATAAACAAATTTTTCTGACCTTAGTCAAACTTTTAAGCCCTTAGTTTCTAATACAGACATACTGTAAATTGGTATTTTAGTGAACCCCTTGAACCCTGCTTCCCAGTTTACTCCAAGATGATGCACAGTCGATGATTTTCATTCTGGAAGCTCCTTTGCTCAGAACGCCCCTTATGGCTCCTTTATGGGAGTGCTCACCCCATGGTCCTCCCTCCAGTGGGATATGGAAGTGAAGAAAGCTGCTTTTTATGGTGGGTGAATTATTTGATAATTTTAAAGACTGTCTACCCTGTGCCTGTCCCCCATCCCTGCTGGCAGTGCTAACTCTGTAATGGTATTTTTAGCAGTGGGGGCGGGGAGCTGGTCCTGGAGGCAGCAGTTGTGAAGGCGGGCTCAATTATTTGTTTCTAAAGTTCTGACTCTCAGATTACCCCCTAGGGTAAGAAAAGCACCTTTCCCTAGTGATAAGTAAACGTTCTGTCCTTCTGTCCCTGGGAAGGGGGCTTAGGGGCTCTTCTTGTGTTTTTTTCCTCATCCCTCCTGCCATGAGTCTGTTAATTTAGCCACATGAAAAATGACCCTTTCCATTTATTTCTAGTTTGTTCTCCTGCTTCTATTTAGAGCCTAAACAGATTACTGGATTCTATCCCTTCCACTGAGTTTTGTAAACACAAGCATTTACCAATCCAAGCGTTTAAATCAGGACAGAGGATTTACTTAACAGCTGAATTCTTGATGATAGATCAAATTGAATATGAAAGAAGAATATTTTTACTCTTCCTCAGAAAACTCTCAGCAGGGGGTGGAGGAAGAGTTTTAGATACAATCCTCAAGCAAGTCTAGATATTTCACCCTTAGATATACAAGAAAGGTCAATAAAATAGATGTTATACATTCACTCAAGAGGTATTTCTGGAGCATCTGTTCTGTGGGAGGCAGAGTTCTAGGCATTGGGGATGCAACAGTGAATAATAATAACAACAGCAGTAACAAAACACTCAAGGTTCTCGCTCTCATAGATGGTACAGGCTGGTGGAGGAGATACAGACAATGTGGTCATTCATTCACTCCATCAAATATTTGTCTCACGCATCTCTGGGACATCGTGGGGTTGTGCTTCTTGGTCTTGTGATTAGCTCTGGCTAGTTAGGTGTGAGCAGGGGTGATGTGTGGCATTTCTGAGCTGGAGTATTTAATTTGCACACATAAGATGCTCCAGCTTTTTTTTGTCTTTTCCTTAGCCATCCGCTGTATTCCAGGTAGTTGCTGCTCTGGTTGTGAGTCTCAGAATAAAACCAATGCAGGGTAGGTTCCTTACTGGGCCCTTAATGAACGTGACTTTGAGAAAGAAAGTAGAACTTTGTGGTTTAAAGCCCTTGAGATTTTGGAGTTGTTTGTTATTGTGGCATAACCTTGCCTACGCTGAGAAAGAAACAACACCCCCCCCCCCTTTTTTAAAGACATAATTTCAGATAATGGTGTAGTCTATAAAGGAACTGAGACAGGGCCCTGTGACAAAGAATGAGACTGTGACAGAAAACGCTTGGGTGCTTCGAAGTGGCTCCTCTCAATTGGATCATCAGATTAGCTCCCTTTGAGGAGATTATATTGGAACTGAGTGAGACCTGAAGGATCAGAAGGAGCTAGTCAGGTGAAAATCCAGAAGATGCACACTGTGAATTGCGGGAGTAGGAAATGAGAAATCCATGAGTGGTGGGAACATTCTGTACATTTGAGAAACATCAGAGGTGTTTGTGGAGCTTCTAAACAGGGAGGGGGAGGAAGGAGGAGGAGGATGTGGGAGTTACCAATGTGGGCCTTGGTAGGTCATGGTAAAGAAATTTTATTTTATTTTAAGAATAAAACACCCTAGCATTTTGAGCAGAGAAATTACAGAGGATTCAGGTTTTTATAGTGAGTATTTGAGTTGCTCTAAAAAAAAAAAAAAATGGCTGTATGGGGAGAAGCATGAAAGCAGGGAGACAAGCTCCTGACTGGTAGTTGGAAGATGACTGCATTAGTCCTGGTGAGAGGGTGTGGTGATTTGATTCCAGATGGCAGCAGTGGATAGAATCAACATGCATTGTGAACGCTGATCCCACAGGATTGATAATAATATGGATGTAGGCAATCAACATAAGATTTAAGGACCTGTGTGTGTGTGTGTGTGAGAGAGAGAGAGAGAGAGAGAGACAGAGAGAGCACACGAGAGAGCAACTGGCTGGATTATATTCCTATTTAACAAAGCACAGAGATTGGGGGAAGAAAAGATTTGGGGGAAAAAATCAGGTTTTTTTTTTTTTTTAAATCAGGTTTTTATTTTGGACACATGGAGGTTGAAATGCCTATCTGTATACTCATGCTTATTCAATACAAATTAAGTATGTATGGGGTTCTAGTTCTTGTAATATGAAATAGCTTGTATCAGACTAATCTTTCTGTAGATAAAAATTATAACCTCTGAGTCCCCTCTCCCCCAAATGAGATAGCTGTTTGAAGGCATTGGAGAAAGCCCAAAAGAAAAAAGAAACAGATGGGAGTGGGGTGGGGTGTGTGGGCAGGAATTCAACCCCGATAAAAGAGAGCCATACTGGTGAGATCCATGTGTACACAGCTTTAACCCTGAAGGCACTCCTCAGCCCATGAAGCATGGGGCCAGTCATAACTCCAGTAGAAAGCTCAGTTCTCTTGATTTGTGGACCCAGAATATGGAGTTCTGCGCTGGTAGAGAGTTGGAAAATAATGAGAGAAATCCTGGAAAGGGTAGACCCACAGAGTGGGGAGACCCAAATTTTACATATAAACTTGGCTTAAGTCCTTGACTAGCTCTTAGCTCTGCACTCTTGGGGGGAATCTCAAGAAGCCCAGAAGAAACACTAGGTGGAAGGTTGAAAGAGCTGAACAGAAATTCAAAGACTTTCTGTTGAAATCCCAGAAAGGCTGTCCTTGAAAAATAAAGATTATGTCCTAGGGCTATGGAATTTGCCTCAGTCCTGAGGAAAAAAAACCAACATAGAACCATCCTAACTAAGTGTAAATTCAAGCCTACACAAGTTCAGAGTGATTAGCAAACAGTTTCAGTGCTTTGTACAACAACAACAGCAACAAACTAACACTTTTCAGAGGAAGATAACAGAATACAGAGTCTCTACAGTGTATTATCTGTAATGGCCAGTATAAAAACTACATTTGCAAAAAGCCCACAGCAACAACAAAATACTTAAAAATCCAGGACAATGTGACCCGTAATCTGGAGAAAAAGGAGTTAATAGAAATGAACACCTAGATGATCCAGAAGTCAATTAGCAGACAAGGACATTTATTTATTTATTTATTTATTTATTTATTTATTTATTTAGATTTATTTACTTGACAGAGAGAGGGAGTATATGTAGCCAGAGGAGGGGTAGAGGGAAGGAGAGGGAATCCTAAAGCAGACTCCCCATTTAGCACGGAGGCCAGTGTGGGTCTGTATCCCAGGACCATGAGATCATGACCTGAGCCAAAATCAAGAGTCAGATGCTTAACCAACTGAGTTCCCCAGGGGCCCAAGCAGATAAACATTTAAAGCAATGTTTGTATATTGCTCATGGGCAAGTAAGGTAATACAAAGAAAAACAAAAGTAGTTTCATAGTCAAACTACTGAAAATCAAAATAAAGAGATGATCTTGAAAGCAGCTAGAGAATAATCACATTTCTTTTTTTTTAATTTTCAATTTTATTTTTTTTTAATTTTTATTTATTTATGATAGAGAGAGAGAGAGAGAGAGAGAGGCAGAGACACAGGCAGAGGGAGAAGCAGACTCCATGCACCGGGAGCCCGACGTGGGATTTGATCCCGGGTCTCCAGGATCGCGCCCTGGGCCAAAGGCAGGCGCCAAACTGCTGTGCCACCCAGGGATTCCCAATAATCACATTTCGTACAGGGGGAATGATGATATGACTGATGGCCAACAACTTATCATAAACAATGTAGAAAGTAAAGATACTTTCTGACCTAAAGATACTTTAAAGTACTGAAATAAAAATTTCAAACCAGAATTCTTTATCCAGAAAACATATATTTTCAAAATGAAGGCATACTAAAGACATTTTTCAGACAGATAAGACATTTATCTGCAGTAGATCTGTACTAAAGGAGATGCTAAAAAAAGTTTCTTTGTCGGGAGAGCAGTGAAACCATAGAGACACTCAAATTTATAGGAATGAATGAAGAGTACTAAGTCATAAATATGGGGATACATTAAAAGACTACCTGTTCTTTCTTTTAATTTCTTTAAAAGGCAACTGAATATTTAAAGGAAAAGTTATATTTGGGGCTTTATAACATAATGATTTATATGACATAACAATAACAAAGGATGGAGATAAGCGGAATTTTACTGTTGCAAGGTCTTTGCATGTTATATACTTGATGGCACATTATTTACCTTAAACGGTGATTAGTTAAGAAGACATGTTGCAATCTTTGGGACAATCGCTGAAAAATAGTACAAAGCAGATAGATGAGAAATCTAAATGGAAGTAAGTTGGAATACTGAAAATTATTCTATTATGCCAAAAGGCAGGAAAGCAGGAACAGAGTAATAGTATGCAGATGGGACAAGGGTAAAACAAACAGCAGGGTGGCGAATCTAAACCCAAACATCTCTATAATTGAATAGCATGCAAGAAACCTAAACATTCCAATTATAGGCAGAGATTGTCAAATTGAATTTTAAAAAGCTTTTTCCAACATACACAAGCAATATACTTGAAATACATAGAATAGTTGAAATTAACCAGATGGAAAATGAACATATCTTAAAGTTAGTATAACAAAACTAGTGTGAATATATTAATCTCAGACAAAACCATGAAGGTGTTTCATTTCAAAATGATGAAAGGAGGGATGCCTGGGTGGCTCAGCAGTTTAGTTCCTGCGTTCTGTCCAGGGCATGATCCTGGAGTCCTGGGATCGAGTCCCACATCGGGCTCCCTGCATGAAGTCTGCTTCTTCCTCTGCCTGGGTCTCTGCCCCTCTCTCTCCCTCTCTGTGTCTCTCATGAATAAATGAATGAAATCTTTAAAAAAAAAGATGAAAGGAGTCAATTCATCTGGAAGACCAATTCATCTGGAAGTTGCAGCCAATTCATCTGCAACTGTAAATATATAGGTGCCTAACTATAGGGGTTCAAAAGATCTGAAGCTAAAACTGACAGAAGTAAAGAGAGGAAATAGCAAACCCATATCATAGTTGTGTAATTCATTACTCATCTCTTAATAATTAATAGAACTAAATTAGAAAAATTAATAAGGTTATATAGATGATTTTGAAACTGTCAACCACTTTGATTTGACTTTAACAGGATATTAAAACAAAATATGTCAGAATATACATTCTTTTCAAGTGGAACAGAGCATTCACTGGTAGACCAAGGTTCATCCTTGTCTAAGGGAGAATCAAGAATTCATTTATACTTGAACCATACTTGAGACTATACTTGGACCATACTTGGCACATAGAAAAAGTCTAAGTGAATTTCAAAAGATAAAATCATACATAGTGTGTTCTCTGACCATAAGGGATTAATTAGAAATAAAAAAAAATACACAATACAAACACACATACACATGCACACAATATTCCAATATTTGGAAATTTATTTTTATTTATTTATTTGATTTTTTAAAAAAATAATTTATTTATTCATGAGAGACACACAGAGAAAAGAGAGGCAGAGACACAGACAGAGGGAGACACAGGCTCCATGCAGGGAGCCCGATGTGGGACTTGATCCTGGGACTCCAGGATCACACCCTGAGCCAAAGGCATACACTCAACCACTGAGCCACCTAGGCGTCTCAATATTTGGAAATTTAAAAACAGTTTTAAATACCTATGGGTCAAAGAAGAATTTATAAGAAAAATTAGAAAATATTTCTAACTGCATGATGACATGTCAAAATATAAGGAATATAGCAAAAGCAGTGCTTAGAGGTAGATTTATATTTTTAAAGCTTATATTAGAAGATAGGTTTTAAATCATTACTTTAAGTTCCCATTTTCAGGGGTTTGAAAAAGTAAGGCAAATTGAACCAAAAGTATGTAGAAAAAAGGAAATAATAAAGAACAGGAAGACGAAAAAAATGTAGAGAAAATTAACAATTCCAAAGATTGACTTTTTAAAAAAGATCAATAAACTACAAATTGCTACTAGGATTGATCAAGAAGCAAAGAGAGAAAACACAAATCAAGGTGTGTTTTGAATGTTAAGAATTCAAGGGGGAATATCACTATAGATCCTAAACAGGTAAAAAGTATAGGGAATGTCAATTTATTTACGCCAATAAATCCCCCAAATGCCAAAAAGACATAGACAAATTTCTATCAAGAGATTGATATGTAGTGAATGAAATTGACACGAGAAGAAATAATCTGGATAACTATATATCTATATAATTAGAAATTGAATTATTGCCCAAAACCTCTCTACAAAGAAATTTCCTGGCTTAACTGCTTGTGATGTTGAGGACTTGTAGGTGTTTTCCTCAAAGCAAAAAGAGAGAAGCAAGGATTGATTGATTCATTGATTTATCACTTGTATAGTGTTTATTATATTCCTGGCAGTGACTCAAGCACTCTACAAATAACTTGTTAGACATGTGTGGTGTTAAGGACAAGTAGAGATGAAAGAAAATTTCAGGACCATTTCCTATGTAATATATTCACCAGAACTGATTGCTTCTGGCTGTTTTCTGCCCACTGGTGACAAAAATTTGTGGTTAAACTGGAGCAGGCTTTCAAATGTGTATTCTGATGGCAAGAACAATCAGTGTTTTATTCTCATTTTCTCTTTGCATGCAGAATAGAAAACAATTGTCAAAAACCTGAAAGCGGAGGCCCAACTGGACTTTCTCTTCTGTTCTTGCTTCATCATTTTCTGCCTTTCCACCTCCTTCTGTTTGTTTTCTTACATCTCTACATGTTAAATCTTATCTGTTTTTAAAATTTTACTTCAAGTGTTAACCCCCGGTTAACATGGCTTTGTATAAACCCTCATTATCTTGCATATCAAAGGGGTTTATTTTTTTAATTTTTTAAAAAGATTTTATTTATTTATTTATTCATGAGAGACACAGAGAAAGAGAGGCAGAGACACAGGCAGAGGGAGAAGCAGGCTCCACGCAGGGAGCCCGATGTGGGACTGGATCCTGGGACTCCAGGATCTCACCCTGGGCCAAATGCAGGTGCTAAACTGCTGAGCCACCCAGGGATCCCCTTGACGGGGTTTAATAAACATTTCTTGAATGGATGCCATGAATAGATGAATGAATCAAGGCAGGTGTCTATGTGTTGGTTGAAATGAAGAAGCAACTTCCTTGTTCAGCTTCATCCTCACTGTATCCTGGTTTTGTGATTGGAAATTAACTCTGAATAAAATGTCTAGTTTGGCCATCTGCACAACAGTGGCTAGTGTTTAATACAACGATTACAGGGCAATTTTGGGGCATGTTAGAGTAGATTAACTTGTTATTGATTTGATTTGATAATTGGTGTATGCGAACAAGAAGCTAATGTTTCATTAAAGATTAATTGGAGATACCTTTTCCAACTATTTATGAGGAATCTTTTTTTCCTGTGTTCAGAGTACAATGCTAGGCCCTGTTGGGTCTTTGACAATTCATTCAGGTATTTTTCCGATAAGGAAAAAAAACCCCAAACCTATCAGTTGATGAGCTTTCTGGGTCCTATCTTAATTTTTTTTCATTTCTTAGTTAACATACTTGTTAATTATGAAATATGTAATTGTACTTAACCTTAAATGATAATTGCTTGAAGTTACCAATGTGAATGAGTGTGGCAATCCCTGCTATTTCAGGGGGTGAGTTGTGACTAAGGCATTTCAAAGCTCCCTATCTTCAGAACCACCAGCTACCTATCTCAACCACAGGCTCATCATTTTTCCATTTTTGGCTTATATCCTCTGGTAATCAAGGATTGGCTTGGAAGGAGTATTGGCATAGACCATCATTACAAGCACAAAAATACTATTCTAAAAATAAATGAAAAAGTGTCTTTGCCTCTGACGGTAGAAAACCTATGACTAAGATATTGTGTCTGTTTGGCCAGTGGGGAGCTCAGTGACACAGCAGGTATTAAGAAGTAGAGAAATTATTTTTCTAAAATACTTTCTCTTTAGGCATCTAATTTGCTAACTTTAGTTGAGAATCCCAAATACTCTTCATCACAGAGCTTTTGTATGTGTGTTTGAATATTACCAGAGAATTAGCTCACTCAAGAATGGAAAATCATTAATCATTATATGACATACTATATTGGAAGTTGAGCATGATTTGTTGATAGTCCCCTGGTTGTAAAGGTAATTTTGAATCTTCCCATATTTGATCATGACATTTAAGATAGTAATGTGCTTCCCCACTATACTATCAAGTAGTCTCTTGCTCTATGATGCGAAGAAATTGTGTCATAAAATAAAATTTAGTCAGTCTTTTAATTCTCAGTATCGTTAATAGTATTATATATTTCTAAAATATCCACAGATTGTAGCCTGCTTTTCTTCTCCTGATTCATTTTTGGCAAAGAGAAGAAGAAAAGAAATGGTACAAATGTGATGTTTTATTTATTACATTGGAAAATATCTTGAAATAGAAGATTATAGAATCAGAATCTAAAATGTAAGGGCCATAGTCAATGAGGCTGTAGGAAGACCAGTATCAAAGATGTTATGGTAAAGAAAATTTGAGGAACTGGGTACTCCCTAGGGATGAATGTCTTAAGAAAGAAAGATGTTGCAAATAGTGAAAAAGTCATTAAATATGGTGATAGTTACAAGAGAGACAGCAGTTTGTAATCAAAACTGGCTTCCATTTTATCCTTGTTATGGAAGGACAATCCTTTATAGATTTGAATTCTCAAGATGTTACTCCACAGTTTAAAACTGAAAGAAAATCTTATTTTTCTTCTTTTTAATAAGATTAGTACAGTATAAGCAGGCACATTTAATAAGTTCTAGGCAGTATAGGGATTATTTAAAATGTTAATTATTTGAGAATCTACTTAAAACCATTTAGCATATCAGAATATGTTTACATTTTATAAATATATCTGAAATTCAGTTAAATCTAATGTATGATATAAAGGAATCAAGCTCATCCAACATTTTTGCCTGTTCACAGCCGTAATGAAGCTCTTCATAACCATTTTTGATATTGAAATGTAATAAAATAGTGAATCTGCTATTGTTTTTCCTTGCCATGGATATTAGGCAAGATCTGAAGCTAATGTTGTGGCAGGAAAACATTTTTGTTAATTTTATGTCATTTAAAAAAATTGCTCCCTTTTTAATTTTTTTAAAGTTATTTTTTCATTCTTTACCTTTTTGACGTACTTTTAGTGTATCATTTTCCCAGTAAGTTTTTATTTCCTTTCTTTTATTGTCATGTCCTGCTTCATTCTGAGAGCTTATTTCTTGCCTTTTAAACATCTATACTCAAGTGTTTGCTATTTCATTTTTGTTTCTTGCATTCTTTTTATTTTGCCTTCAAGTTATCTGAATATACATGTTTTTGCTTTCATTTCTTTGTATGCGTCCAGCCATCTTTCACTTGTTTACCATTATAGCCAAGGAGTTATAACTGGTTTTGTTACAGCTTGCTTTTAATCTGAGCTGAAGAACCCATGTGTCTTTTCCCTCATTGTTCTCTGGCCTTCTATTTGGACTTCCTTATTTCTTGTCTATATTTGACTCTTGTTTTCCTATCCTACTTTTATCCACTTTGGCAATTGTTAGTATTTCTCTCTTTAGATTAGTAAAACTGAACTTTCTTACTTCATAACATAGTGGGAGGGAATGAAAAATGGTGAGGACACGCATTCTGCTTTTTCATCACAATAAATAGGAAGGGACGATGGAACTTTAATTTGTCTCTTCTTTTATGGGTGAGAGGTCAAAAAGACTTAAAAACCATATTGAATCCTGGAAGAAAGTCTCATCTAGTCAGTCTGTTTTCCTAAACCTTTACTCCTTTTTATTTTTATCGACACAGGTTCTTGGATAGTTGATTCTGCATTCTTAGTGTTCTTTTGAATTTGACTTCTTCAGTTTAAGTCTTTTGTTAGCACTTGGCACACAGTAAATGCTCTGTTCATATCAGCTGAGTTGATTCAAACTACTATTTAATGTACTGACTTCCTCACCGTCTAAATATACACCCAAACCTCTCATTTCTAGAAGGGTATTGGACCCTGAGGGATAGAATGAAGTCAGTCCCTCTTGGGATCCAGGTGGGAATTACATTTTCTCACTAGTAAATAACATTTGATATTTGATAAGTTTTGTCTTCTACTTTCTCAAGTAATAAGAGATCCCCAAGGGAACTGAATTGGTTAATAACCAGAATTGGTTAATTCTTTTCAGTAAATAATGAATTAGCTTCAACCATTTAGTAGATACAAGTTGCCCCAAATTATTTTATAAATGATGTGTTTTTAAAAAATGAAATACAAATAGTTTCTTTCCAGCATTAAAGAAAATAAAGGAAAAAAAAATTAGTTTTTTTCCTCCCCCTAAAATCCAGGACAAGGGATTGAAAAGAACAGCGGAATGTGTGTCTGCATGCCTGTGTGTGTGTGTGCATGTCTGGTATATGTGTGTGTGTGTGTGTGTGTGTGTGTGTTTATGTATGTGGTATGTGAGTATGTAAAAGGAGTCAGAGTCTGGCAGGGCGAGGATCAGCTAAAGGAGTGTGACTAAGCTATACAGGGAACTGGCTGCATTTTACAGATCCAGAAACTGCATGTCTCCTACTATTCTGGGTGCTCAGAACTCTGGACCAAATTTACAAGTTCTTCTGAGATACGTGGAGATCCACATCTCGAGCTTTTGAGATTTGTTACTGTTTTATGCTTTCAGTAGCTTAAGCAATTCAACTTGGCTTCCATGTTTCTCATTTCCATTCTAAAAGTCATGCAGGATCATGTCCAATAAAGTTTCTTTCATAAATTCATCTCTCAGTCTCTTGATTATTTTCTTTGTCCTTTTCCCTGTCTCTGACTTTGGCTGGATTGATCATCTAGCTGCTTAAAATTCAAAGACTCTAATTTGGGACAGGGCCTAGAACAAAAACATGTTGGACTTGCTTTATTTATTGTTGAAACGAAGAATGACAAATTATCACCCTGTTACTGGGTTTGGCTAACAATGAGCAAGGGGAAAAAAAAATCTGGGGAGTTTTTGCCTTGCCTTTATAGTCTGCTCTTCTCTCTTTCCCATTATATATTACTTAGTTTTTTCAGAATGATGTGGGTCCACGAGCCCCATCCACTGCATAGCTGGAGAGCCCTGGATTTAGTCATGTATGGAATAATTTGAATGGGTGAAGCTTTTAGTCTGTTCAAATTTGAAGACCTTGGGAGAGTAGTTTGGGTTGACTTATTCCCTTTGGGTAAAATACTCATTCTGTCAGATTTCCTCTCCCTCTCCAAGTTGTCATGGGGGAGGGGATGGGGTACAGTAGAAGAGTGTGCCTTTTATGATCTACATGGTGTCCAGTGGCTCATCCTGTCTCTGTGGCTTTGTCCTTTTCATTCTGATTATTATTTGTCTGACATTTACAGTGAATCACTCATGACTTGGTTTCTCTTATTTTGTTAGGGGTGGTGGTATTTCCTGGTTGATTTGGTTCTCCAGGTTTCTGACAGAGTCATCTGTTGTTGCCTCATACCTTGTACCTCATACCTGAGGTGTCCCACCTCTTCTCCTCTCCGTCATGGCCGGCTTCTGCTGGCCATTGAGCCCTCAACCCAGTTCCCTTTGGCATTCTTCTGTCCTCTCTTGGGTCATTCAGGAATTTAGGCTAATCTTCAGGTGTGCTTTTCAAGGGCTGCCAGATGGAAAACAAGATGGAGAAGGCACACTTGCTTCTTACTACCTCTGCCTGGAAGTAGCATATATTACTTCTTATGTCCTGTGGGTAAGAATATTGGAAATTTAATTAAGATCTGAATCTGAATCTTTTATTATTTATTTTGCTCAGTAGCCTTAGGCAATTTATAGAACTTTTACAGTACACTGGACATGATAATATCTCGAGGCTTGTTAGAAAGATTATACAATTTCACATGCTTTTTGAACCTTTGACCTTCCCTCTTTACCTCTTAAGGCCCCTCTTACTTTTTCTGAGTTTCCTGTTCTCCTGCCCACTTAGAGACTAGAGCAATCTTCATTAAGGTACTGCTTTTTAAAAATAATATGCTTAAAAAATAATATGCTTAGCATAGTACTTGATATATGGATACACAATAAATACCTATATTTATTTTGTTTGCTGAATAAACAGTGGATAAACAAAAATAAAAGTGATTTATAATTAATAATTATAATTAATCTTTTTATAGAGAAATAACTATATTAGTATTTTGCCATATGCTTTTTCTGATTATCCTCCTCTTTGAAATTATTTTACGAAATTACTTAACACATTCAATTAGGTGTCTTCTTTCTTATTTAGCAATATTTTATAAGCATCTTTCCTTGTCAATGAATATATATTTTTGTAATTTTTAAAAATATTTTATTTAGGGGATCCCTGGGTGGCGCAGCGGTTTGGCGCCTGCCTTTGGCCCAGGGCGCGATCCTGGAGACCCGGGATCGAATCCCACATCAGGCTCCCAGTGCATGGAGCCTGCTTCTCCCTCTGCCTGTGTCTCTGCCTCTCTCTCTCTCTCTCTCTGTGACTATCATAAATAAATAAAATTAAAAAAAAATTTAAAAAAAAATAAATAAAAAAGATTTAAAAAAATATTTTATTTAGTTATTCATGGGGGACAGAGAGAGAGAAAGAGAGAGAGAGAGAGACAGGCAGGGAGAGAAGCAGGCTCCATGCAGGAAGGCTAATGTGGGATTCGATCCTGGGACTCCAGGATCACGTCCTGAGCCGAAGGCAGGCACTAAACTGCTGAGCCACCCAGGGATCTCTATTTTTGTAATTTTTAGCACTTATTCAATGCTCAAGTGTTCCACTGTGTTGAAAACAATCATTTTCTTGATTTTTTGGATGATTCTTATTTTCTTCTTTTATAATATGTTTAAATTAATATCCCTGTACATACATTAAAAAAATCTGTTTGAAAAAAAATCTGTTTGTTCCATTATTTTGTTAGGAAAAATTGCTAGAATTGGGATTTCTGAGTCAAAGGATATGCAAAGTTTTCATTTGCTATTTATTGTCAATTTGTTCATGAACTTTGATTTTCAACTTGAAGAAATATTCATTTCTTAAAAAGCAGCCATAATCTTTGACCCCTTAATTGGGAGAAGCTATTCTATACAAATGAAAGTGGTTTTATATAAACATATATGTTAGGGATGTCTGGGTGGCTCAGAGGTTGAGTGTCTGCCTTTGACTCAGGGCGTGATCCCAGGGTCCAGGATCAAGTCCCACATCAGGCTCCTGCAGAGAGCCTGCTTATCCCTCTGCCTATGTCTCTGTGTCTCTCTCTGTCGCTAATAAAAAAAATAAAATAAAATAAACATATATGTTAATATTTATGAGGCTTTAGTTGGGGTTCCAAACCCAAATCCAACATGTATGAGGTAGGTTTCCCCACACCAACAAGCAATACTTTGGACATCAGCTGAGTGTCCTACCGTCTACCTCCATTTTGACAGTGTCTAGCCCAGTGTAGCACTAGATTTCACAGGTGAAGAGTTCAGTCCTCCAGGGCTGCCCTCCATCCCCATCTGTTTTAGATGCCAGTCATATACCCAAGTTTTACTTGTGATTCTAACCAACTGGCAGTAAATAAGCTTCCCACGATCCCCTCCTTGGGTTTGGTTAATTTGCTAGAGCTGTTCACAGACCTCACAGAAACATTTTACTTCCTAGATTACTGGTTTATTATAAAAGGATGCAACTCAAGAACAGCCAGAAGCCAGAGGGTCTTACCAGGGCCTGGGGGAAGGGCGTTCCCCAACATGGAAGCTCTTTGAACCCAGTCCTTTTGGATTCTAATGGAGGCTTCATTATATAGACAGTATTGATGACATCTTTGGCCATGGGTGATTGAACTCTACCCAGAGCTGGGGGGGGGGGGGGGGGGGGGGAAGGCCCGCAGAGTGGGTTTGTAAATTTCAGTCCTCTAATCAGCTGGTTGACTCCTCTGCTACCAGATCCCATTCTTAGGTGGGATCCAGAAGTTACCTTGTTAACGTGACAAAAGATACCTTTACTGATCTCAAAGCATAGGAAATTCCAAGGGTTTTGGGAGCTCCCGTGGCAGAAACCGGGACCAAGACCAAGTATATATATCTTATTATAAATAACAATATCATAGGCTTGTAGCAGCAGATAGCTGAGTAATGTGAATGATCAAAAATAATAAAATAGTTGAATAAATGTGGATCATTCATGCTAGATGATAATTGTTACCATTAAAAATATCCCCTTTGTGGTGATGGTCATGATGTTATATCAAAAGTACAAATTGCAGAGTAACGTGCATGGTACGATTCTGTTTCTGTAAAACGAAAAAGCAGAAAACACACACACACATACATAATCACTATTTTTGTTTATTTGCATATGGAAGTAGTTGTGAAAGGATATATTCAGGTTTTTGAAACTCTATTTTAGATGCTGAAAGTGAATATTAGATCTTTGTATTGTTTCACATGCTACAATGGAAAAGTTTTACTTTTGAATTAAAAAGTTAGTAATAAAACTAAAGAAAAAAACCTCCACAGCCCTTACAAATTGCTTTAACTTTTCTGCAAACTGCTTTCCGAAACTAGAAGGCTTCCCGGAAGAATGTCAGGGCTTTGAAGAAAGAGTATGCCCCAAAGTCAGGATGACTTTTATAGTTAACTTAAGTGGTATATTGTTTTACACAAGGCAACAGCTAAACTATTGGGATTTTTTTCAGTTATTGATGTTTTCAGAGGTAATCATTCTCAGAAAGGCTGCTGAAAATATAGTCAACTCACATCCTGGCCTGGTTTGTGTCAAACAACGGATTCTTCAGAAGAAGGAATAGAGGTTGAAATTGCAAAAGTATATCAATTGAGGAAATTGTTCTCAGAAATAATCTATAATTTCAGTAGATAAAAGGAAGAAACAAATTTTGTTGGTAGCTAAAAATATAGCATTAAGTAGGGTAGAAATAACAGGGTATAGCTAAATGTGTGCTCTTGATAACACACTAGATTTATGGAGCTTTTGATTGAAATTTTGCCTTTTTAATGGAAAGCAGTGAGTATTAAAAGGGAAAAAATACTTTGTATGTCTTAGATATTTGAAAGCCTGGTAGACAAAAATCATTTTAAAATGAGAAATTTTAGTAATTTAGGAGATCAAAATAACTACTTTATTTAGAAAAATTAAATCTGTTTTTGTTCATGGGTAAGATCTGAATGGTTGAAAGCCCCTAAACAGAGATGCTAGCACAGTAACTTAAATGTGGTAGGTGATCAGTATATAAATGTGGACCAGTGATATTTTGAAAATATTGAAAAGACTTCCTGGGAAGCTGTGCTTATACTTGATTAGCCAATAAACAAAATATATTTGAGTTAAATTGTATATGCTAATCATAAATACTAATCATAATGCCAACTTGTAAATGAGTTTGTCAGACATTACTAGATCGGGGGTCTGAACACTATAATGTTAATATAATTTTAAAATGGGTATATATTAGATGCATGTATAATTTTATCCAAAACATCTACTGAGATTATTTTATTCCTGTAAGAGTCTCAGAATTGAAACTTTACTATAATTTCAGCATGTCAGGAATAAGGGTTAATGCTCATATGTGGAATTTAAGAAATAAAACAGATGAACATGGGGAAGGAAAGGAAAGATAAAATGAGATGAAAAGAGACGGAGGCAAACCATAAGAGACTCTTAACCATAGGAAACAAACAGGGTTGCTGGAGGTGGGAGGGGGCGGTAGACAGGGAGGTAACTGGGTGATGGGGATTAAGGAGGGTACGGGATGTAATGAGCACTGGGTATTATATGCAACTGATGAATCACTGAATTCTACCCCTGAAACCAATAATACAGTACATGTTAACTAAATTGAATTTAAGCAAAAAATTGAAAAAAAAAACACTCAATATTTGACAGCATGTAAAAGAAAAAATAAATGTTAATGAATAATGCAGATTTTATTTTATATCTTCTAAAACTTTATAGGCAAATTTTTTTTAACATTTTATTTAATGTCAGTGAAATCGAATGCTGAAGTATTTCCGTGATGGTTATTGGTGGCCACCATATATTTCAGTATGTAATTCCCTTGCTTCCCATTGTTGAAGGCAGTGGGAGTGCCTTACCAGTGCCGAAGAGGACTTTTACAAGCTGTCCTAGTGCAGACCCCAAAGTGTAAATAAGTATGATTTTGTTATTGAGTGAGCTGAGTGTATCAGTGATTGTATCAGTATCTCAGCTAACTATTAGCTGAGAAGGTGCAGAGAGGTGCAGTGCCTGGCTCCTCCTCTTTGTGGGTCTGATGTGGGCCATGGCTTCTCTACAGAGTTTGGATTCTTTTTTTTTTTTTTTCAGAGTTTGGATTCTAAGTAATCATCTTGTACTCACTTGCTGTGGGAACCCCCAACTCCAATCTGCAGATTTTATCATTGTGTATTTTATCACTGTGCCCAGTTTAAGACATTCATTTATTCAAGTTTATATAACTCAGCGAACTGTTAATTTGTTTCTCCTGCATTTGGGGTAATCTATCCCCAGGCCTTTCTGTGTTATCTTGAATAATTGAGAGCCTGCTGGTACTCAGAGCCACATTGCTACAGAAGCTGCTGCTAACCTTCCAAGAGGCTCCCCTCACTGGAGCAAGATGGAAAGTGATTCCAGCTGGCTAGGAAAAAAAATACATGGAGGCTGTAATAGACCCTGAGGAAGGAAATCTGTTTCCACCAAGACAGAAGAATGATTCATATGCAAGAAATGTAAATGAAAGCTTCCTTTGAGTCATTGGGGTGTCTGTAATATTTTTCTAGTAGAATTTCCCCCCTCATTTCATCAGCTTTTACTAGAAGACTTTCTGATTCTTAGTTTTCTCATTTATAAAATGAAGTAATAATACCTGACTTCAATTCTACAAATTTTAAAAAAGATTTTGTTTGACACACACACACACACACACACACACACACACACACACACACAGAGACAGAGACAGAGAGACACAGAGAGCATGAGCACCCACAAGCGGAGGAGGGGTTGGAGGGGCAAGCAGAGGGAAAGGGAGAAGCAGGCTCCTGATGCAGAACAGGGAGTCCGATGCGGGTCTTGATCCCAGGACCCTGGAACCATGACCTGGGCCAAAGGCAGACGCTTAACCCACTGAGCCACCCAGGTGCCCAATTCTACAATTTTTTGAGGATGAAACAGGAGGATGTGAAGTTTCCTATAAATCATAAATGTACAAAACACCGTAAGACATTGTTTTCTTTCATTTTTTTTTACCTTTTTATGACCTTTTATGACTTCTTGAATTACACACTATCACTGAAATATAACCAACCATGTTACATGGTTAAAAGACTTTTTTTGAATTTAATTTCTTACTAACTTGAATTTTTATCCCTTTTATTTTTCCTGTGCAGAAAGAAACAATCAACATCTCACTCATGTCCAATTTCAAAATTGTCTTGCAAAATCAAGTAGGTGAGGCTTTGCAGAAGCTCGGGAAACACTAGGAATTACAGATGAATGCCATCTCCTTCTGGGCATGCACTTCCTAAAGAAAAAGCCACGTTGCCCAGTTTCAAATGGTGGTGCCAGGTAGTGGAATGGGGTGCAGGGGTCCCGGTCCCTGAAGACCGGCCTGTAGACCCAGGGACAATGCTTTTCTTCATCCATTTTCCACCACACTGGAGTGGTGTGACCTCTGCCCACAGCAGTTTCTCAAAAGGATTGCATTTCATGGCTCTCATAAACACATCTTGTAAAAGAAACAAGGTTGTCTTTTAAACCTGTGCTCTTGCTTGACAAGAAAAATAAAACCCAGCCTCCTTTCAGGACCTTCTGGTTTAATGAGAAGTCCAGCCTTTTCATTTTTTTGTGAATGCCTTTGTATCAGCTTCCCATTTTTCATGTAGAAATACAATATATTATGAAGAGACTCAGGATTGATAAATAGGCCATTTGTACTTTTGCTCCTGGGAGTTCTAACTCGCAGAACTGGTAAAATAGAGAATTCTAAAACCCATAATGATGAGATGCCAATTAAATCAGATTTTTAAATACTTTTTGAGAAAATTATACAGGTGACATGTACCATCCATCTTATGTATATAAGAGTTGCAACTTTTGGTCTAATTATACTTTCCTATCTATTTTATGCTTGCCCGTGTCAGTAACTAGACATTATTAAATATGTCTGAGATTTATTTTATTTTCTATCCTTCAGTTCAAAGATTATTGAGATGAAGAGAATTTAAACCAGTTATTTTCATCTGATTTATAGCAAAAAGAAATTTGTGTATTTTTTGTCATTAGTTGCATAAAAAAAAAACTACTTGCATTTTTGCTTGTACATATTATGTGACCTAAGAAATATTGGCTGAATGTTTAGTTTTGGTTTTTTTTTTTAAGATTTTATTTATTTGAGAGAAAGAGCACACACGAGAGAGCAGGAGCAGCAGAGTGAAGGGCAGAGGGAGAAGCAGACTCCTTGCTGAGCAGGGAGCCCAGTGTGAGGCTTGATGTGAGGCTTGATCCTGGGACTCTGGGATCATGACCTGAGCCAAAGGCAGCCACTTAACTGACTGAGCCACCCAGGTGTCCCTGAATGTTTAGTTTTTAATCAGAAATTAAGTTTAGTATTAGGTGAAATAGGCTAGATTTCTCTAAACATACATTGTCCAATATGGTAGCCATTAGCCGTATGTGGCTCTTAAGTGCTTGAAATGACTTAAGTGCTTGAAATGTGACTGAGATGTGTTGGGAGTGTAAAATGCACACCAGAATGAATACAAAGAAAAATATGTAAAATATTCTACTGATTTAATATATTGTTAATAATTTTTTATAGTGATTGCATCTGGAGATATTTTGGATATAGTAAGTAAAATACATTATTAAAATCCATTTCACTTTTTTTTAACTTTTTAATGTGACTACCAGAACATTTGAAATTGCATGAGACTCTCATTATGTTTCTGTTTATCAAGTTACCTTACCCCTGATTTTGAGACTAAAGAAATTTGAACTTTATGGAAGCATTCATCATCATTGTCTCACGCATCTTACTAGAATTACTTCAAAAGCTTGCTCATTTCTTCGAGATTTTATTTGTGAGAAGGCGATCTTAGATTCGCTTTGGGTCAGCAAGCATAAGCATTGTGTAGTTTAGCTGAATATATAAAGGAAGCTCTTCTTCCTAGGAATAGAGCACCGTCTTGTGGAGTGTGCTGAAAATAGCAGTTTATTCAAATTCAGTGATCAGCTGGAGATTTTAAAATCTCCGAGTAGGCAACTTATGTTTCAGATATTTGGAAAAGAGAAGGAAGACTAAGAATAAAGATGTTTACTTCTCTGCAGCATCTGCTTTCATAACCAGAGCTCGTGTCCCTTCTGGGACTTATCTTTCTTGGTTATGTGATGCTGAGGGTGAGACCATGTAATAAGAACATTTTGATTTGGTGTGCTTTTTAAAAATACAAAGGTCTCATTCAAGTTTTTGGACTATTTTCCTTTCTCCTGAGATTTCTAACTGAGGTTTTTGTATTTCATTATAAAAAAGAAGCAGAGTTCTATATTTTTGCCCCTTTCCTATGTAAAACTTGAGTGTGTTTAAATTATTTAATACATACAAAATAAGCTTCATTAGATAAATGAGGAAGAAAAGATGCAGCAAGTCATATTACATTTTCTCAAGGATTAATTTTAGTTATTCTGGAGACATGCATTTTAGAAAAGGAAACATTGTCAAAAGGGCCTGGTTTATGTATTCTTTTATGTTTCTTCTCCAGGTGTTATATGTACATATAAATATTAAGTATTCAATTCGTATCTCTTCACCACCATATTTCATTTCAAAGGCTGCCAGAAATAACTCCCAAATCATTGAGATCTTAACACTGAGAACAGAATAGACTTCTCATGATTTGGAGTTGTATTAATCAAATCTGGCAAAACAATTAAAGTCTGAACCAACATCCAGCCAATCAACTAAAAATTCTCCAAAGCATTTACTGCCTTTCCAGGGTGACTTAAGAAAGAATAGTTATGAGAATGGTTATAAGGGAATGGATGGATTTCCATTTCACTGGAGACCCTGGCAGCCCATTTATAAAATTATGTGGCTTTATACATATTACCTCCTTTGAAATAAATCAATAATATGAAGGATAATTCTGATTATGAAAATGTAACACAGGGGATGCCTGCGTGGTTTAGCGGTTAAGTGCCTGCCTCTGGCCCAGGGCATGATCCTGGGGTCTTGGGATAGAATCCCACATCAGGCTCCCTGCATGGAGCCTGCTTCTCTCTCTGCCTATGTCTCTGACTCTCTCTCTCTGTGTCTCACATGAATAAATAAACTAAAAAAAAAAAAAAAAAAAAGACTTAAAAAAAATGTAACACAGATACCAGGACAAAACAAACAAAACCAAGGAGCTAGCCAACCAAATCTGTCCTAGGGGAGGAAACATGGTAAGATTGGTCTATTCCATTAGTAAAAGGAATTAGAATGTACCCATATTGACAGCAAAGAGCCAAAATAATTGTTTCATTGTTATGAAAACATTATTAGTCTATTGCTACTTAGTTAAAAGGCTTTCATGAATTTCTGTGGGGACTTTCAGATAACTATTTAATATCCCATTGTCCTACTATTAATTATTTATTAGGTAAACAGATTCTGAATAGGATTTAAAAATCCATTCAAACTCACTATCCCAAAAAGTCATTTTTAAAAACTTACAATATTAGTGTTAGTGATAACTATTGTTCAGTTCTCTCTAGCATTTCCAGAAATCCATGCTTGTTTCATGGCCCCCAGTAAAGGCTTCTATTGAGATGATGATTGATCTTGACCCAGTGTCCTCCCTGAGAGATGACCATTTTCTGGTAGGGAAGTATCCTTTCAGGAAGAATCTTCCAAACAACCATCCCAGCCATCTCCCATATTCTTGCCCCACTCCTGCTGTTTTAGTTTTCCTATCTCATCCTACTTGTGAAAGCAAGGCAGTGAGCCAAAAGACACCTCATGGATTAGCAGCAAACATCGTCACTTGAGAGCAGGGTGGCCACATGGCCTCTTTTGGTGTGAACAATTCAGCTTTGTGTGTATTGGTCCTCGTCAAGCCTGGCTCTGTAAGCACATTGTCTGAGATCAAGGTGCCCCACACCCTGGTAGGCTTGTTGTCAACACATGAGCTTCAAAGAGAACAGGATGCAACTTCCCTCCCTACTGTTCATTTGCTCTTAATAGAGATTTGAGGGCCTCACCTATTTTCAATGAGGGGTTGAATGGCTACATCTGCGGTCTCTCTCTCCCAAAGCAGGAATCAGCACTACTCCTGGGGACAAAGCTAGAATCCATTACTCAAGAGGAGATTCCTAGGAGAAAATGTTATTTCATGCCTCTAAATAACTATTCCTCATGGAGGGTAATGATTAATGCAGGCTAAGCATAAAGAATATACTTTTCTTTCTGCGCTTTCCTGCAGTGTACACAAAACTGATTAAATTATTGCAGGTTGTGATCATGGCATCATGAAAGGTTGAACAGTTGGAAGGAGGACTTTGGTGGCAAATATGGGGGCTCTTACAAGAAACTAAATCAAATATGATCTTTAAAAAGGTACAACCAGAGTCTTCTTTGGGTTCGATCTGCTTTGTGGCCATGTGTTTCAGCCCCTGCAAATGTGGGATCGCAAACAAGGGGCCCTTCTGTAGGAGAGACACGCACTCTGACTTCAGCAGCTCTGATGTGCTGCTTCTCACTGCCAGACCTTGGAGGGCAGGAAGGGGCAGCAGAAGTTACACTCACTGGGGATTAGAGTAAAGGCTGTAGTAGCTCCAATACCCAGGAAAAGACCAATCTACTCAGACAACCATGATGAGAAGATAGATACCATGGAATAGGTGTGGAAGCCAAGGGGGTATGGAATTAAAGATTAGATGGTACTCCTGGACGTGAGACCATTTGTTTCGTTTGCAGCAGAGGTCATATCAAGTGTTACAGGTTCCTTTTCTCTGTTCTGCACTGCAGGCTACGGTCCCTAAGATGGCTCTGTGTGTCTTTGTATAGCTGGGACACCAGAGGTGGCCTCTGTTTGGAGCACGTCTATTGATGAAGAGTAAAGCAAAAGAGATCCTCTCTTATATTGGTTCTGCCAATATTGGTTCTACCACTCAATAGATGTGTAGATTTGAACAATTTACTTATTTTCTCTGAGCATCACTAGTTTTATATCTGCAAAAGAGGCATAATACCTACCTCATAGTTTTGTTTAGAGGATTCAGTAAATATAAAACCCTTTGTACCTGGCATGTTGTGAATGCTCAGTAAGTGCCAAGTTTCTATTATGTATGAGATTCTATAGAGTATGAATAATACTTTCTCATACCTTATTGATCAGATATGTCATCCATTAGCCATCCAGTTATTTTATAATTGCATGGTATTCGTTATTAGGAGTTTGCATCATCAATGCAAATGAATGGCTGCTCTGGGAAAGCAACTCGAAACTCCTGACTCCTTGATAATGAATGGAGAGAAGGGAAGTGAGCGGTATTTGTTGAGCTCTTACCATGTACTTTTTTGTATATTGCCTTAGTTTATTATTACAAGGACTTAATAAGATAGGTACTATCATCCTTAATAATGAAGAAACTGAAGATCTAAGAATTTAAGTTGCCCAAGCTCATGTAGATAGTTAATTGTGAAACTGGAACAGTTTCGTGTGAAAGCAGGATTTATGATTTTTCTCATTTCATCTTTCTTAATAAAAAATATGAGGGGGAATATCCTATAGTAACTACTTTGCTGAAATTGTGAAAATAGCAATACATAGATTCATTTCCATTTCTATCTTAGAACAATGGGTAAACCTTTCACCTCCAAAACAACCATTGGACTATGGCTGCTTTGGGAAGGGCACATGATCTTG